>NC_141356.1:14920080-16345080 GCF_057382095.1 Aulonocara sp. 'chitande type north' Nkhata Bay | reverse complement strand
TGCAATGACTGTGTTTAAATCTGTGTTTGCTTTGTTTGGGTGAGTGATGATTTAACAGAATAGGCATTTCTTTGATGGATTAGCCAGTTGCAACAGTCTCCGTTAAGGGAAACAGTGGCCTTTTATATGGTTAACTGAGGTAACTACCCAGACGTGTTTTTTCCCCTCACTGGAGACTCGATTCTGGTAAAGAAAAACAGCTGAGTACATGAGAATAAGCCAAGGTGTCTCCTTAAGACGCTGCTCTGTTGCTGTAGTTGGATGGAAAGCGGAGACATGAGGGAGAGTATTGAAGTGCAGCTGACGGTGGCTTGGCAGACCGCCTCTGACTGTGTGGTGAAGCAGGAAGTTTGACACTGAGAGCACAGGAAGCGTCTGCTGTGGAGCTATGCTAACCTTTATGTCCAGCCACATTATGGGCTGGAATCAATCAATTCACTTTCAGTTAAATAACAGCTGCACCTGATATTCTGTCATTAAAAAGCAGGGGAAAATAAATAAATAAATAAATAAATAAATATATATATATATATATATATATATTGTGTGTGTGTGTATATGTATATGACACAGTCATGTCCCATTCACCACACAGCAGCTGAAGACACCAAATTGTAGCAAAAAAGAAAATGTTTTGGTGTCATCACTAGGCTTCAGTTTGCAGGATGCAAAAAGACTGACAAAGATGTTAATGTTCCTAGCTGGTTCATCTCAGTACTCACTTGACTCTACTGCACTCAGGTGTTGCATACCAAAGAGCTGTTAATTTTATAAAATATATAAAAAATGTCTCTTGATAATAGTGTAACATCTATTTATCAATTAGTGAAATTGGCCATTAAGGCCACCTTTAGAATCTTAGATCTTAAACAGTCGCACAAAATAACACTGCCTTTCTATGTAAAGAAGTATCGAAATCTGGTTGTGCAGGAAGGTCACTGCAACCAAATAGGTCATCACATCTTGTAAACTGAGTGAAGAGCAAGCGAGCGAGGGTGCGCTAATTCCTCTTCTCTGAGGTTTCACCTTTTTTATAGTCGCTGTTTGTATCACACACAGTGTGCAGATGATCTTTACTTGAAAAGAACGTCCTTTAAAACATGAATTGCAATGCTGATGAACTACTGCATTTAACTTTTAAAAGTATAATATATTATAGATACATTACTTCTAAAAACTCTAGAAGGACCTTGTTGTGCTAGATTATATAACAAAAAATAACTTTGCATATTTCTTCTTATTTAGTGAATTTTGCTGCCTCAGTGTACGATTGCATTCTAATGATATTGCTGGACTCCTACCTGGATGAATAACCTCCACAGAGGTCAGATATTTGCTGGATTTCTATTGGCCCAGACTTCTTTTTAAACTCCAGCTCCCCTCCCCCTCCACCAGGTGGGGGAACTGAAAAAAGGAAGTGGTGCACGCTGTATGTATGCTCTGTATGTGTTTAAGAGGGACTTCTCTGAATATGTGATATGCAACTTTAGAGGAAGTGGAATCAAGAAGTCCTACTTGGTAATGAATGTGTGTTGAAGACTTTTAGATGCTACTAATCTTCCGTTTTTTTCCGTTTTCAGCTGTATGTGGCTGCTGTTCGCATTTTGCCTTTTTATGAGGAATGAGCTAAGGTGCTTTTTCTACTGTCTACTGAATATACTGCTGATTCTTCTATGGACACAGATTGAGTAAGTCCATTCACTTCTATGTTCTTTCCACTGTTTTGCGTCACATTAAAAAAAAAAAGACTCTAAATCAGCCTGAAGTCTGTTGTTAACCTGGCGGCCCCTTTTTTGGAGTAGTTTAGTTGAAGTTATGAGCTAAAAAATAATTTGTTCCTATGGTGAGGAAGTTTGAGGGCAAAGCCCAGTCTTGGTTAAAGCCAGCTGAGCATCCGTTAGAATTCATTTCCTGGATTCTTTTAGTAATGTGAAAGTACATTGCATTGAGAAACTAGATAAAACAAATACATTAGGTAATGAATGCTGACCTTTTACAACATAACACTCAAAGTTTAGGTTCTTCAAAAGCAATTAGATGGATAAACATAACACATTGACTTCCTGGAGTTGTTAAGCCCACATTAGCAGACTTGCTATATTGTACATGATGATGATCTTACCGGGCCCCATTTAGCTCTAGCTTATTGTGGTCTTTCGCTGTCTTAAGCCTGGTCTTCACCGTAACAGGTGAGTTACTTAGTATGCTGCAGATTCAGCATACTAGATCAATTTCTTTGCCCTGAAAAGGTCTTTATTAGGTTTGGATTTATGTTCAAGAATATCATGTTTAACAAGGATATTAGTTTTGATGCATTTAACTGAATCTGAGCACAAAGAATGTGAAACAGCAGTACAACAACACAGTAGTTCAGCTGGCAATAATTATTAAGGCAATAGCATAACAGAAACACCACCAATATGCAGTCACATGCTTTCAATGCTATTTTCCGGTGTATTTTTTGCCTTAGCCTTATTTTGTTTCAGCTCATTGGGCTGTGACTCAGGAGCCTACATTTGTATTTGCAAACTACAAATGGGCCTTTCTGCTCTTTGAGGATTAATGATCATTGTGAGTTTATATTCACAGTAATCCTCAAAATTCTAGCAAAAGATAGATATGCATGCCTACATCTTAGATTATCATTATTATTATTATTGATTTTTTTTGCACCACGTAGCTTGACTGTCAATTCAGTATGTTATACAAGAACATTATATATAATAATATAATGTTTCTCCTACTTCCCTGTTATATTTTCTAACATATGTTGTTAGAAAGTATCCAACTGTTTTTGAGTTTCATCTTCACTTGTGTGGTCATCTCCTATCTGAGTCTTTTGTGCATGATCTGTTTTTAAATGACATGCTGCTGCCCAAACAGTGTCTCTGGAGTCTATATAGCCTTGAGGTGACTGTTGTAATTTGGAACTATATAATTAAATATAAACTGAAACATAATAACTACATGTCCAGTTACTTTGAAAGCCCTTGCAATCTGGCTGTTGTGTTAAAAGAGGTCTTTGAATAACCAACTCTGTGGGTAGTTATAGAATGTACCATCAATTTAAAAAACATAATTTTTTTTATTTAAAAGGACTGTATTAATCATCCTTCAGCCTGCTTCAGAAAAAACACACATGATGAATCGTAAAACAAAATCTTTGAATGGTAGCCAAAGTCAAGGTAAATACATTGTCTTTTTTGTAGGAAGTGGTGTAGGTATGGAGGAAAACCAGAAAAAATGGTAAAAGTGGTTAGAAATCACATCACGTCGCCGAGTGGTTTCATATGCCTGTCCAGTCTATATTTGTCTTATGTGAATTTTGTGCAATAACCTTTTTTTCCTTTTCTGCTTAAATGTTGTCTGTCCATATTTCAATGCACGTCAGGGGAAAAACACAAATCCACAATACTTACAATAACGTTTTTTGAAGAAAAACTTAGGTGTTTTTTTTTGTTGTTGTTGGAGGAAGACAAATTCCCATCACAAACTATTTTCAGCTTTTAATTCTATTTTGGAGAAATGTTTGAGAGGTAAAATTACCCTGCTGAGTCGAAGACTAAAACAGCAGCAATGGAACCACATCTGTCAACATTCAGTGTGTGTGTGTATGTGAACACACCACAGGATGTTAGCTTAGCCACTCAGCACTGTTTCTGCTTAGTGTCAGACACATTTATTACTACCCTGGGCTTCTTGTAAAGTGTATAATATTACAGTTTTCCTGCAGCTCATGTTTAAAATCACCTCACATTCGGATCCTTTTGGAATTGGCATCAAATTTTTTGTTCGATTTCCAATGCATGAAAATGTTAAAATAGTAATTTGTAGTTATAGAGTTAAAATTTTTGAAATACACAAAATGTGTCTGATTTGTCTTATCGTTTATGGTAACTTAACACTCACTACTGAACCTGTTTGCAGCTTGGGTGGAGTTGAATGAAAAGTGATTGCAGGCTTCCCCTTAATGATAAGCCCGCTTCCACCCAACATGACCCCTTTGAAATTATTACACATGCTTATACTGACAAACAGCTTTTTAAAAAATAGTTTATACACAGTCTTCCACATTTCTTTACTTCCATATGAATGTAGAATCAATCTTTGGAAAAGTTACTATTTTGGCCATTCATCTGCACGTAATCAAAATGTTGAAGTCAGTTTGAGATAAAATCAGCTTTTATTTATTTATTTATTTTTTGCCTGTCCCTGTGTGGGATTGTCAATATTTGTCAATGCCATTTCCATAGAGAAGCACTGTCCACCCTCCCACCCTGCAAGCATAGTGCATGGCACAAACGCAAAAAACACAACAGCTCTTATCAACATTACAGATGGAGAGAAACGCACACTGGTGAGTTCATTTCCCACGTGCAGGAAAAGAATAACAAACAATGTATGTAATAACAGTAAGGGAGCCTTGTTCACATACAGTGATGAATGACTTTTGGCTCACGGTAACGGTGAATACAAGTGGATGGATACCAGAATACCAGCTATATTATCAAGTCATTAAATGGTCCTTGTTTCTTCTTTACTTGTTTCTTTTTGTCTTTGTGCTAACCTGTTTGTTCCTGTATACGTGTAAAACCGAAGTGCAATTTGTGGAAAGAAAAAAATAACAAAAGGGGGGCGGATTCCTGCTCTAATTCACGAACCACAGCGTTCCTGTATGCTCTGAAGCCTGATAGTGTTTGTTACTGCTGTGCATCTAACATTTGTGAACTTTAAATAATCAAGTTTAGAGCTTGAAAATAAAATCACAGCATTTACAATATTGTGATGTATTTTTTTAATTAATCATTATGCACAATATTCTAAATGCCATATATTTCTTTTCAGACATTCACCATCGCATGCAATAATGTAAATGCTTTAAGATGCCAGAATTAAATTTCCCTTCCACTTAGCTAATTCCACTTAGCTATTTGGCTAGTTGTGCCATTTAACTTTAACAGTGAATATGAAATAATGTCAAAATACAGGAGTGCAAATTTCTAAGCTCCATAAGAAAACGCTCAGCTTTGATGATGGACTTTCTGGCTTTCATGTGGAGCATGTCATGTCACCCCTCTTTTATCCAGAAAGGGACAGAGGTGATTCTGTTCGATTAACTGAGAACAGTAGTAGACTTCTGAAGTCTAAAAGTTAATGTGTTAATGTATGTGAATTCACTCTATAATGTTATTTTTACAGTACCAGGCTTTAACTGTGAATGATGCAGTGAATCACAGTCAGATTAGGGTTATTCTTGCCACACAGAAGTGTGGCTGCTCCTTTGTATCTGCACATCATAGCTCCATCGCTTATGAAGCCAACAACCTGTGCACGTTAACGTTTTTTCAGAGACACCCTTTAGAACAAGAGTTTTCAACTTTGGGATATCACAAACAGCAACCCCGAGGTATAACGGCTATTTAACAAGTTGTAAAGAAAAGCTGCAGATCTGATCTTTGTAGAGAATTATTGCTGATCAGGCACATTTTAGACTCAGCAGCCTCTTTGATCAGAAATATTTTTTAGAATTTTTGTGACGTTCCTATGAAATTTGACACTCTGAATCCTTTTAATTTCTCTTTTCATTAGATAGCTTTCTTGTTGAAATGGCAACACTATTATGGCGGTATAATAAAAAGTCCAAATGGTATGGGAGTTAGATGGTCCTGTATATGCAGTGCCATCTCTTCTGTTTACAGACCACAAGCACTCAAAGTCAATTTCTAATTGTATTGTGGTTTGCGACATAGACTATTTGAAGATATAGTGCTAAAAATCAGAGGGTTTGTGGGGGTTGTATTCCTACGAGCCGTAATACATATTTTTGCAAAGGCTGTAGCATGTAGACTGGGGGGTCTGCCCATCCATTTTCACAAAACAGACAGAGATACAATCCCTCTGCTTTCTCTCTTTATGAATAGACACTTCTCGCTAAATTCAAAGAGGTTAGATGTGTGAGCATGTATGTCAGTTTGTATGTGCATGCACGTGTGCACAAGTGTGTATGCACGTGAGTCATGTATGTCAGTTTGTATGTGCATGCACGTGTGCACAAGTGTGTATGCACGTGAGTCATGTGTGTTGGTTCAGTGCAAAGATGCCAAGATGAAAGTATAATGGGGCCGATTAAATTTAATGTGTTAGTGGGAAAACACTTTGACTGGCATTCGGTTACCGATAACTCATTGCAGCAAGCCCAGCCAGTGGTGCTTTGGGGACACATAGACGTGACTTAATAAGCTACCAAAATGTGATGTTTCCATTTTAGGGAGCCTTCAGTCGGTAAAATGCATCAAGTTAGCGAGTCACCAAGCAATGAAATGTGGAGATCTTAACAAAAGAACAAACTTTGTTCTTCTTCAGGGTAGCAGTCACAAAGTCTGTGCTTTGTAATATGAATTTGTGTATGTATGATTTTACTTAAGCAGTAAATCTAATGAGGATGTGGAGCACAGGGGGTTCAGTGGCGGGATGAAGAAGCCTTTTTATGACCATTTGTAAACTGAAGCATATGTTAGAGGTTGAGTCTGTGTTTTCATGGAGTCTCTTCAAAGTCCCTCAAATCTTCCTCCCTGCTTCTCCCTTCTTGCTCCTCTCTGTTTGTCAAAGGAACCATTGTGAAGTGCTTTGCTAATATTAGGCTATGTGTGAATAAGAGAGAGGGACAGAAGTTTTGAAGCGCATTTTACCATTTCATCACACAAGCCTGTTTCCTTTGGGGAAGTTGATGTCTTTCTGCAGTTAGTCAGAGCTGTTTCAGCATTATTTAAAAATGCAGCTAGCACACAGCTCATAATGCAAATTAATTCTTGTTTTGTTGTTGTCACCTTAAATAACTTACATGCTCACTTTCAACTATATAAAACCAGAAAGGTGGTTTTAACCACAGCTTCACTCCCTTGCCAACACACGAGAGTGGATGGATTGTGCATTGAACACAATGACCAGTTGTCAGCAGTGAATGCACCCAACAATTAACTGCACTCTTCAGATATTGCACCAACTGACATCACACGAACTGTGTACTAGGGAACTGGCAGGTGGAAAATCATTCAACTATGTCGGAAATTTGCATTCTCAAATGCATTCTGTCAGGTATTCAGGGTTCAATGCATGTGTGAAAAATGTCTTTGGTAATCCTGACGCTCACTTACCAGTCTTCTATCTGCAGTTGTATCAGTGTAATTTCATCACTGGGAGAGGAAATGAGTTGATGCAGCAGTCTTGGTATTTGGCAACTTAGCCATATTTGGAGAAAATTTACTACAGATAAAAGCAAGATCAGACATCCCTTGGTTGTTAGTCCTTTACTGATTACCAGGATATCATGAATTAACCTCTTGCTAGTAATCTAATCCTTGCGCTGTCTACTGTGATTTCAATGTTATTTTTTTTCTTTATGTAGCATCAAATCACAACAGCAGTCACCTCAATTGTAAAGCAAAGACCCTACAATAATACACAGAAAAGGAATGCCTTAAAATAGCATTCTTTGTAATGTCTTTGAGGGGAATTAGGGGACTTCTCTAGCTTCAAAAATAAATCTGTTGTATAAAAGTCTATAGACCAATAGGCTTAGGGGCTCACTCATGAGTTTCAAATCTTTTTGAATACTGCATAATGTTTATTGTATGATTGCAGGTTGTATGAGCATAAAATCACACAGTTTACCAGACATTTAATTTCAGTTTCTTGAGTTTTTCAGTCTCATCCAACCCTCATCACAGCCAAACGCCAAGATGGATGAGGCTTCACAGCAGGACTTCACTAAGCACT
This sequence comes from Aulonocara sp. 'chitande type north' Nkhata Bay, assembly GCF_057382095.1. Taxonomy (NCBI): domain Eukaryota; kingdom Metazoa; phylum Chordata; class Actinopteri; order Cichliformes; family Cichlidae; genus Aulonocara; species Aulonocara sp. 'chitande type north' Nkhata Bay. The sequence continues at coordinate 16,337,304 of NC_141356.1, read as the reverse complement.
AGTAGAAATCACAGTTGTGTCTCTCTCATACAATGTCTGGTGGTAACTCAAAAAATGAATTGAATTTAATAATTCTGTGGGGTTGGCTTGGGCCAGCTTCATCTTATCAAGACAACTTGGACAATTCTATGTTTCAAAATTTATGGGAGCAGTTTGTTCAAGCATGCCTGTGCCCCAGTGCACAAATCAAGGTCCCTAAAGGCATGGGCTGGGTGCCTTTAGAGACCTTGATTGTGGAAGAACTTCATTGGGTCGCACAGAGTGCTGACCTCTACCGCACCGTACACCTTTGGGACACATTAGATTGCAAGTCAGGCCCTGTTCTACAACATCATTATCTGTCCTCAAAATGCTTGGGAATTCTGGATGAATGAGTAAAAATTCCCACACACATACTCCAAAATTTTGCTGAAAGCCTACCCGGAAGAGTAACGGCCTTTATAACTGCAAAAGTTACTCCACCTATTTAAAGTGGATTGTCCTAAAAGGTTGTGTAGAAGTGTAGGTGGCTTCGTACCTTTTGTCTATGTATAATTTCTATGATTATCATCTACTTGTACCACAGTAGAAAGCGCAAGGATAAATTATATTGCAAGTATCAGGATATAATGCTTGTCTTCAAAGCCAAATACATTGCTACTGTAAGAGGAAAACTCGTTTAAAACAAATATATATGTCATTAACTAACACGTTAGTTTTTCCTGTGTATCAGTGTTGACAGAGCTACTCTGTGATCACAGAGGTTAGGTAAGCTCGGGCACAGTAGGCAAGAGGTCTTTCACAATCTTCAAAAACACCCCACACGAACTGATACATTATATTTCCAAATAAATGTTATACACTGAATTTTTCAACTCTGTAGTTTTTAAAACAGAAATATTTAGGAATTGGTGAACATCTTTGTGCACCAACACACAATTTTCTTCTAAATCCTCTCTTTACTCTTCACCGAATCTGTATTCTTATTACTGCTAAATATGACTAAAGAATGTATGAAAGGAATTGCAAATGAGAAGTTTCCAATTTCTGAGTGACTTAATTACTTTAGGTGGTGTGATATACCAGCCCTGACACTGATGCATGTTTACGGTACATGCTGTCCTCTTTAGACTCTGTTCTCACTCAGTGTTTTATCGTTTGTTTCTGCAGCATTTACAGGCTTTTTCTTGCTCTACATTGAGAAATAACTGCCTAATGTTTCAACTTCTTACTAATAATCATGTTGAATATTATTGTTATTGTTTTTTTGCTATAAACATGTTCTTTTGTCCCTGTAACAGATATACAGTTGTTATAATGGAAGTAAATTTGTATGACATTTGCTGTATCCCTATAACAACCCCAGTACGAGATGGGGATCATTTTTGAAGACCCATGTATGCCTTAAAATAAGATTTGTGTTGCTAGCTTTAGGAAGCAGACAAAATCTAAACTTCACTTTTCGCTGTTTTGAGACACTGAGAGCGACAAAGGACGCAGGAACCAGTGAGACTGGGCGATAGGGAAAGGGCATTGAGTGAAACTGTCCGAGAATGAGAAAAGAAGGCTGATAGTTCATGCAAGGGTGAACATGAAGGCACAAAAAAGGAGGAACATGGGGGTTATACACACATGCAGGGTGTGTGTGTGTGGAGTTGGGGTGTGGTTTGGCGATTCACAGTTGAGAGAAAGAAAATGAGGTAGGAGAATATCAAAATGATGCGTGGCTGCGATGTAGAGGCATCGGATGGCAACCGGATGGCTGCGGTTCTTGAGGCGCATCGTGACTTCCTGTTTGTCAGCAGCATACAGGAAGTAAGAGGCCCCTTGAGGATGGTCTTTTTTTATGCGTGCAAATAAAAATGAAGTGAGAACGTGAGGTGTGTATTTTTGTGAGATGAAACAGTTGATATGGATAAATACAAGTGAAAGTTAGTCAATAAGGTTAAATGCCTTTTGCCTACTGTACGTGGCCTCGCCTAACCTCTGTGATTAGAGTAGTTATGTTGACACTGGTAAACAGACAAACCAATGAGTTTGTTTGTTATTTGCATTCAGACTAGTTTGCCATTATGATAGCAATGGATTAGGCTTAGAAAATAAATATTATATTATTTATATATTCATCTTTGGAGTAAATCAGTAATCACAACCCTGCCTTGATTGCTTCGTGGCTTTTTTTACATCAACCTTTTTTATCAAACAGGTAATTTAAACTATCCACTCAGATATCGACTCAGAAGTCTTGTTCATTTTCAGTTTATTTGGGGAAGTGTCAAATGTGAGTGACGCACTGGGTTTCTGACACCTTCCTGACATCATTTTCTCTGGTAGTAAACTTAGTCCTTTTCTCATAGGGTGAAATGTGACTGGTGACATGGCCACTTGCATTGGTGTAGTGTTCTGGATACATTGCATTACAGACAGGGATTGCATTTATTTGCCTCATCGATGAGAGTTTACATTCAAGAGATCCAATTGAAAAGAACTTTTAAACTTAAGCACGTAATGATGGAGATCCAGCTCATTATTTTTGTTTTTCTTTGCCATCCTTATGACACAGTTACTGTTATACAAACAGACAACTGTACTGAACATTTCTATCTGACTTAACTCTTGAAATGCAGGTAAACCAGTATACTTGCATAACTACACGTCAGCGGTCACATAAAATAATCTTAGATTCAGTTAGATACATTGGTATCTTGTGATAGGTTAAGAAAAACTGAATCTCTCCCTCGTGAAAAACAACGCATAGTGGATGCTTGAAGCAAATGAGTTTAGCAAGTTCATAGTTCTGCCTGATGTTAGAACAGAAAGCTGCCGCTGCACAGCTTCATGGACATGAGAATCAGTGGTCTGCAGCTGTTTCTACATCAGCCATGTTCAGTTTGTCCTTAAGCTGCATGCATTCACTATTCACGTACTGTTTTTCTTTCCCCTATTTTCTTCTCAGTGGAAAAGAGCAATGGTAATGAGAATAATAGCAGCTAATACATTATCACAGTCACAGGATGGTGTGTTAATCATCAGTATTTTATTATAAGCATTATAAACTCTTGGACTTCCCATTGGCATTTACACAGAATGAGCCCTTGTAACATTGTCTTCTGGCTTTGTAAAAATAAACTCTTTATATAGATTTACAACACTTTTTGAAGCTGTGGTTACAGGAACTGAACACTCAAGTTCCTTAGTGATGAAACTTTTACTGTCAGTTTGCCGTTGTATGTGAGATCGATATCAACTGATTTGTTGTTATGACCTGCTACTCCTCATATTTCTGGAAAAAAATATTTCCTTCTCAAGCGATCTTGTCTCCGTCGTTTACTTTCAGTTCCTCCAAGAATTCAACATAGCATAAATACATGACATTATAGTGCAAAGGGTGATACATTTTCCAGTCAGAACCACTTTTATTAGTAATGTTTAGTTAAAAAAAGACTCGACTAAAGAGGAAGTCATATCATAGAGAGCCTTTGCTGCTGTCTTTGCAGTTGCTGGACTCCCCCACTGATTTGTACAGCAGGCTAAAACCCAAGTGGAGCTCAGATGTAGTGAACGAGCACCACCACGATAAATGATTGTGATGTTGTGCGATCCCTGCCAGTCAAACAAAGTAACCTACAGTTTTTGTTTTTTTGTTTTTTTTGTATTCTGCATATTTTCAGACTTCTCACCAAATTTAAGGAAATGAAAGTAACTTTCTTTAGCCACTGTTTTTTGTGTGCAAAATATATAGACGCATGCACTTCAGTGCAGTCAGCTCATAGTATCTACGGTACTTGTCATTAAATAAACTACAGCTTAAAATACTTTAAAAAGGATTTCCTTGTGGTATTTTTCTAAACAGTTATTAGCATCCATATGTAGTCCTATCAATCCCTGCTAGTCTGTGAATGACAGAGATTTTGCTAGAGAAATGATCATCAGAGTGTGCTTTTGCTGTCTGGCACGAACATAATGAGAACTGTTACTTCCACACCAACATTTTGTAGTTAAACCTTTTGGTTTGTAGAAACTAGTTGAGGAAGTCAGAGAGTAACTCACAGCACAATACTATCACATCAAAGCTATGTATAATGTTGCGTTCCTGTGATATTTGAAACACGAAACAGTTATCTGTAATCTACACACATAAGCCACACTATTAGGTACACCTCGCTACGTATTATATAGTTGTGGCAAATTTGTCAGATGCACATCCAAGATGCAAATCTTCTGTTCCACAACATCCCAAAGGTGCACTGTTGGATTGAAATCTGATGACTGTGAAATACATTTGAATACAGTGAACTCACTGCCATATTCAAGCAGCCAGTCTGAGATGATTTGAAATGTGTCATCCTGCTGGACGCAGCCATCAGTGGCTGGATGGACAATAGCAGGTTGGCTGTGAAGTTTAAACAATGCTCAGTTGGTACTAAGGCTCTAAATGTGTACCACCAACCTGAACCACTGGCCAGATTGGATCCATGCTTTCATGTTGGTGAAATTCTGACTCTACCATTTGAATGTCATGGCAGAAATTAAGACTTTCCGATATTCATTCATGCAATTTCGATGAATTCGTATGAATCCTCAGTTTCCTTTTTTTAGCTGACCTGAGTGGCAACAGGCGTGGCCTTCTAGCCCATGTGCTTCAAGGCTTGCTGTTAATTTAAAGATCCTCTTCTGCTTAACTTGGTTTGTAAAGAGTTCTTATTTGAGTTACTGTTGCCCTTGCATCAGCTCAAAGCAGTCTGGCCCTGGCATCAAGAAGGCATTTTCTCCCAGAGGACTGCTGCTCACTGGAAACTTTCTCTTTAGGACCATTCTCTATAAACTCTAGAGACGGTTGTATGGGAAAGTCATAGTAGTTCATAGGTTTCTGAAATACTCAGACCAACCGGTCTGGGACCAACTGCCATGCCAAATTCAAAGTCACTTAAATCACCTTTATCACTCAATCAGATGCTTCATTTGAACTTCAGCTGGTCATCTGTTTCATGTCTACATGCCTTAATGCTTCGAGTTGCTGCCATGTGATTGGCTGATTAGATTTTTATGTTAATGGGCAGTTGAACACGTGTACCTAACAAACTGGCGAGTAAGTGTATCACAAAAACCGTGTAACTGAAGGAGGAAAAAAATGTCCCTAAAAAGGCAAAAAGCAATGGCAATCACTACATTGTGATGTCAGCAGCATACAGCATTTTTGTCACTATTTTTGTGATTCAGTTTTGTTTGCCGTCTGCCATTTTTTTACTGTCTCTACCATCCTGTGGTGGAGTCATGAATAATATAGTCATCAGAAAAGCCTTTAATTGATAAACAAATTGTAAGAGGAAACACAAATGTACTGCAGTGCAAGCATCCTGCCTCATCCCTAATGGGACACTGGGATGCTTTAAAAATGCAGTCTGCTGCTTAAGAGGTCCAAACATAATTCAACATCAGCTTGTTTTCCCTGTTTTTCAAGAATGTCTGTGATCTGTATTCCAGGGTGCGGCATCCAGTGCAGATAGAGTAAAACAGAGGAAAGCAGAAGATGCCAGGACCACCTCCACCACCGCCACCTCCAGCAGCTCCCCCTCCTCCTACTTTTGCTCTTGTGAGTTTTTGTTTTCATTTATCTAAATCAAGCCAGATCTGTTGCTCTGTTCTACTGAGCTAGAGACATCTTGTGGCCATATAATGTCATAACAAATCTTTTTTTTTTTTTGTTATTTTTCATTCATAGTTTCATCTACATGGCCTGTCACTTTAAAGTTGAAGTAATTTAAGAAATGACAGTTTTCTCTTTCTTTCACTGACTGTTTATCCATCTCTCTATAAAATGCTATAAAGTAATGTAGTGTTGAAAAGCTTGCTCTAGAAATCTAAAAGCTTACAATTGACTAGGTACCCTGCCAAAAATGAAAGAAATGTCAACATTTTAATCACATCCTCAATGTAATAGATTGACCTTACCTCTTTGAGCATTTAATAGCAACAGCATCTTCACCGTTTCACACTGAAGAATATGTGTTGGAGCTTTTTTTTTATTATTTCAAAAGGAAAATGCTATTTAATTTCCAGAAATTAGTCTTTTGTGACAGACGAAAAGACCACCCACTTTGAGGCATTTGACTGGTTGAAGGCATGGCAGATAGCAATCAGCAGTGATGCGACCAGCAGAAAAAGGGCAGTGTAATTTCTGCCAAGAATTTGAAGGGAAAAGAAAGCTTAAATATGTATTGAACACTGGGTAATAATGAACAGTATCATCCTTTGTTGAGTTGCGTTGTCCAGTAATATCTGAAAAAGAAGTGCAGGCATGTTCAAAACAACAATATTAATGTTAGATGTATTATAAATCCCTTAATCAAAAATATATCAAAATAACTTGTAACCTTGATTTTAACCACTAACATTTTGCTTTAATGTTAATTTAATGACATCTTTTTCCAATTAAGCATAACTAATTACAATTACATGTATTTCTCAATTTGCTAGTGGCTTCCCAAGGCTGACAGTGTTTGTGTGTCTTTTTCAGGCCAACACAGAAAAACCAAATCTAAGCCGTTCAGAGCAGCATGGAAGGAGTGCTCTTTTGTCTGATATTGGTAAAGGAGCCAGACTAAAGAAAACTGTTACAAATGACCGCAGTGCACCCGTATTTGACAGTAAGTCGATGTCATTTCAGTGACTATTTCAGTTATGATTGCAAAGGAGAAATAATGGGAGTTAGACATATTAACTTAGTCACAAGTAATGAGGAAATAATATGAGTCAGTAATGAATGTCCTCCACATGTCGCAAGAATGATTAACTCAATATTTGTTTGTTTTTTTCTATCAGAACCCAAAGGAGGAGGAGGAGGTGGGGGAGGAGGAGGAGGAGGCGGGGGAGGAGGAGGAGGATGTGGTGGTGGGGCTCCTGCTGGCTTAGGAGGCCTGTTTGCGGGTGGGATGCCAAAACTGAGATCTGCAGCGAACAGAGACTCCAATGGTAAAAAAAAAAAAAAAAAGATACAAAACAATGACAAACAACAAAGAAAATTTTGTGCAATCTCGTAGTTTATTTTTCCGTTTTGTTCTCTGTCAGACTCGGGACCCAGCCGAGGACCCATTCTCCCACCTGGAGGCCGATCCGGTGGCCCAAGCCCTTTTGGTGGTGGTGGCCCAAGCCCTTTTGGTGGTGGTGGCCCAAGCCCTTTTGGTGGTGGTGGAAGCCCTAGCGGCGGACCACCTAGACTTCCAGGAACCCCTGCTGGTGGCCGTAGCAGTGCCCCTGATCTTCCCAAGGGCCGCCCAGGTTTTCCATCCAGGCAAGACTCTCCAGGAGGTGCTCCTCCTCCCGTACCCAACACACCTCGACCTGCTCAGTCCTTCCCATCTCGTGGGGGCCCACCTCCACCATCACTCCCCACAGGACCAAGGCCGGGCCATGGATCTCCATCTGGACCACCAAGCATTCCATCAGGGAGGCACGGCCCTCTTCCTCCGCCACCAGGAGGTTCCACACCAGGCCCTCGAACAAGCTTCTCCTCGCCTCCTCCACCTTCAAATAGCAGCAGACCTCCCTTACCACCTGCTCCAGGAGGGAGGCCCCCACTTCCTGATGATCGACCGCCACCACCACCTGCCCCTGGAGGACACCGGCCATCCATACCACGTGACATGCCGCCACCTCCTCCTCCTTCAGTCAACTCCAAACCTTCTCCGTCTGTTGCTTCTTCCTCACCTTCGCGTCCCACACCCGGTGGGGGTGCACCTCCTCTTCCACCAGGACGTCCAGGGCCTCCTTCCTTACCTCCCACCCCAGTAGGAGGTGATGACCCCTCACCTCGTCTACCCCAAAGAAACAGCTCGCTCAACAGGTACTGACAAAGTTTTATCTGATATGCCACCTGAAATCTGTTAAATCTTAATGGATGACTGCAAGAAATAAGAAATGCAGCGGTGCATTTCTTATCAGACAATGTGAGCATGGTATCTACTTTGGTCGACATATCAGAGTTTGCATAGATTCAAATCTAATAGCTGTTCTATGATGCTGCAGTTCACACTTCATGCAAAGGAACCAGTAGCTTCCTTAAAAAGGCCACTCGCAGTTTGAAAACTTAAGTTGAATGTTGATAAAATCTTTTTTTTTTCTCGAATTTAATTTGGCTTTAAACTAAGAGGTTTCCTAGTCTAGTCACAGTCTAAAACATACATACCACTAAGCACTTACTCTAGCTTTGGAAGGTTCCTGTTGCTACTGAGGTGGGAAACCTACTGTTAAATTAGGTGTTTGCTTTGCTATTAAGCAGTAGGTAATCGTCCCAAACCACAAAATAAATGACAAACAGATAAAGCAAACTTAAGTACACAATAAAACAGCAAACTTGCAAATTGCAAGGAAAAATAAAAATAAAGCTAAACTACCTGTCCACACCAAAAAACACAAAATAATGTGTGTATCTATAAAAAAGTTAAGTCTACCCCACTCCTCAGCTTTCAGGATGATCTGATATCGTCGTGTTGGTGTTTTTGCTGGAACAACATAGTAAATGTTGCTCCAGGATCAACATTGCAAGTGACCATTCGTGCATTTATGAAATTCCAATGTTGCAAGGACAATATCAATTCTGCTTAGTGTTTATTAAAGGGTTAGGGTTAGGTAAAAGTATGATGTCACAATATTCTGATTGGTCACTTGCAATGTTGATGCTGGAACAACATTTACTATGTTGATCTGGGAACAACACCAACATGACAATATCAGATTGTGCCAGGTTTCATCTCTTAGCTAAACTCCACCTGGTGTCTGCTTACAACATTGGCTGATTTAACAGATGGCATTCAAACATTGCTAACTGTGGAGAACAGAAGGAGAGGTGCACACAGCAACATCCAAGTTTGTTTAACTAAAATGGCAAAAGTGACTGGGGTGCAAATCTGAAAGAAGAGCGATTAGTGCTTGATGCTCTATGAAGTTAAATCTGTATGTCGTATTTCAGATATGCAGTTTAATCCTCAAGGTTTTAAAGTAGTGTGCACAATGATTTATATTTCCTAAGGGATGTGTGCTTAAAAAATAGGGATACTTTAAAAAGGATTAACATAGATTAATATTACATTTATCTTCGCCAGCCATAGTCCAGCACCACCACCTACCCGGTCAGGACCTCTCCCTCCTCCTCCAAATGAGAGACCACCAGCTCTTGGAAGGAACCAGTCATCAGTACGCTCGGGTAAAAAAGAGCTCACCTGTTAATTGAACTATGAATTACTGCAGCATTCTAATTTTATATTAGACATATTTATGATATAGCATGCCCATTAACATCAAAAGTTACTGGATTTTATGCCACTTTGGATCATTTAACATCCTATTGTTTTTTTCTCCCGCTCCAAAGGCCCTCTACCTCCTCCACCTCCTGCAGGTCGACCTATGGGACGGCCAGGCCCAGAGCCCCCTCGTGGTGGACCCGGAGGCAGGCCTCCCCTTCCTCCTGACAGGCCGGGAACAGGAGGTGGGTTTCCTCCACCACCACCCATGGGGAATGGTTTCCAAAACCACAACCAAATACAAGGTGAGAAAAACCTTTAATATGTCATTAAGGTTTATTTGAGTAGTCTATAAAATAATTTTGCTACTTTATGGCAAGACGATGCAAAAATAAAGAGGAAAATAGCACTGAAGTATGTCGAGTCTGTTTAAGGAACAACAATAAAATCCTAAAACCAGTACGTAAGCCCATGTGTACCAGTGGTTACTTTCCAAACAGAAGAGGCTAACTCTGACTTCTAAAGGACTTTTTCAGACGATATCCTTCAGCACTGTTTTTAAGACGTAAAGTCTGTTATGTTCAGTTATGGCAAAAGAACTCACTCACCTCCGCTGCAGTTGTTTTTACTCCTTTAACCAAAGTAGTAAGATTGTAAAACGAGTTTACAGGGATCCATTTTTTAAAATTACATTTTTAGTCATGTTTCATCCAATTCTAAACAAATACAATATCCTTTATACATATACTGTCATAAAGCTAAGTCATTCTCCTGGAGAAATTAACACTGACACCTTCATTCTTTCCATTAATAGATGAGTGGGAGGGTCGGTTCAATTTTCACCCAGTGTCAGACCTTCCTCCACCTGAGCCCTATGTGCACTCCCAGAAGACCTACCCCAGTAAGCTTGGCAAAAATGAAAGCAAAGGTGAGTTCTGCATGTTATCTGCACTCAGCATCGTTAGATGATCTTCATGCAGTTTTCAGTTTGCTTAGTAACCTGTTAAAGACACTGACAGACCAGTGCATAACATTACATATTTTAACATTACTTTGGACATGAGCCACTTGATCCACAGTCCTTTACAGCACAAAAAACATCAGAAAAAAGGAAAGAATACAAAACAGGAAAAAGTGATGCTGATTATAACATTACAAATTAACGATATATTATTGATTTAATATATTCAATATGAGATTCTAATCAAAGCAAAGTAGTTTATCAGCATTCCTTTATGGTTTGTAAATTACTTCTGATGAACTGACATCTGACATTGTAGCTCCTCATTTCAGCCCAGGCCACGTTCTGGTACCAGTCCTAATTGTGTTGTCTGTGGCCTATTACTACTAGCCTCAACATTAATTTATCTCTCTTATAATCGTCTGCAGTACTTTTCCGACATTTGACAATAACTCCCATTTAACTCCCAACATCAAAGTTTGCTGTCCCTCCCAGTTCATTACTTTGCTTTTGTAATCTTCTTTTCAACAATCAATCAATGTCCCAACTGTAAAACGTCACAACATTCAGTTTAGTTCTGTTAAGTCTTTCTGGCTATAATCAGACTACCTTACAATATTTAAGCATTTGTGCACCATTAAATTAAAAATATTGAACTCACTAAAGATTTTGGCTGATATTTACATTATATTAGTCCAAACTTCCAAACAAGTGGGAAAACTGTTGATCTGGCTTGTCAGACACTGCCATCTGGTGGAGGAAAACATGCTCTGTTACTAAAGAAAGCACTAACTTTGTGTGTCTTTGATTCTTTGCAGGTTCTGGTAAAAAGGAAAGAGGAGCACCTCCTCTTCCTCCTATACCCAGGTGAAGATAAGATGGAAGCTATCGCAACACTTGGAACTACCCCCTTTGTCTACCTGCCCTATTTGTCTTTTTTGTTGCGCTCATTGTGCTTTGACCTGCAGCATGTAGTTCAAGTAAGAACTGCAACATGTAAGATGGACCTGAAATACAGTTGTCCAAAAAAAGGACAAACTCACAATGTGGAGTTTACATCATGTGCCTCTGTAACAGCAGAATGACACATTAAATGACCAAAGCATGTTTATATTTTGGTACACTTTGTCTAGGTTTACAACCATGCCGTTTTATTTGGGTGTCCTGAGTCATAGCTGCCTCATGAGCAACAGTGGTTTCATGACCCTTTATGCACATCGACTTTATTCCAATAACTTATTTAGTCTTTGCTTCCAATGTTTGGATTGCATAAACTGCTTGCTAGTTATTCCATTCTTATCAACCAACCAGTTACACTTTTGAAAAGGAATAGAAAAGCATACTTGACAAATGTGGCATGTAGCACATGTGACTTTCTGGGACTATTTATGGATTAAAACGGATTAAAAATCTTATGACTATATTTTAGTTCCAGGATTGTTGTGTAGTGCAAGGCTTCTTATGCAATCAGTCATCTTATACAAGTGTTGAAAAGCTGCAAGCTGTTATTTTATGAACCAGTGTTTCCCTAGTGCCTTTTCTATTCATGATTATACTTAAGGTTACTTAAAGGAATTAGCTAGAGATGCCTTTTGTGCCTTATGATGCTTATGCCTCATCTATTTGTTAAGTTGGAACAACTCTGGTGATGTCAGTGTTGAAACAGAAGCATTGACTACCAGATCATTTAGAACAGAGGTTCTCAAAGTGGGGTTCAGGAACCTTAGGGAGTCCACAACTTAAAGGTCCACAAAATAATTTTCTTTAAAGAATGTGGTATGACTGAAAATTGCATACGTACATACAGGGACCATTGGCGCAACTACAAAAAGCATCATTCCCACATTATCAATAAAACAGTTAGAACATCAGTACTATATCAGCGTGTCATACTTACATAGACCTAGACATGGAACCAAAGTGTAAAAGGCCTTAACTTCCAGGCTCCACTGCAGAAAACACATCAGGGGGAACATGAATGTCTAATTTGCTAAAACCACATGTGCCTTAACAATGTGCATCTGTGTGTTTCTGTTGGAGCCACTGAATGGTACGTTTTTTTGTTTGTTTGTCTTTTACAGTTATGTGTGACATGAGCTTGCTTCTAATGTTTATGATTGAGGTGTTAAAATAAATTTTGTATGGGAATATGGCAACATAATTGAACTGATTTTTGTTTTGCGTTTTTTTGTTGTTGTTTTTTTTGTTTGTTTTTTTGTCAAAGCTCCCTTGACTTAATATGAAGGTCATGTGTTTGTATCAGTATAATTTCAACAACCAATATTGAATGATGGTATTATTTTAAGTTATGTTTAAGAACTGTGCAGTATTATGTGTTTGCTTCACAAAGCATTGCTTTAAAACTGTCCGGTATACATGATCCATCATGTAGGGATCATGTATACATGATGGATCGTACATATACAGTACATGTATGGATCGTGTATGATCCATATATATGATACATGTATGGATTTTGAAACCTACATGTCAAAAAGGAACTCTTAAAGACAATCATACACAAACTTATTTACTTTAAAACAATGCTTTATGTTCTTTGCTTGGGGGTGAAAATGGAGCGCTTTTATTCTGTTATGCATTGTAAGTAATTTGATATGACTGTACAATGATCATGTGATAAAATGGGAACGATGCATTGTAGTGGCAGGATCCAGATGAAGTGACTTTTCTTTTGTATTGCCAAATAAAAATATGCATCTTTTACATATCTGTGCAATAAAATCAGCAAATACATTCTTCTGAGTGAGATCAAAGAAGGCATTGTCTGTTTTATTGTTGTTTTGTTTTGTTTGTGTCTTCTGTAACATAATTAGGCAGAATTATAGTATGTGCAACTTTCATTACCCAGCAGTATGACTGATTATTATTTCACATTGTGTTACTGCAAGTGCAGGCTCGATCTCAATCTTTTCTTGAGCTGCAGAACTTGGGAGTCGTCTCAGACATTTTGCTCCTTTGGCATAATTTATCCCTGCTTGATGTGGTGTATCACTCAAATCACAATGTAATGTTAAGAAACCCACCCTGCTGAATTAGAGTTTAAAAAGCCCACATTACAAAACTAAAATATAAGAACTGTTTTGCAAGTATAAGATCATCCATTTTTTTTCTTTCAGTTTTCAAATTTCATTATGTAATCATTTTTAGTTAGATGAAATTATGTCAGTAAACTGTGTCTGCCCCTTAACATGACTGTCACTTCCTTTAGTGATATTGAATCCACACCCCTGATGTAAACTGGATGGATTTTCATCTCCCCATCGTCTTCCCCTTATTTTTACCCCTCCTTCCTCTGAACTGATTTATTGTTTCCCATCATTTCAGTTACATACAGTCTTCTTCACGTTACTTTAATAAGTATATCACTTCTGTGACTACATACCAGTTCAAGTCTTATTGATGGACTTGAAATCCAACAGTTTTCCTTGCGCAGGCTCAGTCATACCTCCTCACATTTGCTCAGTATCATCAAGTGAAGGATTTATTCAGTAATTGCTTAAACCGTAAAGGTATGTTTATAAAATCATCACCTCTGGAACTTACAATCATTATTTGAGGCACTATTTCTTTTTTTCCACAGAAAACGTGCAACAAACATTTATAGCTGATAAACGACAAAAATACCTGCAATTTTTGCACACTTTCCCTAAATTCAATAAATCCAGCGCACATGACGCTGCGACACGCCAAACTTTTTGAAAACCCAATCACAGTTGTGTGCCAACATACCTCGGCTCTCATTGGCTGAATCATCTGTCAGTCATTTTTCAGGGCGTTGCCACATCTCAGCAGCTGTCAGATTGTATCCAAATGACAATAACACGGAATTGCACAGCGAGCTTTTCTGCACAACGATGTTCGTCTAAAATAGAGAGGTAGGAGGTGTCGCTGTGAAACAAAGTATTTTAAACAGCACACTCAGTCAGATGTAAAGTTACCGCGCCCTCGTATTCGTTTTTAGCATTTAATTATGCTAGCGCTAACCTGCGGTAGGCAGTAGAAACGGTGCTTGTTTGGAAAATAGCATATTTTGTATCAGCGTTGGTAGACTTTAAATATTTCCGGATATTGCATTTAAAAAAAAGGCACCGTGCTAACATCGCTTATAGTGACGCGGATGCGTAAATAGAGATGCTGGTAACCCTGAGACTCAACCAGTCGCTAACCTTTCATTTACATATTTGTCTAAAGCCCTTTTTAAATTCTATAGACGTGACGTTGCAATTTGCTCTTAGTCTTAGTTTACCCGCTGTTATATTTCTATCTTGCCTGTTTTTGAATCGCTCCAACCTCTGATAGTTTCCTCTCGGCGTCCTCCCTTAGTGTGCTGATATTCCTCACCTGACCTCTCTGATCACCCTGTCCCACATCACAATGGAGACAACCAACAGCTATGTGTTAATCCATGGGAAGAACATCTCCCATAGCACTCTGACAGGGCCTGCTGCAGGACCTCACATGTCCATAGACAAGCTCTTCCCAGCTCTCCTGGAGTGCTTTGGCATCATACTGTGTGGCTATATAGCAGGCAGGTAGGTGATTGAGAATTAGACCATGTTTTTGCCCAGTTTTCCCAAAATATTGGCTGGGAAATGTAGTAAGTGCCTAGTGTAAATGTGTATTTATCCCCCCCCCACCCAGGGGTGACATCATCACAGAGAGCCAGGCTAAAGGTTTGGGGAACTTCGTATCCAAGTTTGCTCTTCCAGCGCTGCTTTTTAAAAACATGGTGCTGTTGGACTTCAGAAATGTCATATGGGCATTTCTGTGGAGTGTCTTGGTTGCTAAGGTTTGTGTCTAACCACTTGTAAGTTTGCATTATGCTGAAGATTTATAGAAAACAAAAACCTGATCATCACGCTTCTGTCCTGTGTAGGTGACAGTCTTTGTGCTGGTATGTGTGCTGACACTGATGGTAGCCAGTCCAGACAACAGATACAGCAAGGCTGGTCTGTATGCCATCTTTGCTACTCAGAGTAATGACTTCGCCCTTGGATATCCTATAGGTAAGTGCAACAAAACATTACTGTTTGCTCTTCATTCAGGGTTAGCAGTGGAGAAAGTCCTCTCATGTCAGGGAATAACACAGAGTATAAACAGGTTCGATATGAGCTACAAAGTGCTATCAAGGCTGCCAAGGAAGCATATTCCCAATAACTTAAGTGCTGCTGCTGAGATATGTGGCAGGGAATCAAAGTTTTAACTACCCATAAACAACGGAATACACACTGGTCAGGGATCCAGGACAACACCCTACTGGAAAACCATAATGACCTTTCAACGTTGATATCAAACTTCAGGTAGCACACATATAGGGTCTCAGGGCATCTCCATCCTAGACTTCCTTGCTCACAGATCACCGTTGGTGACGGTACAAAACAGCTCTGCCAAGCTTTCAGTCAACACAGGAGCCTCCCAAGGATGCCACTTCAGCACCTATGATTGTAAACCTTTGACTGTGCCTCTACTCAGAAAAGATCACCATAAAGTATGTAGATATGGTTATGGCACAGCCATCCTCAGCTGCATTATAGAAGAGGAGTCATGGTACAGGGGACTGGCAAACGATATAACTTGCTATAGACAGGAGAATAATTCCTCTTCTTAACATACGGAAAGCCAAAAAGCTGTCAAAATGGATCTTGATCTTTAAGAAGATAATTTTGTGAGAAAGACTGATAAATCCACCAGCAGCTGTACTGCTTTGTGCCAATGGCAATAAAGTCTATCTTAATCTTATCTAATTAAGACATAGAGAGTGTGTATATATTTCATTGCCTCTCTGTCTTCACTTTTCTAGTTGATGCTTTGTATCGAAGTACATATCCAGAATACCTCCAGTACATATACCTGGTTGCTCCTGTATCCCTCATGCTCCTCAATCCCATCGGCTTTGCTCTTTGTGAGGTGCAGAGGTGGAGACAGGCCAGCCATCCACAGCACAGTAGTCTTGGCATCCTGGGAGTTGTTGTCTTACAGGTACTAAGCATGCAGGTGTTTTGACAAGTGCATTAATACACCTGTATATCCTAAGGTTTACTTTATTTGCAAACTTTAAGGACCCAATTTGTACATTTGTAGCTGTTTCCCACTTTGACCTTTTGCACCAATTTTAGGTCTTCGAGTTTTAATTTTTATTATTTTTTTCACTCTAGGTGTTGAAGAACCCAATAGTGTTCATGGTGATAGTGGGAATCATCTCTCACTTTGCGCTGGGCCAGCAGATCCCTGCTGTGTTGTCAGAGTTTATAGATGGTCTCGCAAACTCTTTTGGAGGGGCAGCGTTGTTTTACCTTGGCCTCACTATGGTGAGTTGCACTCTTGTGTTTGTCTATCTTTTTTTCTTCTCCTAAGGATAACCTGTTTTACTTACCATGAAGGATATCATCAGCTGCCGTCTTATTTGGCAGGTTGGTCAGCTTAGAAAATTAACCAGAGACACTGGAGTTGCCTTGATATTGCTCATCACAGCCAAACTGTAAGTGAAGCCTGAATGGAATAGTGTGAGCGTAATTGGTTTAAGGTGGCCTGAGCTAGTGGGTTTTTGTATTTGACCATATTTTGCATGGTACATATTTTTGTGTTAGTTGCCATTATTTTGTATATAATATGTAATGCAAGATACACTCTGTCTTCAAAAATACGGAAATGCATCTTTCTAAAATGGCAACAAGCCTTTAAGCTTCACCAAGAACTCTTAAAGAAAATGAACAAAATATGAAGTACAGAAGTGTTTTTAATAGTCAGTTTGGTTTTTGGTTGATTACACAGCTCCATGAGTATATTTTTGTCTGTCTCTCTCAATGTCATCCTTTCAGCTTGATAATGCCGCTGGTCTGTAAAGACATGGTGGATATTCTGGACACTGGAGTGAACAGCACGAGTGCTAATCACACAAGTTTGTCCAACTTTGCTTTCTTATATGGAGTTTTCCCAACAGCCCCCAGTGTGGCCATCTATGCTGGACACTATAACATGGAGTTAGAAGTGGTATGTTCTCTTAATGTAACAATCATACTTTAAAAAGCTGTATGAAAGGAATATTACTTTTTGTTGTTGTTGTTGAAACACAAAGAGAAGAGGACTCCCTTGTGACTAAAATGTTCCATCTTTCATGCTACTGGTAATGATGGCATGGAAACCCACATGGTCGACACTTAGCCAGGTATTTTAAACTTGGTTTTTACATTCTCTCACCCCCAAATCCTGTTTGTTTGGGTTTTTTTAGGTAACGTCAGGGATGGTAATCAGTACATTCTTGTCGGCACCAATCATGTATGTGTCCGCCTGGCTATTAACAATCCCTTTAATGGACCCAACCCCCTTGGTTACAGAGCTTGAAAATGTAAGCTTCAACATCAGCATTGTCAGCCTTATAGCTCTGGTAAGTGCCTTTGAATTCACCCCAGTGCTCTGGTTGGATCAGTGGGACAGGGAAGAATTTTAAAATGATAAAGAAGAAGCACAGAAATGCTTTAACAACACCTAGAGCTTAAGCACAGGAAGTTGTGGATGATAGCTGGTGTCATGATTGATTTTCCAAATATAGACATATCAAATGATCGAGTATATCTTCATTCAGGTGTGGACCATAGCGGTGATGCTGCTCAGCAGGAAATTTAACAAACTCCCTCACCTATTTGCGCTAAATCTATTCCTGGCCCAGGTCAGTCTTATTTCGAAAACATTTTTTAAAATGAGATTTCAGTGTTTAATTCAATTGATTCATTCATGAAATGTTAATTGAGAACCTTGTATAGGTACATGTTGTACCTTAAACTCTGTACTTTTCTCTATAGTTCCTAGTGTGTGTCAGTATGATCCTGTGGAATTTCTTGGTGAAACAAGAGGACAACCTGCTCGGCAAAATTCTCACCTTCACTTTGCTCTATGGGTCTCTTTACAGTACATACATTTGGACAGGTAAGTGAATACCTGTAAGTGGTTACACCTGTTTTATGAATGAAATACCCCAAAAGTCAAATGATTTGTGTTTAGCTGGTAGATGTTGGTGATTGTATTTGAATGTTTTGTTCTCTTTTTCAGGTTTAATCCCTCTCTGTCTGGCTCTGACTAACAGAGATGATCTGCTGAGACTCCGACCAGGAGTATTCATGATTTTGGGTTGGGGGTAGGCCACCACAGAGAAATGAATAAGGATATTTTAATTGACAATAGAATAAGAGAATGAAACATTTTAAAACTTTTACTGATTGAAATGTGACTTTCTTTTTCTTTGTGGAGACAAGAAAAGAAGATCATATCAGAGAATATGATCTAAAGTCTAAGTAATAACAAAATTATTCAACCTTTCTCCACGCACAGGGTTCCTTTCCTAATGGTTGGTGGTCTTCTCATATCAGGAGAGAGGAGTGATACGATAGACTCTGCCTTCTTCTATGGCAGAGCCCAGGTTGGAACAATACCTGCTGTAACTCTACATTACACTTTCTAAAGAGTCGTTCTGAACTCTTTGTTTATTTTTGTCCAGTCTTTTTCCTTTTTTTTTTCAGCTCAAGACTTTTTATTTTAAGTTCAGGTTTAATGCTGTATGTGGAGAAAACGCACTGAAATTCTTTTACCAAATTAAAGTAATATTTATAAAAAGCACACTTCAGGAATTCTAGAACAAGGTTTGTTTGGGAAGTTTAATTCATAATCTCATCAATTCTCCTCCAGATAATCAGCACTGCAGTAATTCTTGCGGTCAGCCTGGTTCTCGGTGCAATATCTTTGATGGGTCTCAGCCAGGGAGACTGGGAGCAGAGCGGCTACCAAGCCCTGAGCAGAGCTACTGTAACGGGTATCAATGATGAGGTGAGGGTCCCTGGTGGCCTGGAGGATTCACACCAACAGCAAGAGCAGACACAGATGTCAAATTCACCTGCCTGTGGTATCAACTCGGGTAACTCCATTCTTTCACTTTGTCTTTAGTTTATTCTAACTTAAACATAATCTGAGTCTGAATCTCTGTTATCTGTTGTCATTGAGTTTGTAACCAGATGATGTGCAGTAAATATGTTCATTCATTCTGTTCTGTTGCTGTGCAGACCTCCACGGTTTCTCTCCTCTCCAGCCCATACCTGATATGATAGCCAGTACACAGAGGGACCACACGAACAGCACAGGTAATAAACATACATTTCACCTCACCATTCACCGTTCAGAGTAAATTGTGACGTTTCATTAGTTTTATTATGAATTCTGTTATTTTAATTCTAACAATAAGTAAATGACACAAATTTAAATGTTTGTCTTCTGTGGTTGATTATTATGCATTTTTATAACTAAACCAAGTGTATAGCCAACAGTAGTCTGTATAATCCAATAAAGATGGTTTACAACCATAAAGTTGGCTTTGTCATCTTTACTTGGAATTCTCTTCCTCTCTAGGCCACATTGGGGCGCTGTGTGATGGGCATCAGCAAAGTACTTCCTCCTCTGAGCAGCCGCTGAATCTTCCACCACCCGGGCTTCAAACCACAGACGATAAACAGACTGTGAGACATGTTCTGCTCTGTCTGCTGCTCATAGTCAGCCTGCTAGCAGTAAGGATGAAACACTCTTTATGATTATGTGTGAGAAAATGTGTGAATGGACTGATGCTGTTGTCATCCACATTTAAATCACCATTTATATGGACATTACAAGTGTATGAAAATTGCCTTCAAACAGTGTTATCAGTTAGATGAATGAGACCTTTAAATATAATAAATCCTTTGTAGTGTTGTCTTTATCTACTTATCTATCTTGTTTATGATATAAACATCTGGATTAATATAAAAGCTGTTAATAATTAGTAACCTTATGCTACGTTGGATTACCTGTTTGTAAAAATGGAAAGTTGTAATGCATGCCATAACAATGTCCTGGTGCCTGATTGGTGAATGTTTCTGCCTAAATGAAGAACCTGTCCAGCTGTCTGTGGTGGTTGTTCAACAAAGATCCAGGAAGGCTCTACCTTGAACTACAGTTCTTCTGTGCTGTGGCTAACTATGGACAGGTATCTCATACATCAGCTTATTGTATATATGAAGTGTTGCGAGTAAAAAAAATACTATGTTCAGTTGTATCTACTACATTTTGTTTTCTTTTTTCCCCCAGGGCTTTTTGTCCTTTGGGATTTTTGGTCTGGACAGACACCTAATCATCTTGCCTTTTAAGAAGAGGTGATCTGAGACTTCATTGTGGTTTCTAAATTAATTTGTGATCAAATAAATAAAACAATACTAGAACAAGTTTTTTTTTTGTCTGCATTTTCTTTAGATTGCTTAGCCTGTGGCAGGGCAGGGACATTGATGATTTGAGTCCCTCGGGTGTACCAGAGGAGGTCAGGCTCACCTGTACTCAGTTTGTCCGCTACCACAAAGACCAGTGTGTACAAGACATAGTACACACACGCAGGTATGAGTACTTGTTTACATGTATTTGTGTGGGGTTTTCTTTAAGGACATTTGTGTGTGTTACATAGTACAGTTTGTGTATATGATTTGTTTTTAAATCACCCCTCACATCATCTTATAGAATTTATTCCCTCTAAGCAAAATATTTTTGAAGTAAACACGGAAAAAAAATTATTAGAGATCTCCGTTTTTGAGTTTGAATTCTCTCTCTCTCTCTTTTTTTTTTAAATTGTGTTCTTGTTCAATTCTGAGCATGTCCAAATAATTACTTCTGATTTTCCAGTTTGTCTCTGAATCCTCTTTGCATGTTGCATCAGTTTCTGGGTTTCCCTCTACATAAGAATGTTATTTTTCTTAAAATCAAGTCTAACCATTTTAATTTTATACTCTGCCGTGCCTGTTTTAAAATACTGAAGATCAAATTTAGTCACCCTACTACAAAACTAAAACTTTTTTTTTTTTTACAAGTCCTGGGTGCTATCGTTCTAACACAAAATAATTTATATTATCTCTATACCTTCTTTATGCCTTATAATCCTTCCTTTGCTTTCTCTTTTATTCCTTTCATGTACCCTTCCTTTCTTTTGCCTGCCCATTCCCTCTTCTTTTCTTCACCATCACCATTATCATCATAGTGGCTCAGGGGAGAGTGTGAACACTTCGACAGGTGAATCCTTCCTCTGATACTAACAGGTTTGGAGGAGGACTGGAGGATGAAAATGAAGTTCTGAGACATTCCTCAGCCCATGAACCCCTTTACCTAAACACAAATTCTAGTGATCAGGGTCAGCTAAACGATCACTCACAGATTCTTAACCGAAACCACAATCCAGATAAATCCAGCAGCCAGTGTTTGCTTCCGAGTCAACCCCACCTAGAGCCCGAGAATGAATTGCAAGCGCATATTTCCAACCCTGATGCACCAGGAACCTCCCTTGACCACGAACCCACCAATTCTCAGCATGGTAATGCTTCAAGCCCTCCCCAGTTTCATCAGTATCCCCAGTCCCATCTTGAAAATGTGTTCCGAGGCAGTGACTTAGTAGATTGGCTGGTGGAACGAGGCCTCAGCGCTGGACGAGCCGAGGCACAGCTGTATGGTGCCCGTCTTCAGCGGGGAGGAGTGTTGACAGGTCAGCACAGCTTCAAGGATGAACCCAACTTTCTTTATCACTTCACGCAGCCAAGACGGGAGGAAGAGTAGGAGGGATCAAGATGATGAAAGTGATGAACAAAGCTTTCGGCATACCAAGCGACGGCCACCATAGCTGAGTGCCAAAGCAGAAGTGCCTTATGGTGCAGCTGCTTCAAAGGCCACTTAAGGTTGAATCTGGATCATATGAGACACTCATTTGCCCACCAGAATTGGGTTATTTGTCCTTGTATATTCAGGGTGGTTCCCAGTTGAATATCAACTTATTAGCTAATCGGGAGAGAGGTTGCGCTTGCAGTTGCTTTAGAACAGGGGTGGGGAACTCCAGACCTCAAGGGCCGGTGTCCTGCAGGTTTCAGATGTGTCCTTGATCCAACACAGCTGACTCAAATGGCTAAATTACCTCTTCAACATGTCTTGAAGTTCTCCAGAGGCCTGATAAGGAACTAATAATTTGATTCAGGTATGTTGACCCAGGGTGAGATCTAAAAGCTGCAGGACATCGTCCCCTGAGGTCTGGATTCCCCACCCCTGTATTAGAAGGAACTTAAACAAGGAAATTGATGGTTGGGGTTAAAAAGTTAAAAAGGCGAAACGATCACTTCCGACTGTTACTTGCCTCCTTTTGGTTGTGGAAAGAGCCCTTTGGAATTTTATTATGGCTATTATATTCTTCTATTTTATTTTCATCGATTATTTTGCTCTCAGTTTTCTCACTGGAATCACTCTGAGATGTAAACAGTACAGAATCAGTCCCAATTGTAGCAGGTAAAAGTTTTATTTCCTTGATTGCTTTCTGGATATATTTTTCAAAGAAATTAACTTAAATGACCATGCTTAAATAAATAATATTTAAGATAAGCATGCACGTGGTGAGAAGACCAGAAAAGCCGTCAGTAAACTACTCAGTGACAGCCTGTGACATTTCTATCAAAGAACAATGTCATATTTTCTTTCAGGGGATATCAAAGCGTCCAGAATCTGCCTGTTAGTTCAGTTATCATTTTGCACGCTGTGTCTTTTTTAAAAGCTCCAGTCTATGCTGACTGCTTGCATGACTCAGCAGTATGGACTTCTCCTCAGCAATGAGCTGTTTGCACTAACTGAATAAATACATTCTTCCCTTTTTTTTTTTTTTTTTAAATTATGCAACTCACTGGATAGCTGTCTCTTGGTGATGCTGCAGAGGAAGTTTGTTTTCTTTGCAACTGTAATTGTGTTGCAGCTGTTTAGTTTTAAATATTTGTTCAGGACTGATTTTGAATTCACTCATCCATGGTGGAGCACCACCTCATACGGGCTTAATTTGAGAATTCAGCCAAAATTCCTCTCATGTTCTTTGCCTTTGAGCCCAACCTACACAACAGAAGACAAAAGCACGTACAGTAGTTATTGGAATGACAAATCTGTCCATTTGAATGAAAGACAGGTAAAGCCAGAGGGCTCACGTTGTCACAGATACAGTCCTGTTTTTGTTTCAAATGGCTTATCTTTCTTTACAAACCACTGCTAAACTGTTTACATCTGTAAGAAAGTTCTACTACTCTGTCCATTTAAAAAGATCCTGTTCAAAATGTGTCGAGTCTACGGTAGCAAAGTCTGCGGTCACTGTAGACGGTTACGTCTTTTCATTGGCCCGGAGTCTACGGTGAACGTAGACACTCTACGCTCTGGTCCAATAGGAGTGCTGAATCCCACTGTAGACTAGCCAACATCTAATGTATTACCCCCATTTCTAGTCTTTTCAGTGGCGACACTAGAAATTTGTGTTATAAATCCAGATGCCCCTGCATGTCGTCAGCAGGCCGGGTGTTGTGAGCACAAGAAAACGATTAGAATAAAATGTGGTGAAGTTTGTTTAGATGATAGGGTCCAGCTGTAAATCAGAGGAATAAGAAAGGATTTGTGAATGTGTGTGCGTGTTTTAGGCTGGTTTAGCTATAAGCCTGAGTGTGTGTGTGTGTGTGTAATTTGTAACTGTAATGTAAAAGTGGGGGTCTGCCTGTCATAAAAGGAAATAGGAAGCCACAGTTGGGAGATGCTAGGAATGTATGGAACAGAAACAGGAAAGAGAGAAGAAGTTTGTTACCCTTCTTCCCGAGGTGCAGAGAGGGTACGGCATACCTCCACACATCCTGTTTTATAGGGGCCTGAGCATTTGTGTCACACACACACACACATCAGCTATGTGTATCCATATATGGTAAATTAGGAAAGTTGTATTGGATGCTGTAAATGACCATTAGGGGTGCGGCTACCAAGTATAAATGTAAGGATCTGCATGACTGCCCCTAATTAATGTCTAATTATTGGGGGGGTCATACCCCCCTATCCCCCCCTGGAAATTGCGGCCCTGATGGTCACCGTAGACCTTGCGCTACCCTAGACTTGACTTCTCTGTGAATAGTGAATACAATCCCAGTAGTGCTCCAGACCTAGTGCGTTTCCTTTGCGTTTGGAAATCGAAGATGTGCAATTGAAAGTGGTCAAACTGGGATGTTCAAGGAGTGTCATCCTCAGGTGACATTAAAGCAGGCTTGAGCCGAATTAAAAAAAAAAAAAAATTAAATGGTTGTTGGATGCAATTTTATTATTATTACTTTTTAAGTGGGCAGAGTTACAAAACTGTGTGGTTGCACTTTCGTAAATGCCTGTTACGTTGTTGCTGTTTTACACTATTGCTACTATGAAGTTTACAGTGTGTTGGCGAAGTTATAAAAGGTGGATGGAAATATATGCATGTTTAAAAAATGTCAGGGACACAGATCATGTTAATGTCAAACTAATGTTTGCTGTGATTTTTTTTTTTTTTTTTTGTTGACCTACTAATGTATTTGGTCCCCATGCATATATTTCCATCTTTTGATCCTCTGCCAACAAACACCATACTGGTTCATGCAATCAACATCAGGTCCTTGTGTTTATGATGTTTGATAAAAATGTGATTCACCTTTTTTTAAAGAGTGCCTGCCTCAGTTAACATGAAGGTGTGTGTGTGTCTTTGTGTTTGCATGAACAAAAATGTCTGAGTGTGTATGCGCGTGTTGCAAAGCACTGAGATAAAGTAAGACATTTTAATGTCGGTCAGCAGGTTCAGTGTAACAGTGGATGTTTTTAGTGTGTTGCTTTAAGTTAGTCGGGGTCAGTGACTGTAACAGAAGGCATAAATAAAAAATGTTTGCATCTAAATTCGTTTTTACTTCATCACTAAACTCGATTATTGATTCTAATTGGAAATTCAAAAGTAAAACAAAGTAAAAAACATTTTAGATTTTTATTACATTACATACAACCATAGAATATAAAATGATGGATAACTCCACCATGATGTCCCATTTTGAAGCGTGTAGATGAGCCTGTAATTTCATCACTAGGCCACTTCCCATAGGCTCCCACAGTACTGAAAATCTTTTTTGCCCCATGATGGGCATTAAATAGAAGGTTTAAGTCAAAAACATTGGCTTCACTTTTCAGATTTGTAAGCTAAATCCATCATTTCTGCTGTCTATGGCTAAAACATGATGGAGGGGGGGAAGAAAAGATTTTTGATCAAACAAGAGGAAAATAAAAATCCTCTTCCACCCACACAAAAAGCCCTTTAAAAATAAAGGCAGCATACTTAGCAACTCCTCAGCCCCCCATAAATGTGTAATTTCACGCTGCTGATAAAAAAACAAACAAACTTGAATTTATTTATTTATATCATGTAGCTTTGACAAAATTACAGATAAAAATAAGTTAGGCACTTTGGGTGTTTTTCACATTCACAAATCAGGGAAAGCAGGAAAAGTTCACACACTGGGAGGCTACATTATAAAATGTGATACTCTAAATCCTAAACTGTAGTATATTGTTGAATATCAAAAAACAGTACATATACATATACTCAAACAATTATCCTGAAATGAGGTTGATCATGAAATGCCTCTAAAATACACACCAGACAATTCAGATTTCTGTAAGTAAGGTTTGTCATTTTCTCAGTTAAGGTTATTTGTTGCCCCTCTGTTGCACCTAACATTTGTTTTTGTGTGTTTTCTTTCATGATATAAATAAAAAGCTAGATTTTAAGACTCCTTTCTAAAGACTTTCTTCTCTCAAACATTGACTTAATAAATAAAGAACAATTCCAGTCAAATGTAAAGTGCAACACCACACGTGTTAATAGGAGCACATTATACGATTTTCTCATGTCTGTAGTTTAAATATTTAAAAATGACACAATAAAAGGCTGGAAAGCTGATTTTAACTCTTCACTGAATGAATTGAGTGATTTAAGTGTTTTTCTACAAGTGATTATAATGTCTCTCTTAAAAAACAACAACAAAAAAACAAGCTAGTTCATTACTGTAAATGAGTCCAGAAAAGCTCCACATTTCTGCAACATTTAGAGCATGTTGCTCTAAATTATCTTTGTTGAAACCACCATGAAACCTCACACCTCTCATGTCAGTGAAAAACAGCTTCATTAAGACACATGTGTAAATGCTTCAGGAAATACGGGTACAAAACATTTTAAAGTCCAAATATATTTTCTCCATGAAGCTTCTTTAACAGCAATGACTACCAAATTAGTTACTAAATAAACATATGTAAGAGAAATGTTAGTCTAGCTGCTCTCTTCTTTATGAATAAAATAAAGAACATTGTTAAACTAATATCTGTAAAGAGATCCAGTCCAGTGTCCATGTAATATGTTAAAGTTATTAGAAAAATAGTTACGTAGGACTTTCAGTCTAAATCTACCTTACATATTTTGTGTGTATTTTCCACCATGACAGATCCAGATCAGAGAGACAAACCCTGAATAGCAGCCAATGGAAACTTAGGGGGAAAAAAAGTCATTTTAAGGCACTAAATTTGATTATATTTTTGAAAGAACACCAAAATGTTGTATATCAGACACCCTTCAGTTTGCCCAGAAATGAAACTCACAGTATGACAAACATACTCATAATCATCATAAAAGCCATATCCATAAGAACTACTGAGACTGCACGGTCCGTTTCAATTATGTTTTGTTTGTTTTAGGATTTAGATTGGGATCTGTAGATGGGGAAGTTCAAAAAGTTTCTCAGGGTCATTACGCAGGGTTAAAGAAAATGACATGAAACAAGGCACTGTCGAAAAAATAAAAACCTGCAACTATTTTTAAGGTAAAATATTTTGTAAATAGATTGTTTTACCTTCTCACATGCTCTAATGTGCAGCTTTTCTTCATAATATCTGATTAATAATCTGAACATTTCTAGATTTTGGACTGCTTAGCCTTATAAAAATGCCAGTCCTGTCCTGTTTAATTAAGACAATAGGTGCAGATCATTACAGCGTATGTATTTAAACAATACGTTTATTGTTTTAGGGCATTTAATTGCCTCTGTATTGCTGTAACAAAGGAGCCCAAGACATTTCCAGCTCCATCTCAGAAAACTTACCCCAAACCTTTAGGGAACCTTCAGTATTAAAACTTGGTGTAACATGATCAGAAGCCAAGTTCAGAACAGATCGTACTGTAGGTATGATAACTCTCTGGCGTGACCTTACAGAAATCTGGAGTCACCAAAAGGTCACATGCCAACCAGCGGTCAGTTTTTCCTCACCTCACTTCTTCTCACATTAAGTTACATTTAGGTCTTCTTTTACCTCACACTCCGTCATCGCCTCTTCCGTTCCTGCTTGATATCAGTCTCACTGATTCCGTTGCTATCCATGCCATCCACTGTGAGGCGACCTTTGCTGTAGTGTTTAATCAGTGCTCCGGGTAAGAGGGCCACGAGGGCGATGGCGAGGAGCTGAGCCAGCGTCCCCCAGGAGAATATGTCATCCAGTGAGGAGATCTCTGAGAGGATGGCTCCGGTGCGAACACATATGAAGTTGTAGGGGATCAAACCTGAAAGCGAGAGAGTGGTGGCTGACTGATCAGTACTTGTTTTGTAGGTTTTTTAGTCTGCATGTTTCATGTTTGAAACTATGGTCTCACCTATGAACACGGAGAAAAAGAAAATATGCATAGGGATGTTGAGAACAGGACAGGTGATGTTAAGGAACCAGTTAGGAGTCATAGGGAAGAAACGAAGGAAAAGGAGGAAAAAGAACAAACTGCTGCGGTTTTCCTCCACCTGACGGAGGGAGGAGAATGGGTGAGGAGAGAAGAAGATAAAAGGAAATGTGAGAAAATTAAAACCTAGACAGCAAATGATAAAAAAGACATAGAGAGGAAACTGTAATTGGTTTGTCCTTCACTGAATAAATGATTTGCTGCGTAGTATAAAGTGAGAGAATAGGAGAGAAGGGGATTTAAAACATGCCTACCTTCCTCTGCAGCAGGGCCACCTTCTCAGGGAAGAGGTACACCACATACTGCTTTCCAAATGCTGCAGATAGCAGGAAGCAGAACGTGGAGCCTGTGGTGGCGAGCATGCAGGCCAATACCAGACCCTCCCAGGGCCCGAATATTGCACCAGCTAACATGTTCTGAGGAAGAAAAGCAGTCTCTGTTTAAAAGAAATTTGCACGTAGGAATAAGATATTTATCGGAAATCAACAAGACACAGGATTGGTTTGGATCATTGGTTTGCATTACTGTGTGTCTCACCAGAAAGGAGGAGCCAGGTATGGCAAAAGACTGTTTGTACAGGTATGCGCTACAGAAGAGCAACAGAACATAGGCGTAGTGTTGTCTTTTGTAAAACTTGAGCATCTCTGCGAGCTCCCGTAGCTCGACCAGGTCAGATGGGAACTTTAGCCTAGATGGAACAAACACAAGAATGCTGTGTGCATGGAAATACAGTATAAAAGGCAAAAACAGAGTATGTACTATTCTAACAAGTTGTGAGCTTTTTTTTGGTTTGACTACCTTTATTTTTTCAAAATGATTAAAAAAATAAATTGGTATTGATTTTTACCATTGTCTGCTCACATGTGATGCTACTTCGCTACCTGAGTACCGTGAACAATAAATGATCTGATACGTTTTAAATCACCTTCATCATCTTATTTTCTGCTTTGTGGTAATTAAAAATAAATGGAAAAATACAGTGACAGACAGCACGTACATGGCAGTATATAAGTAATCTGGATTTTATATGAGAGCCTGAAATTAAACCCCATTTACTTCTACTGCATTGGTTCAGTGGTTGAACTACAGCACCCATAGGCAAAAATGTCAGCATGACTATGATGCAATTGTTTTTTTGAGTTGTATATATAGTATTTTTTAAATTTGATAAAAAAAAAAAAAACACACACACACACACAAAGTGTAAGAGAAGTGTGTCTATCTGTGCGCATGTGTGCACCAAAGCGAATCAGAGGGTAACAGGATATATCTGATTGAAGGACAGAAATAGTGTTGCTGCCTGTAGACTTGCGCAGAGGGTAGGAAGACACTTCTCAAAGCTCACATGCACACACAATAAAATCCCCCCAGTTGAAACTCAAGATGCCGGCTTCCTCTGCCAGCTGCTCTGGCATTCAGTGTTCCTTGTTCCCACTGGTCAGTGGACGAATATTCTGTTCTGTCATTGGTCCACAAGTTGATGATGCATGAGGGTTCAGATACATGAAACTGCATGAGTGTATGTACTGTATTCAAGCAGCTACAAGTGTCATCATGGGCACTTTTAAATTTTGCTAATACACAACCTTATGCAAAACACTCTGTATCTGCGCACACACACAACATTCATATATAGCTTTCCACTAGCTTGATATTAATATGAAGCCGGACTGTATTAGGCTGACTGTAATCTCCAGCATTAGAAGATGTGACTGGGGCTGATATATAACTATTAATTAATTTCTTGTTTCTTTCAGTGATAAATTTGGTTACAGGTTCTCACTTATTCTCATTATTCAGCCTGAACCTCTGATACAAG
This sequence comes from Aulonocara sp. 'chitande type north' Nkhata Bay, assembly GCF_057382095.1. Classification (NCBI taxonomy): domain Eukaryota; kingdom Metazoa; phylum Chordata; class Actinopteri; order Cichliformes; family Cichlidae; genus Aulonocara; species Aulonocara sp. 'chitande type north' Nkhata Bay. Next base: position 16,307,671 of record NC_141356.1, on the reverse strand, counting down.
GAAGGATGGATCCACGCTTTCATGTTGATCACTCCAAATTCGGACCACAGCAGAAATTGAGATTTATCAGACCAGTTAACATTTTCTTCAGTGTTTTTCGAGTCACTTTTGGTGAGCTTATGTGAAGTCTATCCTCCGTTTCTTGTTCTTAGCTGAGAGCAGTGCCACCCGGTGTGGTCTTCTGCTGCTGTAGCCCATGTACTTTAAAGTTTGATGTTTTGTTCATTCAGAGATGCTATTCTGCATACCTTGGTTGTAATGAGTAGTTACTTGCTTACCTATCAGCTCAATGCAGTCTGTTCATTCTCGCCTGACCGCAACAGGACATTTTCATCTAGAGAGCTGTCACTGGATATTATCTCTTGTGAGGGTGGTCAGGTGGAAAAACCCCAGTGGATCGGCAGTTTTTGAAATACTTATATCAGCCCATCTGGCACCAGCAACCATACCAACCATGTCAAAGTCACTTAAACCACCTTTCTACCCCATTGTGATGCTCAGTTTGTTCAGATTAAAGTCATTTTTAATAAAAACAATAACTCAGAAATTCTAAGATTAAAGTTACAGACTCAGAAGAAAGCAACTAAGATTTTGTAAGGAATGGCATAACCTTCCTGTGCAAGCATCTGATCACATCTCCATCTTCCATGTATCGTACCTGCAGTGGATGACCCTGAAGTTAAAATGATACTTTACAACACAAAAAAGTAAGTGCGTCTGGACTTTCAAAATCCACTGCTGTATACTGGAGCTAAACAAAATGGGGAAAAAATTATGTACTGATGTTGATGGGGTGATAGTTTGTTTAGCTGCACATCCTCACTAATGTCTTTATGGAGCATTCTCTGTGTATGTAGAGTAGTGGAGTAGATATAACATTGCAGAGGCTGTGCGATATGACCAAAATCTCATATCCCGATATAAGAATTCTATCGTCCCGATAATGATATAAATCACAAAAATTTAACATTTTCTGTAAATTCTGTGAATCTTGTGCAGCTCGACTTGCGGGAAGTGTTTCCTGCTGCGCGTCATGTAGCTGGAGTCGAGTGTTTTAACAGAGGCATGAAACTATACATTTTTAGACATAAGTTGTAACGGCCACCGTTTTCTTTGTGAGTATTTATTACACGGCGTGCTGCGGGGAAAAGCCTGTTCTAACGTTTGAGTCTAAGGTTTATTTTTTAGCACCTGGCGGCTCTTTTTTACTTCTCATCAGACAACACTACTTCTCATCCGTAAATAAAAATAGAAATTTTTATTGAAAACGTCACCTCACCAGATCCACTCACGCTATGCTTTTACTTTATAAGTAACAAAATATGGGTAATATCATTTTACTGGGAGTGCACCCTTTCTCTCTCCAACACACACACATACACACTCAAGGATCCTACTCTTGGCTTCAGAGTGCATTGGTCTGCGTTATTCTATCATCTCTAGACAACCTCACACTTGACCGTCTGGCACATTACAACATATCAGTTTCATAACTCTCTCTCTCTCGCTCTCTCTCACACACACACACACACACACACACACACACTGAGACACACACACTGAGACACACATATAGAAAATAAATCACTTCAAAACACTAATACACACACACACATACACACTTAGAAGTGAGTTAATCGGTCCAGTATAGCTTGGGTCCAGTATGTACTTGAGGAGACATGATGTAAATATCAAGCAGATAATATTTTAGTGCAACAATAACAATAATAATAATACATTATTAATGTGATACTTATTGTAGATGTGATACTTTAAAAACAAATATCCTTTATTTTAGGCATATATAATTTTAGACCTTCATATCTTTAGATGAGTTCACATCATGTTCCAACTAATTCAACGATGGGAAGGTTATATGTCACTACTGCTTTGGTTTCCAAGATGGGGGGAGGCCAGGGAATCCCCAAGGAATTTTAAGACAGACTTTAGGGGTGTCATAAAACAAATGTATCCAGGAATTATTTTATTTCACTTTCCTCCTGACTAAAAATGTCTCAGATAAAAGCGTGTAAGTAAAAAAAGAAAAAGATTTCTCTGCACTAAAGCCACAACCCACAACCTTCTCTCAACCAAGATTTTCTGCTTATGAAGAGTATTAGCACCGTGCTTTGGTGAAAAATGCCTGCAGTCCAAATTCAGATTATAGGCAGATATATTTTAAAGAATGGAGTACCATAAGTACCAGCTTTGTCAAAGACACCCAATAATACTGATAATAAGGAACAGGTTAATGTAATACTGCTATGATAATTGACTTACCTGCATATCCATCAGTAACACCAAGTGGCTCTAATAACTGAAAGTAATATTTTTGCCCAAACTTGAATTCTGCATGTAAAGTATGTAAAGTTTCCTTACCTGTACTCCTGGACGACCTCGTGCTCCCCCTGGGAGCCAGGCTGGAGCTGCTTGGGTCCCGGGGGAAGATGCGTGGACAGCAGGTAGAGGTAGACACTTGCCGCCCCGACAACTGCAGCCAGTCCCGTTAAGGAGCGCATGTTGCTCCCTACAGAAACTCCGTGATCACCGGATAAAACTCCGCTGACAACTCGGGCTGAATTTAAGCAAAGGGGAAAACCGCCGATGAGATAAAGTCGACGTGCTGCGGTTCAGTTGGACGGCAGCGAAAAAAGTGGGTGTCGCTTACCGAGAACCAGGCTACGGTGACGGCTGACATTCTGGCCGGTGTTCGGCACACGGATCACATGGCAGCCGGGCAAACTTTCTTTAGACTGATGGAAAAGAAGCTTTGTGCCCACAGTTTCTCCCCCAACACGTCTTATTTAAAATAACACCAAAAATTCATCCCAACAGGTCGTAATAATCAGGATGAGTTAATGGTCGGTATATATCTACAGTTGCACTTATGCGACCAGCCACCAGGGGGCGCTAAAGTCCACGATGAGTTCAGAGTAAGATGATACGATCTGATATTGTGCAATGGTAGTATTTATAGAGCAGGATCCTAACTGTGTATCATTCAGATTTAAACGCTAGGTTATAACAGTAATAATAATAATAGTTGTTATTCATACATATATAAATACAATAAAGACACTTAAAGCAGTCACACTGGCAACATTTTAAAGCATATATATATATATATATATATATATATATATAATATACCTTTTTTTCATCTTTACAATGCAAAAGTTTTGTTCTTGCAAGTCTCTGTTTAGTGGATTTATATTCTTCTGCAAGGTCCTATGCATTTTATATATTATAAAAGGTAGCAATACTGCAGGAAGGTTTGATCAACCTAATTAAGGTTAAAGTTCTTCATTTGTTTTCCATAGCATACATGTGAGTTCTCTGAGGTAAAGATCAAAAACAAAGTAACGTACCTTTTATTTTACTAATTATTTACCATATAAGAAAATGTATTCTTATAATAATCTAAATTAGAGCATTGTAAATTAGGAATTAAAGATATCAGATTATCCTTTTAAATCCAAGTTGAACTTTATTATTTTTCTGTATATAATATAACACAAAATATTTACATTAGCATTATTTGTATGATTGCCATGTTTGTTTATTCAGCATGCCTTGGGTGGGAGCCACATTTATAAGAAGCTTTTGAAAACCTCTCTTTTCTGTCATGGATCATCAGGTTTCCCTGCAATAAAAAAAACAAAAGATCATTAAGTCACAAACACTACTTCCACACCAAGTACAACCAACATATACTCTGAGAAAGGTTTAGTCTGTTATCCTGAACTCTACAACTTTCCGGTTTCATAGTTGTTCGAGGTCTAAGTAAATACATTTCTGGTAAGTTTATGTACAGCACACCTGTCAGTACTTTCAAAATTGTGCTGAGGTGCAACCCTGAGGTACTGCATGTACAGTTTTTTATGGCAACTTCATGGCCATAGTGGTAAAGACTTTAAACACAAACACACTTCTTTTCATATCTTAGTGAGGACATCTACTTGACTTTATGTTTTCCCTAGCCACTTACCATAACCATCACAAGTGAATGGCTAACTCTAACCCTTAGCCTAAACCTAACCATAGCCTAACTGTAACCCTGACACTAAACCACATTTTGAGCCTTAAACATGTCTCCAAACTCGTGGGGCTGGGCATTTTGTCCCCATAAGGGCTGTTGGTCCCCACAAGTATAGTAGCATTCCAATTTTTGGTCCTTACAAAGATATCTAAACATGGTACACACACACACACACACACACACACACACACACACACACAAATGTGAGCAAACACAAAACTATTCTTAGTCAACATACCTCCTGCGCAAGAAAAAAAAAAAAAAACATACCTCCTGCGTTTTCTGGTATAAATGGCTTCAAAGTTCCATCTCTCTCTAGCTCGTGTAGGGCTATGTAATCTGGAATGACTGTAAGATTGAAACCATCATAAACAAACTTAGTGTTTAGTAAGGGCTGTTTGAGTATTCTCTAAGTCATACACACAGGTCTTACCTTTAGAGTCCTCATTGGGATAAGCAGGCATCACTGTAAGTCCGACCACAAGAACAAGGATCAGGAGCACAATATGAGCTTTCATTTTCTACAGGAGAAATGAGGTTTAGTGTAGTCCTTTGGCTTCAATTCCACATTAAGGGGAGAAAAACAGATTTTTAATAATAGCTCATCTTACCTTTTTATTCACGAGCAGTAGCCTCTCAATGGGTCTTTAAAGTTATAACTGCTGTTTACAGTGTCTCAGACTGACTTATAAACCAGTCCAGCAGGACTTAAGCTAGGTGTGCACATGTCAGAAGCATCTTAAAAATCTACCCAGGTCAGTTTTGGGAAATAAAGTGTTCTAAAAATAAATCACATGTTCCCTGTATTCAAAAGCACAGAGCTTGGCGAACTGAACTAAACTGCTCACACTGATATGAGGTATTTGACTGGGTTAGCAATAAAGAGCACTCAAAGCAAACATACTGACGCTAAATAAAAACAATGATTGTGAAATAAAAGACTTGAAACTAAGCTTCAATTTAAATTTGCACGTATAAGCAAGGCAAATAGGAGTTGAAACTATTCATCTACAGTCACTCTGTTTTAATGTTACAAAAAGTCAAACCCTTTTTAAAGTAATCACGAAAACCTGTGTTTTTGTTACAATGAGATCCACCAAAAGGGCTCCGTATAAACGACTCCTTCTGTAATTCCTAGTATTCTATGTTGCAACTTGTAAACAGTAGATGAACAGATACATCATGACTGCATATTTTTCAGCAGTGTAACTATGTAGCTCTAAAAAAAAAAAGAAATAGAAAAAGTGTGCCATTTGCATGTTGTTTTTCATTTCCCCAGATGACTGCAATTTAGAAACAGAGTAACTTCATATTTATCAAAGATTTTGTTTTGTCAAAGAGCTTGTTTTTCTTAGAGTAAAATCAGACTCCCCTCCTCCGCAGTTCTGTAAAAAAGTCAATACAAACTCAGAAAATCTCCCTGTGACTCTTCAGCTAACCTCTCCAAATATCTTATTGTCAATACTATTATTATCACTTTTGTAACTGCTATTGTTTTTGCAGAATAACATACCAGACAAAAACAAAATGTAGAAGAGAATAGTATGAAGTTAGAAGATGTCAAGGTGTGTGGAGTGTAAGGCTGAGGATTCAAATGCAGAACACAAGAGGTCGACTTCAGCAAAAAGTGAGCCTTTAATATGGTTTATAAGAGAAAGTCTAAAATAGCAGAGAAAAGTCCAGAAAGTAAAGAAACAATAATCCAATAACCACAATGAGTGAGGCTAACAGTATGCTGAGCACAGGGAACAAACACGGGAAATGGAGTAGATGCTGTGAAAAAGTATAAAGGCTGATTAGGGAATGTCCAACAGCAGAGTAAGGACTGGCAAGGACAATCAGGCAGATGAGAGCAACACTACACAGGGCATGAGAGAAACAAATCTTCACTGTAAAATAGGAAAAAATACAATGGGTACTAACACTTAACATGTATGAAAGAACATGAAGACTAACACTTAACACAAAAAGATGTGACAGAGAGAGGAGCAGATAGGGAAATGCTCAGGGAACTTAAACATCTACCAAAAACACGGAAAATAATAACACAAAATCCACAGAATCACAACAGCCACACCGAGGAAAATGTCAGGTTAAAATAACCCATAATTAGCCAACTTTTAAAAATCTGTTTAGAAAAAAATGGATAAATCTAATCACAAGTTTGAATTTGCAAATGTCACACTGATGCAATATTTCAACATTGTAGAGCCTCTAATGTGGGCCTTGCTAGTGTTTGCTCAAAAAACAATTTATTTAGATTATGATTGGTTACACATGTAAACCATCAAAATTGTATTTACTTACAGAGAATGCACCTGCAAAGTAATGCAATCCTAGCTGAACAATTAAGTTAAAGACTGAGACACTTTAACTAAGAAAGAATTCACACAGTTCCTATTAACTGCATTAAATCAGACAAATTTAATGATCTTTCCATTTTACCTTTTGTTTAATCTTATAAAGGTGTGACACATTCCTCCTCTGATACAGAACGTTGTGTAGTTCAGTGTTTCCCAACCGTTCCACCTGATTAGTACTCTAAGCAATCGGCATGAGTAACGGGCAGGATAATTACCTTCTCTTCCTGCTCTAATTAAATGGTTTGCCAACTGCCAGTGAAACAAAGACAAAGAAGCAATTGCGTAATAGTCATGCTGTGAGACGCGTAATAGCAATAGATAAAAAATTTTTTTTTTTTTTAAAGTAGTCAATCTGACCTGGGTCCTGGAGAAAATTCTGACCCAGATGAAGGCCCTAGCATGAGTAGCGATCAGAAGAAAGCAAAAAAGGTATACTGGGGACAAACCAAGCCAATTCCGCTATACCTAATGCACGGGAAAAAAATATAATATGCTTTTTGTGACATTTTTGTTTGGTGGTGTGCTGTTTTCTAATGTAAAGTAAGTGCCGTGGCTCCAAAAGGTCGGGAAACACTGCTGTAGTTAGATAAATGTTCTCACCATTCTGTGTAGACTATTTTGTTCTGCAGCGCCCCCTAGTGGATAAATGTAAAACTGGCTTATCATAATGTCTGATTTTTAAATATTCTTCCGAGACCCAGCATATTCATTCATGGTCATTTGTCATTTTGGTCTTTATAACTTTTGACTTATTGGAGCTACCCTACTAAGTCCTGATGTGCCTAATTGTGGAATTTCCTGGTCTTTCTGATGATATCTCATGTGTTTGGGTGGTCTCTTTCAGTTCCGAAGAGACAGGAAATCACAAAAAAGTTCAACAGGAAGATACTTTTTTCCTCGGTTCTCAGGAGAATATGGTCAAAATACATAATTGGTTTAAATGTGCCTGTCTGAATCTTTGCTAGCCTGGGTGATTCTATCACGTTTGTTATGTGGCTTATACATCTTCTCATAAAACCCATCATTTTTATTTCATATTATTTTTACAAATGATTTTACTCTATACTTTTTCTATAGTATATAGAAGTCAGAAAAATGAAAGAGAGGAAAATAAGTAAACATGAATAGTGCAGAAACTTTGAAATGGCAGACAAAAACTTTTATTACAACATATGGTAATCCATCAGAGAAAATTACTCTTGACTGAATGCTTAAAATCTTAAAAGCAGTACTGAGATTCTAACGTAATGAAGTAAATGTTGTGAGTGGCTCGTTTCCAGGTGCTAATTTGAGCCAAAAGACAACCAGTGATTAACTAGAACCCTTAAGAACAGCTTGAAACAGTCAAGAAAATGGTATCCTTTAGTAAAATCTGTCATCACAAGGCATTTAACAGGGATTCAGTTACAATAGCATGCTTTTACCTACATCACAAAATCAGTACATCACCAGAGATTTAGCTCAAAGCAGCAGATTGGTTGCCTTGAGATAATTATGGCTACAATGTTCAAGCTAACAGTCTGGGGGCTAATAGGCACATCTTTAACTAAAACACTATGTCACACGTAAAGATAATTTTAAAAAAATTGTCAATTTCTCAAATTAAACTAACATTGAAAAAAAATGTTATTAAAGCTCAGCCTTTAGTGGCTTCCTGCTTCAATAACTGGTGAATGATGATGTTGTCTACAGGTCTTAGTGTCTCCAGGATAGCCCCAATTTTAACTCTAAACACTTCATTCAAACATTTTGTGTATTTGTGACACATATAGTAAATTATATAACATATGTACACAGACACCTGAGGTGATAGATCAGGTTGCCTGGTGACCATAATGCAGGTATATTCATATTTTGTGCACCAACAGTGGCTGTCTGGGTTTTTGTTCCGTTTTGGTTAAGTTAGAAAAGTTTGTGATTTGTTCTGCTTTTATCCAACCGGGCTGTTCAGAGATAACACCCACATTGTAAAAATCCCCCTCTGAACATGTCTATGTCATGGTAACTGTACCATGTTTGTTGTACTTTAAAGAATTTCCCAACTTATTATGTTTCAAACTCAAACACAAAATAAATAATGAACAATTTAGATTTCTTTGGAAACTAATTGCCCTGATGTTTCCCCACATCTCATTAACAGAATGGAGTGTGTAATGATTGCATGGTCCATTTGAAAGAATGGCTGCAGATATATATTAAAATAACAACATTATCTCTCCGTTATTAACTTATTTACCGTTTTAATGCTGACTAATTATTAATTGGCAAAATTGTTCACTACAGATGCTTCCGACTGGCTTTACTTCCCCTTTGCTCAACTCAATTTATGTACAGCTGATGCATTTTAGCTCATATCTATTGCTTTGTTTCTGATTAGGAAATGATGCATAAATGGTGAAACATCGAAAACATTTGTATCTGGATTTACTTTGTTTACACTTTAAGCAGTTTGCTCAGCAACAGTCAGCTCTGATGCATATTAGTGTAAATGACCACCAATACACAGCATTACCAGATCACCCAAACCACCTGCTAATGGGATGCATTTGACCACATATCTGCTGTTGTATAAACTAATTTCCCCTGATGCATCTACAGCAAAATAACAAGGAAATACTGTATCAAGGACACAATGATAATTTTCTTTTGTCTTGTCTTGAACCATTTTGCAATTCTAACACTTGGAACAGTCCATACATGTTTATCACCTTAAACATTTTTAAATAATGCCTGTAAAAGAAGTCTGGTGCCTGTCAGGCAGAATGATGTAATAACCTTTCAAGGGGACCCTTTGATTTACAAGTACCAGCAGAAACTTTGCAGCTGACAGTTACATGTTTAAATGTTGAGATACTGTAGCGGAAACATTTTTTTAGAATCAAATGCGAAAGGCTTTGCATATTACAAAAAATCTTACTGGGACACTCTGTCTCAAATCATCGTTGTCCTTCAGCTCAGCCATCTTTGACTTTCCTAAAAATATTCATGGTTTGCATATATGCCATGATTGCTATGACATTTTGCTTTCATGCTATGACATTTTGCCCCCAAAACCATCTCACGTTGTCAAAGACCACTATTGACAAAGTAATTTAAATGTTCAAAATTTAATGTAAAATGAAACACACAGAATGCTTTTTGACCTAAAAATGCTATTTTCACTAAACTTCCATGCTGTTTTAAATTTTTCATTGTGTTTAGGATACGTGCCTGAATATTACACTAATGTGTAAATTAATGTTGTTGTTTTTAAAATCTAGAAAGGTATTTAATATCTTAAGGTAAAATTTCACAACAATTATCATACAGAATATATCCAAACTTTGAACATTTCGTCGAAAACAAAGGTGGCTGAAAAGAGAAGTTACTAGAAATTTAATGAGTTAAGATGGAATGACCCAAAAAGTTTCCACATCAGTTTATTTTGTTCATTAGTAATTAGTTTAGTGGCTATCGCAAGCCATGTGTTGCTCACCTGTGTGCAATACAGAGAACATTTGTAACGGTTTAAGCCAAGTGAATTATTTTATGTGAGCAGAACAAGAACAACAACGCAGAAGCATCCCTTATGAGTGAATAATGTAATAAAGTCTACAGTTTACTGTGTTTCTTCTCCGTTGCATCAACCCAACCTCGACAAGAGGAGAGCTCCAAGCTACATTTTGCTGCTGGGATCCAGTTACAGCATTGACATTAAAACCAGAGCCCTTGATTGGAAGAATTATGACAACTTATACAGCTGGACAAGTTGAACTCCTCTCTGGTGATGACAGATTCAAATGACATGCTAGCAATGTTTTCTATAGCATCATCATGGTGCTAAAAGGTAATACAAATATACCTGGAAAAATGGCATGTTGATAATTCCTTTTCCAGGTAGTTCCCCTGTTATACACAGCCATTTCATCACAAACTCCTTCTAATCAAACTACCACAACCAACAAACTAACACTGGAGGTTGCCATAAACCACGCTACTGTCTGCACACACTATAGAGATTGTAAATCAGCAGTGGTGTGCTGGTAGTTGACATGTTCTATATAACATCAGAGCTAAGTACAGTTTTTTCCCAAAACATTTCTAAATACGAAGATATGTGACATCACAGCAAAATAAACTCAGGGATGGTACTGAGTGTGCTTGTGTATGCTTGTGGGGCTTGCACACAAGAATTTCACTCGCATGTGCTGTGCCAGTGTGCCTGCACATGTGATGTGACAATAAAAAGTGATTTGATTTGATTTGATTTGTATACCTTAAACTAGACTACTAAAACCCACATCTATACTGTTCATACTCTTTCTTGTAAAGACAAACTCAATTTCCTGTTGTCTATGACATGATGGATAAATGTAAATGCATTTGTTTGGAAGCGATTCAGACTAAACTCCACACAAGACACACAACTCTTGTATCAGTCCTACTTCAAGGAGACGATAACAGTCAACACATGGCAAAACTAAACTAAACAACATAGAGGAGAGCCATTGAGAGAAGTTGCCATTCCAGGAACTTTGCAGTATAATGCAGTTCTTGAGTTTTATTTTGTCCATAGTCAAACAACAGTAAAATGGTTGAAAGCTGGAGTTTTGACTGCACTGCAGTCAAGCTTCAGCCTCTTCAGGTCTTTGCAACCGTGTGGAAGAAATGCACATCTTTTGGACCATCGTTTGGTGTCACAGCTGCTAATGAAAGCTATTTTCCACACATCCCAAGTGTTTGTTTAATTCACCAAGCCCACAGGTGAGAGAAACAAATTAACTGTCCTATGAGATCTGGTTCGCAGGGAGTTGCTGGGAGTTGCCATCATCCCCCCTCTCTGATTGGTGTTTATAAAGGTCACATGGCATGAGAGGGAGGGGCTGTCCCTGCTCTGGCAGCATTGACTCATAAGGTGGTGCTGCCTCCAGTGGGAAGGAGATGGATGCAAGATGTTGATGCTCCTGCTCTTGCAGTCCCAGTGGGTAGTGGGAGGGAGAAAACCAGGCAGCACTGGCTGAGGTCTCTCCGCAGTGTGGGGAAGGATCTGTAAGGGAGTAGCAAGGCCGTTCATCCTGCTCTGCTCCCCCCTGACAGGGGTCCACCAATGAGTAAGGAGGTGGGTCATCTGTAGGGATGTAGATCTGAGTCGAACCTGGACCGACACACTCATCATAGCTACAGGCAAAAGGACAAAAATGAAAAAGTTAGATAAATTACAGAACATTGATTTTATATCATAACATCAGTTACTAAGTTATGTTCTTCTTTGCCATTTGTGCATGTGGGTGTCTGGAGGTGGTTTTCTTTTCTCTTTATTATTTTTTTAGCTTACTCCAAGTGCAGGCACATAAAATGTATCCTTCCCAACACAGGAAAAATGATAGCAACTGCAAAATAACTCATACTTAAAGGGAGTAATCTGCTCAAACTCTTAATGGGCATTTTGTAAAGAAACATGTCTTTAGCAAATTTACAGTTGTGCTGACAAATGGTTCATGTCAGGTAGTGCGCTTGCTGAACTCTCCCAATGCTTATCTTTTTAATAAGCCGGCTTTTAATCTGCTATTTCATGATAGCTTGATGCCATTGCCTTATTTTCTATGTTCAAATACATCCATCCATAATAGAAATTCACAGGAGAATACCATAGGAGACAAGATGGACCCCTCCCACCATCAGACATGAGCTGTTGCACTGAGACATTCAGTTTCAAATATAAAGACAGTTTTAACTATGCACAATCAAGCAATATCTACAATGTGCTCTATATAAAACCATCTAAAACATACATTTGGAAGATAAATAGGCAAGACACAAAAAAATATAAACCTGCAGAATTCAGCTGTAGTCTAGAAAAGGTTTATGTATCTTTAATGCAAATTTTAAATACAGTTGTTCAGTGTTCTGGTAGGGAAAACCAAAGATGCACACTGTTGGCACTCAGGACTGAGCTGTTAATGAAGCCATAATATTGTTTTGCTTGACTAGTGACTCTATACATGCATAGCTGCAGTTATTAAGTCTTAATGAAAAGTGAGATTAAAGTTCCATGGCTTTTGTCAAAATATTCACTTAAGGTTTATAAGTGGGCTTAATCCATGTAAAGAAAACTGGAAATTCAACCTTAAAATTATGAAAGATTTCTGCAGGTTAGATGGATTATAACTGAATAAAAGACAAACAAAATACAAGCCAGTGTAAAACGTTTCTTGTTTGACAGCAACTGCGTCATGTTGATGCTGGAAAGATGCAAAGCATGGGCACAATGACGTGACTGGTTCAGCTGCTGTTGTTCTGATCATTGCTCTGCCACTGCAAACCATGAGGAGCCCTAGAATTTTTATTTTATAAAATAGCCCTGTGGAAGTAATGGTAGATGAGAATGGGCCGTAGGAAGAGGTAAATCAGCGTAACTTAATCAGCACAGTGGTTAACAACATCAATACACAGCAGTGCCACACATGTGTGTATGAGTTTCTTTCTTTCTTTTTCAATTTCATTTTAGTTCAATTCAATTTTATTTATACAATACCAAATCACAACAGCAGTTGCCTCAAGGCGCTTCATATTCTACAATAATAGAAAGAAAACGGAGAAAACCCCAACAATCACATGACCTCCTATAAGTAAGCGCTTAAGCGATAGTTTCTTTCACGTTAAATTTGTGTCTTTCTGTGTATAGAAAAAGTGAGTGAGAGCTACTTCCGCCATGATGTGAAGATAACAGCTAATGTTCACTCCAGTTGAACATTAGCTGACGTCATTAGCTGTTTCCGGGTCAAAACTCTTCAGGTCTCAAAGTCAAACAAACACTGCGGCATCACTAAGAGTTAGAAAACTTTTCAAATAATGTAAATATGTAAGAAAATTGTGTATGTTTCTGTTCCGTGTCCTGTGTACTGTTTGTTTGTATATTTGTCTTTTTGGCTGCTGTTACAACCAAATTTCCCCTTGTGGGACAATTAAAGGATTATTCTATTCTATTCTATTCTATTCTAAATTCTTTCATCTTTAATGACATGATCAGTGTTGCTGCTTTACCAGGTGTAACAATTAAGTTTGACATCCAGGCATCCATAAAAACAGGATTTATTAAGTTTAACAGAATTTGAAGTTAGCAGGGAGTTAGCTTGCTAGTTTCCATCTAAGGTCTATATACCATGCTCTGACTGAGAGATTTCTGAAAAATTAAAACGTACAGCTCTGCTATCTCTTCCGACATAAATGAAGATAGAAAACTAAACAGTGATGTTTGTAGGGTTACTGAAGTTGGGCTTGCTGGTATATAATGATGTGCTACATGGTGGCTAGCTACATGGCTATGGTTAGCATAATATAAACACATGAAGCTGGAAGATGAACACAATCACTTTTTTCCACTTGATAAAAGTTAACATGAGGAGAAATATAATACAAAAAACATAATATAGAAAAATAAAGTTTTCTGCGATGGCTTTAGTTATAATTATTTATTATTAAATATTGTTTATCATTTATCATTTATCGTCTTTCTCTTCTCTTTCTCACACCCCCATATAACTCAGGGTTTCAATAAATATATTCATGTGGATTATTTTCACTTGCCTCATGCTAAGAAATCTGACTGTAAACATCAGTGGCATGACAGCACGTTGAGGTGAAAATTGAAGACAGAGGGAAAGTGAGCGCTAGGCACGATGAGGTGTTGTAACACACTCTAAATCCCTGTGTCTCTTGTCTCTGAGGAGCTATATGCTGCTCTGTTCCCACTGTGTCTGTTTCTGCAAACACCTCACACTAGATAATGAATGAGGTGTTTTACACCTTTGTGTGTTCACTAGCATGTGTGTTAGCAGGGTGTGGCAGAATAAATAATAATTCGCCCCCTCTGGGAGACTTGCTGGGAGCTGCACAACTGCTTTTCTGTTTGTTGTTTTGTTTGTTTTTATCTGCTGCTTGTTTCTATTTAAAGTCCAGACATATCATGTAAATGAAATTCAATATCAAGGTATTAATTTATTAATAACTTAAGGATGCTGTTGCTTGGTGGCAAACAAACACATTGACACAATCCTCATGCTACAGTTTGGGAAATCCATGTTTCAACGTTTTTCCTGCATAGGCTGGCTGCTTCTGTCAATTAAGGCTAGGTTTATCTACTAGTTATTTTGCTATTTTATGCAGCTGTATGGAGGTTTGCTTTACAACAAAGCAACCCCCCCAAACTTTCACATGCAACCAATAAGTGAAGCCTGTCAAAAGCAATGGATGAAGTAGTTTGCCACTGATACAAGTGTGAAGAATGTTGCTTTTTCATTTTTCCTATTAACAGTCATGGTTTATTTAAACCCAGATATTTCCCAGACTTCTAACCTTGACCTAAAAGATTTTGTCTTAACATTTGTCACAGTAGAAAAAGAAGTCAAATGCACACGCATGTCAGCAGAAAGGGAGGACCTCTGGCATGTATTCATGCAATGATTATGACGCTCTACAGAGCTGAACACCACACAGCTCTTGCTTACAGCATATGGTCTCTGTGTGTCAGTGCAAGTGTGTGTATTTGTGTGTGTAAAGCCAGCATGTTTCTGCTCTTTACCACTGTGAGAGGTTCTTGCCTGTGGAGTTAAACTGTAGATGGTGCTGCTACTGTGTGTGAATCATACCCAAAACTGATTTGATTTTTACAGCATAAAGCAGAAACAATATGAAACCTCTATATGACATTCAACAAATCAGTTTTCATCATATCAAATTACTCTTAGTGCCAGAAAACAATAATCAGGTGTCTACTTTCATTTTCCTGCTTTTCATCTCTTTACATTACCAGTTTGTGCACAGTGGGAAGATTAGTTTCCTCCTATGAGATGACAAGTGACACTGTGCAGAAATTGCTTTACAGCTTAATAACATGAAAAAACGCTTCCTGTATTTGTCAAACACTTGCAGTTAGTGTCACGCAGCCTGACACAGCAACGGGCAAATTATTGCAAATGCCTCAGCTGCTCCTAAACATGTCATTATTGAATGTTACGTGAAAAGTCACAGATGCAGGCTACTGTTGCTCCATCGTGGTTTACTGCTGTACAACTGGTAAAACACAGGTAACATCTCTGACTGCCTGCCTTTGCAACATGTAATTTACAGTTAATTACATATTATATATCAACAAAGAAGCAAATGTGATTCTAAATTCTCTATAATTCCAAGCTTAAAATACAAATGGATAAACTGTAGTTTTCCATCCATAGGTCATAGTATCCATAAACTGCTGACCAGAAACTAAGATGTTTCCACTGTTGTAGGCAGAACTCTGGATCAGAATCGGCAATCAGACCAGCAGCATATGCTGTGACACTCGAGACCAGACATAATAATGGGCAAACCTCAGCCTAAATTTGAGCAACATGACATAAATATTCCTTTTCACATGCTCACCATAACAGAATTGAAAAAATTATATTAATAGATCAGTGTCTGGACACATGTAAGTGGCAAACACAAAACAAATCAAAAGGAAACAAAGCTGTGACGTTAATGCTTATTTAAATCTTCTCAATACACGATGAGAATGTCACACGTGCCTTCCTACACTATGTGCTCACCAATGCTATTATGCAAATCAAATCAGAAAGAAAGGAATCTGTGTCCATGCGTGTGTGTGTGTGCTTGCTGAGCTTCTCCCTGAGAGGAAGCAGAAGCTTTCAGTCTCCACAGGTGAGGCGCTGATCCGCAAGCGTGACTTTTTTTCTCTACCAGACTTTGTGTGTGTACGTGTGTGTCGGAAGTGTAGCGTTCACAGTCGCAGCAGGTGAGCTGTTGATCTGAGTTCTCTGAGTTTTCCTCAACCATCTGTGGCCTACACACGCAAAAATATGCACGCCCACACACGCTCTGATCATATGACTGCAACTACCTGCTTCTTCACAGGGTACCAAACAATAATTTGCCAGCACTATGGTTACAAAAAAAAGTGTGATTCGAATGTATGGATGTGAGTGTATGTGAGTTTATGCATATGCGTTGGTTGGCTGCTGTCCTGTAGTCCAAGCCAAAAAGTACGTCTCACACGCAGGCGGTCCAGAACATTCTGGTTTCCTGCCAGAGTACTGACGTAGCGCTCTAGCTCCCCTTCCTTTTCCCTGCTCTCCTCTTTGCTTTCTTTCCTTATTCTTGATAGAAAGCTGAGGAGTTCTTCACAGTTATTCTCACATTTCCGCTGTTCAAACTGAAATTCTCTAACTGCGTATGGGCACAATTTGTCGCCCACATTAGGCTCAAGCATCATTTAACACCACCAAACCCTGCTGCTACCAGGTGCATCCCTTCACATATGAGGTTTGACCAAAAACAATAGCAAACTTTACAATTGAAGTCCATATGGGGCATTTTAAACACTGCACAGAGAATAAACTAAAAGGAAAAAAAAAAAAAAAACCAATAACTTAAAAATAACAAGGTCATGTCTTAATTTCTTTTTTATTTCTATTGTCATATGTAACAAAAAAAATGCATTTTTGCAAACAGTGTTTGTCAGGGAGACAAAAGGTTAACTCACTTAAAACAATGTGGTTTGTAGTTGTAATACTCTGATAAATATCAGTGGTATTTATTTTGTTTTCATGAGAATAAGTTAAAGAGAAAATAATTGTTCATGGTGAGGTTAAGAGTGGTATAGATATGTGATATAAATGTTTGTATTAAAATGCATAAATAGTGTGTGAAAAAATCAGTTACGTTAAAAAACCATAATTTCATGGAATGTGAATGTCTGTTAAAAGAGAAGAAGTGTAACTTGTTTTGTATGCTACGTCACGAGAGGTCATGACTTGCAGATGACTTCCGGGGGAAAGAGACTCGGGAGGAAGAGAGGAGAAAAAGAAGGATTACTAAAATGGCATAGACGAAGCATGGACTTCGGGACTGCTTATGTCACCAAAGTTGTTCGGCAACAACATATCACCCGTCTGCGGACTTCCCGGTAATCATTCGGAGCGTTTGAGCCGGGCTTCCCGTATCTTTTGGTGCTTGGCTAAGCACGAGGCACGTTTGGCTACGTTGGCTAGCTGGAGCTAGGCTAACGCCACGGTCCTGGCTAACGGAGATTCCGCCGGAGCGGAGAGACGGAGTTGGAGAGTTGTCTCGGGAGAGAGTCGCTAACCGTGGATGATTCGCTGCTATCTAAGGAACCGGAGATTCGTTGCTCGCTGCCGCGAGTGGAGACGGTTGCTACCACAACGAGCGAGTTATTCATCGGAGGAGGTGGCGACATCACGGATACTCGGAGGTATTGTTGTTATTATTAAGAGCTCCAACTAAAGCGCGCCAACAACAAAAATAAACTAAGAGTGCACTCTGGGAAAAGAATAACATTGGACAGGTTAAGGGAAAAAAATACTGAAATCTATCCCCCGGGGGTTTATTGTATGTTTTGTATATGTGTTTTTTTTCATGAAGAAAAAAGGGTTGGATGTGAATTTCCTGCAATTGTTTAATACATTTTCTAACCCTGAGATCCTGTGTTGGGTTTATTGCATGGTGTCTTATCATTTGAGTATTCACATGTATTAGCCTTAATCGGTTAAGTGTATTTCCTTAGCCTCCGCTTGTCTGTGTAGACACGAGAATCATATGAACCCTAGACTGGTATTTATTTTTCGAGATGTATCTTTTATCACAGAATGTTTAAGTAGAGTCAAGACTGCACCCGAGGGCATAAGGGGGGAGTCTTGTCACACGAGCCGGTGGTAAAAGTGTTACATTTTTGGGGGCTCGTCCGGGATTGTATGTAATTTGTGTTATGACTGACCTGGTTTTCCGTTATTCACCAAAGAGAGGGAACTAATTTTTTTTTTGAGATTGCTAAGGAAATTATTTTCATTGTCAAGTGTGGTTACATTTATTGTGAGATCTCTTACTGTTTGAGCTAAAAAAGAAAAAAAAGAAAAATGGAAGCAGTTGAAATTGAAGCTTGGTGCAAAAGGAAGCAGTTAGCTTATGGACATGCAGTTGTTTTGAGTGATGTGGACCCCGATGTCACAGATGCAGTTCTGCTATCGGCCTTGAGCCAGGTCAAAGTATTTGGAAAATCCGAGATAGTTGACCGTTGTCTTGATGTAGCTTCTAAGACACAGTTGGTACTGATCAAGACTTCAACTGACTTAAAAAATCAAACCGTACCGGATGTTGTTGGACTTCCTGGGGAGGCGGGTCCATGGCCAGCTCATGTGCTCACTGCTCCTGCAGAAAATGATGAGTTTCAATCTAAGCTAATGTCATTCCTGAATGCGGAAGGTAAAACTCTTACTGACGTTGGTGGCTTACTTCAGCCTTCACCCCTTGATGTGAACACGGCTTTGATACATGCTATCAGTTCCTTAGTGGATAAATGTAACGCCACATCTGTTGATTCTCAGAGCTATCGTAAGCTGCGCATGTTCTCTGGTGTGAAACCTACGCCCAATGGGGAGGAAGAGTATGATGCCTGGGCAGAACAGACAACACATCTGCTAGATGAGTGGCAGTGCAGTGACAACATAAAGAAACAGCGAATAGTGGAAAGTCTGAAAGGTCCAGCTGCAGACATTGTAAGGTTCTTGAGAGTGCAGCAGCCCACTGCAACTTCATATGACTACATGCAGGTTTTGGAGACGGCTTTTGGAACAACTGAGAGTGCGTCCGATCTTCTGGTGAAGTTCAGACATACCTACCAAAATGTGGGCGAAAAGTTGTCTACTTACTTGTTGAGGTTGGATAAACTGCTGCACTGTATTTTCAGAAAAGGAGGCGTGGCACTGTCTGACATGAATCGATTACGGATGGAGCAGGTTGTGAGGGGAGCACTGCAACAAGACATGATTGCACTCCGTCTTCGTATGACTCACAAGCTGCGAGAACCCCCTTCTTTCAGTGAGTTGCTAAAAGAAGTAAGGGAGGAAGAGGACATGCTCCAAAGCAGAAATGATAGCAAGAACCCAGTAATGTCACAGTCTGTAACTCCTGTTTCTAAGTCGGCACCTGAACAAGAAGTTGATCCTGAAGTGGCAAAGCTGAAAAAAGAGATAAGTGTCATGAAAGCTGAGATGCTTAGTCTTAAAGCTGCTACGGTTGCATCACATCCAGACACCCAGATTTCACAACCAGAAGTCCCTGCCAAGCCACCTTATAAAAGAAATGCTACCCCACAAAGGTCTGGCTATCAAGAGGATAAACCTGGAATATTTTGCTACAGATGTGGGGAGGATGGACATTTTAAGAGAGAATGTGAAGGTGAAGAAAACCTACTCAAAGTCAACAAGCGCCTCATTAAACTGACAAAGAAATCGGGAAACTACCGCGGGGTCCAGTAGAGGAACGGCCTGGCATCCCGGTGGTTGTAACACGTTCCACCAAGTGCAGCACCTTAGAGGGAAAAGTGAAAGACACTGTACCTGCAGGCTTAGTGGGCCCTAGCTCTGTAGTGTCGGTACAGATTGAAGGCATCTACTCTAAAGCCATACTCGATTCTGGTTCTCAAGTAACCCTGCTGTACAGATCCTTCTACGACAGATATTTGACACACCTGCCATTGACGTCTATCGACACGTTGGCGATATGGGGTCTCAGTTCCGCCGAGTACCCTTATGATGGCTATTTGTCACTTAGGCTGGAGTTTTTGGAAGCAGATGAGTGAGACCATTGATGCACTTGTGTTGGTATGTCCCGACCCAGTTGTGAGAGGTGAAGTTTCCCTGCTTGTTGGCACTAACACACCCACTGTGAGTTGATTGCTTAGCCACTGCAGGGAAAAGGGAGGAGAAAACTTTGTGAGATCCATGCACATTCACCCAGTCTTCAGAAAAGTTTTCAGTGAGATCTCAGTGTTACCACCTGATGCTGACAGTAACCAGAGGGGAACGGTGTGGTTCACCCAAGCCAAACCTGTCACCATACGGCCTGGGGGAGTCGCCCAAGTGGCTGGGGCACCAAAGTTTCATGGAGTGCTGAGCACTCAGACAATCCTTGTAGACTCACCTGATGACCCTGAGAATGAGTCACGGTTTCCCGATGGACTTCTGGTGAGACCAGAGTTGCAGACCTCCACTGGTGTGACGGCCAAAAGAATTACTGTTCTGGTTAGAAACGTGTCAGCACGGGAAATTACCTTGACCAGAGGGACACCAATAGCTCATCTGTTTCCAGTCGACGTCGTGTCATCTCTACCTGGGAGGGAAGAGTCTGAAGTCGAGTTCCCTGGGAAGCTGAGCCCCTCTTCTTTCAACTTTGGAGACTCACCAGTTCCTAAGGAGTGGAAGGAAAGGTTGGTGACAGAAATGATGGAGCGGAGTGAAGTTTTCTCTCTGCATGAGTTTGATGTCGGATGCAGTAAGAGCACCCAGCACACTATCAAAACCACAGAGGACAAACCATTTCGGGAGAGGTCTCGTCGGTTGCCGCCTGCTGACGTGGAGGCACTGAGACAGCATCTAGCGCAGCTAAAAACTGCTGGTGTTATTACAGAGTCACGCAGTCCTTATGCCTCACCCATTGTGGTCGTGAGAAAGAAGAATGGGAAAATAAGGATGTGTGTGGATTTTCGGACTCTAAACCGCCGCACCACTCCCGACCAATACACGGTGCCAAGAATTGAAGATGCTTTGGCATGTCTCAGTGGAAGCAAGTGGTTCAGTGTGCTTGACCTTCGGAGTGGATACTATCAAGTGCCCATGGCAGACTCCGACAAGGAAAAGACAGCTTTCATTTGCCCGGCTGGATTCTTCCAATTTGAAAGAATGCCACAGGGAGTGACAGGGGCTCCCGCTACATTTCAGCGGGTAATGGAACAAACTGTTGGAGACATGAACTTGCTTGAGGTGTTGGTCTATCTCGACGATCTCATTGTGTTTGGAGCCACGCTTGAGGAGCATGAGATCCGGTTGCTGAAGGTGCTTGACCGTCTAAAGGACGAAGGACTGAAGCTGTCACTGGATAAATGTCAGTTTTGTCAGCCATCGGTGACTTACGTTGGGCACATATCTCATATCTCAAGACGGGGTGTCTACTGATCCAAAGAAGACTGAAGCTGTAACCGCATGGCCAAGACCCAACACTGTGACTGCGTTACGGTCGTTTCTTGGATTCTGTGGGTACTACCGGCGTTTCGTGAAAGATTACTCCAAGGTAGCTCACCCATTGAACCAACTGTTGTCTGGTTACCCTTCAACTGCAAAGAAGAAAGTAAAGGAGAGACAGGATGGTCCGTACCTTAACCCCGCAGAGCCCTTTGGTGGTCGATGGAGCGGAGAATATGAGGCAGCCTTCGAGGAGCTGAAGCGACGACTTATTCAAGCTCCTGTGTTGGCCTTTGCCGATCCTCAGCTACCTTATGTGCTGCATGTAGACGCTAGCCGGGAGGGGCTAGGAGGAGTGCTGTACCAGGATCAAGGCGAAGGATTGAGACCTGTGGCTTTCGTCAGTCGGAGTTTGACTCCTTCAGAAAAGAATTACCCAGCCCATAAATTGGAATTTTTGGCGCTGAAGTGGGCGGTAGTGGACAGACTGCATGACTATCTGTACGGGACCAAGTTCGAGGTGAGGACAGACAACAACCCTCTGACATATGTGCTAACGTCTGCCAAGCTAGACGCGATGGGTCACCGTTGGCTTGCTGCCCTGTCTACATATGACTTTAGTCTCAAGTACAGAGCAGGAGTCCAAAACATTGACGCTGACGCTCTCTCTCGCCGGCCACAATCGGGGTCGATATCCAAATCCGAGTGGGACGACGTTCCTGCAGCAGGAGTGAGAGCCTTGTGTCAAATGTCTGGGGTGATGAAACATAAAAACCCACGATCCAGAAGAGCCATTGACTCTTTTGGCACTTCTCCACAAGCTATCCCACAAGCTTATTGCAATCTGGCTTCTTTGAGTGTTAAGAATATGCCCTTTGTGAGTCTTGCTGAGTTGTCGACCGCTCAACGGGAAGACCCCGGCATAGGACAAGTGTGGACAGCTCTGAGTAATGGGAATAGTAACCAAGTTGACAAGACCAAGCAACCAACTTGCTCTTTGCTGTTGAGAGAGTGGGACAGGTTAAAGATGCAGAAAGGAGTGATGTATCGCATTGTAACTCCTCCAGGGAAATCCCGCTGTTCTCAGTTGGTACTACCAGAAAAGTATAGAGTCCCTGTACTGAAATCACTGCACGATGACTCAGGTCATTTGGGCCTCGACAAGACATACGGTTTGGTAAGAAACCGGTTCTACTGGCCTCGGATGAAGTCAGAGATTGAAGAGTATTGCAAGTCTTGTGAGAGGTGTATAAAAAGAAAGACTCTACCCAAGAGAGCTGCACCTTTGTCGCATTTGCAAAGTGAGGGACCGTTCGACCTCGTTTGTATGGACTTTTTGTCCATAGAGCCTGATTCGAGCAGCACAGAAAATGTTCTGGTCATTACCGATCACTACACTCGTTATGCTCAAGCTTTTCCAACAAGAGACCAGAGAGCCTCTACGGTTGCAAAGGTGTTGCTGGAGAAGTATTTCGTTCATTACGGACTGCCACGGAGGATGCACAGTGATCAGGGCAGAGATTTTGAAAGTCGCCTTGTCCATGAAGTGTTGAGTTCACTTGGAGTTGAAAAATTAAGAACGACGCCCTATCATCCTCAAGGAGACCCTCAACCCGAGAGGTTTAATAGGACGTTGTTGGACATGTTGGGGACCCTGGAACCGAACAGAAAGAAAAAATGGAGTCAGCACGTCGTTCATTTGGTTCATGCTTATAATTGCACTCCAAATGAAGCTACAGGTTTCTCTCCTTATTTCCTTATGTTTGGGCGTGAAGCTAGGTTACCTGTGGATTTGTGTTTCGAGACTTCTAGTGATGGCACACCACAGAAAACTTACCTCAAGTACGTTTCTGACCTGAGGAAGGAGTTAAAGGCTGCCTATGAACTAGCAGAGTCCGTCGCTGCCAAACAGAATGAGAACAATAAGCAGCGGTATGATAAAAGAATTAGGTTCGCACAGCTGCTACCGGGAGACAGAGTCTTGCTACGAAACCTCGGGTTGCAAGGGAAACATAAACTGGCCGACCGCTGGGCGTCAAAACCATATGTTGTGGAAAGTAAGATGCCGAACCTACCTGTGTTCCGGTTGAAACCCGAAGATGGTGATGGACCAATCAAGATCCTCCATCGGAATCACTTGTTGCCTCTTGGGGAGAGGATATGTCTAGACTCTGCATCCCATACGGATCTCACCCCTACAAGGAGAGTTTTGCAACGGAGGAAACAGAAAGAATGCACAGACAAGCCTGGAAAGGAAAAGACACTATCGCAGAGAACGGCAGATAAAGACTCTGAAAGGGAAGGAGTCACACCCTGGAGCTAGGCTAACGCCACGGTCCTGGCTAACGGAGATTCCGCCGGAGCGGAGAGACGGAGTTGGAGAGTTGTCTCGGGAGAGAGTCGCTAACCGTGGATGATTCGCTGCTATCTAAGGAACCGGAGATTCGTTGCTCGCTGCCGCGAGTGGAGACGGTTGCTACCACAACGAGCAAGTTATTCATCGGAGGAGGTGGAGACATCACGGATACTCGGAGGTATTGTTGTTATTATTAAGAGCTCCAACTAAAGCGCGCCAACAACAAAAATAAACTAAGAGTGCACTCTGGGAAAAGAATAACATTGGACAGGTTAAGGGAAAAAAATACTGAAATCTATCCCCCGGGGGTTTATTGTATGTTTTGTATATGTGTTTTTTTTTCATGAAGAAAAAAGGGTTGGATGTGAATTTCCTGCAATTGTTTAATACATTTTCTAACCCTGAGATCCTGTGTTGGGTTTATTGCATGGTGTCTTATCATTTGAGTATTCACATGTATTAGCCTTAATCGGTTAAGTGTATTTCCTTAGCCTCCGCTTGTCTGTGTAGACACGAGAATCATATGAACCCTAGACTGATATTTATTTTTCGAGATGTATCTTTTATCACAGAATGTTTAAGTAGAGTCAAGACTGCACCCGAGGGCATAAGGGGGGAGTCTTGTCACACGAGCCGGTGGTAAAAGTGTTACATAGTGTTTTGATTTTTAAGTTCATATATGTAGATCAGTTCCAAAGAGCCCAAAAACAATCATAATCCAGGAAGCACTACATTTCTTATTTACCTTCTATGTGAACTGAGGAGATGAAGATGGGAATCCTTGATTATGTCACATGCAGCAGTTCTGTGATGCTCAATACATTGCACATGACAATTACTTTGTAACTACATAAGAAAAGAGCAAAAAGCTGGATTTCTTTCCGCAATGTGGTGCCACTGTGTCTAATTATTACTATTATTATTAAATTTCAGTGAGTCATTTCAGTAAATTATCTCTCTGATATCCTCGTTATCCCTGTTGTCTGACAATAATTGTGGAAGTGATAAGATGTAATGTCATCTCAATCACGTACTACAGATGGATGATACTCCCCGGATAATCATGAAATAGAGTGTACACTTGGTGCCAGCAGAAAGGGAGAACTGTAAGCAATATCCTCTGATAAACCATAAAATAAAATGATATGTTCAGTCGTATGACAATTATTCCCTCTGAGTTATAGACTACAGATCATCCACCCTTGAACAGAGTAAAATGTTTGAACGGTTCTAAAGAACTGTGATGAGAATGAAGCACACACATATGCACTGCAGGGGAGGGATTTATGTGAATTATTAAAGTTGCCAATTAGACCAGCTGACATTTAGATCAAAAACACCATGACACCAGCTTTTAGCAAGTCCATTCTCTCTCTCTCTCTCTCTCTCTCTCTCTCTCTCTCTCTCTCTCTCTCTCTCTCTCTCTCTCTCCCTCTTTCTCACACACATGCACATATTCACAGCCAACCTTGCAATGGGCACCAAAGTTAGCACTGCTCTCTAATAAATGAATTACCACAGAAAAAGGTCAAACCAAGTGGCCAAAGAACAGTGCATGATAGTGTATGAATGGTCACTTATATTTCATACTTGACATTTCACATATATGTCAAAGGAAAGGCTCTTCTTTCTTATTTTGCCAATAGAATGTAGTGTGTAGCTGAGGAAAGGCAAAAAATTCCATTTGACTTGTTTTTTCTTAATATTTTATTTTCAACTTTTGCCAGAAAAAAGGAATTTTCCAAAACCAGAGACCTTCCTGCGCCGTTAAATCTAAGTAATTATCAAATGGTATGTGTAAAAAAACCAAAGCGTCCTTCTGTTTCCA
Source organism: Aulonocara sp. 'chitande type north' Nkhata Bay (assembly GCF_057382095.1). Lineage (NCBI taxonomy): Eukaryota > Metazoa > Chordata > Actinopteri > Cichliformes > Cichlidae > Aulonocara > Aulonocara sp. 'chitande type north' Nkhata Bay. The sequence continues at coordinate 16,282,074 of NC_141356.1, read as the reverse complement.
ATTTTAACAGGTGTCTAGCAGTATTTTAGTTTCATATTTAGTATACAGACATCACTATGGTACATTTTCATTTACATTTTGTTGTAATAAAGCAATAGATGTATAGTAGATTAAACTTTAACTCTTTTTTTTTTTTTTTTTTTTTTTTTGGCCTGTCCCGTTTGGCTCTTTTGCCATCAGAATTGTTGTCTAAAGGCAAAGAAAGATGCCCAACGGATTTACTTTACCAAACTGACCATCCCAGCCTTGCCGTAATGGTCCATTTGATTCACCTTTTATTGTTTATTTTATTTTCACTTACTGAATACGGGACAGACTTGACTGGGGGAAAGAAGGGGAGAAAGAAAGAGGGAAAGAGAAACAGCTGAGAAGAGGGACGGGGGAGAAGGGCAAAAGACAAAAACCAACAGAACGGGCAGAGAAAAAAAATGCATATATCGATCACCTGGATCACCTGCTGAGAAAGAAAAAAGAAAGCAAGCAGAAGAGAACAAGAGTAATAGAATAAACAACATCACAATGATATGTGGGAATATGACAGTAAATACTAAATGTTAAACATTATTGTGCAGCACATAAGATCAACAGAACACAGTGTGCTTTGAGGTAGGAGCCAAAAAGGGTGTAGTTTGTGGGTGTGATCACCCGTGTGTACACCTGTGAGCATGGACGCGCTTGTTTCCTTCATGTAATAATCTGCTAGAGGGTGTGGGGGGGCCACAGCCCCGTCCTCCAGGGCGTGAAGCAGGTGTGGAGGAGATCAAAACTCCAGACATCCAGAGGCCCCCAGAACACAAGAGACCAAGGAAGACCAACAGAGGGGCAGCTGCGCCACTGTCCCGGAAAGAGCTGAGGAGAGTCCCAGATGAGGGCTCACTCAGCAGCCGCGGAGCAGAAGCCAGGGGGAGTTGCAGTGACGCGCCCGTGAGCTCCGCCGGCAGCCAGCTGCGCCTGAGTGACCGAGCCCCAGGCCGAGAGGCCGGGGGCACCCCACCTCCGAAGTGGCCCGAGCGAGCCCCAGGCTCCAGGCCCCGATAAGCGGCCGCCAAGGAGTGAGCCGGTGTGTACCTGGACGCCCATCCCCGGACACAAAGAACCACCAACGCACCGATGTCTGAGGGGGTCCGCCACTGGCAGGGGAAGTGGTGGTAGGGGGAGATAGGCCTCCAAACCTTGGAGGGCCTGAGATGTCCCCAGAGAGGTGGCGCCTGACACCCAACCTGACATATAGACACAGACATACAGGCACACACAGATACAAACATCCATTCCCACCCTCATGCTCTCATATGCACTTACTCCACACTCAACCAACGTGGAGACAGACATAAAGAGACGTTGTACACACGATCACACTCCCCAAGCGTACTCTACAAACCGGGTCTAGGTGCCCCCGCCCCTGGAGGGGGGAACTGCACCCAGACCCAGGTGGTGTTTCCCTTTTCCCTGCGGTGGGGGGAGGCAGACCGCCCCGACTCCGCAGCAGCAGGAAGGCTCCACACTCCAGACCGCAGTCGGACGGCCAACTCCTCCTCCTAGTCCTAGCCCCCCTGCTCCAGCAGGTCGCAGAGAATGGGGGTGAGAGAAGACTGCAAACCTCCCTCCACCCGCTCATTGTAATGTTGATGCATGTGTGTTCTAAGGTGCATTTAAAACCCAGGAGGGCTTGGAGCTACCTGCCAGAGAGCAGCAGGTAAGCGCATGGTCCCTCCTGCTAGCCCTCAATGTCTACGTGTATTTAAAATTGAGAGGTGGGCAACGATGCCAGGGGTGGGGTGTACACCCTGATGGTACTTTGGACTCCGTGTATCGTGCCCACCCCCAAGATCCTATATGTATGTGTAATGAGAGTGTGAGTAATGTGAATGTCTAAGTTGTGGGATAAAATTGAGGCAGAGGCAGCCAGAAGGGGACAGAGGGGGGGGGGGTAGCCTCCTCTGCACCCTGGTGACATACCCCTACTCCAAGGCCCTGCATGTGTGGGTGGTTGTGGTGGAGCGGGAAGAGGGAGGCAGCTGGAGATGGGGAGGGAAGGAAGGGAGGGGCAAGTGACCCCTCCCTGGGGCCAGCTCCCCCGCTGACCCCAGTAGGCACCCCCATACTCCGCGACCCGCCAGGGAAAGGGGGCCCAGGCCCATCCAGACCGGGCCCAGTGCAGCAGCGCCGCCCGGCCCCACAGAGCCCGGGACAGTCCACCCAACCCCACCACAGAGAAAACTGCACCCACCCCACCATCCACTCATCTTCCAGACTACATAAGACAATAAACACCCAGGCTGAGATCTTCCTCCACCTCTCCTGTATCTCCCCCTCCTGCAGAGGGAGCTCCTGAGGAGAGGAAAGCTCCTGCAAGATGTGACAATCTCCCCCACCAGTTGAAGAGCCCCCCAGGTGGCTCGACGCACCGGCGGCACCCTGCTCCAGGGCTGGGCCCCCATGCACCCACCCGCCCACAAACCCGGCAACACACCAACCAGGACCCAAGCCCCCGAGGCCCGGTCCGGGTCCCAGCCCAGAGACGGAGCGCCCCCAGAACCTCACGCCCATCCCGGACCCACCCAGGGGCAGCCAGGCTACCAGGTCAGTAACCCACGTCCGTCAGCACAGACCCTCCCCTAGCCCCGCTGCACGCAGCCGCGAGGAAACAGTCACCTGAGAGCCAACAGAGCCCCTAACCGGACATGACCGCTACCCCGGGTTGAGCCCCCCAAGGAAGATGCCTCCGGGGAAACTTTAACTCTGAAAATAGGGTTTTTTATTTGAATACTGACATCTGTTACACAGGCTTTTTAAATTCAAAAAGCACTTACCGTGGTGGGGAGTCAGGATACACACTGTTTATCTGAGACTCTCTGTATGAGTCAAAGTCTAAACCAGGAGGAAAGTCTTCCAAGCAGCTAGACCTCAGTTCACCTGCTGAACCTCCATAAGAAAAACTGTCTTGTCCTGTGGAGACACAAAAATCAACTTCATGCTGTGCTAGAATCAGACTTTTGTCATCTGGGGACATTCAGTTACTTCAGCGTGATGAACTAAGGTTTATTTGAACCTATTATGTGGTGCTCTTCTACATGGCATCTCATCTCATACTCCAGCTGTGCTTTACAGATCAGCACCGCACCACTGTATTTAGAGCCAACTTTTGCATATTTCAGTCTGGTATCATGTCCTGATCCTCACCGTAATTAACCCCAAACCTAACCAACCAATTTACGTCAATTTAAGCTCGTAGCATGACACTCAAAAAGATTTAAATGTATAGTCATACCTGAAGTCGTGGACATTGTATCAAGTTGCGTATTAACTTAATGTCTTACGATGCTGTATTTACATTCCAATGGGAGTCTGAAAAGCTACCAAAAAGGAAGTTCTAGAATATGTCAAGGTGTGTCACAGACTGACCATAGCTTGCTCGAAGGTGAGGGTTTCGGAGTCGACTGTCTTTGCGCAAGCTGCCGACGATGATGGTGATGCATGAGAGGAAGAGGACTAGACCTATAACGATCCCCGCCACCACCAGCGGAGACACCAGGAGAGATGCCTCCCCTCCTGACTCCCTCTCACTCCGGCAGTCTGGGTACTCCCCATGGCTCTGGTTGGAGCTCACTGTAGGGAAACAGAGAGAGATGGAGATCAGGGTGGAGTGTGTATTTGTGTGATTCAGTGTGTTTAACTACTTTAAAAAATAACTGAGGTTTGAGGGAGTGCACCCTTAAAGTTAAATATTAAACTGTTTGCAAAAAGCCAACAAAAAAAATGAAAAAATGAAAAAAAAAAAAAAAACAATAAAACTTGATAGTCAACACTAAAGAAAATGTAAAAAGCAAATTTCCAAGAATTATGAAATGTGGGCTTAATAGTTTTCCATTTCTGTTTTATTAATAAATACTCATAGACATGCAGCAAATGGTACAATTTCCCCACATCTACAAAGACAGTCTTCTAGTGCTATCTGTCCATCTGTACATTAAACATGTATCCAACTTGGTGTTGTGAAGCTGGAGTTGTGAAGCCAGTGTAACCCAATGACACATTTCTCAAAATCAGTCATCACAAGCTGCACTGCTGAAGCACTTTCAGCTGTCATCTCTTGCACTATCCGCCTCCTGAACCGTCAGAAATAGCATCCATCTATTTTGTGAATCAGTGAATCAGTTCAGGGTCAAAGGAACTGGAGCTAATCCCAAATGTCGTGGGGTGAAAAGCAGGGTACACCTTAAACGTGTCACTAGAACATTACAAGGCTAACACTGAAAAAGACATCTACGTATTTATGGCACAGAATCGCCAAGAATCACCAATTAATCCAACATTCATGTCTTTCCATTGTGGGTAGAATCCATAGTTTCCAGATGAAACCATTGTCCTGTACCTATAGGTGTAATGAGCTGCAGCACAGCTGGATGTTACAGTCATGTCAAACATCCCATGGCTTGTAGAACCACCTTAAGCAGCAATCATTTTCCCTATGACTTTATCAGTTTCTCACGTCGCTGTGGAAGAATTTTGACCCACTCTCTTTTACAGTGATGCACTGGTTTATTGAAGTTTTTGACATTCGTTTGTACACAGCTCTCTTAATGTCCTACCAGACCATTTCAATCAGATTGAGGTCTGAACTTTAACTGGACCATTACAACACCTTCTTTTTCAGCCATTTCGTTGTAGATTTGCTGCTTTGCTTGGAGTCATTGTCCTGTTGCCTGATCCAATTTTAGCCAAGCTTTATCTGTCTGACAAATTGCCTCACATTTGACTCCAGAATACTTTGGTATAAAGAGAAGTTCATGGTTGACTCAATGCCCAGGTCCAGCGGCTGAAAAATCAAGGTTTTTACTAAAGTGATGCTGTGCATTACTTTTCGCAAAAGGTCGGCATTAAGTTCTGTGAAACCTCTCTTTGTCACATGACTGTGGGGGCATTTGTTTCTCAGTAACATGTGAGTGCTTTAAATTAGTATAGTCATGTCCTTCCTGCGAAAAGCCCTGATATTACATTATGGAGCATTATCATACATCATCAGCTGTGCATTTGTCTGTCTCTTGTGGTAGGCAAAGCATGCTTTACCTACTACATATATGGAAGGCAGAAGCATTTGTAGTTATTCTCCACCACCAGATGACACCATAAGTTAACATACAGTGTTGTTTTCTGAAATTTTGTTCCTCTACATATTTGGATTTACTTGTCCATAAATAAATGAAAAATTGGTCAAAGTTAAGTTTTCTACCCATCATCCATCTGTTGATCAGATATCTCGTTTTATGACCACAACAGTATGCCAGGGGGTCATGTTATGCAACTGTTGTCTTGCCCTGTACACATAGTACTGCCTCCTCATTCTTTCTCCTTCCCTTCATCTTCCCCCCTCTTTTCCAGCTCTCTCTCCCCGAGGACTTATTCCATTTCAGTGTGTGACAGATAATTAGACCTAGAGTCTAGGCACACAGTCCCTCTCTCTCTCAGTCATCATCATCATTAGATTACAGACTGGATCCTGTTCCTCTCCATTTCTGTTTAATGTCTCATCTGTCTGTTTGTTCTGCTTCTCCAGCATCAGCCTGTTTCTCTGTCTGCCTTCTTATCTGTCTTCCTGCCAATCACTTGGAATCAGTCTGTCTACATTCACAATGCAGGTGAAAGAGAAGACTTCTTTATTCTTTTCCTTTATTTTTCTGTTGCAGTTGTTTTGTTCACTCTGCACCAAAAGTGTTCCGATATTGTCAAGCTATTTATTTTGTTGTGGATAATTAATGCCATTTAGATTTATTATTTATGTATCACTGTGTAGTTTAGATGTTATTTCTCCATATTATCGGAGGATGAGCTCATTGATGCTTCTATTAAAGGATCATTGTGCAATTCTATAGCTCACCCACTGTGTGTACTATACCAGTTCCTCAAAATAAAGTATGCATTCTCTGATTTGACCTTAATTATCTTCTTAAATGATGCAATGCTGTTTTTATGTATTGTTAAACATGCTGTAAATGTACTGTATTTATTTATTTAACTGTAGCAACACAGTGGAGATGAATATTTATAGAATCAAAACCTTAAAATTCAATTTACTTTTCATGACTAAATTCATGCTAACACATTCATCATGTTTCTTTTTGTTTCTTTTTGTCTTTAAAAAGGCAGTGATTTAAACAGAAACTGTATTTAATCCATATATTGAAGTTAAATATCAATAGAAAAAAATGGTCCCATGATCCAGTCACGTTTTGTCTAGTTTTTTGTTTTGTTTTGTTTTTTGTGTTGCTGATGATAATGGTTTTAAATAAAAGCAGTCATCCTAATAATCAGTTTCACAGTTTAACAGGCAGGGTAGAAATCCCTGCCTGTAGAAATCCGTGGGATAGAGGCAATTCAGCAAGACATCTCCCCCCCTCCCCTCCTCCCAAACATCTCCCAGTGTCACAGTGGATCAGGTCAGGAGACAACTGAGGAAGCTTCGCCCCAGAAAGGCAGCAGGCCCAGACAAGGTGTGTCCTAGGATGCTAAAGGCGTGTGCTGCTGAACTTGGGGAGCCGCTACAACGAGTCTTCAACCTCAGTCTGCGACTGGGGAGAGTGCCCGCCCTATGGAAGACATCCTGCATCGTCCCAGTCCCCAAAAAGAACCGGCCCAATGAGCTGAATGACTTCCGACCGGTGGCACTGACGTCACATCTTATGAAGACTCTAGAGCGGCTCTTCCTCAACCTCCTCCGACCACAGGTACAACATGCCCAGGACCCACTACAGTTTGCATACAAGGCGGGTGTCGGAGTGGAGGATGCCATCCTGTACCTCCTACACAGAGCCCACTCACACCTGGATGGGGGAAAAGGCACGGTCAGGATCCTGTTTCTTGACTTTTCCAGTGCCTTTAATACCATCCGGCCCTGTATGCTTCAAGAAAAACTGAACAGGATGGAGGTGGACCCCTGCCTGGTGGCTTGGATCTCCGACTACCTCACCGACAGACCACAGTACGTCAGGCTGAAGGACATCACGTCTGACACAGTGGTCAGCAGCACAGGAGCACCACAGGGAACTGTGCTGTCCCCTCTTCTCTTCACCCTGTACACCTCTGACTTCTGCTACAACTCTGAATTATGCCACATTCAGAAGTTTGCAGACGACACAGCCATCATGGGGTGTATCTGGGATGATCAGGAAGAGGAGTACAGAAGTCTGGTGAGGAACTTTGTCGCATGGAGTCACACAAACCACCTGCAACTCAACACCTCAAAGACTAAGGAACTGGTTGTGGACTTCGGGAGGTCTAGAGCAGGTCCACTGCCGGTTCAGATAGAGGGGGAGGAGGTGGAGGTGGTCAACAAGTACAAGTACCTCGGGCTGTGGGTGGACAATAAACTGGACTGGTCATGCAACACAGAGCACCTGTATAAAAAAGCCCAAAGCCGACTGTACTTCCTCAGGAGGCTGAGGTCTTTTAACATCTGCAGGAAGCTCCTGAGGATGTTTTACCAGTCGGTGGTTGCTGGAGTACTTTTCTATGCTGTGGTGTGCTGGGGGAGCAGCACAGCAAAGAAGGACTCATCCAGGCTGGAGAAACTGATCAGGAGGGCTAGCTCTGTGGTCGGCATGAAGCTGGACTCTCTGGTGACAGTGGCAGAGAAAAGGACATTAAAGAAACTGATGGACATTATGGACAATGCCAGGCATCCTCTGCACACGGCCATAAACAACCAGAAGAGTCTGTTCAGTGACAGGTTGCTTCTCCCAAAGACAAGAACTAACAGACTTAAAAACTCCTTTGTCCCACACGCCATCAGACTGTTTAACTCCTCCCTGGAGGGGAGAGGGAGGGGAAACAGGAGGACAAAGGAGGGGGGAACAACTAAGCTGTAGTGCCTCTTCACCTCACTGTGCAATACCTTTTGTGCAATACTTTTGTAAATAGTCAACGGTGCAATAGACTCAATACTTGAAATGTGCAATTCACTTGTATTTTTATTTTTATTCCTATTTATTCTATTTATCCCCTTCGTATATTTTATTTATATTGTCTCTGTATTTATATATATATATATGTGTGTGTGTGTGTGTGTATTATATATATATATATATATATAATATTCTGTAACTCTGTAACTTCTGTCGGTGCTGTGCTTTTTTGGAAATCGAATTTCCCAGAGGAACCCACCCGAGGGATTAATAAAGTTCTATCTAATCTAATCTAATCTAATCTAATCAATTCGAACTGGGCAAGTCCCTTCACCCATCTGCTCCATTTGAGCTCTGCACTGCCTCCTGGGTACGACTCATCGGATCAGAGACTGGACTATTTAAACAGACAACCGATCCAAACTTCCTGTATTGGGGTGTTGGTTCCACAGATCGACACAATATAACAAAAGTTAGAAAATAATGATGATAAATGAATGAAAGTGCCTATCAATTATTTATTCACATAACATGCACATGCAAGAGACAATGTGGATACTGTGCCCAGTAAATCACTTCCTTAAAATTGTTTGTCTGCTTGCCAATCAATTCCACTTGAACTTGCGGTACAATCAGCTGATTTCAGGAAAATAGTGACGCAGTCTACAGCACGGCTATGGACATCACTTTTACTTTTTTTTTTGCACAAAAGGACAAGAGCATGATGGTAAAGTGCAAACTGTGTCCAAGACAGAACTTTGAAACACGCAGACAGCATCCTAACACTAAGCTAGCCAAAACCAGAGTGATGTTAAAGCTGAGTGAACCGATCTTGAACTTCAACAGGTAACAAAAGCAGTGATGAAGAGTCAGGCTACAGCCTCCATTTATACCTGTTCATGTTTCTCAGGAACCCAATGGGAATCAGTAAGAGCACTGATAAGGAGTCAAGTCGATAAGTGATGCTGACAATGGAAATGGAATTGCTAAATTCTTAATTTCAATTAATGCTTGATTTCCATCCTTTGTGCACATATTAATCACAAATTCCTTCTGGAGTTCAATGAGGGACTAAAATATTATTATTATTAACTTAGGTTTGTGTCTTGCTTGTATGTGCATTTGTGTATTTTAAAACATGTTTAAAACAATTTAACTATTATCTGGACTCAGTATTCAACAAATACTGAGGTTATGGAGGTGCATTTGCATGCAATCCTCCTTCAAGCCCACAACTCAAAGGCTGTGTGTGTTGTGCTAAATGAAACAAAGATGAAGGAAGAAAGGATGGAAATCTTGGTTTATATTTATCCACAGCAGAGGCAAAGCTAAAAAACAAACACTAACACAAATCAGAACTACAGCAGCCCACGTTACCAGTTGCCAAATATTTTTGGCAATGCAGCCAAGTAGCCGTGGAGAGATACAACATATAGAACTGCGCATTTAAAGCTTTGCATAGCATTTACACCAAAACAACACAGGAATATTTTGGAGTCACTAGAACTGGAGTCTGGAGACACAGATGGAGACATCCATCTGATGTTTCCTTGCTGTTTCCTTTTAAAAAAATATTTCTGTCTTCAGCTGCAATGAATGTAAAGCAGGAGGAACAATCAAAGTCTCTAAATGATTTACAATCACAATATTATTTTCATTTCAGTCTCTGGGCTTCTCCATTGCTTTTTTCTTTTCTCTTTCTCCCTTGTATGTCTACGTCTATAATTCTGTTGTCAACAGTAATTTGGTTTAACACATTTCCCCGAGAACAGGAAAATGTTCTCTCACCCCAAATGATTCTCAGCGGACCTCTTTACTCTCTTGGTAATGTTTCCTCTCTATCACACTTCTTTGTCTCCTCTTTCTCTCTCCCCTAACATGATTTTCTCTTCAATTCTCTTCTCATCTCTTCCTCAAAAACTCCATTTTCTCTCATTCTCTCTAGATAGAACTCACAAGGAAATCTATAATTGTATAGATTTAAATTTGCATAACCCTTGCTTCCTTCCTTCCACACATATGCACATAAACATCTACCTTTGTGAGGAGATTCACTGACATAGCCATCACAGCTGAACACCTAACCCTAGTCCTAACCTATAAAATACACTGCACAAAAACACTGCCTTAAGGGGACACTAAATCACAACAAAACAAAAACAAAAAAGTCAGTTAAACTTCAGGAATATCAGTCTCTGCAGTTAGGAACCATAAACAATTGTGAATCCAGTTCACCTGCTTTGACGTATATGAAAGTGACAACGGGTGCACTGGAAAGGCAGCAACAAGCCAATACACCCCACAGGGAATAGTTTTGCAGGTGGTCCATTCAAGTTGCACAGGCAGTCTAGCTCATGGCACATCAGTAGGTGCTGTCACAAGAAAATTCATCTCCCAGCACAGTGTCAAGAATGTGGAGGAGATACCAACAGATAGCCCTTTATACAAGCAGAACTGGGCAGGGCCATAATAGGACATCAATCAAGCAGCAAGACCAGCATTTGCTCCTTTTAAGGAACATGAACAATGCTTACACAATGATCTCTGGCAATCTATTCATGTGCATGTTTCTGACCAAGCTATCAGGAACACACTCCATGATGGTGGTGGTAGACCCCAGGATACCTTAGTGGGACCTGTGCTCGCAGCCCAGCGTCATGCAACTGGCATTCACCAAAGAACACCAGAAATGTCCACTGACGCGCCGTTCTCCTCACTTAGATTGCAAACATCCTAAATTTTGCAACTGTGTCTCTAGAATCTTTCAAACCTGTCACATGTGAACCTTCTCATGTTTGATTCTGACAGGTTGGTCAGAAACATGGACATGAGCCAGTACTCTGCTGAACGTTATTTTGTAGAGCCCTGGCAGTGCTCCTCCTGTTCCTCCTTACACAAAGGAACAGATACCAGTACTGCAAAGGTTGATGCCCTTCAGTGGTCCTGTCCAGTGTTCCTTGTGTGTCTTGATATCGCCTTCATGCTCGAGACTATGCTGGAGGACATGGCAGATCTTCAGCATGTAAGAATTTGTCATCCTGTTTGAGCTGGACTAACTATTGGTTTAAAACTATTTAGACTATTTACAATGTTATCTTTAATGTCAAATATATAAAATAATAATCTAACACATCTGTTCATTTGCATACTTAAATTTCTAATCTGTTTCCACTCACAGTGGCAATCACTTTTGCTTACGCTTCAATAAAATAAAGTTTTATTAATGACAAATAAAGTGTGACTGGTGCACATGTGGGACATATTTGTCGGGGGTCTCCTAAACGTCTCCCGAACAAATGCAGGAGTAGTCAGGAACCATTCAGTGTGTATAGTTTATTCCTCCCAGGTGCACAAAAGATTATTTACAAAGAAAATAAACAACTGACTTAATTCAAAACAAAACAAAAATCTGTATACAAAACACAAGCGGCTGAGCCAGTCTGCATGTTACCCTCAATGTAACATCTCACAGAATGCCCAGGTAGGCCCTGACGGCCCCACTGCCCCTCCCACTAGGCATAATAGTCATCCCTTTATCATTTCTTTCCCCCAAACACTCTTTTTTCCTCAGCATATTTCCAGCTGTATTCCTACAATACATATATATATATATATATGTATACACACATTTATGGCCACTTCCAGGCAGCCTACAGTGTTTCACAATAACAAAAAACAAAACAAAAACAAAACAAACCAAAATAATGCAGTTCACGTGACCTTTCCAAGGGCGCGCAAACCCACTATTTGAACCCCGGAACACCATAACATCGGCTTGCATAACCACTCGTATGATCGGCGATCACGGAGAGTCTATGCGACCGGCTTTATTAAAGGTGAGTAAAAAAAAAAAAATGTTGGCCACCCTCTGTGCCGCTCAAAATATACCTCTTACCCCTTCCTGTTATCTGCCCGGTCGACTAAAAGACGCGCAGCCATGGTAACCCAGCGCTACAAGTGTAGAAACTAACGGTGGTGGTGCGTGTATGCGCTCAGGTCAGCTGTCTGCGGCCCGGGACGGTGTAACTCCGTCACATATTTAACAGCTGGTTCTCTCAATTGGTCTGCAGCTGACATTATTTACAATTCTGTGTATCTTCACAATTAGAGATTATCGTGCTAATTTAAAGACCTCATAATGTACCTGCTGAGTGATAAAAGCTATGTTGTTAAATCCCTGCTATAAGGAAAAATTGCTCTTGGACATTCACGATGCATAGTCATTCATTTGAGCTTGCTCACTGGGATTGGTCAATGCTCTCTTACAATATCTTAGATCATCATATAGCTTCTTACTTCTTATTGAGGAAGAATTTGCTTCATACAGCACCATGGATTTTATTGTCCTATAAGGCAGCTGGGCAAGGCTTTTGTTCTTTCCACTTCCAATATGATTTAAGACAGAAGGAGAACTTAAGTGATACATAGAGTAAAGTAAGAGCGCAGGGAGAAGGCAAGCACAATAATTTTGGAGTGAGGGCGCAGGAAAAGGAAGAGGGAGGGAACCCTTGTAATAAAAGATGATAGTGTTATATTTCACAAAACCCTGAGGGGACTGGATGCACCTGCAGAGATAAGGTACAGAAGGATGAGAGAAATTTTGCTTGTATGTATGTGTTGGTGATTCTGGGTTAGATGAGCCTTAAAGTGTAAATACTATTTTAAAAAATTACATTTAGATAAATAGGTTATGAAGCTTTGACAACACAAACTTCCACCAAAGCTCACAGGGAGAAGTTTAGTTCATAAACTCAAACTTTGTTAAGAGAAGCTATAAACTTACTATGGTATGGAAAACATGTGGTTTTGTGTTAGAAGGTTTATGCCTATTATCCCCAAAACAAAACATTTGGATGTATTTATTTGTATTTAATCGGATGTATTTATTGGAAGTAAATTAATGCAGACTTTAATTCTAAGAATTTCAAATATACACCAAAAATTATCATAGTAAAATAAAAGCCATGCAAATTCTGACACAATAACCTGAAAAAAGAGAAAATGCAGATTAAAAATATACACTAAAGGTACCGACTCACTCAAGACAAAGCATAAAAGTAAAAACACTTGAGCACCTGTCATTTAACATAAAACATGAAGTAGCACAAAGGACCACTGTGGCGGGGCGTGGTCTGCGATGCCGCTGCAGGCGAGATGGACACGCCTGCGTGGCATCTGCAGTCATGCCTCACCTGCATAAAAAGCTGGTCCTGACTGCCATGATTGTTGTTGTTGGTATGTTGGTAGTTGAACTGGCAGCGGGAGAGCTGCAGCTGTGTGTTTGAACAGCAACCATACGTGTGAAAACTGGTGTTAATAAAGATGGTGAAGAGCACAGGAATGTCATCGGGTCTGCCGTGGTTTGTTACAAGGACTAATAATAAAAATTCCAGACAATTTAAAACAGACAGAGGGAATGAAAAATAAGTAGGAGTCATCACAAAGAACACTTTTCATACAACAGCCACTAAAATTATCTTGAAATTCATTCTGAAGCAGACATGAAGTCAATGCAGAGACTTCATAACTGGTGTAGCCATGTAAACCAGGGTGTCATCAGCATAACTATAGAAAAAAAATACAAACAATTGTGATGAAATATTGCAGTTAATTTTAAATTGGTTGAGATGTTCAGTGTGATGACTTTCAAGATAATCTGGAGATTAGTACATCACAGTCATAATGGATTTATGACCTCAAAGTTTGACTGGACAGGAGCCAGGCTGACCCACCAATAAAGGGCCTGCTGAACCTCACAACCAAAGAACAACTGAGTATCCAGTATCCAGTTCTTTTTCTTACCCGTGTTATTATTTTATTATTTAATTTGAGTTTTTGATAAAGAAAAAAAAATGTTTCTTTCTTTCTTAAATATACACATCCCAAACATGCTTTTCCTGAAAAAAAGCTCTCTGAGCTGTACTTCATTATTGTTTCAACTCTTACCTGGGAGCATAACTGCAAGAAGTAATATTAGTGCCACATTAAAAAGAAATATATTCATAATTCTGAGAATAATCTAGAAAGTTTGAGGTTGAAATCAAAATACTATTCCAGGAAAAAAGAAAAAGAAAAAAGAGAATAAAGTCAAAATGTGGAGATTAAAGTTGTCGTTTTAAGCCAAACAACTGCCTCGACTTCTGTGTGATCTATACCTTGTGTTGATGTATTAGTGAAACAGCTGGATCAGCTGTTATATTATCTCTTGTGATACAACGTACATCCTCTTTATTGCACTGGGGTGTAGCCATTAGTATCATGCCATGCCTCCTGATAACATTTCCTATGGGTAGCATTAGATTTTTCCCATTTCCCATTGTTATTATTTTAAGCTTTTCATTTTCTTACTTTTTGCACTGTACTGTATATATCTACTTTTGTATTGTTTTGACTTTTTTTCAAACTGTTATTTTGATTTTAATGTCAAAATTTTGACTTTAATTTCAAAATGAACTATTTTTTTCCTGAATGTGGCCCTAATGCCCCGTTGTAGTCTGTGTTTATGTATGTGGAAAAACTTGGAATAAACATAGCATTTTAATCAGAAAACAAACAAACAACAAATAAATAAAAGAAAGGTCTGGCATGTACTTTAGAGGTTTTATTAAAGCTGTATTTTAATGGTTATTGGAATTTTTTTTCCAATAAGAATTGTGCTTTGTACATATATGCACACATTCCTGTTTCATATGTCTCATTACTGAAAAAAAAACCAAAACGGATCCTCCAAACAAGCTGGCTAGGGCTTTTGTGCCCGGGCTTCTGTACGTTGATGATTCGGGCATGAATATAAGCATGTATCTAATTTCACAATTAATCCTTGGATATTTATCTGGTGTTAAAGGTCAAACTGCATCTAATAAATGCATGTGTACCTATCCAGACTGGTGACTCACTAAGGGTGTCATAAACTATAAAGGTTAGAAGCTTCTCATATTGACTGCTGTTGTGCATGCTGCATCACTTTATACATTAGCTGCACAAATTATACAGAAGCATCAAGCAGCTGCTCGAATTCAATCTGACAGCTTGTCATTATGTGTTACAGCCACCTTCTCTTCAATATAAAGTATACCATAGCACTGACTCAGTGTACATCCATTGACACTGAGGCAGAAAGAGTTTCTCCTGGAGAAGGGTTTAATAGGAAAAAAGAAAAAACTTAAGAAAAAGAAATCAGCTCAAGCCAATAGTGACAACTCTGTCAGACAACGAGGATCAAAGAAAATATCTTAAGGTATATGACACTGAACTCAAAGTGTAGAAAAAGTTATTTGTGCCTTATTTTACAATAAAGTTTCATTGTGAGGAAGCATGACTGATTCTCAAAAAACTGCTATAGGGCTTATTTGTTGACTCCAAACGACTTAGGAAAATCATGAAAACCTAAAATGGTATTTTATCAACTCAAATCATAAATAAATTACCTTTTATCTTTTCTCTCATCCATCTAAAAAGTTAACATTTTCTTAGTACATCTCAACTGAAAGCATAAATTCATCCTTTATTGTGGGTAGGGTTTTTTTTTTTCTTGAGCGACATTGTGTTTTTTACTTGTATTGCTATGTATCACTTTTATTTTATTTATCTCTTTAGTTTCAAATAGTTTTACAGCACTTTGTTTGAAAGCTCTTTATAAATAAAGTTATTATTATTATTATTATTATTATTACTACTACTAATGGAAAAAGTGCTAAAGTGTGCCTCATACGCCAACAGGGAGTGGGTTTTTAAAACTAACAGGGACACCAGTAAGAACACAAAACATAAACATTGCAGAACCGAGAGACGGCGTGCCATGACCCCCGGTGCCATCTTGAACACATACTCGGATCGACTCATCATGGGTTGCCACGACTCTATTCGGATCGACTGGTTTTCCATTACAATCCAGTACTACCTAATGTGCGTGATTTCGTCATAGCAACACTGCAAAGCGGGGTGGGACACTCTCACGACTCATCGAGTGACGCTACTGAACAGCCAACCGGTGGCATGAAGTCTGATGACTTCACATTTTAGTACCTGCTCAGATCACTTGGAACCCCGGCCGAGCAGGTACTAAAAAAGTACCTGGTACCACGTACTATGACCTACTGGAAAACCCTGAAAACCATGGTGAACCGCTGTGACTCAATCCGAGTAGGTACTAATGGAAAAGGGGCTTTTGTGCTCCTTAGTAACCATCTTCTGATGGCTGCTGACAGAAGGATAACATGCCAAATCAGAAAACTCACACTGATGGTCAACCAGATCTCAAGACAATAGAGCACATTTGGAATGTGTTAGAAAAGGAAGCTGGCATCGTGGATGTTCAGCCAACAAATTTGCAGCAACTGTTTGATGCTCTCATGTCAAAAGAGACCACAGTTTCTGGGAAATGGTTCCAAAACCTTTCTGAATCTTTGCCATGAAAAATTTAGGGAATTAGGTATAAGTGGGTCAAATCAAGTGCTAGCAATCTCTAGCTAGTGCTGGATTAGTGATTAGTTATATTGTTATGAAAACAATTATTATATATACAATATTATGACATTTTGTTTTTTTTGTAGGTGTACTGCGATATACATTAACATAACAGCTCTGATGAAATATGATTTGCCCTGTAAAGCCTTAACCATTAAATAATTGCCAGGAAATTATATTTTTTGAAACTATAATATTTACTGAACATTCCAACAAATTTAATTAAAAGAAATAAAATATCAATTTTCATAATTTTGTATCACTTTTACTACATTTGTGCAATTTTTGCTCACAGTCACACTGTGTGTGTCTGATTGGTTAGCTACAATGGTAGATAAAGTTGTGTCGAATAGCAGATGTGTATGTTGTGACTTGAAGAAATGTTTATTCTATGTGAGTAATAGCAGAAACAAAATCTCATCTTCAAAAGAGTATTAAAGTTTGACCACCCTTTGTAATAATTATTTAGAAAAAAAGATTAATCAAGACGCACTATACAGTAAGTCATTAGGAGATGTTTCTCATAACATAGCATGGAGGATTGCTGTAGGCAGTAGAAAGATGAATTGGTTTTGGTGATTTTTCTCTTACCTTTAGTAACATACCAAGTTAGTCCTGTTCATCTAAATATTTGCCTAATTTATATAAATAAATGCATTTCTTGCATATAGTTTTTTTTTTCTTAAATAGGATCAAAGGAAGAGTTTTTTCCAAGGTAACAACACACGATCAAAAAATTGCATAGGAAGTAAGTGAGTTGTTTTTAGGTGACTGATTTTTTTCAAAATCTCTGTATGTCTAGAAAATGTGTTTTAAGTGAGCTCATTCATTAGCTAATGGACAACATTTAGCACATTTGACACTGAGGGGCAATTAAGGCAGTTACACATAACAATCAGTATCAATGCAATTCGTTCAGGATGCTCATTAGGGTGCATTATCATCATTGCAAGTGTCTGACTACACAGCAGGGGTTTCAAGCCAATCAGCCTAAGTGATATTGAAGACATCTCAACCACAATATACGGCCATTTACCTTGTTAGCATGCAGTCAATTAATTAAATGTGCTTTTCAATTTGAAATGGGGACATTTTGACAGCAGTATTATGGATACATTTACAGTTGCACATCTTTTGATTTAAATACTATGACTGATTTTGTGTCATTCAGTATTCTTTAATAGCTGTATGTCTGTTTCTTTTTGACCTCTCCAGTCTTCAGCGTTAAAATAAAATCTTCCATTAGTTTTTTTTTATGAACCTTTAAAAAAAATCAAAAAACTCTTTGGCATCCAAAAAGGGTTTAATAAATTAAGCGTTTTCTATCATTGAGGAACACATACATCCTTTCCCTCCAATTTTTATGTACATTTCCTGTTCAGGATTCTGTAGTTACAGGCAAATATGCTTTAAATGTTCCTGTTGTTGCTTTTTTGTGGATGGCTATAGCAGAGGTGCTAGAGTGGGGCATCTACAAATCAAAAGGTCAGTGGCTTAATCCCTGACTCCTACAGTCTATGTGTCAAAGCATCTTTGGGCAAGATCCTCAGCAAATTCATCAGTGTGTGTGTCAATGTTTGATAAAAGTAGTTAGGTATAGGTAAGCTGAATGAAAGTGTGTGAATGGGTTAATAGATAGTAGAAGAACTATGAGTGCTCAAATTGAGTAGAAAGATGCAGTACCAGTATACCATTTGACAATATTTTGACTAATTCTATTCTAGAATTTGGGCCTAAGAGCCGGCATTGTTGTGCATCGATCATAGGTAGAGCCTAAGCGCAGCTTAGCGGACCAACATCTAGATGTTGCTGCTCATTATCACCAAGGTCCAGTTTCAAAAATATGTGGAACAATATTTCTGTTGGATATTCTTGCTTGTGCTCTTTTGGATCTTTCATCCAGCTGCCAAGATAACCAAAGTTGTACCATACAATGAGTTGATGTGAAACTCAGTGTTTAAAACAATGGAAATTACCACTGTCTGTGTTTCTTAAGCTGCTTTTTTGAAAAATGTTTATTCTTTTTTTTCTTTCCCCCTTTGTAGTAAATGACACAGTTGCTTCCTTTTCATGGTCAGGCCAAATTTTTTGCCAATCAGTATTCAACCTGCACAAAGCTTCATCTGTGTCACGCTAAACCCATCTCACTTTTTTGAAGAGTGCATACAAGCACATCTGGTTATGTACGTGCAATTCTTACCTCTCCACAGCTAAACGGACACAAATGCACTACTTTTCCAACCAGACAGCACAGACATACAGGGAGTGCAGCATTATTAGGCAAATGAGTATTTTGTCCACATCATCCTCTTCATGCATGTTGTCTTACTCCAAGCTGTATAGGCTCGAAAGCCTACTACCAATTAAGCATATTAGGTGATGTGCATCTCTGTAATGAGAAGGGGTGTGGTCTAATGATGCACACCCTATATCAGGTGTGCATAATTATTAGGCAACATCCTTTCCTTTGGCAAAATGGGTCAAAAGAAGGACTTGATGGGCTCAGAAAAGTCAAAAATAGTGAGATATCTTGCAGAGGGATGCAGAAGTCTCAAAATTGCAAAGCTTCTGAAGCGTGATCATCGAACAATCAAGCGTTTCATTCAAAATAGTCAACAGGGTCGCAAGAAGCGTGTGGAAAAACCAAGGCGCAAAATAACTGCCCATGAACTGAGAAAAGTCAAGCGTGCAGCTGCCAAGATGCCACTTGCCACCAGTTTGGCCATATTTCAGAGCTGCAACATCACTGGAGTGCCCAAAAGCACAAGGTGTGCAATACTCAGAGACATGGCCAAGGTAAGAAAGGCTGAAAGACGACCACTACTGAACAAGACACACAAGCTGAAACGTCAAGACTGGGCCAAGAAATATCTCAAGACTGATTTTTCTAAGGTTTTATGGACTGATGAAATGAGAGTGAGTCTTGATGGGCCAGATGGATGGGCCCGTGGCTGGATTGGTAAAGGGCAGAGAGCTCCAGTCCGACTCAGACGCCAGCAAGGTGGAGGTGGAGTACTGGTTTGGGCTGGTATCATCAAAGATGAGCTCGTGGGGCCTTTTCGGGTTGAGGATGGAGTCAAGTTCAACTCCCAGTCCTACTGCCAGTTTCTGGACGACACCTTCTTCAAGCAGTGGTACAGGAAGAAGTCTGCATCCTTCAAGAAAAACATGATTTTCATGCAGGACAAAGCTCCATCACACGCGTCCAAGTACTCCACAGAGTGGCTGGCAAGAAAGGGTATAAAAGAAGTAAAACTAATGACATGGCCACCTTGTTCACCTGATCTGAACCCCATTGAGAACCTGTGGTCCATCATCAAATGTGAGATTTACAAGGAGGGAAAACAGTACACCTCTCTGAACAGTGTCTGGGAGGCTGTGGTTGCTGCTGCACGTAATGTTGATGGTGAACAGATCAAAACACTGACAGAATCCATGGATGGCAGGCTTGTGAGTGTCCTTGCAAAGAAAGGTGGCTATATTGGTCGCTGATTTGTTTTTGTTTTGTTTTTGAATGTCAGAAATGTATATTTGTGAATGTGGAGATGTTATATTGGTGTCACTGGTAAAAATAAATAATTGAAATGGGTATATATTTGTTTTTTGTTAAGTTGCCTAATAATTATGCACAGTAATAGTCACCTGCACACACAGATATCCCCCTAAAATAGCTAAAACTAAAAACAAACTAAAAACTACTTCCAAAAACATTCAGCTTTGATATTAACGAGTTTTTTGGGTTCATTGAGAACATGGTTGTTGTTCAATAATAAAATTATTCCTCAAAAATACAACTTGCCTAATAATTCTGCACTCCCTGTATTGCTGTGGTTATCCACTGTGTCGGTACCGGAAAGCATGAAGACATGTGTTTACTTATTAGGAAGAGGTAGTTCCTCCACTGTTTATTGCTGCTTTATTATGAAACATCTCTCTCTGCACCATCCACACAGAGGGATATTATGGTGTTAATGTAGTTCTCAGTCACAAGACATTGAGGTAACGTTACTTACCTTTGCTTTACGGATAGTCTTTCTCTGAAAAGATGAAAAATTGCCTTTTTCTTTTCAGTAGAGCTCCAACGATTTAATGCCAAGGCACAGTGAACCTGTGTGTGCTAGCTCACAACCTCACAGCTAGTTTTAATTGGTTTCTCTTTGACTCGTTACCTGACTGTGTCTTTAAAACAGCTAGTGCTCAGCAGGACGCTAATGAAACTAAGAACATGTCACTTTGTGCACATATTCTGAATCAGCATGTTTATAATTGTTTTTCTTTCCTTGGCACTGAATCATTGGTGTCATTTAAACATGATACAATCACATTCTTGTAAATTTCTTCTTCACAATGACTGACATTTTGACACATTCTGTAGTGGGTTCATTATTGTATCTAAAGGTATACAAGGGAGACTACTGAGGGTTTATTAGTCTATTAGTTGTATTTTTCATAACCACATTTTTTAAATAATTGCTGGCAGTGTCTGGTCGGGTGATTTGTTTTGTTTGACATGAAGCCAAAAGTGTTTGTGCTCCACACATTATTGTTTAGCTAATTAAAAAAAGACTAGAAAGAATAGAAAGTTGGCACTTTACTTCAATATGTCTAACTTACCACTGCTGGGAGAGTCTTGACATGATTTAATGCGCCTTTGTACAGAGTTTTCATGCTTAGCAGGGACTGCGGAGATTTGAGTGTATTTGAAAACCCCTCTGTGTGCATCTAACCCATGCTGGATTTGCATCAGCTAGCACAGACACTAATTAACCTCTCAGCTGGTGTTTTTTTCAAATGCAATGTTACATTTATTTGTTTATCATTACAAAATAAGGAACATTTCCAACCTAATTGTTTTTGGTAGAAGCCTTCAGGGTCTCTCTTACTTTGGCTATGAGCTTTTTTTTTGATGGTTTCTTTCAGTAAGACACTCTTCCAAAGTATTTCATGAAGCTTAAAAACCCCCCAAAACTAGTGACATACACTCACGCAACTACACATCTGCTTGTTAATGCAAGTATTTAATTAGCGCCATGATGTATTTAAGAATGAAGACCTGCTAGATGGGCTTTTCTGAATATTTCACAAACTGGAAATTTGCAAACAACCATCTCTAGGGTTTACATAATTTTATTAGGGATTATTAAAGCATTCTGATTCTGATACAGAGAATGTTCTGAAGAAGAGAAAATACGTCCTTATTACCCATTGAGAAGCGGCTTTATGGGCCAATATGTCTTGTTAAAGTCAGAGGCCAGAGGAGAATAGCCAGAGTGCTTTCAGCAAAAGGATAGGATAGCAAAATTAATTCAAATAACCACTTGTTACAACTAGAGCACAATAGCAACTCTGACTTCATAAAACCTTGAACCTTGAAGCAAATGGGATAAAACAGGACAGGACCTCACCAGAAGTCACACAAGTTAGCTAAGAACAGGAAACTAAAGGTACAATTTACACATGCTCACTAAGTTAGACAATAAAACATTGGAAAAATGATGCTATGTCCGATGAATCTTAATTTCTGATGTGACAATTTCAATGGTAGTGTCAGAATTCAACATAAACAAAGTGAAAGCATGGATCCATCCCGCTTTCACATTTCCTCAGGCTGCTGGTTGTGGTGTAATGTTTTAGGTACACTTGGTCCTCTTAGTATGAACTGAGCATCATTTAAACTCCACAGCTTACATGAGTAGTGTTGCTAACCATGCCCATACCGTCATGATCACAGTGTACCAATCTTCAGGTGGCTGCTTCCAGCAGGATAACACACTGTGCCATCTCGAATGGTTTCTTGAACATGAGAATGACTTCACTGTACTCAAATGGCCTCCAGTCAGCAGATCTTAATCCAATAGAACTCCTTTGGGATGTGTTGGAAATCTGCAAATCAACTGTATGATGCCATCATGTCAATATGGACCAGAATATTTGAGGAATGTTTCCAGCCTCTTGTTGAATGTATGCCACAAACAATTAAGGTACTTCTGGAGGCAAAAGGGGCCCAACCAATAATTGCAAAGTATAACTAATGAAATAGCCATTTTTACACAAAGCTTATGTGTCACACTGTGACGTTAACCTGCTGCTTCTGATGCTGAACACTTGTGTTCAGCATCAGAAGCAGCAGGTTAACATCCAGTCTGTGAACTTGTCTGGGTGGCAGAAATATTGCACTGCTTGCAGAAACAATATTTTTCCTCCTTTTCTAACATGTGATCAGTCTTGACACTAAAACTATTGCTTTCAGAATGAATCAAGCCAAACATGGCTATTTTATATGGGATATTCAGGAAAAAGAAAAACCTGTACCTGTGAGGTACTGAAAGTAAAGAAAGAGGCTTGCAATGAAAAAATAAAACAAAAGGTAGTTCTATGTTGTCAATGTCCTTCATTTAACTAATTTGCAGATAATAATAATAATAACAATAATAATAATAGTAATAATAATAGTAGTAGTAATAATAATAACATTTACAGTCTTATGAAAAAATGTTGATCCTCTAAATGCAACAGAATTTTTTCAAACAGTGTCAATTTGTGAGTGCTGCAGTCATGACATTAAATGACAGATGTTATCTCTTCACTTGTGCAGTGACTGGAAAAGTTTTAAGCTTCCTACTGCCAGGTCAAAGGACAACAGGAAGCACAAAGAGAACATCTCTCACTCAACCTCCTCTCTTCCTCTCTCTTTCAATGCTGTCTTGCTCTTCTCCTTCCCTTTCGGTCTTTAATCCTTCCTGTTGTTGTATTGAATGAATGCCAGGAAGACTGGCATTGGACGAGGGAGAACATTGTCCATTAAACCATCATGTTCCATTACCAATGGAGCAGGGAATGGAGGAGGAGTTGGAGAAGGAAAAACAGGAGGACCTACATTCGCACTGGAAGAAAACAACAGCAAAGTGCCTCGCATGTGCCGAAATATTTTCTTCTAGTTTCGGGTTCGGAGTAACTTCACACCTCACAAAGAAAAGCTAAAGCACTCCTCTTCTCTCTGGATGAGAGTGTCAAGTGTGTTTGGGTGTTGTACTTTCTGCTACATCCAAAGTGATGCTGCTGAGTCCTGGAGTACATCCACTATACCACGGGCAGAATGTCAGCCATGGGTCACAGAAGCTGTTAGTAAAGCTTTCTAATGTTACCAAACTGTATACTGTTATTTCTGAACACAATACTTCAGTGTGTGTCCAAATTAGAGTTCCACTTCAACAATTTGTCATTTTTTTCTGCTTATGCTCAGCCGACCTTGGTTTAAAACATAATTTTCATAAATTATATAACTGTGGATTTTATGTTAGAAGCAGGGTTGGCTGTTCCTCGTGTTTAGTGATCCTTGCTCAAAGGTTTAAAGTATTAAAATACAGCACTACAAAATCATAACAGCCATTAATAAATACTGAAGATTACATAGGGTACACCATTACTTCAGCTTTTTCTGATCGATTGGACAATATAATTAAAAAGCAGTACATTAGGTGAACTATTTGTATTACATAACTATCCCCTGTGTATAAGCTTATTTATTGTGGGCTGGCTGGTTATGTCTGTATTCACAGGTGCAAGAAAGTTAAAAATAATGGTAAAAGTAAGAAAAGAGTAAAAAAGAAAAAACATAAATGCATGCTTTAAGCGACTCAGCAAGATGGATGAGGGTGATGCCTGTTTAAGGCATTTTTCATTTATCATATACTGAGGATTTGTTTCTTTTCACAAAGCTTTATGCAAGCTTTACACACGTCATCCTGATGAACGTCATCAAGATGATGGACAACTACAGTAGTATAAACTGAGTGATGACTTGGCTACACAACGCTGATTCAGCAAAGATGTAAAACAGGCCAATGTCCAATGTCTTATGAACAAGAAACAAGCACAAACAACTCGGCAGGGCTTATTCCTGCAGTGTGAGGAATAGTGATGTTTTAAATCACTTGCCCATGGGCCTGTGATCTATTCATATTAAGCTATTGCCATGCTTATTAGGGTCTATACAACTACTACAACTATTCCCAAGAAAGGTTGTGCAATCAGTGGTAAGTATAGATGATCAGATTGCTCTCTGATGTTATCATGTAATATAAATGTAAAACTTCTGAAGTGCAACATTGAAATGTAATAAAATAAAATATATTATCCACTATCAAGTGAGCTGCCAGGATCTTTTGAAAGCAAACCACAGAACATAACAGAATGTAGGTTAACCAGCTTTAAAAGCTTCATATTCTAGGTACAACTGTGCGTTCATTCTTGATAACGCACAGAAAGCAGTTAGTCACACACATGTTAGTATAACATTTAGATGTGTAATTGGACGAGGTAGTATGTGGGTCACAAAACATGCTGTGTGTGAGAATATGGGTCAGAATACATCATACATCCCCTTAATCGCTCTCTGTCTCTCGCCCTCCCATGTGAGATAGATGACAGAGAGACATATTATCACACCCTGCTGGCCCATATTCCTGCTTTCCCCTCATTTAATCATCAACCTCTTTTCTAATTCATTCATCTGCTACCATCCTTTATTGTTGTGTTAATCGCTTGTTTGGATTGCTTATCTCCATAAACAACTGCTGGCACACTAACCAGATAATTTAGATGATATTATCAATCATGAATTGTAAAAAATAATCTGTCAGAGGATTTAGGTTATCAGTGTAGCATTGTCAAACTAGCCTAAATACTATATCTGCTTTGTTAGCATTTACATGATGAAGAATGAGTCTGAAGCATACCGAGGTTCACACTTGGCATCAAATTAGAATTTTTAATTCTTATTGTATTCTGGCTTACCTATTATTTAATCTAGGAGGAAATAAATACTTACAGCTGTCAAATTAGGTCAATTCCATGCTAATGACGTAAGACTGGTGCCACTCTCTATATTGGTGATAGGCAATTAGCAAAGATTATCCAAACTCCGAAACATAATTTAATTAGCTAATTAATACAGATTATAGCCAAACATAGTTTCTGAAAACAAGGTCATAGTCATGGTGACATCAGCCAGTGGTTTCTAGGCTTCATAACCCTCAAATTTAGTTTTTTGCCTGCTATGTTGTTGGTTTTTAGAGCTAGAAGTTACTGTCTTGGACACAAGAGCAGAATTAGTTAATGTCAGGGTGCAGGTGCTAAAAGACTAATAGAATACTAGTATGTCACTAAGCAAAACTAGAGCACAAACTATAGCTACACACACCGAACTTTAAACCTGATAAAACTTGCAGTTGTTATGAATTGGGGACTATAAGCATACGACAGGTTTTTATAGCTAAAATTAGGGATTTCAACATAAGTGTCTGTGGGGATCTGTGGTTTCTGGTGCTTTCACATTGGCTTCATTTTTCAGTCCTAGAACATGCTGATTGGTTATAACATGCAAATGTGAGTGCTCAAAGGGTTGTTACAAGGTAACTATAGCCAACTATTTGTGTCCATTGGTTGTAGAAGCAAATAGGCTGCCATCGTGCTGAACACAAGCATAATAAGACAGGTGATCTTACACGGCTCCAAACAAATTCCTTCACTGGTCCACTTAGTTAGTTAGTTCAAAGTAAAATGTACTTGCAGCTGTTGGCGGTGTTGATTTGGCAAGAACCAGGAAGGGAAAGTTTTTAATGAGCAGGTGCATCAGAGACCTGGGAGGTTTACGGGGTGTCCTGTGAACTAGTTGTGTCAATGTGCAGAGGAACAGAAATATGTATTAATATTCTTTCATGCACATATGAACCACATAGTCAGACTGTGGTATCTCAGTGGTGTGCACAACACTGAATAAATCCTACCACTGATTGCAGTATATACTTTTTGTGATTGGTCAGTCATCCCTGGAAATCCAGTTTTGATTTATAATAACTGGAAATTATGATTGCTCAGTGAGCAGGATGGAGCCAGTACAGACTGGAAAATGAGCCATAGGAATTCAGGGAGCACTTTATATCCAGCTATGATTGGTACTGTAAATCAAGACAGCAAAAAATAGCATGTTTGTACACACACACACACACACACACACACACACACACACACACACACACACACACACACACACACACACACACACACAGACAGTAAACACACCATACTGTCTGCTGTGTGTTCCCATGTGCACCCTTGACCATTTTCACTAAAGTCTTGTGGGAAAATTCACTAAAATAAAGTGTTTTCTCACAAGAGATTGTGAAGCTCAGATGCATTTGTAGATTAAGTGACTAATTTCCTGTCGCTGAGTCCTTCCACAAGTCACAACATAACACCTCCAGTCCCCTTTGCCAAGTGGAAAAAAGCCTTGAGCATAAAGGATAAAGGATAACATTTTACTGTTACCCTTTTTACATTTTAGAGCACTGTCACTTCACACAAAACACCTCAGTTGAACTGGTTAGAGTTTCTGCATGGCTGTTTCTTCTTGAGTGACAGGTGCCTTACCCTATCACACTTGACTGTGAGGTGACAGCTGCACCTGCTTACCCCACTTCTGTTCTCTTGTGGTTCCACATTGTTGCTCTAAGCAGCTGACAAGATGGCAGTACACCCTTACTCGCTTGAGAGTGTCCATCACTGTCTGCTTTCATCCATTTCTGCTGTGTCTCTGAAAAGGCACCCTGGGATGCATGCTGGGGCGAACACCAGCATCACTAAACCTCTTTAGTAAGTAGACCAACTGAAAAAGAAACTTCAGATTTTGAAAGCTGCTGGTGATAAAAACTGAACAAAGAGACATTTTAAGACTGAATACTTTGTGGAACTGTTTCACTACAACTTACTTTTTTTTTAACTTGAAAAGACGCTACATTTCTTTTGTGCATTGCATTTTGGGAGCATTTGTGCTTCAGTAGCACACTCAAAAATGACTCAAAATAACTCTTCTAACAGGAACACATTACAAACTAAAAACCTGTTTAAAGCAAGCGTGTAGTACAGCTAAGATACAAGGTGCAAGAAAGTCAGGTCACGTGGACTAAAACAATTACCTTTTAAAACTCCTGTTCTGCTTATATTACCAGTCATCCATCAGACTTCATGACTTGTATGAAAGCCAAAACACCATGAAGTCAAAAACAACAGCTGTGGCTCAGGAGGCAGAGCCAGTTGGAAGGTCGGTAGTTCGATCTCCAGCTCCTCCAGTCCACATGTCAGTGTCCTTGGGCAACATACCGATCGCCCAAATTGCTCCCAATCCGATTAAACCCCCATGCAGAGTTTGAAACTGTGCATGATAGGCAGAGAATACTTATAAAGCTCTGTCAATGTCTGAATGTGATCAGAGTAGAAATGTACTATGTATATAATAGTTAATGTATCTATGTTTTATTCTTCTTCTTATTTTTATTTGATAAGTTTATCTGATAGAGTAGATTTGAAAATTTGATGTAAGAATTTTGTTATAAAACTTCCAGTTGATATTTTACCTTCATTAGTAACACTGTTGAAACCTGCCAATAATAAACTCTTCGGTTGACTGAAAAAAAGTGGTCATCATTGCGAGTTCCAAAAAATGACTTTTTAACAGTTTTGTGATGACTTTCTTGTTACACAATTATCTCCATAACAACATTATCGCCTTTAAAGCCTGACTGAACAGACAAAAGCTGAGAAATTGTTCTGACATTTTAAAAAGAAAGAAGCAGAGGCAGAAGTGTCCACTGAGAGTTTGACAGGCGGCCACATGCCCAGCTGGGCAATTTTTAGCCTCTGCGAACAACACTCATAAGGTTAGGTGAAAATTCAACTTGGAGTTGTTTGGAAATGGTGTTGAAATCTATAATGTTTTTTCTTTTGCAACTGTATACTATCTATTACATCTAAATCTGTCTGCTTCTCGCAACTTGTACTGTATCTGATATCCTTCACTTATATTGAATTGCAGTAAATGCGTTTCTGTCTTTCTGTCAGGTCACTAAAGTACGATTATACCAAGTCCAGCAAGTGCTGAGTGCACAGGGCCAACTGGAGCAGTCTGATAAATAAAAAACCAAAAAATCTGTAACATCATATCACAGAATTCCATTTCAGACAGACACCTCCCCTTTGAATTAGAAGACTGATGTCTTTCTTTCCCTGACCCTTTTCCCCTCACATGCTGTCTCACTCTCTCTTTGGGTTTCAGTGTGTAAATCCTTGTGTTGCTTTGCCCTTTTAGGTCTTTCTCTTTTTTCCTTCTTTGTCAGAAGTGCTGTGCAGGGGATATAAGCCAGAAAAGGGTGGAGAGGGATAAGATGATAAAAAAAATTTAAGGGAGGGGATGAAAAGCAATGTTTTAAATTGTGTTAAAACAGCACCTGCACCCCCTTTCCTGTCTGGACTCAGTCATAGACTGATACTAACATTTCCATGGATCAAGATGTTACATAACATGATGGTGTGCTATGAAATTGTATTATGAACCACCAATCATTAATTCCATTAATCGATACAACTGACTGTTGTGAGAAATTAGATGAGTAACATCCTCTGCCTTTGACTATCTAAGTAATCTTTACACATCTAGCTAATTTTACATGTGACACTGTTAACCATTTTTGAATGTATTCTAATGTTTGTCTTGATTATCTACCTCTATCTTTCAGAAGATGGAAGCTGAAAGTTGAATGGATAGATTTTTTTTTTCTTAACTGTCCCACCTGTTCCAAATTTGGTTAATTGACATTTCACTGTTACACAGTCCACCCTGTCAGGAAGTAGCCTTGAAAAAATAATTAGTTCTCACTGAACATTGACACTGAATTTAAATCTCAGAAGCTCATATTTCCATTAAGAAAATGTGATGTTTGGTCATCCATCTGTCCGTCTGGCCATCTGTCCGTACAGCCGTCCATCCATCCATCCAATGTGATGACAATGAACAACTGAGCCAACAGGTCCATTTTCTAATGACAGAGCTAACGATCTGAAGAGGATGCAGTAAGTGTACTAAAGTCAGAGGGAGCCAGTGTTAGTCAATATTGGCACCAAAGACATTAGCAAAGACATTTACCCTTCACTTCTCCTTCCTCTCCCCTCCCTTGCACTTTCTGTTTTTTCTTATTCTTTAAACTGTTCCAAGACACCTCATCCAGTTTGGCCTTTTAATCTTAGAAGAGAAGCAGTTGTTTCACTCCTTTTAATTTCAGCCATGATTCATCATTTCTGTCGCTCATTTCTTCAGGTGGTGATAGATAGATAGATAGATAGATAGATAGATAGATAGATAGATAGATAGATAGATAGATAGATAGATAGATAGATAGATAGATAGATAGATAGATAGATAGATAGATAGATAGATAGATAGATATAATTATTTCTCATACACAATCACTTATAGACATAACTTTGACCACCTGTGGTATGTACTAAATGTCTATGGGCCCTGAGATCAGGGGTTAGTGAGCTGGAACAGCTTTGATATTTGCTGACCTGCCGGGCCGTGAAATATCCCTGTATATGCCCACGCCTCATATCCATTTAAATAGATTTAAATAAACAACCTCATACTGTGTCTGGATTGGATGAGAGCTCAGACAGATGGATGGATGGAGGGACAAAGAGAGATAGGTAGGTGAGGTAGAAGGTAAAATGCCGTTAAATGCAGTTTTTCCTCCTATTACCATAAAGCATGGGAATGTGATGATTGATGGTTTGGTGGAGGGATATGGCAAGCGCGGATAGACGATGTGTGCAGTGAGGAGGAACGGAAGAAGATTCTATTTCAGATCTGCCTTCATCTGACACACACGCATGCCATTGATCTTATATGTAGATTATGTTTAGCTTTTATCTCCTGCACAGACTTTTTCACTTAATACTTAGACAATATAAGTGTTCACTAGAACATAAATTCTCTTAATTGTTCAAATAACCTTTATGACATTGTTACATCTTTACAGTTCAAGACCATTAACTATTTCATTATTATACCTTATGATACATTTCAATAGATGCCGTTTATTATATGATCATTAGCAGATAATGTTCTTAACATTTATCATTTTGAATACTTTCAGCTCATTGAATAGCCATTTTCAGTTGCTTTCAATTTGGTGTCATCCTCTTCCTACAAGGAGTCATTTATTACCTAATCTTAGTTGAAATTTGGTTGTTTTACTGCATTGAATGGAAGTTAGAGTTGGTGTTCAGTTTAATATAGCAACAAAACTCCACCTTTGGAGACTGGTGACAGTGAGTCAGTGACTTAAATAATAATAATAATAATAATAATGGATACTTTATTGATCCCCATGGGGAAATTACTTGTTTTTCTCTGCATTTGACCCATTCACTCAGTGAAGCAGTGGGCAGCCCACTAAGCAGGCGCCCGGGGAGCAGTGTGTAGGGACGGTACCTTGCTCAGGGGTACCTCAGGGTAGCCGTTAAGTGGATTCGAACCGCCGACCTTCCGATCATGGGGCGACCACTTTACCTACTGAGCTATCCCTGCCCCTGCCCCAAAGCACTCAGTTGTAACATTAGTTTGAGTGTCAGCATTCAGCTTCAGTACTCATTCTGTACTTGGTTTTGGTTTGGGTTAAAATACACCCATTAACACCTTATTATGACATCTACACAATGAATTTATGGACATGCTGAAGGCGGAAGAGTGTCTGAATAAATCATATATTTACTCCATGAATATCTTCACTGACTGCATTTTCCTGTCTTCAAGAAAAAGAAGACAGATGTGGATGTTTTTACTGGCAGCTGGGAAATGCATGCCCTTCTCAGGGGCACAGCTGCAATGAAGCTCAGGGATAAACTGCTGCCACGTGTCATCCTCAAAACAACCAAATGCAGTGACACTAAGAGCTCAATGAAAAAAATTCACAACATGCTTTGAAATTCGGTCAAATATTGAAAAACACTGCAGTTAATACTGCATTTAAGCTCACTAATGCTGGATACTACGCTTCAGTAATGAGCAAAAAAAGAAAAAAAAAACATTTTTGGCAACAGTTCTGTGTTGAAAAACTGCAGCAACATTGCAAATGCTCTCCTTTTCAGCTCTGTCTGAATGCTACCAGCTCAGCCTGGAAGAAATACCTTGGCATATCGATAGAGCCACCCATACCAAAGCTTTTTATCTATCTCTTCACTCTGTTCTTTTATTCATCATTCTATTTCTTTTCCTGGGAGGGAAGCACTGTCGGTGGAGGCCTAAACACCCTGAAGGGGATGGAGAGATTTCAGGTGTCAAGGGAGAAAGAGAAGAGTCAGAGAGGGATGTGAATAATAGATCAGAGAGGAGAACGAGAAAGTGGGAGAGAGTCAAAAGGAGAGAATGACGGCGATATTAAAGGTGTGAGCAACAGAGTGGTGAATAGAGGGAAAGAGAAACTGATAAAGAAACCGAGTCATATTCTAGAGGAAACTAGAGAAATTTACAGGAGTGAAGAAGGATGGATCCTTTTCTCGAAGGGCAACCTTGACAGAAAAAAACACATCTGCAAGAGTCATGCATCTGTCCATGCATCCAGCAATCCATCTGCTTCTCCATCTATCTATCCATCTGTTCCTCTGTCCTTCCATCTCCATCCTGTCTTCATTGTGGTCAGGAGTTGTTGCATAAGACAGCGATTCATCTTTTATTGAGATGGGGAGCTTCTATAAATATGTCTAACTCGTTCTCTGGGGTTTAAAAGCTCAACCTGTGATCCAACTAAAAATAAACAAAGGATTACCTCAATAACAAAAACAAATCTCATTATGTCTGGTACCAGCACGACATAATAACTTTTGCCTTTTTCTTGATTAATTTAGAGTAAAACTGATCAATAGCATTGTTAAAGACAATTTATGTTATATGTGTTTTTTTTCACACACTGTGCTCCAGACTGCATGTGACCAGGTTTGGGTTAGGCTATGTTTTAGCTGCATGCTAAACAAGACATTTTCTAGAAAATATTCCATAAAAGAATAAATTTTCACCTTTTGAATGAAGTCCCATAGATGCAGTTTGACATTACAATTGTTCATTTACAGGCTTTTGAATATCAATATGTCATACTTGTTCCTTACCTGAGCAGATCAATTTCATCAGCATGAACCCCTGTTCAAAGTGTTTCCTATTGGCACATCTCAGCAGGCAGGAAGCCAACTTCTACTGGTCTGTATGACACAGTGCTGCTATACATGTAACTACAAAGACAGACAGAGAACAATGGGAAGGTCAGCACATTAGTGAGAAAAAAATGTGTGGTGTGAGCCTAAAGAGGGCAGGGAAAGAAAACAAACAGCAGGCGGGTGGATGGCCAATGAGAAATAAATGAAAGAACGTGAGAGATGCTGTGTTGCTTTACTGAGAGATGGAGGAAGAGAGGGAGGTAGCAAAGAGTGATGTGCGAATTGCAACCTCCGAGCTTGGCTGTTTAGAAAGCCCCAGGCCACATGTGTGTGTGTGTCTGTGTGTGTGTGCAGGTGTATTTGTCTGTCTGTGAGGCAGTCAAGTGGCCACCCACACCATCCTTTGAGTGTATCTATGTGTACATTTGAATGTGTGTGTGTGTGTCTTTATTGCTCTTTCAGGAACATGGCCAAAGGGTTGAAGCGTTCCAATCAATAGCTGAACCACACACACATATAAAGGCAAATACTAGTAATTTACTACAAGGATCTAATACTTGTAATACTGTATACTGAAGGCTTTAACTCTTCTACTGTAGTTGTGCAACAGCTATGCAAAATAACAATGATGCCAGGAAAACATGTTAGCATCAAAAGGATAATTTTTGTAAGTACGACTTTGAAAAATCTGAAAGCAAGAAGAAACCTGTGGATAAAACTTTCTCTGATTTGCTTAACTTTAGAGCAGTCTCTCTGTAAAATGATTATGCTTATTCCTCCTCATAAAGGCTTGTATTGCTAATTTATTTTCAGGAACAAACACCAAGATGCCAGCTTGAAGCTTTCTTTGTTATATTTACTTTTTCCATTTATTTTCACCACAACTAAGCTAATGTTTTTCACATTTCAGAAAATGTATTAGTGTTGCTTAGGCTGCTTTTACCTCAGGCATAAATTTTGCATTAATCAATAGAGGCACTTCCTCCGTTTCATTACATGTCGACTTCTCTTATTCATCACATCGCTCCACTGACTCACTATTGACATTAATGACACAGCCATTTTTAAAACCTTTTATTCATCAAGAAAAGTATTATTGAGGGTCAGGCTTCTTGTTTTGGAACTCGGAGATGAATTGCATGCCATCCGATGTAGGAGGATCTCTATTTTTACACATCCAACAGGCTTGTTTAATTGTGAACATCTTTTTTCTTCTCAAAAATCATGAACAGCTGCTGTGAACCAGTGGAGACGTAGGTCTGTATCCCGCATTCAGATACAGAAATTGGAAAAGGTCATTACAGACAGAGTTGAGTTTGGTAAACACATCCCGTGCTGTCAAACACATTGTCTTTGTCAAGTCAAAGCGATAATATGTCACGCTACAATTTGTTCTGATTCTGATAAATCGTGAACACGTGGAAGATTGTAATGCCTCACTTCCTGTTCGCAGTGAGAGTGTTAGGAGCCTGCATGTGTGTGTGTGTGTGTGTGTTTGTGACTCATGAACCTGTGACGCTTTCTGCATTGTTATTATATAACTGTCCCTGCACACACAGACCGATATTACGGACAACACACTCTGGCAGCTAGACGGAACGATCTCTCCTCTCTCACACATAGTGAGTTGTTCTCACTCCAGTCTTGTCCTGGACTATGTTTATGTGTGTGTGCGTGTGTGAGAGAGAGAGCAGAACTTTCAATCCCAAACAAACATTCAATAGGATGAGCTGAAGCTAAGAGAGGAACTGCTTAGAGGGATGAGTGAACTAAATTAAGGGGGGTCTGTCTACTGATAAAGCACACTAAATTTCAATTAAATTAAGTGGAGATTTTAGTTTAGTGTAGCTTTGTCTGCTTTTTTGCCTTTTTTGTAGTAACATGTTACACTGTGGGCAGCATGGTGGTTCAGTGCTTAACACTGTCACCTCACAGGAAGAAGATACTAGGTTCCAATCCGTGTTTCCGTGTTCTCCCTCTGGCTTCCTTCCAAGTCGAATGAGGTGGGCGTTAAGTTAATTGGCGATTAAAAATTGGGTGAAGCTGTGGAAGGTTTTCTGTTAGCCCTGTGATATGTTGGTAACCTGCCTATGGTGTACTCTGTCTCTCCTCCATGACAGCTGGGATAGGCTCCATCCCCCCCGTGACCCTGAATTTGATAAGTGGAAGAAAATAGATGGATGCTGCAGTGCTTGGATTTTTGTGTTAGCTGTCAGCCTTTAACAAGACAACAAAGCAGCACATGCTTTGTCCTTTTACTGCATTTTACAAGTTTAATTCATCCATACCTTTTTTTATTGTAATTTCCCAAATCAAAAAGCTGAAAGGAACTTGCAATCTACCATCAAGCATTTCCATAAAAGTGCTTTGAAATAAATCCTTTAAATTATTCAGTACCAAATTAAGACAACAGAAAGTAAAGATTACTTTTGTTTTTTTGTCAACATGTAAGTACTTTGGCCCCAAAATATAATTTTATGTATATAGTTATGTTTGAATTCACTTTACATGAAGCTCTATTACAGATACAACAGCAATGCACATCTTTAAAGTGAAAATTTTGAAGATGCACTTTATTTTTTATTACATATATAAAATGTTATATGTAAAAGTTTAAAAGCTCTAAGCACACAGAAATATATAGCTTTCAAAGGAAAACAAGGGAAGCAAACGAGAAGCAAAGCAAATGGCTCATCACATCACAACAGCTACAAAGACAAAAACAAATACTACCCCCACACAAACACATTATATTTATACACAAGTTACTTCAGTGGGAAAATGGACCGGATTATTTAATCCACTTTATGGGCCAGATTTAGCCCACTGAAGAGTCCAGCCTGGCTGGATGTGTTTTTAAAACACTGCACAGAAGGACTTGTGACAAACTACTACTAGTTCACTATTTGTTTTTTCTTTAACTGGTTTCTTACAGACAGTGACATAACCAATGTCATGCCAGACCACAAAGCATAGAGAGAGCTGGTGCTGGCACAGTTATATTTACCTTCAGTGACATTGCTGAGATATTATGGAAATTTCATGTATTTTGCTTAAGACAAAAACAATTCGAGTTGCCTGTTATTTGTTTTGTAGATGGACTGTTCATTATTGTGATTTAGGTGTTTTCTTTTCATTTCTTTGGTATTTTTTGTGGATTATTATGCAATGGTTTCAGTGGCCTGGCCCTCTTGGGATCAAACTTGGCTCTATGTGGCCAATGAATTAAAGTGAATCTGACACCCCTGATTAAATAGAATGCACACAAAAGGAAAAAATGCACTAGATATTCAGTTTTTATAGCTGTAAATTTCAAAATAGGAATAATGTCATTTCTTCACAGAGCTGAGCTCTACGTAGTTGCCAACACAAGACAACTGCCAATTTCTCAACATTCCATGTAAATGTCCTTAGAGAGAGTTTGTTGGAGATAAAAGGCTTGTGAAAACTCTAACTGGACAAGCAGAGTGGGAAATAGTATTTATATCCTTTAGATTTTGTAATCAAACACAGAAACTCATCTACTATACCACAATTCTCCAGAGCTTCACATATGTTGCAACACATGACAACATGCAGACGGACTGATGACACTAAATACTGTTCTCTCTCTAAGCAGCCAAAGCAATAAAGTGTGGCAATACTACATGCATAACAGTATAGGGTTACTAATAAAAAATAATAATAATGATAATAGTAATAATAACATCAACATCATTTGGAACAATAACAACGATTATTATCAGTTGTAAATTGAAATGACTGTTGCCTCACAGCTGACTGGCTCGAGTGCTTCTATGTGAAGTTTGCATATTATTCTCTGTGTGCCTGCTTGGGTTTTCTCTCATTACTCAGGCTTCCTCCCACAGTTTAAAGACATGATTTTTCGATTAAGTGATTCTTAATTGTTCGTGGCTGTAAATCTGACTATGCATGGTTGTTTGTTTCCCTCTATCCGTGGTGTTCCCTGCCTCTGGCTCCACGACAGCTAAGCTATGTCTCAGGTCCTCTGCGACACTGACCTGGAAGATATGGATGGAGATGGATGAATAGATGTATAATTGTTAATATGAACTAAATAGTAAAAATAATTTTGTATGTAATGAACTGCTTAGTTATTGTAAAGTGGTTTTTAAAACCTTTGTTAATAAATACTATATAGTGAGTCTGTTCTTTTATTTAAATGCTATTATAAAGGTACCATACACTGTATGTAAAAGATGGACATAGTCACTATGACTTCAGTCAGCAAATAATAATTTAATAAAAAGAATGAACGTTAAAGGCGCTTGTACTGTTGCGTCACTTTTCAGACCCAGAACCTACACCCATCATTTATGCACCGTCAGTGGTTTAAATGAATGATTACAATACTATTTTAGAAGATGGTGATAAGCAAACCTGCAGCTTGTGTCTCGTTATACTTACCATTTTGATTTTTTTGATACTTTAGTTTATTTGTGCCTTTACTAGCTGGTTTGGTTTAGACACCAGACTTACTGGGCTGGGTATTGGTGCAACACAGACATCACAGGCTTAATGCTAAAGAGAACTTTGTGTTTAGGCAGCTTTGACTTAATAACTGTATTTTCTGTTCTGGGAGTGAGAATACATGATTCATAAAACATACACCAACCAATGACTGATAAACATTTAGCATTTCATTGGTTGCTAGCAGTATTTTATTTCCTAAATTTTAAAAACTAATAGTTTACGATTTATAAGCAATTTTGGTGGTTTTATACAGAAAGTAGGGCCCATTGTCACAGTAGCTATCACACATTTCTAAGGTGCTACACTCGTTCTGTAGCAAAACAGCTCCAGACACTGTGTAGAGCTTGTAATACCCCATAGATTAGAGAAAAGCAGGCGATGATAGGAAAAGAAAAGGGGGTGAGGGTGAGGGACAGGAACAGTTAGAGAAAGAGAAATTGAGGGAATCAGGTATTGCCTGTAGCCACAACAGCACTCCATCATTTCTTCAGCTCTATTTTCTGGTATTCCCTCTCTCTGATGTTCTTTCGGTGTCCCATTCTCCCTCTTCTCATCCATCTCCTCACAGCTCTCTCTGACAGTCTATTTGGCCCACACAGCCCTGTCATCCATTCAACCTGTCAGTCCTGGGTACGGCACCAATCTCAGAGCAACTCCTGATTGGAGCTGGGCAGACAGGACCCTTGGTTAGAATGTCCATGCCACCCTTTAAAGCCCAGGAGTTCAGCTCCTGTGACGGGTGGGTCACAGAACTGAACCCCACAGTGAGGGGATCGGAAGTTCAGTCCCCGTGGAGCTCAGTGTTCATCGCTTGTTTCAAGGTTGTCACTTAATCTACGTTAACCCTGTTACTGCATTAAAGGATCCCCTCTGTGGAAAATCACTAAGTTGTCTTAATAATACATCACATACAACGCAACCACATGTATCACATTTTTAAAGACATATGGTGACATTAGTTATGTAATTTGTAGCATAGAAAGCAGATAAAGAGCATCAATTGATCTAATTCCACTGTGAAAGACACTGTAAAATTGTTGTGCACACAACTAACAAATAATATTTTGCTTCATTAAAGAGAGATTGGTGGGGTTTATGATAATTGCAAGGCTCTGTCATTTTTCCACATCCTCATTAAATCTTTGGATTCAAACATGCAAACATCAATTTCCTAAAGTTAACACATGTTCTTCCTTTGTTCTATTTGCACCTCCAGGCACATTTACACTGAACTATTTAACCTGAAAGGTCACTGCACAACGATACCAAACATGAGATGTCATAAGTTTAAAAAAACGTATAAATAAATTTTTAAGAAATCTCTCAATACCAGTGTTTACTCCAAGTTACAGTGTATGTGTCAGAGTAAAGTCAAAGGGCTTTTTGCAGCATTGACCTTCATAGCTGAGTGGAGACAGGCACCACTTAGATAACCCATGGCAGAGCTTTAATATTCTCTGGGGACTCTGAGCACTAAGAAGTGCCTGCAGCCCTGACACAGCAAGTCTCTTTTGATCAAACCGTCAACCCACATGTCACCGAAAATGTCACACATAATAAAACTGGAAATACGTCTTTTAACACAAGGACATAGCTAACTACACTTTTACCATGTCTGGGGAATTTTATGTTTTTTGTATTCTCTAGTTGATAAGCATTTATTTTTTGCTATTTTGATTTCTCTTATAAAGTTGACCTATATGCTATCTGTACTTCTTCTTCTATGCCTCTTTTATAGACCCGAATATTTGTTACACAACCTAGTATTTGATCTAAGGGATAAAGTGACATTGGACTGCAGCATTCCTCTTTGTTAGTTTTAATGTAACTGCAGGGTTGTAAGGCTACTGTACTCCACTGCTGAAACAAAGGAGTTAAAGTGTGTGGGAGGAAAGCCTGGGAGGAAAGCTGAGCAAGCGAGATAGAGATGAGCCTATCCAAAAATCACTACAACACGCCTACAATACTCCTATAGGGACCTACGGTGTTTGTGGTACCCAACAGTAAATTTGCCTTACATGTAATTGCCTCCTACAATTTGTGTTTTTTGTATTTGCGCTTTTATTTCTCCCCTGTGTCACAGAGTTCACCAATAATGTGCCAGTGTGGTGGATGTTAGATAAATGTAGAGTGTGAAAATATATTATTTTACTCACAGTATGCATTTATTCAGCATTTGTTCATATTCACGTTATAACTCGTCAATATGAATTAATACTTAGACACTTTTCAATTAATTCAACAGTTCAAAAGCCCTTTCCCACATGTAAAACTTTAAATTATAATTAACAAAACTACTTAAAATAGCAGTAAAAGCCACTAATTAAGCAGTGAGATTCTATTAGAGTTACTATACATCAATTTATAGACTATAACCACTAATTTCACAATTTATGAACAGCATTTGTTTGCAAGTCATGCTGTAGGATATATTATATGTTGTGTGTATGTTTTTAATTTAAATGATCAAGCATGCAGTAACTTTAGTACAATGTGTTTTTAACTAGAGTGCATGTACAGTGTGCATGCAAGTAATAAAATAAATGTACTTACATGGCACCAGCTAACACTTTATAGATTCTTGTTAATCTCCTCTCTGTCCACCTACTTGAATATTACATAATGTTAATCCGTGGGAGGCAAAATACTGTGAGGAAGAGGTCAACATGAACTTACTGCAACCACCCCTCCCTGTAACTCCCTATTTAGTGTTATATCTTTCCATAGAAGGGTGTACGTGTTTGCAGCAATATGATCACCAGAGACAGAGAGAGTTTTTGGATGAGGAGAGAGACACAGAAAGCGATACAGAGCAATTTGCTGCTTACCTGCAAAAATGTAGGAATATGTGCCAGGATTCCTTTCACCAGCTCCTTAATGTCGCCTCACATCACTGACAACAGAACAACAACATCCCTGCTGGATCACCGGCACTCAGTCCAAAGGTCCTCGGAGAGCTCTCTCTCTCTCTCTCTCTCTCTCTCTCTCTCTCTCCTGGGACTTGGCCCACCTCCTCAGAATAGCGCTTCGTTAAACTCTCGGTGATACCGGAGGTTTTACCCTGCACAATGATCAAAACTGAGCGAGCAGGTGCTCCGAGCGTCCGAGCATCCTCGCCTCTGCGGTCCCGTACTCACAATCCAAACTGCCTCACGATCAGCATCACCACTGTTACTATCCTCCGATCCCGCAGAGCTTTATTTTCCGTTCTTCTTCTTCCGCTTCTTCTACGACCATTCCTTCGTCGATAGCATCATCACTCTCATCTTCATCCCCGTCCTCGCCATCATCATCGTCATCTGTCGCGCTTTTCTTACCCGCATCCTCACCTCCCTCGCCTGCCTCTGTCCTCTTGCTTCCTCGTCGTGTTTCTGTCCCGTGGCTCTGCAGCCAAGTAAGTGTGTCATGCCTGGGAAGAGAAGCGCATCATCCAGGGCAGGCATATGCCAATAGTAAGACAGGCAGCCAGGAAATCCCTCACCAAAAACAAAGCGCAGTTACGCTCCGATACATTTAGGATAGCATTTAATTTAGGATGTATGAAAAAATCAGTAACTGAAAGCGAACTGTTGAAACCATTAAAAAAAAGTTTGAACGCTAATATTTTAATGATGCCCTAACACGCAGTGGTCCACACTCGGTTAATCTTGGAGGTTTGATGGAGGTTACTCTATTACTCTAAGGTTATTAGTTAATGTTTCTCACCTGGACCATCCAGCCTATAAATGATGCCCCGCTAGTTAACCTGCTATTAGGCTTCTGCGTTTGCACTTTGAACAACCTGGCAACTCATATGGCTCACAATCACTCACTGCCTTGCTGAAATTACTGACTTTCCCATATATATATTTTTTTTAAAGTTTAATAAAATACATTTATTAAAACTAAACTACATCCCTTGCCATTTCCAGCTGGCCACTTTCCCAAAGCTAGTTTTTGACAAATGGGGGCCTGTCCTGTATTTAAACCCCCAGGACCTCCTGCACACCAAGAAACGATCAATATTACAAATCCAGCAAATGTCATAGTGTGTTTAAAGCTTGCAGCCTGGAGGTTTCTACTTCAGTCCGAGATGTAACGGGAGCTTCTTTATCACAGATCTTGAGGTCAGACTGTGCATTCCCTTGGGCAGCTTCTGTGTTTGTAGTAAAGAAAGCTAAAGTATAGCATGCATGTGTTTTTCAAATACATCTATGTTAGCAGCATCATTTTGCACAAACCCATGAAAAAAATGAAAATGATGTTCCCAGTTCAATATGGAAAAACAGGCAGCCAGGGCACAGAGCCTTAACCTAGACCTCATCCAATACTGTTGGGCTTAACTGCATCCCCAACTGTTAGCCAGGCCTTATCACCCAACATCAGTTGCCAGACCTCATTAATGCCGTTGTGGCTGAATGGAAATCCCTTCAGCCATGTTCTAAAATCCTGTAGAAAGTCTTCCCAAAACAGTGCAGGCTGTTACAGCAGCATGCTAATGCTTAGGTGTAATACTGAATCCCCACAGGTGAATTTGATTTTTGCTGGTTAATTTACAGGCATATGCGACTGACTTTTCTGTTTGAGCAAGGCTGCACTGTCACGGTAGACCTTTGCATTGCTGTAATAATTATATATCAGAATAGAAAATAAAATGGAAACAAAAACAAACAAACAAAATAGAAAATTCTATTAAAAAACTTGATCAGACCATAAAAAAGGATATTGTGAAGGATTTTCTATTAAAATAATGCCTATTTTGGTGAGACAGTGGAGGTGTCAAACTGATGTAATGTCATCTGAGATTAATCTTTTAATCTGAAATGGGATTAGTGTTTTTAATGACTGGGGTTAGAAGCATGTAGATGTTCAGAAAGTTGATTCAAACATGTCTTGAAAGACAGTGAGAAATTCAGATTGACCGTAAATATGATCTGTTCGAGAAAGAAGCTTCAGAACTGAGGCTCTTCACAACAAGTATTTTAACATTCGCTTTTAATCTATTTTCCTTATTTACATTTTTATGAGTAAGACATCTGAGTCTCCTGAGAGTTCTTACAGTAAATCTCATCTCACATAATTTCCAAAACAATAATAAGTAGCACTTTTCCCTACAATATTTGCTGTAATCAAGGACTGTTTTTATAATGCTGTTGTAGATTCACCAACCTTATGGTCTTCTCAACTGGCACCAAATTTCATTCTTCTTGTTGTCTATTTGTCATAATTCTGCCTTGGGGTTTGCCGTTATTGGCCACAACATCGTGCATCACACTATCCACCCACCAGATGTCCTCAGTCTTCCATTGTTTTCTACTAGTCACCTGTCTGCACGAACCCATCGCACCTGGTTCTAATCCCCTTCAGTCAGCTCACCTGCGTCCACTTCCTCGTTTTGGTGATCCCTCAGAACATAGTTCCCCACTCTCCACTTACCAGGTTGCATTTTGACCTTCATGCTGCTGCATCTAAGTGACCATCTGTCTGTTTTTGACTCTGAAACCTGGACTCGGGCTTTGACTGCTCCTTTTGACTGCTCCTTTTGACTGCGGTTGCATTTTGTTCTTTTGACGTTAGACATGATCGGTTTGCTGTATAACTCTTTTCTGTTATACCTAAACAACAAAATCCCATAAACAACATTTAGTTCGGAGATATAATGTGATTATAATATGGAAATTTTCTTTAGATTTATTTACATAAAGTGAGTGTCTCATTTTGTGGTGCTTTTAAATAATCCTTTTCTTGAAAGGAAAATCCTGTTTCATATCGTAATCAGGATATCTTTAAGTAACGGATTGAAAAGTACTATTATGTCTTACTCATCTTCTTAACAAAATGAACCAAATGTCTAGGAAAACCATGGAAGGATGTATTTAACGGTTTGAACCACAGTGTGGAGACAGCGCACTTCCAGTTTTCTTATAGAGCTAGCTGTCTGCTCAGGTAGTGCTGTTTCCCCTTTGCTGGTAAATACTGCATCTCATTTTGAGTGCACATTAACAGTATCAAAGATACAAACCTGTGACAACTGCACCCCTGCTACAATGTTCACTCCTAACCAAAAAAGTATGTATGCAGTGCTTTTCTCCCTGTACATCAATGCACATTTCCATCATATCTGAAATTTATATTTCATGCATAATTAATCAATAGTTAAGATAAAGCTGAACTTTTTTAGTGCTTTCATTATTTGCGCTGTCATCATTGGTGCAATATTTTGACATCATTTAAAATCGCCTTTGATTCAGCAGTACCAGCTGTTCCAAGGCTCCTTAACAGGATATGGAGAAAACAAAGAGTGTTGAGCATGGAGAGGATGGAAGGAAAAAGAATATCTTTTTCTTCACATTGTGAAGTGTTTATTGTTCACAGGCAGGATGTTAGTCAAAC
This sequence comes from Aulonocara sp. 'chitande type north' Nkhata Bay, assembly GCF_057382095.1. Taxonomy (NCBI): domain Eukaryota; kingdom Metazoa; phylum Chordata; class Actinopteri; order Cichliformes; family Cichlidae; genus Aulonocara; species Aulonocara sp. 'chitande type north' Nkhata Bay. The sequence goes on along the minus strand of NC_141356.1, from coordinate 16,238,803 downwards.
AGGTCTCCTTGTTGTGTGGAGAAACATCTCGTAGTGCATTTTTCACTAGAAAATGCCTCGTGTGTCTTTTCTTTAGTCAAACAGGGAACCACAGCATGTCTGTGGTTCCAACAAATATGAGCTTTTAGACATGGGCAGTGCCTGCGTTTGTGCTCCTGTTTTTGTAGGGCTGTTTTGAACTTGGGTTTATTTGTCAGTGTGTCATTGGGATGTTTGATGCAGCTCTGCTTTTGTGATGGTTGACTGCAGTGCTTTTTAAACCAGGAATGAGGGCTAGGACTGCTGCCAATGGGCATACATTTGGGAGGGGTACTGGTAAATTTCAGTAATCTGCTCTGCCATGACTTACACATTGAACCTTTACATCTGGCAATTCCATGATCTACCTATTTATCTACATGCCACAGCTTTATTTCTTCCCATTACAAAGACAACAGCACATCTGCTTTACAGACCGTCAGAGGACATGAAAACAAAAGCAACCCAATTGCAAATCCTCATGCACAACACGAGGCCAGAACCTTTGTATGTCAGTGTTTAGTCTGTAGATGTTTGTGTTACACCACACTGAAATATTTGCACAGACAAGCAAAAGAAAACATTTTTCTCCTTCTGCAATAACAACAGAGACAGACCGTTTTATTTACGAGATTTTATCGAAAGAGCTTGGCGAGAAGACGAGTTGGAAGGCTTTATAAAAAACATCAGTTTATCTGTGACAATGGAAGAAATTCTTCATGTTTGATTGGACAGAAAGAAAATCCATTTTCGAAAGATTGCTCCCTGTTAAAGCCCATTGACATTTATATTGACTTCTTTTTACTGTAAGATCAAAGTGTTTCAGATCCAAAATACCACAGTGCACATGTAATTAGGCACAGGTGCATGAGTTTGTGGAAGGCACAACATTTAGATTTATTCATTTAAAAATAGTTTTTTTTAATGTCACCCTCTTTATGCAACATTTCTTTGAAAGTTTCTTTTAAATGACTTCTAAATGAAAACATTCTTTGGTTGCATCATAGACATTTTCTCTTGGCTGCACATGAGTTGGAAAATTGAAGACATTTGTGCATTTCTTTTCCATTATTTTCTGCTGAGTCATTTTAGATCTGAGATCACAGTTTTGACAGTTTGAAATATTCTTTAACTTTCATCTAGCATCTATAATGAATGTCTAAAGGGTAAATCTAAAGGGTCTAAAATATAAATGTTTCTTCTTACACTAACAATACTCTGTGTAAACTATTAGACCTACAATCTGAAGGATAATGTAAGGGTAGATTGTTAGCTCTTGTTGAAATCTTGAAATAAGGCTGCAAATATAGAATATCAGAAGGAAATATCATGCCTAAAAACCTACGCATATCATATACCTTAACCAAAATAATCTGAAGCAGTGTGAGCACTTAAAACGTTTCCCTTACAGATACCTGTGCCACTCTCTCACATTCATCTGTGCTATTTTTTTATGCCAACAAACAACAACAGCCACTCTTGACAAGACAGAGCGCTCTCTAACTGGATTACATGCTGGAGTCATGTAAACAGCTACCCGTATCAACTCCTTTTGCATGTAAACACATACTGCACCCCACTTCAAAATTCAGACTTTCTTTGATCAGGCTTCAAAGGATTATCCATTTGCAGTCTCCATGTAATCTTTTTCAAGTATAAGCATGCCTCACTTTAATAGTCTGATTTTTGTAGTTTGACCGTAGCACAACGTTTAGCACGTGGCTGCCGGCTAGTCCTGTCCCATCCTCACCACAAATGGACCAAAGTTGAGATGAGGCTGAGACACAAGTAGAGATGGGATGGAAGTATGTCTCTCTCCTCTCTCATTCAACATTTTCTTTCCTTTTCAGTCTCTCTTCTTCATGCAGACATCTGTCACATCTCCCAGCTATGCTGCTTGCCTGAATAACTGATGACAGACTGGTGTCTGTGCATCTCAAAAATCACAGTAAAAGCTATTTAAAAGCATCCCACTTTCTTATTAGACTGAATTAGGGTGTAATTGTAAATGTGAGAAAATATGAAAGCTTGAATGCTGATAAATGTGCAGGGCTTGAGGGTCGTAAAGTCATTGTGCTCTCTAGGTAGAGCTAATGAGAAGTTCATTGTTTAAACATACAAAGTCTTTAAACCAGAGTGTTCTAATGGGAAAAATATGTTGTTCATTCAGATGCTGACAACCACTAATGACTGCTGGTTCTCAGAAGCAATGGTAAAAGTAGGGTGGTATAGAGTGTAGGATAATCAGTATTTTTTAATATGCATATGAATTATTTTGTAAGGCTAATTATGTATTCTGATGTTAACATCAAAAGACTTGTGAAAAGGTTTATAAATATATACAGGTATTAGCTTGTAGGTCGATATAAGGCCAGTAATACTGCACCGAGTAAAGCCTGAGGGTGTAAGAACACTGGTCCTAATTTATAGCATAATTTATCAGCTAGATCAAGATCACAAAATTTCCACTCTCGAAGTCTTAACTCTGTCTTAAATCTGTGTGTGTGTGTGTGTGTGTGTGGCTCCCAAGAAGTCCCAAAAGAGCGGATGTCACTCTGGTATTTCCTTCTTATTCACGTCTGTGTCTGTTTCTCTGTTTTAACCCCGTGGACATGTAGAATGAGTCACGTCGCATATGGACATGATCACATATGGAGGTCTGACACCCAAATCCACTACAGGCCCTACAACAATAAAACTGCACGATCCTGAGGTGAATTTACACTCATGTTAAAAAAGGAGAAAAACACAGGATATCCTCCAACTGACATCTGATCGCTTGTCAAGGATTAAGGGAGGGAGATCAGAGCTTTTCCTCACACGGCCCCACAATGTGTAATCTTTGACATGCTGGATCATTTTACACAAAGGAACAGAGCTGGTCTCACCGTGTTAGAGAACTTGCTAGTATTTTGGTTTTTCAGACCCATGTTGACACTTTAAACCTGACAAAAAAACATTTAGTGGGTTATCCCGGTAAATTCCACTTTTTCTTTGCATGAGACTTAGGTGTGTTTTTGTCATGAAAAGGCAGACACACCACATATGGTACCTGCTGTTCTTTTTCTTTGTTTCTTGTTGTTCTTCAACAGAGTGATGTGACAGAAAATATTGTTCATGTTCGCCTCCTTTTCTCTTGGATTTCTTACATGAGTCACAGGCACTTTTGATACTGAGTAAAACCTTAAAAAAACTTGAAGATTAGTTAGATGTTTAAGAATTCTCACCCCTATCATATTAATTTGTTGAACAGTATCTGGCCATTAAGGATCTTGTGATTAAGTTTGGTTGATTATGTAAACAAAAAAAGCTTTGTGTTGAATGAAAACACCCCATTGAGTTGTTTTTAGCCCATCAAATTTTTATTATCAGTCCTTCACATATATGCATATACTATAATCTCAGGGATTGCTATTACTCTGTGGAGCATTAAATATTTTCAATATGTAGTTTTTTAAATGTTCTTTCAAGCTGTATTGTAAGCCTTCCAGTATAAAGTGCTCTAGAAAAGTCTTAAGTCACTCCTCATTTCTTTATATTCTGCTTGCAAAATGGTAAATATGTGCAGCTATCTATTCAATAATGTGCAAACACACATGGAAATACACTATATGAGGCAAAAACAGAATTTGGACAGTTCCAACAAACTTAAAAGTCAATATTTATTATCAGCACCTTTATTCTTCAGTAGAGTCTGAACTCAAGTCAAGTCCTCTTCCAATTTCTTTAAGTACTCTTAATAGTAATAGTTCTCCAGGCTTCTTGAAGGACATTCGAAAGCTCTTCTTTGGTTGCTGGCTGAATTTCTCTGTTTCCTCTGTATTATTGTAGGGTCTTTACTTTACAATATAAAGCACCTTGAGGCAACAGTTTTTGTAATTTGGCGACGTATAAATAAAAAGGAATTAGAGTGCCTTTAGTTCTGTCAAGATCCCACAATACTTCAATAATGTTGAGTTCTGGGCGCTGGAGAGGTTATTCAAAGTGTGTTTTTCTGTCCAGGTATGCTTTTACTGTATTAGCAGTTTTCTTGGCATCACTGTCATGCTGAAAAGTTTCTTAAGGAAATGACTTTCACATGTTCATCTGCTGTAGATAGTCTTTTTTTTTTTCTTTTGCCCTTCACTTGTCCAGTTTCATTACATTTTTAAGGACACCCTTGACACCTTGCTGAGATTTGCCAAGTTTGCAGCTAATAGCTCTCTGGGATATTATATTCATTGATTTGGCTGAAGAAATCAGAAAAAATTATGTATTTTTGCGACAGGCTGCTAATAAAATACCTAAAGATACAATTTACAATATTTTTTCTTTGCTAAGTTGTTTGTTATGTGTAGGTACACCACTTGTTGAGTTAGGTGCTTTTTTATGCTTGACCGATTCATAGGTCAGTTAAATAGATTAACAAACACACCAAAAAGCAAACAAACAAAATCATTCCTCTGAAAATGGCCTGGGTTGAAAAAGAATTAAAAAGCAGCCAAAGACCTTCAGAAAATCTATGTGGAGGACTATTGCTGAAGACCACTTAAAAATACAAGAACCTCTGGCTACTTGAAGTCATCTGGGGTGGCTCAAAACTGGAGGCAGCCACTTACTGGCATCATGTATCATATCATCAGATAGTGGAATTTACAAGCTGATGCAATTTGAAATGGTTGTAAGAGCTTACTTGAATACTTTTTAGTATAAAAATAAACCGGTGAGCTAGTACATCCACATTTATTCAGCACAGATGTCTTGGCTGTAGCTCAGGAGGTAGAGCAGCTCATCTACTAATTGGAAGGTTGGTGGTTTGACCCTTGGCTGCTCCATTCACCTATCATACTATCCTCAGGCAAGATGCTTAACCCAAGTTGCTTCTCAAGCACCCAAGTGTGAATGTTTGATCTACCCTTAGGTGTAGAAAAAAAAGTGCTTCTCTGAATGGGCGAATGAAACATGTTGTGTAAAGCTCAAGCAGAGCAGAAATGTGCTGTACATAAACCAGTCCATTTAACATTTTATAGTTCATTTGGTGAAATATTTTCTTCTGTCCCAAAGTGTCAGTAAAAATCACCAGATAAACAAAACATATTTGAGTGGATTTTTATTCTTCTACACTTACAAAAATTCATGTAATAAAAAGTAGTTGCTGTACACCATAAAACACTATAGAAAACATCGTGTTCACCATCAAAAAAAAGCATTTTTCTTTTTCTTTACATGTTTTTTTTTTTAAAGAGTAAAGGCACATGTCGCTCCCTTGCAGACCTTAATGTTTTCACACAAGAGAAATGTGGTTTCTTTCCCTTTTTTGTTTTTTTTAACTGGTCTGATACTCATTTGTGTGTATATCTACATGGGTACAGTCATGGTACAATCACAAGCACCCTTGCACACACACACACGCACACACACACACACAAAAGTGGACACACAAGCAGAAAGTTACATATTCACTCGAGGACTCATTCATGCATCAAACACTATTTTCTTTCATGTGCTGAAACTGAATCTAGTTTTCCTTTATACAGCAATTAAAAAAAGAGAGTGTCAAGTTTATAATCCTTTAAATACAGTTATTTAGGCAAAAATAATAGCAACAATAAGAAAAAAATAAACAAGGTGAGGCCAGAGAAAGATCCCTATTAGGCACATTTTTTCTATATACATTTCAAAATAAAATCCCTTGTTGAAACATTAGACAGAAACAGAAGAAAAACACTTAAATGTTGTCTTTTAAACCACACTACATATTTTTGTTTCTTCACGTTCATGTGAAGAACTTTTTTGTGTTGGGATCCCACCCTGAGAGGTTTAATTTTCACTGCTTCCAATGTGACTCCTTCAGCAGGGGAGGTAAATGTCCTCCCACAACCACTGATAACCAACATATCAAATTAATTATGGTACTCGTATGGCTGTCATTGTCCCGTAGCGTGTTATTGTAATACTTGGAAAATGTTGGAAGTTGCAAAATCTGATGAATAAGTGTGGAGAAGCGGGTGAAGAGCTCAAGAAAATTCCTAAAAATGAAAGCATGCTGGGCATGATGGATTGGAAGAAACATGTTAGTCTAAACCAATATGTCCAAGTCTTGGTCCTGGCAGAAAAAAGAAAAAAGAAATATGACACGCTCTGGAAAATATTACGCCATGTCTGACTATATGGTCCATGTTTTGGAAGTGTTTAATGATTGATGTATTCTATTAATGGATTTTTGTCATAAAAATGTATGTGCTACATTTTATATCGTTTTGGAACGAGCTTAACAAGTTGAAAATACTGCTGGCCAAAATTGCTAGCGAATGTCCATCTGCCTCGAATAATGTGCCAGCTTTTCTCACCTAAGTACAGCCAGCACTTGTTGCTTTTAGGAAAGTAGATAATGGAGCACCTGTCTCTGCTACAGCCTGCTGGTTTTTAACAATGAAGTTTTTCTTTTTACAATAATAGTGAACATACACACACGCACACACACATAAAAAAGATTACTGTTACTTTTAGAGCCACGAAATAGCTTGAAATAACAAGACAAAAAGTTTTTCTTTCACTGCACAATGAAGCAAAATTGAACCAAAGTTTGTTTCCATTCTTTGACTCAAACAAAGATGTCAGACAGAAAAATGAGCCATTGTTTGTTCACCGAGCAAGGACATGGATTATAAAACTAGCTAAGATTCTTAGATTCTAGAAATGTTTTTTTTTTTTAGCAGTGGTGCTTGTTGTGCCAGAATTTTTAAGAGATATTTGAAGGTTTTTTTACACTTACAAAACAGTGGGTTGCTTTTGACCAAGATCATGAGTGCAATGCCTAAAAACAATGAGGAGAAATAAACTGAAGGTAAGAGTACTTAAGATTCCATTCCTGCCATTTTGAAGCCACAAAACTGAGACTGTGTTTGTTTGTTTTTGTTTTTTTTAAATAAACGTAATATTTACTGGTGGGATCAGCCTTCTTTCATGAGGATGGCAAATTGTACAGGTCAAAAAAAACACATCTTTGCTCTGAGGTGTTTCTGTTCAGCTGGAAAACTAATCATTGCTCTGCATTGTTCTTTTCGTCTTTCTTTCTTCTTAACCCCCAACCTCATCCCATGCGGCTCCTTGCCTCGCTCCCTCTTCCTCTTCAAGCCCATTTCTCAGGCTGGACTTGCAGGAAGTGAGCACAATGTGTTGGCCCAGGAGAAAGATAACACAGACAGGAAGAGGCGGGCACAACCTCCCAGATGGACAGGAAGTTGAGTCCACTGTTTGGTCTCACTGATTAGACGACGGAGAAAAAGACAGCGCCGAGGAGATATGGTGAGGCAAACAAGGAGAGCAAAGCTAAGACTGAGGAGAAGGAACTGGCTAAGTGTATATATATATATATATTTAAACCCCAACAGGAAGGCGTTGAGAGGACTTCCAGCTATTGTCTCACTGTTTATCAAAAGGCATTCCAAGCAGGACTGAGTTTTAAGGGAACAAGTTCAACTCCGATTCCTGGGACTGAATATAGTAGGTTAAATAAACTGAAATGAAATTACTTTTTTTAAAAAAGAAAAAAGAAACACACTACGCTGTGTGTGTGTGTTCAGTAGGGTGGTACTATCAGCAACAATTGGTACTAGATTCACAGATGTCACAATAATCACAGACAATGGTGACCTTCTACCTTCGTGGTGCTTTATGAATGAATGCAGAAACAATGGTTTATTTCCTGGGCATTTGTTCGTGCAATAATCTAAAAGATCTGTGATTATTGTTTAAACGCTACCGAGTGCGGCCTTGCGATTGGTTGTTCCTGATTACTTAAGAGACGGGGCAGGCCAAATATCCAGCATATCTGGAAAGGAAAAAAGGAGCTACTTTGGTTTTTGAGAAGCTCTTGTGGGTATTTCTCATATTTATTGACATTTTATAGACAAAACTTCAATTTGACGCCAAGGAGCGCCGTATCCGTTGCTAAGTAGAATATCCTTACTATGTAATGCTAAAATTCAAGGTAGAAATAATCCTACACAACTATTAGGAGAAACTATTACCTAACTTTTAGTAGCTATATTAAGTAACCATCTAGACTATCAAAAAGTTTGGGGTATTTTTCATCTCAAGTTTTATGATCTGATAGCAGCCAAGAAGGTTTAGAGGTTAAAGTTATTCAAGCCACCTCAGAGTCATTGTGGCTGCCCAACTAGCTGCTTTTCCAGCTCTGTGCTTCCTGAGTTGTCTGAATTACTTTTGTTCCAGTAGGCCTCTGAGAATTAGGCTTTCATCTCAACAATAACTGTGATGACGGGTTCTGTCAAATAAACCCTCGGAACATGCTGTAATTCTGTCTGAGAAGCAGTAGCGTCATTTCCTTTCTGTCTGTCCATTGTCTTTTCTCTTTTCAGAGCAGAAGATAACTGAGAAAATGGGCAAAATGACTTACTCGGAAAATGACCTTATTCATATCAGAGGGTTGGTTTCAGGAACACAAAGCGGGAAAGTTTTTTTAAGGTTTTCACCTTAAAAAACAGCAAAAAAAAAAATCAGGGACTTCTGATGCTTCTTTTGAATTCTGTTGAGTACTGTTCAGACACCTAATGTCATGTCTGGACCTCAGAAAAATCACGAACTCAATGGACGCGTCACAAAATAACCCATCGGACTTGACGCTCTGATGAACAAAGTAGACTTTACAGAGCTGAACTTTCCTCAGAGACGGTCTCTTCTAGTATTTCAGATGAAGAAAACATAACTGGCATCTTGCTGTGATCAAACACTTCAAACCCCTTTGAGCTTAAACTCGCGTGGCTGCTCAGAGTTTCCCAGTACAGTAACCCCCTCAAGCAATCATATTTACAAATCAAATCATCAACTACAGATCAAAAATAAAATCACCTCGTTCTCCCAGTGTTCGTGTCCCTTTTGTCAAATTTATAAAAAAAAACCCCACACATCAAAGTTAGAAGAGATCACACGCCGTATACCAAAAGAGACAGAAAAAAAGAACGAAGGGGGAAAAAAAGATCAGCAGTGAGTTGCTTTCACACGCAGCATTTTGCAGCCCCTGTTGGATTGAATTATTACGATTCCTTTAATTCTCTTTGTAGCAAAATGAACTAATCTTCAGAGTCTGCAATATTATATTAGCAATACATTTTAATGTTAAACAGGATATAAGGATTTAAATATATGAATTCAGTTAATCATACATTAACAGGCCAATATGATGGGGAAGGTTAATGCTTATTTTAGGGGATACAAAATGAATCGTTATAAACTTTTCATCTTCAATAGTCTGTGTCTTTTGCCAAAGTCACCACAGGGGGAAAAATCATATTTCAAAATGCTGCTGCAAAATTATTAAATGCAAAAGAAATTAAGTAATTGAGTAACATCACTGAAAGGGACTGGATTATCCATACCCATCCATAACCAACCCAACTGGCTTCACCTGCTTAGACCTTTTTCAGAATAAAAGGGTTACCGTGTAAAACTCACAACACTGCTGTAAAGGAAAATCCTCATGGTGTGGATCTCGTATTGTCACCAAATAATCAGTCCTCTTGCAAATGTATGAAGCCACTATTTCTATTATTTCTATCAAAGATGTCCTGGTGTTCTGTTCCTTTAAAATTTTTCCAATATTTCACTGGAAACAGGAAAAAAAAAAGAGCCTCCTTGACTCAACTTCATGGAGCTTCCAGGATTTTGATGAAGCTTTTTCTTTTCTTTTCTTTTGACTGGGAGTGAACAGACAGAGGCACAACACACTAATGGATTCACTGAATTACACATCATAACAGAAGTTAGTCATTGTTACTGGATAAAAAGGAGCTCCCTGATTTTGTTTTGAGGAGCTGGAGAAGTCTCTCAAGAACACGGTTATCTACTGTAGGTCTGTTTCTGTGTGAATGTGTATATTTCCTGCATGCTTCTGGTCAGTATGTGAGTGTATTGCTATGGCTCTTTCTGATTACTGTATCAAGCTGTATGTTTGTTATGTATGTGTATGATTTGTCATTATGTGGTGGTATGTGGTATCAGTACTGATGGTAGTAATCTGGGCCATCTACACCATAGAGCTCTGCCAGGGTCCTGAACCTCGGGCCCCAATCGTTGAGAAAGTCATAATCCAAGTTCGAACCAGTAGAGGAACTTCCCAGAGAGCTGAGACTTCCGGCTAAAGACTCGGGTCCCTCGTAGCCGTAGATGTGGAGAGTGTCATAAGGGAATCCATCTCGGTCGTGATCAGCTTCGTCTTTCTTTACCTCAATCATCGCTGCCATGTCGCCCTTACATGCGGTGGGCTGAGTGTGGTGGGGGGGTTTCTGGACCATGGCGTAGAGTGAGGGGTGGGGGCGGTGATCTTGGTGGCGAAGCAGGGAACCGTCATGGCAAGCGGAAGTGAGGATTGAGACATCATAGCTAAAAGAAAAGAGGATAGAGTGAGTAAATTTGCTGATCACATTTCTTCATCACAGAGATTTTCTGGGTACGGACATTTAAATATGTCCACTGACATATTTATTACAGAATGCTTAATGCTACAGCTCAACTATCAAGTTATATTTGATCTTTTTGTCTTTTTAAATATATTTTAGAAAGTCACCAATAGTAATGTAATGTCTTGGCTACTCTGCAACTTAGATATTCTTATATTAACTTGCGTTTGTGGCTTTTATCGGCAAACAGTGAGTTCTGGTACATTTAATATGGATAGTTTACCTGAATTATGTGGATCTCTAGTGATATTTCGATTTAGATTAGGTGAAACTAAGTCAGTAGATACATAAAAGATGATACGATTAAAGTGCAAATAAATGGAGATATAGGAGGTAGCACACTTTATTATTTGTTGTCAAGGATTTTATAATAATAAAAAGATTATGCAAATAAACCATAAAAAAGCATAAGAAACGTTGAATATATCTGTTTCATTTATTTTAAAAATATGAATATCAGGATGTAAGCAATAGAAACATAAACAGTATAAGGTAAAGAGGAATGTTTAAATGTTTAAAAAGCTGTCTATGTTCCAGTAGACACTTTCAATCCTACATTTAAATAATTAAAGCTCCCTTCAGTTTTTGTGAGCTGTTTTTTTATGCATGGCAGCCACAAAAGAGAAATTAATGACATAAAAAAAGAGCATTAATGGCCTCACTGGCATTGCTGAAAGTGTGAGTAAGAAGCAACATTTATTTTACATTTTTACTTAAAATGGATTTTCTGTCATTCTTTGTCAAGACTTTATAAATTCTTGGGTTTTTGTTGTTTCATTCAGAGGTCAAAAATCTTTCCTTTGAGAGGATTATAAAGAAAATAGAATCAAATGTAAGTCTGCAAAAAAGGGGGGCTGCTGATAAACCATGTCAGCTCATTTCAGTTATATTCAAGTTGTCAGTTTAAAAGTGTATAGCAGTGCTTCTTTTCATCTGCATACCCATTAGTGTCCATCTCTCCTCCTCCCTCCTCATCGTATGTGACCAGCTGCTCATGAATCTCTCCGCTGTTTTTCATATTGGCCAGAGAATCCTTCTGGTAGCGTTTCCTCATCGCGAACAGGATCACTATGACTTAAAAGCAGAAAAGAAACGTGTGTTTAGAATCTACTCGGCTGACATCCAGCACAGCGAATCAAAACTGCTGTTGGTAGAAAATGAAGACATCAAGAGTAAAACAAAAAGACAGACTGCATTTAATCATTTATCCTTTCAGACCAATGGCTCTATGACTGTGAAATCATGATAGAGACTCGCAACCAAAGCAGAATAAGAATGGGGCCAGGAAACAAGTGAGAAAAGTAGAGCACTGACAAGGGAATGAGACTAGAGAGCAGTGCAGTGACGAAGGAGAGAAAATGAGGAATAGATGGTTTAAGGTATCTGAGACGTTCGCCCCAAGCGTGAAAACCTTAAGTGAATCTACCCAGCCAGAGACATGCACAGAGTAACTGCACAAAGAAAGACAAGAAAGGGGAGCATAAAAGACAGGAAGGGAATTTCAGTAAACACAACGAGGGAAGTGGAAATGAGTGTGAGAAAACAACGTGCAGGGGTGTTGAGAAGGAAAGGAAAGAGAAGCAGATGACGATGAAATAAACAATTGTGAAAGAGAGAAACGGGGGGAGGGGGTGTAACAATGGGAGTCTTAAATCACAAAATCAATAAAGAAAAAACATTTGTTTCAGTTCAAGAAACAAAGACAATTATCAGACTTGAGACTTTTAATTATGTCTGTCTCAAAAACAATCGAGGTAGCATGCTGTGCACAGGGCAAAATATTCTAGCAGAACAAGGCCTAACTCTAAACCTAATTATACGTGCAAGATTATAGATTATATGAAAGTATAATCTGACTCGAACTGTGACATTAGTAACTTTAAAAATTCCACTGGAACATCAATCAATCTGTGTTCCTGTAGTAAGCAGCTATGAACAAGTATGCTGTTATTCATAAATGTCTTTTATTTCCACACAGGAACCCAGCTGTGAGGGAGGTGGGTTGCAAAGTGGCTTAAACATGTAGAGCAACTGTGGGCAGGTTGAAGCAGCTATGCACTTGATTAGATATCAACCAATTGGATGTGTAGAAGGATAACAGCTGAGCTCGACTTCATAGTCTGCATGAAATAGCTCTTTGCTATTGTGTGTAAAACAATCTCAGAGAGAATGATGGGCAGCCCCTTACGATAATCCCCTTATGATTTTATCTGCACTGTTACACTAGAGCCGGTCTGATCATTCATAAACTGAAGCTATAACTGTAATTGTTTCCAGAACAACCAGGCTTACTCTAAAATTAAACGAATTGACTTGTACACAACATTATGATGACATTAAAGTGGGTTCAAAAGGCCAAACTTGATAAAAAGTAGGGTAAAAGAAGCTCAGTAAAGTTTTTGATTACACGCTGCATGTCAGTGGGCACAGAGTACAGAGGAGAAGGAAGCAAGAGAAAAAAGAAGAAAACAAAAAGGGGGGAGGGTACTGATTGAGGGGAGGAGGAAGTGGAAGAAACTGGCGACTTAGGGGTGAGGAAATCAGGAGAGAAAGAGAGCGACAAGGAGAGAAGGAAGGATACATTTGACATTAGATTAGGCCCCAAGCCTCGGTCCCGATATGAACCTCTTTCTCTCTCAGCGGACGGGCAGCATTAGCCATGCCTTTTAGTTGAGGGTGAGTGGGACTAATTTAAGTTTGCATGGGAAACCAACAGATTAATCTTTTACAACACATGCTCTGCAGTTTAATAAGCTCTGGAGATATCAGACTTAGAGGGACAAGAAAAGAGAGGGGGGGGGAAAAGAAGCCCTTTCTTTAGAGAAGAAGGACTGTGAAAAAATGTCTTTTCGTGTGTCAAACCCGGCTTCATGTGAGAAAATGTGCCTGTGAATGGGGAGCACGCTAAATTGCTTTGGGCCCTGACAGATAATGACAAGTGCATTAAATAGTTAATCTAGCCTGTGTTGGGGCTGTTTGATAAAGAGAAGGAGAGATAGAAGGGGGAAGTTAGGGAGACAGAGAGACCCACAGGGAAAGAAACAGAGGAAGGGGGAGATGAAGGGAAAAAATGAAGGGGAAAAGGCCCGATAGTGAAGGAGTGTATTAATAGTTAATAGGTTGAGTGTTTGGTGGTGCTTGATAAGCAGACGCCACCTAAAGAACTGATAAACTCCCCTCATTACCACTCCTATTCTTCTGCTGCTTTTCCCACAATTCTCCTCTTCCATGTCTCTCTTCTTTAACCTCTTTCTGTCTCTCTGTCACTCAGCCGGTCTCATTCCACCTCAATTCACCGTCTTACATCTGTCCACCTGTTTCACCACTCTCCACATCCAATATCTAAGTCTTGATATACACTTTTTTCCACGTGTCACTTTGCCTCCATCCCCCCTTATCTTAAAGTTCCTCTTCTTTTTTCCTTCCTTCTTCAGTACATCTCATTCCACATCCCTCTTGTTTGGCCAAGTATCTCCAGTGTGCCTCTCATCCAACATGACAACTGTCTCTTTTTCCCAAAGAAATACAAAAAAGGCAGGGGGCGAAGGTATCAAAGAGAATATTGAGTGCACAACTACAGGCATTATTTTCACATCCGCCGCTGCATTATTCATAAAACCAACAACACCAGAAGGGGAAAACGTTCCCCGCAAAACACAAATCTTATTTATCGCAAAGCAAGGGCAAGTGAATCTGTGCACGTGTCCCGATCACTCAGCACTGGCTTTTTGCATCTATCACTGATGCTGTCTTCATGAATTTCTCTCAGAGAATAACAATATATACAGAAGTTCTCTGCTTACCGGTAATAAAGTTAAAGAAGAACGAAGAAAAGTACTATTTTTACATTACTGTCTGTCTAAACATTTAGGCATCGATCTTTGATTCAATCTTCAAATATTTCACAAAAGCTTGTTTATTATTTGTTGTGTGTAAATGCAAACAAACCCAAAACAAGGCGAGTGAAAATGTTGTTTTTTTCCCTGTTGTTTAGAATTTTTTTCAAGTCCTATTGTTCATTTTTAAAACTTTTCCTACTTCCAACAACAACATTTTTTTTTATCCAATCTCTATTCCAGGCATAAACATGGCTGTCTACACAGTGGGTTAAAATGTTTCATTGCCCTTTCTGTTTGAAAGTTGTATCTCCTTTTTCACTTCCAGATCCCCTTGGGTGTGCTTTGCTTCATCCATACCCATATTATGTTTGAGTTTTTTCAGCTGCTCTCTCATTAGTTTATTTGGCACATTTTTCCAAGCATGTGACCCCTTCGAGCATTTTTTGTGTTTCCTCCTGGTCTCAAACCAGAGATCTTTCACACATAAGGTGAAAGTGTTAACCACTACACCACAAGACTCACACCCTGGAGTACACTTCAGTGAGTCTCTGAGGGTGAGAAAACACATCTGACCACTGGAGAACAGTGGAAAAATAGATTTTTAGGTAAGATAAATTTCTAGCTTTGAAATCAGTCAAAATGCTTTTGCATTTCACGAGCCAGACCGAGTTCAGAAATTAAACGATTCTGCAAAATGAAAATGGTTTTGTTTCTGAATGTTTATTGGCTTTGTTATTCCAAGAAAAACAGGAAAACATCTTTTTTGGAAAATAGTCAAATGTTGGAAAAAGCCAAAAATAATTACTATTGTAAGACAGAAGATGACATTAAGCAGGTCCTCTGGTATTAAAGGTGAAAAGCTATAGTCTTAAGAAAAAACTTGTCATTTGGATATATGGATTTTCCTGTTGCATTATAATCCCATCATTATGTGCACTGATATTGCACATGCCATTATGTGTAACTTGGACAGATTCTACAATACGAATGCAAAAAAATGCAATAAATATTTCAATGCATTTCCCATACTTTCAGCATAAATGCAAATATGCTGGGAATGATGTGTTTTCACCTTTCTATATATTCTAACACAGACAAGCATAAATAAACTTAAAACAATATAGAGATAGTTACTCAAGCAAGTTCACATGCAACCAAATCAGGATCTATTACCTAATATCATAACAACTTAAAACTTCATTTTCACATCATATTCATGATGGACGGTCTAAAAAAGGATGCTGAAAAACCATATATATTATTATGCTTTCTTCCTGTCAAAATCTGACACCTACAATACCCAGAATGCAACTCAACCACTGATAGATCTGTCAGATATCTGTTCGGGTTTCTTTTGGCCTCAAGCAAAGATGAGCAGAGAACAGACATCATTGCTTTTTATTAACTCCATACCTGCACAACTTCTAGTCATCTGTGACATCATTGAGGTTCAGATTTTATGCAGCTAAAAAATAATTTTCTTATAAACATTAATACTCTTAAAAAAGCCTGTATACAGACTATAGCATTAAAAATCTCAAGGTTAACCCTTTAATAAATAATAAATAATTTCCCCCAGGGATCAATAAAGTATTCTGATTCTGATTCTGATTCTGATTAAGGTGGCTCTAAAAGTCATAACAATGAAACAAGGTAGAAAAAACAAGTAGTATAACAAAAAAGTAAAAAATAACTTACCGAGAATTGTCAGTATGCAAAGCAAAATGGCTGTCAGGGCATGAACACTGACTCCCATTCTCCGAGCCTCAGGTTTGCAATAAGTACGATTCCGGTTGGGATCACACTGACATATCTACAACATATTACCAATCAGTCGGTCAGTACCTTGCCTGAATGTCCATTTACTGAACATTCATTGAAGCTACATATTTACTGCATTAAAACTGGGTTTACAGAGACAAGACATTTCATCTTTACAATTATTTAAAATTATCAGTGCTAAAATAATCTCAAGCAGCTTTCAATATCACACACACAAAAAATGCATACCCCAACTGATACTGTGGAGACGCTGCTCTTGGAGGGATGTCCTCCGTCACTGACCCTTATATCCACCTTGTAATTCTTGGGGTCATCCAGGCTGAACGGGCCCTGTTTCACAATGAGAGCTGCTGTGCCATCTATACAAAGAGATACAAGAAAATACACATAGTAAGTTAAGTACAAAATATCACACCACCTTTGCTTCACAAATTTCCCTTAATTTGCCTCACCCATCACCTCGTTTCACTAAAGCAAAACTAATGCTCACCTGCTCAGTCTACAAAGTCTATTTATGTGAGTCATGCTGAACAGATAAGACTAGATTTGAGATAAGACAGCGAGGAGAGAGTGACTAAATAAAGGCAGAGAGATCATTTGTGGTTACGGCTTTGATGCATTTCAGATTGGAGTCAATTAGGATCATAATTAATCACAGAACATAAAAAATCTGCAAAAGCAAATCCTACAAGGAGCCAAGGCGGTTTTTAAATGAAGTGGCAGAACAAATGTATTAACATAGATCACTCTCCTTTGCAGAAGAATGTTGTTGTCATTGGAAATATCTCTTCATTACAGACTACTCTGTATGTAATTTGGTCTATCAGTGACCAGACAAAGTCTGATACAGAAAACTTTGGTCATCTCATTGCCGTCGTTTACATTTTGATGCCTCTCCATCGATTCTTTTCTGCTTTTCTTGCCCCTCACCCCCCATTTCCTGGCACATGGGAATCCCCAGTGTTAAGACAGAGGTTTACCTTCTCACTCCCATTCAACAAGAGTAACTGCCATATTGACTTGTTGTAATAATGTATGATCTTCAGTTACAATAAAAAAAGGCACCTTGAGATTACTGTTATTGTGACGTTATTAAAAAAGCTATGAAAAAAGAACTGAACTGAATTGCAGTTTTAGTTAAAAGAAACTTGTTGAGTAGATTACATCGATGTCCTTTTCATAGACCTGAGCAACAATACAGTCATTAGTCAAACTCCTGGCAGGCAGAAATTTCCTGCCAAACGCTTTCCTCCACAATATCCCACCACTAGAGGAATTTCAGAGAACACAATGGCAGGAAGGACCCTTCTGAATACTCTCAAATAAAGAAACACATTCAGTAGCTTTGGTTTAAGTTCAAGTTCAAACAAAAACAACTTTGCGATTTTTGACATTTGGACTTGAAGTTCAAATCCAGAGTGTTTAACAGAAGCCCTGATTTTTCACCAGCATGAATAACTTCCTGCCTGAAAGCATTTTCACAAACACTTGCACAGAGTCAAAGTATGTTCTTACACTTAAAGTCCTTTAAAGTGTTGCAATTCTTTTTCATGTACAAGTATTTCCAGCGAAAATCAGGTCACACTGTCTTGTGTGATTTATATAGGGGAATACTGAGAATGTTTACTGAAAAGATCTAGTCAAGTATTTGTTCCATTGTGTGTTGAACACCCAATCATTTCTACCTTGGAAATGAAAATATATTAAATACCTGCACCACAATTTAATTATTTATTTATTGTTTTTAAACTCTTCATGAAGGATATGTGATATTGTTGCTCTTTGAATTTGCAGTTGAAAGAATGCTCATGAACACAAATGAGTATATAAACTCTAAAACTGTGCTGCAGGTATTTCAAGTGTCCGTGTATATGGGAAAAGCAGCAATAATGAATACAGGAGAAGATTCAGTTCTGTAACAATTCCTCAATGCTGTATGGGAAATAAACAGTGATGACACTCTGGTGGTATCCAACCACCTTTTTGCATTGATCTTTAAAATATGCAGAGGTTACAGAGACACACTTGTGTGTATTATCCCAAAAGGCCAAGAGCACATAACATGCAGGACAGTGGAGCTCATTTCAAAGAGAAAAAAGTACATGATAACAAAACAAAAAACCAAACATCAAAAAAAAAAAAAAAAACATGCTTGAGAAGCACTGCAATTTCTATTGTTTTTAACCATTTATCTTCACTACAAATACATTCTTTATCTTCTGAATTCTGATTTCTCTGCACGATGAACTAAACTAAATGATGAGACAAAAGCACGAACATGAATGAGACTAGTCTATATACACAGAGTCTTCCACATAATTTTGACTCTATTCCCAGTCACAGGACATAGGGATGAACAAGGTTCTGCATATAAGGTGCTTAACTAAGTTTACTATCTCAATAACCAAGATAAACCAGATAAAGCCTGTATGACAACATCTGCAAAGGTATGTGTGGAAGGATATGGTTGTAAATGAATCCTTAACTAACCGAATAAAAGATGAAACAGCTTCTGTCCGCCCTTCATCTCATCCCTCCTCTCCGTCTCGTCTCCTGCTCCGTTTTTGTTTGATTTAATCTCTTTCCTCTCTCTCTGGATATTTCTCACTATCCTCTCTTTCTCTTTCTTTTTCTATTTACATATTTTTCTTCCGGCATCCTATTCATCTTTTCTTATTTTGTTTCCTTGTTTTCCTACCTCTCCTTCCCTTTTGTCTGTCCAGCATTAATGGGCTAAGCTTCATGTAGTCGTGTGGTCGGAACATGGAGTCCTGTCACTTCACTGTGCAGCTACATTGACTGTTGGAGTGTGAGATTCTTTGTGAATCCCATAATGAAGGTTGTTTTTTGCAAGTTTTAAAGAGCTGGTAGTCGATGAATATTTCAAAAGCCTTCACTTTGCAGCTCTTGTTGTGTATGTGTGTGTTTGTGTCTCTAGGCCATGTTTTAGTTTGTGTGTTAAGTGGTGTGAGGTGTTGTCAGATGGGTTTTGGGGGGCACAGTCTTGAGCCACAGAGGAAAACATCGATTTGCACTGACAACCAGCACTTTATCAAACAGCTACCTTCTTCTCTCTTCTCTCCTTTTCTCTTTCCCACCTTTCTTGCATCACTGTTTCCTCTTCACCTTTTTAACCACTGCTCTTAAAATGTGGTGTTTCTAATGTTCTTTCATGTCCTCATCTTCTCTTGCTACTTTGTTCTGCAAGTGTCCTTATTTCATTTTTCATCCCATGCTCTTCTTTCTTCTCCTCCCCTCTCAAGGCACTGCTTTTCCTCCCTCTTCATTAGTTTTAGTCCTCTTTTATCTCAGGTTCTCATCTACTGTTATTCTCCTTCTTCACCCTGGCGTTGCTCCCGCTAGTGCAGGGTCCGCTCTTCGGCAAAGGTTTCTCCATTTGGTTCTGTCCAAGGGGTCCTCGGGTGATGCATTGACAGACTTAATGTCTTCCTTGATTTTGTCGGTCCACCGTTTCTTCAGTCTGCCTCGAGACTGTTATTCTCCATTTAGTTGTCTTGGATTTTCTATTTTTCCTTTCCTTCTTTAATCTTTGCCTTACGTAAAGCATCCATTTCAGTTTTATCTTCATTTTACTGCTTGTAAGTCTCTTTTGGTTCAGTTCCTCCTGCTCTCCTCTTAGTTCTGAACTTCTTGCCTTTTTTAAAATCTTTTCTTGCACCTAAGCCTAATTTTTCCTTGCTTTTGCACTACTCTGTCTTTCTTTCCTCCTTCAGTTCAACAAGTCAACCCCTCTGGGCACGTGCACGAGTGGAATTTGTTGAGTAAAATTCACATCATTTTTCTGTTTATCTTCAATATGGTTCAGGTTTCAGATTAGATAGATTAAATACGAACACCTTACCTAAATGTTTCATCTGATTACCTTAGGCTTTCATTTACTTATATATATTTTTTTATTTCTGACTGCAACAGTTGGTATGAATTTCCCTCTGGCTGTCATGGATAATAACTGAATATGATGATAAAAATCATGAATGCACTTTTACTTCTGCTGTTATGTATCCTATATTGAATGACCTCTCCCCTAAAGCTGATACCAACAAATTTCTCTCAGGATCATACCTCTTCATATGTCACATCAGTTAATTCAAGCTAAACCTTTTTCATTTGTAAATATACAGTACACCTACATATTTTTCCCCAAATGACATCAGTACTATTCACTCTTTGAGCTCTTTGCATATGGAATAATCAAAATGAGATGTCTGCATGCTGGCTCCAACTAGCTGGTTCATTTTAGTGTCTACAGACATACTACATCCTGAAAAAGACCACTTGCATCATTTAATGAATGAGAATCAAACAGCCATCATGCCTTTGAATCCTTTGACTACTTTGAAGACATTAGTTACAGAGGTTTTAGTATTGTGTGTGTTAATATTAATAAGTTTTCTCTGATTAAAATTCTTTGTTCATCCCTAATATATTCCAATGTGTTAATTACTCCTCATTTAATGAGAAAAACTAAAGCATGATATAGATATACTAAATTAAATGAGCAAATTAGCATGTCAGCACAATCCATCCTAAAATACTAACAATACTGGTCAGTTTTACATGTGACCTTTAGCAGTTTCACTGTTTTTTTAAGCACAGGCGTAGACAGTTCATCTTCATGTGCAAAACATAAGACGTGCTTTTTTTTTTCTAAATTAAATGTAATCACAATTAGCATCACAATTAGCACTAAACCTGTAAATCAGTTAGCATGTCTAATTTAGATATTCTTATCGTTATATTTTGCACATTGAGAAAGGAACTCCCACTGAGAAATTTTGTCACTGTTCTCTTGGTAAATACCCAAAGTAATTTTTTTATGCCAAAACCCAGTTTGCAGTGCTACAAGTTATTAGTAAACCAGGCCCATAAAATATATATCACCAGTCTGTCACAGGGGGATCATATAGAAGCAAACAACTCACACGCACACCCTATTTAAATTAACCACTTGCTAATATGAATGTGTTTTGCCGTACCTGGTGAGAACCCAAGTAGGCACAAGGAGATCATGCAAACTCCACACAAAAAAGACCCTAGCCAGCCACTGAACTTGAGCCCAGGACCTCTTTCTACAGTTTCCATAGTTAGTAATTGTCCACTTGATGTAGTTTCTCTTTTTTCCGTCCTTGAATGTATTATAGACCTCTCAACAGCACCACTTTGTGTTACTATGCTCATTGAACATCATCAGCTGTGACAAGGTTACAACACAGAGGGAGTTATCTTCAAGCCCATCGAACTGATAGCTCTCATTATTTCCAGTCTTTGTTGTGCATTTTAGATAGTACTTATGGTCCCAGACAGGCTCTCAAAATCTCCCGTCTGGCTTAAAGAACTGGAGGATGTTTTTGGAAGTTAAAATAATTTTACATTTCAAAAACAGAACATTGGGCTTCACATAGAATTCCAGTTGTTGCATAGCAACAAGTTCCAAGGCTAGTGCTTGCTCAGAACACCATTTAAAGCAACAAGCAAGAAAAGAAAAGTAAATAAATGTTCAGTACACAGAAGGACTTACTGCCATAGTTTCTGATGGAGAAGTTGGAATTCTCACTCGCCAGACTGAAAGTGAAGGCAACTGGCTGATCATCTTTATCTGTGGCAGTCAAGGTTCCAATTATCTGAGGAAAGACCAAAAAATGACTCTAAAATTAACCTTTCTGCACATTGACTGCACATTTCTGCAGTCAATGTGTGCAGTCCATATATGTAAATTATATATGCACTGATTTATGCAGACATGTAGCATGCATGTGAATCATTGAGTCATCGACTGCCATGTACATGGCACGTGCCAAAAACACCATTTTAGGTTGGGATCCAAATTTCAGATTATGTATATTAAAGTCACAATTGGAAAAAAAATCAAATAAAAACTTAACTGTAAATAATGGAGAAACCTATTGTAGCTTCCCAGGCTCCGTTATTGAGGAGACAGACAGTTAAATATGCGTTTAGGCTTTTATGTAAAATGCATTCATTACCCCAGCTCATCACATGCTTGGCTTCACGTGAGTTTTAATTCAGAAGACACATCAACAACAATTCAGCATGATCTGTTGGCGTTTAGTTTCCATTAAGATGCATCCTCTAATAATAAGAAACAAGCTTCTCCTCATGTTTTCTCCTAACCTGACACAGCAGATGGCTGCCTTTCCCCGAACCTGGGTCAGCAGAAGATTTCTTCCTGTTAAAAGGGAGTTTTTCCTTCCCGCCATCACAAAGTGCTTGCTCATAGCAGATAATTTGATTGTTGTGGGATTTTCCTGAATATTTAGAGTCTTTACCTTATAGTATAAAGCCACTTGAGGCTAATGTTTTTGTGTGATTTGGTACTATATAAATTAAAAAATATAATTAAAATCTATAAATAGTATAGATATAAAAACGATCACCTCTTACCGTATTAGACTCGTCGTTCTCACATATATAGATGTCGTCAGCTCTGAGTTCAGGTTCATTGTCATTCACATCCTGAACATTAATATTAACTTTTACAACTGACTCTAAACCTAGAGAGGAAAGAAAACATCACATTAATGACACGTCTAACAATGAAAATAGTCCAAATAAATGCGCAAAAGCTGCAAACAGAGATTCAAGAGGGCATTCAGTAGTGATAGTATAATTTAGTCTCATTCAGTATTTGCGGAGGAGATGCAAATGTGGAAACAACTGCACTTTTTGTTTCTGCAACACTTTGTGTCATTTATCTTAAAATACTGAAGCCACATAGAAATGAAATATAAAAGTTCTTAAACTAAGGATTTAGTTGTCATTTACCTTGATGCGCCAATGTAACAGTGACTAACTATGCTGGAGATTAGTGTGTATATCTCTGTCACTGAAGGACTAGATTAAAGGTCAAGTAACTGAAAGCATTTCTATTTGTGAGCTGTTTGTTGGACAGCTATTTTCGTCACATTAAAGCATCTTTTACATTTATTTTATATCACTGATGTTCTTTTTGAATATTCATCTTTTGATAAATATGTGAGTCTCTTTTTTGTCTCTTGTACTAAGATTTTGAATCTATCTTTAGTACAGAACATGTACTGTATACCGAGGACCTTGTCAAGCTCAGGGGACCATTGTCTTCCTTAAACGCTGTGACAAGCCACTAAAATAGATCTCTGTATTTCATTCATTGCTGATCTAAAAATATAGAGTTTGGTTTGGAAGCTGGAAGTGAACAAAGAGGCAGTCTAATGTGATTTTCCTGCTTACTCTCTCCTTCTCATGTGGGTCGACCAGGTGTTATGGTGGTGTGTTAAGTCTGTAAAAATCCCTGTTAATGTGTTACACTCCCATCCTTCAATAAATCTACAAGAGATGTTCAGCCAAGAGAACAAACTGTCTTTTTTGGCCTTTGTACTTTAACTCCCTCCCTGTATGCACATTGCTGTTGTTGTAAAACACGTGGTTTCAATTTTTCATGTGAGGATGTATTGTTTAGAGGAAAGGGATTAATAAACCCTGTACAGCTCTTATGAGAGTGTGTGACATACCACTTGGCTCCTCTTGCGCCTTAACTTGAAACATGTGTGTGGGCTTATCCTCTCTGTCCAGATTTCTCAGAGTGTACAGTTGACCTGTGAGTCGGTTGATACCGATAGGACAGTCCGGCTGCATGATGGAGAACCTAAACAGAGAGACCAAGATCACTCTAACAAACACTTTACAGGATTAGTAACACTATTACTTATTTTGGGGAATGAGTGCAGCATACTGTATGGTTTTGTTGGCTCTGTCAGGATCTCTGGCTTTGATGAATCCTATGTTGTTCACATGCATTTCTTCCTTCACGTTAAAGCTGTACATGTCCTCAGAGAAGATCGGTGGCTCATCTACATCTAACACGTTGATGTTGACCTGGCAATTTTAAATGATTTAAATGATTGCCAACAGTTTAGACCAACATTGGAAATGTAATTGTACTAGGAATATGAAACTATGAAATGTTTTGTTTAATTTTTTTTCTATAATCCTTTACACAGCATCACACTGTGTCCTGCTAATCCGAATCTGTGAAAAGTATTTCTTGACAGTGAAGCATTAAATACATTCCTCAGCATTGATTCTCTTTTTTTAGAGAATGAAAATCAAGTCGGCAACTGTCTTTGAAGATGGCTAAAGTGATCAATAAAATAAAGTAAATAATCAATTTGAACTGCAAATCACAAACATTCACTTGCTGACTCATGAAAGTTACAGTTGCCCTGTTTGATATTTACCTGTGCACTGGTGATTGCAGCGTTTGTGTTGTCAGCGGGAGTTTGGACATTTTCTTTCATCCGGACAGTGAAAGAATAGCTGTTTGTCTTCTCAAAGTCCAGAGCCTAGGGAGCAAAGATAGTGTGAGTGAGTAAGCAACATGTCAGTGCTAATTAGATTAGAATTGATAGCTGTGACTCTAAGCTTCAGTGCAGAGTCAATACTATCTTTATTACATAAATATACAAAACAGTGTTCGTAGTGGAAGGTTGCGCTCTTTCAAACATTAAATATTTGAGATTTTTGTTGTCGTTAATTTCCATTTTTTTAAGGCATCTGAAATTAGATTATGCTGTTTGCTTAAAGTTCTCACTAACACAGAACTCAACTGTATGCTGTGTGAATCTGATGCATTTGGGTTCTGTTACAATTTCTTTCAGTCTTCCACAAAATTAATAGTAGTCCTTCAACAATATGTTACTCTTTAAGCCTGTCAACTTTAAATCTTTTGACCTCATTTTCCTTGTAGGTCTTTGCTTGTAACTGGGGACACACTGCATTAGCACCTTAGTGGTTTTTTTCTTCATAAATGTGTCTTGTACACCTGCATCAGTCCACCAAGGACAACTAACGATTTCAGGTGCAAAAAGGCTGTAAATGTCACAAATCAGTCTATGCAACCTGTGTAGCTCACTTTCCTCAATTTTTAAAAGGTTCTATATTTTTGGGTGGGGGGCAACAACAACTTTTAGTTGCAAAGTTTTATGGAAACATTTTTACATTGGCAAATATAAGAGCTCTTACTGTCATATTCACATTGGCACTATAATTTATTTCCTATGTATTAGAAATACACAGATATTCTTATTTTTTCTGGCAGACTCTTTTATCAGTGAATGGGACACTAAAGGTAGAGAGGAATATTCTGCTAACTGGATTATTCATGGTTACAAGGATAGTCAGTCCCAAGGTATCAAAGGCATTTGTAAACAGCTTAACAAGAATAAGACCTTAACCACAGTGTGGCCAACAGCTGGCTTATTCTGTATGTGTAAACACAGCCGTTGAGAAAGATGAGAAGGGCTCGAGAGCTGAGGGGAAGATTGAGGTACGATTTGATTCCAGGCCAGCAAGGGTGCAAGCCATTACAGAGCTCATTTCATTAGAATACATTTCCAGCTCTCTGATGTCCTAAATACTTTATCTGAAGAGCACAACCCAGTGAAGTCAACCTGCTAGAAATCCCGCAAGCATAAATATCTTTAGAAACCAGAAGGAGGCCAGATTTCAAGTCAGTCTTAAACACGTCACACCTTATACATCCTGCAGGAAAAAAAATCTGAAATTTGACATTGCACCTTTTAATGTTATATATAATTAGTGGCCATGCGGTGGCAGAGTATGCAGGAAGGCTTCAGAAACCACTTTGAAAATGTCAGTACATTAGTATTTTGAATTTGTGGAAATCCTGTCACCATGCTGTGGCTATGATCCTCGTTGGTAATGGTAGACTGCAAATCTATTTTTGTGCTAAAGCTGTTTGGGCATGAGGTCCCATCAATTTGGATGCTGTAAAAAGTGTGAGGATACAACACTTCCCAAAACACTCTGATTTACTTGTGTACATATATAAATAAAAATAAAAGCGAGTTGCCCTTTATGTATTTTAGGATATGCATCCATTTCCTGGTGCTGCATGGAAAGACTAAGCCAGTTTACATAGCACATTAAAACTAAATTATTGATTTGATTACATAATATTTATGCACAATATGTGTTCATGGGGCAGCACGGTGACACGGTGGTTAGCACTGTTGCCGCACAGCAAGAAGGTCCTGAGTTCAATTCCACCATCAGGCCGGGGTCTTTCTGTGTGGAGTTTGCATGTTCTCCCCGTGTTTGCGTGGGTTCTCTCCGGGTACTCCGGCTTCCTCCCACCGTCCAAAGACATGCAGCTTGTGGGGATAGGTTAATTGATTAATCCAAATTGTCACTAGGTGTGAATGTGCGAGTGAATGCGAGTGTGAATGGTTGTCTGTCCCTATGTGTTAGCCCTGCGACAGACTGGCGACCTGTCCAGGGTGTACCCCGCCTTTCGCCCTATGACAGCTGGGATAGGCTCCAGCGCCCCCCGCGACCCTGAAAAGGATAAGCGGAAGCGAATGGATGGATGTGTTCATGAGGAAAATGAACACACTAATAGGATTTTTAAAAATCTATGTATTGCAAAACAGATGGTCATCAGACTGATAAATCTGCTTTTACAAAAGTAATAATATTTCACTAATTTCACCGTTTTTTGTTTGTTTGAAATACAGAAAGAAAACCCACATAAAAATAATGTCTGATGCACATTTATAATATAAATTACTACAATCCCTTGATTGGTAGCAATGGGTCAAGTAGCTAATTGAGTTTATAAGCCTGGTACTGATTAAAATTGATCATGTATAATAAAATTTTTAAAGGCAATCACTCAGGAATGGTGCCACTCCTCGTGGTAGCATGAATGATGAAATTTCACCTTTATCATATTTTGACCAACAACCAAACAACTTTGGCAGAATAACATGTTTGAATCAAGTTAAATAAATAAAAGAATAAAATGAAAGTCAAGGTTTGTTTCAAAATAATTCAAATTAATCCAATGAAATCATCATGTCTTTTAAAACCATAAAATAAAGATGAGGTTGAGCAGGTCAGAGCTGTTTGCGTGCACAGGGAAAAAAAATGCTGGGAACCATGTCTCTATTTTATCCCCAAACTGGAGACAGCAATTACAAGAGAGAAATCACTCTCTAAATGAATTATACAAAAATATGGGACAGCCATGGCAGTTCAGGAATGTTAAATTGAAATACAACAGAGAATTATACGTCAAATATGGTTGCCCCACATTCCTCTTATAAGCCAAACAGGAAATGAACCAGCAGAACTGTTGCACAGGTTCAGCTGGGTAGTGATAAACATAGCTATATGCATTAATTGTAGTAAAAATGCTGATAAACGTACTTGTAATTCCATCAGTTAGACATATCCATAATATATACTATATAATACTAGCATGGATTTTATTAACATAAGATTATACACGATTGATGGGAAAAAAAACAACTTATTTTGTTATGGCTCTCTTTCTACCATTTACACATAAGTCTCCTACCTCTTTGAGCACGAGGTTTCCATCCTTGTTATGGTTGGGTTCAATATTGAATATGTTGCTATTAAGATTTTGAATGGTAAATATGGGCTCCTTGTTCTGAATCTCATCTTTATCCACCAATTCCAGAATCCCAATCGTCTCATCCACCTTGTGGTTTTCTGGAACGTTCAGATCATATTTTGCTGTGGATGGAAAACACACACTAATTAAGACTGAATATTTCTGTTGATTCTGTACAATTTGATAATGTAATGCTTCTAATGGTTCTAAAACCTGACTGATGATAATCTCTTCTTTTTAAGCATCTCTTTATCATTACTGTAAATGCTCATAAAACTGTTCCTTACTTCTGGTAAAAGAAGCAATGTTGTCATTGATGTCAGTTATCTTAATAGTGACCGAGGTGGTGGCTGTGCTGCCAGAGGCCAATCCTCTCATGTCCTGAGCTTTAACCACCACCACATACTCCTCCCTGGTTTCCCGGTCCAAAGTGTTTATCTTGCAGCTGATCACACCTGCAGAGGGACAGAGAAAGAGCGAGACATTTGGAGAGGGTGTTATCTTTCAGGTCAACTCTGACTCATATTACAGTAAAAATAGCTTGAAACCCTCAAGTGATCCTAAATTAATTTGCCAGGATGAAAAAAGGCCGCTAAAGCATGGCAAACATGGTGGGTACCACTGGAGTCAGCCTACCTGTGATGCTGTCGATTTCAAAGGCTGAAATGTCT
The DNA here is from genome assembly GCF_057382095.1 of Aulonocara sp. 'chitande type north' Nkhata Bay. Lineage (NCBI taxonomy): Eukaryota > Metazoa > Chordata > Actinopteri > Cichliformes > Cichlidae > Aulonocara > Aulonocara sp. 'chitande type north' Nkhata Bay. The sequence continues at coordinate 16,210,575 of NC_141356.1, read as the reverse complement.
CCATGGGTCAAAGAGTACCTGAGTTCTGCATTAGCAGTGGTGGGGTCGTCTGCATCAGTAGCTTTCACCTCAACCACTATTCTTCCTAGAAGAAGGAAATAATATACATGTATGATAGAAATCCTCATAGTAAATAGCTGATCATGTTTAAGTGTATGTGTTTTGCAGATGTCAAATGGTTAATGCTTCATGACTAAGTGCCAACACTGTAATTAAAGTCACCGACTTGTGTTTTTCACAGCGAGATGTACTAATGATTGTGACAGGTGTGAGCATAATGTTTCGTTTTGCTTAGGATTTTCACACTTCAGTCTATTTTGAATCTGTCTCGTTACCCCTGTTTAGCAGATGCCACATGCATACTTAAAAAAAATAATGTTTAGCAACTCTGAAAATTGTGTTTCTGTACCTTTTCTTTCTGAGTTTGGGTTCCTTCCTTAACATTAACCACTACTTGAGAGTGTGATGCCTCATTATACTTCAACTGGAAGTCTACATTGTAGATTATAACCGAAAACCCCTATTAACTCTACACCACAACCTTCCTTGCCATTCAGCCATTGTAGGCTGCGTTAACCTCATGTGTGGTTACAATTCTCAGGAGGTGCACGTGGAAGGCTACAATCTAGGGTTAAGAGGGGTTTCCAGTTACATCGTAGGTTTCCACTGCACAGTTAAAGCACGAGGCAGTACAGATAAACGTAAATGCATGAACTTTTTTAACCTGAAATAAGCTGCTGGCAATTCCTTCTACAAAAAAAAAAAAAAAATCCTTGATAATACTTACCTATTCTAGACCTCTCCTCAATGGATCCATTGTATGATTGAGTGAAAACAGGAGTGTTGTCATTGATATCTGTCACCTGGACAACAAATTCTCCAGGGTTTTCTATTCGGTTGCCATATGCATCTGACATCATAGCAGTCAAATGGTAAGCATTCTTCTTTTCTCTGTCCAGAGATTTGGTGACAAACAGGTCTCCTTTATTATCCACGATGAAGATGTCGTTTGCTCCCTCACCTTCTATTTTAAAAACCCCACCTGGGTTACTCTTGTCTGACTTGAGCTGAGAAAGAAAGAAAATAGACCTTTTAATAAATTACTGCAAATAAACTATTCTGAAAAAAAAAAAAATTCAGATATGCATGAAAGAGATTCTCAGCAACAGATAATGCCCCAGATTCACTTTGGATGTTATAGCTTCAACCTGAGGGGGCGTGGCAAAATACCAAAATGCTTTCTCATAGACAGCCATGGCAAGGAGAATGCTGTTTTTGACTCTGAGGTGAAAATACTAATATTAATATACCCGTCCTATCTTGAGCGGAGTCACAACAGGTTTCTCCTCTTCTACATAGAGAGAGTTCCAGATCCAGCCTCTTTTTTGCCGGAACAGCACAGGATGGGATTCCTTTTTGACAATGTCAGCTGGGCCGAGATTCTCTCTTTCTACCCCAGGAAGTCCAGAGTCTTGAGCAGTGATGACGGTCAAGGCCATAGTGGCCATAAGTCCTGTGGTCCACTGCTGGAGCCAAGCCATCATCTGGACAGAAGAGGATAGGATCAAGAAGAGAGAGGAATGAGAGGAAGAGGGGGTAAAAGAATAAAGATGAAAGAAGGAAGAGGCAAGACAGGAGTAAAGGATGCAGAAAGGAACATTGGGGTAGTAAGAGAGAAGAGAGAGGGACCAGAAAGGAACAGAGAGAGGATCACATTAAAACCACTTATCAGCTACAGACAGACCCCTTCACTGTGCACGGGTGAGACTTAGAGTGAAGGCCAAGGACTCTCTGTCCTCCCCTTACAGTCAGCTACTGAGCTCGAGGTCTAGCTATCATTTAGGACCAGGGCTCTTAAAGCTTTTCATCCTGGGACTCCAATGAAACATTTAGCCCCTCATCATGGGACCTGGAATGAAAGCACATCACCACTGTGGTCATATGGGGATCTATTAAACATAGGCTTGTGACCTATTTTAGGTCTTGACCCACTGGTGTAGTGCGAGAGAGCGGCACAGACAGAGAAAGAGAGACTGACAGAGATGCTACAACCACTTACGATGTCTGTCTTAATCAGCCATTAGAAAGGCCACTTTCCATAAAGGGACTTTTTGACATTTGGATTTCTGGATTTTCTTTCTGGATTTTCTTTGTTCTTTTTCAATATAAGGTAGCTCGGGTTTTGTATTCAAAGTTGAATAATTCCGGCAACTCATCCAACAGCTGTAGAGACATAATACTCAAAGCCAAAAAGTTAGCCAACATCATTATTATTCATCAAAAATGTTTGTACAAAGCAACTATAATTAATATTAGAGATGGCACGATACCACTTTTTTATGTCCGATACCAATACCGATATCATAAATCTGGATATCTGCCGATACCGATATGAATCCGATATAGTGTAGTTTTTAATCAATAAAACAGTTTTTTTTAAATATCTTGCTGCATTTCATATAAGTTCATACTCAAGTTTAAAAAACAAACAAACACTAAAGCTATTCTGTTATACTTGTATGCAAAAAATACACTGCACCCAAAATATTTCATAGTTCAGCAATACTGATCAATCTAATGAACTTAAACCTACACCATCCTCCCTATTCTGGTATTTTAAAGAGTACTTAGCGGAAATATTAAGCAACCTAACTAATAGGGTTGCAAGCTCCCAGCAAAAAATAAATAAATAGGGAACCACCCCCCACCCTCCGCCTCCTGATGCTTAATCGCGGTAATCAACTTTAATTTAATGCACGTGTAAAAAAAAAAATGCACAGAAATCAATTATTTTTCCACAATAATTAAATAGATTCAACATCTTTCTTCAACAGAATTGCAGACTGCACAGATGGTACCTTCCCAAAGGAAAAAGTACTATAGCTTACTAGGGTATATATTAGACTTAACAGTTACTATATACAGTAATGGACTTCTATACATTTTACATCAGATCAAAACTTTGGGTGTAAGATTCAGATAATTATTTATTAAAAGCTACACATTTTAAATGAGAATAAGAAAGAAAAGTATTTCTTTGTATCCCCACTTTTCCCTGTTAATGCCCTATCGGCCCCCCTGGCTATACTTTGCTAGACCCGCCCCTGCACAGTTACCAGCTGTCAGCTAAGTAGAAAAGGATAATGGTGTAGAAAGTAATATTAAATACATTCTAACAATAGCCTATCAAGCTTAAACGTGCTGCTGTTGTTTAGCCGCTGGTTTCCTCTTTCTGGTGCAAAGTAGGCCAAAAACAAACAAGAGAGACCTGAGTTGCGACAGAAAAGCCGATCAGCTGATCATTGATCAGTTTCATGATTGAAGTAGCAGCAGGAGAGGGAGGGGGAGAGAGAGGCACTCGCTCCATATATGGGTTGTTAAGCTTCACGTGGGAACACTTTACAAACATTCAGAGATGAACTTACACACTTGCTTTACTTCCCTCTGGGATAACTTTCTCGGAGATGAAATGCTGCTTCAAATGCTCAACCAGACCGCTGACAGGTCTCACATACCACAGCCGCTCTATCACATGACATACTGCTCCTATGTGCTAAGGTTATGAGCCATGAGTTACGCCATGTCGCAAGTTTTGTGAGGTGCTTTCGTGATATTTAATAGATCGGATTACATTTTTTTTTATTTTTCTCCGATATTCGATCCAGTAATTTAGGTCATTATCGGACTGATAATAATATTGGATCGATCCATCTCTAATTAATATATATGAGATTTTGCATTGCAATTCATTCTGATGCATGAAAGTTAATCATGCTGCTAGTGTAGTTAAAAATATAAAAACAATGGGATTAAAGACATTCATAATACACTGCACGGAAAAGACTGACGCAACCTTCAGATCTAAAAAGTTAAACTAATGCAGAAAAGCCTTAAACCGGCATTATTTCTCATTCCCAGCAGGGGCAAGTGCTCTGGTTGTGAAAAGACAATTCTATAGAAGTCAACAAGAAAACACTCTCACTTGATTTTTGACTTCAGTAGGCATTATCCTGATGTCTTTACTGTATGGTCCCAATTGTTTTGCATCTTCTTTATTCCAGAATGACATTAATATTTAAATGATGGTTCCTTTCAAAGTTAGATAAGCGAAAAAGCAGGATATGAAGTAGGGACTGGCTACCTTGTAACTGACAAATCACTACACTATGAGAGTGCAAACCCTCACTCATCGCTTCTGATTTCAGTCGAGCGATATTACCAGTATTAACTGATATTGACCATTTTACATACCTCAGCTTTTTTCCAACACTTGTAAGTCTTACTGTTTTCTTACATTTCCCACCACTTCACTCATAGATTGCATCATAAACCATTGATGTGGTGTGTACTGTAACACATGCAAGCGATTCGCATTTACCTTGACCCAAGCTATCTAATCATGAACAACAGCAATCATTGGATTCATTTATATCAAATTCAAAATTGCTTCCATTTATCGTAAAAACTTGGGCCCAACTGGCACCTCGTTTGATTTATGGCTTTTGACTGATTACAAGTTGGAAGGCGTTTCAGTGCGTTGCATCACTTCTTCCTGCCTGCAAGGCATTTAACACCATTTAACCAAAATGAAAGTGTATGTGGTCCACAAACACCAGCAGTGCAGCAAATCTTCACTTTTGTTGCCAGTCTTTCTTATACTGTTTCACCCTCTCTGTCTGTGTTTGTCTTCCCCATCGTTCTTGTCTCCCCCCACTGGGCCCTATCTAATAAAGCAGAAATGCCAGGGAAATAATCTTCAAAACACTTTAGTCTATATGCACTCTGTACTTCAGTAGATATTTCAGCACAGCCCCTCGCCATCCCAGCAGAGATTAGTGCATCTTATTGTCTTCCAGCCATTAGCAGCAGGGAGGAAGAAAGCAAGATTATGATGAAGGGATTATACTGGCACAAAGTCTCCTCACTCTAATGGTCTAATCTCATATTCTGCTGACCTCCCATGACCTCTTCACACTGCTCCCCACAAATCAGCTCAGACAAAGACTTAGTAGTGTTTTTTGGCCTTTAGTTGACGTCCCTTTGCTTGGGTTTTATTTTTTTCTCTTGTGCTTTCTTTCTTTAGTTTCCTTTCAGGACTAAATTAATTAAACAGAAGTGCATTGTGTTCTATTGCAGTCTAACAGAGACTTGAGTGAACATCTGAGCACCATGTTCATAAAAGTGCATTTGTGCAGCGCTAATAAATATTTGTTTTTCCTGGCTGTGGATCCCCATACGTCTGTCCCCATGGGCAGGTAATAAACACAGTGTGATCAAAACGAAATTAAAAGTTAATACCACTGAGAAATAATGTTGCCTCCAAATACTTTAATTTCACTTGCTATTAACCTTCTTTTGCTTTATGATTTTTGTTACCTTTAAGTAGCTTCAGCATCTGTTTTCCATAACACTGTTATTCTATCTTCTAAGTAAACATTTTTTTTTATTACTTTTACTATTACTTTAAAGCAGTAATCCAAGTATTTGGTGATTTGATTTGATAAAATTACTATTTGTGTCGCTACATTTAAATTTTCCTGTGAGGGCAGTTTTAAATCTATCAGGCAACCTACATTTACCTTATTGGAAATGTCCCCCAATCATCAATCACATAGGCTGATGATAAGCACCTGTAAACACCTAAAGTTAGAAACACTGATGGATGGGTAAATGTGACATCAGAGGATACAAGGGAGAGTGTGAGATAGAGGCAAATGATCCGCTGGTGTGACCCTTGTCAGGATCAGCCCCCAAAAATGAGGAAGACTTTGATCTTCGGGTTCAGGCAGCTGTGGCAAGTAGCTGTCTGTTAGGCATCACCTTTTCTAATTTGAATTACTAAAGTGTTCATTTTTTGTTTGCGGACAAGTCAGCATCTTCCGTGCAAATTATGGGAAACCATGGCAACGACAAGCATGGCAAAGCTGCCAAGGAGGTCTCTGTGAAGCACCTTAAACCCCTTTGAGACCAATTTTATTGCTAGCGACAGCCAAAAGCTTCTACCTTCCACTTGCCAAATGGTCACAGAAAACAGTCCTTTGGTCTCTAGACCTGCGTGAATGGAGCTTTAGCAACTGATTTAAAAGCAAATGCCAGCAATCTCCAGTATCCACTTTCAGTCAGTCAGGTCTAGACACTGGTTGCTTCAGGTTTCTAGACCTGTGGTAACTGAAAATGAATTTTGCACTAATTAGCAAGTATGTGTGTGTTTGTCTGTGGAATGCAGCCCTACAGTCTATTACTGTAGCTTGCCAATCAAGCTTGTTAGCTGATAACAGCAACCCATTCCAAGTAGGATCACTTCTGGCTCCAACATGACAAATATGCCAGCCTTGAGGTTTTGAAACATCGGTTTGGGCCACAAACCAATAAATGATGCACGGCTGCTACAGCTGTCTCTTATGTAGAGTTGACAAGAAAAAAATGTAAATGATGATCATGAGGAGAAGAGTCTGAACCTATCAAATATTGCCCCTTTTTTATTTTCATGCAATACATTACATCTCAAAGTTTATCTTAATTATATTTCAGGGGTGAGTGTGATGTCACAATGCCGATCTGTAAATGGATGACAAGGTGATTTATTTCCCATTCATTCCGCTCCTTATTCATTTTTTTTCCTCTGAAAAACTGGAAAAAAAATAATAATATGCATTTGGTCCCTTCAAACATTTACATCTTCAGTAAATCATATATTAACAGTACATTTCTAATCACTGTATCACCTTTGTTTAGTTTGTCAGCTTCTATGCTTCTTCTTGACATAATCTGAACAAAGAAAGCAATCACACTTTCTGTTGCCTTTAAAACAAAGAACTGTACTCACTAAACTTGCCTTACCCTAAATTTGAAGAAGAATGTTAGCCAAGACTAAAGCTAAAATAAATACAATTACATTAAAACAAAATAAAATAACTCAAAACAAAATTATTTGAGAGTTAATCAAACTCATTAAACCTCCCTAAATTTCACAAACACCATAAATGAAGCAATTTAACATATAAAACATATGCAGGAAAACCTCTTAGGTGACCAAACCTGTGATTTGTCCCATAGCTGCTTAAGAGGACTGCGACTCATTCAGTGTATTTTGATGGCAAAATGAGCTACTTAACTATTAGAATTTTTACTTAAACAATTGTTGACTTCATTTATGTTATTCCTGAGCAATAGAGTTGAAATAAGCACTAAAAAAAATTTAAGAATTGCTTCACCTTAGTCTCAGCAGCAGCAGGGGACTTTTTAAACTGACAACTCAAACATTAATGGAATTGTGAAGGGTAAATCCCCACCTTAGTTCATAATTTAGTGAGTACTTAAAAGTAAAAGACCGAATCAGAGATTGGCATTATTTTGATTCCTGTGATTCACACCTACTTGTTCATTTTGTGAGTTGTATGTTTAGCCAATATAAACTAATATACCACAAATATAAAGGAGTTTAATAATTAATTACTAATAACCATTAATCATTATTACCTTTATAACATTTCCACCTTAGAATGTTGACCAGCAGTTAGAATGCTGCCCTTTATTTTATTTATTTATTTATTTATTTATTTATTTATTTATTTATTTATTTATTTAAGTGTCTCCACAGTGTAATAATTTACACATTTGCCTAACAACCGAATGATCCCCAATTCAGTCATGGAAGGAAACACAAGTCCCCTGGATTGTGTCAGGAAAGGCATTCTGTATAAAAATCTCCCAGATCAAATATGTGGAGCTTCACACTGTGGCAACTAAAAGTAGCTTCAGATGAATAACAATAATTGTTTGACAAAGCTGAACTTTAGCTGTGATTGCATACTGAAAAAAGAAAGATAAAAGTCAAATATCTCACCATCACAACTAACTTTTACACAGAAATGTCACACGTACATTCACAGTTATTTCTGACAGAGAAAAAATCTGTTGGGGGCGTTTTCCCCAAAGGGGCTTTTTTTTTTTTGAAACAGCAATTCCTCCTTCTCTTTATCAGCAAACAGGAAGTGTAAACACAATGCCTTCTGGGAAATGCTGTCGGGTCTACTAATGTGGGGTCATCATTAGTAAGTGGACACACCCTTCCTGGGATTCATTCCTGCTGCTGACTGTACATTTGTCTCAGTTTCAGACTCAGTGTCTCACTGTGTTTGACTAACATTTTGTATTTTGTGTCATTCCTTTTTTAGTTTCCCCGTCTCTTTCTGCCCGTTGACACCTCGCTGCCTCTCTTCCCTCCACGTCTTCTTTCTTTTCTTTTCTCTGACAGTGCTTTCAATACATTTTTCCTCTTAAAAGTCTCCACTTGTGGCTTGTTGTATCTCTCAAGGTGAAAGATGCATGTTGTTTTCATACAGTCTATTTCTGTCCCTGTCTATCATTCCTTCTCCCTTTTCCTTTTCTCACCTTTTTTCTCCCCCTTTCCTTTTCTCCACCCCCATACTCTCTCTGTCTCACCTTAAAAGCAGATCTATATGGAAGCCCGTTTCCGCCACTAAAAAAAAAAAAAAAAGCTAGTATCCATAACTCGAAATTTCGAGTTATTTTCTCGAAATTTCGAGTTATTATCTCGAAATTTCGAGAAATATAACTCGAAATTTCGAGTTACTTTTCTCAAAATTTCGAGTTAGCTCTGCCAATCAAAAATATACGTGAATGAGGTCGCTTTCTTGTTACCCGGAAGCATATGGCGCAGGACCGCGCACTCAAAAACGGATCCCAACAAATTAAAGTATGTTTGCTGATAGTAACACCATGTGATTCAGCTAATAACACAGGGATTTCATCATTTGTGAAGCCAGGCTGAAAACACTCAGCAATCTGTGCATTCACGACTGGATGTAATACCGGTAGCTTAGCTGTAGCATTTGTAGCTGAGGGCTTCAGCTTCCGGGTAACATGGAAATGACGTCATTCACGTAGATTACTGATTGGCAGCGCTAACTCGAAATTTCGAGTTGCTTTTCTCAAAATTTTGAGTTAATATGTCGAAATTTCGAGATAATAACTCGAAATTTCGAGAAAATAACTCGAAATTTTGAGTTATGGATCCTTTTTTTTTTTTTTTAGTGGCGGAAACGGGCTTCCATAGATCTAGCACCTTATAAGAACCCAGATAAATAAACACACCAGTGCACCCAGTTTACCCAAGTTCACCCCTTTTTTATAGTTTAACTCAAGTTTTTTTAATTCTTTGAATTAAAAATGTAAAAACAGACATGCAGATTGATGTATGAAAAGTTACAGGAGTTTTCAGTTTAAGTGTATGTTTGTTTGTTTTTTTAAATACATGACAGTATATATATAAGCTTATATAATAATCACTTTGTAAACTGCAAGTGTCAGACACACAAATCTCACTTGAGGATTATACAAAGTTATTTATGGCATCATTTATCAAAGGCATCTTTCGGAGCTATGAAGAATAAATAACATTCAGGAATATCTGTAATTACATCTGTACATTGTCCGCAGGCAAGTGAGTGTGTGTGAGTGTGACAGAGGAGCAGAAACAGACAGACTCAGAGACACAGTTGTCATTCTCCGGGATGTTTTGTGACTGGCAGACAGATCTGACCTAGTTCTTCAGTCTACCAAAGGCTAAAGCACAGAAGCGAGTCAACAAGACTTCATAATCCTAGCGGTCGCTGAAGGGTATTTGAAGTTCACGTTGAAGTCCTGTTGTCGCGTCTGTGTTTTTGAAGATGGAAATATAATTTGATTTAATCCTTTCTCACTATGGTGGGACAAGAAATCTGTCTTTCCTTCAGTCTGTCATTCAGCATATCTTGACACTTGGTGGATTTGAGTCAATGACTTTTTCTCACAAAGAAATTCAGGCAGATTTGGATTTGCAAGAAGTTAATTACACTTACCAAGTTTACTTCTACTTTTTCCTATCTTTGTTTTTGACTTATCCTAAACCAAAAGTTTTAATTAAGGGTGCCACAGTGGTAGGATGTCTCCGCGACTCAAAACACCACCTCTAATGGGCAGGAAATCTGAAGACAAATCTTAACCTAATAACTCATAACTAAATAACTAAAACATTTAAAATGACTAAAATAAAAATGTGTCCATTCAAGTTTAACTAGTTCCAACGCTCTAAAATCACATCACTTTTTTTAGTTGTTAAAACCAATCTGGTCTTGAGAAGTGGCATCTGTTCCTCCAGTATTAAATTGACAAAGTAAGATCCTTGATGATGATGATTCCTTTCAGATTCTTTTTGCCATAATATAATAATAATATGTCTATAGATGAAATTGTAACTAATTTATGATTTCAATATGCATAACTTGAGCATATAAAATCAATATTCAGTAACATCTGTCCAATGCTTGTGTTGAAGCAAAAGATCTCAACAACAAATCACCACATAGACATCATATCTTTGCTGTGGATAATCATCATCTGTACCTTTAATTAAAATAAAACTAAACGTTTGTGTGCAAAAGCGGGATCATGTAAGTGGCATTTACATGATAATCTATTAAAGTTATCAGCTGGTTTATTTAACATGGAGGTTGTCGTAAAATGAAGCAGGTTTAGTATGAGATTTGCTTGGACTCCAGATCACGACCAAGTTGTTGATTCTTTTGAACAAATTCTCATAGCTGAGAGCTGGCGAAAAGCAAAGCAGAGCTGGAACCATTTTAATGAATTCTATCTCACTTTAGTGCTATTATTGATCACATTTAAATTCATGTCTTTATCTGTTCTGTCTTCCCCAAATTTGGATATTTTAATCATATTTTGTACATTAAATAACAAATTATACATGCAAAGGGACACTAGTTTCTTTTTAATGAACACATCACCATCAGTCTTTAGGTTGTGTTACACAAATATCAGTGTTTGGCACTATTTAGCTTTTTTAGCCGTTTTTGTCACCTTAAAATCAGGAGGTTGTTTATTTGTGGGCAGTAGGAATGCAGAGTGATTTCACAGTCTCAGATCTGTGATCTTCGCCTATTGAATAGTGTAGTGTGTGTTGTAGAGATTAAAACAGGTTTAATCACAGAGCAGCTTCTAACAATCTGTCTGCCAGAAAGTCACACCAGGAGTCATTCACACACACACACACACGCACACACAGCGTCCTCGCTGACACAGTCACTGGGTCACATCAGACAAATCCCATTTCCATACAGTGAATTGGTTATGACTGATGTTGGCCAGCTTATAAGCGATGGTGATAACAAACAGTCATTTGAAAGTAATTTAAAGCCTCAAGTCTTATCCTCATTGGTTTGGACTCAGCTGTCAGCCCCTCTGCTGAAGGCAAATTTTGCAACTACAGCGCTACATAGCAGATAAACAAAATAAATGAGTCTAAATACTGGACTTATGAGTTTCCTTTCATATTAAACATAATTTAAATGACCAAAAATACTATGAGCAATATTTATAATCTAATTATTTCTCAAAAATCGAGCTTCATCTCCAGTAAATACTCCATAACTCTAAGTGGTGCTGACTGAATGTAAAAACAATAAATACATGAATGCTGATTTGCCAGATCAGATCAGTTTGCTGCACTGGAAAGCTTTTAATTCCCCACAGTGGGCATAGTAGTGTGGGAGAGGGAGACCAGTTGGATTATTCCTCACTTTTATTCTTAATTTTATTGATGGCATTTTCCTATTAATCAGTTTCTCAAGCGATCACAAAAAAAAGAAACAAAAACATTTTAAAAAAATCTGAAGTAACAAATGACATTGTGGAGATACACAATGGAATAAGGTATACTGTGTAAAACAAAGAATACAGGTCAGTCCCTTTAAGTAAAACCTTAACTGGGTCTTTCAGTAGTAATCAGTAACTTCAGCTGAGCTAACATCGCCACAGCTGGACAGCTTGTCAACCACACTGACATATCTGAATGAATGAACGGCTCTAATCATGAATCTTGTGTGTTTTTGTGTGTGTGTGTGTGTGTGTGTGTGTGTGGGAGGGTGAAGTCTCCCAGATGGCACCCAAAGGATTTCTCTCTCCAGGAATTAGACCACTGGGTTTAGTTGCATCAACGGCTTTCAATGTAACAAACAAATCAAATCACTTCTATCACTTTGAGCCATAGATCCAGAGTACTACAAAACAACTGTTCCCATATATACAGGGCATATATGCAGGTACACAGAAACACTTTGTCTGTGTAGTGATAGCCACAGGCAACTACAGCACACTCTGAATAACCTAATAGAAATTAAAATTTTACTGTAAGGTGTTATTTTCTCTATCCTTTCATGTACAGTTTGGCTTGAAAGGTTGATAAGAGGGAGCCTAAACTCACTATAACGCAAGGAAGTCTTCAGCTCACAAATTGACACCACTCAACTGACAAGAGCTACGCTACCTTTTAATATTAGATGTGCGTCATACTTTGTTTCATCAATATTTAATCGCAAATGAACTTGACATCAGCTTGACAGTTAAGTTTTTTTTTCATTGTTTAACTCCTCAAAATTGAATAACTGAAGACCACCCGGTGAACTGAGATTGGTTCTAAATTTTTCCTGCTGTGTCTCCGGATCATCCTGTATTGTTTTAATGGTTATAACCTCTTGTCTCCAGGAATGACAGTCCAGCCTCTGGGGGGGAGAACAGCACTCAATTACAGCATTCAGATCTACACAGAGCTGTCCGAGATCATTGGCACAGCATATGTGAACAGTGACGGGGGCTGACAGCATGTCCTTAAAAGGGGTTATAACCATCATTTTCAGTTATTTCTGTACCTTCTTGGAGGCAGTTTTACAAGTATTCATGAGCATTTCACCCTGGAGTGAATGGGAAAGTAGCCTGTAGCGTTTTAAAGGGATCTGGGCTACATTTTTCTGGGTACGCTGCAGTGCACTGCTTTTCAATCAGAAAGAACTGCTTCACACTTTCCATTTGCTGAACATGAAAGCGCACACCCTTCACCAACTCACATTCTCATTATTCAGGTACAGACACACACGTATATAACACACATGCACAGTATTTTTCTTTCCAAGACATAAAAAGAGAACTTACCAGTCAAACTGAAGTCGAAGCCAGGCAGAACTGCTGTTCAGATCTTTGTCGAGGTATAAAATGAAGCCCAAATCCTTCAACGTGTTCACTTGCTCAGACTTGAGTTATGCTTTATTAATTTCGCAGGTAGAAATCAGTGGTTGGTGGGTGGTCATGAGCTCAACAGAGGCAAAAACCACCTACTGATACGACTACTTCTTTTCCTCTCTCGTACTCCTTTTTTTCCCCCCTGATGTAGAATGAGAGCAGCAGGTGTACAAGCAGGGATTTCTCTCTTTGTTAGATTTTTACTAGGCTTCTGTACAAATCCCTTCCTGGACTGCCAGAGAGATAAGAAAGTCTGTGATGATGAAAAATGGGTTGATGCCTCTTAAGTTGTATCCCAGAGATGGATTTCCAAAGAAAAACTGAGAATCAAATATAAAAAAAACCCCACTCATCAGATAATTATCAGTTTTTACTCAAGTGGGTATTACAGTTGTCTCTTAGTTAGTAAGATTTTTATCAAAAAAGTAAAAGCTCCAGCTACTCCAACAGTGGAGTTTTTACCCCAAAATGTCTTTGTCACCCTCTTTCTCTTCTCAGGTTGTCGAGGTTTTTCCGCAGGTGTGAATCCAACAGGTTTCGAGTCTCTCTTGTTCTCTTTTCCTCTCTCCCCTCTGATGTGGTTTTCTCATCCAAGACCCAAAAATGGTGAACCACAGCTGTCTGACCGCAGTCCTCTCTCACACAGGTCACTGCCCACTTCCTCTTCCTGTTATTCTGGTCAGTGTTGTCCGCTGGTGCTCCCAGCTACTGCTCCTTTTCCTGTCCTGGAGGGGAAAACAGAAAGAGATGGAGGTATGGGGAGGTATTGGTGGATTGGTGAAAAGACAGAAAAAAAGGGAGAGAGCAAGAGAAGCAGAGAGGGAGTGCATATGTCAAAACAGCTCAAAAACACTAGGAGAGGCAGAGAAAGCAGCCGGCTCATGTTCATGAAGCAGATGGAGTGAGTGTGTGAGATAGGAGAAGGGAGGGAGGGTGATGGAGAGTAAGGTGAGAGAGGCGTTACTTCTCGGTCCTTCTCAGAGAGCGGGAGAGCGACGGGGAGTGGGGGAGAGATTTATTATTCATGTGTGTGAGATAAGGATTAAGTTAAACAGGTTATTGGGGATAATCCTTAGAGATTTCCCCACATGAGGCTAGTAAATATTTCAGAGGGCTGACTTTGTGTGTGTGTGTGTGTATGTGTGTGTGAGTGTATCTGACAGAGAGATGTCGTCTAAGCTGGAAAATGAGATGAGAGGGACGCCTTGCCACACGCACGCACGCACACTCACACACTCCTTATCTTACTCCCCCCGTCTCTTCGGGGGTGAGTTGTTCGTCAGTAATTTGGCGAATTGGACAGGAAAGCCGGCTGTGTGTTTTTAAATTGAAACCTCTCCTGTGGCAATAGCAGTCCAGCCTTTCTTTTTCACTCCCATCTCACCCTCCCTCCCTCTCTCTGTCATCTTTTTCTCATTCTCCCCGTTTGCTCTGTCTCTTGTTTCTTTTATATTTTATTTTGCAGTTTCAGCTCAGTTCTACATAAAATATTGTCATTTCATCTGGGAGCAGCTTTTCCAGACATCATACATCAACATTTACTTTAAATCTACTTTATGTAGTACTTGTGTATGTACAGTCTCTCTCTTGCTCTCAGTTCTCTGATCTGATTAGTGAGGGCAATACTGTTATTTTTTTCTCTCTAGACACAGTCCAAACTTTAAGACAAAAGGACTGTTTGTCATTGCTTTTCAAATAAGAAACAGACGGCCTTCACAAAAACAATGCAAGCTTCTTCTAATCAGGAACTTCTTTAATTAATGAAGGATTTTCTGTGAAGCCTGTGCTGTGTATGTTCTATACAAGAGGATTACAGACTTTATAAAACAGACAAATGTCATGTATGAGGCCGCACCTCACAAAGCAGCCCCACCCACAGCCCTAATTTAAGTTTTTTTCACTATGCAAACACAATGAAAAATCTGCTAGTTTCTCTGTATTGCTAAAACTGACTTCAGCACTGCATGAAGCACAGCAACAGTGCAAAAAGCTCGAGGAGAAAAGAAGTGCAGAGGTGTGAGATGGCTAAAATCTGACCAATCAAAATGATGGAAGCACAAATTTCTGGCCATTTAATTTGCAGTGTGAATACCTTGTGTGTGCAGTTTTTTCCACTCCATTATCGAAATGGAGGATGAAGGGGTCTTGCACTATTATAAAAACGTCTGCTCTTGTCTGCTCTGTTCAGTATTCTTGTTCCACCCTGGTGAACCACCCTTCCTAAGTGTTTTCTTGTTTCTGACCAAGTAACATCTACCTTCAGGGAAAATCTTTCACCCGCTTCACTCCTTCTCTGTCGGAAAATGACTGTGCGTGTGTGTGTGTGTGTGTGTGTGTGTGTGTAGGTGTGTGTGTGTGTGTGGGGGAGAGAGAGAGATAGAAAGACTGTCATTTTAAACAGATAAGAAATAAGAAACTAGTGACTTGAATGGCAGCTGCACATCAGGGGGAACAAAGAAAGCTTGAACGATGGTGTTTGAAAATGTGTCGTTTTTTATTTGTTAGTCCATCGTTAGATTTAATGAAAATTAAGATTGCATCCTTTACATTGTGTGCAACATTTAATGACATTTGCATGCTCACATCATAACCACTGTTAAATCTAAAAAGACACTCTTTAAATCACCCATTAATTGGGCTCAGTTTTACAGAGCAGAGGCAGTGATGTATGTGAATAAAGGCAACAAGCGCAGAAATAAGAGGAAGATTTTTTCCTCATGTTGGCTGTCTGTTTTCTTTCAGTAAACAAGGCGACATGTACAAGACTGAGGGTTGTCTCAAGAACAAACAAACAAAATGTCACAAATATGATGGAAACTCTCTTGTTTACACATCTCTTTCCCTCTACCCCTCAGTGTATCTCTGTCATTCTGTCTTTTCAAAAATCCTCATGCTCTTGGCCTACTTTCCTAAATAACACTTTGGCACTAAAAATTGCATCCTCGTTCCACTCATGACATGTAAGGAAACGGGCGATATTTCCCCACTAGTGGTTTGACTGGAAGAAGACCATTGGGGGCTGAACATCAAGGAGCACTGAGAGGGAAGAAAGAGAAGGATGAGCAAGAGAGGAATATGTCTAACATGACAGATGTTTCTTAAATAGTGTCTATGTGCCTAGAGGGTCCACTTTCATCATTAACACATATAATGTTTTTCCTATAAATATAGATCCCTGTTGAAAACACTACCTCAAAGGTGGGTCCACACGACACAGGACTTTTCCTACTTATCTGTTCCAGTATGTTCCCACTGCTCATAACGATTAAAAGCAAGGTTCACAAAATATCATTCTTTTAAGGGTTCAGTTGCAGCTGACCTTTAAGCAAATTCAGCTTTTAAAAGTAAAAGTAAGTTGTTATAATTTCAGAGTAAATTATTGGCTTTTTAGTTTGTCCAGCTGACTCCCACAGGCTTCAACAAGGCATTTATTTTAAATGAAGATCCACCAGTTTTATTTTGACTTAGTTTTCAATAATAAATTAAAAGTTTGAAAGCCACGCTCGTACTGTAAGGAACCATATGTTTTTTCCCTTTAAATAATTTTTGTTTTTCAAAACTGCCAACAGGGACTTGGAAATTTTGACATGTTTGTTAATTTATAAGCAGAAGACTTATTTTTCTTTAGGAGAAAAACTGCTCACAACTGGGCTTGATTTACATCCGTGTAATTTTTGCACAAGGAATTCTGCTGCTTCATGACTCTGCGGCTACACCAACCATGTAACATATGCAGACCATTTATGAGACACATGCTACATGATTATGTTACTACCACAATAAGTGAAAGTGGTTACGCCGACATATGCACTGCTAAGATCTGCTCAGATAAACCAGTCTCTTGATTTTATTTTTATCTTTTACCTACACTAGCATTTGGTATTTAGCATTTTGCCAGTATCAGCGGTCACACCTCTCCTTAAATACTCTGCTGTCTCACTCGTTTTTTATTGTAAGCAAAGCATGCAACTCTGCTGTCATTATTATAGTGAAGGAGTCAGTCAGGAATAGCACTACATTTAGCACTTTAAGAAAACAGATCTTTCCATCAATACTACTGCAAATCCAGCATTAGTTCTTATCTGCTGGTTTGTTGGTTTGGTTCTGCTTGGTTTGGTCCAACCTCAACATACAGAAGCCTTGAGTTTGGGTCTCTGTTGGTTGTTCTGTTTGATCTTAATCTTGATTAATTTCTAGCTTTATTATTAATACTTTTGGAGTCTAGTTAGTGTGTCTCTGTTAGTTCTTTGTGTTTTCGTTGAGATTGTGGTGGGTTTTTTGTAGCATCCTGTTTTAGTTTTACTTGCTGACTGTCTTCCCTTTATTGCTTTCAGCAGCTCTTTATTAGTTTCATTTGCATTTAATTTACACTCCTATGTTAAACCCCCCCATTAGTGTGTGTCTATAAATACTTCTATAATTCCTTTGTTCAGTTGTTCAGTATTGCATCATCCATTTAGCTGGGTATCTGCAGCAGTTTGTTCCTGAGCTTGTGATCCTAGTGATTTTTGGATTTCTTAATTCCCTGGACTTTGCCTTTTCTGTTTTCTTGGAATAGAAGATTTTGGACTATGCATTTCTTTGACTTATTAGCAATAAATGTTTATTTTTGTACATCTTCCTCCTGCGCCCTGCTCTTGGGTACTCAAAAAAAAAAACCAACTACACTCGACATAGAAATCTATTGTCATGACAAGCTATGTCGAGCGGGCAAGAATGATGAAATCCATTTAAACACTGAAAAGAGACATAAAAATTAAGTCATTTTGTTAATGAGCAGTTTAGAAGATAAATGTCTGTATTTGTTAAGCTTTCTGTGCCTCAAATCTTTGACTCATTCTCTAAAAGAGTGCATCTTCTTTTAAATTATAGTTCCCATTTATATTTTCTTTGTTGTTGTTTTGGACAGTTTTCATCTACTCTTGAGACAAGCATCATATTTTATCCTCCTCAACCCTTCATTATACGAAAAAACCATACTACAATGAATCACAACAAATTCCATTCCCTGCATTGTTATCTATAAGCACCAGGCAGCACATAGTTAGAAAAGCAACAGACTAGAGCATTGTAATCTGCCCATCTGCCCATCCAGTATATCAGAATATTACCTAATTATCACATAAAACTAAAATGATCACCTTACGCATTTATGCCTCCAACAGTCAGTTTAACTTCATGTCAGTCTGGAAGACTGTCTAGAAGAGTTTAAAGCAATTTAATAGGTGGGCATCAAATCAGTATAAAATCAAATTTAAGTATAGTGTGAGAACAGTAACGGCATTGAATTCGATTTTTTCCAGAGAAGCGGACCTTTTATCATGTGGACATAAACTATCATCACATCATTATCATTAGACATTTGCATGAAATTTCTTGAGGAAGGAAAAACGTGTTTGTGAGGTCACTTGACATTTGATTACTAATGTCTATTGAGGTTTTCCATATATATGACCACTTACCACATGAAGTCAACATGTAATCATGGTGAGAATATAAGATCAAGTGAATAAAGCACCAGTCACAGAAACCTAGAGACCAGTCGGTGACCCCTTGGCAACCATCTGTCGCTAGGGAAAAATGTGTATTCTGTAACTAGTCTGCAAAAACGTCCTTTTTCTGCTTTGGTCACAAGCAAATTGTTGCATACAAATTTTAAGTGGAACCAACTGGCTTGTCTATAAACACCAGTGAAACTGTTTATAGACAAGTGTGAAATATGAGAAAAATAATACACAAACTGGACCATAATGGTGAGCATTTGACTTTCAATTAAATATGCTTGTGAAACATGTGGGCTGAGGCAAAAGTCTTACTTTGAAGGCTAACCTCTATTTCTGCTTTGAGTTGAAATTTGTCCTAGTTTTACTATACTGCTCAGGAAGTAGTTAGAAGTATTTGCAGACAAACGTGAAAAAAACAAAACAAACATAGGCCACCATGCTAGCAACCAAGCGATCAATACGAGGTTTTCATTGTAGCACCTTCATTGCAACCAGTTTCACCCAGTGACAGCCAGCAAGCTCCAGGAACCACTGCTAAGTAGTTGGGCGATAGACGTTTCCTTACTGGTTGTAAGTATGTCCGATATCGTCTGGAACCAATCTCTGACACCACATGAGAAACCTCAACCGACTTCAATTTAAAAAAAAAAAATCTTCTCTTGATGCATTACTGAGATTCCCTACCCCAGAGATACCTCATTTGCAAGAACAGGATGACCTTGATTGTTGACCTATTACCGTCTAATCACTTCATCATTGAATGCAAGTGTAAATTTCCATCAAACTTGAAGAAATCCCTTCAAGGTGTTCAACAGATATTGGTTTCAAGAGAATAAGGCAGGCAGAGTGAATTTTTATTATGCCTCTAGCCAAAGTTTTACTCTACTTCAAAATATGATATACACCTTTACGCTTTGCAGTTACTGTTAAAATGTATTTTTTACATAATTTTTTATTTTAAGATGAATTCATTGGGAAAAACTGCAGTTTCCTTATCTCTCCTCATCAAATTTTCACATTTTTATCTGATAAAGAGAATGATTACAACTCTTGTGACTGGAATGAGTCTTTCTTGCTGTCATTTGGCCAGTACTTGCATCATCAGATGTAGGATTTCAGGTTGTGAACAGAGCCTGCCAAGAAGATACAGAATATTGACAAGTGAAGTGGAGTATAAAGGCATGTCATAGGATGACAAAAGCATGGAGCTACAGTTGAAGAACTGTGAAGTAGTTACTTAAGTGATGAGAAGTCCTTCCTATCTCTTTAGTAAATAATTTGAATCCCATCCATATTGCTAACAAATACTTTGAAAATATATTTTCAGTGGAACAAGTTCTGAAAAGAACATTAAAAATCTTCATTGCACCAGTTAAAATGAAGCTAGAAAAAGATTTCTTACTGAAAAAAATAAAGATAAAAGTAATTCTATTCAAGTCAGGACACCAAGGTTAGATTTGTAACTTTAAGGAACTGAATGCGTAAATTGATTTGGAAATGTTTAACCTTGAAATCATCAGCCTTCAACTACTTTATTTTGTTGCAGATTACACTTTGTACATGCTAGAGTCTGTTAAATCCTCCGTGCTATACACCCACCTCACACCATGCCGAATAACAATGTTTCAATGCTTACTGCACAAGCTGATCACTAAATACATTTCAGCATGTAAATTCAGTCATGATTCATTAGTCATGCTGCAACACATTTGTTAATCGCCTAACCACCACAAAAAGGCTGTTAGAAAAGCATTATGTAAATGGCTGTCAGTAAATTTCAGCATAGTGACTGAAATGGTTTAATGGTTGTACAGACCTCCTCGGTGTGTTATTGCATCAGATTCATTTCATGTGAAAAAGCTGCATATCTTTACTTTTAGATCATTCTTAGCAGCTGTTGTGCATTTAGGTCAAACATACTGGGATGCGATTAGATGACCCTTCGTCCTGGCAAGCTTGTATTAGAGACTCATAGCCTCCATGTTTCTAGTCACCCACATTATGCACATCAGCCCTGATTTCCACTAAATGTTGTATTTTGGCTCTCGTTCCTAGAGCAAGTTGGGCAGAATTATCAAATGCCATGTCTGATGTTTCTTTCAAATCTCTACTTTTTCCCCCAAATCTTAGGTCCAAATATTTTATACAATATAAACTGTAACTAATGCAGAGGAACCCCCCCCCCCCCACACACACACACACACACACACACACACACACACATATTTACAGTAATATAAAGTTAGATCATCTACTACAAAGTAAACGGCTGCTTCCCATTTATAGTCAGTGTTGGCTTCATTTAGCCATCTTGATCCTTGTCTATTTTCAACCAACTATTTATGAACACAACACTCAACATAGATCACACACACACACACACACACACACACACACACACACGCACATAAAAAAAATCTTCTAAGCCACATTTAAAGACAACTTTTTTCACAAACCATCTTAGTTCTTACCAGCAATAAGTAAGACATGTTTCCACTGGGTGTTGGACTCTGCAAGACCTGCACTCTGTCACTAATTCTGTACATAATTATTATAAACAGGATTTCTAGGAGCAGCCAATGGGTGGAGAGTATTGGGTTAGATGGTTTCAGGAGCTTATTTCTGCATTTTTTGCAGATAAATCACATCTTTTGGCTGGTTTGGGAGCACCTTGGTCTCACCAGAGGCTGGGGAGAAGGTCTGTGCATGTCCACTTAGACTGCTGCCCACAACACAGATCCCGGTGATATCATAAAACTGGTAACATTTTTAACAATTATTTTTGCTAGAAAAATAAATTTTCGAAAGCAGATTAAAAAGCTCATCTATATTGTTCTACCTGCCTGTAAGAGGAAGTAAAAACCTAACCATCCACAGGGAGAACATATAAAATCCACACACATGCAAAATAAAGTGTATCGTCTGTAAAACAAAGATATAATGGAGCTTCCAGTAAAAGAGCTCTTGTATGCCGATCCACCATATATCTTAAATATGTTATGGCTACAAGTGAAAAAAAAAAGATTTGTGACCATAACATCATTTACTAGCTATCAAAACCCAAATTAGAGCCAAACAGACAAGTTACCCTTTTCTGCTTGGCTGCCTCAGGCAGACTGTGGGCATCTTGCTTCATCACCACAGACAGTTTTAAAACAGGTCAGACTGAGTTGCAGATGTATGATTTAGTGTTTGTGTCTGTATCTGAAAAGCTGAGGTATCTAACTCTCCCTCATGCTGTCAGTCAGCTGTGACTCTAAAGCTTGACACCTGTTCTTGATTTCTCATCACATTAACCTATAAAATTTAAGAACAACAGTTAAAACAAGGATTGAAACCAGCCTGTTCTGCAAAGTGTACTAGTATCTAGTTTCCTGTTAAAAGATGCAGTATAATATTTGTTCCACTTTGCACTTAGAAGGAAAAACAGAGGAATTTTCTTTAAAATTTAAAGAAAAAAGTCCAGCCTTTAACCTGGAGACTGACTTGATTTGTATCTTTCACGTTATTTTTGAATTTACAGTAAAATCTAGAGAGCTTTTGTAATCTGAAAATGTTGTGAAAATGAAACCAGGGCAAACAAGGCCTCCCTCTCCTATGACCTCAGTTTAAAAAAAAAAGTCATTTCAGTTTTAACCAGCTTGAATTGTTACGACACACCAATCAAGAGAGATATATGTTAGGACATTAACCCCTCCTGTGTGCATGCGTGTGAAAATCTTTTGTGTTACTATACATGCGTCTAACATCATTTGTGTGTGTGTCTGTGTGTCTTTGTGTTGTGTAAATAGACAAGATCCCTGAGGACAAATGATGAGGAGATGATATCTTGTGAAGTGTGCCCTTTAAAAATAGCAGGGTCGCTGTCAACATTACTTGGCTCTGGATGAGCTCTTTGTTTCTGTGTCCATTTGTCCGTGTTTGTGTGTGTATTCCAAGATACCACAATGATCTTTGTGTGCGCTAATGCATGTTTATTCCTGCACTGTATCATTCTGTGTTTTCTGCATGTGTTCCGATGAGAAAAAGGATCTGTTTTCAGGCATGACTGATCACTGCATGCCCTTTGTGCATGTGTGTAATAATAAATATATGTGTGTGTTTGCAAAGAGGAATGAGGTGTATTCATCCAGAGCTCCTGTGTCTGATGTACATAGTAATGTGAAATACTGCCCCGGGGTGACTCAGGAAGAGAAAGAATGGGATGGGGGGTAATAAAAAAGGTAGATGAGGAGCCAAAAGAGCAATATAAAACAAACATGCTAAGTATTTATATTTGTATGTTAGCTACATGTAATTTAATGTTCCTCCATCCCTATTTTAATCCCCACAGTTTTTGACATAGCTTCTGTTATTATCGCCCCATTGCATTTAAATGTGAACAGAAAGAAAGTGTCACCTCTATAGGCTAAATCATACATAATTCCAAAAGCTCAAATGTAAAGCATCCACAACTCACATCATAGGTGTAGATTTAACATTTCTGTGGGGGTTGGGGGTGTGCATAAAAGACAAGATTTATGAATCAACTGTGAAGAAAAGGAAGGGTCTTTTTACTCACAAAACATAAATGATGAGCTCACATAACCAATCTTTTGTGGTAAACAACTGTGACAGAGGGAGTTTTGTGATCTTAGTCAGCAGCTGCAGCATTTCATCTGGTGTTGGCAGTTGATAATCAGGGAGGAGGCACACGGAAAAAAGGGTCGAAAGTCAGGTATTCAGACATCTTTCCATAAGTTTAGAATTGTTGCTGTTTGCAAACCAGCTTGTCAGATGGGTTCAATCATTACATGCTGACTGTCACATCTGGGGGAGTGAGCAACAGACAAAACACAAAAAGGCAGAGCAGAGCAAATTTATGCCTATATGTGTGTTAACTCAGTAGGTATAATAAAAACAAATAAAAACAAAAAGTCAAGAATATTTTTCCCCAGGACTCAGGAAATTGTGCCTGCAGCTCAAAAATGTATAGGGTGTTACCCCACCCAACCCCTCCTCCCGATGCTGAAATGAAGCTCAAGCCCATGACTGTCATTATTAATTATCTTATCTAATTCTGCATACATCAGGAGGGGAAAAAAAACTAACCAAACAATGAAAGAATTAGATTTTTTTCTAATCAGTCACTAATGACAGATGTGTGGCTGTATTAGCTGTCTGACAGTGCAAATTAAAGCTGCTTAAGTAAACAGCTTTATCTTAACACTGAATCAAATTATGTTATTTATGAATACAAAGCCAACAATTTAGCAGATAAAGATTTACAGGAAATCTGTGGCAATCATTTCTCTGAGGAGTAAATGAAAGCCAAATGTTGAAAGCTAATGTTGGACCTTCAGGGTTTGGTTGAAAAGATCCAAATCCAAAATCAGAGGCTGATAAGATAAAGTAAAAGTAGCCTTTTATTTAGGCTGAAGGAAAACGCTCAAAAAACAAAGAAAAGACGAAGAAAAATTCTAAACAAGAACACCGAGACAAACAGGTCAAACTAGGGAAACAAAAAGGTGATCTCACAAAAGCAATATCTACACAAAGACACACTGAAGGTAATCATGGGTAACAGAAACACCTGAAACCAATCAAGGATAAAAAAAACAGGGGGACAGAGAACTGACAACACGATGACATAAAGGAGGCATCCAGCAAAACAGAACACACATTAAAGGAAATTAAAGCTACACAAAGAAACATGTTTAATCGTAGATTTTTTAAGACTCGTTAAACTAAAGTTCGTTACACCAAATAGACACAGAATATATTTAATTTTAAATAAAGTTCCTATAGTGGCATTTGAACCTTCCACCCCACCGATCCAACTGCCAAGAATATAAAGAAAAACAGCAATAAATATAAAAATGGGAAACAATAAAACAAACAGAGCAAACAAACAAAGCATAAAAAAGAAGCACCATATAATACCTCAAAATCCACAGTCCCAACGCTACCTTCACTGGGTGGCCTGAATCACATCTCCAAAATGAATAGCATTGTTGGTATTTGACTGTGTGACTTAGCCAGTTATTTGTTAAGCTGTTTGTTAAAAATGTTTCTGAGAGTAAAAGAGTAGCGTAACATCCTTGACCTAACAAAGTACTGATGCAAAATGATTCACTGGTAATAGGTGCTGCTGTGCTTCAGCTGCTTAAAAAAACAAAATTGGAAAACTGGAAACATGACAGCAACTGGCCTCAAACCAGGGTGTTACTTTAGTTCAATGACTATGTACTTTTCATGTTATCCAAAGAGATTAATATAAAAGAATCCATGTTATTTGGGGTATTTTAAAGCAGAAAAATGACCAAGCTTAGAAATATTTTCTTCCAGTTGATCTCATAATATATTTAGTAGTACAGTTTCCTCATGACACCAGAAAATACTACTTGTCTTTTGTTCTGGTGTTTTGAAAGACAGTCTCTAGTGTAGAACTATAGGGAGAAAATATGGAGGTGAAGAAGGGAGAAAGGGAGGTGAAAAGAATAAAGAAGCGCTAAAGGATACAGGACTCACTTTCTTACACCCACACACACACACACACACAGATGCACACACAAAGGATTTATATGCAACATCCCCATTAAAATCCAGAGATAATGACCTACAAATTTCTCCCAAACAGACTTTCCTCCCTTCTGCCTCCTCTTGTTTTACTCCCCCATCTCTCCTTCTCTCTCCCACCTGTCTGTCTCTTATTGCTGCTGTCTTTCATCACCCCCTCCACTCTGTGGCCGAAACCTATCAGAGGTTGAATCAATGACGAGATGTCTGAGGATGTCTCTGCATGTATATCTGAGATCTGAGTGAGAGAAAATGTGTGTATGCATTTGCACATTGTGAAAAGAAATCTGTGTATGTGTTTCTTCCTCATTATTGAGAGATTTTGCGATTGTGTGGTTTAATGTGCTCTGCCTAGCTCCCATTTCAGTATTTCATACATCAAAAAGTGTGAAAAAACACATTTATGTGTGTGTGTGTGTGTGTGTGTGTGTGTGTGTGTGTGTGTGTGTGTGTGTGTGTGTGTGTGTGTGTGTGTGTGTGTGTGTGTGCGTGTGTGTTTTTGCATGTGTTTGAGTGAGCTTCTTCTTTGAGGATGCTAACTAGTGGATGCTAAATAATGCAGCATTCTGCCGAATGCCTCTCCTCCCCAACAACATCCTGATTAGTGATTCGGGGTTTGAAAATGTTAATGCTTTTAACACAGTCACTTCTCATTCACATCAAACTGTTGAAAACAGCAGGACTGAATAGGCTCACATATAGAGCATACACAAACATGGACAGTGGTAGAACCAGATAGACATACTTGTACCAACTCACATGTAGGTAGACAGATGCAAGCATGGAAAGATACCCCTTCAAAATATAGAAACTGACACTTACATTATTGCATATCCACAGAGAAACAGGATAAAAAAAAAAGACATTGGAAGAGCAGGTTTAAAATTTTTAGCTTTTGTTGGTTTCTTCATTATTGACCTTCATTAAACTATTAAGTAGTCTTTACTGTTGAAGAGAATTTAATTGAATTGTCTTTTTTAGGTTTCGTCAGCTTCACAGACAGAGTTACATCTGTTTCAGTTTTTTCAAGCAGAGCCCTGATGTAAATTAGCCTTTATATGTTTAGTGTTCCTGGCTTCTTTAACCCTGATCAAGACAACCTACTGAAGCTCAAAGTGAACATCAGAATGGGGAAGGGAGGTGATTTAAGTGACTTTGAATGTGGCATGATTATCGGTGCCAGACAAGCTGCTCTGAGTATTTCAGAAACTACTGATTTACTGCAATTTTCCCACACAATCATCTCGAGGGTTTACAGCGAATGGTCCTAAAAAGAGATAATATCCAGTTAGCAGCAGTTCTGTGGATAAACATGCCCTTGTTCACGTCACAGGTCAGAGGAAAATGGGCAATGGGAACTAAAATGTGCGGAAGAACATCTCAGAGCACACAACACACTGAATCAAAAACAGGATACTAAGAGTATAATTCACTTCGGTTTACCAGAGTAGATAATACAGTAGAAGATTGGAAAAATGTTGAATTGATTAGTTTTGATTTCTGCTGCAACAAAACTTGGTGTAACCAACAAGAGAGAATAGAGCCATCCTGCTTTGTATCATTAATTTAGGCTGCTGTGGTGGTGTAAAGGTGTGGGGGATAATTTCTTGCCACACTTTCAGCTTCTCGCTACAAACCAAACATTGGTTGTACTCCACAGCCTGCCTGAGTATTGTTGTTGACCATGTCCATGCTGTTTCCACCATTGTTACATGCCTTTTCACAATCACCTAAAACTGTTTTTGTGAGCATGAAAATAAATTTACTCTATTCAACTCACCTTCACAGTCACCAGATTTCAATCATAAATAGCACCTTTCGGATATGGTGGACCGGGAGATTTGCATCATGGATGTGAGGCCAATAAATCTGCAGTAACTGTGTGATGCTATCATGTCGATATGGGCCAAAGTCTCTGAGGAATATTTCCAACTAGGTCCAACCCAATACTAGGAAGATATACAAAGTGGCTGGTGAGTGAACAATAGGTCCACTTGATAATCATATGTTGTCTGTGTATGTGGGGACACTGTTCTCCCCTCACCCCTAACCAGTGATGGCAGACAGCCCCTCCCTGAGCCTGGTTCTGCAGCAGGTTTCTTTCTGTTGAGAGTTTTTTCTTCCCAATGTCACCAAGTGCTATCTCAAAGGGGCAAGT
The DNA here is from genome assembly GCF_057382095.1 of Aulonocara sp. 'chitande type north' Nkhata Bay. Classification (NCBI taxonomy): domain Eukaryota; kingdom Metazoa; phylum Chordata; class Actinopteri; order Cichliformes; family Cichlidae; genus Aulonocara; species Aulonocara sp. 'chitande type north' Nkhata Bay. The sequence goes on along the minus strand of NC_141356.1, from coordinate 16,183,260 downwards.
CTAACTATTATTTGTCCTTCTGTTATTGTAGGGTCTTTAACCCAAAATATAAAGTGCCTTAATTTTATATGAATAAAATTCATTGAACTGAACTGAACTGAATTAAAACAGCTATACTGATTAGCATTCGGATAATTTTTCTGTGAAGTAGAGTTTAACCGAACGTACGGTATTTGTAACTAGCGTTCTCACAATGCTAATGTAATGCATGATTCCTGTCTATGTATATTTTATAATTTTCATGAGGTTCAGACATTTTCTCTCTCTCTTTCTTGCATTCCAGTAAAAGTACTTTTTTATTCAATATTTATTAACACCATGTCCAATGTGATCAGCTCAGTTTCACTAGTGGTGAGAGAGCAATGCAGACTAATCAGCATGTAAGTATAAATGCAAACCCAATTTTTTAAATTTAACACATTGACCAGCTGTGATGAGCAGAGTGAAAGAACTGTGTTTAACCTTCACACTACTGGACCACTCACACTACCTTGTGGAACACATTCTCACTTTAAATGACAAACAAGGTAAAGTATTACAGCAGTACTTTCTATTACAGCTCAGTAATAAAGTGGTAATACTAGGGAAACACGAGAGAAACAAGAACCTAATAATGTGGTGATCAGACAATAGTTTTCCCCCATTCACTCTGCTTCCATTGCAGTAAAAAGAAAGAAAGAAAATGTACAGCAGTTATTTTGGTTTATTATGGATTTTTATGAAATGTAATTAATTAGTTTAATAATTTATGCTTTCCTTATAGTTGTGAGTGTTGGTCACTTTAAACTGTCCCCTTCAACACTAGGCACTGCGGGAAAGAGCCACCTGCCAGGAGGTGGCAGAATGCTGGGAGTTTGCACTTTCTGTTTTATCACTGGATAAAGACAAAGAAGAAGTGGGGCGACACCTGTTAACTTTAGCCTCCTTTTGCCCCCTTTTTGGCTTAACTCATAGATCCATGCTTGTATAAACCAGTCGATTATAACACAAATATCTGGAATCAAATCCATATGCTAGCTACGGCTGTACTGCAAGGTAAGTTATATTGTCTTGTTGTTATTAACTTAAGCTACATACTATTAGCTCACATTAGAGTATCTAACAGTGCCTTAGCATCAAATTTTAGCTTAGTTCTTCAATAAAGAAATAAAAACTCAGACTGAATAAAAGTAAGGTTGTCTTGAAATAAGTTGACCATTATTATTGTAAATATGAATAGAGAACTAGAGCTTATTAGACAAAACTACCATAGATGTTTTCATTTATTAATCCAGAACATAATATTTAAATTATTGCTTTTAAGCAAAGCAGAATGCTGGGAACCTAGTGTAGGATTCATTCAAGCATTGTAATATAGTAATACTGTTCAAATATGACATGAGCCAATATTACCTATTAATTATGAGGTTATTACAGTGAAAACTTTTAAAAATGTGAAAATTCAAGCTCACAGACATTACTTTCTTATTTCTAGCAGGTTATCATATTGCTACCTAAGTATTACACTACTATCAGCAATTGGTTTTGTCTCATGTGAATTTCTTTATTTCCACATTATTATCCCCAGTTTGGGGGTAATATTGGTGTAATATTACTCAACTGTTGATATTTCTTGGCTATTAAGTAGTCATTACTTTGGTAATTGAGTAGTATTTACCATGTTATTACATTCTTGTTTGTGCCTTGTTACCCTACTATTACCACTTTTTTACCGAGCTGTAACAGAAACTGCTATCAGTATTACATTTTAAAAAATTATTACTATTTAATATTTTTCTAAAATGTTTTCTGTCTTCTTGCTCTACAGTCTCAGCGTTAGCTTACAGAGCCACAACATCCGCATGAAAAACGAGCGATATTTCAGATGAAAACAATGTCTCATTGTCTCAGCTCTCAGCCTTTCCGCCTCATTGTGACAGAAAGGCTGAGAGTTCACTGGAACTGTAGTCAGCTTTTGAAATAACCAGTCATAACAACAGTGTGAGATAGCAGTCAACTACACCATAGCTGCTTTTCCATACCACAATTCTGCCTGTGCATTATTTTAATCAAAGGTATTTGAAAATCCTTCACTTGGAACTTGCAAAATCTTACAACTGCACCAGTGAGCAGCACATATCAACACTTTGTTTACAGGCAAACGGAGTGATGCTCAACTTCTGAAATGAGGCAATAGACAACCAACTCACACTGCTGCATAGAGTATTAAAATGCAGAACCGTGAAACTGGCATGTGTTTTATTCTGCTTTGTTTGAATTTTGGGTAGCGCTCAGCAAACAAGGTGAAAAGCATGAGCTCCTGCTTTTAAAAGAAAAAAAAGTGACAGAGAAAGACTTTATCTTTTCAAATGACTGAATTCAAATGAACTCACAGTGCAAAAGAAAATGTGTTCAGTTTAAACTGCCTGAGGCAGAAAGGGAGAAATAAACATGCTCTGCACGCTTCCTTTTTGTATTCCTCTTGCATTTTGGTTTGAAAATGAAGCATCTTTAGAGACATTCTGCATGTCTCATGCTATTTAAAGAGAAAAAAAGGATCTATATGACGAAGGTATATTTTGGTTGCCTTTGCTTAGTATTAAACATCCACAGTATATTTGCCACATAATAAGTACTTAGCATTCTTAGCATTCATGAAGCTTTTGTGTGTTTCCGTCTTTGCTTCACAGGCATCCTTATTTATTTATTCTTTTTAATCATTTTGCCACAGGCATAGCAATATTGCAGTACCACGGGAGCAATGCTGTACTATTGGGATTACTGTATGTCTGTCTGGATCTAAACCTCCGCTAAATGTGTTAAAAGGTAAAAATGCAAATGATTTTGTTTTCAAGGTCACCAGACTGTGTGATTTTCTTTGACATCCAGCCATCCAGCTGTGATACAGAGAGCATCAAGGTTAAAATGCTTTGATGCTTCCAGTAGGTGATCTCCCTCCGTCTCTCTCTCCCTCTCTCTCTCTGATGATGCAACCTCTCATCACTCCTTGCCAAACGGTGCTAACTAGTGCCCAGACTCTACAACTGCCTCCTTCATGCCTTTTCTTGATATTTTTCTTCCATATCGCTGTGTTTCCCCCTACTGAATGCGATTCAAATGCCCTCCCTAGAAGCACACAGAGCACCATGCAAGCCAAACAAATCTGACTGAGTTGTTTATCACAAGAGCTTGAATGTCAACTTGGCAAAACCTCCAGCTATAGTGTGTGGAAAGGAATGAGAGTAATTACACAGACTGACAGACACAAAAACACACGCGCACACACAAAATTGCAAGAGATGCAACTGTGCAATCAAAGACACAAACACACACACACACACACACACTGTTTTTGTATAATAAACAGACTGAGGCAACGCTTTCATGTCGTCTCTCAGTTAAATGTGTGTGATGAAGCCATTAATTGTCTTTCTCTCTCTACCTTTTCCCTCTCTTTACTTAGGCTCTATTCACCTCTTTCCTGTTTCCTCTAAACCTTCTTCATTCTCTTTGTCTCTTCCCACCTATTTCTGTCTTTCCACCTCTCTCGCTTTCCCCTTTGCCTCTTTTTCTCACATGGTTCAATGATTGGAGACTTCAAATTGCCACTGAATTTCATCATAGAACCCCACTCCTGCTCTCACTGCTCTTGTAGCCTCCTGCCAAATACACCAAGATATGCAAGAACACACACAAGCTCAATATGCCACCAGGACAAAAATCCATGTCAAAGACAATTGGAGAAAAGAGGGGGTTAGGAAAAAAATACAGGAAAAAAAAAACCCATTTCTTTTGCAAAAAGCAAAAAATATTTGGTGCAATGTTTGATCCACATAAATCAACAAGGGACGATAAGAAAGACTGAAACATTACACTCAACTAGGCAGTGCTTTAAATGTAGTGCTCTTCCTGTGGCCGTAACTAACCACTTTTTGTTGAAAAATGTATAAATTAAAAATTGCCATTATAATTTTGGGCATTTCTTTTTTTCCAAGATGGCGACGTTGTACAGAACAACAGATTTAAATTTATTTTTTCTTTTCTCTAATCCACACAGGTGGTCGTAGGTTTAGGAACGTAGGTGTAGGCTAACAAGTTGCAACTTGTTAAAAGACATTTAAACATATATTGGTGGGGGTGTATATGTATATATGAGCCTAGTTTGAACTAGGCTTAACCTAAAAAAAAATCCCAAATAAACTCAAATTTGTGCGTGCAATTCTTTTTTTGTTTTGTTTTATCAATCATTAAAGATGTATACCCTACAATCATTCCACCTTTGAAAAACAAAAGTTCAAAGGATTTATATAAAACCAAAAAGTACCATGACATTTATGACCATGACGAGTGTGTGTAAACTTCTGACCACAACTGTGTGTGCATATACAGACTCCCTAGGCAAAGGTATTTTACACTTTGAGCTTGACTAATCAGGTTTGAGTAGGTTTGGGCTACATGCAGGTTTAGAGCCCCTGTGGCGAGGACTGTTTGGAGAAAAAGAAAAAAAAAACTGCTGTTGCCCTCAGAGCCCAGGGGAACTAATCAGGCCATCTAGTTGTTGATTATTGTTTCTCAAGTCCATATTTCTGTAATGTTGATGTATATGACCAGTCACTTCTTCCTTTGAAAGTTCCTCAGAAATAAAAATAATAATAATTTTTTGTTTTTGCCCACAGTTATAAGCAATTTTCAGTTAAACAGGTCACATTATAAGGTGGGCAGCATGTAGATGGGAGATTGTATTTTGAGGCTTTTTTGGGCCCAATTTAAAGTTTCACTTTCGCTCACTGTTCACATTTAGTTAGGGATAGACACAAACAGTTTGTGGTTAAGGTAAGGAAACGATCCAGGTTTAGCTTTTAAAATTGGCTATTTAAAAAATAAATAAACCAAGGCTACAAAGCTTTATTCTACAAATTTCTCTGATGCTAGGTTTCCCCAAATCTAAAGGTAATGGCACCGAGTTCGAGCTAATTTTCACTCAAGGCATTACATCAGCTCACACAGATGGCCTAGCCTCTCCCTTCTGAAGGACAATAGTTTCTGTTTTGCCTAATTCCAACGCAACTATAATAAAAATCCACTTTTCACTAATCTACAGATCTTTCCAATGAAGAATCCTCCTAGAAAGAGAGCAGTGTGCGTTGTGATTTAATGAGCGTTATATCTGAGCTGTGTTTAGCAGATGTTCTTGCAACAGTTAAATGAGTCTTATAGGAGAACAACATGGATCTGGACAAATCAATGCTGTGAATCAATCATTTTTAACTTATCCATCGTTAAATTATATCCAAGCAAAATAAATTGTTCTATCAGTTATACTAATACTGGCAGGGGCAGCAGTGTAAGCAGACATTCCTAGAGCTTCTGCTCCCTGTCCACTGGATCCAGCTCTTCTGGGGGAATAACAAGGCGTTCCCTAGACAGCCAAAGTACATAATCTCTCCAGCATCCGGAAGAGAGTCCTGGGATTCCCCAGGGGTCTCCTCCCAGGTAGACATGCCCAAAACACGTCACCAAAAAACCATCCAGGAAGCATTATAGTGAGACGCCTGAACTACCTCAGCTTACCGCATTTTATTGAATTTTTTTAAAAATATATTTGGCATTAGTCAAAACTGATGTTTTAATATGGGAATCCCAGAAAACTGATTCTGTTCATCTGGATGTTGCATTTCGAATATAACATCCAGATGAACAGAATCAGTTTTCTCAGACCTTACCTGTATGATTGAGCATACTTCAAGACCTTTAATATGGGAGGCTCAAACTACTATTGTCACAGTAAAATAAAATAAAATAAAATAAAATAAAGGTTTATACCTGGGACATGGAACATGTCCAATATCTTTTATGGCACCTTAAGAATATAAGATATCTCATGTGTGATTTCAAAGTGTTGAGACCGCGTTGTTCAGCAGTTTTACTGCTCCTTAGTAAATCATATTTCCTAAGAACATGGCCAGTCTGGTGACCTACAGACAAAGAAAGGTAAACTCTTAAAAACGCTATCAGTTACTTTTGGAAAACAATAGATACACGCAGCATTTTTTTTACAAATTCTGTTGTGTTTTTTAAAAACACTATTATTTATGACAGTGATGAATAAATGAACAAACAAACTTCCTCTTCTGATAACTGATAAAAACACCAAGAGGTCTCAGCTCAAACCTTATCTTCTTCTAATTACACTTTGCTCTTTGAAGTGAGGTCATGTTATTGTTGCAATGTATACAAAAGGAAGTTAGTCACAGAGGTAAAAAAAAAAAAACCTCAAATACTTTTCAGACTGAATAAAATGTTACGACATTTACCGTAACAAACCAGTCAGCTGGCTGGCTATATTGTCTACAGTTGAATCTAGAGTCCCATTTAGGGAACTGAGGCTCATATCAAAAATCATTTCCATAAAAGGATTTCCTCCTTGCTCACATCTGGAAAACAAGTCCCATAGAGTGATGTGTTTGTGTGTATTTGTTTGTGTTTCAGTGTGAACATGTATGGCGTGTGTGTGTGTGTAATGCGCGGACGCACGTATGAGCACGTGTCCACTTGTGCATGTGGGTGAGCCAAGTGAGATAATAGAAACAATACTTTATCTGATCTAGCCAGTCCTTAATCAGGTCTCCCCAGTCCTTCCTGCTGGTGGTTTCCATAGCAACAACCCTTCACTTCTTTAAAGTGCTCCTCTGATTTGTTGTTTTGTACTAAAAGTATCTTTGAAGACACTTGGCTGAACCTCTAATAAAAACATAATGAACAAAATTAACAACATGCTGCTTAAATTGTAGAAATCTTTTATAAAACTTGGCTGTGATACAAAAAACATATCAAAATATACTAATAAGATTGTAAGAACAGCATTATAGGATATATCATAAATACTTAAAATTCACAATGGCTTCATCCTGGTCACATCTGATAGTGTTAAAAATTAGAACCTTTCACTTCAGCTTTACTTTTGATAACATATTCTTATAGACATTACTGACTTTTCTCATTTACCAGTGCATTGTATCAAAGTTGTAAAGTTTTTTGTTTGTTTGTTAGCCTGGGGGGGGGGGTCCTAATTGAGTTGACAATTTTAATTAATTTTATCCAGTATTACTTTATTTTTTCACATTAATGTTAACTGGTTTCTATTTTAAACTCCTTTATTTTGCTGTATTTCGTTTTTATTGCTATTATTGTTACAAATTTTAGTCTATGTGAGCTTTAAATCGCAATATATTTTAATTTATTTTTGTCTTTTTATTAGATTTTTATTTAATTTGCTCTGTCTTCTTATGTTGTTAGCATTAGTCTTCTCTGTAGCACTTTGATTTGCACTGATCTCAAGACAAGCCGCTATATAAGAGATTGTTTTGATGACCATGGTTAGCTGCTAATTTACTGTTTTCATTTTAATTTTTATCTTCAACCCTCAAAAGTGGCAGTAGAGGAAATTGCAGAGGAGTTCTTAAAATATTCCCAAGGTGTGGCTGCATCGAGTTGAGTTTTTACAGTGAACTTAAAGTGACGTAAAGTAGTTATCCAGCTGCACTGGTCAGAAGTTTCCATCAACTCAACAGGAAGACAGAGGTTACGGCATTTCACAGTGCTCTCTGCATGTGTGTGTGTTGCATGCTGCTACTGTTTCAATAGTAGGAAGTCAGTGTGACCCCACACAGTAGAAAAATTCCTCGGCCCAAAGCATTTCACACTGGTAACATCACGTTGAGGACATTTACTCGCCTGCAAGTTACTGTTGATGATTTGTGGCAGAAGACTGAACAAGCAGTGGTGGTCCACAACGTTTCAGTACAATGTTTCAGTAAAAGAAGGCACTTCTCACCGGACATCCAGTTATCCGGTTCTGCTTGTCATATAGCATGCTGGAGAAGGTGTTCTTCTGAATCGCTACTGAATAAATAATTATTCAGTAGCAGCACTTGAAGTTGCCATTGTGATTCAAGAACTAGCTAACCAGTGACCAGTGTTGGGGAGTAACGGAATACATGTACAAAATGCGAAGAACTGTATTCCGTTACAGTTACCGTTTAAAAAGGTGGTATTCAGAATACAGTTACTTTGCTGAAATAAAGGGCTTACACGGCGGTATTTTCCTGTATCATATGTTCAGCTATGCCCTCTCTATTTTTGGTTTCCACACCCCAAGCAAAACACGCATTGAGAGGCTCTAATGCCTGTATCTCAATCCCGCGGCCCATGTCACCCCTACTTGCGGCCCACATAATGATGTGAAGAAATATTTTTAAAAAAGTATTCACAAAAATTATTTAATATGAGTGTTACAGGCATAGTCCCAAAGAATGTAGCCTCATGGGCAGTGTAATCTGTGCTGCAGGGAGAATGGACTGCCATACCCGTTATGTGTCTGTGAGCGCCAGGGAGGAAGAAAAAGGAGAGTCGAAAAGTAAGAGATGTCACTGACCAGAAGCGGGAGATGGAAGCATGTAAATATAATAATAACCACTGCAGCCAAAAAGAATATCTGACGAGCCCAGTTGTAAGTAAGCTATTAAGACTCGACTGTACACTGTGTTCATGTTTTCCTCCGAAACAATAAGTTCCGTTGGAGCAGCCTTTCAACGCCTCTCTCTGTCTCTCGCTAGCAAAGTTGACCCAGACAACAAAGTAAAGCTAGTTTTTGGCTACGAGCCCGACACGAACCCGACGTATTAGCCAGAGGTCCCTTTACTACGGTTCGGACTTCGGAGCCGCGGACCTGTTTTCTATACGCGTGGAATAGTTTTCAATACGAGATTGCTGCAAAAAGTGCAGCCTTACCTAATGTCCACCCTACTGTTACTCATTTTATATTAATATTTAAATCTAGTTGGTATTGGTATGGCAGGTATCCTTCAGTAATAGTAATAATTCACACAGCAATAGTACATTCATGTAGTTGTAAAAAGCATGATAATATAATAGGTAATCCAAAGTATTCCGAATACGTTACTCTTATTGAGTAACGTAACGGAATACGTTAGAAAATACATTTTGGGGCATGTATTCTGTAATCTGTAGTGGAATACATTTTAAAAGTAACCTTCCCAAAACTGCCAGTGACTGCCTGTTCTTCTCTGAGCTGTGACAATGTGAAATGTGTGTGAACATGGGAATGACGTTGAATTGTCCAGTCGACTCCAACACTCTGGGCCTGTGGAGCACAGGTCTATCAATGCCTCAAGCTTGGGTCTGGAAGAAGTTGGTAATTCCTTAGAGCAAGGCATTCAGTCAGCTTTTAAGTGATTCTGACAAAACTCACACTACTCAGGAGGGGGAAGCAGCTTCTTGCTGACACTGCATGCAGTGGGAATGGAATGCTGCTGACTTCAATACAGGACATAGTTGGACAATGGAAGGAATAACTAGACGACCTCCTCAATCCTAATACCTTCCACAAACAGAACAGAGTCTGGGAACAAAGGGAATGGCTCGCCCATCATAAGAGGTGCATGAATCTGTCTGCTTGGTAACCATTGGAACCCGGAAGAATAAAGTGGTTTAAATTGTAGTTGGGGTATGGGGAATGTAGTTTGACGAAATTGTGTAACAAATAGTTAAAATTAGATGAACAGAATAATTATTTCAGGTTTATGAAGTATAATTAGCACACTGGAATGTATATCCCAACAGACATGATGCAAGAGGCTGAGTAGATCCCAGACAGTAGTCCATCACAGGCCTAAAAGATAGACATACATATCCACATAAACTATATAGAATCTCCATTTATCATAACAATGTGGGAGGAAAGTGGAGGACACGGAGAAAGCCTAACTGTCAATCATGTCATTGCTTTATTGCACATCTCGAGTCTTACTATTAAGTTTAGGTAGTATCACACTTTTCTGGCTGCAGATAAAACTTTATGAGTCTATCTATAAGTCTAAATTATTTTCTTTAGTCTAATGTATAACATAATGCATACTTTCTTTCTGTGTATGCAATGTCTAGTATTTGCAGTGTACATCGTTTGAGTTCAGATCACTAATTCATTGCGTTTGCCTATATTTTCGCTGTTTTTTAGTGTGGACACCACTGGAATTAATGCTTTTTGGCTTCTGCTGGTTAGTGTGAAGTAGATATAGATAAAGAAAAACATTTGCCTTTTAATAAATTACCAGGATGTTCTTCAGTTGTTTAATTATTCTGTGATTAAAGAAAATTACTATAAAAGAGATAAGCTGCTAAAACACAACTCAAGTTAAAGTTTTTTTTTAAGTGCCTGAATAAAAAGCTAATTTCTTATCTTACATACTTTCTGTCTACTTTTTGTCACGCTTTCCTGTCTGGATATGGTAGTTTCCCAGTGTTAGTAGTTTTCTTGTTTTCTTGTTTAGTGAACATCATAAAATATTGACCTTTCAATTTCACCCATAAATCAGTTTATAATAAATAGAGAATCAAATACAGGAGAAGAAGTGATAACAGAGGGAGACTAGTGTAATGGAGAAAGCAAAGTCCAATAAGTTTACCTTTTTAAAATAGTATTGCAGTTCAGTCTCTTGGGTGAAAATCATTTCTTTCATATCCATAAGACAGAAAAAAGTCTAATATGCCTCTTCTAGTATATTTAGGCTCTAATGTTTATTTTAGTGATTCTAGCAAATGTGACCAGCCATCACTTTGGTCCAGACTCACAGTCTGAATTGAAAATGATTCCTTAATTTTCATCTACTGCCACTTGTTTGTTTAAGAAAAATAATCATTTTAAGTTATTCAAATTGCAAACTATATATAAAAGAAGGAGGTACCCACTGCAACATCATTCACTCACTATTATAGGAGTATAGCAGTTGTCATCTTGGTTTTCTAAAGCCAGAAGTGGCTATCCTTTGATGAAATGCAAAGATTTTTGGCTTAAATTTAAGCTACTAATGTTGCTAAGATAAGTGTATCCACTGGCGAAAGTTATTATTGGCTAAAATTATTTGCTAAGACACAAATACCGGCTAATAAATGCTAAATGACACTGTAAGAAGCACAGACTTATTGGACTGTGAGTTACTACATAGTAAACCATTTTATTTTTCAGATAAAAATTCAAACAGCACAAACACAGTCCAATTCTATGACTTGAATTTACATAAAGTGAAGGCAGCAGACATCTCAGACAGCTACAGCTGCCTGTGTAGGCATCTATCTGCCAGTCAACATGGTTACCTATCCAAATAATGCACCCATAAACCTATAAATAGGTTTAAAAAATTAAGTTGCAGCTTAGTTATGTTATTTGCTCTTTAGCTGTGGCTTTTTTCTTGTATAAAAAATTACTGCACTTCCATGCTGAGGTTGTTTCCTGATTAGAATCAATAGTTAGGGACATCATCAGCTTTTTCAACAGCTCCCAAAATTAATTGTTCAGGAAAAAGGTAAGGTGCCATAGAGCCATTGGACCTGAGTGCTGTAACCAGGTAAAGATTTAAAACTGGTGACCAATTTGGGTACTTTGGGTACAAACTTTGCTTTGCTTTTTGTATAGTACAAATGCTGGAAAGCAAATCCAGTACTGAAACTCCATTATGTGGACATTCAGTCCCAAACAGATTCTCTGAGAGTTTAGCAGTGACAGCTTTCAAGCCCAACTTTCAAATCCTCTTTCTGTCCCACCCCATTTACACAAATCCTCACCTCTATCTCTGTTTCTTTCGGTTCTGAGTTAATGCATTTTACTTTATAAAGGCTTTGCATTTATGCAGTCATGACAATCCCTCTTGGGGGTTTTGGTGTGTAAAAAAAATTAAGTACGTATATACACAGCTATGCAATTCAGCTTGAAATAGACATACCAAAGCTTAGTTAGCATTAGTTTCATGTTTGTATTTTTGGTCAGGAAACTAGCCTGAGGGGTTTAATCTAAAATGAAAGTAAAGTGGAAAGTTTTCAGAATCTTGCACAATAATAACATAATCAAAGGTTTGGCTCATGCAGAGCAGGGACTGTAAAATCTGAGATAGAAACTAAGTTCCAAGAAATGTCCCAGTTCCACACAGTTTAAAAGCAGTCAGCAAAGTTCAGGGTGAGCAATGCTTCCTCCTCCTCACAACATGTGTGTGATTAAAAACAGCAGCACAATAACAACCCTAGAGTCCCATCACCAACAGCAGAGGGCCGTTAAGACGACTGCACACTCCGTTCACAGCGCTGCCGAAGCAGGCACGATGCAGTCTGTGTCCAAAGGCTGCGACCAGATGGAGGCGTGAGAGGTGAAAGGTTTTCTCATGCTCATGTGTGCTTGTAGTGATTTGTTGGACTCCAGATCAAAAGTTCATGTAAAACGTGCTGATGATACCAACTGGAAAGAGTTTGGATTTTCACTGGCATGCAGTTGAAACTTTAGTGTACACAAGTAAAATATTCCTGTTATTATTATGGTTGTTTATTATTACTCTGTTATAAAAGGCATTTACAGCTACTCTCTTCATGAAAATAAAGTACCAGGTTGAGTCACCTCTAAACCTATAGGTTTCTCAAAATGTGCTCTCCAAGCCAGAGATGGCCTTTGATAACATTTTGCGCAACTCACACACAACGAGGACTGATATGGTGCATTCATCCACAGTTTGTATCATGCATATTGCATTTCAATTTCAACTCTGTTCTCGCCATCTTTGCAGATTAAATCCTCCTAATGTCGGTTCACTAATGGTAAATGGTAAAGCACTTTTCTACTCTCCTGAAGACTCAAAGTGCTTTATACAACACACCTCATTCACTGATTCACACCCCATGGTTAAAAAATATAAACCAGCACAAAAGATATAATTATAGACATAAATCTTCATCTTCGGATAGATTACAAACATTAAATTGAAAAAAAAAAAGGTTGGTATTTGCATTTTTCTTCTGTAGCCTTAAGTCAAATACTAGCACACTAAGTTGGTGCTCGGTGATCAAAAACCTGCTCTCAGCATTTTTTAATCTCCTGTTTAGTCAATTCAGTTTACTTGCAAACTAATGAAATTGCCACTGGTCATTGATGTACTTTTGTTTTTAGTGCAGATTTTGTAGGGAATCGAGATGTTGAATGTATTATATCAGCTCAAATTTTGGAGCATTTACATGGTGAGCATATTGGTATTCTTAATTTTTTCCTCTTGTGCCAAAATACAGCTTCACACAATCTGAGTGTGGCAGGAGACTTGGAAGATTAATGAGAGCTATTTATGGTTCATATGCAGAAAGTGTATAAAAGTTTTTACACCTTTGTTCCCAAGATCACGTCCCAGTGCTACAGGGACCACAGAATCTTTATCCTGTTACTCCAATTATTCAAAAAGTGTGCGGAGTGTCATTATTCTCAGTCACTACCATCATGAAAAGGTCAGGAAAAGCCTTCAGGTATGAAACAATCACATCCACTCATAAGCACATGAGAAAGAGGGGGTGGCTGACATCGACTTTACCCCAGGCAACAACAGCATCTGGTGTGCGTGTGTGTTTTAATCTGAGCAGAGTGTGTGTTTAAAGCGCAGTGGGATGATCTCCCCTCATATCCAAAAGAAGGAGTGGAAAAGTGAAGGGGGGTGGTCTAAGCTTGTTATTAGGAACACCCAGATTCTGTAGAAAGGGATGGGAAATCCCTTTCTGTCTCTTTTTATCTTTCTCTGGATTTGCAGTCCAGATGCCCCCTCACCCCATCTATCGTCCACTACTGCTCCTATGACTGCAGCTTAAGCTGCATTTTCCCCACAACAACAGAAAATTTATTGTTATATTGTTAAGCCAGTTCTAATGTCTACATAAAATCCTCTTCCTCACCCCCACCCACCACAAAAAAGAAACACAGGAATGGGATTATAATAAAGTGCTGCAAGTATAGTGAGACCTGCATCCTGTTTTTCATCATCCGAAGATGAAGGATTGTTAAAACTATAAGTGAAAAGATTTTAAAGTTAAAGGAAAACTCCAGCTTTTAAATTTGTTTAAGCCCAAAGTGTGTATTACACAATAAACGTGGCATTTTACAATACAGAGCCTTGTTGTGCTCAGTTGTATTTTTGTAAAAGTTGCTTCATTGTTGGACTGGAGGTTTCTATCTGAGCACCTCTACGGGAATGCGTGCTGATGTCTGGAAGTCTTTTTTGAGAACCGAGTTTCACAATTAAGTGAATCTGATGACTTTCACCCAGGAGACTTGAGCTTGGATCAAGTTTTTGGATTTAAGTTTCATCTCCATAGTTTTCTTTTCACTCACGATTTGGTTAGTGATTAAAGTAAAACTGTGTACTATAATGTAAACCACATGTTAGAAAGCTTGCTAAAATAAAATGATGATGGTTTTCATTGCACTTTTTCACATGACTGCAAGAGATCTCTTGGTTTACTTTCTAATCTGATCACTGATTCTACATTTTGAATAGGTCAGATTGGATGATAACACCTTTTCTGACCTTCTAGTATCCATATCAATGTAAATTATATTGATTTCCTTCATGGCACCACAACAGCTTTGATCTGCCTGTTCATGGAGAAGGGGTGCCTGTCACCCAAATACTGATAAATACGTTTTGGTTTGGTGGTCATTTGTACCCACATGAACAGCTCAGCCAACAATGCACAACCAAAAAAGCAATTATTGTTGTTTCTGGATACAACATTATAAAAATGCCTGGATGTAAAACAGGCAGAAAAATGCAGACATGCTGCTCAGTCAGATAAATGATAGTTAGTGACAAATAAAACAGAGCTACCAGAGCAAAGAGGAGCACCGAGGACAGAGGGCAGTATTCATTTAGCACGCAAAGGCCAAGCAACGAGTTCACCAAGTCACTATTTCTGGGAAAGCGGATTCAGTGGAACGATTGGATTTCAGCACCGTGGCCCAGTTCCTCTGAGCTAGTGACTCTTTACTGCAGGCTAATAAGACACAGAAGATCAGTCAGCCACAATGAGAAGACAGACAAAAATAACTAACTAACTAAATAAATAAATAAATAAATAAATAAATAAAAGTAAGACAGAAGGACACAATAGCAGCAGGTGGAGATATTTGGTGAACTCCAGTGGTAATACATGTACACACACACACACGCCCAGGGGGATTTAGTTATTGCCCAGGGGGCAGCAGTTGTATTTGATGTGTGATTAACAGTTTAATCTGTAGTCCTTCTCGATATGATTAATGAGCCATAAATAGCTCTCATTAATCTTCCATGGAAATAATGACATTAGCATCATTAAGAGGATCTAGATTGTTGGCATAATTTGAATTTTTCAAGGCTGCTGCCCACTTTGTGATTGTATGTATGTGGTTATCAGATCAATCATAAAGCACTGTCAAGAACATCTTTAACAGTTTCCAGGTTTGAGTCTGTAAAGTGTGCCACATTGAAGGGTTGGTGCACTGGTTCAAAGGTAAAATGACAGATTAAAGCCCTAACTTAACATTGCTGGAAGCTTCTTCTCCTGATGGCAACCAAATGGTTTTAAAAAGTGAGAACATTTGTCCTCATGCATGTTATTACTATTACATCGAAATAAGGAAACTTACTGCATATGTTTTAATTTAAATCTGAATCTGTTTAACCCGTTTGTTGAAATAAAGTTCAAAAATTTTGTTTTTAGAGAAGGGCCCAGAGTCAGCCGTTGTAGCTGGGTGTGCTCTTGTCCTCTCTGATGCCTGCAATTTGAGACGTGAAGCTTGAGTGAGACATTTTGGCTTGTTCTTGCTTCTTTGCACTTGTAATGTTTAAGAATATGATTCACTTTGTTTGGTCTTCTTTTAGCTTTAACTTTAGGTGAGGCTACTTGCATGTTAGATGAACTGTACCAGCACAAATATTTAGAATAATTTTGCAGTGTGTATAATGCTAGGCTCAGACTATACAGTATAAACTTTACTTTATTTTATTGAATTATACAACACTCTTCACAGGATAAAACCCACTAAGTGCTTCACAATAATATAAAACAAATAAACAAAAACCAACACAATCAAACATACAAGCCAAATCTAATCAAAAGCTAATCTAAATAAATGAGTCTTAAGATGATGTTCAAAAGAATAAATACAATCCAGGCAACGTGAAGATGGAGAGAATTCCAGAACCTGGGGGCCACCGCTCTAAAAGATCTATCACCTCTGGTCTTAAAACGTGTTCGTGGGACTACCAACAGCCTTTGATTAGATGATCTCAGGCTGCAAGAGGGAGTGTGAGGTTCTAAAAGATCAGAAATATAGATAGGAGCATCATGATTCAAAGCTTTAAGAGTCAGGACTAAGATTTTAAAATGAATTCTAAAATGTACTGGAAGCCAGTGTAATGATCGTAAAACTGGTGTAATGTGCTCTCTTTTTCGTCCATCCATCCATCCATCTTCATCCGCTTATCCGAGGTCGGGTCGCGGGGGTAGCAGCCTAAGCAAAGAGGTCCAGACCTCCCTCTCCCCAGCCACCTCCTCCAGCTTGTCCGGGGGAATACCAAGGCGTTCCCAGGCCAGCCGAGAGATATAATCTCTCCAGCGTGTCCTGGGTCTGCCCCGGGGCCTCCTCCCGGTGGGACATGCCTGGAACACCTCGCCCAGGAGGCGCCCAGGGGGCATCCTTGCCAGATGCCCGAACCACCTCAGCTGGCTCCTTTCGATGTGGAGCAGCAGCTGCTCTACTCTAAGCCCCTCCCGGATGGCCGAACTTCTCACCCTATCTCTAAGGGAGAGGCCAGCCACCCTTCGGAGGAAGCTCATTTCCGCCGCTTGTATCCGCGATCTCGTTCTTTCGGTCACTACCCACAGCTCGTGGCCATAGGTGAGGGTAGGGACGTAGATCGACCGGTAAATTGAGAGCTTCTCTTTTTCGTGTCTTTGTTAAAAGCCTTGCCGCAGCATTCTGGACTAACTGGAGACGGTCAAGATTCTTTTTGCTCAAACAGAGAAAAAGACTGTTACAGTAATCTAAGTGAGAAGAAATAAAAGCATGGATAATCATGTCTAACTCAGATTTAGACAAAAAAGTTCGCAGTTTGGAGATGTTTCTTAGCTGAAAAAGGCAGTTCCTGCATTTGTGTTGTCTGCCGAGATTATGGGCAGACAACACAAACATTGGTTCGGGGTGGAAATAAAAATGGGTTTTACATTACAGCCAATTGTTTGTTGACCAATATATGTACAAAGCACTTGCCTTCACCTGAGTTTTTTTTCTCTGCTCATATATATACATAGACATGGCACGGTGAGAAAAAAAATAATGTTGCTGGTGCAGTTATGTAAAGCTGTGACACAGAGTACACTAGACAGCTGGTATCACACACACCGCTTCAGTTGCCATTGTCTCTTTACATGATTTTTACATTCTTTTCCAGAAAATGGTGAGCCCCACATGCAAAGGTGAACCTTGCTAAACTACTGCAGTGCATGCTGTGCAGCTTTTAATCGTGTATCTAATATGTAATATATCATGTATGTAATTGTGTAATCGTAGATCCAACCATGTAGTGGACACCTGATCATGACCTGCCTTCACACCTGCCCCTCACCCTCCACTTAGCATGCACACATTTTCCAGCTTGACATTTATCTTTGGTTTTGCTTGTCTTCCTGATTGCTAATGACTCTTTTTGTTTTGATTACCTGCTTGTCCTGATTTTGGATTGTTGTTGTACACTGACTGCTCCCTTGCTCCTGACTCTTTTCTGAATTTGATAAATTGCCCTTTTCAATTTCCTGGTTTAACGTTCACACCAAACACTAACATGCCAGCTCCTAGGATTTTAACACCTTTAAAAAAAACTGTGATGTTTTGTCAGCACATGTACTCAGTTCCTCAGTTTATATTTTGAAGATGCACAGTTTTCTTTGGATAATAAAGGCTTATTTGTTCAGATAGAGAGGGTGACAGCAAATTTATCAAATGCAAAAATCCCAAGCGCTTTATCCCATTTCTGACCCTTCTCCTCTCTCTAGATGTTGACAGCAGCAGTATAAAATGGTAACTCTAGAAAAGGTTCTTCTCCTTAATAACATGAATCGCCACTGTAGTCGTATATATCTAAAAATTATATTACTCATTTTTGGCCATCATCTATGCCAATAAGATATACGAGATTAAAAAGAAAGAAATAGTAACAAAGAGAATGCACCTAATAATGAATGCAAAGCATTAAAGAGGAAAAGGGTCGATGAAAGGAAATAGAGATAAATGAAAAATGACACAGATGCCTTCCTAAATACATATGCCTATCTGTGGAAGGCATATAAACATGACAAGTACATGAAAAACACATTCTTCCACACCCGAGCACACACTACCACTTTCAGCTCACTTTTCCACTAAACATCACTGTCACACAGCCACCGCTGTCCAGCTGTGCTCACAACTGAAACACAAAACACCACTGTAGGATAGAAAGTATTATATATGTATGCCTGCACACTAGTTCAAAAGGCGAACAATCAGAGAAGACCAGATAAAGTGTCTGAATATGTTTGCGAAGGTAAACGTTTTCGCTCAATTTGTATTTAAAAACAACCAAGTGGAAAAAAAACTCAAGTAAAAAATTTAATGTAAAAAAAAGTCACTTACCTTTTCAACCGTGACAATTACAAGCACTTGCTTTGGCCAGCGGGTATGTTCTTGCTCTGCCTTTTGCTGACTGAATCTGAAGTTTTGGTGCGTGCATGTGTTTTAAGGTCTGATGTTAATAGGTCTCGTTATGAACAACCTCTAATCAGTAAAAATAGCAATGTCGGTCAGTGTTTAGTCTGCACACACATTCACGCAGTGCAACACACACACATTTTCAATGCGGTTCACATGATCATTAAATTTCAGGGTACATATGTGTGTGCGTGTGTGTGATTACATGGTGTCGGGGTCTCTGGGGCCACTTAAGCCTCATGTTCGAAAAGGGCCTCAAATGCAAGCGCACTCTAAGAGTGAGGTCATTGGAGAAGGAGTGACAGCTTCAGGAAATGAAACACACCTCAAATTACAGCTAAACAACATTAACTAACATTTAAAACATGTGGTTTCGCATGACTCGCTTTCTCTCCATCAGACCAGCGTGTTTCTTGATTGAAACCTTGCCTTTTTCTGTCGACTGCTTTAAAACACAAACAGCAGAGTGTGAGAATGTCACACCGTGAACACCGAGGACTTTCTCTCCAGAATGAATATCGCACCGTTTTAATACTCACTATTTGTGCCAGACTTGTAGTTTTCCCCTTTGCCTCTGCGTTGTTCCTCTCAGTGCCTGCACACATTCGGCATAGCGGGAGATATCGAGGCTTGTTTTCCTCCCTTCAGAAGCCATCTGCTGTTGTTTAATATTAAAAGACAAGTTCTGGAGTTAAGTAAACCATCATAGTAAACATGCAGGTTTCTGCTGAGAGTTTTTCCCATCCACACATTCATTAAGCCACTTTTTGCTTTCTGTCAATCACTCGACACCACAACAGTTCTCTGCCTGAAGATAACCTTTTAAAGACACGCAATGCCTGAACTGAAAGTACAAAGGATGTAATAATCACCAACTAACTAAATCACATATTTTTGATTATTTAGGACATGATCATTTATGAAATGGCTTTTATGTAACTATGGAAGATGGTGTTGTTTGCCATAGTTTACTGCAGTGTTGCAAAGTTCAGCTTTACAACACTGATGAAAATCTAAAATTGTTATTCCCACAAAAATGACCAGATAGTTTGTGCAGGCTCACAAGACTATAAAGGGGTCTATATTATTGTGCAAAAATCTTGAGTCATATAAAGACATGCTGCTGCATTTAGTGGTGGAGGTACTGTCCCATGGTTCCACAAAATGCTCTAAAAGTGTATCTGTTTCGCTTTATGCCACAGAAACATAAAGCACCTGGGTTACAGATTTAGTTCAGAGCTGTATATTCTTTATCCTTATTTGTACTCTGAGTAGTCAACATGCATCCAAATAGTAATCTCAAGACTCTCAGCCTTGCTGGATGAATTTCCAACACAGGAAGGCGGAATATCTCTCTCTTGGAAAATGTTGTCATTCAGCTGCTGAGGCCAGGGCTGGAGAGAAGGAAATGGGTGCCACAACGTGATTACTGTGATTACTACGCAGACTAATTTGAGCTGAGTAGGTGTGACTCTATGATAAGTTCCAGTGATTTGTGTGCAGATAAAATGGTATAAACATGAAATATATCTGTCTAAACTGAAAAAGTAAACCCCTTTGCTGACATTTAAATGACTGTGTGTTTGCAACCTGAGACACTGTTGGAAAAGTGACCCTGTGCATTAAAGGATTTAAGCAAGTTGGCAATAGCAAACACACTGACATAGACAGAAATGTTCATTTCTGATTGTTTCCTGAATCTGAGCATGTCTCAAAAAATCGGGGGTGTAAAATAAGAAAAGGAGAAAGAATTAATCTAGTGAAGAAGGTACATCTTTAACACTGGTGGTATGAAGTTAGAAGAAAAACAAGATGGGTTGGAAAAAACTAAACATATTTTTTATACTTTATTGAATGCCAGAACAATTCAAGGATGGCTTATTAAAATGATGCTTTCCTTAAAAATGTGTTATCCCTCCTTAGCTCACTTTGTAGTTTGCTGCAGAGAGTTCCTGGGCCATTTGCTGAACGCCCCCCACCTTTCCCTCCCTTCTGTATGTCTGTCTCTCTCTCTCACTGTCTCTATCCAATAAAGGCAAAATGCCAGAAATAGATCTCAATGTCTCATTTGACAGTGAAAGACGTGCTGTAAAAACTTTGTAGTTTTCTGTATTTCTGTGAAGCTGAGGGCTGGGATCCATTCACAGTGGTTAGAGTGGATTCCAGCTTTCATGGTGGAGACGGTTTTAAAGCTAGTCATATGGCATAATCCACTTCTCTGCTGGAGAACTGTATACTCTTTATGCTTCAAACACTCATATTTTTGACCAAATTTGACTAAACGCACTGTTTTCTTTTCATTTCACATGCATGACACTGCAGCTCAGTTACTGATTGTGCTGTAAACCAGACCCAGATGTAAAAGGGCCATACTGACTCTGAAGGGAACCAAGAGCCTTTAATAGACTTGTCTTGACCACA
Organism: Aulonocara sp. 'chitande type north' Nkhata Bay; assembly: GCF_057382095.1. Classification (NCBI taxonomy): domain Eukaryota; kingdom Metazoa; phylum Chordata; class Actinopteri; order Cichliformes; family Cichlidae; genus Aulonocara; species Aulonocara sp. 'chitande type north' Nkhata Bay. The sequence goes on along the minus strand of NC_141356.1, from coordinate 16,162,256 downwards.
ACGCTCATCGTTAATCATCAGCAGAATCACCGACTTACAAAACAGTAATATTATAGTTTCTTTAAATGTTGGCAGAAAAAATGATCCAATAACCGCTTGCTAAGAAAGTGGATTTAAAGTGTTGTGGAAGGAACCTTTCAACTGCGGTGGAAGATTTCCAATGCAGACTCTTGGCTCAAATCCACGATGTTATTCGTTTTTTGTCCTTGATTACATTCACGGTTACATTGATTTTCCATTGAGTGAGTGCTAGCACATGAAACCATCTCTTTATTTGTACAGAAAATGAATATTAACACTATGTACCTGACACTCCATTCATATTAAAATTAATGCATCTTAAGACCATGGAGGGGAATTATTTTTAACTCGTAAGAAAAGACATTTCAGGGGAAGCAGACAGCTTTTACTATTTATTTTAAACACGTGTCTCTTATTCCTGCAGGGTGAGAATTAAACATTGGGTGATATGTATGTAAAACTGGGAATTTCTGAGAGGCATGTGGGAGAGTATGAGTCTGAAACTTTGAAATGTTTAAGCCTATTAGAGTAAACAACAACCTGCCTGAGACAAATCAGACTTATTGTTTTTTTAACATGTAAATTCTGACTTAAGTCTGCTGCAGCAAAGCAAGTGTATCAGCATAAACTGTGAAAGATGAGGCTGAACACGACAACTAGAAGCAACATGGCTGGTAAGAGAAGACATCATGAAAGGAGACGGTAATAAAATGGTAGTACGTGCGCATGTGTTAGTGTGAGGGGATGGACTTTGACAAGAGGATTATCAACACACAGCTAATCTCGTTATTCCACTCTGATCTACATCAACCCATCACAAAAAAAAAAAACCAAATACACTTTCTCAACAACCATCTTCTCCTTACATACTTATAATGTGAATCCACACATATAAACACGCATGATCACCATGGAATGTGATGGAGACACACATGATAAGATGTTTCAGGTATACAGAAGTCAACATACTCTCAAAAGCAGCCACACAGGCGTGTATTGGCAACATATTAGATATGAGTGAGAATGACTACCCTCACTGGGGCACTAGTGTCCTTTATCACTAAATTAAACAACAATGACAAAGCAATTAAAGTAATTCACTGGTTTGTGTGTGTGTGTGTTTGTGAATCAATGCTAAAGTTTTGATGACTGGAGTGCAAATGTAGTTGGCCACATGGGAAAATCCACACGCATCAAACATGTTTCATCTTTCTAACGAGTCATTTTAGCCAATAGTGAGTTAGCTGAAGAAGATTTGATGAGCTATAACAGCTGGAGCAACATGAAATGAAAGTAAATAGAAATGCTCTCCTGGTTTCATTCAGCAATGCATTGTCATAGTATAATGTGAAATTAATGAAATGTACAGTGGTGCATTCTTTCCTTGTAGTACTCAAAGGCTGCATAAAATATAACTAAGAGCTGCCCTTAGCTTACTTTAAGAATCCTGCTGGTGCTAAAGGTAAACTGCAGCAGTAAGGTTGGGATCCCTGCTCTAGCATTGCACCTTCATTTGCCAGAGCATCTGTGGCAACAGTCTGGAATCTAGATCCCAGTTATGAGGAATACAGGTTAGTTTTAAATGTTTGATTCTTGTGTTTTTTGGATTCTGTTTCTCCTCTCATTTGGAGTTTTTCTTGGACTTGCTACCAGCAATAAAGCTCACTTTTTGTTTGCAACCTCTATCTCCTGTGTACTGCATTTTGGGTCTCCTACAAGAGTAGTATGTGAAACTAAATATAGCATTTTAAAGGAAATGCTAGAAACAAGAAAACCTACCTGGAGAAAGAGGTAGAAAACCCTGGTTTGGCTGCAGGGAAAGGACCAAGAAAGCAAAAAATGAGATGTCGTCTGCCTTTTCTGTAGTTTACAATGAAAGTGCTTACGTTTTACTAAACTATATCACTTTTTTATACTGTTTTTCATATTAGATCATACCAGGAGAGGTTCATAAGAAGCACGGGTGCAAAAATGTTTACTTAAGTAAATTTCTCAGTGGCACCAGACAGGGAAATATTTGCTTAAGTAAATTCTGGTGCATTGAAACAGCTGCTGCAGCTCCTGTGCAGAGTGTTTCAGAATGTGAACGGTTGCAGGGAAACATTTGATCACATAGTTAAAATGTTACACTTTTAAGGGTTTAATATTTAAAGCCAATCATCTCACAAAGGATAATAGTAAAAACAACAAAGAAATTTTAAAATATATAATTGATTTGTTTCTATTGGCATATTCATGCTTCAGTTAGTTTAATGTTTTAAAAAGAACAACTAATGATTCTTTATTCAACTCAAAAGCCAACATGTCCACATCTTTTAACTCCAGTTTATAATCTTGACTGTCCTCGCTGAGTAATCGTCATAATAAATAAAGTAATATGTGTAAAATGTGTAAAAGTGCTTCCTTACCTCTAAAGGCAATGAAGAAAAACTAGCTTTAGAGTTAAGAGATTGCTAATCAGTGAAGACCTCATAAGTTTAAGTCTATACATCTTTGTTTTTAACAAGAAAGGGTACATTTCTACGCGGACTTAGAAAGCTTTTCCGCATTTTCTCCCTGAAAATCATTGCCTGCAAATAGTTTTTGTTTCTTTCCATGAGTGTGAAATGTGAGTAGAGAGGCAGAGTTTCCAGCAGAGCTGTAATGGCAGCGAGTCTTGGCAGAGTGGTGGTAAATTGCAGGGAATGTAGGGGGTTGTGTCACGTCATATTTTGCAAAGTCAGCCACTCAGTCTCAGTGAAATTACTTTTTCAAGGGTGGGATGATTCTGTCATGTTAAAACGTAAGATTCACAGATTTCTCTCTCTCTGTGTGTGTGTGTGTGTGTGTGTGTGTGTGTGTGTGTGTGTGTGTGTGTGTGTGTGTGTGTGTGTGTGTGTGTGTGGCTCACACCCATATACAAACCCACAGGCACTTAGCTCAGTGTTTGACTGCCTGAGGTCTCCAAATCACTTAAACCACCCCTATGCTTTGACACCTGAGAAGACATGCTGATCCAGTTTATGTGAATGAGATTAAAGAATTACTGGGTCGCAGCATCAGAAACTACACATTGCATTGATTCAGTTCAGTACTTGCATAGACACACACACAAACCAGCTCATACACACCAGATGCAATTAACATAAGTGAAAAAACAACCTCTTTCACAGAAAGTCCACATTGTGCATCATGACTAACTCTGAAAATCAAGCTGTGTAATCATCAGCCTCCAGACGTATTGGCTAATCTGATATCACAGCACATGTGCAGATGCACATTCACATCCTTGAATACAAAACTTACATTGTCAACTTCTTCCATGATGGGACAATGATTCCCACGATTTGGCAATAATCTTCATTTTTACCTCCCTCCCATCACCGCCCTCATATTAACTAATTGTACTATCCTTTGATTTAATCTATCAAAGAGAATGTTGAACTGTTACATGGGAAAACTTTTTGGGGGGAACAAATCCATAAACGTATAAATCGATCAAGAATATTATCAAAAGAAAATGCATCGCCTGTTCCAGGCCATCACATGAAATCCACAGCTTAAAATAATAATTCTAAGTACATTTGGACGGTACAGCTCCACCCACTCAAATTCCTCAGTGGTTTGAATTTGAGTACACACTGACCCAGCATGATCAAGAAACATAATGATAACCAGTGCAACCAGCTGTGTGACTTTCTTTCTCATAATAAGAACCAAATGTTTCTCTCTCCAAAACTGAAAAAGCAGTTAAACTAGACTCTCTCGCCATTTGTTTCATCCTTTTTCTTCTTCTTTCAGTTTTTTTCCTAACCGCAGTTTGAGAAAATCCACGATAAACTTGCTTTGACAAGCTGGCCCCAAATCCCTTAAAGCCCTGCCACTGCAAGATACTTTGGAATCCCAATGCTGCCCCCTTCTGGACAAACGTTTTCAATACAATTTGTAGCTCGGGGTAAACCTGCTTTAGTGATAAATCTTGTCCATGTTTCAAAAATATATCTGTATGCAGTCCCTTCCTGTATGCAAATATTAAGCTTGTGTGGGAGGACAAATGCATGTTTTTCAGTTTTCTGTGCACTTTTATGAACGTAGAATTTGATTAATATCATTTTGGTTTCTAATATTCCTCTGTCATGCTTTTGACTTGAGTTAATTTGTGATTCAAAACTGACTGTAGGTGTGGATATAAGACTGTGTTACCCTGTGATGGACTAGTGACCAGTCAAGGCTGTACCTCTGCCCTTCAACCCCAAACTCATTGCCACAGATTGAACCTGAAACCCTTTTATTCACACTATGGTTTTGCATACATTAATTTTTTTCCTTAGAAATGTTCAACAATAAAAAAAAAACATGAGAATATTTATAAGGACCTAACTACAAATGACACTGTAGGTCTGCTGACAATTTCTCAGCATTGTTCTCCATCATCTGTTCAATTTCCAACCAAAACGAATTCACATTACTTCAGTCTTTTACTTGTATGGTGTTTTAGGTCTATTTTTAGAGGTTAATAATTAATCAAAACCCTAATATAGCATAAAGAAAATCCACAAAAAACTGCAGACTTGACTACATGTCTTCAATAAGATGTACCGTTTTGTTTTTCCATGTATTTATCTCTGTCTGGTGCCTGGCTGATGACCTCCAAGTGTGCAGCATTTGGTCGTTGCAGGTCATTAGTCATGATGCCACAGCTCCTGGAAGTTCAAGGGTCAAAGCCCGACCTCACAGGAAACCTGGAAGACAGACTCGCTCTGCCCGTCTGTCATGCACTCACAACCTGTTCAACTCAAGGGCAATCAGAGGTGATCAGACATTACCATTGAGCTTGTATTAGACCCAAAGGTAGAAACAGACACCCGATAACTTGGCAGCATGTTCCGTCTTTTTAAACTTCTCTTTCAGATTTTGTTTTGGCAACATATGAGGGATTAATCCAATAAAACCCGATGCTAAAACATACAGGGGTACCTAATGAAAGAGCCACTATATGGTTTTGTGTTATAATTTCAAACAATATTAAACAAACTTCCGAACACGTATTATTTGGGGGAGAAATGTATTGTGGCAAGTGTATTCCATCATGTAGGCACTTTCTATTCATACAAGTAAAACATGGAAAAAATAAGGAATAAATCACATCTTCATGATTATGTTCATGCATTTTGTACAGAATAAGAAGTAACCTCTCTCTGGATTTTCTCTCTCTGTTTCACATTTCTTGCAAGCTTTGGGAGTGCCCTGGAGGAAAAACACAGTGAGCCATTTGACCTCGGACGTAGGTCAAGTGGAGTTCTGTTTTTTGAAATGCAGTCATGTCACGAGGCTGAGAAATCCACACCTCGGTTTTCAGCGAGGCGGTGGGCGTTTAGAAACGCACTCATGCACTCTAACACATGTAGACACTACTTCCGTGAAAAAGAGTGTAAAACATGAAAAACCCAAGTGTGTGCAGACATTCTGCTGAGGTGAACTTGATCCTGACAACAAATCTGAAAGATTTGGAAGTCTGATCAGCATTTAATCCTAATCTTTGACGTTCATTTCAGACTGATTTAAGGTTGTATATCAGCTTTGATATTTTTTGTATTCACTTTTTATAAAGCTAGATTCTCAAGGTCTTCCACTAACTGTGATGATCACAGTTACTAGCATATGTGGCATTTGTTCTTATAATATTCTGAAAAATACATTTAACTCAGGACATTTTCTTTTACATATTCTTAATACACTTACAAATTATGCTTACTTTAGGACATTCATAATTCTTAAACTTCTGGAGATGATGTATGAACAGGAAGCCACAAGTGAAGGAAAAATAGGAAAAAGGACACGTATGCATTTTTTTTGTTTTAGGCATTTCAGCTTCTTAGGGCTACAATCTGGGGAATGAGAGAAGGAAAGAATGTACGAGAAGAGGTGATATGTTATTTTCAGTCCTTCAGGAGCTCTTGTCTTCAAAGTAGGTCTGTTCAATGCGTCTGCAGAAGGACAGAAGATTGCTGTTGCTCTTGACCCTCTCTGCCAGCTCAGTGCTGGTGAGTCTAGTAGTCAGTATAGTGAAGAGATGGCCAAACACCAATGCATCCAGCTCTGTAGGCCTATAACACACACGCCACACACACACTCCGTTAATGACTGGCACTCCTTCAGCTTTAAATATAATCAGAAATGAGGTGTTACAGACACTGGCTTCACTTGTAATACTTTGTTCTAACACAAATCAAACATTGCCAGGGAGTACAGAACAAAGCCTTTCAGTTGATTACGAGATCAATACAATTTTAAACCACAAGGTGGTGCTCCAGGAAAACTGCTTGCAATAATTAGAAACATTTCCTTTTTGGTGTGAATGCCTATAACAGGGGTTGGAGAAAGGATTCTGGAGAACTCAGATGTAGATTTATTATTCAGTCGCTATAAACAAGACAAAAGAGAAAGCGATAACCAGAAACATACAGATATAAAAAATTTTAAAAAATACATACTGTTTATTAAAAAAGTATGACTGTGTTCCCAGCCTCTGAGAGAGAGCCTGGCAGCATTGACTCACATCTTCATAAACCTGAAATACATGAGGACATACAGACTTTTAAAACAAGTTTGTTTACTTTATTTTTTATAGACAGACTGGGTTCTTTTTCCTACTTACACAAATAAGAGACAAACACAAATAAGTTAAACTTAAGGGCCTTCAAACAGTCTAAAAGATCAATTCTGTAAAATTTTGAAGAATTCCACCTTTAAAATAAAAAGATAGGAAATTATTTTTCTGATTGCAGAAAGGGAATTGTAGAGCTGGCAAAACATCAACTTTTCACTTCCAGGTTGTTGCTAACCTGCTCCAACGTTTTCCCTCCCCAGCCAATGGCGTTCATCTTCCTGCGCACCTCCCACTGCTTCTGGTAGGCGAGGATTTTATTGAGAGGCCATGAGTATGGACTGCTGTATCTGGGACGAGAAATCTACAAAAACAGATACAGCTGATTAGGAGGCTATCAAGACTTTAACAAGTTTTGTTTTTAAACCTGGTGTACACACCTCAGTGGCTGTAGAATCATCACACCACTGAATGTACAACTGTAGAGAGATGAGGACATGTGTGAGAGGATACTTCTCAGACACATTCATAAAAACTGTACATGTGCTGAAGTTCTAGTATCAGTATGTTATGGTTTTTATGTTTTTCATACCTCAGCAGTAAGCAGCATATTGTTGACCAGCTCCATGTACGCTTTCATTTCAGCTCTCTGAACGTCATCTAAGCCATCGCTCAAAGAATGACCCTAAGTACCCAAAAGAAGACAACAGCAGAAAGAAATATGAAAACCTGCTCCTCCACTGGGAAAAACTAGAAGCAAATTTGCCAAAAGAAACAAACAGCTTTCATCTGTACAACACTTGCCTTAGCTTTAGTAAATTGCACAATCGGCCCCAGTTCTGACACCACCTGGTTGCCCACGTGGATAAAGGGAATTTTACCTGTGGACACAAACATAAAAAGGCTGGGCATTAAAATCATCACATTTAATTCAACACAAAAAGCTAACCTGCAACAAAGTAACTTCCAGATGCACCTACACGAATCCTGGAAGCAAACTTAGCATTTCATTTCGAATAAAATCCTTCCAGCTTACAGTGTATAGTTGTGTAATGTTTTAATGAGCAGAATGAGTGCTGAGATTCACACAGTGTTGAGATCAGACACCCAGAATTTGTCTCTGAAGCTACATGTATACTAACCAGAAGGTGACATGTATTCAGCATTTGCTCTGCAGAACACCTGAACTGGCAGACCACACATCCTCAGGTACGCCTGCACATCAGAAACGGGACAGAATTAAGCAGCTGAGGAATAAAAGCACTAGGAGGACACTAGCTTGTAATTCCATGAGGTTGGGTTTGCATCTCCTCCGAGTCTCAAATAGTTCACCTATGGGATGAATGTGTTAACTAAACATACTGTGAAAGTAAATGAAAAATATTACTTGTGGTATACTTTGATATGCTTTAAAAAAAAAAAAAAAACAGTTAACTTTATTTTGCAGCACTGCAGATTTCCTTCTGCAGTAAGGTCAAATCCAAAGTCAGAGTAGAGGTCAAAAGGTCAAATACAGATAATATCAACAACTGCATTTCATACTTGATGCATTTAAAAAATATATATATGTATATATTTTCAGCAGTATAACAACCTAAGATCAGTATCTTATTAGCTGGCAGTCAATTAATAAGATACCAAATAAGTTGACATTAAATCGTTGGCAGAAGCCAATGTTCATCTGTTATCTTATATCAGTTTTGTGCTGGTTAAATGTTCAAAATTGCGCAATTAAGAACTGAAAGCTTTTATACGAGTTCAGTTTTAATTCATTAAATAATGAAAATAGTATTAAATATTTGAATTAAAACCACTAAAACTTACAGATGCTTTCCTTGTTTCTTGAGCACAACAGACTGAGTTATTAACAAATAAACATTATATTTAAACAAGGTGTTTAAATTGTGTACATGCATGTTTGCTTTACCTGAACAGCGAGAGATGAGGCACAGTCTGACAGGAGAATCTGATCCTCTGCAAAAACAACAAAATATATAAATAGCTATATTGCTATTGACATTATGTATTGTGCCTCCATTTCACTAACTCACCCTTCAGTGGCTGGTACAAGGTTGCATTTTCAGGCCACGGCTCAGCAGCTGTCAACGTCACAAACAGACATGCAGGCAAACACACACAATTATACGGTGATAATGTGACTCATTAATCTATAATGTTGCTTGTGGGATCAGCTGTCAACATTCTTTTACTAATTGTTCTTCGTCTACTTTTGACTCTCCCTTTAACAGTCATCCCGGTGGATCATCTGCCTTCATCTCACAACAACTCTCCCCATGTCCTCCTTTTGCTATATCCATGACCATTCGTGTGGTCTTCCTTTTTTTCCTCCTGCCTTCCAGCTCCATGTTCACTACCCCTCCTCTGCAAATATCTAAACCATCTCAGCCTCACCTCTCTAACTTTGTCAAACTCCTTAACCTGATCTGTCCCTCTGATATACTTAGTTCTAATCTTGTCCATCCTGCTCACTCCCAAAGAAAACCTTAGCACCACTGACCTTTGTTAGTGTACCGTCTACAGACCATACATCACAGCAGGTCTCACTACCATCTTGCAGACCTTCCCTTTCACTCTGGCTCACTTTGTCACAAATCACCCGTGACACTCATCTCCATCCACATCACCCTGACTGCACCCTCTTCTTCACCTCTACTCATATAAAGTTAATCAATAGAAGATTATAAAGAATACAGACACGAGGTGCACGGTGCTCACTCAACGACCTATGCTGTAACACCGCCGTGCTTGCAGTACAGCCTCCAGCCACCGGGGGAATCTCTGAGCATGTCTCTGTTAAAATTGATAGATTTGAGCCGTTTTTGTAACGATATGGGGATGTCAGTAACTTTAGCCCTCTTGAGCCGTTTCCGCTTGAATTCGCCGTCCCCCTGCTGATTTATGATTTTAACAGTAAACAGAAATATGGCGCTATTTACATTAGAGTCCTGTGTTACACCTGCCAAGCAATCCACGACATGCAGAATGACAGAGTGCCTTGGGGCTTTTCCAGGCCAGTCAGCCTTTTTTTAAGAAACCAAGAAAAGGCGAACAAAGGCAGCTATAGTAACAGCTAAAGGTCCATATATGTAAGTAACTACATTTGTAAAGAGCTTATGTTACTGTGAACCTTAGCTCTTGCTAGCTAGCTGGCTAATGTTATTCATAATCAATAGAAAAACGGGGTGAAGTCAACATATTACCTGCCATCTGCGACATGAACGCCTCTGCCGCAAGAGACATGGTGCTGCTGTTGTACTCTTATTGTTAAATAATGATTAGAATAATGAGCGATCTGAGCAACAGCACTGCTTGCAAGTTTAAGGGCAAGTACTTGTTCTGCAGTCACTGACCGGTCCGCCTGCGATTGATGTCCGTAAGAGAAACGGTTGCATTAATCTTTAGTTCCACTTTATGGACGCGCATAGAGGCTACTGTAGCAGTGTTGTTGTATTTAACTAGAAATAATTGGGGCTTTTGATGCATGGAAAAATACATATTATTAAAGTAGCATTTTTAATTTGGGTTTAAGGGAAAGAACTAACCGCACAAAAAGTGTATAGGAAACTGACTAAAACAGACACATCATGTGAGAGAGACATGGACTCAGAGAAGCATTATTTGAAATCTGTGTGATAATTTTGTTACAGCAAACATAGGATTAAAAGGATAATGTCCAGGGCAGAAAACATACATTTGGAGGGTAAAGTCAGCAAAACCTAAATATGAATGGATTTTATCATATTTGACTGGTGGTGTGGGGTGGCTGTGGCTCAGGAGATAGAGGGCAGTGGTTCAATCCCACACTTCTCTAGTTTGCATGTTTAAGTATCCTTGGGTAAGACACCAAACTCAGGTTTGGTGTGAATTTTAGGTTAATAGCGTTTGTAATATTCGTGCATTCATCCACACTCCATGGCTGCTATTACCTAGCAGCAAGTACAATATCCTTCTTTAACAAGCGTAAATTTTTAGCAGAACTGCATTTATGTGTGTTTATACCTTTATATCTGCAAAGTTAATATACTTGTTATTTTGCCCACTATTTTATTGTTGCTGTCTTATTATATTTGCTATTTTGTTGTATTGTTATTATTTAATTCAGAGGAGTTTCTTTAAGAGTTGCCTCCTTCCCACCAAGTTTATGAACGCAGAAATTAACATCTTCTCACATATATACTCACTTCAATTGAAATGCAGTATACAAGGCACAAACAGGGGTTGTGCAATTCTAATGAGCTTGAAAATCCATATTTGATATGACCACCTTTATTCTTCAACACAGTGTGAACTCTCTTAGACTCTATTAGTTTTAGACTTTCTTGTAATTTCTTTATTCAGGAATATTTCTCCAGCCTTCTTGAATGACACTCAAAATTCCATTTTGCATGTTGGCTCCTTTTTCTGTCAAGATGATCTCACATTGCTCTAATAATGTCGAGGTCTGGGCTCTGGGGAGGCCAGTCCATGACTGATAGTGTTTCATTATGTGTTTTTTTCTAGCTAGACATGTGTTTACTGCATTGACAGTTTGTTTGGGATCATTGTCAAAAAATTAAGCTGCTGGCAATCAATTGCTTTCCAGAAGGTTTTGGGTGGTGGATCAAAAATGTACTGTACTTTTCTGCAGTTATAATTCCATCTATCAAGATCCCCCAACATTACTGGTTGAAATGCAGCCCCCAAAAATGACACAGATAGCGGAAGCATCTCACTGTTGTACCTGTCTCTTTATGATCTCTGTTTATACTGGGGGTGAACCTAAATTTTCACATTTGGATTCATCACTCCATAAGACATAAGATAAGAAAGTCAGTGATTACTGATTTTCAGTCCAGTTCTTCAATAGTTTGACATACATCAGCCTTTTCTTCCCAGTTTCCTTCCATTGAGATCATTTCTGCAAACAGATGAATCAACTGAAAGGTCAGATGCATCTTTTGCATCCTGTGTCAGTTGATTTTCAGATACTTTTCAATTACACACTGCTCAGCATGCTGAGACATCCCATGTTTTTGTCTAATATGTGTTTGGGAATTGCATTGTTGTTGCAAAAAGACTAAATGCCTAAAAATGCTATTTTAAAATGAGTTCTTTGATACACACCTTTCGTCCCTTGTGAGATGACTTTTTACTCTTAAATGAATAATATGTTGGTGTTAAGTGATGTAGAAACAACAAAAAGAAAAAAACATTTCTCTAAAAATAGTCAGGTACAAGGAAAACGACTGAAAAGGCAGATGATGTCCAAATAAAAGATAAAAACTTTATCTTTAAAAACTTACAAGAAAGTCACAGCGACTGTACTTTATCTATTTAAACATTTCTCTTTTAAATTTTGTTTATTAATCCAGACTATTTGCAGAAAAATGCTGCTGCATTCGACCATATCTAAACAAGCCAGTGGCACACCCATGTTTCTGTGTTTTTCTGTAGCTATGTTATTGTCCACACCCTAACAAGAAATGCTTCACTGTTTCATTCTCGTGACATTTCTCACCCTGTCCTGTTTTAAGCTCTACAATCGAACACGTGACTGTATTTAAAGTGACCTGCCATGCTCTTAATCTTGTGAGAAGTATCCAACATTCATTCCCGTCTTAAAAGTCTTACTTGTAGGTAGATGTAGTCGTACATTTTTACGGTTGTGTGTTCACAGTGCAAACACAAGTGGACAAAGTAACTGAGACACATTATGATGCATGGATAGATGTAACAACCCAAAATTGTAACCTTTGCAAAGATGTGTATGTTTCTGGTTCATATACCTTATTATTACTAAGGCTAATTTAGCATTGATTACGGTACATTGTATTATACACATTTCTGTTAATCCAAAGGGCTAATGATAAATATATCCATGTATTTCTAATGTAAATATTTCCATGTTTTCTTAAATGAAAAAATATTATTTATCTTAACCTGAAAAAAAAAATCTCTTCCAGACTGTAATACTTAATGCTACCAGTCGGGGGCATTCCTGTTTCATCACAGACTAGAGAAAGATAGGTAGGTGTACACGCACAAACACAAACACATGCATATCTACAAAGTATGCTGTTCAGTATTATTGCATTCTGTTTGCATTCTGTTTCTGTCCATTTAAATGTACATAAAATACATGAATGTGTGTGAACTTGTGGTGTGAAATTTTAGGAATAATTGCATCTCGTTTGTAATCACGCGTGTGTCTTAGTGGGATCAGGTTTTGAATTCCAGATGTTTGACGTGTTTTTGTGGTATTATTCCCCTGAGTAACATCTCAAACTGCAGACATGCAGAACTTCAGAAGCTTTTCTGTTTTTAGTGAAGATCTGAACTTTGTTTGTCATGATTGTGGCAGCTCTGTGGTTGATCTTCAGCGTGTGATAGATAATCCAGGTTGCTCCGTGTCAGCCCCTTTGTGCCTATCCTGCACATGTAACCGAGTCTCCAACGGAAGCCACCAATTATTGGCACTCAGCGCTCATTTCTCTTACATATCAACACACAAATACACACAGCCATGATTTCACTACTTCAAGGGATTTTACTTTGATTTACGTTCCTTTCCCGTAAACTTACTATACACATAGGCCTAACCGCTAATCTTGATCCTGGCACAAACGATTTCACTTAAGTTGATATTCATACAAAAATATGAATATCAATTTAAGTGATATTAAGTTGATATTAAGTTTATATATGAAATTCGCGATTTGGACAAACAAATCTATGAGAAGCCCGAATTATTGTATCTGGGATTTATAAACTTCTAAACAAAGATATCATCATAGACAATACTTAAGTCTCTTAACATAATAATTTACATCCCAAAAAAATTTAAACAGTAAAAGACACAGAATACCCACAAATTTAAATATTTTAACGCCAAATTTTCTCCTTAGTTTCGGCTCCGTTTAATAACTCCTCGAAAATCAGAAAACTGTAAAGATCAACCTAAATCCACCCGTGGGACAGCGTGCATGCATTTTAAAAGCTTGTCAACGGAGCCATGACGCACTAGACATTAGTCTTGGCTTATCTATACCATGAGTCCCCGTTAAGTTGTGACTGCGACAAAGACCGTGCTGCTTAAAGATGACACCGTATTTTATTTATTTATTTTATATATTTATTTATTTTATTTTCTTAAGCCGAAAATGGATATCACGATTTCGCCTTTAACTCACTGTTTCTAATCACACGTCACTTCCGTTGATTCTCTCCCGACCTCATCTTCCCCTATCGCCAAAAAAAAATAAAAAATCATCGGTCCTTCGCTTATCTTCCAACACAGAAAAATATTCACACCTTTAATGTTTGAAGTTTTTTATTATTATTATTTTCTCATCTATTTTTATCAAAACATTTCCACATATAAAATTATTACAGGAATACACTTTTTTTTCAAAAGTAACGAAAAAATAACGGAGAAGATGCTTGCTATAAAGAACGAATAAAATATGCTTCTAATTATTACAAATTAAACATAAGTACTGGCGTAGACTATGATAGATATCGATAGCATATTAAACTGGAATCAAAGAGAGAACATACCTATTTATATGCAACATAATGGTATTTCACAGAGGGCTAATTTAATCCTCTCGGTGCGAAATCAAACAAGTTTTTCCAGAAAAAAAAAGATCTCTTTGTAAAACCCTGTAACCCTGAGAAAAGAAGTTGGATTTACAGTCAGGTGTGTGCGTTAAAAAATTGTACCTTCATTTTGGCTCTTTTTTAAAAACAAAATTATAAATGTGGGAAATAAAATCCAAGAAAAAATATGGCTAATTTCCTTCCAAATATGAATTATTTTTGGATGCTTCTCTGTACAAAATCAAAAGCTAAAACATAATTTGTGCAGTCACTCAACACGCAATTTGGTGTTTCTGCTCTTCTACCTACCCTTTAAGCGCCAGTTTATGTAACATTTTGGTAACGTGCATATTCATAAATTAGGATTTTTCTGCTTTTAGGTAGCTGTTATATAACCCTGTATTATGTTTACCCTGTGGAGAAAAGAAAACCCTGATTCATCCTGTTCCACGCAGTCACGAGTATTTTGGCACCGCGACAAACGAGCACTGTTTTTGCGTCTTCATCGGATGTCTAAATATGAAGCAATTCCCTGTCTGCACCAGAGAGATGTCAGGGCCTCCGTGAACTTAAAATATATTCATTCATTCATTCATTATGAGATTCAATATGGATGAAACCTCAAAAAAGGAAAAAAATTAAAATGCTCCAAAGGTGAAGTTAAAAACAAGGGAAAAAATACATAATGGAATTTATAAACGTGTGTTCGTCAAAGCCGTAACTTTAAAGCAGGTGAGAATTGTTTGAGGACTGCAGTCACCCTGGATAAATTAAGCAACATCAGCTTTGGAGAATGAAGGTGCTACCATGGCTGATTCGACTGCCACACTCTGCGCTCCTGTGTGTTTAGACAGTTATAACCGTCTTCATGCTGTCGCTGCTGCTGCTGTTGCTGTTGTTGTTGTCGGTCGCTTTCTTGTTTTTGCTCTTTCCTTTGGTGTTGGGCAGCTTGTTGTCTTTCTTCCAGCGCATGCGCCGGTTCTGGAACCACACCTTCACCTGCCGTTCGGACAGACAGAGCGCGTGGGCCACCTCGACGCGGCGGCGGCGCGTGAGATAGCGGCTGAAGTGAAACTCCTTCTCGAGCTCCAGGACCTGCTGTCGCGTGTAGGCCGTCCGCAACCTCTTTGGCTCCGGGCCCACGTGATTTGGATTAACTGTAAAAACAAAGAACAGAGGTTTAAAGACCGCTTTAAATTTATTTTATTTATCTTACAGCTTTTATTTTGTTTTGTGTTCCGTAATGATGAGGATGGGCCTGGGTGAAGCCCCATATTAAGAATATATTTAAAATAAAAATGAGTTGATCTTTTAAAATTCTCATTCCAGATATAATCACGTAGCCTTTCCTGTCGTAATCTTCATTCGTGGTGGTCTGGGAAGATGCCCAAGAAACGATTTTGACTTTTATCTTTAAAGGTTTGTTCCGCCGCAAGCGTTACACATCAGATACACACAATAAGCTTGCTTGCCCCCCCCCCCCCCCCCCCCCCCCACACACACACACACACACACACACATACACACAAACAAGCTGTAGCAGGGCAGGGTCATAAAACTTTATAGGGGTTGTAATTCTCGCTGACTCTCACTAAGATCGTAAATAACTCGACAACAAAAAGCGATGCTCACAAATGGACAAAACACTATACAAAGAAAGAAAGAAAGAAAGAAAGAAAGAAAGAAAGAAAGAAAGAAAGAAAAATAAAAAACATTAACATGAGAAATACACCAATGTTATGGAGAAATGAAATGGGGAGTGAAGATCGACTGATTAAAACGTTCAGGCTACCCTACCATGAGCGATGTGCACTTTCTTCATCCACGGGTAGACAACAATGGGCGGCTTGTCTTTGCCCTGGCAGGCCGTTTTCCTCTGCACCTGAGCGGGCTTTGCGCAGGTCATCCAGGCCTGGCACTGCAGGTCACCCACGGGAAACCTCTCCTTCACGGGCCCGTCCGTCTCTCTGTAGACCGGGTAGGTTGCATCTTGATGCTGCGAGGGGTCCTCTCCATCTTGCCGGCGATGCCCCTGCAAAGAGTGTTGATAACCGGTTTGTTGTTGTGTATAGGGAGGCGGAGGGGGCTGCATGGACATATAGCCCCCTCCAAAACTGCCACTGTCCTCGGGGTTGTTGTAATACCCCCCTTGTTCATTAAAATTACTGTAATCTTCTTCACATGGCGGGAACTGCGGCTCAGCATATTTACAGCTCACCACGTAGGACTCCATGATTGATTTATAGTGAGGCTGGTAGGAGAATACTAATTTTTCTTTCTCTCCCCTCTCTCTGTCTCTTTTCCCCCCTCTGGCATGAAGCCATCCTGCGGCTGTCAAATAGACGGACGGCCGCTCGGGCCACGTGACCCTGCGGCCAGCCAATGAGAGGCGACACTTTTGGTTGTTTATGTCAGACGTAATGGGATAATTTGGAGGAAAAAAATGTTCATTATAGAACTAATGAAGATTTGCTGGCCGGGTAAGTTGCTACGGTTAGGTGTTTGTGGACACTGAAAAATAATCCTGACAGTTTAAAGTGTTAATATGAGTAATTCAAATCTATCTATCTATCTATCTATCTATCTATCTATCTATCTATCTATCTATCTATCTATCTATCTATCTATCTATCTATCTATCTATCTATCTATCTATCTATCTATCTATCACCCTCTGCCACACAGCCCCTATTGAAGACGCGCTGACTGTAGATTTATGACTTTTAGCTGACTGACTTTTACCCCCACAGATGGCCGAAACTGAAAAATTAATCTGGCCCATATTGAGGGACGGCGGGGCCATATTTGGCCTTGTGGCCAGTCAAAGGACGGACAACAAAACGTGGCCGGTCAGAAAGGCCTCAAATAAAAGAATGGGATAAAAGGTTCCCAGACAGTGACTAGTAGTTGGCTTTGTTCGGCCGAGGTCAGGCCGAGGTGTCCCGCTCACCAGCACGGCTTTTAAAGGAGGGGGAGAAAAATGCATTGCTTTAAAAAAAATGATGCTAAATCAAGCCGAACGAGACAAAAATGCGACGGCTTAAAAAATGAAGCTTAATGCAAAATTAGTGGAAAAAAGGGTGAAAGAGATAAGTGGGAATATGCTAAATGTGTGCCCTCACACGAAGAAAGAGAGACATAATGAGCGTCATTGCGCAAGGAATTTTGCTCTTTTGCTAAAGTGATCCCTTTAAAAATGGTAAATCGCAAATGTCAAGGTCTTGATAGATCATCTTTACACCCAGCAATCGACCATTAATCCGTATGAAATCCTTCAAGATTTCACGAGGATTTCTTTGGCTGCAGCTGCTCTCCGAGGATTTGGCAAGACTGATGCGCAGCTAAAACCCCAGTTTTACTACATGAACTACTTTTACCCCTTCCTATAATACTCCTGTAAAAAGCATTAAAGAGTTCCTATGGAGGATGTAATGCGTTTGAAGTCTTTGCCATGGCTGACAAAATACAACTGGACTCATGCATCTTTGGGCTTAATGGCTCTGATCTAATGAGTCATTTAGACAAAGCAGCCCTTAAAGAGTGACTGATAAGCAACCAAATGTCATGGTCTAGTGCCATTTAAATAGGCAGCTCTTCCATTGTTGTTACAATGGATATTTTTCAGCCGAAGCGTTTGTAGCTTCAGTTTCTATCAGACAGTTTTTGTTCCAGCTGAGATAAAGGGAAGGTGTGAACAGATTTTCACTGAAGAGTTACAGATTTACTACATTTGTGAATGGTCTGCAGAGGTGGTGTACTCAGGGCAGCAAACAGAGTTGCATTTTTTTCATAAGCCAGGGCTTTATCAGCTCTACACCCCAGAACAAGATACTGTGCTGTGGTTCTTGTTGAGATGCTGCACTTAATATTGATTTTATGATTTGTCACTGAGCAAACCTTTACGCTACCATGCAGGAAATTAGATCCAGCGGCATGATCACAATTCATGCCGTGAAACTCAGTATGAGCAAACCATCCTGCCCGATTTGCCAATCCATTTGTATGCAGCAAAGCACAGCATCACTTCACGGACACTTTTCTGTGCTTGACACCGCACAAATGTCAAACAATCCTTCTAATCTATGAAAGTGTGGAACTGTAGGGCTGAAGAAGGACACGTTCCTTTAGCAAAGCTAGAGCACAGTAAAGAGTCATCCCTTTTTCCTCCCCTGTCGTGGATTTTGATGGATGGTTAGTCATCGCCCATAGACTCCCCAAGAACCCAATCTGTGACTGAGGCAGCTCCACACACATTCGGTTCTACAGGGTATATATAGGCGAAGGTTCACTTCATGGCTGGCTGCTGATGACTTCTTTTTGTTGTTGACAGAGATTTACACTCCTGTGCCCTCATTCTGACTTTTTTCATAGAGGCCATTGTGTTGACTAATGCTCTGCGTAAGAGTAATTACAATGCCCAAAATCACTATTCAGCCAGTCCCTTCTTTGTAAAGATGTGCGTGTACCTGTTGTTAAGTGTCATTGTATAATTTATTGAAACCATTAATGGTGCTTCAGCATGTACCTTCTGACATCAATAATTCGTTATAAGGCATAACACATTAATTCTGATACATGTGTGCAATTACTGTAAACTGGTGAGGCCATCATCCAGAAGACTAGCAAGCTCAACAAGAACATCCTGAGACTTCAGACTTCTCCTCGGGTTAAATAATCATAATGCTCTCCACATAGGCATGAATTGATTCCCTGGATCCAGAAGGTTATCTGGAACTGGATTAGTTTATGATATTTTCTTGAAAACTGCAAGGCAGTGTCTTCTAATTATTCGTATATCATTTTAATGTGTACATTTTAAAGATATGCTGCAAAATGTTTCATTTTGTCCTACCTAATATTGGTAAATGTCCTTGAAGTTAATTACTTCTAAATTGGCTCTACAGTTTAACATAAAACCATAAATTCTAGGCAGGTCAGCAATAATTCGCACAAGGTGAATTTCAGGTTTATGAAATTGGTCTTGCTGCATGAAAAATAGCTCACCTTCCACTGGAAAGAGGGCAAACAGTTGCCCATAAGATAACTGCAGCAGAGTATAGTTAATGTGAAACTGAGATGGTCACCTTGTCCTAGCCACATTCTCATTTGTTAATTATTATACAAAGTGTCGGAGTTACTCTGATATCAATTTTATCGTTTGAACACAATTCATTGAAGTTCTGCAAGTGTGACTGTGAGTCTGACCCCGCTTTCTCTTCCATGTCTTTACTGAGGCATACTATTTTGGCTTTCTGAGGTAAAAGCTAGCTTATCAGAAAGACTTTGTTACAGTAGAGAAGTTTGTTACTGATGACCTCACTTTGTTAAACAAGTATGCCACATTTCTTTACGTTAAACATTAGAAATCAAGGAGGAGGCGATCTGTGCTGTTGCCCACCAGCAGTTAAAAGTTGCATGTCTTTCATAATTTAGCCGGCCAAGCTTTGATTGTAGTGTAACTGCCAAATTGCAGTTGGTCTCCTGCCAAGTTTGCTGGTAAACAAACTACCAGCTGCAGTGAAACTAATCCACATTAAAATAGTGGCTGGGGGTAATTTCCAAACTTGGCCTCGACCTCAGATTTATTGGACTGAACTGAAAATTGCAGAGAACTTGGCCCTGAAACTGAATCTAAATTTCTCATTAGTTCCTGCTGAAATACATTTATGGTGGTCCACAGCGCCTCTAAATGTTTACAGCTGAACATCTGCCGTCAGCTGCCAGTGAAGGCACCACAGTTTATACCCAACTGTATTTGAATTCAAGTTGTGCACTTGCAATTGACAGCATTAGTCATCATGTTGACTCTTTTTGCTTGTATATTAAATTTTGGGTAAGATGTATGTGTTACATATGTATTGATTTGTCTCACGTGTCAATGCTCATGCTCCACTGAGGGCAACATTATCCACGCCTTTTTTTTTTCCATTCCCACACACTTCACCTCTTTATACAGTAATGTATCATTATGAATATTGCTGACGTCTGCATTGTTTTTCGAGTTGTATTGCAAATTTGGTCAAGATGCCACATAGAGTTTCTGTTTCCATTTCTTCCCCTAGGCGATTTTCTGTGCTCTGGCAGACGCTCATTCCTTGTGTTTACATGTTCTAAATTCCCATGGCTGGTTGAATGAGTGCTTGATGACAACTCCGGTCAGAACCATTTGTTGCGAAAGCAAAAAGCTCGCGTTGCATGGAGTGAGAAGAACAGCAAAACTTTATGTAGAGCATGATTGGTTTCACGTTAAACAGTGGGAAAGCTAAACAAAAATAAAAGAGCGAAGCAAACACTGATCCTTAACAATTCTGATTGATTTTGGGTGAAAAATGAAACTGCAGAGTTTAGGGCACCTTTCTGCTGATGTGGAAAATACAAATGGTCAAAAAAAGAGAGTTCATTCACGTTGAACTATTAATCCTGAGTTTTTTGTTTTGTTTTTTGACTTTCATTTTTCACAATTATTCTTGCCCTCGGACACTGGCGTCATTAGCTTACACCTTTGAATGGTGTTCCCTAGCTCTGAACTTTGGTGGATTTCTTTTACAGACAACAACAACGGAGCGATACTTCGGTTTCTCAAAGAGCATTCTTCTTTAAGAATGTAGCCTAGCTGCCGTCAGGTCGCTAGAGGGTCAATCAGAATCGTTGACCGCTGGTTCACCGTTTCATTAGTCCCCGCGCTGGACAGGCCAACGCAGGGGCTCGAGGTGGGGACCACGCAGAGTTCACGCGGCCTGCGGGAGTCGCGAGCCTATTGTTCCGTGGGTTTCTCCCTCCCTCTCTCCCTCTCTTTCTCTCTCTCTCGCTCGCTCGTTGGATAGTCTCCTCCGATATTAGGGGTTAAAGTGGGAGGATGCGTGCGTGACCGTTATTTGAATATGATCCACTGATCTAAAAGGGATTCTCTACCACATGTATGACTTATTGCTACTTTGGCAGCGGTTTAATCAACCTTCTCGTATCGTTTTTCCATTGTAGGTTGATTATTGATTAACGCTGTAAATCTGGTAGTATAATTAGACGTCTTTAATGTCCCTCTTCACTCCGGTTGTAGATTTAATTCAGTCCAAGATGATCGTCTTGGATACTCTCGCTGCAGACTTGGTGTTCATGTGATACTCCGACTACGTAATTTTTCACCAGGCTGTCTTTGCAGATCTGAATCCAACACTCGGGTCTGCAGATGATATAACCACAAGCAGCAGTAACATAAGCACTTATCCGTATAAACAGCCTATTGCCTTTTAGAAGATCGCATAAATAAATTTTCCTCTCATCCCGAGTTTGACATGAAGCCATTCAGTTGTGGCTTTTCTTTCTGGGGTCGTTTCACTTTTTCATCTTAGACAGGCTGACCGCGGGCTCACCCCTCCACCCCCGGCCCTGTGCCGGGTCAAAGCCGAGCTGAGAGCTGCTTTAACCCGGTTTAGACATTAACTGCGAACTCCAGCCCCGCATGGGAACCCAGGCACCGTCTCGAACTGACCAGTGCGATCGAGCAAAACCCGGAAAATCTGGCTGTAAATTAGTAAAACTAACTGTAAAATTAAATGCTGAGGGCAGTTTAAATGAGCAAGCACTTATGGCAAGACTGCAAAAATATTTTTGGAATTAATGTATTATCTATAACGCCGGAAACGATCCTTTTACATTTAACAAGATACACTTTATTAACTGTGAGACTAAAATGATTTACTTTGAAATTGTTTCAAATATGGTCATTTTTCACTAAGAGGGAATAAATCAACTTTCAGTACAAAAACAACAATATTGACCTCATAATTCTAATTAAAAAAAATTATAAGCTTCTTTTTTAATTGATTTTTTAAGTTTGTTTTTTCCACAAACGCATGCGTAAAACTACAATTATATCAAACTACATCAAAATAAGACACCCCTAGTTTTAAATCCTCAAAAATCACACGGGTTGTGAACATAGCTCCCATAAATATCTGTGAACTGCACCAGTTCGAAATGGTTGCCGGTATGTAAACAATTAAATTCTTTAATTTTACAGAAAAAATAAAATGACATATTAAAAAATATATACAGTTAAGCCAAAATAAGAATAAGTAACACACACACACACACACACACACACACACACACACTGCTTTTGTTTCCAACAATCCGTCTTCAGAAGACTGAACTCACTTTTAAGTTAAAATGTGAAAAAAGATGCCTCAATTGCAAAATTTGTTGTTGCAGCTTAGTGAGGCTCCCCTCTCCGCAGTCGTAACCATTATTTAGTTATTTAAAAGATTAATGTCCCTGCTGCCATGTATTTTTTAAATTGTCATGCCTCTCTTGAACGGAGTGCCCAGCTGTGAGTATAATCAAAATTTTCCCCTTGCCATAAACCACTGGTTTATAGTTCTCTTCTGGCTTCTGTTTATAGCCTATAGGGAGCGGGGCTTGGCGTTAGAGAGATAGCTGTAAAATTTAACATCTCAACAAAGACGCCATAACTCCTGTTATCTGATTGCGTTTACATATCCATACAAACATGAGCCGAGCAACGACAATAGTAAAATCATTTTGAATGCGCCAAACAGAAGTGTAGTTCCCAAGCAAGCGACTGGTTAGTTTTGCATTATTGCACTTCTCCAGCCTGATTAAATTATTCCACAGGATATTCATATTAATATTATTATGATTTTTTTTATTATTGATAATAATAATAATCTAAATGGGAGGTTATATTTTCGAAATGTACACAAGCAAGATAATCCTCAACATATGGAATAAAGCCGCCTCAGAAAGGATGCAGGCTACCGTTTTCCGATTTAGGAACACACACATATGCCACATGGAAATCGTAAACCCACACACCCACACACACACACACGAGCACGGATATAGAGTTTCATGTTAAGGACTTCCTACAGAGCACGTTAAAAATTCTGACTACTGTTATCTTTCTTCCAGAATCAGAGGAACAGCTTTTCGGCATCAATCATCTGTCCGCAATGAGCTGAATGCAGACAGCAACATTAAACCTGTGATCCTAAACAGTCCCCCACTGAAAGAGGGTTTTTTCTCCTTGAAAGAGGTGTAAGTGGATAATTTTGTTTTTGAAGAAAATCATATATATTGAGTACTGGAGTATATACCGGCAGTTTCAATATTAGATCTGAGACAATATAAAGCAAACAAATATTTCTTCAGATTTCTTTCTACTAAAACACGCCTTAAATCGAACTAAATGGGACAGTCAACATTTTTCTCACAAATTCGATGTAAGTTTACTTTCAGTCCAAACGTATTTATTGCTTCAGTTAATTCGATTATATACTGGACTACAGGTGGCTCTCTGAACCGCTCTCTCACTCTACCAAGGGCCCTCGGGGGTCTCCCGACCACCGCTTTCATTCGGAGATCACTTCCCCCACCCATGTTCTTCCTGCCCCACTTGCCCCATAGTCATAACTTCATATCTGCGCCAAATATGAAAAACGAAACACACTTACTTGCTCTGTCCTGCTCTCGCGTTAAAACGCGATCGTTCGTTAGTGTAGTGTAAAATCCCGTTAGAGCGGATCGAAGCTGAGCGTGGAGACCGTCTCGGTTGTTTCTCTCAGCAATACAAAGCGCATTCTGTTGATTTCGGACAAATATCGGCTACCAATCCCATCTGGCCGCCTGTCGGCTATTCTCTCTGAGTTATATTTTGGGGCTTGTCAAAGCTCCGGCAATAAAACACACTTTATTACCGTCACGTGCTCAGCTTTTTTTTCTTGCAACTCCCACAAGGGTTCATAAATTATTAGGCCCTGCACCAGAACCACTTTATTCGATAATGGCGCCAAAGGAAAAAAAGGGGAGCTTTAATCTCTGGGGGTTGTGCTGTTGGAGATTTAAAAATTAACCGTTTTGTGGTCTTTTTTAAATATAAATATATATATATGCGTTTTCCTTCTCACTTAAATGTTCTTTGAATACGGGTTTCTCAATTTATTGAAGCTTCAAATCCTTTTTATCTTTCATTTCTAAAATATATTGATTTTTCCCCCATTTTCAATCTAACGCCTTTTTTTACCATTAAAATTTTCTTTTAACAGATACATTTTCGTGCATAAAATACTTTGTGTGCGTAAAATGGGGAGTCTGCATGCTGTCACTCCCATGAGACTCATGTGGTTTGCACTGCAGTGCTTTCCTCTAAAACAAGCAGAGACTGAACGCCTTTTGCATTTTCCGGATGTGTCTGGAATGCTGTTTGGAGCATTTGTTTCCTGCTTTGATTTCCGTAAATGGGGAGCAATAAAGCCATAAAAGTTGCTCTGTGAAAACAGACTGGACACCGGTATGCTTGCTTTAGCAGCTTTGCGGCTGCTGGGCACAAACAAGACATTTAACCAAATGTTACACAAGAATCTCTCTAATGAAGTAGCAATGCTTCAAAAACCTAATAACCGAACTTACTGCTACTAATAATAAGAAGGAAAAATATGAATAACAAAAACAATGGTAACAATTGAGCCTAATTCAAACACACAGGCTACTGGTGCGTACAAGCCAATAACACTTCAATAAAACGCATTTCATCGGTTCTTTTAAACATATCGTTATTCCTAGTATGGCAGATTTTATTGATTTTAGTTTTGGCTTATTCCTTCCTTGAAAAGATGATGCACAATACCCTCAAATATTCAACATTTGGCTAATTAATAATTATGAATCATATTAGGCCAAACTTTCACTGATCAACAGCGTTCGTGCGCGTTTTGTATAAATCTTTCCATCACTGAAGCTTTAGTGGTGCTTTTAAAACCACAAGCCACTTGACTCCCTGATTTATAGCACCTTGGTTTGGCGTCTTGCCTAATGACTCCCCCTAGCAGCTGTAACATAAAATCCCATCCAGACCAAACAAAATGATCCCGGGACACTAAGCGGGAGAAAATCCCCCTGCTCCAGGTGCATTCAATGTAAGTGGGAGAAAAGAACGTCATAACGGGGCTGGACCGTGAGGAGGATGAAGATGGTGTTGCTACCCCAGTCTGAACAGCGGCTGTTAAAAATCCATAGAGCTTCAATTTGTGCAGCTAGCTGAGGCCATTGTTTAAAAATGTCATCCTTGGGTCTCTAACGCCATCTAGTGGTCAAACGACACCGAATAGCGCCAGCTCACATGTATTCGAAGTCTGAAAAGTACATATATATATATATATATATATATATATATATATATATATATATATATATATATATATATATATTTTTTTTTTTTTTTTTTTTTTTTTTTAAATGTGCTACAAATTTGATAATGCTCTTGGGCTTTGTGTTACTGGCTTTTAAAAGCCGTTCCCTTTTCTGTCTTGAATGAAGTGGGATTAAACTGTCTCCTGTATTTTTCTATCTATGTGTTTGTTAGCACTGTGATAAAGGTGGATGGATATTTTGCAGTATCTGCAGTGTGCGCTGCAGTGTGCATTGCCAATTTCCTGGCAAATAGCACCCTCTGCTGGTTAATAATAACATTAGCACTCCAGGCCTAGCAGTTCCCCCAAATTGGTCTATGTTTTTGTCTAAGTTAAGAAAGTTAGATGACAGGATCAAT
The DNA here is from genome assembly GCF_057382095.1 of Aulonocara sp. 'chitande type north' Nkhata Bay. Lineage (NCBI taxonomy): Eukaryota > Metazoa > Chordata > Actinopteri > Cichliformes > Cichlidae > Aulonocara > Aulonocara sp. 'chitande type north' Nkhata Bay. Next base: position 16,136,484 of record NC_141356.1, on the reverse strand, counting down.
AAGGCAATCACTGCTTGTAAATAAGTATTTGCATTCAGTGATAATGGCCAATTTAGCCGAACTGTGTGAATGCTGGGAAATAAGGACATTTTATAAAGAAACACATTGTTATTTAAATGCTCAAGCATGAGCTGAACTGTGCCGAACACCAAACGAGCCATGACAGAAGGACTATTAAAACAGAAATAAACAGCAGCCTGCATGATCAAGCCTGAAATTTGATAGTGTTTAAGCAACTTAAACCTCGATGTCTGCCGAGGAAAACTGTGAAATGAAGCCCCCTGGACAAACCTGCGGTCTGTTTTTGTCTTCAAAAACATCCAGTTGAAACTTGGGTTTTTGCACTGCACTGCAAAGAGAGAGAAACAGGCATGTTTTATACCTCACACACACAAACTCATCTCACACATCTTTGTCATTCTTTCTCAGGCTTTCTTTCTGTCTGTCACAGGCTTTAATTTAATGTCTGCCTCGTTCTCTGCGTCACTATCTCCTATTGTCTCTTTGTTTCTGTCTTATACGCATTGACCGCACACACACACACACACACACACACACACACACACACGCACACACGCACGCACGCACGCACGCACGCACGCACACACACACACACACACACACAGAGTCTTTGCCGCATTGCAGTAGGTTGTAAATACTCAGTGCCAGCTGAGCTTGAGTGAGCAGCACCAGTGAAATACTGTCTTTGTTTCTCTGTATCTCTCACACCCCGCCTGCTGCCCTTGTGGGGGGAAAAAAATGTAAAATTCAAAAGAGGGAGAAAACACTGTCTTTCTGTCTCTTTGTCTCTCTGACACTTGCCCTCATAAAAAGGGACATCAGCAAAAACAAAAACATGGGGGAAAGCATTCCTTCTGTATGATTCTGCCCATCTGATTAAGTACACTTACAGGGGAAAGAAGGAGAAATTGAATTTCTGACATAAAGACCTTGAAAAGTATCAGCACTGAGACAGATGGCAGAACAAGCACTAAAGATAACACGTAAGGAGATGATATTTTGTGATAATACTGCCAGATAATCCCCTGAGAATGAAAAAAAAAAAAGCTTTCTGGGGCTATTTTTGCAGTTTGCCTCACAAGAGCCACCAGGTGTCCTGTTAGTGTTGCACCCCAATGGTTCATGGAGCCATTTACAGATAAACATTGCATTGATGGCTGAAACAGACAAATATGTATGAATATTGGGCTAGCATATGCATGTGCACATTGTCATGTGATCTTAAATGTATGTTAAAGACTCAGAGGAATCAGGCCTTATCTCACCGTCATGTACATCATGTATATTTACAATTATATTATTGTTTTACAATATAAATTTTAAATGTATAGTATTTATATAGATTCAAATGATGCATTTTTCATATTTGATTTACGGTAATTAACCCAATTCAGTTATATGCAAATATGAAGGATGCTGCTTCTCTCTTTTTCCCTTATTTGTTTTTTTATTTTATTTTATTTTTTTTACAATAGTATTAATATTTGGTTTCATCATTTGGATAAAAAGAGTTAAAGAGGAGTCTGTTTCAGTCTGTTTCTTGTGTGTACAGACAGACCCTGAAGCATTAATACCATCATTACAAATTCAGTTATTTAGTAAGGGTGCACGGTTTTGCACACAGTGCACAAAGTTAAAAATTTCTGCAGCATAACATGAGAGCTTATTGAACCTTGGATATTAGTCGGCAGAAAAACACAACTACTGTGAGGACTCAATTACATTGCTGAATTACTTTCTGGATAGTTCTAGATAGTAAAGAATTAGTCAGAAGTAGTACCTGACATCATCAGTCTACTGGACTCCATTTTCTTCCACAGCATTCTGAAATAAGCAGGAAAAAAAAGGAGAAAAAGAAAGGATGATTAAATCAGTCAGAAATCAGCGCAAATAGCACGAGGCTTGTAAAAGGCCTACACATAATGAAAAGAGTCTAAAAATACGTCTCATTTTCAGCACTGCTTTCTTGACAGCCTGTTGGTTAGAAACTTGTCTTATATGTGTAAACAAGTAAAGTAAACCGTACATATGACGTCTTAACGTTCAAACGAAAAATGTAACGAGTTATTAAAAAAAAAAAAACAAGACCTTAGGGTGAGAACAGTAGAGAGACAAAAATAAAAAGTGAGAAATTGTTTACCGTCCATGGAGGCGCGCGGATGCCGAGAAACACTTCTGTGGTGTCGAGAGCGCGCGAGGCAAAGCTGTCGGCACACTGCACGCGCACACATGACAGTGAGCGGCCAATGGCGAACAGGGTCAGGTCGTAAAACGCTTTTACGACCTGTGAGTTGTGCAAAGAGAAAATTGGAATTTGTGGCAGCTGGGTGCAAAAGAGAGCCGCATTTCCAAACAAACAAACACGCGCAGGCAGGGCTCCAGATAAATCTAAGAAGCAGTTTTAAGAAGGTTTAATCATTATTTATTTAGACCACCATCATCCGATGACCACCTCTGATACTAGCTGTTATTTAACCCTTAAAAATATAAATGTTGTAAGAAAAAACAAGTCAGCTCCTTTAGGCTACATTACACTTACAGAACAAAACGGAAGGCCCCAGAACCTTCAAATATAGGCATCTTGTAACTAGAATTTTAGCTATGACGGCAACAACCTGTCTGGATACACAGTTTATAGTTATGTATTGATGTCGGGTTCGCCGCAACAGGAATATCAGTGTATTTTATTGGAAGATTGGAGTAATTAATAACTACCACAATTTCGGCCCACATGCAGCCCAAACGTCGTAATATTAATAATAATAATTTTGCCTTAATTAAATTTGTTGATTAAATCATTAAACTGGCTTTTTTTTTTTTTTTTACCCTTCTTCGGAGACGACTACACAAGTGTCTATATATTAGTATTACTGCCCTTCAAAATACTTTGAACTCTGGCTGGACTTCAACCTAATAAATAAAAATAGTTTTAATAGCAACTATAAACTTTTTTGGCGTCAGTTTACACGTGTGAAGACAGCTTAACTTCTCTACTGAAATATTCATATTCCTGGCTGATATCGAATAGCCCCAAAATATGAGTGGTGCATTAACTTTAAGTAATTGTAATAACAGAGCTGCTGAATGCATCACGTGTACTTTTTTATTTTTATTTTTTTGTTAAACAACACTAATTTTATTTTTTTTAACAAGACAAAACAAACAAAAGTAAAACACTAATTACATTCATGGGAGATCTCCAGACCTCCTTGTGTTGGTGAAAAGTACAATATTAATAGTGTAACATTAATATTTTAGGCTAATATTGATAGTATAATAGTAATATTATAGCCTACAACGCTTTGTTGCAGAACAGCTCTCATATTTACCCTGATTTTCTGGTTATTTCCTGAAATAAAATAAAGTACATTTTATTAAAAAGTCTATATTGGTATCTATAGCAAATTTAGGCTGGCCTTATAGGATGGATACATTTTATATTTGGTTAATGTAATAAATACTGAATTATTGCAGCCTAATTATTTATAAAGTTCAGCGACATCCTCTGTCTGTCCACAGAGAGCTTATAGCAAGGGATAGAAAACATCCCGTCACACTAATCTAGTCATAACGCTCTAGTACATTCATTTTTGGTATGTAATAGTTAGTATTTTACAGAATGAAGAAACATAGCTTGTGCAGTGCGTTTTATTTCTATTTTATTACACTGGAAGTCATCATGGCTAGCACCTGTATATTGTGTGTGTGTGTGTGTGTGTGTGTGTGTGTGCGCGCGCACCCCCCCCCCCCCCCCACACACACACACACACACTAATAAACTTAATAAATTCTGATTTTAGATTCCACAATTTCTCCTTTTTTATCTTAACCCTCACACATTCATCTCTTGATTCAGAATTCTGTACATGCGCCTTTATTTCAAATTTTATGTCTAAAACTGGTTGAAATGGTTTTAGACATAAGATGGACAAAGCTGAACACTGCCTGTTGGTAAGGAGTAATGTCGATATTTCTTTTCTAAATGTGTATTTTGTAGGCATTTTGTTTTCCCTCTCATTTTTTTTCTCCTGCTTTAAAATAAATAGCGTCAGATCATTTGGAGCACGTTTCAGTAAAAATAAACCTTTTTTTATTCTATGGACTTTAAGGCTTTGATCATAAACTGCAGGTCGAAAGGAGTTCAGAGGCTTCAATTATTGCTTCACCTTTTATTTTGAAGAGGAAACAGAGCGGAAGTAGCGTTACTATCCCTTTTGACTATTAAATAAGAAACATAACAGGATTAGAAGAGGATTAATTTATTTAATAGGGTGGATGAAATTGATTAGAAACTCGGATCACGGAGTAGCTGTTTGAATATTACTGAGCTGCTTTTTTCCTTCATTGTCTTCCTCCCAAATGAAATGTTCCATTATTATTATTATTATTATAAATTCTTCCAGAGGTCGAGAAAAGGTTATTGCCTGAACAGTTACAGCTTTTAACATGTCACCAGTTGAATACTACAGGTTGGACGTTTACAGCTAGTTTCCCAGACATGGATTAAGTTGTCTCAGACTAAAAGGAAATTTCAGTGACGATGTCCTCTGAAAAAAAGGTTCTGTGTCTAAGACTTAACTCATGTCAGGGAAACTACACGTTAATGTAGTAAAATGCTGTGGGGCAAGCATCTGAATGAGATTTTGCCTGTGAAGAAAGCTGACGTCAGAATCTGAGATTTGGACTCAGGTCCACAGTAATAAATATCACACCATAGAATTACTGCTCGAGTGCAAATAGCTCATGAAAGACAACACCTCCGCCCAGTGGACATAATGAGTAATTACACATGAAGAAGCAGCCCTGTTTTTTGATTTTTTTTTTTTTGTTTATGAGGAATTTAAATCAGCTCGTGTCTTGAAGTTACCTAATTCAAAAATGTTACTTTAACTTATCGAGACCACCTTGATTAATAAAACTTATTTTTTAAATTTATCTATGTTAGTATAAAACAGAATATTCATGTCAGGCCGCAGTAGGCTTACGTGCTTTACCGTCTATATTTTTTCTTCTTAACATAATAAATGCAAGTGCACATCACTTTTCTACATCAATTGTTTGCATGCAGCTCAGCTGGTGAGGCCCTGGACTCTGTTAATGGATCATTATGAATCTATTTTTACCATACTGAAGAAATGTGGTGGGGAGCATGCAGCACTTAGACAGTTGTAATGGTTTTAACGTTTCTACGTGAAATCCTATCATCCTAATACATCCGAATTTCTGCAGCACTTTAAATATTATTCTTTTGGAGGCTAATTACATGTAAATGCAGATGGAAGAGTTTCGTTTGTGATAGTTTTATTAAAAGTGCACATTAAATCAGAACTTTGGAGGCATTTACTTAAAAATGTTTTCAGGTTATTAGTATTATTATTATCTTTTTTTATATATGTTATCTACATTCAGTGCTATTTTCGGCTACAATAATTCTAATGCATTTGTCCGTGTGCTCTGAGTGAAGTTTTGAGATTTAAATGGTTATAATACTTTTTATTCTTGTCCATCAGCTATTAAAATGGATGCATATATTCGTTCTTTTGTCACTCGTCTGTGCTCCAATACAGGACCAAATTATTTTAGTCCATAGAAACCAATACCTGTGCCCAGTCAGCACAAAAGGCCTGAATGGTGTTTGCAACTCAGACGGCCATTTCTTAACTTTAAAAATAAGAAGAAGGTTCTGCTCTAGCTGAAAAAAATCAAACTACTGCTGATGTTAAAGCTTCCTGTTTTTACCAGTACCGCTACACCGAGGTTGTAGATAACCTAGCCTAAATTGAACGATTACTTCTGAAACAGGAAAAATACACCTCATCAAGACTCACATGCTTTTTGGCAAATCCGTTTTAATTCCCTCCATAATGAAATTTCCCGTGTTTTGTGCTCTCGCTGTCTGTAAAAGACGTGACTGGAGCTGTCTAGTCTCATCTGCAGACAATGACTTTAACATTTAGAAGGACAGTTGAGGCTCTAAGGCAGGAAAGGGTGTCCAATAAAACCATATAGTCACGATGACTGTCTGGGCGAAATTACTTTATGGCACCTCTCTCTGCGTGTCTCTCTGTCTTGAGTTGGGGCGGAAAGTCACGTTTATTCTCCAAATGCATGCTGTTGGTTTATGACCCTGCAGTAGGATGAGCCCTGAGAAGATTATATAGCCGCAATAAATGAAGGAAGCTACGAGGCGCTGCACTGACTTTGACAAAACAAGGAGGCAGAAATGTCTCTCCGTGGGCTGAAACTCCGAACACATACCTGAGAGCAGTGAAACACCTTGACGGTGGAATATAATCATAATGACAAACATAATAAATCGAGTTATTGGCCTATAATCCTGTTTAATGTCAACCATGAATTACTGCCTTTGTTTCCCCCCCTGTAGAATCAGCCGCAGGATAATAATATAGGATAATGCTGTATGTAAGCCTTTTTATTGGGTTGTATTGCGCTATTTAATAAACGACAGCGCAATTTTAACCTTTATGAGTTTTAGGCTACATTGATCAGGGGCTACAAAATATTTTTGCAGTAGTTCTATAGCAGGATATTTTTTATGTCTACAATGTTGCCATGTGATGCTATAAATATTATTAATATGCCTTTAATATCAAGTTAAAAACAAACAAAAAGAAAAAAAAACTGATTTGTGCGGACTAATCCGTGCGTAAACTAATCCGTGCGTAAAATTACCAAGTCGCCAAAAAGAAGGCGCAAATGAACACCGACGCTGTAATCCATCTTTTATTTTATTTAGAAAAATCACCATGAGCAGCATATTGAACTTATAACCTAAATGACAGGATGAAGGCCTTATTTTATCACACTTCGTCTCACAGCACAGCACAGGCCTGTCGCTGTAGGCTAACATAGCCTGTTGTTCTTCCTCTTCTCTCAAGGAGAATGTGGACAAAAACGAAAAGCACCAAAATACCTTTAAAATCCTCACAATGTTCCCGTTGCTGCGGATGTTATACCAACTTACATTGGAAAATGGAAATCGATTGTGCGTTGTTGTAAAACGTCTTAAGAGGACAGTAGCTGGTTACTGGGAGGAAACAGCGAAACAGAAAATCTAACAATCAAACTGCAGTCACACCATAGCTTAGCCATGACTGGTGTGTGTGTGTGTGTGTGTGTGTGTGTGTGTGTGTGTGTGTGTGTGTGTGTGTGTGTGTGTGTGTGTGTGTGTGTGTGTGTGTGTGTGTAGGCATGACCATATCTGCATTTCAAACCCACAGTAACAACAAATATACACAGCAACAATGACAACAACAGCAAGGACAACAATACCAACAAATATGCCCCTATAAGGCTACATGCAGAGTTTATAAAAACAAAACAAAGAAGCTTTATTCTGTCTTCTGGAGCAAATTCCTTAAAAGCTCCTTTCTGATTAATAAGGGAGACCAGGATTGGTTGTAACACAGAGAACTTCTCCACTAGGAGCAAAGTGAAACAAGTTTCTGTACAGACCTGTCAGGCACCTGAAATACAGCAAGAAGAAGAAGTGGTGTTTTGCTTCCTTTTTTATGTTGCTTATTGTAAATATATAAAATCTCGTAAATTTAGCAAATGCACTGTGGTTACAAGTGCATGACATGTAAAAGGTTGTGATTATACAAAACCTACATCAGTATTTTTAACTATTATGACCCACGCATTTGTGCAGAAACTTCAATGGAGGACCAGGAAAAGACAAGAGCGCCTTTTAAACCCAAACAAGAGGTGGTCCTATTTAAAATGCAGTAGACTCATTTTATTTACAGCCAATAAACCAAAGCCTCAAGTCACAGATAATGTGTTAGACAGAAAATATTCATCTTTAGTCGCTTATTAGCCAGTTAGACAAAGTACGGCTGACCCTGGTCTGAAAAAGCCACTGAAGTGGGACAGAAGTGAAAGTATCACATTTAAAACACATTATTACTTTAGCATGATCAATTCACCTTTTAAGTACTTGCGATTTTTAGATTTTTCACATGTGTAATCTTGGTGTTCTCGAAGATACATTTGGTTTTGGTTTGTTTTCTAAGGGTAATCGCATTGTTAAAAGAGCATAAAGAGAATAACTCCAGCCTTAGCGAATGTGTCTTTTATCTTTTGGTAGTGCCAACCCAACAGTATTAACATCTTTCACGTAAATATGTTAATACTTACATGCATCAGATACAGTCCACTAGCCTGAATCCTGTTTGCTCCCAAAAATATTTCATTTTAATCCCATACAAATATTCTGCAGCTATTTTTCAGGCTATAACAAACAGGTATTCAGCCATGAGATTACTCATGCGGTTTATCTTTGATAGTTTTCCCTTGTACTTCAGTCCGAGCTTGCACATTAAACATAGTTTTCATGAGGGCGATAGTTTTAGCCTTAAATCATAAAACACCATTCCCATTTTTTTTGTTGAGAGCACAGACAGTTTAAGTATTACGTCTGGAATGTTTCAAGCATTGCCATTTCTGAACATGAGAGATGTGCATCCATATTAAAAACAGATGTGTTTTAAAATGAGTAGTCTTTGATATGAGCTGGTATGTTTGTGATCGGGTTTATTGACCTCCCTGTAAATGTTAACACTTCATTATTTACAACTACCCCGGGTTTCAGATGAGCTGTTTTCTTTTTAAAACATGCAGATGGAAGAATTATGCGCCAAAGTACAGATTACCTAACTTTTTTTAAGACATTAATGTGTGTGTTACAGCACATCCCGGTCTCCCCTGCAGAGTTTATCACTGCAGTTTTCAAAAGCAGCAATGTTAGCTCTACAATCCTTTGCTTAGTCACAGCTGATCTTGCCAGTTCATGTTAGAGATGTTGGCCATCTCTGAGCACTGTGTTTCTTTTATCACCACCACCTCTTCACCTATCACAGGAAGAAAACAAAAGCCCCAGCCTCTAAATTCATCATTCATTCATACTCCTCCTCTCCCGAATCATCAACTTCTTCATCTTCATCCGTCTGTTTTGGAACCAGATTTTGACCTGTCTCTCTGTCAGATTTAAGAGTCCTGCCACCTCCAGGCGCCGATCTCTGGTCAGATACATGTTGTAGAGGAATTCCTTCTCCAGCTCCAGGGTCTGGTGTTTGGTGTAAGGACATCTCTTTTTCCGGGTCGATTTGGCATGGATCCAGCTAGCTGATGGATTTTCTGCAGGAAAAGAGACGAGAGTTGCATAGGTTTTTACTCACACCAAACACCATGTATATTTACTTTCCTCTGGTTTTAAGCATGTCTTTCTGTGTGTGTTGTGAGGAGTTCAAAGGCTGGCATAAGATTCAAAGAAAACATTTTGTGGAGCAAATTTTATGAGCCCACAGTTTTTGGCTCATTAGAAAAAGAAACACATCTACACCTTTTTTCACATACTCCTCCTGTAATTTATGACAAACCCGTAATTTAACATAATGTGACATAATTGAAAATGTGGCCACATTTGAGGTTTCTGTCCTTTTCGATTTGGAAGGACAGTGAGCTGCTATAAATACAGGAAAGTATACCCAATAAAGATGAGCCTAAATCTCAGTACGAGAGGAGACAGGGCTGAAAAACAACCACAGCCACACTCATGCTCATTTTTTCTGTTTTTTAATCAGCTGAGTAAGGATATTTTTTAAACATTTAATAGTTTGATAGTCATGTTCTCACAATGCTATTTTGCATTAAAAAAAATTAAAGCACTTAGGATTCTTACATCATTAAATTAACTTTAGATTAGCTAAAATCTCTCATTTTACAAAAAGTAGATATTTTAATGAAACCCAGATAATTGTTTTGTTTATCCCAAGATAAAATATATTAATGTATCTCTACTACTACTACTACTACTACTACTACTAATAATAATAATAATAATAATAATAATAATAAAGCTATGAGTCTGCACTCTGGAGTAAGGGTCCAATAATGTGTTTTAAATGGCATGGCATGCTTTTAGAGCATAGCATGACTATACTGACTATTTTAGGCAAAACTAGCTTGGAGTAGTATTTGCAAAAACGGGCTCGCTAACTCTCCTACTATCAGAAAAACCTTCATGTGCAAGTCAACCTGGGTTTTCATATAGCTATTGACAAATTGTTAAATAACAATATCACCTTAATTATTTTAATGGACAATAAGGTTTTATATTTTACAGTTTACAAGACATTTATAGGCCCATAAAAGTCACACTCCCCTCTCTAACACACACACACACACACACACACACACACACACACACACACACACACACACACCTGTGTATCGCCACTTCTTAAAGCTAATAAACATTCCTGAGTTTAGTGTATCTGTGTTTACCCGGGTCAAGCTGCTGCTGCTGCTGTGTTTTTCTGTCGTCGTCCTCTTTCTTTGGCTCAGGCTTCCTCCCCAGCTCCTCTACAGTCCCAAGCCGCTCCAGGACCACCTCCGCCGGACTGGCGAAGCTGGAATCTTCAGGACTGTCGTGTGACGGGGGTGAACTCTCGGGCTTAATTGTCTCATACCTCGGGCTCGGATTGGAGAGGTCACTCTGTGCTGGGAGACACGCGGGGAAAGTGGCCGAAACTTGCGACAGAGCGGTCTCCGAGGTGGGGCTCGCCCCTTCCCAGCAGCGTACAAACCTGCTGTCCGACGCGGATGCAAGGTGTTCGGCGTGTGTCTGAGTCTGCGGGCCGTAGTAGGGGTGGTGGCTCAGGAGGTGATGTGGATGAAAAAGGCCGGGGATGGACGCACCGGGGGCGGATTGCCGCTGCGGAGAAGAAGACGTAGAAGAAGTGGAAGTGTTTGTCCAAGGAGAAAAGCCATTTAAACTCGACTGTTTGTTGGAAAAATGAGAGAAATCCGGGATGTGTGAGCCGGGGGTCCCCTCCTCCTCCTCTGCTCCCCGGCCTGGCTTTGCGCAGCCAGCCGTCGAACCCTGCAAGCCTCCCGGGATGAAATGTGCACCGTAAGGCTCCTCGGTCTGGAGACCCATCATGGAATAATAATTCGTTAGCGACATGTTTATTTTATTATTTCAATAAAAAGACACTTAAATGCGACTGTAAAACGTTAGATGGGCTGGTATAGTGGCTTACATCCTCCCCTAAAATGGTAGTAATTTTTTCCTGCCCTTACTTTCTCCTCGGCTGCCCATTGGTTACTCTGCGGATCACATGGTTAGACTGTATTTAGCCAGTATAGAAGATAAATCAATTCATTCTTTTGTTTTCAGAAATGTGATAGCACGCCTACTGCGGATGGACCTGAATGTAACATATATATATATATATATATATATTAAAAAACAAAAAAACAAAAAAACTTGGACTCTTTTTAGAGGCTGAATAAAAAGTAGCATTGGGCCGTTCGTATGCCCGTTTGAAGAGAGCGTAGGTGCTTCTGCCTTTTGCACTTATTTAATGCAAAAATATGACTTACACTTTATTAGTAATTATGTCATCACAGCCTCAGATTGTCACAGGACTGATTAAAACGGGAGGGGATGGGCTTCGGCTTTCCTTTGTGTGAATCGTGACTCATTTCGAGCTTAGAGTGATTCTCCCTTGAAGTTCATGTTGAATTGCGTGCAGCTTTATTTTGCTGGAACTATTACCCAAGATCAGAAATTGATTTGTATCAGTTCACAAGTTCTGTGCTCAAATTAGTTACTTTTTTCTAATTTTAAAGTGTCGAGTGTTTTGTTGTTGCTGTGCTTTTGTTGTTCTCTTACTAAATAAACCAAATCTAAGAAGATCATTTGATTTATCCGTCATTTTAAGCAGTGGAAGGAAAACAGTGTCATAATCTATATATATAGCAGTGCTTGTGCATAAAAGTGAAATTCCAAGTGCTTTTCTTTGTGGCTCTTATATGCTAGGTTAGGCCAGGAACGGTAAACAGTAAGGATTCATTTTGGCCCACTGACTTTTGAGTTCGGAAAAAGTGTGAAAAGCGTGAAAACTGCAAGAACATTTTTAATATATTGCACTGCTATTTCCAGGGTAATACTGGTGGCGTTACACAGGAGTGAAAATAGATGGAAATTTAAAATTATCTCTAGATTTAGTCAAGTTGTTGGAATAATAAATAATAATAGTAAATAATACTGTTGGTTAAATACAAAAACTGTACACGTAAAGGTTTGTGTCTTTATAAATCCACAGTGATCAGCAAATGTTATTGTGCATCTAATGACTGCAGGCTCAAGGAATATAAGTAAAAGTTCCTATTGTCTGACAGATTTTGTGGGGGAGGGGTTGTGGTATCTTAATTGTTTCAGCTTTTCAAAAATCATAAGAGCCACGTGAATGTTTTCATCGTGATATTTTAGTTTTATTCATTAATTTTTAAATAAAAACTGTTTTGTAAAGGTTTTACTTTCTCGCCCTACTTCAGATCTAACTGCTCTTTATGTGGCCCATTCGCTAAAATGAGTTTGACACCCTTGGGCTACACCTTGATCGTGCACAGCTAGCGCCATCTTCTGGCTGAATGAGACAAATCTGATTGAAAGCACTGCAAGGACTCCAAACTTTGCAATTAAAGAAGGTCCAAAGGCTTTCAGTAAATTAATTAATTACTACAGCTAATAATATTCAGATAAAATGAGATTATATGCTTGGAATATAACGTCTTGAAAATAAATAGACACTTTGAGAGTCACTTCCAGCAGGATGAAGAGAGGTATGTGAGCAAAACAGTCCTCTATGTTATACAAAATATCCCAGCAATCATTTATAAATCACTGCAGAAGTGATTTTAAGATCTGAAAATCTTGTTTCTTAAGTGGTTTTATGAAAATACTGACATGGAGAAACACATGAATCAGAATTTATGATTTAATGACTTCAAACCTCATTCGGACCAGAGAGATTTCTCAATGCCTGAATGAAATTCAGGGTATCTTACTCTAGATGGCAGTGTTTTAACGGCTCCTCTGCTAATGGGCGGGGGTGGGGTGGGGGGGTCTGAGGATGCTGTAAAAGAATGGAGAGTGTTTGCTGTGTAAAAATTAAAAGTCACTCAAGCTGCTCTTTAAATTTATATGACAGATTGTAAGATATGATGGTACAATGTTGGCACCATTTCCCACGATGCATTTCCCTAAACTGATGCCAAGACGTTTTAGAGATGAGTATTAAGAAAAACAATTAGTGAAGTGTTGTTATTACTATCAGGCCATATTTTACATGATTACTGCCCTGGTTTGTCATTCATCATCTTTTTATTTACTTGTGTTCCCCGTATTGGTAACACTTTGCTTGTGCTTCTGCAAACAACTATATGTTGTGTCTTATAAACATTATAATGGACACTAAATGCAAAATACCTCATTCAAGTGTCCCTGTTAGTAGATTCGGAGTAATTGCTAATGTATTTCTACACAGACTCTTTTTATTATCATGGTTTTAATTCTTTGAATAAAACAGAATTGTACATTTTAGTCAGTGTTAGAATATTACTATATTAAAAATAATTTGACACGGGACAACTACAACTAAAAGATGAGCCTGGTACCAAAATGTATCTTCATATGATCTTTCATATGCTATAACTTGTTTCACCAGCCATATATCTCAAATGCATCTTTTCAAGTTTCCTCCATCAGATAAAACATCCTAGGCACCAATACCTATTTCTATATCTTGCTCATAGACATAAAATTTTTTATTTTTCCTGTTGGAGCTATGATATATTCCATGATAACGATGCTCAAAATTGCTTAAAAACATAAAAAATGAAATTTTGGCTTTTGATTCGGACACTTGGTGAGTAGGTTAAACTGACTTGTTTAAAGGTAATATACTGCATGGGTTGATTAAATACGCACCAACTTCATTCCACATTGTAAAAAAATTGAAATGTTGATTTTGAAGGTTTCCAGTTGGAACTTTTTTCAGAATTGTTTGATTATTTCTTTAATGAAATGACTGACTATTAAAGCCCCTGCAAGTCTACTTCTACACTCCTTTAATTTTCAATATTATGTAACTAAAAGTTTGCAACAACTACTAGTACGACAGCATCAAGTTCTTGCAAAGGTAAAACACCCCAAAAATAGTTTTATTGGGGGTAGCTAGCTTTGATGTCTTTATTTCCAGCCAGAAACACAATCTCTCCTTTGTCTTTCTTTAGACATCACTCACAAATACACACCCGTTTGCAGTCCCACTCACACACAGATGAGGTGAATGTTTGAGACAAACAAAGCGAGAGGCAGCAGACTGTCTGTATTGCCCCAATAAAAGTCACGAGTTGAGGAAATGGTGGTTTGTGGCCGTGTGGTTTGTTGGGATTTGTTTGCGGTTCAAGGTTCATTAGCAGCCTTGGACTCACTGGGTGTTTCTGCTGTCTGGTCCCATGTTGTTCAGACTCAGCACACCAAGGTGTAAAAGAACAAAGAACAGAAGTCTGAGAAGTTCTTCTTTCCAGATTTTCTTTAATGCAGTACTTCTTCTCTTTGCTGTCGAATGTTAAATAGTATAGTATATAGTATAGTATTTTAGATTGCCTTACATTTCAGTTACAACAGGCGTTTTTAAAATTCAATTAAATCCATTGTCCAGTATGGTTGTCGAGCTCCTTTTTCTGAGTACCCAGGGTTTTTTCAGAGCTTGGTAGAACATCATCCTCTTCTATTACTCCTTAGCCATAGAATAACCTTCAGGAAATACTAACACTAAATAATTTTGGTTTCTCTGGAGTTCAAATCTCAAACTTCTGTGACTGAACAATGACATTTGCATTCCTAAGTTAGATGTTGTGTTACTTGCCTTGATGTTATTTATTTCTGTTCACTGCTTTTGTTATACACTGAGAAATTCAATTTTTAATGAAGTAATTTTCTGTAATATCTTTAACCAGTGATTCTTTTAATTTTAACATTTACAGAATATTTAAATATACTTAAAACTGTTTTACACATTTTGTAACCTTGTAATATTGTTCATCCTTGGTCAGGTTTCCCATAAACAACAGATGTTGGAAACTTTAAAGCTATAAAATTAAGTCATTAAACTGTCACAAATCAACATCTAGGTTGTCACAACTCCCACTAAACCCATTTCAAAAGAAACAAGTCTGTGTTACTATAAACAGTCCTGTCACAAGGGTATTTAATATTATTTCATTACTTTTTACATTTAAGAATATATATGCGACATTAAACGAGACAAAAAAGAGGAATTAGACATTAGACAATGTGTCAGTGGTAATGATAATCTTTTTAATGTTTGATCAACAACAGTTTCCTCATAGTCCTCATATTCATCATCCTTAAACGAGTACATAAAGGAAATCCAGGAATATAACTGCACTTCTGTTGATTTTGCTGATTAGAGGAGAAATAGCAAAGAGGCAAACATCAAACGTTATGCAAAGATGATTGTTTAGACTCATATTCATTTGGTTTTATATTCAGCTTCAGTATACTGAGGTACTGACTACTAAACTGAAGTTATTAGCATTAAGCAGGACATTTTTTATGAATGCATACACATTAACGTCATGATAAACACCAACTTAAAGAAAATAACATCAAAATCCAATATACATATTTTTTAAAAGATATTAACAGAAAACTCAAAACATATATTTTGTTTTGTTTGTTTCAAATGAAAATGGTAAATGGCCTGCATTTGTATAGCGCTTTTCTAGTCCATAGGACCCCAATGCGCTTTACACTACATTCAGTCATTCACACACTGGTGATGGCAAGCTACATTGTAGCCACAGCTGCCCTGGGGCGCACTGACAGAGGCGAGGCTGCCGGACACCGGCGCCACCCTCTGACCACCACCAGTAGGCAAACATGGGGTTAGTATCTTGCCCAAGGATATTTGGCATGCAGCCAGGATGCAGCCTGGGATCGAACCACCGACCTTCTGATTAGTGGCTGACCTGCTCTGCCACCTGAGCTACAGCCACCCCTATGGATAAAACTTCATGCTTGCTCACATGGCCTTGTGTTCAAAGGACATGGCCTGAGGCAGAGAGAGCATTAATGGCTTTGCAGTGAAACCACATGACTTGAAGCTGGAGTTAAGAGAAGCATTCCAAAAGGTTTTCTCAATGGCAAACATAATAAAATCTGTGTTGGTACAAGAGAAAAACACCATGAGCTCTGGGTCTTCCTTTAGCTGGGTTTGTGTATTACCCTCTTATATGTCTCTTACCACCTGCTCATAGGTGTCCAAAGGTTGCAGATGATTGTCTTTTAGTTCTTCTTCCTCACCAGTTCAGAACAGGTAGTCACAGTCTCCTGATTCTTCTCTTCATTCTGCTGTTCTTTAACCAGATTTTCACCTGAAAACAAAAAGATAGCACACTGTTTCCTTGTTTTAAAATGATGTTTTCTTCACAATGTACTGAAATAGAATTAATTTAAAAACATGAGCATACTGAGACATATTTCAATATGTCACCATTCCACACACACACACATCTAACAAAGATTCCCTATTTTATCTGCACAATTTTCATTGCTTTTGTCCTTTTAATTCCTGGAATATCAATACATTTCAAATATATATATATTGATTTGGCTAATTTCAACTCTGGATATATTGGTTATCATTAGTTTCTCATTGTGAAGACTACACAATATTCCCTGCAGCTGAACGTTTAATAGTAACAGGACAGCCCATTATTGGTAATCATGAAGTCACATAGCTTTTTGCACTTTGCAAAGTTGGTAATTACAAGATCAACAATTAGAATAGGTGTCTTTTTGTTTTCATTTAGTACATTAACTGATTAATCATCATATTGGATAATATTCCATTGTATTTGAGATATACTGATATGAGTCTTAATAACATCCAGATCGGATGGTTAATAAAGGTCAGTCTTTTAGCAGGTACTCCGCAGATTTAAAATCTATCTTTAAAAGATAAAAACAGTAAAAAAAAATATTATACGTTTATAGTGACGTAGCGCTTTACTCGTGTGCGTCACGTATAGTTGTGTTTTGTTTGTATCTAACAGAATCCTGAACACATATTAAAAGTAAAAAATTCCAAGTTAAATTTCACAAGTTGAACAAAACCTCATGGGTGGAGAGCGTTCATCATCACGCCACTCTTAACACAAATCTTTGCCAAGATGTGTAATCACATGCAGCTGCACAGCATATACGAGTCCTTCAGCCAGAACAGTGTACAGAAAAGACTTCACAATAACGAAGCAATACACATCATATAGTACTCGAGTAGTTGCAGTCCAGTAAGCTGCTGACAAAGATGGAATATTTGCGCCTAAAGTCATTGTTGGAATTTATTTTAATTTTGCAATGAAAATTGGGAAAAGCGAAGAGTAGAAATGCCATTCAATTGCATTGAAATAAACTATCAAATCCAGTCATGTGACCGCTAATCTAGAAACCCTTGTCTGATGTGGAGATCGTTTTATACATTCTCGTACTATAATTACGCCGTGACTTCAACTTACTCAACTTCAACTGCCGTTTACACTGTGGCCTACTCTCCGGTGCAGTCTCCCGGCCCTCTGATATGGCTCTGACTGCACCGGCCTCCTCTCGTATCTCCAATGCAGTGACAACTCCTGCACTCGGGCTGTTTCATTTCTTTCTCGTGTTGGTTCCCAGGTGTAAATTCCCTTCTAGGAATCAGTCCTCGATGTGCCTACATCCGTCTGATCGAAACCATCTTCTGTTGGATTAGCGAGGAAAAATTTCGGAACATCATGTGTCCTTTGGAGAAATCCTTGGATCTAACGCCTTTGCTTAAAAATGGGTTTAACGCGGGCACTGTAAACCAAGATACTCGTGATAAGCAGCTTCCCCGGCAGCTTGAAGAGAGGGTGGGAACAGATCCTCCTCCTAAAGGGTCAGTTTGGGCCACATACAGCCCAATTTGATGTAGAGTGAGCTGGACCAGTAAATGCTTAATACTGTACTGGAGACAATACACTTGTTTTGCACTAAAAAGTTGAACAAAGAGGTCCAAAGAAAGACATTCCTTACCGCACTCCCTTGAAAAAAATCATGTCACGGAGCACTTAAATTAAATTAACCTTCTTGTTTAATGTGTAAAGCATTTACTGAGACATCTTTTAAAAAGTTAGGGTGATTTTAAAAATATAACTTTGCAGATTCACATTCTCCGTTTGTTTTGTTATAATTTATGTAATTTACAGATTGTAATGGCTCTACAGAGACACAAATCCTTCACACATAGTTTTTGTAAGCAAAAACAATATTATTTTACCTCTTTATGAGCAAAAATATAGAAATAGAAGGCATAATTTTGGAAATTCATCTATTAGGCCAAAATGGACAAATGGCGCCTGCTCCCAGTGTTTGACACCTTTGCAGTTGCTTCTTACACAGGAGTTACAATTAAAATGAACTTGTAGTTTGAGTCTCTCTAGGATGTTAAAACACCTTCAAAGATAAAACTATGAAATAAAACAGAATAAAAAGATCGTGTTCGCATGTGCTCATTACCCTCAAGACAACAGTCAATGGCCCTCAGAAAGGAAAAGCTAGCATTTGACCTTGAGTCTCTTTAAACTTGGTCTTCTGAGTATAATTAAGTAATCCTACAGGATGGGCTGGATGTTTTTACACTGAAGCCACATCAAATAAGGCCTAATAAACACCGTGTAAGTGAATGTCATAAGAAAAATAAGGAATTCTAAACTTTTAATTCCACACCTGATGTCCAAAACAAATTTGGATTTTCCATGGAAAAGAACGAAATAACAAATCTTACTAACACAGATGAGAATATATAGTGGAAGAAAAAAAACTGACTGTAGGTCTTTGATCTACCTGCAATAAGTTCCAGCCCTCTTTTGGACCCTAAAAGAACAATCAAGAATGGTTTATTAGATCGTTTTTAATGGATGAAAAAATTATCAATTACCAATAATCAGTGGTAGTAATAATATTAGCAGTAGGAGCAGTCTCATAGTATAGTCACACAGTGGAAGTAGCAACTTATGAAATATGCTTTTTTTTCCAACTGATGGATGTCTTTTTAAATAGTGAGGAGTAATTTCAACCCATTCTGCTACTATATTTTAAAAACAGTATGAGGTGACAAGTTATTGTCTAATAAATATACAGAATGTGTCTAATCACTTTCATTGAGCATTCACTTATTATGAGAACATCTCACTATGTGCCTTCAGTGAAAACATGACCAGATTTTTCTTTTTAATGGTCTCACTGTAGTAACTTAAAATGTATCCAATTTTAACATTTAGATTAGCCGACAGGCATTGATTAGAAAAGCCTTGTTTAAGGAAAGTGACAATAATGCATGGTTCACATCTTCAAAATACTTTACATTGTGAGCATTTGTGTTGCTTTCACATGATAAAAGTATAGCAAATATCCCTTATATTTCCTGAATACTTTCCTAACTAAAGCATACACTGTCAAAAAATTTAGATCTGTAAGTCATTTTGCAAAAGCATACATATTCATATCAAAATAAGCAACTTATGATGCCCCCACTTCATTGCCTCAAACAATATTGAAATTCACAAGGACAAAAGCTGGTCCTTCTGTAGAAGCATGGGAAAATCCCTGGACTAAACAACAGCCAAATCATGAAAGTATCGCACAAACAAATCCACCACCACTCTCTTGTTTCTAACCTTGGCCTGCTGCCTTAATCAGCTGAGGTTCAATACATCTGCAGCTGTTGTAGGAGAAGACAGAAGGCATTATAGGCAGCAAGTGAGGAAACTGCACCAGAGGTGTGGTTTACTGATTGGCTGATCTTTTTGTGAAAGCTGTTCTTCAAAAGGATCTGTAGCCTCTTATATGAGGCATAAATCTCGACTAGCTTTGCAATGCAATAGTACAGTCCCGAGAAATAGCTATATTATAAATATAAGATGTGTAAATGTAGTTACCATTATGTTGACAGGCCTGCTTTGAAAAAACTATTCTGATCAGTTTTGGATGGTTTGTGATTATGATGTGTACAGATCAGTTACTTAGCTGGTGAATTGACCAGGTTCAGTGGTAACCAAACTAAATTTTCATGAAGTACTTTTGTGCAAAACAAATGTAGAGCAAGCTGATGCAAGTCTTTAAATGAGGCAAAACATCCTTGATGGCAGAAATCACAAAGGACTGGTGTATTTTAATTAATGTATCAAATAAATATATCCAGTGAAAATGATGCCCACTGCTCACCATTTAACCATATGGAACACAATATGCTTTGAGATTTTTTACTTTGTACAATGTGTGTATATTAAACGGTAGTTACTGTAGCCCCTGTGGACGTCTAGGACACACGTGATAATGTCTGGCATGCAGAATAGGCTTCTATAACACCTTCTCATCGCAGAGTGCCAAATACCGATGTTCGTTCTAAACGGCAGCTTACAGTGGTCATAGTCGTTACCTTTGGTAGTGCGTATGTTTTAGTAAAATTAATATAAGGCTGTGTATTTTTAGTAATCTTGTTCGAAAAATGTAGTTACTCTAAACTGCGGTAAGAAAAAAAAATAGAAAAAATAATGTTAGGGTGTGAAACGGCAGTTGTAAAAGCAAAAAAACAAACAAAAAAACAAACAAAAAACCCCCCACAGATAATGAATGAAACTTATAGTGCACTAAAAGCATGTGTTGTTTGTCCTCCATCGATTAACTAACCAGATTTTCATTTACAGGAAATCCACCCACGCCAGGAAAATAATATCTTGTAAATTCTGTATCTCCTAAATATCCGCAAATGTATTATTATTAGTAGTAGTAGTAGCAGTAGTATTGTGAAATTTCGCGCAATTAATATGTTGTAATATGTGTATAAGTGTTTAGGACAGTGTGTTTAGGACAGTGTATTTAATATTTTGTGTTTTGATATATTGCGACACAAAGCACTGAACATTTTGGCCTCGCACCTCATTCAGTGAAACAGATGCCCAAAACTAAACCAATAAATAAATAAACATAGGCTATATTAAAATAAAATAAAAATGATGCGGGTAGATACATTATTAAGGCAGGTTAGTGAGGGTCAAACAGTCGAAACACTAAATGTAAATAAAACCAGAAAAAGTATAAGAGGCGAAATTATTAACATGTTGCCTAATGCCCTAATCAGTAAAGTATGAAATCCTACAGTTAGAAAGGTAGGCGGAGTGGCGTCATCCAGAACAAATATACGGGCTCTGCGTTGGACATTGTCCATAAAGCAGGTCTTTATTTTTTTAATTACACACACTGACTACGGAGTCCAAAGAACGATCTATCCCCACCACACTCACTTCGAAATATTCGTCTTCTTCTTGTCACGTTTCGCTAATTGAGTGCAAAGTGCAGGGGGCCCCTCATCCCTGACGTGCACCCGAATCAACGTCGCCTGTTCAAAGTCGATTGTAGCGCAGCTTTTAATGCAAATAAGGACTTTAAATGAATGAAGTTGGAGAGGAAGCTGCAAATATCGTGGAAATCATAAAAGATCTGATAACAACATTTAAAAAATTTCTCGTTTTTTAAATTGTTTTTGTGGAGTTATACTTTTTTGTTACATTGTTTCTGTATTTTTAGATACGTATGCAGAATCTGACGTTATCAACAATTACCCAGGCGATGAAATCCCTGTTAAAAAAGCTGTTTCACACATTTTTTTCCAATTCTCTTTAACATAAAAACATCTCTTCTCTACTTTCATCTAAATAGAGGAAAGAAAGATTAGTCTAATTAAAAACTCAATTAAATGCGCGTTTTATTGTACTTTGTCTAAAATTGTCAAACACCAGTGATTATTGTTTAGTGACATCCAGCTGTCCCGCGTAAATTAGCGTGTGTGTACTCTATGCAAGTAGAGCACTGGAGAGTTGGAAAAGTCCCTGTTGCTCATTTTCATTCAGTGTTTAATTTATTACAGGTTAATGAAACGGAAATAACATCAGCATCAGGATTACTCATCAGCTATATATACAGCATAGGCCTATCTTTGTGTGTGTGTGTGTGTGTGTGTGTGTGTGTGTGTGTGTGTGTGTGTGTGTGTGTGTGTGTGTGTGTGATTTTTGTGTGTGTGTGTGTGTGTGTGTGTGTGTGTGTGTGTAGGAGTGATTGTGTGTGAGAGAGAAAAGAGGCAGAATTTTATTAGGCCCATAACTCTTAAGACTCCAGAGGAAGCTGGAAGCATAAAAGTTGAAGGCCAAATCTCTGCATACTGCAGCCAAATCTGAAACAGCTCGGCTGAGAGCTGAGAAATAAATATTGGTGAGATATCACAACTTCACATTTCCTGCGATGGGATAACAGTGAGACACCACGGGAACTTGTGATTAAGATGCTGAGCTGGAACCCAAATGGTTTTTTCTTTTTCCTTTCTTTCTTTCAAGCCACTTTCATGTACTAAAGGTTTATATCAAAAAGAAGGAAAAAAACATAATTTAGACCTATAATGGAGGCTAAATGTACACATATGCGATTTGTTCAGTTGTTTAGTTTAACACCTAGGCATATACATATTCTCAGTCCTACTGGTGGGTTTAAAGTCCACATCATACAGTAAAACTGCGACATCTAATGGCAAGAGTTGGAATTACAATTTAAAGTTAGCCTGCAGCTTTGTCGGCCTTCAGGGTACAGATGTTGACAACAAACTGGGGAACTACAAGAAAAAGGCTTGACTGGCACTGAGTTGAATGTTTTCATCTGTAGTGTTGTTATGGAAGAAAGTAATGTCTTATTACACAGCTGAAATAACTGTTCAGTTTTATGCTTTTGGAAACATGGCATGATGCAAGAATTTCAATAGAAAATACTCTCCAGTGCTTTAGTATTATTATTATTTAGCTTAGATGGTTCTCCTAATTTGACAAAGACGAGAGAAAAGGCTATTAAAGCTGTAGCTGTTACTTAAAAATTGAGACAAAGCACCATATACAACTCCAGTTTTTTTCTGATGTTCTTGGTTACACTACTAAATTGACCTCCAAGTTACAGCAGTGAAGATGCCCCAAGGGGCCCATGTATATGTCATCCTCTCATAAGCAGCCAGCTGAGCCACTGTTTTAGCCCATTCATCCTATTTCTCCAGCGAGTAGTATCCGTAAAAGCCCAAACAATCCATCTTCTTTCAAAGAAGAAATCAAAGTCCAAAAGAAAAAAAAGAGCGAGCTTTGTAGAAATCTGAAACCTCTTTTTGAAGACTCCAAACATAATCTTTCAGGTACCATTAGACCAACATCTGAGTGTGTACAATACATTCCCCTGGTTCTGGTTCCCATTATAAAATTGTGTAGTCCATCTCCTTATATTATGATTATTACCTCTCAAAATAATTTACACATATGCATATATTTGTATTGTACTATATGTTGATGATACCCACATAAAGGCAACCTGCAGATATTTGTGCTGATCCTATAAGTCCTCTGGTTTTTCCGCTGAGTTATCAGTTAGTTAACAGAGCAGACTTCTAAAGCGAGAATGGTTCCTTTGATTCACATTGATTTATTTATTTATTCACCTATTCATTCATTTGTTTTGCAGTAGCATCAAATTCATTAATAGATATGTATGTTTTTCTCTGACAAATCAAATTATATGTTAACCTTTAAATGCACAAGTGGGTCAGAAAAAACCCCGCAGCCTTACCATATAGTTGTATATGTCAGAAAGAAAGCTGCTGTACATCTGAGCGCAATGTATCACAACAAAATGGTGGATGAAAATACCAGAAAGGAGAAAAAACACAATTAATCACATTCTACAACAAGACCAAAGGAGGTGTAGATACTATGGACCAGATGGCTGGAAGCTACACCTGCATGTATGGAAATGGTCTGGAAGGAAAGCCAGTATTAAGTGAAAAGCAATAGATGCTACTTTGAAACACTAGCAGCGCAGAAAACTATCAAGAAAGTGTTCACATCCATGACTTCATGAAAGTACACCAGCATATCCTATACAAGCCATATACATGTTAAACTTGTGTTTTTAATGTAATTTTCAATTATTGTGGACCAATCTGCCTTTCTTGTTTTCATTAGTCCTGTTTTTTTTAATTTTTTTAAAGATTGTTTAATAACGTTAGATAAAAAAATAAATTTCACAAAATGAAACGAAAAAGACTACACCGCACAGGACTCTGGGAAATGGGTCAGCCCAGCCACGTCACATACGTTCCGTTACGTCTCAACACCGCGCCAAACGCTCTTTCTGGTTGGCAGTTGAAATGTCAGTTTAGGTATCATTAGCAGACAAGATGTTCTTGTTTCTGCGTGAACTTTACTGAATGGTCAGTGAACAGAAACACCCAGACATCGAGTAAATGTAAGTTTCCTCTGCGAATACGTATTAATTTGAAAAGACCACGTAAAGATGAATATTATTATCACAGCGTGCCTGCTGCTGATGTCGGCACCAGTATGTTGTTATTATAGAAGCTAGCTTAGTACATCAGTTTACGTACTTTCTTGATCAGAGTTCTGTATATGCCCCAAAAAGTAGTGGTCATGCTAAAGCTTAGTTTTCTAAGGCTCTTCTTTCTTCTGAGTATTTAGGTTACCGTGGCTGATTTGCAGCAGTGTAAAATGAGCAGCTAATACTAGCCATAACTACCTTACGTTAGCAGGAATACAGCAAGTTATATCATTGTTTGCTGCTGCTGTCAATAGGAAATATCTTCTTTAAATAGCTAGGAAATACCAGTTATAAATCTTGGCAGCATCATTAGCGGTTATGTCTTGTGACCGCCCAGGGACTTGACTCCCAACTCTTAAAGCTAGGTCAGCTAGCAAGCTAGGTACTCAGCGGAAATACAGCACAGTTGGGGCTTTATTCATGTTGCTGTGCATGTTTGGAAACTACAAACTGTTTCCAGTTTCAGAAATATTTGTAGCTGGAATGACAGCGGTGACATTAGCCGCGGCTAGACTCATCTCATTATAGGGTCTGGCCATTTTAAAGTGAAGAGGATGGAACTTGAATCAACTGCTATGCATTGCATTTAACCAGTGAGATTCTGAAAATTTAAATAAGAAAGTGAAAAGTGATATATTTAGCCACCTTGTTGCATGTATAAGGAGCCATAGGGAGAGATTATGTTCGTAGATCCATTGCAACAAGAGTTGCCATTGTCTGTGATTTTGTAGGCAGCTTCCTAAATACTGTTATGATGTAAGTGCATAAATGTCTAGGTCAGGCTCAAACGTGGAGTTTAATATCAAAAGTTGTGTAACTTTTGCAGCAAAGACCGTGTGCTTTGTTTACCTGTAACGTGTTGTTTGTGTGTTTCTTAGTGAACCAAAGAAATCAAAGCAGAGACTTGTGTAGTTTCAAAAACATGGGGGCCCTAATATCTCGATGGAAGGTAAGTGACTGACAGAAAACATGTTTGAATACAAGAAAATGAAACAGAGAAAAATTCAAAATGAAAACTGCATTTTGAATAAAAACATGATGAGAAATTTTCTTGGTTATGATAAATCACAGAGTGACTGGCATTTAAAAAGTTGATTGTATTGGATTGAATCCAAGTGATTATTTTGAAATGAACCACATGCACTGAATTTCCAGTCAAATGTCTAACCCCAATCCACAAAAAAACCCAAAAAACACTTAAAAAGCTTGTCAACTTTGTCCAAAATATGGTTTAAAAGATTTTTTTTTAGCTCACTAGTCATACTCCTTACATTCAAAATAACTTAACTGACTCATTACTTAACACATACATACATATACATATATATATATATATATATATATATATATATATATATATATATATATATATATATATATATATATATATATATATATATATATTTATTTATTTATTTATTTTTTTTAATTTATTTATTTTTTTTAATATTTGCCAAACTCGTTATTTTTACTTCACAAGCCTTGAATAATTAAATAAAATGCTAACTCTGGATGCTGATTCTCAGTAAAGTTTTGCCTTGTGTGACTCTACTGTGAGACAGTTTGATAACTATGAACAGATTGAGCTTAGCACCCAAGCTAGGTGAATTCATACACTATATTTAGACATACTAACCAAGTCAAAGGGAAAGAAAGAGGAGCAGACAGGCAGCATGAGAGACTTTGCAACAATGAAGGTATTGATTGTTTTTCTCACTCAGAAAATCAAACATCCCATTTGCTTTAAGTTTCCTTTGACTAAAATATTTAGTTAATCAGAAGGGTATACTATGAAGGAAGTTTAGCAAAGCCGGGATTTTTTTGCTGGCTTCTCAAAACCTAAAACCACAGTCAAAGGTAAGGGATATCACAATGGGACTTATCAACTTTTTTAAGTGGGCTTTCTGGGTTCTGCTTTACATATAAACCATATTACCCAAGCAGAAAATCTACATTGCTCTTAAAACATGTTGTTCTAGTCATAACCTATAACCTGGCTCCAGTCAGGTTATGTGTTAAGCATAAGTTGCTACAGTGATTTAGCAAAACAAGAGACACTATTGTGAGACAGAAAACTCAAAGCTCAAAATAGCATGATAAAACCATTAATCTCGCTTTTTTTGCAGACCCCTCTGTAGATGAACTCTTGATAAATCAAAATTGAGTCTTTATTGGCAAATCAGTTGATTACGCTAATGGTGATTTTCTGACTTTTATCTGCAATCCAGGCAAAGCTAACAACAGTTGAACAGCTGGAGAACCTGGACAAGGTACTGACTGTGTATATTTTTTACCTGATTTTATGGATTTGCACAATGTTTCAATTCCATTTTAGGTTTACTAAAAATATGATGTAGTATGCCACCTGGAAACACCAACATACAACAAATACAACTACAAACCTGAGTACATTCCATAGTAGTTCTTTTAGTGTATACATAATCTTTACCATGTTTCTCTTGTAGGAGATTAAAGAGCTGGAAGAGTTTAAAACTAAAAACCAGCGTCTGCAAAAGGTAATGTCAGCAAAACATTAAAGATCTATAGTTGTATTCTTGAGCTGTCCTTTCTTTTTCTCGTTGATATATTTGTATGTATCTGTCTGCAGCTATGGGTTGGCCGTTTACTACTTTACTCATCTGCCCTTTACCTGTTGATCTCCCTGATCGTCTACTGTCTTTACCTCCCCGAGCATTGGTTGCAGAGAATAGCCATGGCCCTGCCTTTCTTCATATACCCTGTGCTGTGAGTGCCATTGTTGCTTTTCACAATAATTCACAGCGTTGTCTTTGTTTTTATCTGGTACAGATAACTTTCAATGTGTCAAAGTAAAAAATACACTTCATATTAGGTCTTATTATTTTCCATAAGTTGTGAGGAGAGAAAAGGGTTTCTGAATGTGACGAAGATGATGAAGACAATATTCTTCTCTCTGCATTTCTTTCTGGCTCTTCAACAGGGTGTGGTTCATCAGAAAGTTATTGATTTTTCTCTTCTCCAAACGCACTGAGAGAAACAGTAAGTGATCTATCAGTCTTCCTTTGCTTGTCTGTCCATTAAACTCAAAAGCACATATATTATTTTCAGGCTTCTATTAAGCTAGAAGTTGTCTCGCATAAGATACAATTCGGTTGGATCAAATCTGTCTACCTACTGCTCGCGCTGTGCCTCCTTCTATAATTAATTAGGTCATACTCATAGTTGAGCACAAGGAGGCTCAGGCAAAGTGGCCTGCTGAGCAGTGGCCTATTGAAAAATGGCTTGAGGAGTAATGGTTGTTGACTATATGATTTGAAGCATTTCATTTTGATTGTCCTTGCTTACAAATGTGTTTTCTTACAACCTAACTTTGCGACTCGAGTCACACTCTTATTGTTGACAGTACATACTGCTTATGCTACAAAGACAAAGTAGCATAATTTGTTCCTGAGATATGTTAAGATACTAGCAGAATCACAAATTGAGCATATAATAATTTAAACTGTGTTTTATTTCCACAGCATGGGTCGATGGAAAAAGGAGCTTATTGGAAATGATGCCAGTTGACTAAAGTTATTCATTCTTCTTTTTAGGTGAAAAACTCGAAGATTTAAAGGCTGCCAAAAAAAAGATTGTAAGTATTCAGTCTTTCACTGTAAAGGCCATTACACACTGAATGCACTGCAAAATAACAGTTTGAAATTACAAACTTTTCACATTTGAACTTGTAGTGTAACACATATGAATGCATTGCGCTTTTGCTGGAAATTCGTCCTCAAAATATGCACTGTGAAAAAAATACAGTTAGTATTAAGTGACGATGAGCTGGTCCTGATGCTTCTAAAGAAGAAAAGGAATAAACAGATTTTGGGTTCAACTCTCAATTCTCATAAGAAGGCAGCAGCAGAGGGAATTTCATTTTTTAATCCAGGAGTTGAAGCTGTATCACAGTCGCTTTCGCGGCCTGTTTTTGTTGATGGCAGAGTTAGGACTGAAGAGGCAGAGAGATAATTTGAGAGAGCCGATGGACCTGAAGCAGCTTTTAGCCGCGTGTCTTAGATAAAATAGTTATTTTATAATTTGTATATTCATTACAGGTTTGTATTTTGAGCTACAGTCTGCTTATTGCCAAATACAGTGGTCTGATTGGTCAGATCTCGTTATTTGGATCTGAAAAATTGTGTGTTACACGTCCAGTTTTATTATTTTATTTAACTGTGATTGAAAAATTGTAAGTTTTCCCCCAGTTTTGTCTGTTTGTTTTTTTAGTTATTTTTTATTTCTCTTCAGGATTGCAGTGGTATGTCAGATTAAAATTTCCACTCAATCTCCGAACCCTCTGTGGTATCAGAGCTGGGTCTGTTCTTTTATTTTGTATGTTATTTAGTTTCACGCCTTGAGAAGCAGAAAGCATCTTCAAGAAGAAAATCATTCTGGCCTTTTTTTTTTTTTACCCCTAAGGCTTAATATCTGCTAAAATCTCAGATGAATTTGAATCTCAGTGACTTCAGCCTCAAGCTCAAGTTTTCTGAAAATCTTGTGAATGCAATAACTCGAGAACAAAGCAACATAGTGTTTTGAAATTGATACCATAAGTGTATTTACTAGGAGGCTGAGGGGTATCACTGGCCCCATCAGTATTTTTTTTTATTCCTCGAGTTACTTCAACATTTCTTATCCTGTTGAGCCTGGATGTTATAGCTTAGATTTCCCTTTTTTTGTCTTTCCAGCTTGAGGAGGTGATGGAGACAGAAACGTACAAAAATGCCAAGCTCATCCTGGAACGTTTTGATCCTGAGGCTAAGAAGAAAGCTGTGAGAGCTTTTCACTTGATGTTTATTTTATCTGTTTATTTTTGTATTGTATTTTTATTTTGTTTCACATTGCTCCGCTTTGTTTTGCTGCAGGAACTTGAGTCAACTCCAGTGCGTTCTCCGATGACTCCCAGGCCAGGACAAGGTACCCCATAATTCTGTACAGTGTTACTTAGATTTACTTGGAAAGTTTCTGATCAGAAGAGTGGAGCTCTTCAAAAGAGAGAGAGAGATTTCTGTGATGGCATAAACAAATCCTATGTTTGGAAAGGACCAAATGCTTCAATTAATTTCTTCCCCCTGGGCAGAGATTCGGCAGAGAGGGGTGGTAATGAGACCGATGCCAATGGGCACCCCGCATGCAATGGTCATGACTCCTCCACCGGGAGCACGTCCCTTGCTGGGACCAGCAGGCACACCTGTGGGTAAGCAGACAAAATGAGACACTTTAAGTATAATAAACGATCCTAATATTTCTTAAATCTCATGCCGTGCCCATTTGTGATGCATGTAAAAAGAATATTCAGCATCAAAATCTATATGAAGGTTTAGGTCAAAGGCACAGAACTAAGTCAAAGGCAGCTGTAGTAAACAGCAATGCCAGCTGCCTTTGACTTAGTTCTCTTAGATGCCAGTTTGTGTCCATCTCTTGTGTCGCTCTTCCAACAGAACGTGTTCCTCTCTCAGCTCCAGGAGGTCCACCAGACAGATCTGCTCTGTCTGCTTCGGTCCTACAGGGCGCAGTACCGAGGACTCCCTCCTCCCCAATGCTAGGTAATGTCTTTAAGAGCATCTTAGCTTGAAATCAGGCATCTATGCATGGCAAACAAGAACTTCTGCAGTGCCTGATTTCTCCTAACTTTTCAAGGTAGTAATTTGGACATCACCACTCTTAGTGTTTATACCGTTTATATTGTTTTGAGGCTGGCAAAAAGCCCACAATCTGTTTTTTTTTGTTTTTTTGTTTTTAACCCAATCTGTTTTTTTAAACTTACAAAACAGTGTATTTGTAATGTGAGTCTGTATTAATTTCCATGTGTGGACTTATTTACAGGTATGCACCCTCCAGGTCCTCCGTTAGCTAGACCCATCTTGCCCAAAGACAGGGGAGCTCTGGACAGAGTCATTGAGTATCTGGTAGGGGATGGACCACAGAACAGGTGACGATCCTTTTTTGAATTTACAGCCCTTTGTAGAATTGTCTTATTTCAAACTGATGGATTAGGCTCTACAGGAAGTGTTGGGCAGTCAATGTCAGCCCAACACTGCCATGTATTGAACTGTACTATAATATAGAATCAAAATAAATGCATTCACTCATGGTAAAGGCAACATTACATTATTCTTTGAGCTCTGCAGCTTGTACCTGAATGATCTGCATGGAAATGAACACCATAGCAAAAAATTACACAAGGGTGAAAAGCTAGGCTGCTCATTTTATCTATTATTTGTATGGTAAATGTGTTTTTAAAAAATGTAGTTACAACAGAAACTATAAAACATAAATAAAACCAGGTGGTGCATGCCAGGTTAGCTGCTTCTCCAGATAGAGTGCTGTGGGAAGTTATCCCGCCTGAAATAGTTTATAATGAACTCACACCTGTTTGCTCTTCAGCTGCACTTATAGTATTCACTATGTTTGTCTGTTGGAGTTATACCATTTGGAGAAAAAACATCATGGGAAATCATGAACTGAAAAAGATGAGGCAGGTTTTTGAGGTGTATTTTTTTTCATTGAATAGCTCCTGGAATGCAGCGATCATTATTCTCTTTGCCTCTATATTTTTCTCTGTCCTGTCTTGTTTCTTATAGATACGCGCTGATCTGCCAGCAGTGTTTTTCTCATAATGGCATGGCTCTGAAAGAAGAGTTTGAATATCTAGGTAAGCTCAGAAATGCACTACTGCATTTTTGAAGATGTTTTTTAGGTAAGACAGAAGTGATTGGAAGATTAGCAATGTAAACAATAAAACTGTCTTGACTTCTCAACAGCTCACTGAAAGCTCAGATTCCTGGATAAAGTGTTTCCATGATAAATAGGTTTTCATGGTTCTGAAACCATCTTTATATGTACAACACGTAAATGGTACAGTCCACAAATTGATGAAAATCTGGACATTCACGGATATGTGTACAGAATTTAAGCAATCTAATCGCCAATTCTTTTTTGTGTGTGTTTTCCTTTCTCTCTCCTCCTCCCTGCAGCATTTCGTTGCGCGTATTGCTACTTTATGAATCCAGCCAGGAAGACTCGTCCTCAGGCCCCCCGACTTCCAGAGTTCAACTTTGAAAAGAGGCTGCGGGCTGAGTCACGTTCACCTGGGCCATCACCACGTTCTGGGACAGATACAGAGGAGAGCGCGCCACCTTCTGGAGGTACCGGAACACTCATCACACAAATGACACAGTTGTGTCGCTCTCACCTAACATGCTAAACTCTAACCAAGCAAAAACTAAATGTTATGACCAGTGCCAAGACTGTTCTAGTTCACTTATCAGAACAGAAATCATTGTTTGTTTGTTTTTAATGAATACCTAAGTTTAAAAAAAAAAAAGAAAATTTAGTCTGAATGTAACCATAGGTTGGTTTGTATTTAAATCTAAGAGAATGGGCACACAGTTATGAGGTTCCATTTATGCCAAAAGTGTGTTTAGCTGTGAATGTTGTTGAACTGTAGTTGGTGACAACATGATTTTGACAACCACACATTTGTGTTATAGTTTGGATTTGTTGCATTTTCTTTGACACTGAATTGTAATTTGTGATCCTGATCTCAAATTTCAATGAGTTTTTTTTTCTAGAGCATTGAGCAAAGTCAGTGTCAGATTTTTAACCATTTAAAGTTTTAATACAAGGCCACAGTCCAACTGAACAAGACTTAATCGAACTTTTTTTAACAAAAGTATAGATAGGAGATGTTCCACCTTTTCTGGTGGGGCAATGAATGACATGACAGAGAGAACACACACTCCTAACTACACAGTGTCAATAATTTTGGTACAAATGGCACCCCGTATGCAGTCTTACACTTAGACTCTCCTGTACATCTTGGCTATTTCTTCCATGTCCTAACACCTGTTTTAAATGCTTCGCTGCAATGTGCCGGTTGACCTTCTTCATTTTTTTTATCTTTGATTTTTTTCAACCTTAATCCTTTTTAAAGCTTTTTAGTGAGCAACAAGTCAGATGAGGCAGCACACGGGCACACTTCGATTGTCACCACTTTTTATTTAAGGGGAATACACCGTGATTGTAAAATCAAGAAATATAATTCCAATGAGCAAGATGGAATGAGTTTCCTGTAACCGCTTTCTTGCTCAGTGCTCATGAAACTGCACAGTCGAACTAATTGAACAGAATTTCTAGGCTACATGTTTTGCAGTTTCTGTTCATGAGGTAGTTGGGCAAGAAACTTCTCTGCACCAAGTAGAAGCAGAAGCAGTTCAGCATGTATTTCAGTCAACAGTTGATCAAAAGCTGCATTCGTGCAAGTTTCACAGTACATTTCCTGTGATCGGTGGGTTTAATGGTATGATTTTGCTTCTAGCAAAAGCTCCAGCTCCGTGGAATTTGGTCCACAGTTTCAAGATCCAACAGAGACCAGAGACTCGACCTCTGCGGAGTCCAGGTTTCCCTGCCCCTTCTCTCCCTGCGCTGTGCGAACTGGCATAATTTGAACTGATTTGATTATCGCCAGATGGGTCCATCTTTCTTTGCTGTAGAATTCATAACACTGTAGAATGCAGCCAATCCCAAACTGCTACCAGTAATCAGACTAAAGCAATGATGGGTGTTAGCTGGTGATGGATGTCACCAGACCTGGGCCCGATAAGAGTCATAAATGGATTTTATCCTGCCTTAAAGAAATTTTAAAGCCAGACTGCAAAACAAAATAAATAGATAAATAAAAAATATAATGTGACATTTTTATGCTTCTGCTGATCCACTGATCCTGTATTTCTTGAGCTGAAATTATCCTTCTTGAGCTGAAATTATCCTTATAGATTATACATTTAAACAACATGACTTTGATCTGACTTATTTGACCCAGGTTTGGTATTCATTGAGTGTGTAAAATATTTAGACCTTCTTCTTAACTAAGTAATTTTTGCTTTGGAGTCCATGTAGAAACGTGAAAATGATCGAAAAAAAAAACCCCATGCCATTGTTCCTGATTTAATTCCCATTCAGCTCGAATAACATTAATATACATTTTTGGGGCAATTTTAAATTGCTCAAATATCCAAGGACTGGTAGGTGCTTTCAGTCACCCCATTGGAAAATGTGACCTAAATTTATTTACTCTGCACTTATGTCAGGAGATGTGCTGTATCATGTAATCATTGCCAATCTCCACATGAACTATAAATCCTCCACAAACAGGAATCAAATCTTCCTTTTGCCACAGTCTAGTTCTACAATACATTTCTGTGTAATTGACAGAATTTACACCATCAGATTTCTTTCTTCTTCTTTTTTTCTAGAACTCAAGTGGATTTGCCCATCACTAAATGAATCATTATACATCACAGCATTTTTCATTTTCATCCCTAAAATGTAATAACATGTACTTGAGATGTAGATTCGTATACCATAGCCTCTGATGTTGATCTTCCTGGCCCTTTAATTTATGGAAGAGGAGAGGTTTCTGGGTGTGTTAGTAAAGCTCCTTACATTGCTTGCTACTTCCAAAATCTGTTTGTAGAACTCTTGTAAACTCTTGTAAGCTTACAGAATGTTAACCTTAACAACAGGAATGCTGCTAATTTCCTTTACCACTTGATCCAAGAAACCAATCATTCGTTGTACTGCAAACTCTTCACGTTACCCCAAAGCTTGCTCTTTCTCACGCCTCCCTTCTGTTATCTTTTTGCTTCGTGGTTATATACCTTTCTTCCTTGCATGTTTTCTCCTCAGATGAGAAGGAGATGGGAGATTGTGAAGGAATCACTAAAGAAGTAGACAGCGAGTGCCCATTAGAGGAGCAGGATCAGCTGCAGCAGAAGGAGGAAGAGAAAGAAGAAGAAGAAGAAGAAATTGTTCAGGAAGAGGTGGCCGAGGATAAACCAGAGCAGAGTCGCAGCAGCCCCTGTGAGACAGGAGCTCAGCCATTGTAGTTTCTAAGAGGCCAGAAAAGGTCCACAAGGATGTGATTGTTCTGTCCAGGCAGAAGGTGATGGTAATAGCCAGGATAGTTATTGATATTTAAAAGCAGCATTGATGGACAAGGATTACCATCATCATTATTTATATTTATTAGTGAAATTGTCCAACAGTATTGCCAAAAATGATGCCAACATATCTTGGTCATGAGTTTGATCCGATGACTGGGAAGGAGTCAGATTGAGGGTTGTAGTTTGAATTTTAAGGCTATTTCTCTGTTGTGTAGTTGGTTGATTGGTGATATTGCTCTGTAGGTGCACTGACTAACTTAAAGTAACGATTTACACTCTAAGGTCCTTTTAGGGTTAATGTAGTTGGATGCTGTATGGTTTTGATAAGAAAAAGTGTTTTAGATAGAACTGCTGGTTCACACATTGTTTTTCCTCAGATGAAATGACGTTAAAAAGAGGATTACTGCTGATTAAAATGACTTCCTGAAGTGGGTGAGAATGTCAGATAGTTGTAGCGAAAGGTCAACACAAACACTCCTTATCCAGTGTGGGAAACACTGGATTTTCCTACACTATCCAAACACTGACATGCATAACACATGAAGTCCATCTCAGGATAAACCTGTTGTGAATCAGAACAGCTTCTGTTGTGTTTACAGTATGTGCATACAAGTATGCTGTTAGGTTTCAGGCTGCTGCTGCTGTGGCTTTTTCATCTTCCATTTTAAGTCCCTGATCCTATATTTCAGGCTGACAATAAAAAAACATTTATCTCTTTGGATACCGTCTGTTATAGTGATGTTTAGCCAATGCTGATGCATGTATGCTTTTATTCCCATACATTGTAATGCTTTTTGTTTCTCTTTTGTTTTCATTATATTACTGGATCTTTGTCCCAGACTGCCAATAATGAGATATGAGCAGTTAGTTGCATTTAAATCTATTGGAAGCAAAAGTACTGAAACTGAATGCTGAATGAGGGGAGTAAACCAGAGTGTGGCTAATATTGCATCAAGGAAAGGAAGGATGCTTATTACAGAAACAATTAGCTGTAGTATGTTCACTGAAAGTGGGGGGAAAAAGACTCATTCTCTTTTTTTTTTTTTTTTTTTTTTTTTTTTTTTTTTTAAAGAGGCTGAGAGAATGAATTTAAATAATGTTTAACTTCAACTGTTACGCTAAAGAATCTGTGCTCTACCAATTGGTATGGTATTCACCACTTTTCTGATGCTGATGGAAACGGGTAACATGACTCTCATTACTCTTATTTCCTTTATAATCTGCGCGTGTGTGTGTGTGTGTGTGTGTGTGTGTGTGTGTGTGTGTGTTCTCTTATTTTGTGGCTGGATTGAAACAAACTGGCCATCAAATCTGGAAAATTAGATTAACCAGAGGAAACATGTTGACTCTATTTTTCCTTGCCATCTTTGTGCAGAATACATTTAAACTAAGCTCTTACTTTTAATCAATGTCTGCAAGATATTGCCTGTCAAAAACTGTTATTAGCTTAGTTATAACATTAATATTTATTAGCTGATAACAATGAAAAAATTGCTGAATAAACTTCTGTATAGCAAGCAGAAGAAACAAACGACTTTGAGCTTAAGCTGCCAGTTTATCTGTATGTTTTCATTGCCAATGGTTTTACTCAGTTAGGATTATAATTTGCCAAATCCATTGCTTTGCTTCGTCTCTACTTCACGTCGTCATTTGCACTGAGTTATATTTTTATTTTATTTATTTGGCTATACAGTGTTTTTATTAGTAAATCAGACATTTTTTTTTTTTAAATGTACTCACTTAACCTTTTATTGCCATTGTGTTCACAGCTATTTAAGTGTATTCCTTGATTCTGTTTCGGTAAACATTAGATCATAAAATATTGAAAGAGTTTATGTCTCGGTGTTTACGTTCATTCTAAATGTTCACAGTAGGTACCTGGTGCCATTATTCTAAGTCCTAGCTGTATAGCTTAAGGGATGGGAATTAATTCTTCTTTTGGCTTGTTGTGTTATTAGGTGGAACCAGGAGAAATGGTGAGTGTCTATGCAAATGTAAATGTCCTGCATCACCGGTGTTGCACAGGTTGGGTCCCAGAGACACACCCTGATGACGTGGGGAAAATAGTTTTGCCAAAAGTTGGCTGGTAGGATTGGGACAGCCCAAAGAATCCAGAGGCAAGAATATTTTTGGCTAAACCTTGGTCAAATGTTAAGGAGAGAACACTTTGTGAATTTCAAGTCTCCTGTCATGACACGTAGAGTATCACTTGAATTTAAAAAAAAATGTTTAATCCCGTTATTTCCCTTCATCTGATTGTTTTACAAAGTTGGGGAAAAAACTGGTAGCTGTAGCATCTTACTGACTTGTGGTTAGCTTAATGCTTCCAATATCAACAAACCGTTTTTGGTATTTTTACATGCTGGTGAAATATGTGTATAACTTCAAAATATGAGGCTGCCTGTTAAATATTTAAAGAATGTCCCAGATCCTCAACATGGTGTCTCGCATCCTGATGTGTAATACTTGTTTCTTTTCCGTTTGTAGTTTTGTTTTTGCCTTCCTAAATTTATCAAATGGATTTCTACCCATGCTTTTTGTCATTAAATTTGCACTTGGAACGCCCAATAAAGAGTTTTTCAACAACAAAGGACTGCCGTGGTTGTGTTTTGTTAATTGTTTTGATCCTAAATATTATGATCCTTCTCTTAGATTACCGTAAATCACTTTTCAGTTCACTGTCAGACACCACTTGTGATTTTTAGTGGACTTATTAATTATTCAGTCACAGGTTGTGTACTCTAAATGGGTTTTGTGAACAACCAAATTTACTTTGACCATCTTTCACTCACTGCCAGGCACACCTGTTCAAGTGCGTGTTAATGCGTGTAATTAACACGTGTAATCAGCCAGTCACATTATTTTTCCATTTAATCAGGTGCACACGGCAATGATGACCTGCAGAAGTTCAAACCAACCACCAAACTGGGGAAGGCAGGTGATTTAAGTGACTTTGAAGGTGGTGTAATTGTTGGTGCTGTTGTAAATGCTGATCTATTGGGATTATCCTCCATAATCATTTTTGGGGATTACAGAGAATAGTCAGAAAATGAGAAAATATCTAGTCAAATAATGAGTCGTTACAACTAACGAATGTAGAAGAGCATCTTTGAATGCAAAACACATGGAACCTTGAACCAGATGGGCTACAGCAGCAAACCCACCAGGTGCCACTCCTGCCAGCTCAGAACAGGAAACTGGGGCTACAGTTCACACATGCTCATCAAAATCAGACAATGGATGACTGGAAAAATATTGGGTGGTCAAATAAGTCTCGCTTTCTCCTGCACATTAAGACAGTATGGTCAGAATTTGACAAAAACAACATCCTGCCTTAAATCAGCAGTTCAGGTAATATCTGGTGGTGGTGTAATGACACACTGACTATTGTTGACCCTGGCTGTCCTTTTGTGACCACCATATACCTTTCTTCCAAGTAAGAAAACAACACAAAAACAAATTAAACTGGATTCTTGAACATGACAAGAAATGAAAACATCCAGTGATTTGTCAGTGTAGTCTGAACTTCATAACACTAAAACAAAATGTTATTTTTCACTTTATTCCACATCTAGAAAACTACAAATTAAAACAAAAAAACAAACAAATGATTAACACAGACAGCAGGACTGAACCATATCATTATACTAAAATAAATGGTCTGTCGCAGCTGCATACATACATCAAGCTGTCTTTAGCTTGTTAAAGCACATTGGCCAATACTGCAGCTGTGGTATTTCCATTGTTTTTCACTTAATGGAATCAAAGCTGACTAACCAATCTTAATTATTTGAACCACTTTTACTTGCTATAGGGTAACTAAAGATCCGCTTGACTTTAACATATTTTGGAAAAATTTGCTTGATAAAACCTTGCTATTATCTTGTGAGTATAGTAGAAAAAAACCCTTAAGATATTGTCAAACTGAATGTCTGGCAAAACCAATCAATAAAAGTTCTAAGGGGAAAATAATCCAAGACAACATCTGACAATAACATTTAAGAGAACCAATCACACAAACCTTAAATCAAGCTGCCAAATATGACAACGTAACAACTACTGTTCGTGATTTTACATGTAAAATAACAGTCTGCGCAATTGTGAGGGCAGCAATCACCAACTGTAGAAATACAAGAGAAACAATAGAAAAATGCTGGATTGTTAATAACAAGAACAGCTTTGTGTGACCCAGTATAACCCATCAAGATATTTGTGTATCATCATACCTGTGAGATGCCTGGAGTTTTTACTGCAGACTCCTCAATAAAAGTAAAAAATATCTGCACATTCAAAGTCAACACAATTAAAGGCCCTGAACAGAATTTTGAAATTAGCTCGACCTTTGACTGCCTATCTGTGCGTGAGGGACAGTGGGATAAATGCATTCTCCTCCATCATGAAGGCCTCTACAGTGTGTTGAGCTCAATGAGTCTCCCAGCAAAGACAGCAAGAGTCCCGATGATGCACACAGCCATGAACACACAGAGCAGGATGTGATCCAAAACCATGGCAACGAACTTCCACTCCTCTGCTGCCTGCAATAAGACGGTATGGAAGAAACTTTAACTTTGAGCATTCACATATTTGGAATTTACTGATCAGTTGCTAGGACACAAAAAGAGATAAGCTTTTCAATTGAATCAATAACATTACTAAAAGATGTGGAAAATCAGATTACCTAATGTTGCCCAGTTATCTGTCAGATATGATTTTGTGGACTACATTTATTGGCAGAAGATAAGAAAGACTCCTGTCATTCTCTTCGGTGTAGAAATGATTAATCGAGAATGTAGAAGCCAGTAAGCTTATACATTCAAAACATTATATTAGTTTTATTAATATGAAATAACAAGTAGTTGTTTTTTGGAGAACTGTGGATTAGACGGAGTTTCCCCAGATGGGGTGACTTCCTGGGGCCACACTGTTTGGCACACTTACTGTCATTCTAACCTTCCATTTAATTAATTAAACCATTAAATCATTGTCTTTTTGGCCATTTCATTTAGATCCAGATTCAGAGCAGAAATGTAAAAAGTTTTGATTACTGTGCCTACACTTGTAGATTCGTTTAAGTTTTAGAGAAGCACAAGAATGGCTGGGGAGTTGAATGCAAGGCTCTGAACTTCTAAGAAATTTTATGGATTGATACACTATCAATAATTCATGCAGATTTTCTCTTACATTGTTAAATTCTTCATCTGACTTCATAGTCTCTGCGATGTACTTCACCCCCTCGATTGCGCTACGAACATCAGGGTTTTTAACAATGGGGGACTGATAGGTGACAGCCGTCGGGGTAGGATTACCTACAGAGGAGAGAGGAAGGTCAACAATTTTAGGACAGACTTAAACTAAAACTGTTCACTAGCATGCAATAATGGTAATGGGAGTTGCAGTTTAGCCTCACCTGAGATGTCGGAAATGTCCATGTCAGTAGGGAACAGCCTCTTCTGCCGGATCTCCTGACTGGGACGCTTCATTGTTGAGAAGAACATCATGTTGGGAATGGTTTCAATGAAGACCTGAGATGCAGGGAGATAAAATTATGATATTACTAGTCTTATAAAACAGCAACAATATTTCCCATTTATTACAAGTGGAGAGAGAAAAAATACCCCCATACAAACCTTACGGATCCACCCCGGCATGGTGTGCGTACTTGGTGAGCGATGATGTGTGTTGATGACGATAACAGTGATGATGATGGAGGCAATGACCATTACCATTGTGAAGAGCATGTATTTCCCTATGAGGGGAACAGCACTCGAAGTGGAGGGGATCAGCTCCACAATAACCAGCAAGAAGACAGTCAGAGACAGCAGGACAGAGATGGAGAGAGTCATCTTTTCACCTGCAGAGAAAGTGAATCACCTCTAAGTTCAAAATAATCTGAAAAAAAAAAATCACTGACAATTGTTTTCTGTTACCTATCAAGCTTGCAGAATGAACATACCAGAGTCAGTAGGCAAGTAGAAGACCAATCCCGTGAGAAAAGAGAACAGCATGCAGGGAATTATGACGTTAACGATAAAATAGAGAGGCAGTCGCAGCATCAGGAAATGGTAGGTAATGTCCAGGTATGGTGTGTCAGGACAGCAAGTGTAGTACACCCAGTGCTTCCACCCTCTGT
This sequence comes from Aulonocara sp. 'chitande type north' Nkhata Bay, assembly GCF_057382095.1. Taxonomy (NCBI): domain Eukaryota; kingdom Metazoa; phylum Chordata; class Actinopteri; order Cichliformes; family Cichlidae; genus Aulonocara; species Aulonocara sp. 'chitande type north' Nkhata Bay. The sequence goes on along the minus strand of NC_141356.1, from coordinate 16,096,028 downwards.
AGTCCTTTAGCACCCATTCACCTGACTCCATGAAGTTACTGAGGTCAGGTCGATCACTCTCCTAAAAGACAGTGGTTCACAAACATTTTAGCGTCCCCACGTTCAGCTGTTTTGCACACAGTCTAAATTCCCAGATTTAAAAAAAGCATTTACGCTCACCGGGTTGATTACGACCAGCAGGCCATCGTATGTCCAGGTTCCCAATTTCATAGTACAGTTCTGTAGGTCAAATGGGAAGTGAAGGACAACAATCTCGCAGTAACTCTTAAAGATGGCTGGAGGGTTCCATATGATCTTGCCAGTGTGCTCTAGCAGGACTTTAGTTTCATGGATGATGGCAAAATCACCATCAGCACTGCAGATAAAAAGGAGGGTAGAGGACAGAGGCAAAGGAAAACCAAGCATGTAAGTGGAGCAGCAAGTCATTAACCCCCCCCCCACCACCACCACCAAATATAGGTTTGTTTGCTTTTTTTTAACACAAAGAGAAATGAAAATTACTTGTTGTATAACACAAGGTCAGGTTTCCATATGTCAGATGAAGGAACTCTGATCTTTCTGATTCCTCCATAGTCTTCAGGATTCCACCGTAAGTTAACGTCTACCCATTGCTGTAAAGTGAGTAAAAATTTTAGATTATTATTTCACTTCTAAGGTTGTATTTAGCTATGTGATGCCGATTAGAGGATTAAATGGGATGACCAGATCCCAGTAAAGTAACTGTGGGACAAACACAGTGCTTGTGTGGGACATAGTGGAATGCTGGGAGGAAATCAATTACATTATATTTTAATTTATTTTTTATGACTTATTTTCTTCATTGCTTTGCATCATATTCATCAAAAGCTGCGAAGCTTGTGATTTTCTGGTAACTTGTAACTTTCACTGATGTCCATAGCATTAGGCCAACCTTCAAATGGTGTGTAGTCCCACTTAAAGTTATAATGCATGGCCAGCTGTAGTCACACAGACTTACCTGTCGGAGACGGACATTACTGGTCACAATTTGGTTAACTTCATCCTGGGAACAGACAAAAAGGTCAAGAACAGGTGAAAACATTTTTATGACAATTTATTTTGTGATGTCTACCCCACATACATGTTTACATGACCTGTATTAAAAAGTAAAAAGTAAAAACAAAACAAAATGATGGTAACATCTTTTTTCTTGTTTCATTTCTTGCTGGCATCACCCCATATTTTAGTTATCTATCACAATAAAAATAATCCAAATTTAACATCTTGAACCCCAAAGGTGCCAGCTTGATGACATGCCCAAAATGAATAGAGTATTTCTCTGCAATTACAAACTCTGTGTAAACAATCAAAATAAACCTAATACTAATGAGACTTCATCATAGGTGTAAATATTACAGCAGATGCTACTGCGTCATAGTAACTGAGGATGGAACACAGGTAAGAAGATTGTTTTCCTGCTTATTTTTTTTGTGAATGTTACAGCATATAACCCCTTTGATATTATCCTGTGGTAGACAATAAATTCCAGAAATCCAGGAATCAACATATAGACATTATTTGTGCAAAGGCTGATGCTGCTGACCAAAGTTACAGATGGTTCTGCAATTTGGCACATTTTGGCTCATCTTGGCAGAATCTGTGACAGCTGAAATTTCTTAGGAATTAAACTGCAAAAATGATCTAAGTTTATTGCATGCCTAAAAATGCTTAGTGGTTTTTTCTATATATATATTGAAGGATTACCCACGCACAGGTATAATGGGCCTTGTTTTTGCACTGCGTCTTTGAGACTTTAAATTCTGTGGAGCAGGAACTTCGGTTTCTATTGGCCAATTTGCATGATTGACCCCGCCATTTAAGCCAATAGGATCACGGATAGCGTCACCACGTTTACGTCACTCCCAACAAAACGCAAATTGCAAAGCCAAAAACTTACGCGCAGCAAACGCATGACACTTGCCATTGTCCAATCTCTGTCATCGGGCTGACTTTGGCGATTTTTTTTTTGACAGAAAATGGCTCTGAGGCATTATGGGAGATGCAGTTATTCAGTTAATGTAGCTGGCAGCTGTGGAAACTTGTTTTCGATGCAAGAAAGACAGCACAGGTAAGACATAATTCACTGTTTTCTAAAAATGAATCATAGTTTTGGTCTTCTTTTGCTGCTGGTCCAGTGAATTTCGGTCGCAGTGTGACGAAACTTGCTGTTTTGGAATCTGCGAGATGTCGGCTTTGAGTCCAGGTGTTAATTGTCCGTGTACCTGCTATCAGGTGAATCGAACATTCGTGCTTTGTGTTTACAACATTTTGCAGAATGTGCTGTAATGCGCTTTTAATTGTTTGTCGTCTTAGTGGTCGTAGCAATGTTTTGTATGCCGTTTCTGTGAATACCACAGGAGGAGCGTTTCTCAATTATTCTAGTAGACTTTGTAAGTTCACACAGGAGTCCGAGAACGCAGCGCGATCATTCTACAATTGGAACGCTAGTGTACTTGATGACATCTCCATTCAGGAGTTTTTCCTGCCATTCCCTCTTAATTTAACTGTGATTCATATTTGCAATGGAAATTGCACATGACATGAAAGCAATTACATATAATGTAGTAGTTTTTTTTTCTTTTAAAGAATTTTTTTTAAAATCTTAAGCAATTTTGCAAAATTCGCTTTTACGTGTCATCTGTTTCATAATGTCTAATAAGCTTCATACAGTTAAGCACAATCACTACATGACAGAAACACAAGCTTTTCTCTCTATTAATAAAAATAGGATAGGTGTGTGTGAATAATAACAAACAGGTGAGATGGTAGAACGGTTTTATTTTCATTTTAGTAGACACTCAAAACTTACAAGCTGCTGAGGTTTGGAAAAGAATTAAACAAATATTTAAAATATAATCTGATCATGTTTGGAGCAGGCTTCAGGATCTCCATGTATTAACATGCTGTTTTTGCTCCCAGTGAAAATGTTTCCTCCTGAATTTAAATATTTTTAATGTTAGATTTAATTCCCCCAGCTTTTTAAATAAGAACAGAACATTTTACTTCAGGTGGTGTGACTGGTGAAATTTAAAATACACTGACAGCTCTCCAAGTAAGACTTAAGTATTAAATAAAACAGTACAGTTATGAAGCTTAACTTTAATCTCAGCCAAACTGATTCACTCAGGAACAAATAAAACACCAAAATAAACCAAACCTTAACTTTTAGAAGCTAAGTGACTTATATATCATGTTTAACCTGTGGTGCAAAAGACCGCTGGGGGGTTAAAAACGATGTACCGGGAGTCCGCTGTTCTCGCCGGTTCCAGTGAGCCTTGACCACCCTGTCACTATTGCAGCGGTCCCCACCCTTTTTCGCGCCACGGCCCAGTAATAATATTTTCACAGACCGTCCTCTAAGGTGTCGCTGTAAATACAACAAAATAAAACCAGTACCGGTACCAAAAAAAGGAAAATTTAGTCATAACACATGGGAAAAGACCCAGGGAAACAGAGTTAAAGATAAAAACCATAGAAAAATAACAATAGAAAAATAATAAAATCCCTGAAAACCATAAATTTCACACCCGAGCCTCAACTCTCGTGGCCTGGTACCAAACAACTCACGGACCGGTACCGGTCTGTGGCCCTGGGTTTGAGGACCGCTGAGCTATTGAGCTGGTGGGGTAACAGAGGTCTCCGAAAACGTCAGAGCAATTTTGCAAATATGCGATGTCTTTATAAATCGAGCAGATATTTGAAGTTTACACAGGTACATTCTCACCTGGAAATATCTTAAAAGTTTAGCTCCCCTCCTCCACCATTGCCGCGTTTGAGTTTTGGACAAAATGCATTCTGGGATATTTGGCTGTACCAAGTTCACCCAAGCCACCACCGATGCTTGATAAAATGGAAGGAGCGAGAACACATCCAGGAATTCTGAGCATACTTGATGCGTACTTTGATTTGGAAGCATATTTGGTCTGCGACTGATGACATATCACAAGTCCACGTGAACGCAGGTACACACAAGTATGTATATTGAGAAACGGTCCATGAAACCAGATGTTCCCCCTCTTGCCCCCGGCTTTGGGGGCGTTGGGGTTTAACAGGTGGCATTGCTCATGTCTTGAAAAAATTTTTTTCCTTGGTTTTGTGGTTAACAGGGAAATTAGCCAACTGTGAACTAGCATTCATGTTTGAGGCTAAAATGGATTTAAATTAACTAAAATTTTAACAAACACTTTCTCATGTTTTTGTATTTTACATTTTTTAGTTAACACGAGATACAAACATTTTTATGATTATTTTATTTTGGTTTGGCATACAAAGCAGTACCCTCTTGACGTTATCAACTTTTCATCTTTTTTGTCAGCACTGGTAATACTAATTTGTTGTCCACTATAAACTGCTTGGAGTAAAACTGAAGTGAGAAGAAGAAACGAGAAGACTTTTTCCATCTCTTAACTCATTCACTGCCATTGACGTCTATAGCCGTCAATTGCAGTGAATGAGTCAATGGGTTTAACTCATTCACTGCCAATGGCTGGCAGTGAATGAGTTAAGAGGAATAAAATGGATGAAGGGACTGTCCCAGAGACTGTCAAACCTAGTCATCTTCATGGACTTAATAAGCATAGAAGGACACACAATGACAGTTGCTCATTTTGTTTTATTTATACCTGTATCGCTTCTTTGAGGCTGCTGTGCCATCCTATATGTTTGTTGTTATCCTGGTTCTTGTGTCTTAAATTCAGTTGTTAATCAAGATTAACAGGATGTCTGTGGAACATGTCTGAGTTCAAGTCTTGGTCTTAACAGGGTGTCTACACCCCCAAAACACCTTGGTTGTTTGGTTGGCTTGTCATCTCCTGGTATAAATGAGATTTGGGTATGTATGTGGCAGATTAAGTAACTGCTTGTGGCGTGATATCTCTTATCATATGTGTTATTTGACTCTCTTGGTTTCTTGGTTTCTTCATGTGTTATCTAGGTTTTCAGAACTGATTTGGTGTGTTCAGTACCAACCAAAGTGATATTGCTGCATGACTTGATATGAATTATTCTAATTTTATATAATGGAAAATGTCCACTCTTTGGAGTTCCAGTTTTATACAGGGCACTACAAAAACATAACTGGTCCTCCAAATCAGCACATGGCAGTCCTCATCTTTTAAAGACTTCATTACGTATGTTCTTTTGTTTGTCTTATCCAGTTCATAACATTTGGTATAATAATTTCTTTCCAGAATAATGGTATTATCTCTGTGGCACTGACTGAGATTTAATTATGTATGGTCCTTTTTATTATTTTGCTTTGCTGCTGAATACAGTCAAAAAAGAAAAGCTTGGGATCATATTGACACATGACTCCTCTCTAAATACTTTATTTTTCAGTCAAAGACAGTGTTCCTTTAACCTCTGTCAATTTTGTGCACTTATTTGGCAGGAGTTACATATGTTTGCATTAATTACTTTTTGGGGCCACATGAGAAGCTGAGAAAGTTGTGGGGCAATGCAGCAATAAGCTCAACTCAGTTCTGCTCAATATTATTTTGATCTCTTTATAAATGTTACTGTTAAGTGTAGATCCCACAATAAGGCAATGAAAATGTAAAACAGGGATAATAAAGGCACTTAGTTTATCATTATTGATTCAACATTACCCAAAACAAATTTAAAGACCTAACTCTGTGCTAATGCTATTTTACTTTCAGTTTTATGATCTAATCTGCAGTTTTAAGGTTGTTTTTTTTTTTTTCCTTTTTTTTTCCCCTGTTCATTGCGAGAAATCTGGTCTGTTTGGGCTTGAACACGTGCACTGCAGTCATGTCCAACGTTTGAGGTTGTAATATGAAGGACAGCAGGCAGGTGATCATGACCACGAGAGGATCTGGATTAGCTTGAACTTCACCACAGAGAATGTTTGTTCATATATGAAGGCAGATCCAAAGAGAACCAATATCGTCTAAGCATATTTCCTTTTCCATGCGTAAAGTTCTTCTCTTTGAGAAAATAAATAATAAATAAAGACAGACCACTGCTTGATTTTTTTTTTTTCTTTCTTTTTTTCCCCTAAGTGGTCTAACCATAGTGAATCAAAAGTGCAACAATGTCTGTCATTCAGTGCCTTTGCCCAGTTTTTAGTCCTAACATCAACAACAAGTAAGTTCTGGGTTCATTTCAGTTACTGTGTCTTGCAGCATTTTTCCCTGTCTGATTTAGACAGTCATCATCTGTAACACTTTCCAGTTTGTCCAATTTCAGCCTAAGACTATGAAGGTGCATTTACCTTTGTGAACAAATCATTCCCTGTCACCATAGTCCTTTTCATTGAACACCTTAAGGCCAGCTCCTCCATAATCAAAAATCTTTGGTTATTGTAATTTCATTATATTGGTTAGTATTTGAAATTTAAGCCAACAATTGTTGATTGATTGTTTGTCCTTTTAGAGAAACTGCAATTACAGTCAAAAGGTCAAAGTCAAGAAACAACACAGTGGTGACAGCTGGTCATATCTTTCTTCATGTAAAATGCAGACAAAGAGTTACAGACTTACCACACTTATAAGCTGTATTAACTGTAATCCCACAGTAACCACTACAGCTTCACTGAAGTGGTTAACAGGACGAACCACTTTGTTGTAACCAGTGAACAGTCGTTTCACCAGCGTCGTCTCATCGTTTGAGCAACATTCTACATTTAGAACAAACAAAAATAAAGTTTGGGCAGTCAGGAGGATTGAAACCGACAGCATAATGGTGTCAGACTTTAGCAGACTGATCGATAAAGAAGCTGAAGACAGTCTGGGTTGTCGAATTATTAATTTAAAAAGTGTCAGATTTATTGGAAGGAATTTTACTTATGATGTATTGAGTTTTGCACACTAACTCTTCACCACACAGCCATTACTAATTATATTTTGAAGTCACTTTGACAGCATTACATGATAAGTAGAACATCTTGCCACCCAAGTATCCCTAAATGTATTTTCTCTGAAGTGACAGGGAAGGGAGTAAATTACATTTTCTGTGATTTACACTCCATTTTCCTGATGTAGGGACCAAAATGTGTATTTTTGAGTATTGCGGATGTAGTTCCTTTGGATTATTGCTTTGTCTCACATTTGTTACCATGGTGATATTACTTTCTGGTAAATGTTTCAATGTGTGTGGTTTCCCCTTACTTACCTGGTCTCTTCTCAAGTTTCAGACGAAGTGAGAGGGTGAGAAGGACTCAGATATTTTCTGTTGACTGTCTCATCTGCTCCTGTTCTTATCACTTATACATCAATGTAATATTTCAATGTTTCAAAATTCAGCATCCGTAAAAGGCAAGTGGTTTTCAGAATGGACTTTGTTGAAGTGTACAATGACAATAAAGGGCTATTCTATTATATTCTAGTCTCTATTCTAATTTAGCTTCTCAATATTATTTTCAAAGGTATTTGTTGCTACGCCTGACTTACCACATGTAATCTGAAACATTGCGTTTATCTCAGAGAAAGCTAGAGTGCATATAGAAGAGAGAAGGACAGAGGCGGGGATGGACAGATGCAAAAAGATCAACAGCAACAAATGGTGGTCATTTTATACTGGTGAAAAGCCTCTGCACTGAATGTCCTATGAACACTGTAATCAAATCTGCTTCTATAAGTCTGCAAGTCCTATGAGTCCTTAGTGAACTTTTGGGGTCTTAGGATGTTTGGGAATACCAACCCTGGCTAATCCTTTGACATTAAGTTTAGATCAGCTTGGGTTCCGAAGCACCATGGAGAGCACCATGCCCTGCAATTTTTTTTTTTTTTTTTTTTTTTCCTTTATTGCCCATGCTTGTCCTCTCCACTAGGTCTGATGAAATTCAGCCTGGTAGTTTTTTTTTTGTTTTTTTGTCTGATAAATAAACCAAGACAGCAAACAACCATCAAGCCAACAACAGGAGTTTTAATAGTCTAGCATTTTCCATTAGCTTCACATTTTTGTCCTAAATTTAGTTTGCTTTCAGTTCTGTTTACAGAGTGGGTCTACTCATTTCTAATGGTACTGGGAGTTTTAACTTTTAATATATTATTGGCATTTGTCAGTTTGTGAGATATAAAGTACATGAATACTTCTGTCACATATAAACTGCTTTAAAAATGTGTACCAATGCACCATTACTTTACTGAAGAAACTATTTACTTTAGTTACTTTAGTTACAAGGCCCTAAAAAAATGAATGAATAAATAAATAATAAAAACAAAGTAAATATTTTATTTACTTGTATTTATTATAAGGACCCAAAAAGCAAAAGAGGCAGTGTATTGGTAATCTTACTGAGTATCATAGCAAAGACATCATGTAATTTTGTCTAACGTGACCAAGCAAACAGCCCTGTGAGCAGGTGACAGCTTTTGCATATTATTTTGGGAATCTGTTGGCTGGCTACATTGAGCTGCGTGAGCTCGGATCTGGTTTCATTTAGCCACCATGAGCAAATTCTCTCTCTCTCTCTCTCTCAGAGGAGCACTCTGTCTGGGCCGCTGATTCACCCAGGCACTCTGGTCCATAAGGAGGCTCTTAGGCTGCGGTTAATACTGATCTACTTTGTGGTTTTATTTGGAAAATTTAGTTTTTGAATCTTACCAATGTCATGCCCTTAATTGTTTTTGAGGTCATTTAACATCGAATTGCATCCTCCAACAATTGTAATTAATTTACATATTAAAAATAAATTACTTTAGATGACAGCTGATGAGATGAGAGCTGGCTAACTAAACAGAAAACATTTATACCAGCTCATGTTGGGCTTTCATAAAACATAATTATTTTTTCCTGCTGATAAATAGTTTGATTCACTAAGCATTAGATGGATGCAAAGTTGCATCCACTTTAAAGAAATTTTCCCTAATGCCATGAACAGTCCCTTTTTAAAGGATAACGATAGCTGACAGTGGCAAAAATGACATGTCAAAAATCATCGGAGGTGTAAAAATTTCAGCAGATGTTACTGTGTCAAAGTTACTGAGGCTGGAACACAGATAAAATAAGTAGAAAATCCATCCATCCCTTTTAAAATATGCTTTAGTTCAGATTTTACCTCCTTTGGGCCCTTGCACTAATGGCATGGGGGGCTGTAGGATATCCTGTCTTTGTGGAACATCAGAATGAACATTTGAGGTGTAGGGAAGATCCAAGCTGGTCTTGCTCAACAAATGTTGTTTCACGTGCTCTGCAGGCACACACAGACCCATAAGGTCAAAACAGGAGAGACGCACAAAGACATACAACAAAATAAAGAAAAACATAAGCAGACCATTTGCTACATTGTTTCTGCTAGTTGCCTTTTCCTTAATCAGATTTTTCTGTACAGAGAAAATCTTAAATTAACAAAACAAAAACAATGCTCATAGCTTTTCACCCCAACCGGTCGCGGCAGATGGCCGCTCCTCCCTGAGCCTGGTTCTGCTGAAGGTTTCTTCCTGTTAAAAGGGAGTTTTTCCTTCCCATTGTTGCCAAAGTGCTTGCTCATAGGGGGTCATATGATTATTGTCTCTGTATGTATTATCAGTCTACCTTACAAAATAAAGCGCCTTGACTGTTGTTGTGGTATGTTGCTGCATTTAAAAAAAAGGGAAAAAAAAAGACATTTAAATTCAACATTTAAAATACATAAAAATGTTAATTATTCCTACAGGGGATGGGTTTTTCTTGGATAGAAGATTCAAGAAAAGCTAGATGCATATAAAATCTAGAAAATCTCCTCATCACTGACCAGGGAGTCTGTTCAATATGGTTTTGAACTCCTCCAAATCTACGTCTGATTCCATGTCCAAGTTCAATTCTTTGAGGAGCTGCGGGTTGTCCTTGACAAAGTTTAACATCACCTGGATAGTATTCAGGGAGAGTTTTTCTCCTGCAGAGAAAGTGAAGAGGAGCGGACAATGGTATTTCATGTTTTTCACAATGTTCGTTAACTCTGAGCAACACACAAACAACAAAATAATAAATCCACTTGATGATTCTCCTAATCAGATGTAACAATACATTGGATCTCTTTTTCATTGACAAATCAGTGAGTTAAATGTACCATCTTGCACTTGGGTAGAAATTAAGACTGTACTATTATTGGCTGCTTTATGGTTTTTCAGGCTGCAGTATACATTTGTCTGATAAACGTAGTGAAGACATTAACAGATGTGCATCAAAATTCTAAACTTAGTGTCTGATCAAATGGGAAATATGGGCACATCCAACCATCAACATCCATGGCAAGAAAAAAAAAAAAAAGGAAACTGTGAAGTGTCAAACCCTGCAGTTCCTCCAATGTCCACTTGAGATTGGCTTCAAAAGTAGGTCAATCTCCCAACCCCACAGTGAAGCCATTCTTTCAGCTTTTAGGTATGAACTATAAACACTTCATGATTTTATGTTATTGGATTTTTTTTTTTCAAAATTACTATGTGAATTCTTAAGTTATACAGAAACATGTTTGCTAAATTTAAAAAATAAAAGGAAAATCCCATTAATAAACTAGCATCTGAGTGTTATTTGTTTATTTTACTGTATTTGTACTTTTATAGGATGTTTTTCAACATTCTGTGTCTAACATGAAGCTACAGTTTCACTGAAGTCTTATGCAAATACAGGATATCAGGACAGAAAGTCAGATTACTACAGATTATTAATGGGAGCATGCCACTAAACATGTCCTTTGTGTTTGCATGTTCTCTCTGTGCTGAGTTGCAGACAAGAAAGCTCAGATGGTGATTACTGTGAAGGTGGACAGAGAATTTATTTATTTTTTGTCAACAGGACAAAAACTGCATTTAAACGTGGAAATACAAAGCAAAATCCTTTATCTAATGGAAATGGCATCTGGCCATCCATCATTCCTCATGGAGTCAATGTTAAATGGAGGTAATGCCTTTGAGTTCATACGCAGATGTTCTCATTCACTTTGTTCAGCCCTCCAGCTGTAATGGCAGGCAGGTTTGTTTACTTTTGCTGAGAGAGACAGGCTTTTATTTTGAAATGGCTTTGGTAGTAGGAGACACTTAATCAGCTTATCTGCAGTTTGTGTGAATTCAGTTCAGTTTTATAGTCATTTTAATTTCAAAGTATCACCAAAAAGGAAAATCTCAAAAACAGTCAGTGCGTCAAACTTGATAAGTTTTTATCAAACATTTCTGGATGGACACCACCTGTGTTGAAGTTTGTGTGTTAGCTGAACTTTAAAAGCCGGAGAGTAAAAACATTCAGAAAGTGTTTCATTTTGCTGTAATTATTGTTGTAAACCCTCATTAATGGGAACAATGGTCACATCTCTTTGGCTCACTCCTGACTGATGAGTTTTTAATGATGCTGCTGCCCAGTTATTTATCTCTCTTAATAAAATCATCTCCTTTCTGCAGCAGTTAGTTTGTTAAATAGTGACATGTGTTTCTGATGAGGGTTTTGATCCATGAGTAGTGAAGTAAAATCCACAGTTTAGCATTTTTGGGGAATTTGGCTACTTTTTTTTTTTCTTCCCTGTAGAGGAGTGGGCAATCATTACTACAAGAAAAGACAATCAATCTGTATGTAGGCACAAAATATATTTTACTGCAAAAGTAAACAAAGAGTCCTGTTGTAAAGCATATGATTAAATTTGATGTGTGTGTGTGTGTGTGTGTGTGTGTGTGTGTGTGTGTGTGTGTATAAATAAATAAAAAGGGTCAGAGAAAGAATAGATGCTTCATTTAAAGTTTAGTGTCCTAGAGTGCTTTATACATCTGTATTCATCAAACTCTGATGCTGTCATGTAGTTTGAAGAACTGAGGCACACATTTAATCTGAATAGAAAACGAAGCCACCTGGTACATGTGAAGGGGCATAATATATTTAATGGGAGAAATTACCAAACTGACACACTAATGTCAAACTTAAAGCTTCAACATAGTCTTTTGCTGCTAGTCCACCAGGGTAACATCCCTCAGACACATTATACTCCCCACCACCAGATTATCAAAACGAATAGATACAGGTTTTGAAAAAGTGAGTGTTATCTTACAATTGAGTGTTATTCTATATTTAAACTGCTTCTCTACAGCTGAAATTTCTCCAAGGACTAGCAACCTTGGGAGTGAGTACCACTTTTAGTCTTTATTAGGTTTTTGAGAACTTAATTTAACCCCTTAGTTGGAGAGGAGGCATTTCTGAAAGTAAGCAAAAAACAAACACTTAGTTGTTGTGAACTCTGACTTGGAGGGGTACTCTACTATAAAATAACTACCAGCTACAGATACATGGAGCAGTTTATGTTTGTCAAATCACTGCCACTTTCCTAAAGAGTTTATGGTCTCACTTATTGAACACAATATGAGGTTTATGATCCCATTAGTGTAACCAAAAAAGGGCAATCATTTTAGCTCACTGGTTGAGCAGGTGCCCATATGCTGAAATGCAGCAGCCCAGGTTGAAGGTTAACCGTCAGCTCTTTGCCCTTCCCCTGCTCTCTCCATCTCCTTCATGTCTATTCTTCACTGCTCAACTGTTAAAGGCAAAAAGCCACAAAATTGATCTTTAAAAAAATATGTAAGATAAATTTGGATAAAAGCAATAACACAGGGTGTGCTTCAGGACAGGCAACCTATGCAATTTACAAGTTGTAGTCATATAAGTAAGTAGACTCTCAGATTTACAGACACGCTAAATCTAAGCATGTTATGTTTGTGTGTACAATCTGAGCAATAAGTCTGAGCAGGACTTTATGGTTCAGGTTTACAACTTTTGCTATTTCCCTGGTAAGACTCAACCACCTGATAACGCATCAGGATTTTGCTTGTTTTAGGCATTATTGATGTGTTGTGGTGGGCACCAACAAGGTTTTAGACTCCAGACTGAGAGTGTCTTCTTGAGTTTTAACATGCCAAAGAAAACAAAGTTGGATTCACAACACATAATACATGATGTCTGTGATGTTGCTACTGAATGTTAATACTGAAACTGGTTCCTCACATGTGTTACAAGAACATGCACAGTGCCCAGCCCATATCTAGCTGAATGTAAATAAACATCATATACACATTAATACTACAAGACACACAATTTGTGGTGCACAAAGCAGAACTTGGAGAGCAGTCAGATTGAGTTAAGATGCCAAAGTGTGTGTATGTATGTATAATAGTATAAGCCACTACCATGTACACACACATGCACACAAAAGCATGTTTTGGTTTCCTTTCAAAGTTTCATTTGGGATCTTTATCGAAGATCTGTATAATGAGTGTGGTGTCGTTGTCTGCAATGTTGATATTCATTTCCTTGGCTGTCTGCCATTAGCTGTGCCTGTTGCTGTGTGCATGTCATCTGTCTGTTGCACTGAGAAGCTTTGATCTGACCACATACAAAAATAGAGAAGAGGCGGGACATGGGAGCCACTTGGAGCTGTCAGTCATTGCCCACACTCTGCATTTTCACATGATGCTGCTGCAAAATAAAAATCTTTTTGTCTAATGCAGTTTCATATGGGCTCTTGAAACGTTTGAAAAGAGATCACTAGTTTGAGTGTCAGCACACAGAAGGTGCAGACAAACGCTTCTGGGGAAAATAATTAGTTGTTACTGTGACTGTATTTGAGCAAGTTTTTTTTAAAAAAGATATTCAAGTAACCAGTTACGCTTTAAACTAGCTCATCTGTCTGCCTGGCTTTGCTTTGAATTTTTTGCCTTCCATATAGTGGACTTTAATTGGAGCATCCTGTTAAATATGGTTGAACTGGTATGTTTGTGTCTATGATAACAGTTACGTGTGTCCATAACAGGAACTGGGATTCACTTTCTCTTCTCTTCATGTGTCTTACTGGAATGGGCCAAATTTATTGGGGTAGTTGAGTTGGGGTGTGGATGACACACCAATACTTTATTAACTTAATTATTCAAAAAAGCCTCTAAAAGGTTATTTTCTGCAAATATTCTAACTACCTTGTAACAAATGGAAAAAAATCTAGTAGTATGTTTCATTTCCTCTCCAAAAATTCCTTCTCCTATGGACATAATCCAACATGAAAACTCTACCATCTCAGATTCAGTTAGCTGTGGACCAGCAGGACCATACGCAGCTGGTGTCTAAGATCACAGATTTTCCATTTGATATTTGTAAATTTTTTGCAGTCATGATATTCTGCTTTTATTTACAATTTACAGATTGTTAGAACTTTTTGGCAAACAAGAGCCTTTAAAAAACACATATTTCAACTTATCTCTGGTACCTTGTGAATTCTTAAGCCCAATCTAAAAAGATGGTTTTTGCTCAAAGGGTTAGGGTTATATATTAAAACATGATATGCCATTGTAGAATATAGTTTTTTTTTTTTTTTTATCTGAATATCTAATTCTTACTATATTTAAGTAGAGTTTTGACATGCTGAAATGTCGATATAAGACCCTAGTAAATGTGTTTCGAGGAACACTCATAACATCTTGAAATAAAAACCTTTTCAAATTCTTTATGAGCATCCATTTTTGTTTCACGTCTGCAGTGATGCAGATAATATCCAACTGGTGGCTTACATGCTACACCCATTCATCCTGACATACCACCTCCATCTTACATCAATTTATCATCAATGTGTTTCATGAAATCTATCAGTATGAGTCACTGAATTGAAATAGAAAAATATGTTATTCCCGGATTAGTGGTGGACACCAACAGTGTGGACAAGTAACAAACTACTGGCTGCCAGTGGTTGTGTGTTTTCAGCACTTTAATTTATTTATAATATATTAATTATAATTCTATTTAATTATATATAATATAATTATATTTCTGGCAATATTGAAAAAGCAAAGCAAAAAAGTACAATTTGATTGGTGCTCGCAAGTAAATGAAAGGCATTTTCCATTCTTTTCTAGTGAGCTACTGTCATTGATGACACACTACCTAATTTGAAGTAGGAATGCATTGAAACAAGGTGCCAGCAGTAGCAGCAGTGCAATAGTTGCGATTCGGCAATATGTGTTTGGAACCTGTGCAATATTGTCACATAATAAAAGTATTTTCTGACTTGGATATTGTGTCCCAGCTGCTTAAAGCCCTACTTTTCCTGCATATAACCACATCAGTAATTTCCATCCACCATTTGCTTTTCCTGTTTTCCAAGTTTCTTCCATATTTTGCAAAGTACAGTGCTTTGTTGGAGGTTGTTGAAGTAGCTTTTTTTTTTTTTTTTTTTTTTTTTTTTGGAATCTAATAAATTGTCCTAGCTGTTGCCCTCTCATATCTGGGCTTGTCCCCTGTTTGTACACACCAAGGAACATAAAAACATGGCATTTCTCTAGCAATGATATTGCAATACAAAACCTTTACATAGTGTAGAAATTGCTATTAGTGATATGGTGGATGATCTTGCACAGCCCTATTTTCAAGAGATTGAAAGAAACTTCAGAATAAATTAATTTTATTTATTCCAGTTGCACATACACTAGCCTTATGTTCTAGTCTTGGATACATTTGTACATATTATCTGCTAAATATTAAATCCTTAGGTTTTTTTTTATTTTTATTTTTATTTTTTAAACAAACTCTGAAGTGCTATTTTTATGTATCATCAATACAGAGGACATGTTTGTGTTTGTTCTCCTTGACTGATTTCATGTACAGTTAATCTTATTATAGGTTCTTTGAGATAAAAGTGGCTGAGGTAATTTGATACTAAATAGAACCAGAGCATCTTTCATCTTCCTTTCAAAACAGTATATGACATGAGTAAATGATATGTGTACCGTGCATTCATTTGTATGGGATGAGGTGATGAAAAGTACCATACTCCATGGGAAAAATAGTAGCATAAACCTCATGAACCTTGCAGGAATTTATTCGAAAATGCAGAGAATATAAGACTCTGAGGTTTTTGGTATTCTGGTACTGAAGTTGTGGTTATTTAACTATCTAGTACTTGAAAGGTCACAGTTTTAAGTACACCAAGAAACAGTGTGTTGATTAACAACTATGTGTCACAATTAAATGTCCTTGGGCAAAGGCACTAAATGCATACCTGCTCAATGATAAATACACAGTATTGAATGCAAAAGGAATGTTAACAATGCTGGAGAGACTTTTTTTGTGGGTATGGGACATTTCAAGGACCGATGAAACCACAGCGTCATTTTAAAAATGATTTACAAGTAAAACAAAAGACTGAATACCATAGTGAAAACACGATACAGCAGCTGTAAACTCTAAAGAGATGGTCTTCACATATACATAAAAAGCACAATTACCAGAGACTTTTTTTTTCTTTCTTTTTAGACATTGCTCCTTTGTAAAGGGTTTTTCAGAAGTAGCAAATGCCTATCTCTCATTGTGCCAGTTGTTTCCCAGGGGATTCAATCTTATGATTATGATGCTTCGAGATTTTTATTTGGATTTATTTTTATGCTTTTCATCGATGTGATGAAGCCCTTTGATTTCAGTATAATGGATTTGCCAAAATCAGCTGCTCCTCTGTGATTGTTTAAAATATTATTAACGTTGCTTAACGTGTTTATTTTTGGTCAGAAAGTGATGTCCTGTTTCCTGAGACTGGTCCTATAGAACATAATTTACAGAAGACTAAAATTTCACAGCATGGGAAGTACTTTGTAATTAACCATTTCTAATATCTGATTTTCTAAATAATATATTTCTTTTTCTTTCTTCTTTATCTGTTTCGAACCAGCACTGTTACAGCAAGCTGAAACATAACTGATAAGATTGAAATATCAACACATACTGAGGACTACTTACCAGAACATACACAGAGGATGCATGTCAGTAAGAGGTGGACCTTTGGAACATTCATATTTCCACCAGATGTTTAAAGAAACAGCTTAGAATTCCACGGCATCCGTTTGGTAATGTGTTGTTGACTCGTTATCAGGTCAGAACCAAATCTAACCTGTATGCTAACTTTACATAGACACAGAAACATGCACTAAAGCTGTAGCAGTCACCTTAAAGCTGAAGTGAGTAGTGGGAAGGGGATCATCCAGTATGTGAGCTCATGTTTCTTATGGTCAACTCTACTTCCCCCACCCAACAACATCCAGACCTCTCAGCGCGTGTCATGCAGAGGAGACAGCTGGGACTGTGTGTGTGTGTGTGTGTGTGTGTGTGTGTGTGTGTGTGTGTGTGTGTGTCTGTGAATTGAATATACACAAATCAGCACAATCATCATTTTCTCTCACTGAACCCAACACAGGCTCTGTCAATGAAACGGAGTAGCAAAGAACAGTCAGACATAAAGAAAGCTTGGCTTAAATCAGTGAAGACAAACATGCTAACACTTTAGGAGACAGAGACGGGAAGGCCAACAGGAGGACAGCTGATAGCTGTCACTGGTGGAATGAGAAGCATGTCCACACATGCTGCTAAGCGGTAATACACACTCTAGCAGACAGACACACACTATACCCACTACACTGCTAGCTTGCATGAAGCAGTGTGCTTCCGATTGACATGTATTAAACGTTACAAAAAAGTTTTCCTCCTTAAGGTGAATTTTATTTTGTTAAAAATGACTCAGAGCAGTTTTATTTTATGACCGAACCACTGACTTTTGACGAGGCAATTTATTTAATTTTTGTGAAGTGATTTTCATTACTGCTTTTTTCCTTTGAAAAACTTTTTAAGTATACATGTGAGTATGCACTTAGAATTTTCAAAATCACACATTAAGTTTTTTGTTACTTTGGGCTTTTCATTGTATTGATTTGCATATTGGTAGAGCAGTCTAGACAGATTAATCATGATTTTCAGTTGGTCCTTTTCTAGCAGGACTTGTTAAAATTCAACAAAAGGTATGATTAATTTAACCAAAAGTGGAAATTGCATATTGTTTTTTATAACTGGAGACAATATTACAAACCCCTGAACATTATTTTATTTTGTTCTTCAATTTCTTTTCTTTAAGTGTGCTACATTTCCAAGTAAGTGTCTGTAAAATGTGAAGTAACTTAAAAAAAAAAAAAAGAAAAAAGTACAAGGGTGGAAAAATAAATTAAATTTAAAAAGGCCCAACTTTAGGGAATGGTATTTTTACAGGTTGGTAAAAAATATGCTTTTGGCCACTATAGTGTCCCCCTTTATTAAAATTCAACAAGGGGTGATTTTTATAATTATTTATTTATTTATTTATTTTCATTAGTTATCCATTTGGTTTTGACTGACAGATCCCCTGACACGGGCAGCTGAAGCTCATCATTGCCTGCTAGGCCTCACTTCTGCGCACTGAACTGGACCTCTCCACTGTGCCTGCATTCTGAAATATTCTTAATAGAACCCTTTAACACTTGCTGTGTAGTATAGGGCATCTAGTAAATTTGTGCTTTAGTTTTAGTTAATGAAATTCTAGTGTTTTATCAAACATTTAACAAAAATATGTTTGACCCACTGTACAGTTTATGAATGCAGTTGCTGTTAGCTGATCATGCCAGCTGTTCATCCACTAGATGGCAGGATTTGGTTGAGAGCAGAAGCTTAGCGCATCAAACCAGAGAAAAAGCGTGAGAACACGAGCCTGAATGTGAGTAACGTCTTTAACTGGGAGCAGCAGAATATACTGTTGTAACAAAAAACTGCTCAGAAACTTTGCCACAAACTCTGGGCTGCAGTGACAAAAAGCTGGTTTATTTATCTCCTAACATGATATTACTTTGTATGTGATGAAACTGCTCAGATCAGAAGCCTTGTCACAAATCAGTAGGTTTTATGATTAGACTGGGCAGCCATTAGCAGCTGTGAGAATAAAAATTTAATGTAGCTCAACCTCTAAACTCGAATGGACCACAGGGTAAAATATGACACCATTACCATTATATTAATTTATTTTGAAGAAGCAAGTGAACAAAATTTTATGATGACGATCAAAACAACCCAGTGCTACTTCACATTAAAAGTGTACCAAAGACACAAAGTTTCACTCCTAGCACACACAACTTTTACTTCCAGATAATCCCAGTGATGAACAGTAACAGTAATGGGTCTTAAATAGACTGTGTACACTGTATTCTCAGTGCGTTCAAATCAAAACTAAAATCGGACTTTCTCAAAAGCAAATGTAATGCCTTGTTTTTTTTTCTTTATAAACCTTTGCACTAAATGTGCATCAGAAAAACATTTTATCTAGAAGTCAATGTCATTATGCAGGTAATGATAGTCAAGAGTTTTGTATCTCCAACTAATGTGTAACTTGTTCATTATTAGAGGTGGACTTAAAGGTGGTGGTGTTTAAAGAATCACAGAATTGCATTACACTGACATTATAGCACGCGATTAGTGTGTAGCAAGTCATTTAGTTAATAAATATTCACTGAAATAACTCATTAACCTGAATGAACTGACTGCTGCCCACAGTAGATGGCAGTACAAGACTAAACAACAGGGTTTGATGGCACTGTGGCCTACCCTGGGTGTGTGTCTGTGTGTGTTTGCCTCTATTGCCCTGTCTAAAACTCTGTGCTTCTCTCTGCCACTCTGTACATTTCCTCTAGGCTTTCTCTCTGTCTGGCACACTAGTTTCACATGTCTTTATGTGTTTTGCTTCCTGTCTCAGATTCTGTTCAGGACACACGAGCCCACACACCAAAATCTAGTTTTCGGTCTCTCCTCTTTCTTGTAAAAGCTGATACTGGTCTTTGAAGGGAATATGAAAGAATACTTTGAGATAAGTGGTGATAACCGCCTGCCACTATCTCAAAGAAATCACAGGATCAAATGTCATGGCGAATTTACATTATTTTCAGTTATAAAAAACCATTTCTGCGCTACAATTATTACCCCAAATTTGACTGTTTTACTGGTTGCACAGTTGACAAGGTACTGCCAATCAAGACTTTACATCTGCACACTCTACCATCTCTTTGAAGTGTCAGATCTCATGTTATAAAACTACATTCCTGAAAAGATTGTCATTATTAAAAAGGACTTTTTTTTTTTTTTTTTTTTGGTCTTCTTCTGGTAACTCACAACAAACCAGTAACAACTGTTTTCCCAGAGGGATAAGTGACACATTACATGCACTATGTTGTCTGTGTTCATTTTAGGCTGCTAATTTTATCTGCAAATGAGCAACCATGATTTAATATGACTCAAGGCTTACTGAAGGTTATTTAGTAGACACACAGGCGTGATGCTCTAATTGGGAAAGACACGATTTTAAGTTAGTGAGGAAACAAGCTGTGAAAGAAATTTGGTATTAGTGCATCATGAGAGGTTAATTTAGTTGCAGTGTGAGGGAGTTGCCTAGCTATTAAAAGGACACTCTTTCCTTTGAAAAAATAACCAGCCTGCTGGACTGAACCAGGTTACAATAGCTCATTTGAGCCAACCTAGTGAATTATTATTGTGTACACTTTTTTTTTTATGAAGTCATAATAAATGTGCATTTAATCTTATTTATTTATTTTTGACCTAAATATAGCTTCCTGTAATCTTGCTGTCAACCAGACTAAGTTAATGGCTTTGATCAGAGATGCTATTAAGCAAACTGAAATCTTTTGAAAAAGCCGATTTGTTTAAAGAAAATATTCTTTGCATGTTGCCATGACTTTTTTTTGTTTCTTTTTTTGTTCTGTGTCTGCTGTTTATTAATAAAAGGGTGGGGGTGGTGGTATTAATATTTGAATCTACTTTGGGTTTGAGTTTTCTGTTTTTTCTCGGTTTACATATTACTTTGTAATTTACTTTACTTTAGATGGTAGTTAAGGAGCCTCCACACTGGAAGTGAGGATCACTAGAAGTGACGTGGCGATGATAACCTACAAAGTCAGCAAGGTGCACAGATTTTTTCTATGTTCAGCTCTTGTGTTTGGAGATTCTGTGAGGCTGGATTATGAAAAATATTAACTACATTGAGCAAAAGGCTGGATGACAGAACCAAATGTTTTAAGCCAGGAATTTACAAAAATGGGTCCAGACAACTGTTTTCCAAATGCATTCATTTGATCAGATCATACAGTTGCTAACTAAACGTCAGTGAAGTCTGTAATACTGATTCCTGTTAGATAGTTTTTATAACAAGCAAAACATGCAGTGCAAAAACACATTCATGGAAATAATTTTACTGCCACTTATTGCTGAAGAGTCAACCCTCAGTGACCCTGTCATCCCAGCTACTTTCTCATCCAGACTTATTTGGCCTCTGCTTTTGTTATTATTGCTAATGTTACAGTTATAGTTGTTGAATCACAGCCTTCATTTTTCTTAACATCTCCATTCCCACAAGATCACATGAAGTGGTAAATTGCTTCCTCTGCCAAAACAGTTTTAATATCCTGTAGTGTCTATTTTCGCATTATTTTCAAGTCTTTTTCTTTCTATGCTTAAATTTTGAGAAAACAGAATTTATGCGCATGATGCAAACAGTTTCTAACAGGTTAACAGACATTATTAGTCAGTTTGATGCTTCTTTAACTGCTGTGCAACCTCTCTGCTTGACATCATGGTGAAATCAAAAGAAAGATCTCACACAAGTCTAGTTCATTCTTTGAAGTCATTTTGAAATGTTTGAAGGTATGTTATTCATCTGCACACACAATAATATGCAAACATAAACACAACTCGATCATACGGCCATCACGTAAGTCAGGAAGGAGACATAATCTGTCTCCTACAGATGAAAGTAAATTCCAGAATCACACCAAAGAAACACATGAAGATGTTGGAAGAAATGGGCAGGAAAAAAAAAAAAAATCTGTATTCACAGTAAAATACAGGCTACTCAGTAAGGACGAAGCCACTTATGTTCTGACATAGAAAGGCCAGACTTAGGTTAAAGATGACCTACTTTTAGACACATACACTACATATAGAGAAAATCTCAGTATGCTTAGTTCTTCAGATGAGCTGACAGTTTATCTATAGTAAGGAAAATGAAGGATAGATTATTTTTTCTTTTCTTTGTTGCACACTAGTTTCCAAAACATGAATGTGCACTGAAAAAGGGTTAACAGCAGAATTTCTTATGTAAATTCAACCGCAGCAAGCAAAGTACAATATGACACCATCAGTGTTTGCTAGGCTTAACTGACACTGATCTTTCATAAATACAGCTAACTGTCAAAACAAGAACATCCCAAATGATTAAATTTAAGCTGCACAGTTTCTTGTTTGGAAGACGAAATTGGATGACAAGTAAAAATGTAATGCTTTAACTTGACTACGTGTGTAAAGATACAGGATTTGGTTCATAGATGTTTGGGCCACCTAGTTAGAGTGGGCAGGCCTGTTCACTTTAAAACATGACTGGATCTGGAACAAAAAACAAACTTCTATATTCAAACGTATTTCTAGCGTGCTCCACACATGAAACATCTTTAAAACCTCACAGCTTTTTATTTACTCAGCTATTATTCTGACCAACTGAAGGACTGGAAAGACTCCAAATGCAAAACAGCTTCATTTTAATTTGTTGTTTGGGATAACATATTGCAGATACAGATACTGTGTGTTTATTCAATATACTCTTTTCTCAAGCTGGGGTGTTGATGGTTACCACAGCTGTTGAATGAAACTGGACTGGAACATATGAGAGGAGGTGGGAGTAATATTTCATCCATGCAATATGCTGGAAGTTAAAGTCTGAATACTTTGAGATTAGAAAGAGCAGATTTCTCCAGCTGGCTAAACGATGTCTGGTGAAGAGCTTACATTCCAGTGGTTAGAGTCTAAAAAGACCAGACAGAAATATGTTTAACATATGTTAAATAAAAATGCTTGCAATTTGAGGTGCTTGATGAAAATTTGAAGTGCTGTGTGAGGGGATATTGGTCTGTTTACTCATTCTGTCTGGCATCATTCAGTCATTTTAAATATTTTGCAATGTAAAAACATCTGATTATCACATGAATACAACAGGCCACATAAAGGGAGGGAGAGACATAAAGATAGACATACTGAAGAAACAAGGATAGTCATTCCAGCCAAGCAGAGATTTTAAAAAATGAAATCTTTTTTACAGGGTTTTGAGAAAGGCCTTTGTCGTGAGACACCATCAAGAGAATTGAAAGTGTCCTTACGAGGCACAAAAAATCAATTTCATCCTGCCATGGTCTCTGTAAATGTGGCTTTGTGTAATAAATGATTGTGTGTAATACAAATACTGCCCTAAGAGGATGGTTATTTGTAAGGATAGGAAAATATGTGGATGTCTTCTAGACTATTGGGTATTTTTAAAGTATAGTAGAATAGGGAGCACAAAAGATGGAAGTTGTGTAACTTTTTTCCACCCATCACCAAAAATGAAATGTATTACATCACATATCTCAGCTCTTCAGGGAAGTGTAGTTGCGTAGTCTGCTACAAAGTATCTATGGTTCTCAGGAGAAATCAAAGGCAAATTGCTGAAGGTAATTTGACCAGAGTAAACTGCGGTCACTGGTAACAGCAAACGCCATTGCGTAAAATGCAGAGAAAGAGATTACTGATTAAGAGGAGACAGTTGTCAAAAAGCTGCCAGTCTCATTGCTGTCATATAGTCAAGGAAAAGAAATAGGCTTTTGATTTTGTGGATGTATTAGACCCTGTCTTTGCAAAGTTGTTCGTTTGGTTTTTTTTAAAAAATTTTTTTATCAGGAATCCAGTATCCTGAATGAGAACAGAAATGATCTATTCAGGACAGCTGTGTAGCTCACATCCTTTTCGTGTTATTCTTTGCATATAATGTTTTTCTACAAAGACAGAAATGTTTTCAAAAGTTTTGATGTATTACATAAGGTGAGTATCATGTGAGAGACATTATATGTTGAGAAGAGTTTCAAAGTCAAGCAATCCTGCATTGAAGACCATGGAAGCTTAATGAAACACTGTGGATGTTCTCCCCAATAGAGCGAGTCAAGATCTAAAAAAGGGAAAAATACAGTTTAATTTTCAGTGGGAGTATATTCAGTTCTTAGAAGACTCCACCCCAACTTACTCTTAAATGACACTCCCACACTTGTGACATGCTATCTTCAACTGGTGCTGTGGGTGTTGGACCACGTTTTGCTCATTATTTAAAGGAATTCCACACAAGACTTTTTGATGGTTTTAGGTTTGGCTCAGCATGTTTTTTTTGCTTTAGTAAAGCAGCATGCAATTACGCTACACCATGAACACTGGACTGGACTGCAGGACTTCATTCACCTGATGGTTCAAAAACAAAGAACCTATACATTTTAAGATAAAAACAGTCACATCAACCTTTCTTTTTTGCTTATTATTTTCAAACATTTGAAAATCACGATCTTGTCAAATCTGAAATGGGGGGGAAATTAGTTATGTTGTTGATCCTTTTTTTACATCTTTATAAAATCAAGAGTGGATTTTCAAATCTTCTGTGTAGTCAGGTCATACTTGGCTTAATGTATTCACTCATTTTTATAGTGATGTCGAGATATCAGAGTATTTGTGCGATCATGCACTGAATAGTGTTTCTTGGAATGTTGTCCAAAGGGCACTAAATGGTTAAAAGAACAAAAATAATCACCCAGCCACATGCTATTAATCCAAATACAACAGTGTCAAGGGGCTCTATCGTTACAAAATCGAGACTGTGCTTTTTATTGTTGTGTGCTTATATACCGGGACAGTGAACAAAATTGACTTTGTTAGAAAACATGTTCAGTAACTCACCTCTCTGACTCCACAGCATGAGGTATTGACTATAGCACAGTATGAAAGTAGAAGGCAAAAGACAGAAGAGATGGACAGGAAGCGAGATTTAATTTTTCTTTTTTGAGGGCATGCGCCTGTCTTTCTTCTCTGCTGCTTTGAGTTCTGTGCTCATGATTCTTTGAAGTAGGAAAAATTCTCGCTTGCTCTTTTGTTTCAAAGAAACTCTATTAGAGAAGGAAAGTCAAAATCCAATGTCCCCTTGAACAGGCCCCAGGTGAGAGATGATCACTTAAGTCCCTAAATGCCAAGAGTCCTAGTATATTTTAATTAGCCTCAATTCTTGGTAGAGATACTATATTTACTTACATTTTGTCCTTGTAAGATGAGAGCACTGATGTGTTTTTAATTTACCTACATCTACTACGTTTGGTCCCTGGTGGGCATGAGGTAATATGACCATCTTGGTGTACACAACAAGAAGTTTATTTAGTTTGTTAAAGTGTCTAGTTAGAAAGATGGAAATCCATGTCCCATTGATATTGTTTTTCAGTCTCTGTATCAGTTTAACAGTAAAAGATGACTTTTTTGTTTTACTGAAATAAAACTTTCAAGAATTTTAAGATACTGTGGTATGCTTTAAATTGATTAAAGTATACTGGCTTCTGCAAATATACAGACTTGAGGAAACAAGATTTTGGGGGGCTGACAGAAACAGAAGCATAGTTTTAGTGAGTTTATGTCTGAATGTATCAACTTTCGAATTCTTACGATATGCAATGCAGTCTTAACTTGTTTCAAATATGTAGTCTAAGAGTACATACATGATCAGCCCTACATGTCACATCTACAGTTCGTAAGTGTATATATCATTTTCTGGTTCTACTTCAACCCAAATGACCCCCAATAACTACTGTACAAAAAAAATCAATTCTCCCTGTGACCCTAAAGCATGTCAGAGGAGGAATCACAGTACTGATTAATTTTGAAAAAACCCACAGACCAGACTAAATAGCAAAAATTCTGCCTGTAAAAGAAAAAAAATACTTGTAAACACTATAATAACAATAAGCATTATCTATATTCCTAATCTAACAAAAACGTGCTTAAGTGACTTTACATAAAATAGCATGACCTCCACTTTTTGTGTCTCAACTCCATCCTTCTTTTCCACAGTCATGAATAATCAAAATGTAGTGTCAAAATTTTCATGCAGGATCTAAGCTCCAGTCCTACAAAGGAAAAGAGAACTTTGAAGCTTTCAGGGCTAATACCTGTGAGCATGCTCTAGCTGATGGACAACAACTGGTGCATTGCCAAAATATTCTGGGTGGAGTTCTTAGAGTTCAAGTGCACTTAAATCATTTGAAGGAACTCAGTATGATTTAACCCTTTAAGACCTACCATAGAACCAAGTCCGCCAGAGCTTATATTATATTTTTACATGCTGTGGAGCCATTTTTGGGAGCATTTCAAGTTGCTATACATCAATACAACCATTATAGCCCAAATTTTAATAATATGTATGCATTAAGTGCATAGTACTTGCATAAATTGCAAAAAAGTGCAATAAACTACAAAAAAATTGAAAATCGTTTTTTGATTTTTTTAACATATATTTCTAGTTAGAGAAATTTAAGAGGCTTATCCCTCAAAACTGTAAATACAAAAAAGTTGCACAAACTAGTTTCCCACCACAAAAACTTATTTTGAGTGTCTTCATAGTTTTATTTTTGAAATACACCAATTTTCATATACTGCAGGAAAGACGAAAATAAATATTATAATGCAAATTTGCAAAATAACAGCATATGCATCAAAATAAACTATTTCCAGCAGTGCAATATGAGTCCTCAGCATCCCAGAAACAACACAGAAAGTCATAAAGTCAAACATAACTTTTAAAAACACCAGTATAGGCTCATGAGGCCTTGATGGTAAAAAACTACATTTCCGCAAAATGACGTCACTTCCGGTTTCGGCCAGGTCATGGCGGACATGCGACGCTGATGGACATAGGAAGTGTTATGAACAGCTGATCGGATCGGCAAAGCGTGTTTCTGGAATATTATGTTTTTGTTGCTGCAAGCGCTTTTTATGCAATTTTTGCAAAGCTATATGTAGAAGGAAACTGTGACCTAGGACAAGTTGATGGCATAAGATGTAAGTACAACTCCTCCGGTATCATATGCAAAAAAAATTATTGCGCTAGCTTACGTGATTCTAGTGCTACCGGGATTTTAAAATAGTTACGCAAAATGGAGCGTGTCCGCTCCGACCGGCTTTAAAGGGTTAATGAAGTACAGAGTTTGCGTTTTTTTTTTTTTTTTTTTAAATAAATAAATAATAATTGTCAATTATACAGAGAATGATGAAGCAGCGTAAAGTCCAACACTGGTAGGAAGTAGAACATGGCCCCCAGATTCTAGACACAGGCGGTGACAGAGATGATTGTATCACAGAGCATACTAAGGGCTTCTAGAACAAAGAAGAAGCTTGGCAGCCATGTTGAAATGATTCTATTATTTTGAAATGATTCTATTATTTTGTAGCCACATTCTTAATGAATGTGACAGAGCTGTTACAACACTTGGTCCAGATGTCAACATGAACCACGTTTTTGTTTGTCACATGAAAACACTTAACAAAGGCTAGGCTAATTTGTGTTATAGACACAGTACATAAAGAAAAGCTTAAAAGGTACACTTGGCTATATATTATCCAAGCTATATAACTGCTTATAATAAGCACAGAAGTATGTTGGCCATCACACAGCTGAAATGTTGTTGTTATTATTATTATTATTATTATTATTATTATTATTATTATTATTATTTTAAATCCGCTCCCATCCATCAATGCATTATGATTAGCTAATGTGTTTCACAGTTTGACTGTTGATTGGCTCTTTGGGACCAGTGAGGTCATCTTGTGCATTTCAGAATTCTCCAGTATATTCTCTCCTCCTTATAAAAAGGATTGTGGGCATATCTGAGGGCTGTTTATATTGAACTGAACATAAATTAGTTAAAATGGTCAAATCTTAGCTGATATTACATTTTCTCTTATATATATCTTTGTCATGATTCACTCGAATACACGTACAGTCATGCACACACGATGTATGTAGTCCATAAAGTACACAACGAGACCACAACCGGACTTTCAATCCCATAAACTCCCACACTAGGGGTCAGCGTGTGCGACCTGCGAATAATGGGGTTATGGCCCCTGCAGCCACTGTGGAGAACTCATCACATGGGCTCTGAACTAAGTGCAACTGACAATGCTGGTATTTTCTCTCTGCTCCCTCTACCTTTGTCTCCCAGTCACACACAGACAGCATTTTCACACATTTGCAGCACAAAAACTGACTGTCACATACACATTAGTATGCACATTACACATATGGGCTCACACCAGGCATTTACACAAAGATGTTAAAATTGTGAATGCATGATTACTTGAGTGCATACATACATAGAGGCGCTCTATGCAATTTAGGGTGTGATCCATATACCTGCAGTCTGTTGGGGATGATGTGTGTGCTTGACTGTCATTATCAACATAGCCTCATGCGTATTATTGGCTCGAGAAGGGCAAATCAATCTTTACCCTCTATGAAAAGATTATACAACTCAAAATAAACAAAGTTTTATAGCAGATCTTGCTGCTAGAAAACACCAGCTGTTTATAAAAAGGCCATTCACAAGTGATGTTTCACAGTATGAATAGGTAAGCATTAAAAACAATGTGTTAATTGGCCTTAGTAAGCACACTGAAACATCATTATTATCTTATCACTTTGACATACCATTTAATAGTGTAATATTTAGAGAACATTTTTACAGTAAAAATGGAAAATTATGTGTTCAGTAACATTTTAAAAGCAAAAAAAAAAAGATAATTATAAAGATAATTAATTTAATTCAATTTCACTAAAATTTCGCTAAACTGTTCACAAAGAAAACCAAAAATCCTGTCTGTTCATTTTTGAGTAAGGTAAATATTTTGGCCAAATTTATAAAGAAAAAATATTTCAAGGTGTCAAGGACAGACAACCTGAAAACATAAAGCGTCCAGCAAGAACTAACAATGCTGGGATAAATAAAATGCTTGTTGTTCATTTATTTATTTAGTTAGTTCATATAAGACTGAAAACTGGACACTACATCATGCATTTTGCAGAATATTTATTTCATTTATTACATCCTCATCTGTCAGCAGTGTGCAAACAACAAAACATGAAAAACAATGCAAAGCTAAAGATATATACAAATCAAAAATGATGCATTTGTTCTTAGCTTCTGTGTTGCTGATGCCCATGCTAAGTACATTGAGTAACATTAGATACACTTGGCTAGGCTTGCTATAGTGACACTTAATATTTTAAAGTGATTAGATCCATGAGGGAAGTCATGTACTGAATTACAGAGAAATGGGAAGCAACATTTTTTTTTTTATGAAACTGTTTCATAATTTATAGCTAAGTTAAATCGTAATGGACAGACTTAAAATTATCAAATTATTTTGTCAATGTTAATCAGTCAAGTCAAATAAGCTGCATTGCTCAGGAGACACTGGGTGGTATACAGGAAGTAGCAGTTTTAAACAGTAAATGGTATCCAGTTACATAATGTTTTTCTACTTTGGGGTTACTTAAAGCACTTCTCAGTATGCACGCAAACACCAATGAAAATCTACTTCACTGCTTCGGCGGTTTATATTTTTTTAAAATGCTAGATTGTGTAATTTTGGTTATAAAGTTTCAGTGAAACAACACTTTATCTTTAGAATACACTGTAGAGAAAAAAAAAGTTGGTTTTTGTCTTCTACCTGACAGATGTGGCAAGAAACCATAGCAGAAGGGTGGGGCTGCAGAAAGATCTGCAAAAGAGCGGAAGAGAGAGAGTAAAATAACAGAAGAAGGAAGAGAGCTGCTGTGGAAATCCTCTTCATGTCTGATATGGAAGTGTTGTGATGTTCCACATTGTAAAACCTCACCTAGACGCAACATCTCCCCAGGGCTTCATGTGTCTGCTCTTTTCTGACAGTCTGTTGATCTATTTCTGTGCTTCCACCTGTCTTCTTTTTTTTTCTCTCGCTCTGTTGTGTCTAGATGGTTAGACTTACAAAGTCAGAATTATGCTCGGAAATAAAGATTTAGCAAGAAAATTAAGATTCATTAATCTACAGTAATTGTTATTTTCTGTCACAAAGCAGAATGTATGTAATACTAAGCTCTATGCCAATTTAGGCTCTATTACTGATTTATTAACTTGCATAGCTGAGAGTTTCAGATGGTCTGCTAGTTTGTTTTTCATTTTGCCTGACATGAAACATTTCAGATTGTATTTTCTTTTTATAGTACATAAAAGTAACAATTGTCATGTCTCTCTTTAAATATGTAAATCGCAGCTTGTTGTAAAACCAGGCTATACAGAGTTGAAACCCTAAGCATTGTCAGACCTAAACTAGAGACATAACACTGAGATAATGTCTAGTATGTGTGTTTACTGTTCAAAATAAAACTCTTTTGATGTTTGTGGTACTGAAGCTTGGCTAGCTGAGTGCATTCCAGCAAACTTTTATCTTACCTCAGACGAGTTGATGTCAATGACCAGTGTATGTTCCACTTCAGTCAGGCATGGCAAACTGTAGGACACAAATCTTGATGCGTTCTCAATAATCCAGGTAAGGAAGTCCCAGAAAATTGATTCCATTCATCTGGATGCAGGATTTTTAGTGCAAGAAACTTTTCATGGCCACAACCCATATTCAGTTGCCAAGAGTACCATTCACAGAGATCTCTATGTACTCAGGGCCATGAGAGCCCTCTGAATAGTATTCATGGCCAATGATCAATGATTCATGACAGTTTGCACATTTATGATCATAAAAGCTTGTGGCTCATTGTTATGGTAACTAATGCTAATACTAGTTTTGGTTGTTATGCATCTGTACTCTTTATAAGGTTGGGGAAGCCTGCAGTCAGCTGGACTGAAGAAATAACTTGGATAAATGATGATGTTTCTCCCACTAAAAACACTCTGTCCAAATGAACAGAATTAAATGTGTATATCAGTTTGAAATAACATACAGTGGCATGAAAAAGCCGTGATGCCGGGAGATACTGCAATGCATAGATTTAGTTCTTGTGCACATAGCATACACGTATAGTGGTCTTCTTCCACACTTATTCTCTGTCTGTACCTCTCCCTAATTAGCTCCTCCTCCTTTTTCCTTCTCTCAGCACCTCTTGCCAGTATCACAGTTCTGCTTCTGAATGAGTGTACAAACAATTAAGTAGAGCTCAAAGAGCTTTTCTTGGGAATTGCACTTTTGTGTCTACTTAGAATAGAAATACACACTAAGCTACTACTACTACTACTGATGATGATGATGATAATAATGCAGGTATAACAGAAATAATTGTGAGGTACAGCAGGCTCTCTAATGGTGATGGCAACATGGCTCTGTCATTTAGATCCAGGTCGTACTGTAAATTCAGTGTCATTGCGAGTTGCTGCTATATCTAACCCCTGGATTTGCTTCTGTTTCATCTTACTGAATGCCTCAACACCTTTAAAGGTAACTGCAATATTTTCATCCTAAATTAACTAAACAGAAAATGGCAATTTTCATAAACTCAGTCTTCCGTCTTCCTCTATCATGCCTGGTCCATTCATTTTGGAGGTACTTTATCCATTAGCTACCGATGGATAAAGTTCCTGGAACAATAGCTGCCTCAGTAAATTTCATTTAATTTTAATTCAGTTTCATTTCTATAGCGCCAAATCACAGCAGCAGTTGCCTCAAGGTGCTTTATATTGTATTGTACCCTACAATAATACACAGAAAATGGAGAAAAACATTGTTCCAATGATACCTGAAAGTTGATATACAAATAAACTAAAAATAGGATTACATTTCAGGAATTTTAGGTATTGAAAGGTATTGGATGTGATGTAATCCTTAACTGGCATGTTGTGGGCCCACTTACTCACTGCAAATCGATACAAAGTTCACCTGAGGGATCTTTGTTTTTTTTCTTGGGGGAAACTTTTCTATCCTATTAGGTATTTTAAAAAAAGGTCTTGGCAATTTGTCAGAATTCAAACCTAGCTACAATTTTTGTTCCCAGTCATTGCAAAAACAAAATATTATGTCAAGATTTTTACTTTTTTGATTATGTATGTTACATCCCGTGAGGCTGTGGGAGTGTGTGGGTGGGGTGTTTGCCCGCTCTCCCCGCCTCCTCCTCTCTTGCCACTCCTACCCCCTCTGTCTCTCTCACTCTCCTCTCTCCCCAGGACACAGCTGCTTTTGATTAGCCTCGTTTGCCACCTGACTCCAGTCAGCAATCACCTCTGAGGCTATTTAAACTGGGGATGAGCTGTGAGCAGGGTGGTTTTTTCCCTCTGTGGCGCTACATGGTTTTGTGCTAGGTTTTGGACAGACAGCCTCCTTCTGACTAGTGAGTAGACGGGCTTGTGGGCCCTGAGAGTGTCTCCCCGCTGTGAGGAGTAGGGTAGGAAGTGTGGGAAGTGCCTCCGTTTTTTGTTTAGTAGTCTTCTTGTCTTTTGTTGCTGCGAGTGTTTCCTTTGTTTCTTTGGCATTATTGGTAAAACGGCGTTGCCGGCTCTTTAAGTTAATGTCGTTTGTAATAAACCTATATCATTTGTAATAAAACTATATTAATACAGAACAACTGTCTGTTTTCCTTTTCACTCTGTTTCTGGACTCATTTGTTACTGGTCCCCTCACTCGCATGCCTAGACCCCTTCGGGGGGAACGTAACAATGTATTTGCTACAGAGATTTCTGTGTTATAAGTTGCTCTTTTCCTGTACAACAGTGCACTTCAAATCAAATTTACTTGCTGTTTAGAGCAGTTTGAACCAACTGAGCCTGAAGTCTACAATAACTATCTACACTGAAAAAAATATGTTGTTGGATTTACTTAATTCAATGGTGGACATTTGTTGCACACAGATGTTTTGCTTTGGCAGCAACTTAAACAATTGAGTTAAATTAACACAATTTATTCATGTTCAATAAACCTGTGCAATTTGTGTTGATAAAATGTGACTTAAACATGTTTTGATGAAGTAATTTGAGCTCTTGAAATATTTTAATCCTTCACAATTTTCTCACTTTATCCCAACACCATTCAATAACTTTTACCCAATACTACTTGGTCACTTAAATACTACATGTTATCTTCAAATTACATTTTGCTATTATATTCTAGTATCAAATACACAATTTTCAAATGGAGGCCTTATAACAGATTATATTGTTCTCTTCCAAGATGGTTGCTGGCATCCACCAGTAACCTTTCAAAACAAAATGTCTAATTTCACTGCATTGACAGTAGGTAAAGAATTAAACTGACATTACTCCACTACTGAATCTATATAAACCAACAGTTAAATAATGTCAGTTCTTCCGTGTTCTCTGGAATCAATCACAGCAAAGAAATTAGACTCTTTCTTTTGAAAAATGTTGGGAAAGAACAATACAAAACATTCTATTTAAGGCTTCTGACGTCAAGATTCAGTTAAACAACAATTATAACTAAACAATTTGAGGTAATGTTAGTTTCCATTAACATTAAATTAGGTTACTGAATTGGCAAACACCTTCCTATTAACATTACCCATTTTACCCCAATAACTAAAGAAATTAGCACTTGCAGGTCAAAACCTTTATTCAAGAGATGCAAAAATAACATTGATACGGTGAGTGACTGTCAAAAATTACGGCACTGATCATACTGTGACATCTTGGTTCAAAACAGCAAGCTTAGAAATATTCAACGTTCCTTACTTCAACTGAATGAAACTGAAAATACCATTTCACACGGCCCATATGGGATATTTAGACTGCATAACTGTTCATGCTACATCTCTTCACTAGTAAAAGAAAGAAAAAATACAAAGAGAAATTTAAAAATGCTGCCAAACAGACAGAGAACTTGTACAGAGCAAAAGGAAAAACAAACAACAACAACAACAAAAAAACGGCTCGTCCTCATGGCAGTTGCAGTGTATATAAAAATGAACCCTGCGATCTGTTCCTGGAATTGAGCTTCAAAAATGCAGCAGAACAAGTGTGAGATTTAAATGTCTTCTCACCTAGAGCTGGTCACCTCACATGCATAACAGTGAGCTTCGTTGCAGGAGCAGTTTTGTCTTAGTTGTGAGCTTTTCTTGAGAGCTGAGTTGCTTCCAACTCCATTACCACCCTTTGAATCACCTCAAAAGTGTAGCAGAGTTGTGATGGGTAACTCATATTGAAGGAATAAAAAAGGTCCAAACAGCATGTCTACTGCAAAGGTCACGTTATCCAGATCTTGAAGAACTACTATACCCTCGATGATGATGCCAACGTCAGAAAAGTCATTGCCTGGTGCATCCTCTGGAGACAGATGTTCATTGTGGTTTTCTCAATCTGTGCAGTGGCCTCAGTCAAGTCCTGGTTAAACACAAAACATTTCTTTAAGATTCCTTTTTAAACTCATCTCTTTTGAATCTACCAGTTCTAATGTTAGAGTAATTTAAACCAATGCAAGCAACATAGTAAATAGCTATAGCCAAAGAGTGGCCTGCCATGCTGCCATTCATGGTCTAACAGAGTTTCTAAGAGAGGGTGAAAAACATAATTTCAAATGCTTTACATTAGTTTTTCTTAGAAAGACACCGGCCCATCAGAAATCCAGGTTTTGTCACTCAGAAGATGTTAGAATTTAGACTTTCAGCCCCACAATTTGGTTAGCTGTTGGTCTTTTTTTTTTTCAAACAAAAGCTAATGTAAATATTGGTGGGATTTTCCTTTGTTCACTAGAATGACAAATTTAAAGTTTTTTCACACTGATGTGACCCCTAATACAGGGGTGGGGCCTCAAGGGCCGGCGGCTGAGTTCACTACCAGGCCTCATGTGAACTTCAAATTATTAAAGAGGACTACTGGTCCTAACTGGTCCAATGAGGATCAAGTGGATAACTAAATGCATTTTAAAATGTTGCAAAGCCACAATCTACTCATAAAACACTCACCATGAACTCCTGCACCAAGATGTTGCAATTGTCTTTCACACAGATGCG
The DNA here is from genome assembly GCF_057382095.1 of Aulonocara sp. 'chitande type north' Nkhata Bay. Taxonomy (NCBI): domain Eukaryota; kingdom Metazoa; phylum Chordata; class Actinopteri; order Cichliformes; family Cichlidae; genus Aulonocara; species Aulonocara sp. 'chitande type north' Nkhata Bay. Next base: position 16,061,374 of record NC_141356.1, on the reverse strand, counting down.
GAGCACTTTGATGAGACTCCCTTTGAGCATTAATGTCATCCTAAAGTATTATAACAAAGAAAACAGAGATTTGTGAACTTTTCAGTAGCACAGAAGAAAATGATCCCAGACCAAAACTTAAACCAGTCAACATGCAACACCAGCATCTACAAAGCAATATCAAAAGTTCCTGTTTGACATCAACTTTATGGATATATAGTTTCCAGAACATTTATTTTTTTAAAAAGATCAATTTTTCTCAGTGGGCCAGTAAATGCATGACGGAAATTATGGCATCCTTTCGGTGGAATCAGTACTCACAGGTAATAGTTGACTGTTTCAATGGATGCAGCATAAAAATCTTTTACTGACCTAATGCAATACATATACACTTTGTAGTTAAAGAATTTTAAAGTTCTTACTGTCATCATGGCAGCTACATCCTTTAGCTTTGTGCCCTGTTCCCCCAATCACTTTGCAAACACTTTCAGCAGACTGTCAGAGAGAAACTCAGCTCCGTCAGAAACCTGTAAAGGCATGGTTGGGATGCACTGGAATGCTGCATTTCATCTGAAATGACATAAAATTATTTTGAAATAACAGCAGGCACTGTGCTTTGTTAATAATCAGTAATGTTTTGTTGAATAAAAACTGTGTTTCCAGATCTTATGGGATTAAAAAAATCCAAAGATGTTTATTTCTGATTTGCAACCCAAGAACCCACAAGTTACAACCTCATTTTAGTTCAAGTGTGCATTAATGTGAGTCCAGTAATCACCTTTCTGACAATACATACAGGTATAAGTCAAACCTATGGCAGATTTTGGATTTCTCAGTTGTATTAATAGGGTGGTCTATTTGAGTATGCATGCACCTAATAATTATAAAAAAACCTATTATAATTAAGTTACAGAAACCTTAAGCGAAAATAGAATATACTTTCTTACCATAACACCTTGAACCCACAATCCATCAGCTGACTCCTGGTGAAATGCAGAATAGATGTGGTCTCTCAATGTGCATCAACAAAAACAAAAACAAAAACAAAAGGACAGCAGGTGAGGGCAGGAGGGGTAGGGATGTAAGCTAGCATAATACCGCTGATGATATTAGCTAAAGCTGTTCAATGTCCAAAATCTCACTAACACCACGGTGCAGTAAATACACAATGTAACTGAAGAGTCAGTTGACAAATCTATTCACACAGAAAACCAAATTATGTTATGAGTGCCTCGTAATTAGGTTTAATGTGATATTACGGCTCTTGTGCCAAAGACAAATTCAAATGAAAAAGCGCCAATTCTTTGATAACAGATAAAACAGCAAATAAGCTAACGGCTCTTTTTTAGCATGTTACATGGCGGCACTTTAGACGTTTAACTACAGTTGGCTGAAATATGGTAAATATTAATTCAAAAAATCAAGACATACCAAAAAACGTAGAGTTGGCTGCTCGACTTGACTGAGATGGATGCATTTTTTAAACCACGATCCAAAGCCCGCGAGATGAAATCACGCGTGGTTTCACGAGATTTAACGTTGCTATCTTATTGACTTACTTCACCTGAACATGATATAAACAATTTAATACACCCTTTCTGCATATCATGTAGTTTTTACACTATATAGTTACATTTATCTTTAAAACATGAGGCAATTGTGTTAAATACATGCAAGATGCTTACATAAATCCAAGAGATGGCCAGTCCCTTTTTTTCAGTGTAGAAGTAAAACTGTCAGGATTTTGTAGTTGAATAAATTTAAGTAGTATTGGTGTGGAGTATTGCCTGAAGCTGTCTTTGTCTGTGGATTGCTGCTACCTTGGCCTCTCTTCAACCTTGTGGTGGCAGGCTGGCAGGCATCAGTGGTTTCCCTTGTAAGATGGCCTAGAATGCCTTTTTATGCCCAGTTCAATTCATTTGAATTTCTTTTTTTAGTATTTGAAGTTGTTTAGAACCACAGTCTCTATTTCACCTTGACAGCTGTTTGGTCAAAATGTTTTTATCTGACACAATTTTCATCATTAGGAAAAGTCGCCATAAATTTTCATGAATGGAAAAGTGATCTAAGTAGCTTGGAAGTCGCTTTTCTTTCCAAGCTCCTTAGATTACCATGACCTGGATGACTGAGAACCTTCACAGACAAGTGGAAAAGTGCTTTAAAATAGCCTTTCAGGATAACTCCATTATTTTTGACAGCGGGACGAGCAGACTACATCTACATGTGGCAACCTGACAGTGACAGCTAGCTTAATTGTTCACTCTGTGGCTGCACTTTCTTGAAACAGATGGTGTAAAAGTGGAGTGTAAACTTTGTGGCAGTTTGTGTGTTACAATCTAATCTAACAAGAATTTATATTGTAGTGAGACTTACTGTAATGCATGTTTTCCTGTACTGACTTTTCTAAATTAGAAAATGTTAAAAATGGCAGAAGAGCAGCTTTTTAATGTCTGTTTATAATTCAGGCTAAAAAGGCTAGCAGGCAGAGCGTACCTCTACACTGTAGCAGATTAAGTTCATCAAGAGAAAAATCCCCCAAGCACGCATGCACGCCACTGGTCAAGGCTTTCTTTGGTTGAAAACAGCCCTAGACGTATTAGGCTGGATTCTCTGACACCATCAGCAAATGAGGGATTATCTTTAGGAAGAATTGAGTTCGATCTCTCCAGTAAGGCTTCATGGACCTGTAGAATCAACACCAAAACACTATGAAGTAGTTTTATGTGCACATGGTGACCTAACAACATAAGGCTCTTCATGTTGGCTTTTCCTTTAATTTATCACACATCTGTGCTTCATCTTCTGTAAACAGCTGGAAGCTTTGGGGCTAAATACTGCGTAACCTTGAGGAGTTTGATGCCAGTGTATGTCTTCACCCCCGCAGTGAGAATAATTTAACGGATTCCCCCGGAGCACATTAGCAATGCGTGGTGGGTCAGTTCGTTTGACCCAAGCTGTCAGACTAGCAGCATGTGGCAAAGAACCAGAGGAAAAACTCTCAGAGCGAAAACGACAAACAGCAGACAAGAGTGATCTTTTCATCTTGGCACAGAAAACCGAAAGAGCAAAGGAGAGACCGCAGACTGAGAGAACAGAGATGGCACGAAAAAAACAATCTGACTGAAGAGCACAGCAAGAAAAAAAAAAGTCATCCTCATCTTTTTATGAAGGGGAGAATGGAGGAAAAGAGAGACAGATGAGTACTGGCATCATAACAGTATGGCCCATGAAAGGCACGAATCGGACTGCAAACAGACAGATTTCATCGAAGCTTCAAAAGCCCAACAAAAGTGGAGAGAAAACAGAAGAGGGAAACGAAAGGAGTGTCAGAAAAAGAGAAACTGCAGTAAACAGAAACAGTTCACTTTCCTATTTCCTGTAAAGGAAGTGACGGGAAAGACGAGTTGAAGGAAGAAAAGATGACGAAAGCAAAAGATACAGGAAGAGGGATGAACACATTGAGCAAAGGGAATTTAGATGATCCAAATACTTAGGATGGGGGGAGGATTATTCTTTGCTTACTTGTTACACTGGCTTTGTGAAGGCTCTTAAATTGGCAAAACAAATCCAGCTTACCGAGAGGATGATGGTCAGTCTAAGCATTATCATATCTGAATCTCAGTTCCTGAAAACCAACCTTTTGTACATGGAAGATTTCATCTGAAAGCAACCGTCATTTCCTTTGTTGTTGGAAAGAAAGCAATCAAGCCGCAATCATGGTTACAACACCCCTACTCAAGTCAACCCTTGTAGTGAGACTTACTGTAATGCGTGTTCCATCTGCTGCTGTCTAAATGATGTCCCAGCAGTAATAGTGTTCGCCGTCTGAAGCTCACTGAACCAATCCCGAGAAAATCCCCTTTTTGTCATCGAGTGTTTTGGAAAATACCTCCTAGGCGCAATGAGGGTCGGCCTGCAGCATCATGAGGACGGGAATCAAAATCAGTCAACGTCAAAGGCCCAGTTACATGAGTGAAGTGCTACCATGCTTTTACTGAGAGACTTCTATTAACCAAATCAAGGAGAGATTGTGAGTGAATTGTACTTTTTGGTTGTAATTGTGATGTTGAAGATCTAAAAAAATTAAAAAATGTTTAGTTCAAAAGGATGTGTTGAAACCAGAGCCATGGCTTTTTAAAGACAGCTTAACAAGAAGTTTAACACTATCAAGTGTGGACGGTAAGTATTTATACATTTTTGAATGGCCACTCATTTATTTAAAAGAGCAATGCATTATTAAATTTTTTTTAAAAATTGCCATAGAACCCATTAGCTTATGTGGTGGTAAGGCATCCATCTGTCCCTCCATGGTTCAAAAGAATTACTACTCGTCAGATCAGATCTTAGTGAAACTTGCACACAGTGATAACCGAATGGGTTTTAGATAAAAGGTCAGAGCCTTTGACATTTTATGGGTGCATTTCCACTTTCACATGAAATGTGATTTCTTGAGTACTAGTCTAGTTTTCATTTGTTTGCCGTTTGTGCAAAACGGCAAACAAATGAAAACTTTCTTTCTTTACTTCACATATTACAGCAATCTGTGATGTCTGATGAATTGTGATTATTTGTGAAAAAAAAATTGTTCAACAGTGAATATCGACCAGTGTTTTTCCTTTAAACACTCATCTGAATCATCATTTATCATTAGCAAGTACAAACTTGTGCTTGTGGGGCAAGAGACTACATGCAGTTATTTTACAAAGGGGGGGAAAAACCGTACAGGCATATGATGCAGAGTTGCTAAATCAAGAAAAAATAGTCTTTAAGTTGACAACAACACAGTAAAAATTTCAAGAGTCTGTGTTGTAATTGATAAAGATATTATCTGCCCAAGCCAAGATAGTAGTCTTAACTAAAAAGGAAAAGATGATTTAAAAAAAAAAAAAAAAAAAAAAAAAAATCAATGTTTCAAAATTGAAAACTGAATACATCCAATGAGAATATCCCAATGTCTGGGTTTAGCTCTGATCTCTTCCTTACAAAAATATCCTTTGTTCTGGCACAGAAACAGCTGCCTCTCCACATCAAAATGTTGCTTTTTAAATTATTGCATTTCTGTTTCCTGACCATAGAAGTTAGTAAATATAGTCTGGCCTGTCTGAAGCTGCAGATACAAGCTGTTGTTTAATTTATCAATACTATTGCTATTCAGAGTCAGGGTTTGCCTTATCATATTTCCATGCAAACAGCTTTATGCTGTCAAATGACGAGTATGTCTTGTATGTCTTCCATTTTCTGATGATTGCTCCCACAGTTGATTTTTTCACACCAAGCTGCTTGCCTATTGTAGATTCACTCTTCCCAGTCTGGTGCAGGTCTACAATACTTTTCCTGGTGTCCTTCGAAAGCTCTTTGGTCTTGGCCATGGCGGAGTTTGGAGTCTGACTGTTTGAGGCTGTGGACAGGTGTCTTTTATACAGATGATGAGTTCAAACAGGTGCCATTCATACAGTGGGGGACAGAAAAGCTTCTTACAGAAGACGTTACAGGTCTGTGAGAGCCAGAGATTTTCCTTGTTTGAGGTGACCAAATACTTATTTTCCACCCTGATTTACGAATAAATTCTTTACAAATCCTACCATGTGGATTCATGGATTTTTTTTTTTTCACATTCTGTCTCTCACAGTTGAAGTGTACCTCTGGTGCAAATTACTGACCTCTGTCATCATTTTAAGTGGGGGAACTTGCACAATCGGTGGCTGACTAAATACTTTTTTGCCCCACTGTACATGCAGGACTCTAGAGACAGAGGATAAACTCAAAGAGGCAGCTTTATTGTTGATACTAAAAGGAAGGAAGGAAGGAAGGAAGGAAAGAAGCGGGAGAGCACAGAGCATGAAGGGCGAATGGGACATAGAACTGGAGAAGACAGAGGGTTTAAATACTCATGTGAGGTAATTGGGGAGAGAGGACACACCTGGGAAATACGAGATGCAGGTGAACAGGATCTAACGAACGAGACAAGGGGAAGCAAAACTAAACACAAAGCACACATAACAAGGGCACTGGCAAATTAAGACAAGACCAAAAATACAAACAAGGAAAACCCGCAGAGATATGACTGACATCACACAGAAAATGGTAGGGACCAAACACAGAGACCAGGACAACTGGAAAACAAAACTAACATCAAACAAGGAACGGAGAACTACAAATATAGGTAACAAAACACATAGCAATAGCACACAATAAATGTTTTTATTGTTTTAGTCAACAACACTACAAAAAACCCTGGATTCTGACTTTCCATATTTAGTTTTGTTATCGCAAATATATACTGAAAAAAACAATTATGTAAGCATCTTTGTTTTTATCTCCTTGATTACCAATAATCAGCATCACCAATTTAATCAAATTCACCTAATCAAAACCAGCAGTGTCCATATCAGACAAACTTTGTATTAAATGTTATTTTTATTATGCTGTCTCACTGAAAGAAGACCGACTTTCATCACGTCTCTGTGCCATAATTACCCATTAAAACTGCATTTTGATGATCATCTCAAATGAGTCAAAGTGCTCAGAAGTTCAGACACTTCCAAATGTGCCACCCACTGACTTGTTTTCACTTCCACCCCCTCTCTTCTTCTGTCTGTCCATCCGTCTTTTCTCCACTTGCGGTCTCTCTGGATAATAATAACCTAGCACACTGGTCTCATTACGGCATCAAAGAGGGTCTCCATGAAAACACTGATCACTGTGTAGGGAGTAGAGCACTCAGCTCTGATTTTCTCCAACACCCACACGAAGAGAAACAGCAGAGAAAAACAAGAAGGAAAAGCAGTTCATAGTCTGTTCTTTAACAGGACATTTCTGAATGTGATATTTGTATCACAAAACTAGCTTTTGTAACTAAGTAAGTAGGTAAAATGTATTATAGCGCTTTCCACAGATAAAAAAAAAAAAAAAAAAAAATCAAAGTGCTTTACAACATAGGAAATGGAAATATAAAACAATATAACAGTAAATAAAACAATGTAAAACAATAAAACTATAAAAACAGCATAAGAGGAAATTAATCAAATGCTTTTCTAAATAAAAATGTCTTCAGCTGTTTTTTTAAAAGAATCAATGGAGTCCGTGTAGCGGAGAGACAGTGGAAGAGAATTCCACAACCGTGGTGCCGCAGTCTGAAAGGCCCAATCACCACGAGTTTTAAAACGAGTGCGCGGTACCACGAGCAGTCTCTGATCTAATGACGTTAAAGCCCGAGAAGATGAATGTGGTTTCAGCAGGTCAGATAAATATTGAGGAGCTTGACCATGTAGGGCCCTAAAGGTTAGAACTAAAATTTTAAAATGAAACCTAAAATTTACAGGCAACCAGTGAAGGGAGGCCAAGACTGGAGGGATATGAGATCTTCTCTTGGTGCCTGTTAAGAGTCGTGCTGCAGCATTCTGCACAGTCTGAAGACAATTTAAGGCTGATTTGTTAAAACAAGTAAACAGACTGTTACAGTAGTCTAAACGAGAGGAAACAAAAACATGAATAATCATCTCAAGTTCAAGCTTTGATACCATTAGTCTGCGTTTAGAAATATTCCGTAAATGATAAAAACAGTTTCGGACCAGCTGCTTAGAATGCTTCTCGAGAGACATCGAGCTGTCAAATATGACGCCAAGGTTTCTAAGGCTCGATTTTACATACGGGTCTAAGAAGCTGATATGCTGCCTGATTTCTGGGACCATGGAGCAATAATTACTTGGCCAGTCTGAATGAAAAGCTTTTTTTTTTTTTTCTTTTTTTAAAATTTATTTAGTGTTTTTTGGCCAATTATGACCATGGCCTTTAAAAAGGCTTTATACTTTCTTTACAGTCAGATTACATCACAGAGTACCACTACTTTATTGCATCTCCTACAAAAAGAAATTAGAATTGCATTGAGGAAAAAAAAAAAAAAGGCTTGAAATTAAATTCAAACAAAAGACGGGATTTTAAAATCCAAGGGATGGGAAGATTTGAAATTTGGAGAGCTGGCAGATAATTAGCCAATCAGGTGGAGGGAAAGAGAAATCTGATAGAAATAGATTTAGCAATTGGACTATAAGACTTAGAAAAGAAAACAGAAATTAATTACAAAGCAGGGTGTCTGACTACTAAGGCAACATGCTGTCCAAATGATTGGGTTTGAGCAGGGAAAACTAACATTGAATTCTGTGCTATGCAGTAGAGAGCCTTTTAAACCATGAAGTCCATCAATAAAATTAAAGCTTTTAAACACAATAACAGTGTCCGTAACTAGTTAGTAACTTAAACTACTAAAAATCACACTTGCTGTGCACTGTGCAAAAATTTGAATCTTCTCTGTATATCAAACTGACTCAACAGAAAATACTCCCCATTAAATTTTTAAAAATATCAAGTCCTTCATTTACCACAAGCAGCTTAAAACCAAGCAAAAATAAAAACTTATGGTTGACTTTAGCCACCTTGTTGAATGAGTCTCTTAGATTAGTCATCGTATGTCTTATTAATTGCACTTTGCTCAGCTTACAAACACAGTGTCAACGCTGCCTACTGTGGTAGGGAGCATTTTAGAACTAGTCGTCAATCAGTAGTAGAAACTGTCATTTACACCTACTTCTACACAAAAGCAATTATTTAGTTTTAGTTTTCACAAATGCAGTATTGATAATACATCCAAATTAGAAAAGGAAAATCTTTTGTTTATTTTATTAGTGTCGCAAGGAAGCCATTTCACCTGATAAAGTGGAAGCTTTCTGCTAATGCGAGCTAATTTATTAGGATTTTAAATGTTTTTTGATTGAACCCATGTCTGACCAATAGTTAAACCACAAGCGACTGCTGGATCTCCACTCTTGCTCACTTCATGCAATCTAAACTGTGGATATCATAAAGTCTTTAATACTTATCTAATATTAATCATTTATCATGCTTGATCGTGTTTTATCTATCAAAAAATATGATGAAAATTGCCAGAGGAAAAATAATTAGACTGCAAAATTTCTGTTTTATGGCAACAGCTATATTCATTTGTGGACTTCCTCACCGGTGTAAAACACAAAGTTCAAAGAGACGGAGTGCTTGATTATATTAGAAGTTTTCCAATATAACTAACCTCAAAGTAACAAGTATTGTGTGCACTCCGTTGCAAGCTTTAACTTGTTTATTCTAACAATACAGAAGATGACTGAAAGAGAACAGACATGCAATCAAGATGATTTGCTCTTTCGTTTATGTCTAAACTCCTCTTACCCTTCACCAACCCTCTTTCTCCACATACTCATATGGACAGCCTTGATGTCAAAGAGCAGATATATTGAAATCACACAAGTAGAAATCAGTCTGAGGGTTGCAATTATCCGACATAGGTGGCTATTGAGTAAAGTGGCACATACATGCACAGGCAGATGCTCACACAAATACATAAAAATAGAGTTTAAACAACACATATCCCTTGCCATTTAAACACAGGGTAGACAGAAATTTGAATTTGAATTTGAAAGGTCGAGCAAAGAGAAACAAACTGGATATTATGCAAAAAAAGTGTGCTTAAACTGTAGGTCTCTTAGTAATGATGGTTCTCCTGCAGACACGTCAGGATATTTCCTGAGTCATGACAAATATGTTAGTTTACAGGAAGAAAACATACAATTTATATATTCATTTATGCAGAACAATTACATGTAATTATTTTCAGCCAGGAAAAAAATAAATAAAAAATCTGCAGATGATACATTACTGTACCTACTTAATCAAGCTATTAAAAAAAAACAACAAAAAAAAAACAGCATTTTGTCATCCATAATCGGGTCACATTTATGCAAATGCTCCTTACAACTTTATTTAGACGCACCGAGGACAGTGACTGTATTTGCATGATTTTCACCATATATTGCACAAGACTTGATGCACTTGCTTAAAATTAATCTAAGATACAGGTAACTCCTAGAATATGTATAATATGTGAAACTATATTTTTTAGACAGACAGACAGACAGATCATGTAATGAAGGGCTGTCCATGCAAGAAGATTACACCCCTGCTTGTGTGTTGATCATAATGGAGGGAAAGAGGTATTCAATGGTTGTAAAAGTGTGGCAGATGGCTTTATCTATGCAATGATAAATGCATAGATCCGTGTTCTTTTAAAGTTTTTGGAGCTAAAATAAATCTGCTAGGTCAATGATGAGAGCATGATGTTTTTCAACAAATTTTGTGTACTAACCTTGCACTTTAAAAGAATGTCTTTGTGGTTAGTAAAGGAAAATTTAGTTGAGACTGAGCTCATTTTTTATGGCTAACATTTTAAATCTTCTTTTAAGGACAGAAGGTTTGAGTGTATAACACTGTTAATTATTACTTAAAATACTTAAATGTAATTGAATGTTCTATGTTACTGAATGCAGTTATATATCTTAAGTGTTAGTATAACACTTTAAAAGGGATTTTTTCTGGTATTTCATGGGGCATTTTCTTAGTCCGTGTTCTTTTAAAGTTTTTGGAGCTAAAATAAATCTGCTAGGTCAAATTTCTTATTTACAAGTACTTGTTTATCCAGTCAAAGACATCAAATCAGAGTCATTTCTAAAGTTCTTTAGGAATTCTCCTCTGGCAGTACCAATTGGGAAAATCGTATTGTTTAATCTGTTGTAAGCAATTGCTTCTTGCACCAATATTGGCAAAATTTAAATTGGTTGTAACAGTTAGAGGGAACGATGGGATTCCTTTATTTCACCTTGCTAACCCTGTGTATAAGGACTAGAAGCATTTTTCCCCAAACACTACACCCTCCAATATTATTAAAATGCCTCCCATGTGGAGAAAGTTTTTACCGGAGCAGTACAAGTAATGCACAATTTTTTTTTTTTTTTTAGCCCGTGTCCTTACTGTAAGTATGTCTGTATAGAAACATCAGTTAGATGGCTGAAACGTCAAATGGAACTGTCTACTGCAAATAACTGATTACCTGAGCAACTAGCTATCTCCATGTCTGCATTATGATTACACCGTAAGACCGTTCTATTATGCATGAGGGTGATTGTGCTTTAGCAGATTACAAGCTGACCCCATTGCCTTTGCTTTACCTGAAGTGTAATTTGGATTTGGGAGAGATGTGATGGAATGTTTGTACCATCAATCTCCAGTGTCGGGGGATTGAATGCAATAGAACAGAATAGAATGGGTCGGCTCTTAATGACGTCCTGATATCATTTTAAAACGTAATGGGACAACAACATGATGAAAATGCTTATTTCCCTAGCTGACAACAAAACCAGTACAAATGGTACCCCCAACACAAAATCATTCACGTACACACAGCCCGCAATGTTTCCATTAGAAATAGTGTTAGCATGTGTGTACACGCTGCACGTTGATGTATGCTCAAACTGATGCTACAGGAATGGATTCCAACTGACTGAGAATGCCAATTGGATATGGCTCAATGAAAATGACCTCCACTGCAGCTCTCTTAGAACCATTTTGTATGGTGTCTTTTTTTAGGATATTCAAAGCACTAAAGGAGATTTCCACTTCATTAGGGCCTTAAATCTCTTATTAAGAATAAGCTGGTTTCAGGTTTGAATACTGAATGAACAATCATTTTTTCTCAACTGGACATTTAGGTTAAAAACATGTTTTAATAAAGTGTGCACAATTATAGTTATTGGTGAATATTTTGGCCATATCATAATTTTTATGCATATTTTCCAACTTCAAGCTGTAGAAACGTGCTTATTGGATTTAAGCATATCAGGTGATGTGTATTTGCGTAACGAGTGACGGTGTCTCAATACGAGAAACGTATTGAGAGAAAAAAAGACGCAAGTTAGCTGCCAAAGATTTGAGATGAATCAGAAGTGAAGCTACCAGGAACCCATTATCCTCCAGTGCTGTCATATTCCAGAACTGCGACCTACCCAGAGTGTCCAGAAGTACAAGGTGTTCAATACTTAGAGACATCATTAAAGTAAAGACGGCTGAAACCCGACCACTACTGAACAAAACACGCAAGTTGAAACATCAAGACTGGGCCAAGAAAAATCTGAAGACAGATTTTTCAAAGGTTTTATGCAATGATGAGATGAGAGTGACTCTTGATGGATCAGACGGATGGGCCCGTGGCTGGATCAGTAAAGGACACAGGGATCCACTTTGACTCAGATGCCAGCAAGGTGAAGGTGAGGTACTGGTATGGACTGGTATTATTTAAGATGAGCTAGTTGGACCTTTTTGGGTTGAAGATGGCCTCAAAATCAAATCCAACTGCCAGTTTTTAAAAGACACTTTCTTCAAGCAATGGTACAGGAAAAAGTCTGCATCTTTCAAGAAGACCATGATTTTTTTTTATGCAATGCCCATGCATCAAAGTACTCCACTGCATGGCTAGCCAGTAAAGGCCTAAAGGATGAAAAAAAATAAAATTAAATAATGGCATGGCCCCCTTCCTCACATGATCTAAACCCTATTGAGAACCTGTGGGCCCTGCTTAAACCCACAGGTTAATTTATGTACATATACAAATGTATTGAACTGAAGAATATATTGCAAATTCTTGAGTTACTATTCTTTAATGACTGATCCTAAACATTTCATACACACAAAAAAAGATATAAACACACATTTTTTCAAAGTGTGTGTTTATATCTTTTTTCCTCAGATTATCCCTTTACACTCTTAGCTTCTCATCTTTCGAATCCTTTTCTCAAGGTTTTATCACATATGTCAGCTTTTTTCACTCAGAAAGTATCGTTAAACTATTTTTCCCCCGCATTTGCACTTCAGCCACTTAAAAAGACTTGAGACTCTGGTTATGTCTTCTGACGGTAGAATATATACACTGACACATACTTTCCTTTTCTCTTCATCCAAGGTTAGGATCAAAAGGCCAGGATCTACCTGTCCTTTTTCCTCTCAAGTGTGTCTCTTTAATGTAGAATAACCACAGCACAAAAATACACACACTCACTTTAACTTCCACACAGAAATAGTCAAACACACAGAAGGCAGTTAGATCAAAGGTCTGATGTCCAGGCTGCTCTTTGTCTGATCCAGCTTCAGACAGTCACATGTTGACAGAATAAGGCTGGGTCAGAATGTAAAACAGATAAACTAGGAAACAACTTTTTGTCAGTGCAAACGTGTCCTTCTGGCTCTTAAGGTTACAATGCAGACCAAGTATCATTGTAGAAACACGAGTACAGTATCTGCTTATTAAGTGACGATCAATCAACCTCGTTTCTGGATCCAGACTATACCTCAGACACTGTGTCTGGAGCATATTCAAAGATTTACACATCATCTAGCCCAACTTCACTAACCCTCCAAACATCACAAGTATAGAGATTTTTCTTTTTGTGTGTATTCAGAGGTGTGTCAGGACTGTGGATTCATTTTGTTTAGGAAATCCAAAAAAAATTTTTTTCCATGGAGGACTTGGCAATACAGTTTTCAGTAAGACCTGGAGGAACAGACATATTGTATATTTTATTAAAGCTGAAAGAATCTGGATCGTTTTTTAGCCCCGTGGTTGTTTGTTTTGGGGAATTTAAGGAGCATTTGGACCTGGAAATGGCTAATTATGTCATACTTATATTGTTACGCCCAGTTCGTGCTGATTATGGTAAACATAGGAAATGGATTTGGTTAGTTTTGGAAAGAAATATTGGACTATCAGTGTACCTGCATCCTCTGTAAATCATCTGTTCAAACCTGAACCTTTCTGCTCATCAGCTGGGGCCTTGGTATTGTTTTCATTGCTAACTGCATGGATCTCCTGCAAGTACTCTGGTTTTCCTCTTTGGTTATGGGAATTTATGATTCTGAACTGCCCATAGGTGTATGGGCAGAGTGTACAGTCTAATGTCTCACTCTGTTAGCCCTCTGATGAACTAGCAATCACGGGGTACCCCAATTCTCAACCTATGACACAGGTTCAAAGGGTGGACTGCGGCTAGTTAGATAAACATTTTATAAAATGGATGTCAATTCAGTGTAGTTCTTAGTGTGATTCCCCATCACATGTAAGGAGCTACAGCTTGTTTTCAGCATTCTCTAAATTGTGGCACCAGTGGGGTTTCAGCCATGGTTCATGAAATGAAATGGCACACACCTCTGGTTGTGAACTCGCTTGATGATTAAACTGTATCAACTTTATCTAGTAAGTTGCTGTTGTGTTTAACCTCTGACATATGTTGTTAGTGACGAGGGTAACACTATAAATTAGTCATTAAGAGCAGCTCCTTCAGTGGGAGACTGCGGCACCCACGGTGTGGGACAGAGAGATTTCGCAGGTCTTTCCTCCCCACTGCTGTCAGACTCCATAATAAAGACTTTAACTGATCAAGCACACACATCCATACATATGCAATAATGCTAAGTGCAATAATCCTTTCTGTCATCGTTGTATTTTTACTCAGTTGTATATAGTATTTGTATTTGTATTCTATTTTTATCTTATTGTATATTTATTTTTATTTTATTCTACTGTATATAGTATTTTATTTTATTCTATTCTGTACAGTTGTGTACTGTATTTATTCTTATTGTATTCTAATTTTTGCCTCAACTTTTGCACTGTCCACTTCCTGCTGTGACAAAACAAATTTCCCACGTGTGGGACTAATAAAGGTTATCTTATCTTATCTTATCTTAAGAATCTATTTAAAGTGTTGCAAAAAGTTGAATGAGATTCTCAAATTGTGTCTAAATACATGTAAATTATCTTAAGAACAGTCAAAGGAGCTTGCAAAGAAAAGCGTCTGGACTTTAAGTTGCTTGAAGACGTTTCACCTCTCATCCGAGAAGCTTCTTCGGTTCCAAGGTCAAATGGTGGAGAGTCCCAGATTTAAACCTAGTGGGAGTTTCCCCCCACGGAGGGACAAAAGGACCTCCTGATGATCCTCTAATCGCCTGAGCCAAGGTGTGAAACTGGGTGTGGGTCCCAATCAGCCAGAGTTTCGGGTGTGTTCATTGTGAAACCTGGCCCCACCTTATCATGCGAATTCCTGAGGTCAGATGGCCCAGGATGTGAGTGGGCGTTAAGGCGTCTGGGAAGGGATCTCAAAACTGGATTATAGATGGCAGAGAGTTGGTGTCGTAAACCCCCGCCTCTGTTCAAAGATGGTCGCTCACAGTGGACATAGATGGCTTCTTTCACTCCTCTTTCAAACCATCTGTCCTCTCTGTCCAAAATGTGAACATTGGCATCCTCGAAAGAGTGTCCTCTATCCTTAAGATGCAGATGGACTGCTGAGTCTTGTCCTGTGGAGGTGGCTCTTCTGTGTTGTGCCATGCGCTTGTGAAGTGGCTGTTTGGTCTCTTCAGATGAAACCATGGTGTCCTTTGATGTAGTCTCTCTCTTCACTTGCATACCCACCACGGAGGCCGTGGAGACTGTCAGAAAACGACTACAAGAAGACAGCTCCTTGGAGGACAGGACCAACTTCACACCCGATCAGATCTGCACACTGTTAGACCTCTGCCTCACCACTACATATTTCAAATACAACGAAGGCTTTTACAGACAAAAACATGGCTGTGCCATGGGCTCCCCCGTGTCACCTATTGTAGCCAACCTTTACATGGAGGAAGTGGAAAGGAAGGCTCTTGGCTCTTTCAAAGGAAGAGTACCCAGCCACTGGTACAGATATGTGGATGACACCTGGGTCAAAATCAAGACCCAAGAAGTGGAATCCTTCACTGCGCACATTAACGCTGTGGATAAGAACATCAAGTTCACCAGGGAAGACACAAAGGACAACTGTTTGCCTTTCCTGGACTGCGCTGTGCACATTGAAGAGAACGGCAAACTCAACATCGAAGTTTACCGGAAGCCCACACACACGGACCAGTACCTCCTCTTTGACTCCCATCACCCTTTGGAACACAAACTTGGAGTAATTAGGACCCTACACCACCGGGCAGAACATGTTCCCTCTAAGCCTGAAGGAAAAAAGAAGGAACACACACATGTAAAGGAAGCACTCAAAACGTGCGGCTATCCTAAATGGGCGTTCTTAAAGTCAGCAAAGAGGCTCAGCAAAGAGGCACAGAAAAGAAGACCAGACACCAGCGAGGGAGGATAAGAAGGACAGACGCAACAACATTGTCATCCCCTATGTAGCCGGTGTATCAGAGAAACTGAGGAGAGTTTTCTCCAAGCATGACATCCCGGTGCATTTCAGACCCAGCAACACACTCAGACAAAAACTGGTTCACCCGAAAGACAAAACGCCAAAACACAAACTTAACAATGTGGTGTATGCTGTACAGTGCAGCGAGGAATGCTCAGACCTCTACATTGGAGAGACCAAACAGCCACTTCACAAGCGCATGGCACAACACAGAAGAGCCACCTCCACAGGACAAGACTCAGCAGTCCATCTGCATCTTAAGGATAAAGGACACTCTTTCGAGGATGCCAACGTTCACATTTTGGACAGAGAGGACAGATGGTTTGAAAGAGGAGTGAAAGAAGCCATCTATGTCCACTGTGAGCGACCATCTTTGAACAGAGGCGGGGGTTTACGACACCAACTCTCTGCCATCTATAATCCAGTTTTGAGATCCCTTCCCAGACGCCTTAACGGCCACTCACATCCTGGGCCATCTGACCTCAGGAAATCACATGATAAGGTGGGGCCAGGTTTCACAATGAACACACCCGAAACTCTGGCTGATGGGGACCCACACCCAGTTTCACACCTTGGCTCAGGCAATTAGAGGATCATCAGGGGGTCCTTTTGTCCCTCTGTGGGGGGAAACTCCCACTAGGTTTATATCTGGGACTCTCCACCATTTGACCTTAGAACTGAAGAAGCTTCTCGGATGAGAGGCGAAACGTCTTCAAGCAACTTAAAGAAGTCCAGACGCTTTTCTTTGCAAGCTCCTTTGACTACGATGACCTGGATGACTGAGAACCTTCACAGACATATCTTAAGAACATTTTGTGCAGAGAATTGAAGTTACTGTTTCAGCAATTCAAAAAGCTTTAACAATAAAGATCAGTGTTTCACTCCCCCCTCCCCAGCACCATGCTTAGTAAAGGAATGGTATACAAAAATCCCCATATTGTTTGTTTTCCTCTGTTGATGTACACTAGAATGAAAATGCAAAGATGTATAATGAAACCAATAAGGGAAAAGCAGAACAAGATGAAAAACTAAATTGTGCTGCTGTAAAATATGACCTCAACATCTCATAAAAACACAACACCTCACATCAGAAAAAACAAGCAATCAACACATAGCTCTGAGAAAATTGATATCCAAGGTTATGCTGGCAGAACAAGACTGGGATAGCATAGACACCAAAAGTTGGGGAGCAACAGATGTAACAGGATTACAATAATCTAATTTCAAATGCAGTGACAAACTTGCTTTAAGACAGATTGATTTAGTGATGTTAAAAAGC
The DNA here is from genome assembly GCF_057382095.1 of Aulonocara sp. 'chitande type north' Nkhata Bay. Taxonomy (NCBI): domain Eukaryota; kingdom Metazoa; phylum Chordata; class Actinopteri; order Cichliformes; family Cichlidae; genus Aulonocara; species Aulonocara sp. 'chitande type north' Nkhata Bay. Next base: position 16,044,016 of record NC_141356.1, on the reverse strand, counting down.
CTGAGAAACAAAAAAAGGTAAATTTCTGGGTTATCTGTACAAACTATCACCAATCCCTTTAATGCAAAGGGGAAAGAATAAAATCTGCTTGTGTTGACAGTCTTCTGTAATGACAGTAAAACTGTGCATCCACACCCCTAACTCCAGAATCCACATGGATGAGGTATTAAAATCACCCTGGTACGACAGGGGAAGCTGCCCATAGTAGGCACAAGTGCAGATGAACACATTAGCAATCACTCAGCTGACACAAGATTTCTTTTTTTGGTTGTTTTTTTTTTGTTTTTGTTTTTTTTGTTTTGTTTGGAAATACAAAAAAAAAAGAAAAACAAAAAAGCTGTTCCTAATAGTTTTGGGGGAATATCCTTTGATGGAAAACAAACCCTGCTTTTCTGAGCCTTGTGTACAAGTGTCTGGAGGGCTATGTCCACTACAGATTGGTGTCCCCCATCTTTCAGCTAATTGTCAGGGACAGCCTGGCAATTCCACAGGTAATGGGAGAGCAGCCCTCTGCTAATGGATTTCTATCTGCGAAATGAGACTTTGGAAGCAGCATGACAAAATGATTGACAGGTAGATTAAAGCACAGACAGAGAGCAAGACAGTAGTATGCACACAAATAATGTGAGAGGATGAAAAGGAGATAAGTTACAAAAGGAAGGATTAAAAAAGAGATATAACAGAATACACAGAACAGCTCTGGAACAAAAGCACTGATACAAGCAATACAGTGGCACCTCATCCAAGAGATGAACTTTAGAACAATTTCTTGAAACAAAACAAGATCGACTTTCCACTCATGTTACATTTTTTCCACTTAAGGGGCTTAAAATGCTATTTAATAACATTGTATTATTAACCTTGGGCAATGTGAAATGAAAGAAAGGATCATCATTACAATGCCAGTCACAGAGCTGGAAATTAATTTTACAGGAGACGTAGTGCAGAAAGTTATTTAAAAAACAGTGATTGTTTTAAAGCCTCCTCTAACATCCACTACCTTTCTTTACTTAGAAGTCATCCTAGACACATTAACTCCAGATACTTTAAATCACTGAAAGTGTTGAAAGCTACTGACTTGCATTAGATGGTGATAATCTCCCTCGATCTGGGGCTCCACGCAAGATCTCATCCCGTGGGGTCAAAATGATCATGAGAACGGTGAGCAAAGATCCCAGAACCACACGGGGGGACCTGGTGAATGACCTGCAGAGAGCTGGGACCAAAGTAACAAAGGTCACCATCAGTAACACACTACAACGGCAGGGAATCAAATCCCGCAGTGCCAGACGTGTTCCGCTGCTGAAGCCAGTGCATGTCCAGGCCCGTCTGAAGTTTGCCAGAGAGCACATGGATGATACAGCAGAGGATTGGGAGAATGTCATCTGGTCAGATGAAACCAAAGTAGAACTTTTTGGTATAAACTCAACTCGTCGTGTTTGGAGGAAGAAGAATACTGAGTTGCATCCCAAGAACACCATACCTACTGTGAAGCATGGGGGTGGAAACATCATGCTATGGGGCTGTTTTTCTGCCAAGGGGACAGGACGACTGATCCGTGTTAAGGACAGAATGAATGGGGCCATGTATCGTGAGATTTTTGAGCCAAAACCTCCTTCCATCAGTGAGAACTTTGAAGATGAAACGAGGCTGGGTCTTCCAACGTCATGTTGGAAGACCCAGCCTCGTTTCATCTGATCCAAAAACATGATCCAAAACACACCGCCCGGGCAACAAAGGAGTGGCTCCGTAAGAAGCATTTGAAAGTCCCGGAGTGGCCTAGCCAGTCTCCAGACCTCAACCCCATAGAAAATCTGTGGCGGGAGTTGAAAGTCCGTGTTGCTCGGCGACAGCCCCAAAACATCACTGCTCTCGAGAAGATCTGCATGGAGGAATGGGCCAAAATACTAGCTACTGTGTGTGCAAACCTGGTAAAGACCTATAGTAAACGTTGGACCTCTGTTATTGCCAACAAAGGTTATGTTACAAAGTATTGAGTTGTATTTTTGTTATTGACCAAATACTTATTTTCCACCCTGATTTACGAATAAATTCTTTACAAATCCTACCATGTGGATTCATGGATTTTTTTTTTCACATTCTGTCTCTCACAGTTGAAGTGTACCTCTGGTGCAAATTACTGACCTCTGTCATCATTTTAGGTGGGGGAACTTGCACAATCGGTGGCTGACTAAATACTTTTTTGCCCCACTGTATGTCCACAACGCTGCATACCATACAGCAATATATGACACTGGTTTGTGATGTATTATGTTTGACTAATACTAAAATAATTGATAGTTTGACATCTTCAATTTAAAGACTAATAGAAAAATAAAGATAATTGTTAATGTTGTGTTTGTGTGTTTTATTTCTCAATGTTTTTTCAACATATCATTATTGATAAATATTGTTAGACTATTTTTTCTGGGCTTATGCATTTTTATGTTTATAAAAGCCATCAACCTGCCAAGAGTTATAGCAGAAAATCACTTTATATGTCTACATCTCATACTTTATGTAAACAGCTTTAGCAATAGAACACATCTTGTGCAACCAATGAGATGGCTCTGTAGGTGAGGCATTAATGTGCTCAGTGGAGTGGTGAGTTGATTCAAAACTGTTTTAAAAAATAATACTGATAATATCGGTAAAAATGTTGAATGTCTGCCCAATAACCTGTAGTTTGAATCATTAGTAAATGTGCCCTAAGTTTTACTGTTTGTAATATGATCCCAGCTAGATTAAAGTGTATTGCTTTGGACTTTACATTTTCTGTCCTGTGTCTTTTAGTTCTTTTAAAAAATGGAACCTGTTTTTTCACTCTTTACAACTCCTTATTGTACATATGGGGAAAAAAAGAAATTATAGGGCTGAAAATCTTTTAGCTCCAGTGGAATGTGACAGTCCCTGTCACCATAAAGCAGATATGTACTAGACTGAAAAGTGGGAAATGGAAAGAGCAAGGAAGATGCAGAAATGGTGATCTAGAAAGAAAAAGAGGGAGGAAAACCTGAGACTGCAACAAATGTGCCCCCTGAGCAGTCCCATCAGCTCTGTGATAAGTAGCTCTGCACTTAAAATGAACTGTGCATGGTTTCTTCAGTGTCCATACAAGAGTAGCAGAATGACTGCTGTTTCCATTAATGCTAAATTACCTTTAATTTTCACAGACTAGAAAAAGAAATCCAGATCACAGGAGTACTCAGTATTTTTAATGCAAATTATGATTTCATCAATGTCCTGGGGTCTTTCTCAAAGATTTTTTTAGACCTGCAGTTTTTTTTTTTTTTTTTTTTTTTTTTTTTTTTTTTTGAGAACAGCAAAGAAAAACATGGAAATATGATAACTTGAAGTCTAAGACACAACATGACATCAGCATTATTATTAGATTTGATAAGACCTTTTACCAAAACTCTCATTATGACACCAGCCCAGTAAAGTATTTACTTATTTGTCTTATCATTGAATCCTTTTTAAAAAAAATTTTATTTATTCATTACAAAATCCATTCATTATAAAAGTATTGTGCACATTTGTGGCCCACCTGCAGTAGTTTAAGCTCCCATTAAGATCTGCAGGTCACACTTTGAGATTCACTCTCCGTATCAATTTGCCAGTGGCGGCAGATGTCTATGGAGGGCCCTGCTTGCTGGAGGTTTCCAACTGTTAAAAGGAAGTTTTTCAAACCCAATATCCCAAAGTGCTTGCTCATAGCAGATCATCTGATTGTTGAGATCTTTTTAACCTTGCAGGGTCTTCACTTCACTCACAATATAAAGTGCCATGAAGTGACAGCTGTTGTGAATTGGCACTATTTATAAAAAACTGAATTGAATATAAACGAATATTCTTTAACATCAGTAAAAGATAAAAAGAGTAAAACTTTCTTAAAAAGATGTATATCCAACATTTCAACAGACAGGGTAAAGAAAGCAGTACTTCTGAGGACGTCCTGCAAATACCCAGATTGGGGAATATGAGGGATTAAAAATTGTAGGGAACAACAGCATACCCTTCTTTCTGTAGACTAATACATCCATGCAGTACAAGAAAATAAGGATGCAGATTCATGTTGTAAGTCAAGAGCTACTTAGTGCAAAAGTAGTCGCAGTAAGTAGTTTGCCCTTTTTCTCAGACTGCAAGGTTGCAGTAATTAGGGGTGTTTTTCACCAAAAAGCAAGCAGAGTTATTATTCCAATTGGAGCTGAAAAATCACCCAGTAGCACTCTACAATGTTATGCAGAGTAGGAAGACGACAGGGAGTAAAAGAGAGGCTTATCTGAATAAAAAGCTCTTATCATGTTGTTTCTGCCTCTCTAAGCCATCGCCATATCCCCCAAGGTCAACAGCTAAATAAATGTCTTTATGGGGGGATATTTGCCAGTTTTCTGCAGAAATCTCGTTCAATTATACACGTTCTATCTCTTTCGAGTGACATGCTACCCTTTTTCCCTCCTTTAACGGATACAGACTCAAACGTTTGTTTGTGCCTCTAACGGCGGAGCAAATGTATCCACGTGTGTAACACATTTTCCAGTTTTGCAAATATTCAAATTCAAATTTTATTTGTCACACACACACAACCATACACAGTATGACATGGGGGTGAAATGCTTGTAGCTGTACAATGCCCGACCATTAAATGACAGAAGAAAAGTTTTACAATATTTACAATTTACTACAAAAATTTACAAATTAACTTAGGAATTTACAGTAAAGAATGTGCAAATAGCAGAAGAGATTATAAAGATAAGGATTATAAATTATAGGAATTATAGGATTATAGGAAATGTGTGGTGGTGCGTGTGGTGACGTGTGTGAGAGTCCAGTCTTATAGTGACGTGTTTGGGAGAGTCCAGTCCTACACCTGGTTCAGGGCCCGAATAGCCTGGGGGAAGAAGCTCCTCCTCATTCTCTCTGTTTTGGCCTTAAGGGAGCGGAAGCGCTTCCCAGACCTCAACAGTGAGAAGAGTCCATTGTTGGGATGGGAGAGGTCCATCATAATCTTCCTAGCTTTGGACTTGCACCGCTTGGTGTAGATGGACAGCAGGTCAGGGAGCTCTGATTGAATGATGCGTTCTGCCGAGCGCACCACCCTTTGCAGATCTCGTCTGTCCTGCTTGGTGCTGTTCCCAAACCAGGTGCAGATGTTTGACGTCAGGACACTCTCGATGGTGCAGGAGTAGAAGTTCTTGAGCACCTTCAGTGGCAGATGGAAGTCTCTAAGTCTTCTGAGGAAGAAGAGATGCTGACGGGCTTTCTTAACCAGGGTGTTGATGTGACAGGACCATGAGAGGTCCTGAGTGATGTGGACACCCAGGTATCGGAAACTGTCCACTCTCTCCACTGGCGTGCCACTGATGATGAGGGGTTTGTAATTCCTCGCCTGCTTTGTAGTGAAGTCCACGATCAGCTCCTTAGTCTTGCTGATGTTTAGGAGGAGGTTATTCTCCTGGCACCAGGTCTCCAGGTTCCTAATCTCCTCCAGGTAGGCCGTCTCGATGTTGTCAGAGATCAGGCCCACAACAGCAGTGTCGTCAGCAAACTTGACAATGGAGGTGTTGTCGGATGTGGCTACACAGACATAAGTGTACAGTGAGTACAGCAGGGGGCTTAAAACACAGCCCTGAGGCACTCCAGTGCTGAGTGAGATGGAGGGGGAGACTTGTTTTCCTACCCTCACTGATTGGGGTCTGTCTGTGAGGAAGTTGAGGATCCACTGACACAGTGATGAGCTGAGTCCTAGATCCGTCAACTTGGTGAAAAGCTTAGAGGGAATTATTGTGTTGAATGCTGAACTGTAGTCCACGAACAGCATCCTAACATAATTCCCTCTGCCAGTGTCCAGGTGACTCAGGGATGTGTGGAGCAGGTGAGATATGGCATCGTCTGTGGAACGATTAGTCCGGTAAGCAAACTGAAGTGAGTCGATGGTGGGAGGAAGTGAAGAAGTGATGTGATCTCTCATCAGTCTTTCAAAACACTTCATCACAATTGAAGTCAGTGCTACTGGACGGTAGTCATTGTGGCAAGCGGGCTGTTGTTTCTTTGGAACAGGGACAATAATGGACCGTTTGAAGCACGTGGGAACCACAGCTTGGGCCAGGGAGAGGTTGAAGATCTCCGTGAACACCGGTGCTAGTTGATCAGCGCAGGCTCTAAGGACCCGGCCAGGGATTGCATCTGGTCCTGCTGCCTTCCTGGTGTTCACCCTCCTGAAGGTGTTCCTCACGGCATGCTCTGTGATGACGAATGCATTTTCTTCACTGGTGCACTCCGAGCGCGCACAGCCGTTTGTTGTTTTAATTGCTGCGGCGTCGAAGCGAGCATAAAACGTGTTCAGCTCATCAGCCAGTGAAGCATCGGCATTCATCATTGAAGAAGCTGGTCGTTTATAGTCCGTTATAGTCCGCAGTCCTTTCCACAGGCTCCTAAAGTCGCACTGTCGTAGCTGTGACTCTAGTTTTTCCCCGTAGCTCCGCTTTGCCTTTCGGACTGCGCTGCGCACGTTGTAGGACGCAGCCTTGTATAGGTCCATATTACCGGAGACAAGCCCTTCATTGTAGGCAGCGGTGCGTGATCTCAGAGCGTCGCGGATGTTTTTATCCACCCACGGCTTCTGGTTGGGAAACGTTCGGATGATAGTTCTTTCTGCTGTGTCGTCCGCTAGTTTCCCGATAAATCCCACAACCGCTTCCGTAAACATGTTGATGTCATCAGAGCTGCGCCGAAACATGTCCCAGTCTGCGTCATCCAGTGCGTCCTGCAGCACGGCCACCGATTGGTCCGTCCAGCGAGCGACCTCCCTCCTGATTGGTGGTTGCTGCTTTAGCCTTTGTTTGTAAGCAGGTATGAGGAAGATGGCGGAATGGTCCGATTTTCCAAATGCCGGCAGGGGTTGAGCCTTGTAACAGTTCTTGAACGGGGTGTAGCAGTGGTCTAATGTCCTCGTGCCCCGGGTGGGGCAGTTGATGTGCTGGTGAAGGTTGTGAAATGTCCGTTTGAGATTCACTCTGTTAAAATCTCCCATAACAATGAGTGCGGCATCTCGGTGAAGTGTTTGTTGATGTGTGAGAGCCTCATGTAGCTCACATAAGGCAGTGTCCGAGTCCGCGTGAGGCGGAATGTAAACAGTGCAGGCAATGACCGCAGTGAATTCCCGAGGGAGATAGAAAGGGCGACACTTAACGATCAAATTCCTTAAATTTATTACAGAGAAAAGTGTCATTAGACAACAAGGTCAGCAGTTTATAGTATCATTTACATTTTTTTTTTTTTCTTCAGTTCTAACATTCTGCCCTGTTTTAGGGTGTTGTCATATGGAGTTATGGAGGCCCTTGTGAGCACAGCTGGCTTTTGGGCTTCACTAACATAAGTGAACAGGAGACTCCGTTTAATCACTTTCATCAGTCACTTTATCTCGGACAGTATTGTCTTCTGAGGGAAAAAAAAAAAGTTGCCATAAGTTGTCGTTTCAAACCCCTTGCTTGGAAGTAAATTTGGATATCTTTTGCATCCATTAAGTACGGGAAGTCAGTGTGGACCCCAATGAGTAGATGAGCAATAATTTGAAAATCATTTTAGTGCCATCATAAAATAAAAGCATACAGCCAAAACGATAAATAAAATACACACTGTTAATGAAAATTGTCAGTAAGCAAATAGAAAGTCAGCCCTTGACTGAGGCTGCCTGCCACCTTTTATTGAATACATGACAGATTGTTTGCATTAATAGATGACCTCTCTTACTCAGCTTAAACCCAGAATCTTTCCCCAGTGAAGCTGTAGAACATAGCTTTGAAACCACGTCCTCTGTGAGTTGTTCTTCCCAGGTTTCTGGCTTAAATTCTGAAGTCCTTGTAAAACTTGCTTTTAGCCTTGAGTAAGATGATTGCTGCTGCCTAAGCCCTGCCCACACTGAAACTCAGACACACATAGCAGATGAGTGAACAGAAGCAGCATGACTAGAAAGTATAACCCCCTCCAAAAACACATGGCTTCTCTGATAGGCAAAAGTTCCCGTATTCCTTCTCTAGCCTGTTTTCATACTCTGTTTTCTCTTTGTTTCGCTGTTGTTGGATGTGCTGTACACTGTAATTCCAAATGCTGAAAATAATGTTTTGTAAAATGTATATGTTAATTCAGAATTAAAATATATACACATCTTAAGTGTTTTGACTTTGTTCTCTGATATTCTTTCTTTTTGAGTTTCTTAATCTGTTTTCTGCATGAAATACGCATCACTAGAAAGTATAGTTTCACTATACTCATTGCTGTTGTTTTTTTCACGAGTGTACGACTACATAATTCAAACAGCCTTGAGAGTATTATGTATGCATTTTTAGTTTTTATGCAGCAAAGGGAAAAAAAGACAGGTTGGAAAGGTGTATAAGGCCCAGCAATACCAGTTTAGTTTCAACTTGAACATTATTTTTGCACAATTTATGAGCTGGCATGTCCACAAATGTTTGCTAAAATAATATGCGTGCAGTCTCATACAAAGCAGTTTTGATGTTTGTTAAATAGTTTATGGGTAAGTTGTTCAGGGTGCGTGTCATATACCTTCATATGGGGTTAGAAAAACTGAGACCCACCATGAAGGAAGGGAGTAGTTATGATGATGTCTGTCACCATATAGCACAGATATCTGTGTAGTTATGAGTGTCACAAGTTGACCATGGACCTTCACAGTAGGAAACAAATTCAGCTGCTTGGCTGAAAAGAAGCAGAGAGAAGACGATAGGTAAAATGATCAGACTCCAATTACTTGTATTATGTTTTAACTCGTTTTACTGTAACTATTCATTGGGCCACAAAAAAGAAGAATATTGCAGCTGCTTTTTCCCTTCATCCAATGTCTGCTGATGATGTATCCTTACAGACAGTTAGCTATGAATTACAAATTTTTATTGTTCTGAAGTTATAACCATGAACAATAAGGGTATGCTGTTAACAGCTCTTCACAGTGAACAGTAAAATATTTTTGGTTTCCACTAAGTAGCTACTGTAAATACCCCTGTAACACTTTGGCAGCAGTATAGGAAATTAAAGCTGGTATGTTAGATTAACCTTTTATATCATCTATCTATCCTCTTCTGCTTATCGTTGTCAGGGTCGTGGGGGGTTTGAGCCTATCCCAGCTATCATAGGGCACCTTGAACAGGTCACCAATGTGACGGCTGACACGGTCTGAGTGTCAGCCTGAGTCTGAGTCAAACTCAGGACCTTCTTGCTGTGAAGCAAAGGTACTAACCACTGCGTTACCATGCTGCCCCAGTACTAATTATGGAATGAAAACAGGTATGGGAAAGTACCTGGAAATCAGTTGTTGGCGGCTGGAAACAAATGATGTTACAGAGGTGACTCTTAATGTGTTATAAAAAATACCTTATGTAAACTTTTTGTGAATATTGTAAACTGCTGACTTTAACTTCTGCGTTTCCTCTTTCTCCCAAGGAGTTGTTTCTCCAGTCTTCATCAGTCTATCCCTTACTTCTCTCTTATAATACAGATGTCTTTATAAAACAATAGCACATACAAACATGGACGCACACACACACACACGCACGCGCGCGCGCGCCCCAAATAGCCTTTAAAGCTTAGTTGAATCCTTCTCCCATTCCCTCAACAGAAACACTCACAAACACACCGAAATCCTCAGCTGTCTGTGGATTAACATAAGTATACACACAGACACACACACACACACACACACAAACACACAACCTCTCCTCCTCCTGGTAATCTCTCCTTTTAGTGTCTCCCCTGTCCTATTATGTGGGGATTTTCCTTCTGGTGGGAATTCTAGCAGCAGCCACACCGAGAGGCCATCTAATTAGCCATAGATGGATGACTCCCAATATAAGTAAATGAATAAAGATCGGCCAGTGGACAAACCATTTGAACCCTGATACAAGAAAGAGGCCATATAGCAGTGCTAATCATCATCGTTGGAAACAAATCCTTACATTAAAGAAACTACATCTGCTATAAAGCCACATTGGGGAGAGAATAATGTGTTTTGCCCCTGCTTTTGCAGTTCTAATCAGGTCTTACCATGGTTAAGAGCACCTGGGAACATTTTCTTTTCTTTTTATTGCCACTTGTCACTGCAGGTCATCAAGATCACCATTAGAATTTAACAAGCACACACACTTTAGAAACATAGTAAAACAGGCATTTGTTGCAATATTTCAAAGGCCTCACTCCCGGCAAACAGCGGGTTAGAAAAGCTGATCGTATTTAGGAACTGATCACAGATAGTTACCACCACAGCTACAACAAGCAGCAACCTCTATGGCTCAAAAATAAAGCAAATGTGGAAGTTCAGCAAAAACATCAGTTCATCTAAATGGGCACTTAGCTCAAAAGCTAGTAATTCCCTACAGACTCCTATGTTAAAAAGTTTAGAACATTAAAAGTTTGCAGCCTGGTATAAAAGTGTTTCTGCATTGATGGCTTTCCCCTCCATAACAGTTGCATAGTATGGGGTGATTCTTTTTCTTTTCAATTCATTTAATCCTTTTTTTATATAATATACTTCATAGCCTTGTAGTGGATGTTGTATGTGTTATCATGGCACACAACAGCATCCTATAGAAACCAAACTAAACCAAACACTGGGTCCGGCCACCAGCCTGTATTACTGTATGGTCACTCATGCTTTCATAGAGAAAATCCTTCTAGAAAAGTTGAATTAAAGTAGAATTAGCAGACTGCAACCATCGGATTGATCCTTTAAGAGAACCGAAAGCTCTTAGTGGTCCTTTGGCCCCTATCCACTTCACTAAAGCACTGTTTAATACCCCCTTTCTCTACCAATATCCATCCATCTTTCACTTTATCCCTCTTTCTCTCTTACTGCCTTTGCAGTGCTCTTTCTTTATGACTCTCTTTCCCTTTCCTCAGCCATTACTTTATCCTCCATTCATCCACCCTTCGACTTTTGTTCATCCTGCTGTCCATGCATCCATAATGGAGTACACAAAGCCTTGCATTCTAGGGATTACCTCTACAGATTTCCTCTCCTCTCAGCTACTCTGTCCCTTTATGTCTTCTTTATACTCTGTAGCTCTTTTTAAAAATTTTCACCATGCCATTTGCAGCTTCTCTTCTTCTATTGACATCTCATTTTGTTCCTCTCCTCCTCTCCGTCTACCCCACTCACTATCCACTGTGACTTATCTCTTGTTTGAGGTAGTATTTCTGGGCTGACATATAGAGCTTTTGTAGACTCTTAGTAAGGTAATCTATGCTGTGATGTGGGCAATTTCTTTGGGTAAAACAATTGGACACAAGTCTTAATGAGTCAGAGACAGAGCATGACACACAAGGAAAAAAACCCAGACAATTTTGTGTAATACAGTGAACATACAACACTCAAACTATTGCTCAATCATGTTGGGTGGAAATTCAAAGTTTTTATTGAAAACATTAAGACATCACTCTTCACAGTGAAACTAGCATGATTGTGTGATTCGTACAAAAGCAAACAATCCCATTGATTATCACCTCCATGATTGTGCTGAACACAGGTGTTTAAAAAAAAAAAAATGTGAGTCCCTGTCAACGAGATGTGCTTTTGATTTGCTCTGTGCTTTGGTGTTGAATTGATTAAAAGTAGAGAGAAAAACAATAAACTCTCTCAGGACACAATATGAATTAAAAAGACAAACCGATCAACAAGACAAGCAGTCAGATGTTGCAAGCAAGTCCTTGTTGGGTGTTTGTCCATTTACACTCCAAATTCAAAATTGACAGACTCATTCTACACGTCTTTCCAGCTCTCCTGACATGAATAGGTTTTGTGTTGTGTAAATCTGTTCGATTGTAACGTCTTTGGTATTTTCCCAGAGCTTTGATAGATGTAAACCGAAGGTTGGCTGTGCAACTGCACATTCGTCTCACATTTATTCAGAAACTGATTTTTGGAAGGAAATTGATTTTATACAGGACTTTGAGAGTAACACACAAAGACTAAGGAGAACCTGGCATGCAGTTTAGTTTTCATTCAGTCAAATATGATTATGATGTCAGAGTAAAGGGCAGAACTGTCAATCAGCTGTGGCTAGACTGATGTGTGTCTAAGAGTTGATTCATATATTCACCGTTATTGGTTTACATTGGATTTTAATTTTGAACTGAATTTAGTTTAGTTTTGTTTGTATAACAGCTTTTCGTAACATCAATCATCTCAATGTGACTTATATTTCATGATAGAGACCCTACAATATTAGAGTGGGAACACCAATCATCAGGCAATTCCCTGACCAAGCAATTTACAGTTGTGGGGAGAAAGAACTCCCTTTTAACAGGAACAGCTGACTGTGTGGTGAGAAGGGAAAAAGAAGACAGAAAAGAGGAACACAGATAAGCAACACACAGGACAAAACACAAACTATGGGAGAGAGGTCACTAGTGGCATATAAATCCAGTGGGAGTGAAAAGGAGGGAGTAAAGCAAGTGCGTTATGGGAAATTTTGCAGTAGCCTGGGTTTATCCAGTTGTTAAATGATGATACAACTACCCTGTTTCCTGATCCAACATCAAACAAATAACTGAAAGTACTGTATTTGTTTTAGTGTTTGCTGTGGTGGCATGTTTATGAAGTATTCTGGTATATGGGCTGATCAGCATAGAGAAGTGAGTCTGGGAAGGTAAGCTGACTCTGAACCACTGAAATGGCATGGCATTTATGCTGGTGCACCAAAGGACAAGGGCAGCAATCAGCGGAGGGTATGATTTAAGGCAGCGGTCTCCAACCTTTTTTGTGCCACGAACCGGTTTATGCCCGACAATATTTTCACGGACCGGCCTTTAAGGTGTCGCGGATAAATACAACAAAATAAAACTATTACCGGTACCGAAAAAAATAAGATTTATTCATAACACACGTGAAAAGACCCAGGAAAACCGAGTTAACGATAAAAACGATAACAAAATAACGCTGAAAACCGATAAAAACCCTGAAAACTATACATTTCACACCTGAGCCTCTACTCTTGCGGCCCGGTACCAAACGACTCACGGACCGGTACCGGTCCAAAGCCCGGGGGTTGGGGACCGCTGATTTGAGGTGTTAAACTGGAAGACAATAATGAGGTGATAAGAGGTGGCGGTGGTGGCGGCACTGAAGCAAAAGACTCGGAGGATAGTTGTGGTGTGTTCCGGAATAAGTTGGAAGTCAGAATTTCTGAGTTTCCGGTCTGAAGTTTTGTTTGCTTTTTCTGGAGTGCTTCCTTCAGTCAGATTTGCCACTCAGAATGTCGGAGCGAGCACCCGGTACCCCAAGTAAACAATTCAAGATGAACAAATCAACAAATCGCATTTTTCCTTTTTTCTTTCCTGCTTTTCTGACTTTACAACTGGAACTTGAGGGCAACGTCACTCCAAAGTTCTTTTCTTTTATCACCCTACAGTTGTTTATTACTCTAACACTGGTCACTTGTGTTGTGTCTTTAAGCTCAGCTTTAAATAAATAAAAATCACTGTGTAGACCAGTTCGCATTAGCTTACTGTGTCTTAGACAAAAATATTTTGATACTTTTGAATAGATTTCATTCACAGTGAGCAAAACTGTCCTTTTTTTTTTTTTTTTTACAGTGAATAAATCAACCTTCACGGCAACATCTCAATGACTAACCCCGTTTTGTGCGAAAGCTGATATTCAGATGTCCTATATCTATATATCTTAAGGTAGACCCTACAATAATACATACAGAGAAAAACCCAACCATCAGATGACGTCCTATGAGCAAGCACTTGACAGTGACAGTGGGAAGAGAAAAACATGCTATGGAAGAGAGCCAGAAATTAATAAAAAGTATGGTTCAGTGCAGGTCTATTAACACACAGTGAGTGAGAAAGGTGGCTGAAGAAGAAATACTCAATGCATCATTGGAATCCCCCAGCAACCTATTGCAGCGTTACTAAGGGAGCATTCAGGTCACCTGATCCAGCCCTAACTATATGCTTTAGCAAAAAGGGAAGTTTTACGCTTAATCTTAAAAGTAGAAATAGTGTCTTGTTCTATGATTTTATTGGAGTTGAAAGAATTTGGACTGTTTTTAATTCAGAATTATGCCTCAATGCTTCTTTGCTTTTGGGAACTGAAGGAGCATGTAGCCCTTGAAATGGGTAATGACAACAGACTTAATAAGCACATAGCAGAACTAGAAAGTGCATTTTCTGAAGAAACTGCAGTGTGAATGCTTGAATCTGAATGTATGCACTGAAATGAATTAATTACTGAATTTAAGTTAAAAATCTTGAATGAGATTAAAAAAAAACAACAAAAAAACCCGAATTTAACCTGAAAACAAAGGTGCTGAACTGCTAAAAGCTGAAGGTTACACAGAAGAAGGAGTTGGAAAAAAACTGAAAATGTTTTAAATGTAAATTAGAAAACCCTAAGAAATGAGAAAAGAACATTTAGAGTCAGAAAACATCTGAATGAATATTAAAAGGTCATATTCTTTGAATCACTGAATGACTCAAATGTGATCCCTCCACTTTGATCCACACAGTTTAAAAAGTTTAAATGCCTGAGCTTTGAAAGATACGGTGTTGGAAAGAGAACAATAATGGCGACAATTTGAGGGTAAAATGATGGCTGTAATACTGTGGACACAGCAGCAGTTGAAAGAGAAGTGTTTAAGATGAATCTTGGTACAGTGGCAGGCAGAGCTCGTTAAGCAGGCAGGTGTGAGCCTGGTTGCTATAGTGACCGCACCCAATGGCTCCATACACACGTACACAGACATGCGCCTCACTTTTGCTGCTTAAAATGAACAGAAAAGTCAGGCCGAAACAAATCGTTCCCAAATGAAAAGTAAAAGTCGTATTGACAAAATTCTTTCACCGTGAGCGACAGCAGCTTCTAGTCTACCTAATTCTCAGTTTTCATGTCTGTGGAGTTTATTATATGGACGTGGTGACAGTGGAAAGACACCATGCTCTTCTGATTTTCAAACGAACCTTCTGAGCCATTTTAACATTAGAGTCTATGGAAGAGTTGGAGGGAGGAGGCTGTGCATTGGTGACATTTACGAAAGAACCATAACACCTAGGACAATAGTAAACACATTGGATGAAAGAGGACAGCGATGGCTACGTTTTGAGGGTAAAATCATACCTGTAGAGCAAACGCTGCGGACACAGCAGCAGTTTTAAAAAAGATTTTAAGATTAATTTTTTTGCTCCTCTCACTCTAGCAGTTGAGCTGCCTCACTCTAGCCCCAACATTCCGTCCCATACACACCCATTATAAACTCTGAAACGGGTGAAAAAACATCATGAAACTTAAACTGGAACTGAAGAAAAAGTATAATAGATATTGAAAAGATAAATACAAGTTGAATAGTTGAATGTCTTGTCTTCGTTTTAAAGTTTGAATGGTGGCTCTATGTGAACGTATGTTGAAGTAGTAAGAGTTTAAAAATGAGTAAGTTGAATGAGAATTTGAAGGGTCTCCCCATTGAAATACATGGGAAATTTTTGTTGAATAAAGTTGAATAAAATTAAAAATATAAATGTTAAAAATGAGAAAAATAGAAGCAATGTTGTCCAAAATAATAGGAATCTAACGATGTTTGAATGGTTTTTCTAAGTTGAACGGTTTTGAAGGAGTAGGCTTTCAAAAAACGTACGGAATACAGAATAAAATATAATAATAAAGATTAGAAGAACAATACTGTGAATGCTTTTCAAGCATTCACACTAATAACTGAGAGACAGTTGAGGGTCAGCTGATCCAGCCCCAACTATAATCTCTATCAGAGGCAAAAGTTTAAAGCCTAATGTTAAGTATCTACTGACCATTAACTTTGAGCTGGTTTCACAGGAGAGGAGCCTTCTGTTCTGCTTTTAGAAGTCTAACAACCTTAGATAAGTTTACATTCTGAGGGAGGGCAAAGTCCTCTATTTCATTAATGGTTAAATACAATAAATAATAAACTGTTAATTGTTAATTGTAGCTTTTCTCTTACCTTCTCTGCACAGTCCCAAGTAAAAGAGAACACCCACTCTCCATCGCTTTCTCTCTCTCTTACTTACACACACACACACACACACACACACACACATACACACACACACACACACACACTAATTTCTGCTGTTAATTTTGCATATGTTGGCTGTGATCGATGGATTTGTAGGCTAATGGTTATAAATGCATTAGCACCAAGACCTAATCACCCAGACACACGTGCACAAGAACCCACATTTGTGCACTTAGTTGTCAAGCCACACACACACACACACCTCCTTGTGCTTTGCTCTCTCTAATCGTTATCTAGTTCAGAGTGTGGTGAGCTCTGCAGTCCTTCCGATTCAATTTCCTGTTGAGTTTTATTTCATTACTAAATCATGAACCGCCATGTTTACAGACCCACACATGCCAGAATTCCATCGCATATGGAATGAAGAGTGGAATAATTTGACAAAAAATATGAGCAGATTTTGCACTCATTAAAGTTTGGTTTAAAATGTAATTAATCAACACAGAGTAATGCTGGCAATGAATACTTTTACATACATGACTCCAGGAGCCTGTACTGCAAAGCAAGTTGCACAGAGCCAGAATACCTTCTTCTCTTCTGGCTCCAGTTACTCTAAAATCAGCAATCAAGTGAAGTGTTCACACGAAGGTGGTTATCAACTCGATAAGTCCACTCAGGGTTTCCCACTTTAGCTATAAGCGCAATCACAGAAAATTATACGTTTCATATGAGGTCAGCTAGTACAAGGCTTAGATGCTCTGTTTTAGGATTATATCAGTATCTACTTGTTAAATCTGACGTCAGTACAAGCCATTTCTGGGTCCAAATACTCTTCTTGTTCAAAAAAAGGTAAACATGCAATGAAACATCATTGTGAGTTAAAGAGTTTAAATTCTTTCAAGTCAAAGAAAATTATCAGTGTGGATCTTGTCCCATTATGTTAGCTAGTTGATACCTAAGATGACATACCATTTTCTGACAGACATGTTTGATACATGCTTGAATTATAGCTTTTCTGGAAAAAACTAAAACTGTCTTTGCACCGCTACAAAGCACAGGTCAAGCCCTAAAGTTATATTGCTAAGCACCAAATCCTTCTGCATCACAGGCCTTCAATGTCTAATTCTTCCCAGAAATACAGTAGACATAACTGTAACTTATAATTATTACTCAGTGGGATGGTAGGTAAACCTGCCTGATTGTAAGCATTAAAATATTATATGTTGTGAAGGACAAACATGTAACATTCACATATGTTCAGGCACAAAAAGTATGGCTTTATGGGCATGTATAAGATTTTACAGTTCTGCATATCTATTAATTCCTTTTTAAGCTGATTTTATTCAGTTCTAACACTTAAACTGCACAATATCAGCTCTTTATATTCAAGACACCAGGACCAAAAAAACAAGAACAAGCCAAAAAAAATGAATGTACCACGATATCTCCTCATGAATCAAAACACATAAAACATAAGTATTTAATTTATTCCCACATTCAAATCTAGTATTTTCAAATGAGAATCAACTGTGCATTGCACAAAATAAATACAGTGTTTTTTTTCTCTATCCCTTCTGTGGCAAAGCTGGATTTTTAATATCAGGGTTTTGTTTGCATATGTAATGCCATCTAAGCTCATTGTGGAAACTTCAGATTAATTTCTGAGGCTAAGATGAGGCTTGAATTATAACAGAGCAGAGGGAAGCAGAGTGAGATAAAGGGGAAGAGAAACAAGGCAGTCGCAAACAAAAAGACAGACAGGCCACGGGACACAGACAGGCATTATCAGAAGAGTATTACTGTACCTCATAGGCTTTCAGGCATAGAGCTCTGACAGCTCTTATTATTGACAGAACAACAAATGGAGCTCTGTGCCAAAAAGAAAAGGTTACATTATACAACTTATGGTTTAGGAGGCAACAATGTCACCTCAAAAAGCATACTGAAAATGTCAGAATGTATTTCGCACTTTATAGGTGGTGATCTTTATGGAGCAACAGTGTCCACAGCAGTTCGTATACTGGGAGAGTGGACCTGAGAATTGTGAAAACATGGCAACGCAATTAAATTCAAATCAAATTCAAATTTTATTTGTCACGTACACAGTCATACACAGTACGATATGTAGTGAAATGCTTGGACAACTGCTCGTGACCTAAAGAAAACAAAAAAGGAAAGGCTATGAATAAGATGGGAAATAAATATGAAAAATTAAAAAGGGTAAATTTAACTAGGAAGGAATAAAATATAAATTAAGGTTAAAAATGAAATAACTGTACAACACAAATTAGAATGAAGGGTAAATTTAACTGGGAAGAATAAGATAAAATATATAAATTAAAGTTGAAAATAAAATAACTGTACAACAAAATACACAATACACAATATAGAACTATATAAGAATGTATGAAGAAATCTAAATATAAATAAATATATACACAATAACAGCAGCTGTACAAGTATTAACCGGAAATGAAGAATATAGTGACCAGTGTTGTGCAAAACCAAAGTCCAGAATGTCCAGTGTGTGTGTAAGAACTGTATGTGTGGGTCAGTACTGTGTGGTGGTGTGATTGAGAGACCGTATCGCCTGCGGGAAGAAGCTCCTCCTCAGTCTCTCTGTGTTGGTCTTCAGGGAGCGGAATCGCTTTCCTGACCTCAACAGAGAGAACAGTCTGTTGTTGGGATGGCTGAGGTCCTTCACGATCTTCCTGGCCTTGGTCCAGCACCGCCTGCTGTAGATTGAGTGCAGGTCAGGGAGCTCGGAGCGGATGGTGCGCTCAGCTGACCGCACAACCCTCTGTAGAGCTCGTCTGTCCTGCATGGTGCTGTTCCCGAACCAGGTTAAGATGTTTCCCGCCAGGATGCTCTCTATGGTGCACGAGTAAAAGTTCCTGAGCACCTTGGAGGGCAGTTGGAAGTCTCTCAAGCGTCTGAGGTGGTAGAGACGCTGTCGGGCCTTTTTCACCACGGTGTTGATGTGACAGGACCATGACAGGTCCTGCGTGATGTGAACTCCGAGGTATTTGAAGCTGTCCACTCTCTCCACTGGGCACTCGTTGATGACGGGGGTCTGGTAGTTCCTCTCCTGCTTAGTGCTGAAGTCCACTATCAGCTCCTTTGTCTTACTGACGTTTAGAAGGAGGTTGTTCCTCTGGCACCAGTTCTCCAGATTCCTAATCTCCTTCAGGTAGGCCGTCTCGTTGTTATCAGAGATCAGGCCCACCACGACGGTGTCGTCAGCAAACTTGATGATGGTGGTGGAGCTGGTAGTGGCCACACAGTCATATGTGTACAAAGAGTACAGCAGGGGGCTCAGAACACACCCCTGGGGGGCTCCAGTGCTGAGAGTGGTGGAGGCTGAGACATATTATACAACTGATGTTAATAATGGACAAATAACATGTTCTGGAGAATGAGGGATTATTCTGAGAATAGGGAAGTGCAAAGCTACAATTGTTACTTACTTTAAAGTAAACAAGTCGGTTGGCTAATGGAACACATTCTAAACAGACTTCATTTCTGGCCAACTGCAGTCCAAAGATTAGCTTAGTCAACCATGCAAGTACTGTTGTATTGAACCAGCAGAACTGATCAGGCCAAAAATAGAAACAAAGAATGGAGGAAAAGGGGGGGGGAAGGAAGAATGGAAGATCTTATGAGTTGTTATTTTACCCTTTTAAAACAAAAGGACAGAAAGTTATGTTTTAAATGGGACTGTATGCAAAAAACAGAAAAAGCAGTATGCAGCATGCGACAGTAAATGAACGTGCACGTGTTTGTGCAAAACATACATGTGCTATGTTTGTGCTGTATCCATGAGCGATTGCAGTCCTAATATGTTACCGGTACAGAGATTGAATCCTGTGCCTCAGACATTAATCATGTTTATTGTAAGTTATTAAACATTAATCATGTTTAGAATTACTCGAACATGGAATCAGATTCTCAGGATGCTATTATTAAAGTTAATTACAGTTCTTGGAATCATAAACAAACAAATGGAACGTCACCATGAGAGGTTAGACTGTAGGCGACCAAGGCTGAACCTGACTATAAGTTGAACCTTGTTTAGAATTGTTGCCCCCTATTTTCTGACTTTAGGTTTTTTTTCTCCAAATTATTCTGAGATATGTTTATACTGTAGTACTGATGGTGTACGTTGGCAAAGTTATGTATCATATGACTTTTATGATAAGCTGTGGGAGGTAGAGCACGGGCAAAGGATGAGCCTTTCCTTTTTTTAATTACACTCTGCAAAATGTAACTAAAGTTTTAGTTTAGTTACATTCAGGGAGCAGCGTCTTTTATCAGTGGGTGTGTTCAAATATGTGTAAGTTGTTGTTTGCCTCTCTGTATTAGAGTGTACCAGGCTCTAATACATGCCCTTTGAGGCCTGAGATACTCTCCCAGAGTGACCCTGAGTTGGATAAGTGGAATATTATTTCCCATGCTGTTATTGTAAATTAGAAAGTGTAGAGGTGGGGTTGTTTTTTCTTTTCTTTTCTTTTTTCTTTACACTGATAAATGAAAGTACAGCCCAGCCTTGGACATAAAGTTGCTAGTTTTTTGTTTTGTTTTAAATTTGGAGGTATTTTCAGCTGCTCGATAATTTCCCATTGGGTCACTACATCAAATCTATTTTATTCTGGGTGCCCAATGAACAGAGATTTTATGCTAATGCCATTTCTGAGGCAACTATCCATTTATCCAGGCTTGGGTCTGGCACTAGGAGTACAATGGAGTACAACACAAACATACACATCAATCAGCTTATCAGCAGCTTATATTACAACCTGACCAAATTGATGAAGAACAAAACTAAACACTTTTCCTCCATATCAAAGTTTTTAATTGTAACTTTACTAGATAAATACCAGCTAAAAGCAAAATTTTAAATGTTTGGTGCAAATAAAATATTCTAATACCCATCCTGCTAGTAAGGGAAAAACCATAAAGTGTATGGTTCCAAGAAAACCTCAATATGGTCGTCTCTGTACCATATTTACACTAACAAGCAGCTCAGCAAATAAGTTTATTTGTGAGTCTTTTCCTTGTAAATGTCCAGAAATAAGCAGAGCAAAGGAAGATGGATTGCTCTCTGGATACTTCAGTTATATGGAATAACACATACAAAGCTTTTCAGGTTAGTTAAATTGAGTAAGTTTTGAAGTTCCAATCTAACTGCAGAGCTTTTCATTGCACTGAGACAGCTCTCCCTAAAGTGATGAATGACTCCACTGTTTTAGCTATAGATCTTAATACAGCTGTTGACAGTGTTGATCATGCTCTCCCAGTCATCTCAAGCAAGCATCAAAGTCAAAAATCTGACTTGGCATCTCAGATAATCCTCTCGAGTGGATGTAAACCTCAGCACCCAACTTTCATTCATCATCTTAGTTGATTCAATTCTGTAACACAAAGTGTAAGACAGGGTAGGACAGGCATGCAAATTATAAACAATTTCATGTAGCACTGGCAAAATGAAGGGTCACGTATTGATCACATAAACTTGTGCATACCATGATGAATACGTTCCTACATTAATAACTTAATGTCTGACAAATCATTTAACACCAAACCTAATAAACTAGGTGAAAGAACCATATAGATGTCGTTTCTTTAACACTTTGTGTTCATAGATAACTAAACATGAATAAATAAAATAAATGTAACACTTTCTGGACAGGAAAATATATATTAGAAAGTATATAACCTCACTCAGTCTCAGAAATGGAGTATGTATGTGGCTTTTTTTTTAGTATTATATTGCACTGAAATACCCAAATTCTGTGTTTTCACTTTCTTGAGTTACTGGTTTGATTATGTTATAAAACATAAATTTTTATTGATTTATTTATTTAAATCCCCGTTCTGTCTAGGGTCTCATCTTGCAGAGCATTTCTGTAACTAAACGGCCTCCAGCCTGTCTCAAACCCAGTGTTTCTTCATATTAAACAATGATCCTGTCCCGTGTAACACGACAACAATCCCCTCCAAGTTGATTTCACACATAGCTGATTTCTATACTTTTTTTTTGGAAAAAACAATCAGTGTTACTTTTACATAAAACCTTAATCTTAGAACATTAATCTGTCTCATAGTCAGTCATGCAATGCACTTATGGCTTCCCTTTCACGACTGATTGTGTAGAGCACCTACAGTCGTTTATGTTTACTGGATCTCACTTTTTGTGTTGAGATTTGCATTTAATTTCATGCTTTGTCAGAATATTTCATGATAGGATATGGCCACATGTATCCACGAGATGCCTTTTTACAGTCACATAGTTTTCCACACTATATGATTCAGTGAATTCTCCTCAGCAGTAAACAGAAGGATAAAGGTGACAAACTAAAGCATTTTTCCAACTAATGACTGACTGACAATCACTAATTTCATCTTCTCTGTGAACTAAACTAAAACGTACAAGTGAAAATGACTGATTGCCTGTAGCTTTTCTTTTGACGATTATTCCAAAACCCATCTAATTGGAAAAAGATGTTTACCTTTCTATCTAGTTTCATCAGCGTGCAATCAGTTTCCCAGATTGGTTTGCTATAGCCTATCCTTGGAAATATCACTGTTTCCCACAGATTTAGATTCTATTTGTGGCAGAGTAATGGCATCTTCACATGCATATGCAAGCGGTCGTGTGTCATGTTGCACAACCTTCTTAAATAGGAGTTTAATTAAATAATAGCATCAATACATTTTTTCTTGCATTCTTTATTTACCAAGTACTTCAATAAATAACTGAACTGTATAATCAGCTGCTTCCTTTTGACTCTTTAATCCTGTCAATGAACTCCAACTCAATCGTCTTGGACTGCAGCTGGAAATTGTTGTCAGTGTTCTGCTCTGTAGTCTTTAACCTTGCCATACCAACGCTCCACCTGCTGCATGTTTAAGTTAGATTGGTCCTCATACGTAGTGTAAAACAGTGGAGTTGGAGAAAGTCGTTGGGAAAGCAGCTAACTGATATTTGCGACTGCACTTGGTCACCGAGCCAGCCTGTAGTTAAACACAGGTCAGGAAGGGCCAGCAATACCTGGTTAGCAGCAACTGAACTTTTAATATAAGAGCAAGATAATTTGTGTTAGTAAATCAGTCAGGGATGGTGTCCGTCTCCCAGATGTACTTGCTGCCATTTTAATACACTCGGGCGCCCCACCCAGGTATCGTTTATATGGGAAATGCCAGCTATATTCCAAGATCTTTCTATAACAGTCATGACTTCATCCCAGCATCTTACGCCACTAGCAATGCAGTGTTGGTTGACTACCTTGGGCAGTAGGCCAGCATCTTCTTTTTTAGTAGTTTAGATAAAATCTTAAATGTCTCAGTTGTTGGCCATCTGCAACACTGAGCTTTTCACATGACCTACTTATTGACCAGATGTAAAAAGCCAAACTAGGTTAACGTAAAAAAAAAAAGTTGTTGTACTTTTTTGTAATTTTTTTATTATTATTATTATTAATAAGAATATTATTATTTTATTTAATGAGATGTAGTCTAATGTGCTGACAGTGAGCATTTATGCTTTCCTGGTAGTAGTTTGACCACAAATATAGCATATGAGGCAACGCTGCAAATGGCATTGTTTTGGCATCTTTCCTGCATTTGTATTCTGTGCAGGGGAATAAACAGCAGGGTAATATTGGTGAAATATATCAAATGTTTTTCACAAAATGTCCCCCATTTTAGATTGTCAAAGCTGGCAGCCATTATTATTAAAACAAGTGCAAATTATAGACTTCAATATGAAGGATTGGTGGAACATGGGTATATAGATTTCTGTTGCCAGCAGTCTGGCACACTGAGCAACCTTCCTTCCTGAGGAAACTGTAACTCCAGCTGTGACCCGGCATAGATTTCACCCTATGCTCTGAACAACATGGATTTTTATCATCCTCAACATGTACATTGCTTGACACATGCAGTCATTCTCTCCCAGCAAGCCTCCAACAGATGACAGCTAGCAGGAGGTGGCAAAGTCAGAATCAACACAGTCAACAAGCAGAGGGCTTTCATGCTGATATTGTGACAGAAATAATTATAAATTTCACACTCTTTTGTGTATATATATATATACACAAAAGATATATATATATGTGTATATATATATATATATATATATATATATATATATATATATATATATATATATATATATTCTGTTTTATTATTATTATTATTATTTATTTATTTATTTATTTATTTATTTTTTTCCAGAATGTTTTTCAGTAATGTCAGGTAATAAATGCCTTTATAAACACTGGTAGAAATGAAGTTTGATCAAGTTGAAGAAAAAAAGTTTACACCTTCACTTAAAAGCTTCTAGATGCATCCATGATGCATACCAAGATGGGGACTTTGGCTTTGGTTTGTTCCTATTTGATTGCTGAAACTATGAATGTGATAATACTATAAATCTAGGAAAGTGTACCACTGCCAAATATTCATGACTCAATCTGATAAAGAATACCTCCTGTATAAACAGTGAGCTCAGCACACACACTCAACTTAATAATTTAATAGTAATGAGGGTGAACAATTGTTAAGTTTGATACAAATAAATTATATTATTATCATATCCATATATTGCTCATACTCCTTATATATACTTATATATGCTTATTAATACTTTAATAATAATATCTTCAGACAGGTCTTGTGATCCTAAAATAGGTCAATGAGGGGAAAAAAGTATCAATCATTAAGTATTTAAGAAAATGAAATGCTCTGCTACTTGAAACAGGCATAAATGCATAACTGAAAAAGAATTATGGGACAACCCCTTTACCTGGCACATTTTACGGGTTATATGACAAAACAAATGTCAGTTACTTTTATCATTCCCCCATATGATTATTAACTTTTATATTTTATGTATTAACTTAACCAGATAACAGGACATTGACTCTGTTCTTTTTTCACTTGTTTCCATGATTTTCCACTTAATTGCCTTTATTCTTTGCTCATACTGAGGCTGCTGAGTTGTGGCTGGCTTTGCGCTCTGGATAGCTTTAACTTTTGTCACTTTAGTTTTTGTTAGTTTCTTTAAAATTTTTTAATTCACAGCTGGGTGAAAGTGACTCAAGTGTCTGAATAGCTTTAGTATTACAAACATTTTTATGATGGCCCCACCACAATTTGCATGATTTTGTACCTAAGCTAAGAAAAGAAAGGTGAGGGGGCAGATGGAGAAAAAAGGTTTGAGGAGGAGGAGAAAGGAGAACAAAATGTGCACGTCTTTATTTTAGCAACCCACAGTGTGTGAGAAGAGGATGAAATTGGTTTGTTTCCAATTAAAGCCCTCAGTGGTCTAGTTAAAACCCATATCTGCTGGACTTGAGACAGTAGACAGTCCGACTGAAGAGAAATAAAGCAACAAATCCTGAGTTTTCATTTGCTAATGCAGTTCTGTCTTGCACTGAACAGTCCAGTGTAGATTACAATTTAGTTGTTGCTGTTTAATATATTTCTTTTTTTCTTTTTCGTTTTTTCCTCTGCCTTAGTATGCGTTGGTGGTTAGAATTATACTAGCAAAATGTTTGGGTGTGGGGTTTTTTTTGAGTTGAGATAGAACTTTTTAAGCTTGTGAAAGACTTTACTTTATTTGTTTGCAGCTATAACTCAAAATATCTCATCTTTTCTAAGAAAACAAGTGCTTTTCCACAAAACAGATTATTTTTTTATTTCAAGCGTTCTTCCTGAAATCATTACAATCCTCAGACACCCCTGCTAACTACTTTGTCATGGATTGTTGTATCTCTTGGTTTTGCTGTGCCCTTTTGACATTTTAGGAAATATCTTCTATGTTCTTCATATTTTCTATTGAAAAATCTTTCACTTGATACCCATTTAGTTTTTTCCTTTTCTCTTCCTGAGAAAAAAACTTGAATCCAGTATTAACGTTCACGTCATGTGTTCAGTGCCAAATTTGACTTCACAGAGTAATAGTCATAATACACGGCAATAAATCATCAATGCATCAGGACTGACAACAGACACGCACGCACACACACCCATACATGCACTAAGATGTCAGCATGATGAGGCCAGATGTAACTATCTGTTTGATGTTTCATGGTTTGTCCAGATGGGACAGTGCTGGAAATGATCAAGTAAATGATCAAGAGATGAGACAAGATGAGAAATGGAGGAAATGTGGTGGAGGGGAAAAAAACGTGTCCGTACATTTTGTCTGTGGTTGTGAAGGGAAGAAATAAATTGGTTGGGGAGGAGGTTTAAAAAAAAGAAAAAAGAAAAAATGTATAATCATCAGTCTGTGTTTTGATACACATGTGAACTGCATCTCTTTCTGTGTGTGTCGATGAGTAAAATACAGTGAGAGTGAGTGCTAGTTTCTTATGAGTTTATAGAATGTTTCCCCCCTTTGTTCTACATGGTTGTCAGCAGAGATGCCATAAACTTTATAGGAGACAGAGGGAGTGGAGCTAATAACAAAAAGATGGGTTTGTGCAGCAAAAAACACAAACTTCTGATGTCTGAGGAAGAGACCGGTTCACAAAACATTTCACACTAAATAAAATCCTTATACAGAAGCTGCTATGGTTGTGGATTCATCTAGTTTTTAATCTCCTATATGTATTTTTTTCTGTTCCAGTACACTCATTCTTATAATAGTGATATGGCTGGTGTTATTTTTTTATTTCTTTGTGCAGTTAAAAGTGCATTTACATGTAAAATACATAAGTGGCAGATGCTTTACCTGAAGTTTATTTTAAACAGCCTGCACTTAATTCTCTGCTCCAAAATACTTACATGGCAAAGAGTAAGGTAAGTGGGTTCCCTCAAAAGATGTCAGTTTAAACAGAAAAAGATTCTTTGGCACATCAGTTTCATTTAATGCAATGTTACTCACTAGAGTTTCCAACTATAGCTCATGTGATACTTTTGAAGATCAATAATATTTCTATGATCCTAGCCTTCCTGTGGTGACCATGTGCTTTTTAAAATGGTGTTTAATGTTTGCCATACAGGTATTTGCAGTATTGCTTGCTGACATATTTCTGTTATAACTGCATATTGCATACAGTACCACACACGGCTGAAAGAAAATGTATTGCCGCTGGTAGAAGAGTTATTACTTTAAACATTGAATGACTTCAGCCACATGGAAGTGGTTTGATTTTATTAAACTTTTATTAAACAATATAAAGCAGAGGCTTTACAATGCACATTTTTTCCCGTCATTTCCTAACTGTGCCGCTTGTGAGGCGAGTTCTGTGGGGATGGTGAGATCTGATTTAAAATATACGGTGCTTTGCTCTCCCAACACAACCTACGAATCCAATCTGTCACACAAACTCAATGCAAGAGCTAGTTATTTGAATCTGTCCACCACAGCTTTCATACATTGTCAGTACTTTGCAGATTATATATGGTACAGCTTCTCCTGTGCAATACATATAGTAGGTCTACAACACATTGCTCTGACAAACAAGGATGATGATAAACAAGTTTCTTTCACATTGCGGAGATGTGTTTATTGCAGATTCTCAGATACTTTAGCCATGTTTAGAATGAATCTGTTGTTGCATCTGTTCTTCTTTTCATCTCCATCTGTCAAGATATTTTTGCTGTTCTGAGGAAACCATACCACCATACAACATATGGAATGCATATTATCATAATGTTAATGATATAAAATTGTTAAGTTTTAGCAAGTTGTCTACTATTTACATGGATTATATGGATAGGTTTGACGAGATTCTTCACAGTTAGGGTTGTTCCTGGTGACTAAGTTGATGATGACAGTTGAAATGGGGTGTTGGCGCTCTAGGGCCAACTGGTGGTAGTTGTGTTCACACCAGACATGAAGCAATGTTTACTTTTGCATTACTTCCAGAAAAACGGTCTCTATGACTGATAGTTTAAGCCATACAGCTCTGGCTACCCTCAAATCCAATGGGAACAGCAAGCTTCTTTTCAGTTTCTTTCTGAATGCAGGTGGTGTCAGTAAAATCAGTA
The DNA here is from genome assembly GCF_057382095.1 of Aulonocara sp. 'chitande type north' Nkhata Bay. NCBI lineage: Eukaryota > Metazoa > Chordata > Actinopteri > Cichliformes > Cichlidae > Aulonocara > Aulonocara sp. 'chitande type north' Nkhata Bay. The sequence continues at coordinate 16,016,012 of NC_141356.1, read as the reverse complement.
TATGGGAGAATCACAGCTGAAATGCTTTTGTGATGCACCATCACACATATTTGTCTTTAAGCTGAGATATTTTCAGCAGTCGATAATTTGTATGAATTCTTTTCATGGACTATTTATGTAGCTGCACTGTGGGAAAGCGTAAGTGCATATAAATATATAGTTACAATGCCATTACACCCAACTTAATAGTACTTCGGGTGCCAAGGTAGCAACATTTAGCACACATTCCTAATTACAGATGTTACAAGCAAGAAACAAGTATTTCAAAGCAATTTTAACAGCTAAGTAATGACAGCTGGTTGTCCTTGAACTGTGCCTATCTATAACAGTAAGGGCCTAGTTTTTTTTATTAATCTTGTTACCAATGGTAGCAGGTTAAACAGGATGTAAGATGTGCTTTTGAAAAGGCACTAGCTTATGCTAATGTGCTCATTAGCGAGGGTGACCTTTATAGAAGGTATATTATTGCCTCAAAATGAAACCCACATAACTTGAATTTTGACCTTTTTTAAAAGTTATCTTATTAATTGAATCCATCATTAACCCGACTATTGATGACAGTGTGATAGATTCAAAAACTGGATTAAATCACATTTTTCTTTTGCACAAACAGTAACATTTATAATATGAAGGCATACATTCCTGTGCATTTAATGGGACATTAGTATGTTTCATTTAACCCAGTTAAAGGGTAGAGTTCATGCCTCAAAGAGACACAGCTCCCATTAAAAAGTTCTGATGCTATGGGGAATCTCGACTTGGAGAAGAGGCAATGACTCTTTCAGAGGTGAACTCATCTGGCTTGGGACACATAATACATTAAGGCACAAACCTCTTCCCATCTGCACAACCATAGCTCCAGTTTAATGAAGTGGGTTCCCTCTGGTATCTTTGGATCGTATGGTATGCATCATATACCTGCAATACAAAATGAATATTTGATTTAATCAGCGCTTACTTCAAATTATTTTTAAATGAGCATTCATGCCGACTTCATCAACGTCTTGATATTGTTAAAGATATGTTCACTGAACTCTTTGCGCAGCAGGACTGGAGCTTAAATTACTCAAATAGCTGGTACACTGTGACGAACGTCTGAGATCATCAAGAGGAAAATGTGAGCTTAATTTTTTATATATTTGATCAATTCCAGCTCAGATTTTGCAATTTTGTATTTATATTCTTCGGCATTAGGCTGTTTTGAAAATTTACTGTAATATCTACAACATGCTTTCAAAATATTTTTGAAACAAAACAAAGAGTTCTGCTGGTAAAGAAGTCGAACGGGTAAAAGAACAAATGATATGTATGCAGGGAAAACAAAGTGAAGAAAAGGTTAATGAACACAATTCTTGGAGAATACTTTTGGATTCCCTGTGGAAATATATAATAGCTCATTTGTAGCAATGTTATTCAAATCAAATAGTTTTATAGGCAGTCTTAAGAAATAATAAATACTCCATAGAGGTGTTTTCTAAATATAGTCATCCAAATTACTTGTGTAAACAGACAGCAGAGCTGTATGTTGTTACTGAGATGGACGAAAAACAATAAATGTGAAATGAGATCCATTTGAGAGAACCAATGTTTCAAGGTGTTCAAAAAATTATTTTTATGTGTTTGTAAAATGTGAAAACCAATAGAAGCTACAAATGTTGGATACAGCCTGCCCTGCAAGAAAACATAACATTTTAGCAAATACAATGAGTGCACCGTTTTGTTTTTCGTTTGTATTTAGAGAGGTGGAAAAAGAACATGACCTGCAATTTGATTGTCTAAAAAATAGAGAAAGTGTTTTTTTTCTGTAATAACTTTGGTGTAAGCGAACACATAAATAGATGATGATGACAATGAACAGTAATAAACAGAGAACATGTTTGGAATCATCTCTGGTAGCCAAGAATTGCAATTTGGGGCAACAGTGGGCTCAGACTCATCAAAACTAGAAAGCTGGAGAGTGGTGAAAATATTTCCATATCTAATTTATCACAGTGTCTGCAGAGAAACGTTCAGAATTAAGGTAAAATGACACCAATCCATCAACCTGACCTGCTTTATATCACCAGCACAGGCTGGTGATGGTGTAATAGTGTAGAGATTATTTAGTTGGCACAATTTGGGCCTCTTATACCTTTTAATTATTGCTTAAATGTTGTTATGAGTTGCTGAATGTCCAAAGGTTGTCTCAAGCTACTCTCATGGACACTGTGATGAGTTTGTTATCAGCAGATTTTCTATCTAGTATACCTTTGCAATACTGTAAACCCATAGACTCACAGCATGTAAATATGTAAGTGACAAATCTGAGGTGACTACTTATGTTATCAGGCCATCGTGGATAACCAAGTATACAGTATTGGGATGATTTAATGGAATAATACAGAACAGCCTTTTCCAGGTCTTTTTTTTATCCATCTATTCATTACTGCTGTGACACTGAAGTTCTTGTGTCTGGACCCTCAAAAACAACCATGCACAAACTCAGTTTTCTCAGTAAGTTTTAGTTCACTTGAAGACAGGTAGGACAAACGAAAATTCCTTTTAGGGCCTGTGGTAAAAAGCACTTTAACACTTGGCCATTCGCATTCCATGTCCTAAATGGCAAGGTGGTATTTTCAGTAGCTGGGTAAGTTTTTATGGACACTGGGTCACTCACAACATCCACCACAGTTGCCTTGGCCTGCAGCATCAGGTGAAATTCAATCCCCTTACCTCGCTACTGCAGTCTGGCAACCAAACCAGGCAGGAGCACCCTCTTCCCATTATAGAAAAAAAAAATGCATGGAAGCCAAACATGTCGGAAAATTAGACACCTTGAAAATGCATTTTTTTTCCCATCTTCAATTCTGTGTAAAACTCATGTCTGCCCTCCTTGAACCTTAACAGATCTGCTTTGTTAAAAAAACGCCTCTTATATTAACAAAATTTAACATATTGTGTGTAGAGGAAGTCTAAGGAGTAAAATGCATGTACTTATTTTGCAAAGACAAATTGGGGATTAAACGGGTTATTAGGTACCACAACGAAGTATTTGGACTTTCTTACTTCCCACCTCTGTCACAAAGTCAGTTATTCTTCATGCATATCAGTCTGTCCAATTAGGAAGCGTAAACCATTTTAGGTCAATTTTACATTCTTTGGTGCAAATAAAAGTGGCAACAGGTGCAACAAGATGATCCCCAAAAAACAAATGCTTTTGCAGGAAGTGACCACAGAACGTTGTTCTCTCCTTATCCTTCCTGACTGATTGTGCTTTAGTTTTGTTTCTTGCTTGTGTCCTTGTCACTGCTGGTACCACAGAAGCCCATTTAAGTTGCACAGGTAATGCAGCTTCTCCTCAAGGGCACATCCATATGTGCTGTCACATAAAGGTTTGCTGTGTCTCTCAGCACAGCCTCAAGAGTGTGGAAGACATACCAGGAGTCATGTGCATAATTCTGACTAAACTGTCAGAATTGGACACAATAAAGGTGGCATGATAACCCTAAATTATTTAGTGGGACATGTGCTCACAGCCCCGCATCCATGCAGATCCATTTTTATTCTTGGGCTTTTAAATGAGTCTGACTTCTGATTACTTTGTATGTGCTTTTAACTTTTGTTTTTACCAATCTGATAGGATGTAATGCAGCTCTACCAGCAGAAGTGTCATGAACGGCTGTGTGTCAGGCAAGGCAGGACCCAAACACAGGACTCAGAGACAAGGGAATTCACTCAAGGAGGAACTTTAAAGTAAATACAAAAAAAATAATAATAATTACAAAGAAACTCTAATAAGGAAGAAACTATGAACTGGGAACTAGAAAAATGAAAACCACAGAGTACAGGGAAACACAGCAAATGGGCCACGACGTGACAATGAGCAGAGGGACACTGAAGACTAAACTACACAAGAGGAAGGGCAACAGATGGGAATACAGCTGGAACTAATACAGACTAACAGGGCAGGGGAAAGAAAAAAACTAAACACTCTGTACACAGGACAAAAAACTGTCAAAATAAACCTGAATGTACGTTAAACACAGAGACAAAGACTGAGCCACACAAGCTTGACACTGGGACCGGAGAGAAACAGACATGGAAACATTACTGACTTTGGTGTTCCCTTTCTGTCTCCTAACATGGAGACGAGAGAAAAACAAACACGAAGACAAGACTGACTAAACATGGAAGCTGCAACATAGGGGAGGCATGGTAACAGAAACCTAAATACTAGATGACAAAACTAAGAAGCCCTACGACTACATTTATAAACAGAAGGAACTATAATAACCAAAACAGGAACAGAATCTTAACCTCAGAATATTAAATAAACCAGAAACAAAAGACCAAACACATAAACGCTGGGTCTCAGACCCAGAACGTGGACACAAAGTTACCAGTAACTATTTGACAGCTGCCATTAATCAACAAAAAGAGAAAAGGGACAAGTTGCTAACAACTAGTTGCCAGAGTGGTAAAGAAGTGATTATAATGTCAGTTATATTGGTTGGTCAAAAGTTATTTGTCACTAAGCGTGCAATGCATTTTCGCTTCAGCTTGTTCCATCTCTTTTCAAAACACATGGAAGAAAATGCTCTGCTCCCAGTTTGAGCTGAGGAATTTAGACAATCTGATGCTACTGTGTGGAGACTAGGATCTTAGCATACGAGATGACTAAAGTGAATAAATGTATATGCAGTCTGCCAGTGCTAAGAAAAACCTAGAAGAACTGGATATGGATGAACCTTCATAAGAGAGATTCATAACTTCCAAGGGCATTAGAGCTTCTGAATAAACATGGTTTCTCTATTTTCCATAAGGATAGTAGTGATATTAGAATGAATGGCTGTGATTTGCAGCCTATGATTAGCTGATGAATGGGAAGCACAGTCGCAGAACTAAAAGCCCTGCAGCCAACTGGAATAGTCAAGATAATCGCATATGCTCAGCTATTTAATATCAATACTGTGGATATGAATTTCCTTATCCTGAAAAACAAACAGAAATGATTCATCGAGTGCAAAAATACCATTAGAGGCACTACATGTACGAATGAGCTAAATAATTAAAGGTGTCTGCTCTTGGGGGAAACCCCAGTAACTCCATGATTGAAGCAGTCATACAATATTAGGCACATTTCCGGCTGTTCTATTGTGAACATACATTACATTTGAACATTTATAAAATTAGAAGGCTCTAATGTCTAAATGTAAAACCTAATACTGATTGTCTTTTTAAATATCTTTTTGTTGATAGGTGGAGTATTAACATTACAGAGGAACAAGGAGATCGTTTAAAATTAGCAGAGTGCCAGATGTTTGATTTCGGCGTTATGTGCCCAAAAGTGAAATGAAAGGAAAATCCAATTTTGTATTCTAGCACAAAATGTGAGAGAGGTGGCACAAAATTTCAAGTCAAAGTGGCTACAATATATAAATTTCACTTGTTTACTTTACTCATATCACAGTACAAAGGAATGCTTCAGCACAGAGCCTTCACAAACTGTACACACAAGCTTACTTCACGAGGGTGATCAGGTGCAGTTTTCAGCGGATTCCAAATGACTATAGACACTTTAAAGAGAAGTAAATTAAAGTTTACATTTTTTAATTTCAAGAAAATTTTTTTAGGAGAGATGTTCTGTTTAGCAAGCAATAGAGCTTTTGCAGACACGTGACCGCTTACCGCATGGTATTAATTTGTCAGCTGCTTTGGACGTTAACAATCCTGACACGTTGAGTGAGTGAAAAACCTTCTAAACAAGGGTGTAAGAAGCAAAACACTTTAATGTCAAGTATCTTGCTCGTTGTGAGGAGAACTTGGGTGGGTGCTGAAGATGGATGTCTACTCCCTCCGAGTGTGTTTACTGATACTGTGAAGTGCAACTCTGACTTCACCCCACACGATTTATATCATTAAGTGATCAACAATCCTTCAAGGACGAGATCTAAAGGCCTAAAAAAGTTTGGATGTTTATTGGTATTTTGTGTCAAGATCAGTAACAAACCTCAGTCACTGCCTGGAACTGAACCTAAACCTTTTTTAAGTGGGAAAACTCACACGTAGAAAATAAACTCTCATGTGATGTGAGAAAGTAAACAAACTGTTTATCAGAAGAAAAAGTAGTTAGAGTTTTAGAATACTAAAGTTGGCTTGAGACATTGTTATTGATTATTCGGCTCTTGTCAGCTGTCCAGCAATGAGTGGGTTGCATGTCTGATCTGCTGAGAATAACTAATTGCAACAGTATTGAGAATAACTAAATATGTTCCTGTTGGATTTCTTATGTTAGAACCGTAACTTCAGTTCAAGAGTGAGGCTGCAAGTGAGGTGGAAGAGGATGTGATAATGAGCAGGAGTGTAGGGGTGGAGGAGGCAGATGAAGAAGAGGAGAAAGGGAAAAAAAAAAAGAGAAAATGAAAATAGTAAATGTAAAGCTGTTACTTGTCGACAAATATTACTTGAAAACACACACTGGTCATTTTAAAATTCAAGTAACTTATAACTGATTTTAATTATCTGCTGTATCAGATAAATTGTGTTTTTGGTCTTCTTCTATACAAATGATTAAAAAATATTCTCTTTCTGTTGTTGCTGTCCTGATGATTGCTAAACCCAACAGCACAGCAGAATATAGGGAAAAAAAGCAGAGATATTTCTATGAAACTTTAGGATCAGGACACTACCGGTTCTATTATGGTGGACAGTTTTTTAAGCAACATGTGCATGATGTTGAATGCAACACCTGCATAAAATAAAAGTAGACTGATCTACTACTTAGTAGTCTAGCTTTTTTGTTAAGTATTACTCATATCTTAATATTTATAGGATTTGTTTTCACCTTGTATATAGTACAAAGTTTTGTGTTTGGAAAATCAAAATCAAAAGTAGTGTATTTCAGATTATACCTTCATAATAAATACAAGACATAATTGTTCTTATTGTTTAATTATGAAGAATTATCATACAAAAAAGTCAGTAACTGCATTTTAAAATATTCAATAAACATTCAAAAACAATGTGAGTGATTGAAAATAATAATAAAGCTGTAGTTGTGTTTTTATGTTTTAAAGCCTACAGTTGTTATTTTAGTGCAAGTATGCTGTATATTTTATCATACCTATGTAATCCCGTTTAAATGCTCTACAATTTGAATGAGATTCTGTAGTTTTAAGGATGCAGTGATTTTCCGTCTTTTAAACATAGACACAAAAGCCTAAACACAGACGTAAGTCACTTTCCAAAATTCAGCAACAGTGCTACATGTTATTACATTTTCTCCCTCTGTACCTGGATAGTGCCTGCAGCACCAAAGGACTCCGTGAGCCCTGGCAGCATCTGTCCCTCTCCTTCTCCTTCAGTTTGCCTCATCATAAACTCATCATCATAATTTGTTTACGATTTACTTTTGCTTGTGTTTGACAAGGCTTGTGTCCTTGCCAGATGTGTCACAAATCGCGTCTTAACTGAAATGGCTCCACACATGACTCAGTTTACGATCATCAACTGAGTGAGCGAACACATGTGAGCCGTAATGCATTTATACAGCCATATTTCACATATCACTATGACAGGCAGAAGAACTAGGAGTTCCTACCAATCATTGAGATGATCCCAATAATTTCGTTACTTTCCACTGTGTTCCTGATAATCATAAACTACAATTTTACTCCAAATTACCAAAATGTGGATATTTTAATATGAGAATTGATTTTATGAACAAAAATATCTGGTATCAGAAGAATTGATATTTCCGTATCGATCCATGCACCACTAATGCACTGTGTATGCAATACTTCCCCCCTTCATAACATAGATGGTGTGGTTAACAATCCTAACAGCACTTATCCTACTGCATAAGAGAGAAAAACCTCTGGATAGTTTTCCCCACTTCCAGGAAAGAGCGAACATGTGCAGGATCAGCAGGGGTGTCTTGTTTACATACACTGATGAATGATTTAAGTTGTATTTTAAACTTATACTTTTATATTTCCTGTATCTCATTCAGTCTCTTTTTATGTGTTAAATGGCTCAAATGTTTCTCCTCCACTTTTATCCGTGTCATCCTCACACAAAGAGGTGTCTTTCACACGAAACCAGAGGTTGAACCTACAGACCTGTCTTCTCATATTTTGAAATGATGCAAATTCATTTCAAGACAGCAGCGACATGAGCATGAACTTACGGACACATCTGTGTCTCAAGTGTCATCTTTATGCAGGGATTCTGAAATATAGCAAAAGTAAGGCGAACACATTAAATGGGAATCTTATAGTGACAATGATATTCTTGATTGAATGCATTAGTGGGAAAAAACAAGTTGATGGGAAGATCATAGACCACCAGCACAGCGTTATTAGTTTTATTGAGGTTTAAGGGAAATTATGATTACACGGCTTGGCATTAGCTTGTCGGAGTAACTTGCTTTGTCTGTGAGTTTGTAAGTTAAAGTTTAAATGAAAAGGACAAAAATCCACATCATTACATCACATTCACCCATCTGTACTCTTTGTTTGTTGCCACATTATTTTAAAATCTTTGTGGTGATTTGCATTACTTTACTAAATGTCTCCAGTTCATTAAGATAGCTGATTAGTTTCAAGCTTTTATACCTAAAATCTTACGGAAAAGAATGAACCAAGACTCCCAAAATACATTTTGGCAAGAAACATCCAATCACCAAGCTTCAGCTATATCCATCATTATGAAGTAGCAACAACAGCTGCGGCGTAGATCAGTTCACTTTTATATCCAATTTTACTTTTAATTTTACTTTTGTCAGCAGCTGCAACATGTTCATTGCACAAATTTGGCCCCATGGATTTCACTGAATAAAGTTCACACAGAATGCATATCTTAAAACACCTGCACCAAGTCAGTGACAGCAGATACTGCTTTTTAACTTCTTTTAGTTTGATTGTCTGTTACTGGGAAAAGACTCAAAGTGTTACGTCCTTCTGCCTTCGGTTCAGCCTTTGCGCTACACAGATATTTTTTAACGTTCAGACACAGATTATAGGATACAGACATCCCTATTCCATAAGAACACCCACATATAAAGAACAGAGGTGTATATTTTAATTAGCCAGCAATGATGACTGAAGGTAATATAATCTAATTAGGCAGCAACCAACACAGAAAACATTTTATGATTAAGTTAGCTATTTTTGACGATTGAAGGTGCTATATGTTTTAATTAGCCAGCCATGAAAGACTGAGGATATATGTTTTAATTAGTGTCGTCTCCTGTGGCCTTGAGGCCTAAGGGTTTAAACATTAGGTACACTGTTAATCAAACCTGCAGAAATGAGACTAATTGTTTTCATACTGCAGTTCTCATGTGGCGTGACAGAAATAATCCTTTCACATGGCACATCTTTTTTTTTTTTTTTTTTTTTTTTTTTTTTTTTTACCTTCTACATTTCAGTAGTGAGAGTTAGGTACAACTAGCGCTGCTTGCCCTACTTTTATCTGCTCCCAAGTGACCTGTGGGTTTCAGCAGGTGTATATATATACAACTCTATTCCTTAGAACTGCAAAACTGTTGCATCCTGTTTTGATATTCACAGGAACAACAACAACAAAAAAAACATTGTGTATGTAACAGCCTGGGGCAATTTCCAAATTGACTTCCACTATATTATAATGATCCCCAATCCTTAAGTATAGCTACATATCTACAAAGTTTTTACTAGGTTGCAAATTAAACCTCTCATGTATTTAAAAAACAAAAAGGAATCTTGTAGTTAGCCAGTCAATTGTAAGTTGACATTTTCAACTATGTAAAAACTATTAGCACTGAGGTAAGATATTTTGTGCACACTGTATGGTTTTGTGATCTCCAAAAAATACTTTTGCAAAGATGTCCCCAAAAAAAAAAAACTAAGTGGAGAATAAAACACTGGCACAAAAAGAGTCTTAAACAATCAGGAAATACTAATGCAGCCTGCGCTACTTCACATGATGTATTATGTTCCTTATGGTGCATTTAACAACTCTGTAAATGATACTACTGACTCCTGCACATTTATTCATCAGGGTGTTGCTCTGTAAATTTGACTGCCTGTCACAATTATTTTGTTATTGTTTAAATTTCTTGTAATTCTTTTTAAATAAAAAGATGTAAAATTTTTGAATGTACTAGAGGTGAAATTCTAGCAACTGAAAACATGACACAGAAAACACTTTGCATATATGCTACTTAAAACAGCAGCCAGGTCTTTTGTTTCTTGCACTATGGCTACAGTTATGTGTAATGGAGCATATATCACCTTAGTGAGAACAGAGATACTCAACTGAATGATTAACCTGGAACTGGATTGTTTATTGGACCATTACATACATGTACCTCAGGTCCTGCCAAGGTCTATTAATTTAAAAGCACAAAAGGGTCATTTTAGGGAAATAAATAAAAAGTCCTGCTTCCCACGTGATCTCCTCAGACTATGCTGTTTTTCTTTTACTATGACTTTACCTTGCAAAGGTTTACTTCATACTATGGATGTTCTCTGAGTAAAATGCTTTTGACCTTGAATGTCATGGTTTGAAATTTTGAGGAAGTTTAGAGAAACCAAAACAGATGATTTTAGCCTATACTGACTAACCCAGACTATTTGCATCTTGAAAAAAAGATACCAGGTTTAAATTTGTATCTGAGTAGAGATGCTATATCCAGTCATCTGATGCACTGCGTTTTCCAGTTTTTCTCAACATCCATATATGAGGTTGCATATGGAACTCATTGACTCTGTCTCTTTCATTCAATAAGATGACTCAAATAAAATAAGCTTTCTTTCTGTCTCTATGTGTTTGTGACCACACATAGGATAGGTTGGTGTTACTTGTGTATAAACTGGCTTGGTTGTGTGTCTGATTCTGTCTATAGGCAAAGAATTGTTTGGTTATGCATGGCTTCTCTTTAAGAGGGAGTGCTGTGGATTTGATGGGTTCTGGAGACCCGTTTCATTGTCTCATTCACCCACAGAAGCACACACGCATATGCACATACTCTGTCTCACTTTCTTTTGTTCTGGCCAGTTAAATTGATATTCTCACCTCTCAGCCATATGCTGCAGCGTACAGTATGAGTGCAAAACTGGCCAGTGTGCAGTCCAGACTTGTGGCCCATTAAAACCGTTTGGAACATAATGAAAGGGAAAATATGACAAAGCGAGCCCTGAAGTGTGGAACAGCTGTTAGTAAAAATTATTAACAAGGATCATAGTTTTCAAGTGCCAAGAAAAATCCCCAGTTTCAAAAATGTATATATATCTTTCCCTTTAAAAAATAATAATAATTTGCATCACTGCTCATACCTCTCCTCTTGCCCAGTTTGTGTTAGGATAGGCTTTGGTTCCCACATAACCTTGAACTAAATATAGTTAAAGACAAGGATGGATGCTTTCTGTCATATGTATATTTTACATAGCCTCTAAACTTTTTGGCGATGTGGGATTCATGTGCATATTATATAGTTTTGTTACAATTTAATTGTAATTGACCATCAGAGTTTATGTTTTACAACATGTTAGAGAAATCATGGATCACCCACTAGCTCTATGGCCCTTATCATACTACCATACTCCCTAATCCAATCTTGTTTTGAATGATTCAATCAAATTTCCAGCAATTGACTTAAATCTCCCACATAAATATATCAAACCAACACAATACCATCATGCTGTTAAGAAGACACCCATTTTGTACCATGCTGTTTGCTTCATGTATCACTCTTTTACAAAGGTAATTTTACAAATAATAATCTGATATGTAATATACTATAATACTTCTTGCCATCTTCTATATTAGACCTTACTGTCTCTCTTTGTGTATTTTTATTAGTTTACATTTTTAATAAATTACTCCAGCCTAGCAGGCACCTTAACAAATGTTCATGTGAACTGAAATAATTAATTTGCTCTCTGGAATGTCAAAAAAAATTACAAAGTAAGTCTGTGATCTTGGGAGCAGTTACACTGATATATATTTTTTATTAATTGTTTTTTTATACTTGTTTGTTTGGAGGGTACACATATCAGTCAACATGGGAACAGGAACTCATATAATTTCAAAATAATAGCAGGTGAGTGCTTCTATTTGGGATAATGACAGGAACAAACAGAAAAGCACGAGTGCTGACACGAATACCAGTGTTTCCAATAATAATAATGTGGATAGAAGAAAGAAAAGAGATGTCCTTTCATTAGTTAGCAGTGGACACAAATGATGACAAATGATGGCGGTTGTGGTATTATCCATGTCAGCTAACCCTGTTGCACTGTTCAACGTGTAATAGCAGGGGATAATAGCTTCTCAATTATTCATATTGCCCCTGCACTCTATGGAGAATACTGTCACACAGCCACTATATGTCTTGATCTAATTAGCCAGAGGACAGACGTAGTGAGAGGAAGAGGGGAAAAAAAGGATGGAGTGATGAAAAAGGGAAAGGAGAACAGCAGGAAAGAGAGAGATGCAGGAAAAAGGAGGGTGAAACAAGAATGTTATCAAGAAAGGGAAGGAACAGAAGTGTGGAAGTCATGTTTTGCCTGGAAGCTTTGTAAACACACTTCAAACAGTGTTTGTTGTAAAGTACTTCCTGAGTGTATGGAATTTTCTCTGCGTGATTCGCATTTTATGTGGTGTGTACATCCGCACATTCATTTACACAGGTTACATCTCTGGTTAATGTAAAAGCAAATGCAGATGTTTTAGTTACTTTACTTCTTCCTATGCATTTTGTTGTCAAAAATGCAAACAATACAGGGTGGGCCATTTATATGGATACACTGTAATAAAATGGGAATGGTTGGTGATATTAAAGTCCTGTTTGTATATGTGAGGGGGCAAACTCCTCAAGATGGGTGGTGACCATGGTAGCCATTTAGAAGTCGGCCATCTTGGATACAACTTTTGTTTTTTCAATAGGAAGAGGGCCATGTGACACATCAAACTTATTGGTAATGTCAGAAGGAAAACAATGGTGTGCTTGGTTTCAACGTAACTTTATCCGGTCGTTAAGTGATGACGTGACAAATCCTACTTCCGGGCCTAAAGTAGTCTGCGTTTAATATGGCTTTTGTGTTGTTAACATGTTTAATGTTTTGTATTTTCTTCTATTTAATCTCAAAAGGCTCCTAAAACAGTCAGTGATCACTGTTGACCTCCCTCGGCTTTTATTACCGCTAATCATTTATTTAAGCTCAGTTTTTAAAACCTTAGGATGTAACTACAGTCCAGCCCATGCATAACCCTAGAAACGTCACTGCTGTTTAGTTTTCTGTCTTCATTTATGTTGGAAGTGATAACAGAGCTGTACGTTTTAATTTGTTTCCAAAACCCCGCAGTCAGTACATGCTATATTGTATTTAGATAGAAGCTAGCAAGCTAACTTCCTGCTAACTTCTAACTCCGTTAAATGTCATAAATTCCGTTTTCATGGACGCCTGAATGTTAAACTCAATTGTTACACCTGGCAGAGCAGAACGCTGCTCATTTTATTAAAGATGAAAGACTTTAGACAGTTTTTCAACTCTCAGTAATGCCATAGTGATCGTTTGATATATGGACCTGCAGCGGAGTTTAGGCCCAGACACGGCTAGTGACGTCAGACTTAACGACCGGATTCTTTCATGAGAATCTCTGGCAAGATCTGACAACTGCTGTTCTCAAATGCTGTCCATCTAATCTGACTGAGCTGGAACTGTTTTGCAAAGAAGAATGGGAAAGAATTTCAGTTGCTAGATGTGCAAAGCTGGTAGAGACATACCCTAAAAGACTGGCAGCTGTAATTGCAGCAAAAGGTGGTTCTACAAAGTATTGACTCAGGGGGCTGAATAATTACGCACACCCCACTTTGCAGTTATTTATTTGTAAAAAATGTTTGGAATCATGTATGATTTTTGTTCCACTTCTCACGTGTACACCACTTTGTATTGGTCTTTCACGTGGAATTCTAATAAAATTGATTCTTGTTTGTGGCTGTAATGTGCCAAAATGTGGAAAAGTTCAAGGGGGCCGAATACTTTTGCAAGCCACTGTATGTTGTCTGATCAATTTCTGTCATTTAGGCATCCATTCTGCTTTTTATCAATGGTTCATGTAGGTAGTGGTGGCATAATACTGTGCGGGATATATTTTTTTTAGCCTTGTTTAAATGCCACAGGTTACCTGAGTATTGTTTCTGACCATGCCTGTGTCCCTTTATGACCACGGGATAATGCACCATGCTACAAAGCTCAAATTATCTCAAACTGGTTTAGTGAACATGGAAATTAATTCACTGTAGTTAAATGGCCTCCACAGCCGCGAGATCTCAATCCAGTAGAGCATAATTGTGATGTGGAGGTATGGAAGATTTCCATCATGGCCATGTCGTTGAGCAACAGAAACTGTGTGATTCTAACATGACGTTTTGAACCTAGGTGTTTCCAGCACCTTGCTGAATCTGTACTGTGAAAAAAAAAAAAAAAATAAGGCAGTTCTGTAAGTAAAACAGTGCAAAACCCAGTAAAGGTATAACTAATATAATGATTGACTGGTACCTACAGTAGTTTATAATATTAAGTTAATAATTCACAATAAACCTGATGCTCTTTTTCCCTTTCAGATATCATGCAGCATGTGATTCATGTTTTAAGCATGAATCACATTTAAGCAAAAAATAAATACAAACGGTCACAGATATGAAAATCTATAATAAAGAATACGTTGAGAGTAAAAAAGGTACTTTAACCATTGAGTAAAATATTTACAGGACAATTTGCAGGATTTACTATGACACTGCAATGATTTATGCATTTCTTAATGAAAATTCATATTTATTTATAAGGCACACCTATGCATAATATAAAGAAAATGTAAATTGACTTACTGCACCAAAACCCTGACACAGACTCAGACTGCTTTCAACTAAACAACAGTATATGAAAACACAGCATAATAGTAAATACAAGGAAAACACGCTGTTGTTTTTAATTTGAGTTAAATGAAGCAACCAGACAAAATATTATTATTATTATTATTATTATTATTTTTTTTTTTTTTTTTTTTTTTTTTTTTTTAATTTTACTATTTAATTTGTAAAAATGTGTATACACACACACACACACACACACACACACACACACACACACACGTAGGAAAATATTTAGTATACACATCCAGAAATGCATACACTATTATATATTGTACATATATTTATTAGTTTCAGGTTGGCCATTCTTGTATTTTGCTCGTTTGTGTTGTTGTGTTTGCACATCTCTGTTGCTTGTGGGGCTCGCACACAAGAATTTCACTCGCATGTGCTGTGCCAGTGTGCCTGCACATGTGATGTGACAATAAAAGTGATTTGATTTGATTTGATTTTGATTTGAAATACAACATTAAACCCAGTGTACCTCAATGAACTTGTTCCACTGAAACTTTTCTGATCTGCCATTGATGCTACTAAGACTGCTAAAGGTGGTCTGTGGTTTAAAGCAATAATATTCTAGCTGCGGTTCCTTAAAAGCAGATCAAGATCATTTGGCAAGTCAACACCTTGAACGCTCATGTTTCTCATACCAGTCCACATCAAGTTTTACAGCGTAAAAGACGACGTTATCATATTATTGCTCAAAGCAGATCCTTAAGTTTGCATACTTCCATGCCTCCATGTTTTACTCTTGCTGCCTCATATATAAACTCAAGAGCTTTTGTAAGGAGGTAATAATTGTTATTCACTTAAACTGTCAGTGGTTTTAATCTTTTGGCTGAGGCATATATAAATGATAAAATAAGGGAACAGGGTGTGTCAGGACAGATAATTACACACTTTAGATGCTCTGGTGTACAGTGTGTGATGATTAGTAGTCATAGCTTGTATAATAAAGGGGGGAGATGAAATACAAATAAAAACAAATTATACTATTTAAATGCATACACAAAGAAAGCAGTGGCTTGACAGAAATCTCAACTCCAAAAACTACTGCCTTTAAAAGGAACTAATAAAAGAGAACTGCAGTGTCCCCTCTCCACTGCTCAGATGAAATGTAATTCAGAAATATTAAGCGTCAGTTATTCTTATGACCTTTCGAATTGTCTTTATTTCTAATTTTACAAAAACCCAAGAAGTTTCTATTCTATTCTATTCTATTCTATTCTATTCCAAGCCCTCAGTCCCTGTTGATAAATGAAGTGGCCAGTCAGGTTATGCTAATTGATGTCTCCTCCTTTGCTTCCTTCCTCTTTTCTCCAAAGTTCAATTACATTCATCCACTGCCATCCATCACTGGAATGAAGCTCGCTGTGGGGCAAAATTAAATGTGCCAATTTCAATTAGCCAGCGCGAGGCAGTGCAAGGGACAGAGGTGACTGTGGTGGAAATTGGTTAGTCGAGGGGGTTTCAAAAATAGGGGTGGTGGTGGGAGGAAAGGGTGGGGGCATTGTGTGGCGTTTGGGAAGCAGAACAGCTCTGAAAAGATGTGGCTTTTGTGCTTAATACCAACTTCAGCTGTTTTCAGTCCCCTTTTAAAAGCTGTAATAAATTGCTTTGGAAGTATCCTATTAGCCTATATCAGAAGATTGTGCTGCTTTGTGGGTATAGGTTTTGTGTTTTAAGTTTTATTACATATAACAATTTTGTAAATTATGGTTCCCGTGGGTGACCAGAAGCAGTCTCCCCCGATTTAATAGTCAGCTTTGCCCTGGTGCTCATGATGTCCGGCTTTGAAAAGTCAAAACACCTCATTCGAGGTTTCAAAAGTGCTTCAAGAAAAAAAAAAGCAAAACAATTAGAGACGCCACAGTGCTCTGACCATCTTTTTTATTCACTCCATGGATTAAAGTTTAAACGTAATACTCATTAATTCTAAAGCATAATGGACAAAATATACTTGTGGTCTTGTGTGACCTGAGATGTAGCAGTTCTAAAGTGTGACGTTGTTTCAGTGGGAGACTGTTGGAAGCTTCAGAGCCATTAACACAATTAAAGACTTGAAGCGATGATATGAAATGTGATGATCAAAATTATTTGGGAGGAGTTAAAAAGCTTGAGCAACCCAGAGATGAAAACAACAAAGCAAAGCTGAAGGGAGGAAATTCTTGAAATGACTGCGGGGAAGAATCCATAAGAATCCATTGTTAATAGATCATCTCAAGTCTTGTTAGGGATGCCAAACCAGCATTAAATGGTTGGCCCACATCTATGAATACTTGTGAATTCATCCTAAAATATTTAGAAAATGTTGCTGTGGTGATTTTAAAAGCTGATACATAGAGGTCAAACGTATTTCCTGTCATCGAGTTTCACATGGACCTCTGTGTTTTCAGTTGTGTATGCACAGGAATGTATTGCAGCAGTCACTGGAGGAGAACCATGACAGATGCATGCCAAAAAACATTCTCAGAAAATATAAGTAGCATATTAATTAGTGTTTCAACTATGCTAAATAATTAATCAGTTGCCACTTTTAACTGCAGGGATTTTGGATTGAATGATACAGATGTTCAATAACCTTATAGGGCATTATTAAAATAAAATGTTAATCTTCACATTGGTGTATGTTTAGTCTGCCACATGCAATGATAATTCAATTCTGTATTAATTCAAGATAAAACAAATCTAATTGTTACTAAATTAGAGTAATCCCCTAAGATTATGTAAGGTTAAAAATACAAAGCTGCTCAGCAGTTGGTTATTTTCTCAGCGCTGATTATATACTCTGCTCACAGATTGAAAGGTGGGCAGCTGCTCCAAAGATCCCATCCCAAACGAAAATAAAACCGCCTTCACCTCGACTTTATGTGCATTGTCAAGACTGCTTGTTTAATAAGCAGCAAGCCAAAGACGTTTCTTTGTTACCAGCTTGTTATTAAAGCTGTAGCGGCATGACGACAACAATCAAAGGAGTTTTTTGTGTTGCTGTTCAAGCGCCTCTCACATGATAACTAGAACTCTTTGAGCACCAGACAGGAACGGCTGATAAATAATCTCCTCTTTACTGAGGACTGGCAGACAGCAAGGCGAAGGAGAAATAATAATTTGCCCTCCCCCCCTTCTCGCAGTATCCCCAGCAATGGGCCTGGTTTAGCCATAACCCCCGTCCTCCCTCCCTCCCTCCGGCTGAAACAGGCTGATACTTTACAGAGAAGTGATTTCAAACTTTTAAACGGTTTCTCTGTGACTTGTATATCCTCTAATTGTTATTCATAGCTCTGTCAGGAGAGGAGGAGGAGAGGAAGACGAGAGAATGAGAAGAGGAGAGGGGAAATGTTGAGGACAGACGATGAAGGAGAGGGAACAGGATGAGATAGAGAGGAGAGGAAAGGAGGGTGGATGGGCTAACAGTAGAGATGAAAAAGGAGAAAATGAGAAGAGGAGAAATTAAAATGGAAATAGGAAAATTAGGGAAATTGCAGAAAAATAAAGTAACAGGGAAAAAAAGAATAAGGACTCAAAAAGAGAAAAGAAATTAGGTGATTTAATACCTTCTCCATCCTCAGTTTCCTCATATTTTTAAAGTATTAGTCTCTGTTGGGCTGCCTTAATTTTGAAAAATAACTGCAAAAAATGTGTTTACCTGTTCACTTCTGTGTGAGTGAGTAAAGATCAGTTTGTGGTTTTTGCATGTAAAGCAGATTTCAGCAGGTATCCACAATTCACAAGTGAGACTAACATCTACCACAGATATTCCAAAGGCTTTGTAATCATTTGTACTGTACTGTGCAAATGTCTCGAGCCACAACTCACTTCTGATTATTTTTTGGGGAAAATGGGTGCCTTGATTTATTGAAGCATGTGCAAATGTAACTTTTCTGCATTAATTATTCCATTAATTTTGGCGTGATAGGGTCACGTGTCAGGTCTTTGCTGGATTCCCCCCCCCCCCCCCCCCCCCGGTTTCTTAAAGGCATGTTTTTCAGATACAGTTCTGTTTTTTTAGGTCTGTCATTCCTTTTTTCTTCCATTTGTCTAATTTTCTCTTTTTTTTGTCTTACAAGGACACACCAGACACCATATTGACATTTGTCAGGTTTTCAGCTAATAGCTCATTGGGGTCACTTTGTTGAATTACTTTGTTAAATTATTGAAAGAAAATGGAGCAAATGATGTGTTTTTAATGACAGGCTTCTAGTAACAAAATGGCAATTTAAAATAGGTTCTTTGCTAAGTTGTCTGCTTTGCTCGGATACAAGGCCTGGATGACAGGCAGAGTCTGAAAGACAGTTGGACATCCTGGAATTTTCTTTTGCTCACGATATCATTAAACATAACAAGAAATCGTGGTTCCCTGGAAACAAAATTCAGGGAAACGAGGGGTGGCTCAAGACTCAGGACAAACTGGAAAATACAGTTTTGCACTGTGCAATTTGACATTTATGCCAGATGTTACAGTGGAAATGAATCACAGCTCTCAAAGGGCATTGGGAAATCTATTATCAAACAGCGTAAGCTAAACAGTGCCTAATCATGTTCCCAGAGGCAGCGCTAAATAGTTTTTCTGTGTCTTAAGGTCCTTGACTGAAATGATAGATAACTGTTAAACAGCAGTAGGTAATTTCCATACATGTCCTGCTTTCAAAGTCACTGTGAAAGCTAAAAGAGCAAAGTCAGACATTCGGTGCACTTGAAAATCTGAATGGTAGTCCTTGACCTTTATGTATATATTTTTAAAATTTACTCACCCATCTTAAAACCCACCTCAATCAAGTCTACATTACCAAAATAAATATCCTTAGTATTTAGAAGTATCTAACTTTGCTGTGCCTCTGTCTCATTTTATTTTACCTGAAGGAAAAAGTGAATATCCGGGGCCTATGACAGGGAATTTGGCTGAACCTAGAGACTTGTGAAAAAGTGACTGTAAAGCAAATCCAAGCTGACTTATTAATGCAGTGTCACACATAAAGCAGTCCTCTGTCATTTACCCCATTTTGACCAGTTTTTATTCATTCTGCAGTTTTTATGACAAATCAATTAGGAATGTCTTAACTGCAGGTACTCTGTGCCTGAAGGTTCAATTATGGATGTCAGTATAGCCTGTCACACCACAACCTCTAGAGACATTGTGTGTTCTCAATTAATCTCTCCGACTGAATGCATTTCCCTTACTTTTACTGGATATAATGTGCAGAACTAAGGTGATTTATAGGTTATGTTTTTGCATGTTGCCATTGTCGTCTTCTTCAGCTGGTCCTTTTAGGGGTTGCCACATCCCCAGCATTCTCTTCGGTCACATCAGCCCTCGGCATGTCCTCTTTTACTACAGCCATTAATCTTCACTTTGGTCTTCCTCTGCCTGGCAGCTCCACATTTATGTGTCAGTGTAAGAGATTAATAAAGAGGCTTTGCTTAATTCTCACAGAGCCATCAAAAATCAGTTAAAAAGTGACTTGTTCAGAAATTAGCAAGGAACTCGAGTGATCATATTACATGTAAGTATAGTGTAAGGTAGCACAGCTGTTGTCTTGAACTGACTCTGCTTTGGGGGCAATTTTGTCTTACCACCTGGTGGTTATAAAATATGGATTTTAGTAGAGCAGCACCGTTTTATGTCAACAAAAATGCAGAGCAGCAGTTTTATGTCTACACAAATGTAAATAATAAATATTTATTAGTTAAAAAATTTAAAATTTTGATTTTTTAAAAATACTAATTATATAGGAGTACAAACTTTATTTTAGAAACAAATATATGTAGAGAGTTGACAAATGAAAAAGAAATGCAAGGGAGTGATGGAATAGGTATGCTTTTCTGGCATGACAGCTTATCCACTATTTGTATGCACTATAAATATACACCACATATAAATAGTATATAACACTTCAACCACTTCATAGATTGAAGCCTGAGCTGGTTAATGGTTGTTCTTTCCCTGCAGAGGACGAGTTGAGTAAAGTGAGGAATGAATAGGATAATGACTACATGACTGTACACGAAAGTTTATTTTGAAAAACCTCTACCTTTTTAAACATCCAGGAGTTTTAGGTTACCAGTAATTAGTCTGTACAACCCTGGCCAAAAGGAAGAAACGTCATGGATGAAGAAGCAAAATTGGACAATTCTTTCTTTATGAGGTTAAAAAGTGCATTGATCAGATTGGCTGTCAATTGTGTATTAATAACAAGAAACAAAAATAAATATAAATATTAGGTAGAAACCCAAACCCAGAAAGGTAAATGGTAACAACTGGATAGAAGGAAAAGAGAACAGGACAGATAGACAAAGAGGAAGAATGACAACAATCTGAACTGGATAGCCCAAGACTTATAGTTAAGTTCATAGGTGTATAAATCCTCCCTGTTGGACACGTTCAAGGGGGGAATCTGAGCTGTCGTCAGGGAGTTGTGCTTTGTACTCTTTTACTGACTTCTTTCGCTGGCATAATACAAGTTACAACATGGTACAATAAAACTGGTGGCTGATTTGAGCAGCAACAGTCATTACAGTTTTGCTTTTTAGCTGTAGTGTTGGCATTGTGGTGTGCAGCGTCCCTGGTTATCAATAAACCTTCATTAAATTATTTTACCATCTGGATGGCTGATTAAAATTACCGGTGAGCACAGGCAAAACCAAATTACTAGCCTCTCTTGATAATACTAATATTAAGAGAGAGTTCCAGTCTGCATTTATCTGTAACCATTAGAACTAAAACAACTCCAAGGTCTAGAGGTGAAGTCGATGTTATGAAGGCAGATACAGTGAATATGACTTAAAAGCATCATAATGAATAAGAACAAGGAAGCACTTTGTGGTTCTGGGATCAGATGGAAGGAGCGACACAAAAGACAAACTAAAACAGCTCCAATAATGATACAATTTCTTTCTTTCCATGTGACTGCCTAGCTCACTGGTTGTCACCCTATTCTTTAATCTGTTTAGTATCTAATTGTGAGTAATGACGCTATTGGCTGATATGGCATGTAGCTCAGCCAGACCCTCTGTGCCCAGTCTGCATATCCAAGCCATCTGTGAGCCACACGCAGGCATAGCCGAGGCCATATTAATACACACACCATAACCACTGGCACATACACAGATCAGCGAAACAACCTTAGTTTAACGCAGGCTCACGCACACATACCATAGCAACTGTCAGCTTTAGCACATTGGCTAACCAGTGGATTCATAACACACCGAATTAGCTTTAGATTTGCAATGAAAAATCAGTTCATTAAAAATGCATTAAATATTTTGTGTGTGTGTGTGTGTGGTGATGATGGTGACGGGGGGTGTTAATCTAGCCTTTTTCCCTCTCCATTTACATTCCCCTCCTCTTTGCTCCTGCCTTCTCGACATTTCTGGTTCCAGCATGATGACACGTCAAATGGCTGCGAGTCTTCATTTATATCAGAATTAGCGTCATATGTAGCCATAATTATGCAGAGGTATCCTTTGAGCCTTTTCACTCATTGAATACAATAATTTGTCCAGTTGTTGATCAGAAGGCTTTGGGTACAAACAGCTAGTCACCCACAATAGTTGGTCCAATCAGGATGCTTTGAATTTGGCAAATTGAACAACAAAGGTCCAATTGTTCCTGTCAGATGAAGGAGATGTCTTGTTTGTTCATTCATATTACAGCTAGCTAAAAAAAAAAAACCCATCCAAAAACACAAACAAAAAAACAACAACAAAGGTGTATCTGACTGCAGATACACTTTTGGTATGTTGATCTAAACTGCAGAGATCATTGGTGTGTGCCCTCATTTTGCCAAAATGGTATTGGCAGTATGTCTTCAAGTCTGTGTCCATGCATTCTTAAATCATTTTGGCTTGCTTTCAGGCAAACGTACCAAGACTTGCTTATCACAATGCAAACAGGGTTCTTGGATGTATTGTTCTGGAAATCCAATAACAGCGTGAGGTGAAAGGGGGGGAAAAAAATATGATGACCTGTCACCTCATCCATGCTGGTGTGATGGGATGATAGTCAAAGTTAAAGGAAAAATGTAACTGCAGACTAGAAAACCGACAGCTGTTTCCTTAGAAGACAGGAAGGTAATTTGTGAGCTGAATTATGTGAGAAAAAGACAAGGAATGCAAGATCTGCAAGGTCTCTGCATAACTATTGTTATCTTTGTGTTGGTGACAGTGGGAGACAAGGGCAGAACATTGCATAGAGTTGCAAATAAACTGCTGCACACTGAGCTGTTACATTGTAAGAAAAACAAATCCTCATTTGAATGGTTCATGCAGGTCCAGTGGTTCACAAATCCAAAGTATATTTTGGACATGCACTTGTAGGCAAGCACGATGTCAAGACATTTCATAAAAAATTACAAATCTACACACACACACACACACACACACACACACACACACACACACACACATGTTGTCACTGTTTTGACTATTAAAATTGAAACCACTGAAAGTTTTAATGTATCAGAAATTGTAAGAAGAGATCCAGAGATGAGGAAAAGGTGGTCCCACTAGATTCCACATAGACTTGTTTCTCTGTCTTGGGCTGTTGGCTTTTCGGCAAAGAAGTGTGGGGGATCAGAGAAAGAGAGATGATGATTATGGAAATGAGCAAGCTCTCTTTCTGAAAGATTAAACAGGCCACTGATTGCTTTTATATAACCTTCATTCACAGACACACAGGCTTGCTCTGTCACTCTTCCTCTCACACACACACACACACACATTTTCTGCCTTTCTCGGTGCATTGTGTGTCGTCTCTCCTGTGTAAAAGTGCCCTCTTTCCAACCTCTCCTTTGTTGTGTCGAGCTTTAGACACACAACAAAACACTGCCATATACACACAGCGCGGACAGCTGCAGATTGAGTCATGAGACCCCAGAGGTCAATAATGCTCCATAAGAGAGCCTGCTGTCAATTCTCTGTGTGCATAATTTTGCACGGGTGTAATGCTGTTGTTTCTATAGCGTGCCCTCGAGAGGATATGCGGTTTTGTAGGCCAGCTCAGAAGTTATCATCACCCTGGTGCCAGTCATTGGAACTTTTCCAGACTTCTGTTTTGTTGGTAAATAAAATAGTTCTATGAGAAATCAGTTTGTGATATTTACACAATTTGTTCAGAGACCTCATTTTCATTTGGATACAGTCTCTCCAGGTGAAATGATTACTTTTAAACCAACTATACTTAAATCATATGACTTAGGATCACTTCAGCTAAACTTGTATTTGCCTTAATATCCTCAACAGCCTCTTTAGTCTCATTTAGTCATTGTTAGCTAACAACTTCTTTGGGATACATAATAGCTTCAAAGTTCCCGAGATGGTATGTACTTACATTTCATGTTTAATGTAAAGTGAAATAGTGGCAGGGCTAGTTCATTAGTTTGTATAGCCCACCCTGCTTTTATGCAAACCTGACAATGTCAGGGCCCGATTCTAATTAAATAATGGATGGTGTCCTGCAGGATCTCTGCCCAAACCTGGACCAGGGCATCGCTGAACTCCTGGGCAGTCTGAGGTGCAACTTGGCAAAATAGTGTCCCAGATCCGTGCTATTGGATTTAGGTCAGGTGGCTGTGGGGGTAGGGTAATGGTATCAATTCCTTCATGTTCCAGGAACTGCCTGCATACTTCATCCCAGTGCCTAATGGCAGTCAGCCTACCCTGCACTGGTCTGTGCATCCCTTCATGGATATACCTCACAAGACTATCACAGACCCACCACCAAACCGGTCATGCTGAATTATGTTACAGGCTGCATAATGTTCTCCGTGGCCTGTCCAGACCCTTTTAAGTGTGTCACATGAGCTCTGGGTCAACTTGCTCTCATGTATAAAAGCACAGGGTACCAGTGGTGGACCTTCCAATTCTGGTATTATATATATATATATACACTCAACAAAAATATAAACGCAACACCTTTGTTACTGCTCCCATTCCCCATGGGATGGACGTAGAGACCTAAAATTCATTCCAGATACACAATATAACCATCCCTCCCAAACAGTGGTCACAAATCAGTCCAAATGTGTGGTAGTGGGCACATCTGCCATATTGAGATAATCCATCCCACCTCACAGGTGTGCCACATCAGGATGCTGATCTGACATCATGAGTAGTGCACAGGTATACCTCAGACTGCCCACAACAAAAGGCCACCCTGGAATGTGCAGTTTTTTGCGCTATTGGGGGTCTGGCGACCCAGAACCGGTCAGTATCTGGTGTGACCACCATTTGCCTCATGCAGTGCAACACATCGTCGCATGGAGTCTATCAGATTGTCAATTGTGGCCTGTGGAATGTTGGTCCACTCCACTTCAATGGCTGTGCGAGGTTGTTGGATATTCGTGGGAACTGGTACACGCTGTCGTATACGCCGGTCAAGCACATCCCGAACATGCTCAATGGGTGACATGTCCGGTGAGTATGCTGGCCATGCAAGAACTGGGACATTCTCAGCTGCCATCTGCCCTGAACAATGTGAACCATGATTCATCCGTGAAGCGCACACCTCTCCAACGTGCCAGACGCCATCGAATGTGAGCATTTGCCCACACAAGTCTGTTACGGCGACGAGCTGGAGTCAGGTCAAGACCCCGATGAGGACGACGGGCATGCAGTTGAGCGTCCCTCAGACGGTTTCTGACAGTTTGTGCAGAAATTGTTTGGTTGTGCAAACCAATTGTTCCAGCAGCTGTCTGGGTGGCTGGTCTCAGACGATCTTGGAGGTGAACCTGCTGGATGTGGAGGTCCTGGGCTGGTGTGGTTACACGAGGTCTGCGGTTGTGAGGCCGGTTGGATGTGCTGCCATATTCTCTGAAACGCATGTGGAGACGGCTTATGGTTGAGAAATGAACATTCAATGCACGGGCGACAGATCTGGTTGACATTCCTGCTGTCAGCATGCCAATTGCACGCTCCCTCATTGCTTGTGGCATCTGTGGCATTTTGCTGTGAGACAAAACTGCACATTCCAGGGTGGCCTTTTGTTGTGGGCAGTCTGAGGTACACCTGTGCACTACTCATGATGTCAGATCAGCATCCTGATGTGGCACACCTGTGAGGTGGGATGGATTATCTCAATATAGCAGATGTGCCCACTACCACACATTTGGACTGATTTGTGACCACTGTTTGGGAGGGATGGTTATATTGTGTATCTGGAATGAATTTTAGGTCTCTACGTCCATCCCATGGGGAATGGGAGCAGTAACAAAGGTGTTGCGTTTATATTTTTGTTGAGTGTATATCACATATGGCAATTCTGGTATTATATATATTACATATGGCAAATGCCACTTGGGCTCCACAGCGCCAGGCAGTGAGCACAGGGCATGTGTGCCTGAAGGTTCATCTTGGTAATAGTGCATTAGTGCAATAAAAAGGGAAGAATGAGTTACAGACTACTTTAATTAAGAGACATGTCCCTTATAATGTTGCATGTTTTGATGTTATGTACTTTATGGATAACATAGTACAGAAGAAGGAAAATTTGTTTGTCTATGGTATAGATTTGGGTATAGGTTTGAAACTGAAGCCAAAAAAAATGTGTTTAAAGTTGTCAGTTTTTAAAAAATTTAAGGGGCAGCTGGGAATGACTCTTCATTGCAAATAGACTTCCTTAATAGTTTGAATGTGTCTGGGGAAAATGTTTGTCAGGTCCCTTTCCCAGTAACTTTAGTAAGTACTTTCCTGATTATTTTATGTGCTCAATCACTAGTTTAAGGTGATATTGAATAGAACATTAAGGACATCTTGTTAATTATAGTCATTATTAGTCACAAAGAAGAATTATTCTGGCTATTCTTATTTAATGATGATGTTGTCGGTTGCAAGTCTTCAGCAAATTTTGCGTTGATGCTTAGTTTCTCAGTCAGATCCACCCCTTGCTTGTCGCATCCAGTTTCAAAACACCAAGAAGGCAATAGAGAAAATGTTCTGGTGGAGGCTTCCCACTGTGACTTCACCTACCAATAAATGTGTCTCATTAAAGAGGACAGTACTGTAAATCCATAAATAAGATTGATTGTATTTAATGTCATAAGTTCCTGATATAGACTTGATAACAGATGGTCATAGAAAAGCAAAGCCAACGTAGAAATGCATTAAGCAACATCATTTCTAATGGCCATTAAGGGGTGACTTACAGTTGCAAAAAGAAGGGTAGATGTCTTTAGGGAAATGACTGCCGGCATAAAAAACAACAACAACAATTTCCTGTTTTCAGTTAATATTTTCAATTAATAGTTTTATGTGTTATTGAATACTGTGCTATGTTTATTTCCCAAAATATGGCCACTAGGATGATAAAGCAAAGTGTTTTATCATCCCTCTTTTGTATAAAGTTTGTTGCTCTTGCCTGTAGAATTTATAAAGACTGCACGTGTTTAACTTATTTGACAAACAAAGACTTACATGCATGCTGCATCATTCAATGTTACATTTTTAAAAATTTTCTGCCAATAGGCTTTGAATTCTAGCTGGACCTCAAAATGGTTGGGGACCTCTTTAAATCTTCCCGTGATACGGCTTTGAGTACAAACCCTGATTCTGACACACAATAGTCCATCTGGTGGCTTCAAACAGTGATAAGCTTTTTACTCAACTAATTGCCAACACAACCTTCAATTTTTCTATAATTGTATGAGATCCCCCTTTTTTTCCTCAGGACATGAAGCAGGTGCATCACACAGATGTTACAACTGGGGCAGAATTGGCTGCTGTGTTGATCCTTGCGAATAAAAAGTTTCCCACCTGAGGCTACGCCTGCAGTCAACATCATTATCAACAAAGAGTTTTCCCTTTCAGCATCAACAAATTTATAAAACAAACAAAGCTTCTTTTTCAAGCATGGGATGTGTTGCCTGGTGATATTTTTTTTTTGTCTCTGTTTATCTTTGAATAAAGATGATTAGAATTTTATGTGACTATAAGTACTATACGTGGACCTCATCTGGTAGAAACTTTGACTGCATGGGGACATCATTGCAGTCAGTAATAAAAAGCTATGTTTTGCTCAGTTTCATGTTCTGACAAAACTGAATTAGACACACACACACACACACACACACACACACACACACACACACACACACACACACACACACACAATAATTGTTAATAACATCTAGTTATTTGAATAGAAAAACTATAATTCTGATGTTCATGCTTACTTGCCACCAGAGATGGGCAGTAACGCGGTAATCCGATTATTTTTTTCAAGTAACAAGTAAAGTAAGGGATTACTATTGCAAAAAAAGTAATTTGATTTCTGTTACTTTCCCATAAGCATACTGCGTTACTAAAACCGTGATTTTTTTTTTTTTTTTTGTGAGAGTGTCTCATGACAATTACGTAAGCAAGTGGGACATTCGTAGCAACAGCTGTGTGCAGATCAACAATGGATAATATAAGGAGTGTGGGAGAGCATATGAGCGTGCAGCATTTAAAGCGTGGAAGTACTGACCTTTGAGTTTGATTCCGTAAAAAGTGACAAAAACATTAGCGTCCGCTGTTCACTGCGTGCGAAGAAAACTTCTTTTTACAGTGAAAAAAACCCCTAAACGTCCGAGCAAGCACTGAGTACGCTGCCGCTGGAATGTGAAATTCACAGAGAAACTCCCAGATCTTTCCACTGACCACTGCAGCACACCTGCACCAGGGCAAACCTCCGCCTGCCCCACTCCTGCTATACAGGTGAAAAGAGAGCAACAGGACTGCTGAGTCTTTGATTTTATTTATTTTCTGCTGTGTTTTACTTGCATCTATTTGAAAGAGTAAGTGTAAATACAAAAAACTATTTTATTTTATGTGCTGGAATGTGCAGAAAATAAGTTTAAATGTTAAACAAATTTCTTCCAGTCAGAGAATGTTGCATATAATTTAATGTTTGCTTGATGCATGAAGCTAAAAGATTAAAACTGATAAAACAAGTTTTAAAAGGAGACTTTTCCATTTGATTACATTTTATATGATGGATTATGCAGAAAAAGTAGAATTGGGCTGAAAGATCTATCGCTTTACCTATTCAGGTTGTAAATCATTTTTTAAAAAAGTAACTAAGTAACTAATTACTTTTCAAAATAAGGAATCGGTAAAGTAACAGGATTACTTTTTTGGGAAGTAATCGGTAATTAGTTACTGATTACTTTTTTCAAGTAATTTGACCAACAATGCTTGCCACTAAAGAAGCTGAGATATTCAACTGCTAGACTCACATGTTAACCCGAATAGTTTTGTCATTGCTGTTTTTTTTTTTTTTCATACTCACTGCCAGATTAATAAAATGTAAAAATAATTTTAAATGGCCAAAGATACTCCTTTTCTATCGTGGATCAAGAGTTGGGAGTTCGCCTTGTAATCGGAAGGTTGCCGGTTCGAGCCCCGGCTTGGACAGTCTCGGTTGTTGTGTCCTTGGGCAAGACACTTCACCCGTTGCCTACTGGTGGTGGTCAGAGGGCCCGGTGGCGCCAGTGTCCGGCAGCCTCACCTCTGTCAGTGCGCCCCAGGGTGGCTGTGGCTACATTGTAGCTTGCCATCACCAGTGTGTGAATGTGTGTGTGAATGGGTGGATGACTGGTTGTGTAAAGCGCTTTGGGGTCCTTAGGGACTAGAAAAGCGCTATACAAATACAGGCCATTTACCATTTACCATTTATTAAGTAGATTTAACGAGGAATTTTTCAAGTGCTTGTTGTCTGTTTAAATAAAATGTAACTTTAGACATTTTTCACAGAGAATATGTGATACTTTCATTTTCACTCCACAATGACATTGCATATAAACCATTCAGTTATTTATTTTTTATCAGTCACAAACATTATTTAAATGTTGTTTTATCCGTGAAACAGTACTATAAGAGGGTAACATCAGCAAATTTATTAGACTTAATTAAATAACTAGTTGGAGAAGATGGTGGAAAATCAGATGGCTAAAGAGAAAGAAAATTTTCTTCATCCATGGGCTAACCCAATAGAATTTCATAAATATGTGTACATAATACCCAGAAATAAAACAAATATTGATCTGACACAGGCAAACAAACTAAAACAAAAAGCATTTACGTTTTTTTTTTCTTAACAACAAAATAACAGAATATTGTTCTGCCTCCAGTTTTCCAAAACATTATTTATAGGTTTAACAGCCTTTCTCTTCAAACAAACCAACTGCAAATTCCGCAACATTCAGGAGAGAGACAAAGGTTACATGTCCATGACAAACATGCAGCAGTTTTTTTGAAGGAGTTTCTATTTCTGGGAGTTTGTACAGAATATTCAGCAGGAAATTTCTCACAGGTGCCACCCTTTGAGATCTAAATACCTAAAAGATAGAAACATTGTAACCATGTGTCCATGGCACCAACATGTTTTCATGTAATACGTGAGACTACTAACAATACTGACTGTTGTCTCCACAACAAGAAGCAGTTGCCACCTTCATCAAATGTCTGAATGTGTGAATCCAAACTCATTAAATAGAAGGAACACTTTCGGAAAAAAGCAACATAATGAGAGTTTGCACCGGTACTGGCATAAGCAGTTTACTGTATTTATTTTTATTCTAATAAAATATTTTTGATAGAAATTGTGATTGGCCATACATGCAACGTTTGAGACAGAAAATGACTTCCTCAATCTTTCATATACACCACAGACATAGTTTTGCTTATTGAATGATCAATTGAATTTTTTTTTATTATAAAAGAATTCTGTTGAATTGCAAACATACCTGAATATGTTTGTTCGTGATAACAAATTTGCGAATTTATTGTTGACAAAGCCTACATAAGACTGCTAGTTTCTATTAAATACTGTAGTTTTTCCATTGCTCATGCATAACCTTGGCTTGTGGAGAGAGAGAGAGGCATTGTAACAACTTGGTTTACCAGTGTTGGACACTGACAAAATACAAATGATTAGCATAACTGATTGGTAATTTCGTACTGACTGTAGGGAAGAAATAATTTAACCCTTTAAGACCTACTATAGAACCAAGTCCGCCAGAGCTTATATTATATTTTTACATGCTGTGGAGCCATTTTTGGGAGCATTTCAAGTTGCTATACATCAATACAACAATTATAGCCCAGATTTTAATAATATTTATTCATTAAGTGCATAGTAATTACATAAATTGCAAAAAAGTGCAATAAAATACAAAAAAATTGAAAATCGTTTTTGCTTTTTTAACATATATTTCTAGTTAGAGAAATTTAAGAGGCTTATCCCTCAAAACTGTAAATACAAAAGAGTTGCACAAAATAGTTTCCCACCACAGGAAATTTATTTTGAGTGTCTTCATGGTTTTATTTTTGAAATACACCAATTTTTATACACTGCAGGAAAAACGAAAATAAATATTATACTGCAAATTTGCAAAAAAGCAGCATATGCATCAAAATAAACTATTTCCAGCAGTGCAATATGAGTCCTAAGCATCCCAGAAACGACACAGAAAGTCATAAAGTCAAACATAACTTTTAAAAAGACCAGTATAGGCCCTGATGGTAAAAAAGACTACATTTCCGCAAAAATGACGTCACTTCCGGTTTCGGCAGGTAATGGCGGACATGCAAAAGTTTGCGCTGACGTCTATTCCAACGTAGGAAGTGTTATGAACAGCTGATCGGATCGGCAAAGCGTGTTTCTGGAATATTATGTTTTTGTTCCTGCAAGCGCTTTTTATGCAGTTTTTGCAAAGCTTTATGTGGAAGGAAACCGTGACCTAGGACAAGCTGATGGCATAAGATGTAAGTACAACTCCTCCGGTTTCATATGCAAAAAAATTTATTGCGCTAGCTTACGTGGTTGCAGAGCTACCGGGATTTAAAAATAGTAAAACAGAGCGTGCCTGCTCCGACCGGCTTTAAAGGGTTAATAAAGGCAATAGGACCACATCATCTGCAAAAAGCTGATTCAGGACTGTTAGACCTGCTAATATGACACACCCCCACCCATTGGCTGTTCCTTGAAATTCAATCCATAAAAATTAGGAGCAGAATCTTTAATTCTGACTGGGTCCTACACCCAGAAATAAACCTAATGCTAACAATGCAACAGTCTTATTATGACTCCAAGGGACCAAATAGCCTAGAATCTGTGTAAGTGGGATTAAGGATATTATGGAATTGTTATTGTAGAAGAATTGTGTGTGTGTGTGTGTGTGTGTGTGTGTGTGTGTGTGTGTGTGTGTGTGTGTGTGTGTGTTGTTCTCAATCTGTGTGTATTCAGATCTCTCTTTGTGTATTATAATCCATGTGTGTACTGTGATCTGTGTGTGAAGTCAGATTTTAAATGTGTGAATAAATCTGTAAAGAGCTTTGTGAATCTGCAAATGTGTGTTCAGAATGTGTGTTTAATCAGATTTTTAAATGCGTAAATAAATCTGTATGTGTGAATAGATAGTAATGGCTGAAAAGTCTTAAAGTTTTGCTCAAAGTCAGTCATCATTAACTGGCTGTCTTTCTACACATTTGCTACACTACTGCTGTAACAGACCTACATATATGTGCAAAATGTGTGAGAGTTGTCTTTAAATCAGGGGTTCATTAACCCTGAGCTCAGCCTCAAAGGCTTTCACTCACACTCAGTATTTACAAACAGGTGGTGTGTTACTTAGTATTCAAGTATGATATTAGTTGGCTGATATTGGTGATTGTGCTGATGCTAGGCAGGCTCAGATGGACAGACCACAGTTGATTTCTATATATTGAAGCTAAAGTATCTGAATTTCAGGAGCGGGACCACGCCTCCAAACATGCCCCCTCCACTTCTGATCTATATCTGATCCCCCAGTTCTACAAGCTGTTCGTTCTCATTTCCGTGCCCCACCCTCAATCCCCATTTTCAGTTCTTTCACTTATACATTTCTCATTAGTACATGGGGATCTGCTAGGCCCAAACCGCTGCTCAATTCATGTTTAAGCCATTCACCTTTATGTAATAAAAACACTATAAAACCTAAAATGAGGATGGGCCCAGCGAGTGAACTTGCTTTAAGGATGTTTATTTTGTTAGTAGCTGTCATAAATGGCTAACATTGGAGGTTTTTGGAAAAAAAAATGATATAAGTGTTATATTACTGTTATAACAACTATAATGGTCAACTTATGGTTCGCTTATTGTAAATTGTTCCTACTTGTAGCACAGGCTTTTATTTTGATCTTTTAAGATCAAGACTATGCTGAGAAATTGGGATCCCAGGGTTGTGGTTAGCAACGCTGAATTGATTTTCTAACGTGTAGTTCCTGTAGCTATAAGTGTAAACGTACTCAGAAATGTGCTTTAATTTTTTATTTCTGTCTGAATTTATGTCATGATGTTACAACACTGCTTGTGTAGCTGCTGTTGATTATGGCAGTTAATGTGACAGTGGGCCCCTGGAAATAACGTTTGAATGATTATTTATTACCAATTCTTTACAGGTTTGCATAAAATCACTTCGGTAGCTGGAGCACTAAGGGCCATTTTCACAGCATAAATTTCAGCTTGGCACAGTGGGATACTTGCAAAAGAAGACAAGATGGAGAGACATGTTCTTTTAAATCACTTAGTGGATCTTGCATATGGTCTGCTGTGTTTTACATGACTATAGTCTGTTATGTTGTGCAAAAGTGCATCAGTACTTTATTTATGCACTTTTATTTTGTTGTGAAGCACTTTGTGATCCTCGTCTTGATACATCTCATCATTAGGAGTTGATCGGTTGACAGCGCAGTACCTTAGGGTCCAATACTAGAGTCATAGGTCTTGTGATGGAATTACAAAATCAACCTATGGTCTAGGGCGGCGGTCCCTAACCCCCGGGCCTCGGACCGGTACCGGTCTGTAAGTTGTTTGGTACCGGGCCGCGAGAGTTGAGGCTCAGGTGTGAAATGTATGGTTTTAAGGGTTTTTATCAGTTTTCAGCGTTATTTTGTTATCATTTTTATCGTTAACTCTGTTTTCCTGGGTCTTTTCACGTGTGTTATGAATAAATCTTCTTTTTTTCGGTACCGGTACTAGTTTTATTTTGTTGTATTTATCCGCGACACCTTAAAGGCCGGTCCGTGAAAATATTGTCGGGCATAAACCGGTTCGTGGCGCAAAAAAGGTTGGGGACCGCTGGTCTAGGGTGTCCTGGTACCAAATGCACAGTTTTATGCTCGAAAATGATGGTCTTTTGTGGACAATCTGTGAAAGGTGCAGTCCAACAATAGAACAACATGTAGGCAATGAAATTCCCAAGCTAGGACAAAAAGGCTAGGAAGTGTGACCTGTTGTTGGCCCATAAGCTTTCCTCACTCAGGACCAGTTGGGCATAGGTAACCCTGCAGTACCAGAAGAAAATTGTCAACATAGTTCCTAGAAAATCCCGCTCACCATGGTAAAGTTATGTTGTTGTTGTTGTTTTTGTTTTTTTTGTTAATGAGGGGGGGTTGTCATGTCTGTGTGTAGGCAGGCAGGAGGAGAGAACCCAAAACGCAGGACTCACGGAGGCGGAAGTAACTCAAAGCACACAGCTTTATTGCTGGTATGAAACTGAACAGGAAAAACACTAACTAAACTGGGTGAACAGAATAACTAGACAGGTTGGCATGCTGGCAAATGGAACACACAGAGGACGCGAGGGTGAACAGACGTTAACGACGCAACACTGACACAAAGACACACTGGGCTAAAATACACTGAGGGAGTCATCAAGGAATTAGAGACAGAAGGGGAACACAGCTGGGAGAAATAAGACCTAACGAAACAGGGAGAGCAAAGCCGGAACACTGACATCAGACAGGAACAAGAACCTTCAAAGTAAAACAGGAAACAAAACTCACTTTACTAAGACACGGACTAGACAGAGAGAGACAGACTTGACACTGACCAAAGCCTACTAAATAATAATCATAATCAAAACAGTATCACTGATTAATCAAATCATAAATCATAATCTAGAAAAACACCAAAGCATGAAAAACAGAAAGCTGGGTCAACATGACCCAGAACCGTGACAGGGGTAAGGTTTGATTTTCGGACCAGTTTTTCAGCATGAGTGAAAGTTTATGCTGAACGACTATTCAAACAATTTAACTGAATATGTAGAAGCTCTCTTAATTATCAAGGAACTGGTGGCCTCCCTAAATAACTAACTAAATTAGCATTTCACTTATTACCTTACTGACTGGCTGATGGGTTAATTTTACATGTGAATGGTTGCTTACTGTGTGCTTGTTTTCAGTGCATTCAAGGACATCCAGCTGATAGAAAACACTCCCCATGCACCTAACCAACTTACAGACGCCCTGGCAAACTGAATGAATAACTACATTACTGACTGGCTGTGTGACTGGTTAATTAACTTACTGTCTGTCTGTTTGTAGTGTACCCAAGGACATCCATCCAGCTTGTACACAAACTATTTCACTCACAGACATCTCTCCTCTCTGGAGTGACGGGAAGAATATTTCCCTGTTTACTCAAGTGCCACTTCATGATTAAAAACTAATCAGGCTTCAGCCAGGCTGGGATCCCCCTACACACTGACACAGAATGAACTGTAATTATCTTAACTGTGGAGTAAGAAGCGAGCGGCAGGGAGACATGAATAGAAAGAGAAGGGGGATAAAAGAGAATAAAGAAGAGGATAAAAACATAACTGTGAGGAGAAGGTGAGTGGTCCGAGCCAAGATAAAGGGAAGTAAACAGAGGGGAGAAGAGTAAAAGTGTGCAACGCCTAAAATTTAAAGCAGTTAATTATCGTGATAACGCATATCTTCTCACCTTAGCTCCAGCGTTTAGCCACACTGTGTTAATCTTGTGCAAGATTGCAACTTTATGTTTGGTTAAGCTGCAGATTGAAACTCAGCTCAAACATGTTTCCATCAGATATTTTTTAAAATTACACATGTAGGTCAAAAGCTCATCTAAGAAGTTTAATGGTAAATGGGATGAAAGGGAAAATATTATTTGAAAGCGTGCGAACTAGGACTACCACATTCAGTGATTTGCAGTTATTTTTCCACTCTTCTCTCACTGAAGCTGCTGAATCATCCTTTTTTTATTCCCACAGTGTTCAAATGACCAGGGTATTGCAGCACAAGGCCTGCTGTGTGGAGACAAACTAAACGACAAGGATAACCACTTGAAATCAAAATAAGAATTATTTTTTGCACAAGTTACTCATCCCTTTGTCATTTGTTTTTATTTCTAGGGGTGTCACAATAACTGTGTATCTACTATAACACTAATGCTAGTATTTAAAAGCAAAGCGTGTCAGTCGAGTCAATAATGCACACAGTCTGAAATTCTAAATAACTGTAATCTTTAGCTCATCCAGGCATTGGACCAATGAGCTAATGCCATTGAGAGGCAGCTAATGTCTGTATGTTTGCAATATACAAGAATTGCGACTTGTATTATAGTATTGATCAAAATGTAATTAAACTTGCACACAATAATTACCTTCAACCAAAATGTGCTGAAGGTCACATTTGTCTTTCTCACTGATTTTAATCCTCATTTGTTTGAGCCTAGGAGGATATTACCAATCTTTATATCATAAATATAACTTATTTAACTGCAATCAATCACTCTGCTTTAACTGCTGCTTCTGTCTTTTGCCCAAAGTGTGTGGCTCTGCAATTCTGCTAGCAGAGCTTCAATGTCCATTGACCATTCCTTAGTGTATCAGCATGGTGGAAACAAGGGGTACCGACTAATGTCAGCATATTTAGTTTTCACAGTATAGGACTTCACAGATAAAGGCAAATTACTGCTGTATTAGACATAAAAAAGTGGTATTGTGCCATCTCTAATTATTTGTGCATCCACTAAAAATCTCTGATGAGTTTGAATCTTTTCTTTCTTTTCTTTTCTTTTTTTCTTCTTACTTTCTTTTTATTATTTTTCTTTAAACACTATACAGGGGGTAGGGGGTAACAACAAAATAGAACAACAACAAAAAAAGAGGAAAAAAAAAGATAAATACAGAAGGTAGGGTACCAAAAAAAAAAAGGAGTTTGAATCTTAGTAACCTCAAAGTCAAAGTCAGTACTCTTAATCATCATCATACTGCACACATACTACTAAATGTATTTGTGTATGAAGCTACATAGGGCGATGATATGCTGTTCTTCTTCTGGTTATTTAAACTTCTAACATATCTGATTACATGCTTGACAAAGGGCACATTTAGCTTGTTTGCTGTTCTTTCTTGCTTTAACCAGCTAAACTTGATAGTCCTTATCTTTGAGTTTGTCTCTTTTCTGGAAAAAATTTTGAAGCAGTTGCCTTCATACATGGAGCTCCCTATGTGCCCTCAGCTCAGTATCCATCAGTTATAACAAATCAATATTTTTAGTATTTTTCTGCAAAATATGAAAACATCTCTTATTGGTTTTCTAAATATAAATGTCGGTTCTCTTCGTCTAGTCTAAACAGCTATCGATAACAAAACTGCATCTGCAACAGCTAAGGTATAACATTTCTGCACCAGACCTTTCCGTTCCACCCTTGTCATTCCCTGATCTATTTCCTTGCTTTTAATTCTCATCTTCCTTTGTGTCATCCTTGTGCCTCTCTCTGTTTTCACAGTATGCCCTCTCCATTGTTGCTCATCCAAAGTGCTGCCTGACCTTTCCCAGTGGTGCTCCCTTTGGAGCTGGTGAATGAATTCTCTCTATGTTTGTCTGTATATTTTGAGTGTATGTGTTTGCATGTGTGCTTGCCATTTGATTTTGATTGTAAATAAATACAGTACTGTCTTTCCAAAGGTTGTGTTTGATTTAAAATAAAGTTCATCTTGTAATTTATGTTTCCTATTAGAGTAAAAAAGGTAGATAAAACAAGTTCATATGTGAGGGCAAGCGTCTCTAAGGGCAAGCGACTATTCACTATTGTATGAACTCTGTTCCATGCTCCGATCTGTCCTGCACATATCACATGCAGTTTTAAAAGACCAAGGGCCAGATTTGCTGTCTGTGTGCACACTAAACTTGAACTGAAAGGTTTGGTCACAGTCATCTTTGCTGAGAAGAATGCACATGTGTTTGTTATGAAGGTGAGTTTTTAAATGAAACTGATTTTTTTTTTTTTTTTTTGGTAACACTTTATTACACAGTGTATGCTAAAGCATGTTTTTTGGGCCTGCTGTAGCTGTGATAATTCCTGGAGCAAGACGTTATCAGAATGAGCACATAATTGCAGTGGGTGGATGGCTCGGAGCTCTTAGTGGGGTGCCATAATTTTGTCTTTGTCCTGTAGTTCTTTACTGAGTCCTAAGCCTAAATGATTAGAGCTGTGCCTTGCATATTTCTAGTCCTCAGTGTCATAAAAGAACAAAAGTTTATGTGGAGTGTTGCTGGGCGAGGGAGAATAGTTCCCCATTAAAATGGCTGCGAGTCAAATTCTTCTCGTTGACTTAAATGAGTATCAGTGCGCGTAAACTGCTGTTGGAGAAAAACAAAAATAAAAAGGAAGAACAATGTGCACAGTGTAAATGTAGGATTATAGCAGTAACTTCATTACATTGAACACTGGTCATGATAAGACCTTAAATGTTTACCTTTCTTTGGAAAAATATGGAGCTGTCAGAGTTATACAGAGAGTATAACTCTGTTCCCTTCAGTGGTGTCACATTGATCTGTATTGCCATGCATGCAAAATCTATACTTGTACTATGTTGTTTTGATAAACAGATTGCTCGTTCCTTGGCCGTGCGTTGTTAGTAGGTCCCATGACAGGACTTTACATTCCGATTAGTGTGTTTGGGACTTCATGCTAATTTGCTCTGTTTAGTAAATCTGACCTTAATCTGGCAAAGGCTAGAATGCACTGCTTTAAGTTTTAGGATGGGGTTCAGTAACCAATGGGTGATACTAATCAATTCCTGATAATAATGAATGAGGTCCAAGTGTTGGGCTCCAAGCACCATTGTGCTTAAGTGCATTGTTAGAGAGTTGTTACCATGTTATTACTCTCAAGTCATAAAGTTAAAATAACAGAAGAACTTATGTTTGTGGCAGTGTGTTTTTCAGCTCTGTGGTTTAGTATCAACTACATCTGTTTGTAGGTCAGTAGCAAAAGTTGAGCCAGCTTTAGGTATGTCTTTATTAGGATTTTACTGAAATAGAACTGAAGTTGGTCTGAAGATATGTTTTTAATATGATGAGTAGCTTACAATTATGACTTCATTTATTTTCTTTTAAGCATAGAAATAATGAGTTTTGTGCATTTGACTCAAACTGAGTGGGTCCAAACATAAAATGTGATTTTGTTTTTATATATACATATTTAGAAGACTACATGTTCCTAATTTTAAAAAAAAAAGAAAGGACTGCAGTTTCCAAAGTGAACACAAAGTTG
Source organism: Aulonocara sp. 'chitande type north' Nkhata Bay (assembly GCF_057382095.1). NCBI lineage: Eukaryota > Metazoa > Chordata > Actinopteri > Cichliformes > Cichlidae > Aulonocara > Aulonocara sp. 'chitande type north' Nkhata Bay. The sequence goes on along the minus strand of NC_141356.1, from coordinate 15,976,794 downwards.
ACTCCCAAACACAGTCCAGTATCATTTTATAAAAAGAGCATTTATTTCAAAGGTTTTTTTTTTTTTCTTTTTTTTTTGCTTCGGAGATTGAAGCACATAGTAAAGCAACAGTACAATGTTCAGAAAATATAAGTGTGATGCTGTAACATTTTTTTTTAATCTTTATCTTCTTAACACGTTTTTGTTGTAATACTGGAATATTCTGCATGTATACTAAAATAAGAACTTTTAAAATTGTACAAATTGGTACCATAAAACTTGACAGAGAATAAAAACGAGGCGTTCTCTCACTGCAACAAACACAGATTGCTAGTTTTCCTCTTGAACAGGGAGAAAGAACAAAGAAATGCCAAACAATGAAAAGAGAAACAAAAATGAAAGAAATGAGAGGTTGTATGGACACAGGCATAAACCAAGTCTGTTTAACTTTAAGCAGTACATTTCTTACGGCCGCCTAAAAATGAGACTAGAATACCGTGTAGTCTCTCCACGTTTAGGCAACTTTACAGATAGTAAATCTGAGCTGCAAAGAGTTAAACCAAAATTTCTTCCCATGTAGCTGCAGCCAGTAAAAGAACAGTTATAATAATGATAACAATAAGAATAGAAAACAACAATAATAATCATAATAATATAATAACATTAAAAAAAGAGATTGACCAAGAACCTACACATTTAAAAAGGATGTTTTGGTTTCAGCCTCAGCAAATGTGGTTCTGAAAACATACTTATGTTATTTTCCAGTGTTGTTATCTCTATATAGCAACACATGTTGATACAACAGATGTTGCCGCCAACATGCCGTGCACGGTACTGGAAAAAGACACAATGCACATTTTACCAATCTACATTTACTGTGCTGGCAGACTCAGTACATCCCATCTAAAGACTGTGCGGGGCGCAGGTTGGATCCTCAAAGTGATATATCACGTCAGCACGTTGCTCTGTACACACCTAACATGGAGAATAGTTTGCTTTCTGAATATACGTCTCAAGTTACAAAAAGAAACAAAAGGAGAAAAAAAAAGAGAATGCACTGCGTTGCAAGAGTGTCTATTAAGTTTAAGGCGATTTTTAGAGCTCACAGGTTTGTACTCATTGTGACTGATCATCATCAGTGGACTCCAAATGAGGAAGTGATCATTCGTTGGTAGACTCGGTATGGGGAGTGATTGTTGTTGTGAGGAATGGGGACACAGGGCGAGGGCATGGAGAAGGGCAGCTTTTTCTTTTCAGGTCTTCTCTGCAGTGAAGAATGAAAACAAAGAATCATCCACAGTTTGAAAATTGAATCCTTGTTGAGTCTGTCTCTTTTTGAGAGTAGAAAAATTGTATCTGTGTAGCATTTTCAGTCCTTGTGTGTTCCTTTGTCTTTGTGTAGCTACTGAAGATAGCATTCTCTTACTCCTTACTCTTGTTGTGTTTTTACCCCTGGAGTTGTTGTTTATTTATTATAAGGCCACCATACTGTGAAGATGCTGTGAGCATCTTCACAGTATCAACAACCCAGAGTCGGTCATGCCATCAAAACGACAGTACCTGCTGAATTCGGCACACACGACATGTCGGCAAAATCATTCCATTTGATTTTTGACCCTACTAACACATCTGTACATTTTATTTCTATTTAATAACATCAGGCAGTTGCTGGAATCCAAACAAGCTCTTCCTTTAATTTATTTCTCTCCCTTCCTCTTTGTCTTTGAGAGATCAACAAAGGGGATGTACTCCACGCAGAAACCTTTCAAGGGAATAAAATTTCCCTCAACAACCATAAAAGAAGAATGTGAATCCAGTCCACAAAAGTATATAGAACCTCTAATAAACTAAACATTTTGCTAAAAGCAAGTCATTTTGACCATACAGCAACATTTTTTCCATCAAATTACTCCCAAACAGACAAATTGCTGACATAGCAAATCTCCAAGCCCTGCAATGTTCAAGTCTGTAGAAATAGAAGGAGGGAAAGAGACACAGAAAGGACAAGGAAGATTTGGGAAAACCGGGAGTGTTTCATGTCCAGGTGTTCACAATGTGTCCATTGACAAATCATTTTGGAGGACTGGAGCGTTGCCATGGAAGGGGGAGCTGTTAACGTTTGTTGACTAATTGGCATGAACTGATCAGTTGGTAGTTGGTAACAGTTGGGAACTGGGGAGTGTTAACCCTCAGTTAACAAATCCTCATGGAATCAAGAAATCAGAAATCGGGGAGGCGTCCACTCAGTGAGACCACTGTTAAGAGTCTTCACCATCATCAGCATCATTAATGGAGCAGTCTTTGGTCCCGTACAAATCTGCCAGCTTCTTAAACCTCGGCCCCCAACTCTGCAGATAGTCATAATCCAAGTCGGACTCTGTTGTGACAGACTCGAGGGAACTCAATGACCCGGCCAATGATCCTCTGCCTTCATAGCCGTAGATCTGAATGGAGTCGTAAGGAGGTGCAGTCGGGTCACTGTCAGCTTCTGCAATTCGAGTCTTGATGAAGTCATCCACATCAACGCTGTTGGCTGCAGGACGGCCAATGCCGGGCCTGATAGGATACTGAAGTTCTGGTTTGATATCCTTTCTTGGCAGGAAACCGTTGGCACCATCTGGGTTCTGAAAAGTCAGAGAAAGAGAGAAAGGACACTACCGTCAATTATAAGCTTACAGATGTATATTGCAGAGAATGAACAAACGTAAGAATTGTATTTATCTGCTGGCAGATAAATCTGGTTAATATTCCACCTTAAGTACTTGTAGGTTTTTAGTGTAATGTTTATATGCATAAGCAGAAACTGACAGTCACAGATTGCTTTTGACCTGCCTGAGGCTGAAGCAGCAGACCCTCAATTTCCTCTTTTCCCCATAGACTTTTATCTTTAATACCAAGATGGTTATTGCCACTCGTCCTCTCACCCTTACCTGCAGTGTGGCAATGTCGAAAGCCTCTGTGTCCTCCTCACCGCCTCCCTCGTCATCATAAGTGATAATATTCTCCCGGATGTCTTCCTCCTCGAAAACTATCAGTGGCTCTTTCTTCTGACGCCTCAGTGCAACAAACAACACTACTATTGCTGCCAAATAGAAAACAAAAATGCAAGGGTTTATATTTCCATTTAAAAAACATTTTACAAAAACCTTCATGATTACAGGTAGTAGACAAGTTAATCGTGGATAATTAGTGTGCACTGTGGGAGGTTGCACCTTGGACATTTTAATTCATATCATTATTGTATTATGTTATACACGCATGCCATTTTAATTCTAAATTGTCATCAACATGTCAAACTCGTCAAAGGTTTTCAAATGTGTTGTACTCTGTGTAAAATGCAGTGTAAATTAAGGTTGAAGAATCAGCTAATGGCTTGTGAAAGATTTTCTGTTTTGAAAGCATATTTATGATGAGATATAAGGCTAAAAATAGATGTGTTTCTGTGTGTGTGTGTGTGTGTGTGTGTGTGTGTACTCTAAAGAACTGTCTTGTGTGCATGTGTGTTGTAATAAAAAAAATTTCAACCCAAGCAGACAGTGTGTGTATGTATGTATATATATATATATATATATATATATATATATATATATATATATATATATATATATATATATATTTCCTGCGCATAAAGGATAACAATACAACAGCGACTATCGCTGCTCTCTTATGATTGAGCTGCAGCTTTTCTGTCTGACACATACAGTAGGCAGCAAAGAGGCGGCAATGGAGACCAATTGAAGTGAAAGATACTGTTTTTTTTTTTTTTTTTTTTTTTTTTTTTTTTTTTTAGTTGACAGCTGCGCTTGTTACTTGTAAGCACAATCAAAACCTTAGCGGCTAAAAAAAAGCCTTTACCAAACTACCTTTTCAGCAGGCTTAAACACTGACAAAAGTGGTACTTTCAAGCTCTTCCATCCACCTAATAGGTACACCCTGACTATGAAAAAACCCTACAAACGCATCCCTGTGGCTTTGCCTCCTAAACTCTCCAGAAACCTCTGGAAAAGGCTAAAAAACATTAAAAGTCAAATGTTAATATTTTTTGTACCGTTTCTTTTTATATAAATAGTTACATATTAAAAACAGTTCAAATTAATTTAATAATTTGGCTGTGAATAATTGATCTTACTTTAATGGATACATTTTTATTTTTTACTGCACTACTAAAGTTCTTCATGTACTCCCAAATTTTTCAGTGTGGGGCACCTGTGGTCCTTGGAGATGAAAGTAAATGTCAAGCCCTGCTATTGCAACATTTCCAAGTACAATGTGCGAACCAACACTAAGTGATTATGCATGGATGGGGTATGAGAGTGATTCTGTAAGTGCTTATACATAAGTGATTCCTTGACCTCTACTCTTAAGAAGATCAAACGATGCAGCACAGTTTGAATGAGGAGTCAAAAATAGGAGGCGGCCTGAGTCAACTGCTGATGTTTCACCTCAGTGTAAAGTAAATGTCAACCTTTTTGGTATTACTAGAAAGGTTTGCAGTTAAATGGCTCAGTCTATAAACACACCCTATGCAATTTTAGAGTGGCCTCCCTAAAATTTGATCCAGGAATGAATAAATGTCATATATTTTAGTAATCCCCCCTCAAGAATTAAGAATTTTGTTCCTTACCAAGCAGAATGACAATACAAGCCAGTATAGCTATCAGGGCTCCAGTGCTAAGACCAGCAGGAAGGACGTAGGGCTCCACATTACAAGACAGAATTGTGTCTTTGCTGTCACAGGAGCAGACTCTGATGGTCAGGGTGTTGGTGCTGCTCATAGCGGGAATACCGTTGTCGTTTATCTCGATGGGAAGGTAGTAAACATCCTGGGTGAGACGACTGAATCCTTTACGGAGCACATAAATACTGGCTGTGCTGTCTGTAGATGGAGAGAGAAATAAGGTGGTGAATGTGATGAAATGATGGAAGGTTGTTCAACTTCCAAAGGACTATAAAAAACACATGCTGCTGAATGTTTTGGCTTTTATGTGCAAAAACTCACATAATCCACCTTTGCACACATTTTTCTTCTTTAGCATTGTCCACACACACAACTATTGCTGCCCTAACACAGCAGCCAATGAGGTGTGACTTTGATGACATTAGATTTATATTTAATAGTGGGTCCATTCATCAGTTCAAAAGTAATCAAAGACCAGTTATTGCTGTTACGACACCAACCTGCCTTTTTTCCATCCCTCCCATGCCATTCTTTCGCATTTATATTTTATTACCAACAGAGGATTACACAATATGAGGCATTTCAGAGGCTATATCGCAGGAAAAACAGTGTCTAACTTGTATATTAAAATACATAACAAAGCCATACAGGTTAAAAATGTACAAACTACTGATGTATAATAATAAGGTATAAAATGCAGACAGATCTCCTCTTGGAGGTTAAATTTAGTATGAATTTAACCCTAAAACCTACAAAATTTAGGACAGACAGCAATTTTTTTCAAGCTCTGTTCTATTTTTTTTTTTAGCACTGCATGTCATTTTTAATAATCCACCTTTATTTTTCCATCTTGCTTTGTGTTTCCTAAAAACCTACAGGTTATGCAGATTGTTCCTAAATTCATCATTTTTTTTCTCTTTTCATGCTTCCCAGTTGTTCTTTACGTGTGATCAGGTGTAACGACAATCTAAGAATTATACTTCCGTGAAATCTCTTAACATTTCCAGAGAGTTTACAAAGAAGTCAAATGGTGACTCACTGTAAGCTTTACTGTAGATTTACAATATAAAATCTTTGAGTCATGCAAAAAAACATGTTACATGTCACTTCCAGTACATTACAGGAAAAAGAAAAGGAAGATTAAAAAAAAGGTTCATAACTTCTAGCCAAAAGCTATGAAAGTTACTCCAAACCCCACTCCCCGATAGAAACATCTTTCTGTTACTGATGTCATTTGTTGCCTCCTGCCAACACAGCCACTGTCTGAAAGTTGTATGTGTGATGCAGTGTGCAGGTGCGTGCTTCTCAGTCCTCTGAGAGGCTCTGGACTCTTTTCTGTCTGTCTGCGTTTCTGTTACCGTGTGGTACTGAAAAAGGTCACCCTTTTGCAGTGTTCTTCAATGATAGAAATCGCACACATTTCAAGCTGCTCATTTTAAGAACACACCTAGACTTCTGATAATATAAATCTTAGTTCAACACATATCACATTTCCACTTGTTATTGCTTTGTACTTCAGTATTTCACATCTTCTTCTATAAATAATAGGGCTGGTCAATATGTAATTTCAGCAGTGAAAAGGAAGGAAAACTAAAACGCATGCTACGACTCTTGATTTCTCTGTGCAGCTGGCGAAATGAGTGAAGAACAGGAAAAAAAATCACAGAAAAGGAACATTTAGTTGAAAAGAAATGTATGGGTCTGTGAGGTGAGTTTAGATTGGACTCGGGCTCGGTTAGTTTGAGAATGCAAGAAATGCACGGGGTGCATTTCGCCTGTCCTCTCTCTTCTCCACTCTTTCTGCTTTCCCACAGCCATTCAGAGTGGGTCCGTTTGTGCATCCCACCCCTACTCTATTCAGTGAGGAGGCTGATTAAAGGCTACACATTACAGGTCTGCGGTGAGCCTCCACCTTACAGTGGAATTCTATGTACTACTACATAGAGCAGTGCTGATGGAAGAAACAGCCCCTTTCCTGAGGAAATGAGACGGATACCTCAAATGAAAAATAAACTTCTGGTTTACTTGTGGTTCCTGAGATATTTCAAAGTAGAATGGAAGGCAGAGCCTTGATATTTCAGGTTCCACTTCTGTGGAATCAGCTTGCAGTCTGGATTTGGGAGACTCTACTTTCAAGATTAGTGTTAAAACTTTTCTTTTTGATAAAGTATATAGTTAAGGCTGGATCAGGTGACCCTGAATTCTCTCTTGGTTGCACTCAGTGTTTCTTGTCCACTCACCCTTTTCATAAATATGTGTTTATACACCACTCTGCATTAAATTAATAGTTATTATCAGTCTCTTTCACAGCGTGTTTTTCTTTTTGACCTGTCTTCCTTCCATGACCCTCAACATGTCAAAGCAGATGGCTGCTCCTCTCTGAGCCTGGTTCTGCCTGTTGTTCTTCCTGTTAAAAATACGTTTTTCCTTCCCATTGTCTTCAAGTGCTTGCTCACAGGGGGCCATGTGATGGTTGGAGTTTTCTGTATTATTCTAGGGTCTCCTACCATACCTTACTTCTATAAAGCACCTCCAGTGGCTGCTGTTGTGATTTGGTGCTTTATGAATTGAATTGAACTGAAGAAACACTTGAACTTCTCCAGTGTTTAATGTAATAAAGGTTGTTATGGGATTAAATAAAGGTCTTTACATATGTACTATAGTCTCTCCAATTATTTTGGAGTGATTTATTCTTAAAATGTAATTTTACTCATCCACCTAAAATACCTGTATTTTCCATATTGCAGTTTATTGAAACAACCTTTTTTTCAGTATCATGTGGCTTAAATCTATAGTAGTGTTCTCCGGATTACCTCGTTCTCTTTTCCTTTTTTTTCATCTTGCTCCCAGAACTAACAAAACTTAATTCAATCAGCTGGCCCCCGAAGATGTATGTACAGACGGACAGAGACCCCACTGCAATTAATACAGCCCGCAGGACATGTGTGCATTCATGTGCGTGTGAAATTCAGAGCACCTGCTGATTTCTACAAGGTACTGTAAGCCTCCATCTGGTTATGCTTTGATCTAATCTGAGTGAAAGGGGGAGAGAGAGCGAGAAGGAGACAGCAGATGAAGAAACGGTTAGACTGGCTAAAGAAAAGAATGGAAAGAGAAAGGGGAAACAATCAAAAAGCAGGGGGGGGAGGGAAGCGAAGAATTGGAAGGGATGGAGAAAATATTTTAAAGGTCATCTACCTCTGTTGTCTTTGAGGGAAAAGTTATGGTTATGAGCAACTTCTGGAGCAAGGTTGAATGTGAAGTGTTGCCTGTAAGCCATCTCATCCTTGTCCACTGCGCTCAATGTTTCGATGACCTAATACAAACAAATTAAAATGCAATTGGAAGGAAACAAATGAATGTAAATACTGTTTCTGGATACATTTAGCTTCACCATCATCCCACCAAACACGTGCATTTTAAAAATAATTTATCATCTCACACAGAAAGCCTCACCTTTCCCGGTGCGACAGTTTCACACATGAGGACCTCATTGTTGGTCGCGAACTCTGGAGGGTTGTCATTAACATCTTTCACTTTGATGTTAACCCGCACTTTGGTGTCTTGGTGATGGCCCCCTGCATGTATAGTACACACAGTGCAGTGCAAAATCATCAGTATTTTGCTCCATATAAAAATTCAAAGCAGTGTTAAAGTTATTAAAGCCACAATGTCATTTTTATGTGAATTATTTGTGATTGTCTGTGTGTCTGTATTGTAATCCGCATTTGGCATCGAGTGAATGGAAAGACTGTGAATATTTTTCATCTAAATTGCCTGTCAATCAGTCAGCCACTCAGCCAGCTATTTATTATTTTGATTTGCAAAAATTATAGACGAGTTTCTGAGACATCAAAAAAAAATACACTCAAACAGAATGGCACTCATTTAGTTGCAGCTCCCAGAAATGTCAAGTTATGCCTGCTGAAGATTAAATGAAGAAAAAAAAATGTGATGCAGACAGAATGATGTCTAAACAGCCAAAATAGACACAAAAAATACAACATCCAGAATATTAACTCAGAAAGATGGAGTGCACTTTTCTTGCTTTTCATCTTTAAAAAAGAAAACCCATCCATTTCAGTGCTGTACTGCCTTGCATATTTGCAATTTTAGTCAGTGTGATTTTCCACTACCCTGTCATTACTAGGCATTTATTTAGCTTCCCAGGGTCTGTATGTGGTTAGCATAGCCTGCAATGGTCCTAGCATTGTGGGCGGCAAGTCCGTTTCCATCTGTCCGTCTGGCGTCTAGCACACCACAGGGAAACCACGCAGCACTCTGCTAGTTTGAGCCCCAACCACAGAATACCAGGGTGGGGCCTCTGTGGCTTGAGGGAGGGTTGTTGGGGATAAAGCCAGGGAGGGAAAGCTCCAGAGGGCCTGTGGGTTGACTGGCATCTCCCCTGTTTCTTCCCCACGTATGCACTACAGTAGACTGTTAGGGTGGAGCTCATAATTAAATGTTATAGCGGTGCTTTAACTGTATTTACTTCTCTTTTCATTTCTGTGGAGTTTTCACCAAAATTCTAATTTTCATGTAAAGTAAACTAAAAAATAAGCTCATTTAAAAAAAACAATTAAAATTAAGGAAAACAGTTTAGGTATAATAATAATAGTTAAAGTCTTGTTGTTGCCTTTTTTCTCTACTTGTTCTTTGCCCCCTTATACAATTAACATTTATCAAAAGCCAGCTCAGTGTAGCAGATCTTAGTTTTCATTTCTGGCTAGTTGCATACACTAACATTAGACACATTCCACTGAGTTATAGATGGGTACACTTATCAGAATGATACCACTAAGTCTCAGCTGTAAAGCGTGAAGTCAGTTCACCCCCTCTGATTCCAGACATGTAATTAGTTCATCAAGATTTAGGCTTTTTGCTGCTGACAAACATAGCAAAAGGGTTAACTTTAGTCCCACCAAGAGGAGAAAAAAATTACAGCCCGCAGCTTGAATCCACTTAAAGTCTGTACATAAGATGTCATGGAGTGTATCCAGCACCACAGGACGACAGCCCGGGCTTCGGATGCCAGCAAATGTACAGCCTGGTGGCTATCTGGGAATTTTCCATCTGTTTGTTCTTGTTTGACTTTTTCTTCTCATACTACATCAGCGTGTGTGGTTTCAGTAACAGAAATGACACAAAGGCTAAGTTCAAACACAGGGAGAAGCTCATTAACTCCCAGAATGGCTGAAAATAAAATAAAATTTGCACTTAGGTGTTGTTTCACTTCACATTCAATTGTATCATAAGGGTCTATGAGTCCAAACTGTATATATATTAACTTTTGCTATGCATATAATGATAAATAGAAGTGTGTCTGTGTAGGCCATATTTAACAGATCTATAGGGACTCATTTACCACACATCAGAATCAGTCCCAGTTGTCTTGTATTTCAGAGTGCATACATACCAATCTCTGTAGCTGACACAGATATATTATGCCAGGGCTGTGTTTCTCTGTCCAGTGGTTTTGTTGTGGTTATCATGCCATCTTCTGCGTTTATACTGAAGAACTGCTCTACATCTGTGTACCGAGGGATCATGTACCTATACAGAAAGTTAGGACTCATGAGTTATCGGCATTACACATACGAACTAATAGATTAAAAACAAAATACATATATACTACAATACGAAATACATATAGCATGCAGTGTTTTCGTTTTGTACTATTTTGAGAGTCTAATAGTCTAAATCCATTTTTACAAAATGAGTCTTGTTATGCCTTTGTCTTATTTTGCATCCTTGCTCTGTTGAAAACATCTTTAATAGATAATATTAAATAAAATATTCTACAGCCTAACATCATATGATGTTAGGCTGATGTGAGTCATATTGTTTGCTCAGTGTGGCTGAATGAAGGCTGAAAGTTTTTGTTTTATTTTTGTGATGTTCCACAGTGAAAAGGCAGTTTCTTTCACTGCCACAAGCCTGTCTTAATTAACGTGTTTGTGTGTTTTTATAGCGTGAACATCTCTGTTACCTGACAGGATTGTTGGCAACATCAGTGTCCTTAGCATGAACTCGCCCCACCGGAGTGCCTGGAGGGGCATTCTCCTCGACCTCAAAAGTGTAACTTGAAGCTATAAAGACAGGAGGCTCATCTGCATCCTCCACTGATATCTACGAGCATAAACACACAATAAGCAACAACCTGTAAGGGAGTTTCTCTGATATTTGTCTTTTTTTTTTTTTAAGTCTCAAACTCGTGTCATATATTTGTTGTTTTTATCTGTACCTTTATTGTGGCTTCATCTTTGTAAGGGCCCCAGGCAAGGAACTGGGGGTCAATGTGAGGGTTGGATCCTTCCACCTTCAGAGTGTATGACCTTTTTGTCTCAAAGTCCACCATCTGAGAAAAGGAAAGGAAATAGAAGCTATTAAAACAGCCCCCTCCTGTTTTTAACTGTAAACACTTGAAACCTTCTTTTCTTTTTTTGTCTTTTAATTAGTTTTATCTGCAGGAAAACACACATTACATCATTTGCTTTGTGAAGCGTATGTGCGCACTGTGCACTTTTAAGGCCTTGTGATAGGGGGAGCTGTTGCTGCACGAATAACAGCAGACACGTTAGTTGCAGTACTACAACTATCACAGACCAACAAAAGTAAAAGTAATCCAAATACCAACTTTAATTTCCAGATGGTTTGTTATCCATGATATAGCATATGATATGATTATTTTGGGACCAGAATGAATCATTGGGTTGTTTCTTTCCTGGCTTTTTTTTTTTTTTTTTTTTATCGCCAGATGAAAACAATACCTGTCTGCCTTTAATGAGCTGGGATTAGGTTTGGGATTTTGGGACACCACATGATAAAGGGAATGGAAAGCAGGAGATGAAGCTTCAATCTAAGACCAAAAGAACAGCAGGCAGGTGACAGTTAGATTATTTTATCTATAATAATATCATCTAAATATCCATCCTTCAGATAGAGAGAGGTAAATTAAGCCTTACTTTACCATTTAAAGTCACTGTCATTGATTTACAATACCACTGGCAAGCCGATGTAAAACCCTTAGATTTAATACGCTCTTATTGAACTCAGCTTCAGCTCACTTACTGAGTATTGGTAGAAAACCCACTCACTTTTAATAGCTTCGATTTTGAATTGATTTGAGTGTGTGTTTTGAGGTATTATGCTCAATGTCAAAAGCGTACATTTTCCTCTCATCACATTTCCATTCAGTCATTAAATAATTAGCACATCAATTATAAAGCCATGACCCTCATCCAAACAGTCAGCCTCATGGTATGCATCTAATGAATTTTCCTCTCCATCCTACTGACTCCTTTTCTGATGTACAGGCTATATGCTACTGCAGGGGAAACTTTGGAGTCAACAAATGTGTTGGCAAGCATTGTATAAAAGCTGTGATACCCAAGAGGTTTTCGCTGCTATTATTACGAGGATTCGTGTGTTGCCAACAGCACTTGGCTGTGACTTCATCTGCAGCCCCGTCGTAGCCATAATCATAGTAGTAACACTCTTCTGGGTATCATTGCTATATTATAAACCCAGATAATAACCACTTTCCCTCGCTACTATTTTTCCAGCTGGTATGGGGACGTTAAACTGGCAAAGTCCCAGGAGCAAGCTTGATCTTTTCACTTTCAGGCTACCAACACTTAATGAAATCCCAGTGGGAGAGAGGGCTCATAAGCACAGTGTGAACCGTTAAAAGCAGAGAGAAGCTACTAGAGATTTATGAGGTTGACAAACTGGATGCTAAACAAGTCTACCGAAAGTAAATATTACGGATTTAAGCTGCTGATCGAAATGATTATCCTTTGCTGTGTGTTGAAGGCAGGCAGTCCAACTTATCACGGGTACATTGCCGAATCTAATATCGCACTGAAGGGATAAAATCCAAAGTGCGGTCTGTGATCCAACATGGAGGCAGGTAGATAATACCTTCTCTCAGTGGATTCTTCCACACTCATTCAGTTGCAGTACTATTCCACTGCTGTTGTCAGTGAAGGTGTTTAGTGTGATGATAGGTACAATAGTAGTAGAATAGATGTGACCCAGTTCTTTCATTTTCCCTTTTGCGTCACACTCTCACAGTCTCGTTTGTGCACTCTCTTTTTTTTACCCCACATCCAGTATTTTCATTCTCTCCCTACTTTTGTAATCAGTGTGAGATGATAATAATAATAATAATTTTCACTATACTGTCCCCCCTTCCTATTGCCTTCTTGAAAACACAAGCAAACACACAGCTTCTTAATATTCTGTGGACTGGTTTCGTCAGGACACAGTTGAAAGAGAATAGCTGATTAAAGCTCATCCCTGTGTGTGTGTGTGTGTCTGTGAAGAAAGTGAGAGAATAGAGATTAGCGAAGGCTACTCTTGACGTGTGAGTCTGCATGCGTGCTCTTGTGTGTGCAAATGAGTGCCTTTAATTTTGCGTGGCACTGCCTTCGGGGGGCAAAAGGCATTGATTTCCCCCGAGAGGCATCAAGACCCAATAATCTCAAATGTGCACGTGCACGTACACAAAATTACTACACAAACCCTGAGCTGAGATGCCATCATCAGATTGAGAGGAGTGTAAGTGAGGCTAGCAAGGTGAGAGCACCTCTCATTTGTCCTAATGCTCAGTTTAAATCACCATCAGGCTATTAAGCTGTTATTCCAAGAGACACAGGGAACTGTGACAAAGGATGCTCATGTCAGTCAGTGGCCTTGCACACAAACAGCATTTAAATGGGCATGGAACTGTGATTAGCTCAAGGCCATAAACTGTATATAAGAGATTGGCACAGCTACAGTGACTCCAGACTGCTAATGCTAAAGTCTCAACATTAGCAGTCTGGCTGCCATTGCATTGGCTGTTGGAACCAGAAGTGACCAAATTTTGATCACAGGGTTGGGTGCTAAGCTAGCTTCATAAACTGTGTGGGTCGAACTCACAGACACATGCAACCACTAATTCGTGCTAAGTAACAAAATAAAGTACAAGACTTTCACTCACCAAAACATAAACATAAACTGGTTACATGGTCTGCACCTTGTTATTCGTGGGATAATTCCACAAATTATACAAATACGGCAGTTACTGGCATTAGCATTGACAAGACCTTGACAGCCATTGATGATAGCTACCTATGTCTTCACACCTGTCAATCAAAGTTTCACAGTTAAAACCATATGTGTCTGTGCGGTTGTTATAAAGGGGAAAAGTATCCATGGAGGCCAACATTATTTTAGCACCAGGCTTTAAAATCTGCTTTTAGTTTACTTGGACATTTTAACCACAGATTGTAGATAAAAGACGGTCACCATGACATCACCCACTGGTTAGCGAAGTCCCATTGTGAACTCTCAAGCTGAGCATTTTTGTTGTTTGCTATCCTGGTGTTTCGGCATGATGAGCAAAGGGAGGATCTGTCTGTCAAATGCAATGACAGAGCAGAGATTATATATCTTATCTCATTGGAGTAACTAAAAAGTGTTGCTGGGTAGAAAGACATTGTGCCTAGCACGCAGGTACTGTAGACCTATTTTGGATAAGTGATGGATGGAAATATGAGCAAAGCCTTCAAATGTTTCAACTTATTTAAATTCAGTCATTGTTTAAACAAGTTCATGTATTTAAATGAGTCTAATTTTTGTGTCACAAAGATTAAATTCGGAATGTCTGTGTCTTTTTCTGTTCTTGCACACATGTATGCACATCTGCATATGTGTCTAACACTGCTGTTACAATGAGGTCACTTGTCTATACTTTCAGCTGTGTTGAGTAAGATGTTTACCATCGCTTTTAGCATTTCACAAGCAGAGAGGGTTCTTTGCGCTTGCTGTTGGATAAAGCCAAACACATGTCCACACACAACTGCACCCACGCAAACATAGTGCACCACTTTAGTGTAATCAGTTGATCTCATTTCTTTGATTGGAATCCCTTGCTTTTTTCCTAATCTGTCCGCTCAGCCAGGGGTTTCTAACAACTTCTTTGGGGGAATCATGGATAAAAGTGTCAGTATTTTGACTGTTCCAGTCTGTATTTCAGATTCTCTTCAAATCTAATAATGCTCTCCTGAGAGCTTTCAGTCATAACCATACTTGTATACTATTAGGTTATGCCTAAATTGTGAGTTAACTGCTTTGCTTCAGGGAACACGAATGGTAGCTATCAAGAGAGGAGAGCAGAATTATCACTCACTCATTTCTATGCTTAGTCTTAGTGACACCAGTGGGAAGAGTACTCCTAACCCTGGCAGTCTTAATGCCATCCTAGAGTTCTGACTTGGAAAGGATTCACTCATGCAGACGATTGTGAGGGAGGAAAAAAAAAACATGAAACTGACTTGTATCGATTTATTCACACAGAGATTTTCCCACAGCATCAGTAAAAGCGAACTGTGGGTTAAGGGTGGCTGTTCTTTTAAGTAACGTCATTGCTGTCTGGATAGGGAATGCAACTTACCACAAATGGCATCGTAAATCATCCAAGCATATAATTACATATTTCAATATCAAGTCTTTTACTAAACTTGGACTTGGTTTGGAATTTAGGAAGAAAAGTCTTTCTGTCCCATTCTGAACAAAGAGAGATTTGAGTGTACATTTCATTACTATTTTTCCTGACACATTAACAATATGAACATAAAGGCTTTTTCTTTTTTTTAACTGAGAGATTCAGAGGTCGGATGTCCTAGAAGGGAGAAGCAGACTAGTACAGCTCAGTGGAAGATTCAGCTCATAATCCTGACCTGAAGCTACATATACAACAATGCTTCTGTGTGTGTGTGTGTGTGTGTGTGTGTGTTGTTCGTCAAAGAGAGAGAGAAAAAGAAGAAATGAGTGAAATTCTGCGTGTATGACAGAGCATTGTGTGCATTTCCGGATGGCCGGATCGACGGGGTACAGTTGAGAGAATAAGGGACTGGTTGTGTGCAGGCATTAGAAAGACAGAGACTGAGAAAAAGTAATTGTGTGTGCTGAGCTGGATCACTGAAAGCCACAGTTGTAGTATGTGTGTGTGTGCATGTGTGGGTTACAGTAACAGTGCAGAAGATGAGCTCTGTGGCCTAGGGTAGCATGAAAGTTAATGCACTCTCACTCTCACAGACACAACCATGGACTTTGGTGGTCATATCAAACAATATGAAACTGTGAAGGTTCAGAGAAGGGAATAGAACAACATTTCTGAGCTGCTTCAACCCTTTGCTTGATATTTTTATTTCTTTTTTTCTCTTTACTTGGCTTCACTTATTTCCTAATGCAGTACTTCAACACACAAATATGGACAGTGGTTTAAGTCTGGCTTGGCTGAGGTTAACATTAAACTGCTTTTTCTATAGAAAAAGTGCTGCCTCAACTACATTTCTCTGCTGGCAAATTGAAAAGTGTGCAATGACGCACGCATAGTTTCCATAAGAGCTAGCTGTTGAAGCAGCCACTGTCAAATAACAGACCTTTGACAAAACGTTCATTACCAGAAAGTCATATAACTATAACTTTCAGTGTAAAAGGCAAGCAAAACAGAGTTAAATAACTTTCTAATCCTTTAGACATTTGTATTTAATTGAAAATAAAACAAATAATGTTGAAAAGGAGAAATGTCATTCTCATTTTCCAAAATGTTCATTGCTTTAAAATGCTTAAAATCTATGTAAAAGACTGCATGGGTAAATAGTTCCAGATGAACATGTAATAATCTACCATTAGCAGCAAGTTTAGGGATTTCATCATCTAAACTATATAATATCATTAAAGGATTCAAAGAATCAAGACAAATCTCTGTAGGGAAACATAACGTCAAAAACCAATAATGAATGGCCATAATCTACGGACCCTTGGGTGGCACTGCATTAAAAACAGGCACTGCTCAGTAACAGAAATCACCGCATGGGCTCAGGAACTCTTCAGAATTTCACTGTCAGCAAACAGTTTAATGTTACATCCACAAATGTAAGTTAAAACTCAACTCAACCATGCAAAAAAACTGTTTATAAATAATGTCCAGAAAAGCTGCTCCTATATCTTGAAGGACATTGAAGATGAACTCGGGTGAAGTGAGAAACTATCCAACTGTAAAAATAAAAGTTGAAAGTGTTTTTGGAGATCATGGAGGAGCACAAGGACAGGGATTTTGGGGCTTATTATCTGCACCCATTTCTAAACCCAGCACCGGTGATAGATCTGGATTACTTTATTAGTACACATGGGTATCTCTGTACTGAAGGAAGGATATACCAAAAGGCTAACCTACTACCAACTACCCAAACAGAAAGTGCTTAGTCTAACTTTTTCGCATGTACATTTACTTGTGTAAATTCTGCAGTAGTTTGCATAACATAGTTCAACAGCCGGTAAGATGGCAGTAAAAATGTCAAAACTATGCTGACTCCAGTTTTCCCACTCCTCCCCTAGAACAGCTGTGAATGAGTTCAGTCAATTTTTTATTTTCTTTGGTTAACTGCAGCCCTCCTGTGAAGGCACCATTATTACTGTCTAATTAAAAAGGCTTTAGAGGACCAAAAGATGATGTATTTCACAGGAAATTTCCTTTTTTTTTAGCACGACAGTATCAAACTGAACATACTGATAAGATGCATTGCAATTCACTGCTTACATCAAATAAACATTCATCAGCCATTTTTTATTTGGTATACCTTTTCAGCTGCATGTAACAGCAAACTGGCTAGTTACATGAGAGCAACTACAGCAGGTTGTCAAGACAACCAGCTAAAGTTCAAACTAAATTTCACAATAGAGGGAAGAAAGGTGATTTAAGTGACTTTGAATGTTGCATGGCTGGTCTGAGACAGGCTGGTCTGAGTACTTGAGAAACTGCTGATCTACTGGGATTTTCCCACACAACCATCTCTGGGGTTTATAGATAATAGTCGAAAAAGCACGAAATATCCAGTGTGCGTCAGTTTCTGGGTTAAGATGCTTGTTGATGCGAGAAGTCACAGGAGAATGGCCAGACTGGGTAAAGCAGTCCAAAAAAGATTTGTCATAACCAAGGTAGTGACGGAATTTGGCATAGGCAACATGAAAGCATCCTGCCTTGTATTAACTGGCTCAGACTGGTGATGGTGATGTAAGATGGCGATGTGGGGGAATTATTTCCTCGCACATTTGCCTCTTAGTACCAACTGATTATAACTTAAATGACACACCCTACTCGAGAATTGTTGCTGATCATGTCTATTGCTTTGCCCCAACTTTGTTTTAATTTTATCACTTGATAAACCACAATCTAATAAAGTAAAATGAGCTTACTCATAAACCCATGGGAATCATTTGAGAATCCACTGAGCTTCAAATTGAGTTTCACCCTATTGTTTGGTTGTCCAGACCAATGCGTTACTCCTTTGAAAAACTACTAAAAACCCACTCTAAACTGTCATAATCAGCAAATACAGTCAGCATAACTAAAGGGCTAAATATTTTAAGAATTAGTTGGGGTCTAAAGAGATGGCAAAATAGTTAAGATAAATGAGTAACTTCCATCTGATGGACCAAATCCAAGGGAGAAAATGCAGTTTTAAGTTGCTAAGTTTCTTTCTTTCTTTTCTTACCTTCTTCAGTTTAATCACAGCTTCTCTGGTTTCGGAGTCTGTGGTCAGTTCAAACATGTTGATTCCATCTCCATCTATTAAGCGGTAATTCACCAGCCCGTTGTCTCCAAGGTCGGGGTCTTTAGCTTTAAGACGGCCCACCTCCTCTCCTGCGACTTTATCCTCTGACACAGACATCGAGTACACACCTGGAATATAAAAATATGTGTGTCGGCTTCTTGGTGATGATAGTGATGACTTTTGGTCACAGCTTGCTTTTGTATTCAACACTGTCCAATTCTTGGCTGGTTGCCACTGTGTTTACTATCTGAGGCAGGGTCAGTTTTGGAGGGCAGTGAGGGATTAACATGAACTATACCATCTGTCTCATATGGCCCAAAGGATATTAATATCCCCTGTAGTGTCAGGTGTGTGTGTGTTTGTGTGTGTGTGGGTATGTGAAGAAGCAGACACCTGGTTTCAAGAATGAGAACAGTATGACCATATGTCTACTCGCTCCCCTGGTTTTTTTCCCTTTTCTTCTGCTCTTATTATCTCTCCCCTCAGTTCAACCTGAACCACTCATCCCCATTTCATCTAATTTTACTTTAGCCTCTGCTTATTTTTTCATAACCCCCTAACCCCCCCCCCCCCCCCCCCCGCTCTCCTCTCAGCGCTATTATCTTATTTATTTTCTCTTCCCAAATCTTTCTTCCTCTATCTTTTCCACGCTTTACTATTCTTGTTTGTTTTTTCTCAATTCCTCCTCGCCTCTTCTTTGCCCCTTCCTACACCAAGATTTGGGCATTGAACACAAAGTAAACTCTACATTTATGGGCTGTACACCGTTAGCGTGTTTATCCTGCTCGTCCAGGTGTGGCAAACCTGTGAATCATGAAATTCAGTCTGTCATGTGGCTTCTGAGCGATTCACAGGACTTGATCCATTCAGCCTAAATCCCTCCTGCCACCCTCAGGCCTGTTACTTTTTCCTCACATCTCCATCGATCTTCACCAAATCCCTCTTCTCCATCTTTCGTCTTCATCTCTGTCCCTGCTTTTTAAACTCCTCTGTGCTGTTTGACTCTATTTACTAAGATCTTTGCCCTCTTTATCTCTCCTGTGCTTCTCCCTTTTCCATCCTCCCAAATCTCGTCATTCATCCTCACCTCTCCTCCCTCATCGTTCCATTTCTCGCATCCCTGTCTGTCCTCTTCTCCTCCTCTTTTTATGTACCATTTTGGCTAAAAGCTCATTTCATCCCTATCCCCCCACTTTGCCCCTTTGCTCTCTCTCTTCTCCTGTCATTCTATTCTTGCTTTTGCTAAGTAGCTTAACATCAATGGCTTCTGGCGGATGAGTTAAACATTGTATGACAGAACACACAGGCAGCTTGGCATACCTGGCTGCAGGCTAAAATGAAGCACGTCACATACAGGAAATGTACATTTACATTTAAAGATGACAGTTGAAGCAAATAGGAATTCACTGAGTTCATTATTGCAAAAAGTCAGGCACAGGTTAGTCTCCCATACCAGAGAGAGTGAGAGAGATTTCGGCTACTGTCATTACTCCCACAGACTATAAGCTCATAAACCAGCCATGTTCAAATATAAACACTAATGAAACATCTAATAAATGTAATTTGTGTAATGACCACAATCTCTTGGGTTGGGAATTTTATCTGATGACTGACTTTAGAACAATGATGTCTTTTATTACTCAGTAATTTCCTAGTCAGACTTGTGATTTTGATGTGTTGCGATATATGGAATTTAAACTCAGAAGCAAAGTTTGATGTCTGAAAAATAAATATGCCTGTGGTGTGGTTAATTATATCGTGGTGGGTGTGGACTGAGTTTTCAATTAAATAGTCTGTGCCTAAAGAGCACATAAAGCCTGGGTTTATAAAGATTAACCAAATTGCATAACAGCATATTTGTTTAAACTATCAACAGTAATCCCACCTATGCACACGTTTGAGGAGATTTCTACTCAAAATATTGTCACTCCTGATATTTTTATAAGTGTTTGGGCCCTTTATTTCATTTAAACAACTTGCATTTGAAATTACTGATTTATTAGAGCAGCAGAATATAGTTAGCGTTTGGGATTGGGGAATGGTAACACAATATTGTCCCCTGGAGCCTACAGGTGGCTGGTGGGACTGTGGAGAAGTTTAATAGTGGGCAGCAATGGTGCTGACATGGCAGAGGGAGAGAAGGGAAACTCTGCAGCTTAAACAGGCCACCACATTTGGATAGGACACGATGAGAGTGGGGCACATCACTATTGCTGTGTGATGCAATGCAGCTGTTTCCTGACTAAACTCACTCAAAGTCTTCATAGCATTCGTGTTTAAAGTGTTCTGCACACTTTGACTCGTCTTAGCTGACATAGGCTTCAGCCCCCTGCTAGCCCACATTGGAAAAGCAGTTAAAAAAAGTTATGCATTCTATTCTACTTAAATCTGAGAGAAGAGCTAAAACTAAAGTTCTAAGGTGAGTTTAATCTTTCCAAGATTTATGAGAATAGACAGTTCTGTAATAGAAGTCACTGAAGGTAAATGATGTTCAAATAGATATCGCCCAAAAGATCTTTCACCACTTCAAATGCCTTTTTATTATCTGCTTTGTTCTCCATTGTTCCTGTTCAAACAAGAATGAGAGAGAAGCGCTGCAGCTGACATATATTAACAGTATTTAACAAAACCATCTCTGTCATGTCAGCCTAATAAAGACTGAAGTCAGAGAGAGTTAAAGAACAATCAATTGCTATTTGCCTTTGTTTTTCTGCTCCTACTCCTGTCTGTGCTGTGATGGATTTTTCGAGGCTGCAAACGAATGACGCTTGATAATGAGGTGAAAAGAGAGAGAATTGCAGGGACAGAAAGTCTCTGAGAGAAAGAGATATCAAGCCTTAGAGCGAAAAGAAAAAAATACAGCAGCTTGAATGGAAGCTGAAAAGCTGCTAGACAACAAGAGGGAGTCTAGCTGTGCCATATATATGCATTATTTTTCGGTGTGTTTTTATCTTTTTTATTTTTATTCCATCTTTGTATCTGTTTTATTTTTGCTGTCTCTCAGACTCCGTTTTTGTTTCGTGACTCTTATCTCATTTTCCATTTTTTTTCTTCCTCTCCTCTCTCTCACTCTGCCCAACTACTAAATAAGTAATCACTGTCCTCATTCACACCATCTGGGAGAATTTTCTTGCAGGTGGTTGTCCTGCTTTTACTTTTTATTTATTTATTTTTTGACAAGGGTACCGAGTTCCACAACATATTGTTATTTGGTACATTGTCTTGCATTGCAGATGTAAAACTGCCAGTGATGCACAGGCAAGTATAATGTGGTTATTTAGATATAATGTGGCCTATGTGTGTGACTTGATCCTGTCTCCCGAATATTTTTCACCTGGCTCATGAAGAAAAGTGGATTGCAAAGCGTTCCATGGTTGGTAATGCACATATGCTGGCTTAAAGGAGATTATGAAGTGGGTTACTTTTTTTTTTATTTTTTTTTTTTTTTTAGGTCAGTTACTAGTCTTTTGTTTAGAGTTTTCTACAAAATTTGCGTCAGCAAATCAGCCATTTACAGTTTTAGGCTCTCCCTTCATTTTTACACCATCTGTCACTATGTAAGAATATGTGGCATTATTAAAGAAACATGCATATATGCCAGTATGGAAACTTCTATATATGCTTCTCGTGCTGGAGATGAAGTCTTGCCTTTTGAGCAGTTTTTCATTGCTCATAAAACTCTCCATCTAAACTCCCTCAAATGTCCTTTTGTTGTGGTCTACAGCATCACATTTCAGCTTTGCATTGCAACACAGCTGTCAGCTTGTTATAATATACAGGAACTGGAGTGGTGGTTTTGACTTTCTCTCTCTCTGCATCTCCCTGTCTTTTACATTATCTCCCTCACTGCTTCTGTTCATGTCTCTCCCTTTTCTTGCCTATTCAGCTTCTCCACAGGCTAAATCCTGATCCATCATCTCTTGTTTTCTCCCCATTTCTTCTCTCCATACATTCCTGAGGCTTTCTGCAGAATCTCTGCCAGGAGCCCTTCTGCTCAGCGCTATAGGAGGGAAGGACAGAACGATGAAGGAAAAAAGAGCCATAGCACAAAATGGCAAAGTTGGATATAATATGGAAAGGTGGACATGAAGGTCTGCTGGGAAGTGGTTGCAAAGAAAAATGCATTGGTGTGAATCCTTGCTGAGGTTTAGGATGTTTCTCTTTGAGGGGAACCAGAGAGGTTAAATCGTTCTATGAATATTTGCTATTTGGCTGTGCATGAGATGTGATCAGAAAGTTCAAAAAACCTTACCTGACATAAATTTGGCCAATCTCTCTTTCAACTTCTTCTCAGGCATCAAAGAAAACTTCCAGCATGGCTGCCATTTTTAAATATAAATTGCACTCTCTAGGTCCCGTTTGGACAACACTGTGCACTCTGCTGTTGCACTGTAGACCCCAAACTTACACAGATGACAAACATTATCTTTTGTTTCCAAACTGATCTGAATTTTTATGGAAGATCATTGCTGCTGATGAGAGCTGGCTCTCCGAAGGGATTCCGTGAAAAAGTCTTGAGTTCCCAAGCCTGAAGGAAGCACGTTGGGTGTGGAACAAGACCCAGAGAATGCTTATCATTTTTTCAGCATTCACAGAGTTGTGCACCAATAATTGGTTCGTCGGGGTGAGACTGTCAACACAGAGTTTTACTGTATTGTCCTGAGGCATTTGGGGGAAACATTCAGAGGAAATGGTCTGAACTGTCGTGCATGTCAGTGTGCCATTATGTGCCAGCACAGAGCACATTGAAAATGCAGGAGTTCTTTGGACTTACCACACAATATTTGCTCACCGCTTGCCCTTCCTCTCCATATTTATGTTGCATCCACTTCTGGAGATTTAAATCACATTGGAGGATCCAGCAGGATACTCAGAGGCACAAGCAAAAGGTAACCTGACAGGACATGGCAACCGTGGTGGAAATGGTACAGACTTTCGCAAAACTTGAATGGGAGATCATCATTATCCAAACGAGGTAAGGTTGATGAGTTTTAGAAGTCCATTTCCAAAACTTCCAAATCATATAGAATGGATTTACAGCAGATGGGCATTTTTTGAATTTGTACAGTATTAAATGGAACTAGAGAACTCACTATCATTGTACTGGTTGTGTATTTTGTCACCGAGGACAAATCGGTATTTTGTCACCGAGCAAATAAAATAAAATAATTTTTATCAGTTAATAGAATCATTGGCAGTTCTGTATCATCTTTCATACAGAGAAATAGATTCAGATAAAAATATAAACTTCTCATAAAAAATGTTAAAAAAAAAAAGAATTTAAAAAATATTCAAATTTTGTGCCTCTGTCTCCTTCCTCGCATCAAATCTACTGTTCTTCACAAATCCAGAGATCTGCTTTTTTCATTGCGCTGCTAATATCTAATTCAACCAATGCCCTAGGGAACTTCTAGCTAGTATCCAAAGACAGTCATACATGTTGGGGGATACTCCAGGATCCCAATAAAGACTCTTTTTAAATAATTCTTTTTTTTTTGCCTAAAGTTACCTCACTACTTTGTAAGTTGCAAACTAATGACACCATGCACTTGATGTGTATTGAATGCCCTTGCACTGACCTTTGGTGATTATTGCATAGTGCAGAAAAGGCTAGGAAGATGCAGACTGGAAGTTCAGATAGTGTAATAGCTCTGCTGTCATTTGGTAAAAGGTCTGACACTTTCACACCTCTAATGGAAATGCCTAACCCAAGGAAAATGACGTACAGCTACACAATACAGTATATATTATCGATGGATAACTAGAAAACGTAGGCGTTTACTCACTCTGTGGAAATTTTGGAGGGTTATCGTTGACATCTGTGAGGGTGATTTTAACTTCTGTGGTCCCTGACAGCCCTCCCATGTGACCACCCATGTCTTTGGCCTGGATGACGACATCGTACTCCTGGCGGGCCTCACGGTCCATGTTTGGCAAGGCAGTACGAATTATACCTGAGCAGACAGAGTGGTAACATGACATTAATGCTAAAATAAGGCTTTCTTTTAGCCATTCTGGAAAACACAACCACTGGAAGCTTGTGGGTGAGGTTTTATGGATTTTTGAATGATGAAAAAAACAGCAGATGTCTGCATATCTACTCTTGTGTTGTATATGCTACTGTACTCGTGTTTTGTCACACCATGTACAACATGTGCATTTTACGTCATGTCATTACAAATTATTAAGAATTACAATAAGGAATTGTATACCTGTTGAAATTAATAAATGAAAATGTTAAACAAATCCCACTTTGAAAACACTATCATTGCTAAGTAAAAACTACCAATTTACAACGAATTTATTCCAAGATTCTTCATTTTGTAAGAGAACGCATCATCACTCATCATTTAAATAAATAAGAACTCTAGTAGAACATTTGTGAAGTCTTATTTTTATCTATTTCAAGCCCCAGTGATTTTTGTCTGTTTAATTCATCACCCACTACTCTCTTTCCATCTCTCTCTTTCTTTCTGCACATGTCTAGCTGCAGTGTCAGAGAGGCTTTCTGTTGTCATATTATGCCAAAAGTGTGTGCGTATGTCTGTGACAGCATGGAAAGCTGATAATCTCCAAACCAATTAGAAATGTGAGCTATGGATTTGAGCCAGTCAAATACCCAACACTGGTTTGATTAGCCAGATTTACTCTGCCCAAATCTCTCTGCCTCTCTGTGCCCTAACCACTCACTTTCCATGAACTATCTCTCTGTAAACCAATTTCTCTCTCCTTCTCTACCCTAACCTCTCACTTTCAGTTCTTCTTCACTCTCTCTGACCTAGCATAGCTCAGTGTTTGCCCTAACCTCTTTCCTTACATCCAATTTCCTCTTTTAATGCAAACCCAAATATTAGGCCTCAGCTCTGCAGGGACCAAAGCTGAATGTCCGCTGGGGACCTCTTTCTACAGCTTGCCTTCTTTTCCTCACCAATTTCATTGGAAAGGATGTCTTGTTACACGATCCCTCTAGCACAGAGTTCTTGGCTTTTTTACATTAAGATCAGTAGATGGAAATGTGAAAGAATAAAAAAAAAAAGTTTTGAGTTTGGTTTTTGCAGCAATCAGTTTTGATGAGACGCCTGGCAGATGGCACTACAATATTAGAGTTTAAAGTCAATTGCATTGATTATTTTCCTAATTAATTATATTCAATTTAAAATTTTGCGACTGTTAAAATTTGTTCACTGTTTGTAGCGGTCTTAATTCCTATTGATTTGGCAGTTGTGTCCCCCCCCACACACACACACACACACACACACACACACATCCTAACTCCAGGTGATGCAGAAAAATAAAATGAAAACGCATTGTCGTATCGTCCATGACAAGCTGTTTTTGTAGTTGATCTTAGACCTGTGTGCATACTACATCACTGTAACATCAAGGCCTTTGAGCTATTGTGTTTTGTTGTGTTGCAGACAATTATAAGCCTAGTTCAGGGTTTTTGTTTGCAGCCTTACCTGTCTGAGGCTCCACAGAAAAATAGGGTTGTCCTTGCAGTATGCTGTACACCAGTCTGGCACTGTTGCCGTAGGTGGGGTCATCAGCATCTGTAGCTGTCACCTGCAACACTGACGTACCTACAGGACAGAAACACAGACATGACAAAAAAGTCAGGAGGAGATAGCTCTACCTTAGTGATTTGGTTCAGGAATGGTTTGACAAACAAGCTTGTCACAAAAATGTGCGCCGATTCACCTGCCTGCACCAGCCGGATGGGAAAGGGAATGAAAAACACTCTCTCTCCTGTCTCTTAGACACTGCGGCTGAAGGGGCTCCTGTGGGGCTGGTCTCCACTATTATTTCTCTACATTTCATCATTGTCTGGTGGAAACATCCAGTCTCCAATTTTGGTGATTTTCATGTTTTAAATAAAACAGCATTTCCTCCGTGCTCTGACAGAGTTCAACAACCCCATGGATTTACGCAAACCTTTCAAAACTCTTTGGATAATCTGAAAAATGCATGGTTGTTGAGCCCGAAACATGACAGTTTATCTTAGTCCCCCACAAAAAAAATGGACATTTCACAGATATGTTTTCACCCAAAGCATCTGCATCCAGTAAATCCCTGTTAACTCAGCTGACACAGATATGCTGAGGAAATAGACCAAGTAAATTAAATTTGCAGAAGTGTGAAATACATTCTATTAACTTTGCGTTATTTAAGTTTTGCTTTTCCGATGTGACTCAGAAAGGTGTTTCTTTTCGCTAGACCTGTTGCTACTTGCTAAAGAAACGTAGTAATAAAAGTGCTTCAGACCTGTATCATTACCAGCTCTGATAAAATAAATATAAATAAAAACAGGCAAATAACATGTTGGTTTTTTTTCGCCACCCAAGTCCAAATTTTCTTACCTTGTGACTATAAAGTTATATTATTTTAAACTTTTTTTTTACACTATTAAATCAGAGCTGAGTCTAACTTTTACTTTTGTTGGTTTTAGTTTTATTTTTACATATTTTTCTCTTTTTGTCCTTCTTCGATGGAGTGTAGCCTGTGAGATTAGTCAAGCAACTGGAGCTGCACTGCACGTACACCCAATACACCACACTTGTCACAAACCAAGCACAACTTCCCAATTTGGTGCTGTATTCAAACTCGTTTCATCTTTCCCTCTGGCATTTCAGTGCCAATACTTTCCTTCATTACCCCCTGCTGTTTCAACCCCTCCACCACCCCAGCATCCACCTGTAGGCCCCGGGGGGGATGTTCAATCATCCCTCTCCAATTTCTATGTTCTATTTGTGGGTAGTGATAAACTCAGAGCCTAGGCATCAAACTCCAACCGTAATCTGCTCCTGTGATAAATCAGTAATTTCTTTCATGAGCTTCAATATCCATGATGAATCTGATTACAACCTCCTTTATTTTGCATGAAGTAACCACGAGGGCCCACACAAGGACTCAAATATGTTTAAGAGCTTTGTATTATTTCTAGTCTTGAAAGGGAAAAACCCCCCCTCAAAACCAACTAAAGCTCAAACTCACACAGTTCATCTTGAGCCCAGAGGACAGAAGTAAAAGCTTTTGGTTAGCAAGGTCAATCGAGAAAAAGTGAAAGTTGCAAAAGGTTACATAGGTGAAATGTTTTTTGTTTCATTTGTTTTTCCCCATAACCAAGCAACCCCAGTAAATGTAGAAACTGTTTCAAAAGCTCAAAATGGCTGTTACTAAGTTCTTGCAACAGCATGAATTTGGCTGGAATAATGGGTGCTTCACATCAATCACGTGTTATTGAATTGTTCATTTGGCTTCTTTACAGCCTTTTTTCCACTACATCTTCTATTTTAATATTTACCTTTCCAGCTGCAGCCATGTGAGCACCACCATTGTGCTCCATGCAAAATTAACCAGGTTCTGCATAACAGAAAACTGCAATGAAATTTTATTCAGCATGGCTTTGAATGTGGTTATAAGTACACCGTGATAAATTACCAAGAATGATAATTTGAAAGAAATTGGCTTTTCTATCCATTCTAAGTCTGATATCGATGAGGCTACATAGACCTAGTTAGTCAAATTACAGCTTTTATTTCTGTTCCACTTCTGTGGTTGTGGCTCATGGCAACTGGTGATCTCTCTTTGCCAGACTTCTGCATTCAGGTTTCAGATTATGTAGCAGATGGGTGAAAAATAGCCTAAACAGAACTCTTTTCTTTCTTTTCTTTCTTTGGAAGTCCAGTCCATTCAGGGAAGGGATTTCTTATGCTTCCACTGTTTCAGGCTTTACCGCTGCCAGTGTGGTTCATTTCAGGTCAGTATCTAGAGGCTGAACACTCCAATACCACACAATTTTTGGAAAGAAAATCTTCCAAGATCAGAAGTTCTAAATAGGGAGACTCTTAAGGGGGTGGTAGAAACTAGAGATGGCACGATACCACTTTTTTATGTCCGATACCGATACCGATATCATAAATTTGGATATCTGCCGATACCGATATGAATCCGATATAATGTTTTTTAATCAACAAAACTGTTTTTTTTTAAATATCTTGCTGCATTTTGTATAAGTTCATACTCAAGTTTAAAACAACAACTACACTAAAGCTATTCTGTTATACCTGTATGCAAAAAAAAAAAATTTCATAGTTCAGCAATACTGATCAATCTAATAAACTTAAACCTACACCATCCTCCCTATTCTGGTATTTTAAAGAGTACTTAGCGTAAATATTAAGCAACCTAACTAATAGGGTTCCAACTCCCAGCAACAACAAAAATAAATAAATAAAAAATAGGGAACCACCCCTCACACTCCACCTCATGATGCTTAATCAACGTAATCAACCTTAATTTGATGCAGTGTGAAAAAAAATGCACAGAAATCAATTATTTTTCAAGAAATATTAAATAGATTCAACATCTTTCTTCAACAAAATTGCAGACTGCACAGATGGTACCTTCCCAAAGGAAAAAGTACTATAGCTTACTAGGGTATATATATTAGACTTAATAGTCACTATATACAGTAATGGACTTCTATTCATTTTACATCAAATTAAAACTTTGGGTGTAAGATTCGGATAATTATTTATTAAAAGCTAGACATTTTAAATGAGAATAAGAAAGAAAAGTATGTCTTTGTGCCCCCTTTTCCCTGTTCATGCCCTATCGGCCCCCCTGGCTAAACTTTGCTAGATCCGCCCCTGCATAGTTACCAGCCGTCAGCTACGTAGAAAAAGATCCTCGAGTAGAAAGTAATAATAAATAAATTCTAACAACAGCTTATCAAGCTTAAACGTGCTGCTGTTGTTCAGCCGCTGGTTTCCTCTTTCTGGTGCAAAGTGGGCCAAAAACAAACCAGAGAGACGGACTCGCGACAGAAAAGCCGATCAGCTGATCATTAAGCAGTTTCATGATTGAAGTAGCAGCCAGAAGAAGCAGTCGCTCCATATATCGTTTGGTAAGCTTAACGCAGGAATGCTTTACAAACATTCAGAGATGGACTTACACACTTGCTTTACTTCTCTCGGGGATAACTTTGTCGGAGATGAAATGCCGGGTTGCTAGCGAAGCTCCACATGCTATCCAGACCACCGACAGGTCCCGCATGCCACAGCCGCTCTATCACCTGATGCATACTGCTCCGACGTGCTAACGTTCTGAGGTGAGTTACGGCGTGTTGCAAGTTTTGTGAGGTGCTTTCGTGATATTTAATGGATCGGATTACATTTTTTATTTTTCTCCGATATCCGATCCAGTAATTTAGGTCAGTATCGGACCGATGCCGATACGTAATATCGGATCGGTCCATCTCTAGTAGAAACTCTTGCCTGTGCCAATATGGTACTAAATAATTCCACAATTCTGCTTGTAGTTTAGCCCAACTTTTAAGAAAAAAAGAGGATTTTTCAGGAGGTGACCTGATATGCACTTCTCTGTCATATTTCCTGCATTCACATTCAGTGATTAATATAGAAATGGTGTTGTTTAGCAGAAAAATAATATGCAGACAAATGTTCAGTTCAACTACCAAAACTACTGCTAAATTAAAACTAAACTTTAGTTTAGTAAGAGGACTTTTGCCTCTTCTGAGAAAATACCTGTTAAAAGGCAAGGTTGACATTTTTGACATAGGATTTGAAACCATTGCTCTGGTAATCAATGTCAAAACCAGGATTACATTTGTTTAATATTTATGCATTAAGGTTGTTATTAATTAATTAATTAATTAATTAGCTATTCTCAGACAAGAACATATTTCTGGAGCCCAGTTCTCATTCAAATCAAATCAAATCAAATTCAAATTTTATTTGTCACGTACACAGTCATACACAGTACGATATGTAGTGAAATGCTTGGACAACTGCTCGTGACCTGAAGAAAACAAAAAAGGAAACGGCTATGAATAAGATAGGAAATAAATATGAAAAATTAAAAAGGGTAAATTTAACTAGGAAGGAATAAAATATAAATTAAGGTTAAAAATGAAATAACTGTACAACACAAATTAGAATGAAGGGTAAATTTAACTGGGAAAGAATAAGATAAAATTCAACATTCATTCATTCAATTCATTCAACATTAATAAATGAAAACAATGACAGTGAAATTCTATTTTATATTTATTTATCACTTTGTATTTAATTTATGTCAAAATTCATTTGTGGTTGTTTTTGTGGGGTTTGTTTGTTTTTGTTTTTTATAGTGAAGACTATGAACAGTAGTTTGGGTCATCTCTGATTTTGTTTAAATGTGCTATATTAGCACAAGGAAGAAGACGTGACTTGAAATAGGGACAATGCCTTTTAAAAGGCTTACAGATAAACCAATAAAATATTGAAAAAGTCATATTTTTAGAGAAAGTCTCCAGTCTGGGGACTTTGTATAGATAGCCAGGCTTCATAGATTTACAATGATATGGATAAAAAAGACCTCCAAACCTGCTAAAGAACCGGTAAAGTAAAAGGTAGCCAATTGGGACTAATTGTGTTTCTTTATGTTTATCCATTATCTTTCTTTGTCACCATCCCTCACTCCTTGATGACGGTACAAATATTTTCCCAATATTGCGTGAATACGATTTAAAGTCCCCCAAATTGTATGTTTACCAGCTGTACCAAACTTTTCTGAAGCTTTTCTGTGTCTAATATAACTTTCTTCTTACCAGCTGTAGATTTCTTAGACTTTTAAGCATTCTTTAATGTATCCCTTCCTTGTTTTCTTTGACTTTGTCTCAATACAAAACCTTGCTTCCCCCACATTTCTCTTAATGTTTCTTTTGCTACTTACCAACATTGGACATCTCAGGCACCCTGGCATAGTACGGCCCATGTGGAAACTCAGGAGGGTTATCGTTGATGTCCTGAACTTTCACTATGAACTCTGATGGCGGCTCCAGAGGCTTATTAGTGTCTCTTGCCACAGCCTGGGCTGTTAACGTGTATTGGGCCTGCTCCTCACGGTCCAGAGTTTTTGTGGCGTGGATGTTGCCTGTCTTGTCATCAATGACAAAGATTGTTCCTGCACCTTCACCGGACAGGATGTACTTGATATTTCCATCGCCTGAGTCAACATCTGAGTGGAGCTGAAAAAATGGAGACAAAACTGAATTTAGCTTGAATTACATGCACATATTTCAATATATGTGAAACTTGAAGAGAAAGAGAGAGAGACTAGCAGTTCCACATAAAGGCAGAAAGTCTGGTCAAAAGGCAAATTTGGAAGACACAGACTAGCTTGGCTGCCTGGCAGATGCCAGATGAGGTTGCAATTTCCCAAGTCTACAAACTAAAGTGAGCGAGTGACTGGGATAGACAGGCTGGAAATGCTGCATGTTAGATGGGCACACACTAATAAATTACTGACTTAAAATATTATTATAAAAATGAAGAATGTTCAACATTCAATTAAACTCTTGTTCTTCCTTTATAGCTCCTAGACTTTGAAATATGGTGCTCTGTAAACATAATTTGTTGTTTGTTATGAGAGCCGCTGCTCAGTTTGAGCGATGGTGTTGTTCTGGAGGAGTACCACCAATCATCTTCACCCTTGAATGAGAACATGACCTCTTTCATTTTTCTGTCTTTATCCCACTCTCTCTTTGATAAATGCTAAAACCACATTTAAATCCTGCTGTCAGCTTGCACACCATGACTGCCACTGGAGGGCAACGTGGCTTTTAATTAAACAGTTATTCAGAGGCTAATTTTGTTTGAAGAAGGATTCTCTTTTTAAATTGCACTGTTATACTCACCCTGCCCACCAGCACTGGGTCAGGTCCAGTGTACTCCTCAATGACAAAGAACTGATTCCAGACCCATCCTCGTTTGGACCTGTGGAGTACTTGGCCTTCCTTTCCAACCTTTTGTTTGTGTCTGTGTAGCGACAAGTGACCTACAAATACAAAAACACCAATATACATATATTTATATATATATAAACCACACCTATATTTATCCAGTTATAACCAAAACCTTTTAGTTAATTTAATTATAGTCCACAACATGTTTATTATGAATTGTAATTTCATGGTTAAACGTTAAATAGACGGCCACCTTCTGTATGTTATGTTGAATGAATTATCACCACAACAGCTGTTATGTTATATTTTGGATTTTTTTTTTGGTTTTTTTTGTTGATTTTCCAGTATTTTTTAGTAAGCTTAAAAGTGTGTGAGAGGGAGTAAGCAGAGTGGCCTGTTTTAGAAGTGTGGATCATTTGTTCAAATCCCAGCTGAAAAATGTGGGTGGACTGTATGAAGAACACATGCTTTAATGGGTCGATTTTTATGTGGAATCTTTGCAAGTCACTTAACCTCTTTTTGTTGTAGTGAAACTCCACAGTGGCTAGAAGGAGCAGTCTGTGGTTGCAGTGAGCAGTAGCAATGTTTGAACATGTGGAAGAATTACCATTAATATTTAAATATTAAAGGGAAAATAATGAAGAAAAAAAGATTGTTTTTGAACATAATTGCATGTTGGCAGTGTGTCTAGAGAGGGGAAAAATAAAGAATGTGTCCAAAAGAACTTTTAATTTTTTTCAGGCTCTTGTGAGTTTCCTTGGAGTCTTCAGCTGTTGTCTGCAATGCTCAGCATACATCTGCACACACTTCCAGCACCTGAGATGGTGATATATAACCAAAACAATAGCATAATACTCTTAAGGATGTTTTGGTTAGTGTGGATAATCAGACCGTTAGCTTTATGGTTGTGCTCAAGGCCAGGGCCTTCTGATTATTGTAAAGTTGAGTCAGAATTGCAAGTTTTTAGATAATGAAACTCAGCTGACTTTATAGGCCTTACATTTTTATTCTCTTCTAACTTTCTCTGCTTACCTTTACTCATATTTAATACAGCTGAATTCAAATAAACCTGATCCTATTTGCATATTTTTCAGATTCTGTTGACAGATAACAGAGCAAGTATGAAATAGTGACTGAAATGCACCCCATTATACCTAAGCTATTTCCAAGCTGCTGTTCTGCACTGTTAGAATGCTGATTTTATAACAACCTTGTCATTTGACAGATTCACCAGGCACATCAGTTTAAGACAACTACTGTGTGCTGTGATTTAGGAGGAACTTACATGTAAAATAAGTTACTCAGATTGAATGTTAGAAGCGTCAGAACGTCTTTTTTTTTTTCTTTTTTTTTTCTTCTCAGACACTCTTTCATGTCTACATCAGCTGACATGCGGTCCTGCCTTGTTGTGGAAGGGACAGCAGTACTAAATTTGCATTTAAAGCTACAGACTGTGAAACTGTTAATTTGGAATAAGGCTGAAATAAGGTATATACTTACTTGACAGAGTACCTAATTGGTTTGTATTCTGAGCTAGAACACAAAATGTTTTGGGGGTAATGTGTTATATATTAGGTTGATGAAATGGGTTTAATATGATATTTAATAATACATTAACTACAAGGCATAACTTGATAGATCACATATCTATGAATCTGAGGATCATCTCGGTGGATGACCCGGTTATACAAAATATTTAGGAAGATGCTCAGTGCAAACTTTAAATGTAGTGAGTTCTCAAATCCCTCATGTGATTATAACAGTTAAATTTATAAAAAGGAATTATTTCTGTATCAGTTGCTGTACCAAGACTGCCAAGACTTTGCAATGCTGCATGAAGAAATTCACAAAAGGTAAAAATCTGACAGATCTAATTGATCATTTTAAAATATGAAACTAACACAACCTCTGAAAAGATGAGCAAAATGTTGTTTTTCGGATGTTCACAGTTATGAATTTATGCTGCAAGATTACGTTGAAGTATTGCTTTGTCATACCTGGATGTCTGTGTCTGTGTCCCCTTTGATCCAAGGAAGCATTTCCTTTCCGAGTTCCTAATGCAACGCTACAAAGTGCAGAAACTCCCAGCAACACCAGGAAGATCCTCAGTAGCCCGAGGCCCTGCCGCTTCATCATCAGCATTGCCATCTTGACAAACCTTTGAAACTGTGCACTTTGCTCCGCCCCCTACTTTCTGATTCCTCTCAGTGGAGCTCTGCTCCCACTGAGGTGGTATCTTGCTTTTTTTAACCAAAATGTTGTTGATGAGCTTCCTAGTTCATTAGCTGAAATGGGGCCTGTTGTAGATACTCATCACCAGCTTGCCACGTCACTGCCTTTCTTCGTTTAGCTTTTCTGCCTTCTTTTTCTCCTCTCACAGTTTGTGTTGTCTTATTCTTCTTGCCAAACAGCCTGAAAGAGAGCGAAAGGAAAGCAGGTTTGGTCAGTGACACAAAAATAGTCAAAACAAACAAGCAAACAAAATATTTGCAGGCAAATATGGTTTGATGGTTTATTAAAATTCATGATTCCCAAACGGATACATTTCACTCAGACTAAATGCTCAGGTAAAACCTGATCACTATTTACAGCTCTTTTGGATACACTGACAGCATCATGCCATTTAATAGATCAAATCTATTAAAAAGCACACAGGTGATGACTCAACAATGCCAGTAGGAGTGATACATTTTTTGATTTGTCCATCTGTAGTGGTGAGCTGTAAAGTAAACTGCTTGGTCATTACAAGAAAAGACTCGATGAATGTCAGCAGAAAGCAATGACTGTAGTTTTAAAAAGAAATCTGTGGATATGAGAATGTTGCAAAGTAGATTTAATAAGAGCAATGAAAAAATGTATTCAATCTTCACCTAGAGAGAGACTAGAGAGGACTGGATCTGCAGTGAAGCATCATAGGTTTTGCTCTGCTGCATTTCTTAATATCTGATTTAACCATAATATATGAAAACATAGTTTGTCTATCACTTTATTACACCAGCAAACCAAAAGTTGAACTAATATGTGATGGATTCAACTCAACTCCATTCATTATATATAGCCCTACAACAGACAGGTAGATTTTATCTGCAAAGATAAGTGAAAGTGTTTGTTAAAAAAAGAACCGAACCACTCTACTTTTACTTGTGCTACTATGCCATTACAAGAAAAGCTGGAGCCACTAGAATGCAAAAGGCAAATGTCATTTTAAGCAACCAATTAGCACAGACGATAAATACAGAAGCTTTTTATCTGTTGTCTTCAGTTTGGTTTATGATGTTCTGTTCATGACAGAAGAGAGATGGCAGTCTTTGAAGGTAAAACATTGAGAGAAAAAAAAAGGTCAAACAAAAGACAACAAAGTTTACTCAAGTGCAAATGTGCAAACAAGTGTGTCTAATTATTCTTCACTTAAGAAAATAATATCACTAAACTGAACCACACTAAAACCGCTTTTTCCCCAGCCAGTGGTTATATATTGATGCGCCATTTGCACCAACATGAGTAAGTCACCTGGCACACTTGAGAGGTGATTTGTGTTTTAATTGCACATCGTCCGTGCAGCGATGCACGTAGGCCTACTACTGTACCAGTGCAGTACCAGTACCAGTTAGAGTGACTGAACTAGAGGTGCTAGTAATCTTTTAATTCTAACTGTAAATTCCGTACTGTGCTTCTTATTTTTCTTGGCATGGACCAATTGAGCAAAATTTGTATATGCACATGTGAATGTGTTTGTGTGTGGGTGTTTAATATTCAATAGATCAGTAGATGAGAAAATTCCCCCAGGGCTCATTGGCTCATGCTGACCACATGACCAGCCAACCAGGAAGTGTTGACAGTTAATCCCATACCGGCTCATCATCTGGCTAATTATCCTCGAGTCCTCTGATTGATGCACATATCTGTGTGTGGGTGTGTATGCATGTGTGTTTGTGCCTGTCTTTCATTCATTTGTAAAAGCCTCGGAGCTGTTTTTTCTTTCACAGCTTGCCTTGAAAAATGGTGCCTTGATAAAAACATATCTGCGACTAAACCTGTGAAAATAAGGAATAATTTTTCGGAAAATTCTTTAAGCTGAAAAATTGCCTGAAAAAAATTCTTAATTGTACAGTTATAGTAATAAATAGCTGTAAAATCGAAATAAATAATGGTTGTTGACATCTTGTATCTAATAGAGAATAAGTTAAAACTTTAAAAACAGCAAAACAACAACAAAAACCCCGTAAATAATGAACTCTCGTTTGCACTTGTTGTGCGACGAGCTGACACCTGCTATGCAGAATCTATTAACAGGACCTCAAACTGTCATTGATGTGTCAAATTAAGTGTCAGCTTTATTTAACAAGTAAAAATAAATCAAGTCCAAAATAAATTGCTTTCCCCAGTATCCCGTTTCCCTGCTACAAGTCCGCTGTTATTTTTCTGAATAACTGTCAGATGCGTGTCAGGTCAAACACAAGAAAAAAATAACAGACTAGATTGATAGCAGCAGACAGAGTGACAGCTCAGGAATGATCAGTGTGTAAGCCAGCATGATATTGTGTGGTTTGCTTGGTGACAAATAAGTGACCCCACTGTCAAATTCAAACAAAGCACCTTTAAAAATACAGATTTTTTGCAACTTTTCTCTCTGTTTATTTGGTTTTTATTTATATAGTGAGTTCAGATGAGTTTGTTGGAGCACCCCTTCAAATTAACTGAAAAATCATATTGATATCTTGCAAAGCTGTGGAGCTTCATGAAGTAGGTTCTTACTTTACTAAAACTTTCTCTCCATCTATTCAGATGCGTTGAGATCTGATTGTTACTCTCCTTCTTAGACATTAGCTAGTGGTAGAAGGAAACAATATATTTGACAAATTCCAGTCTGCACTGAAACAGCATTATTAAATTACGAATGGCACTGGTCTCATATTGCTGTCATCATACTTCATACATACACTTAGAAATTCATATAAACCCATGTATGTATGTCCTCCTCTGCACCCCTTGTATGTGGAGTCCCCCAGGGATCTATCCTCGGACCAGTTCTGTTCTCACTATACAAGTTATCCCTGAGCCACCTGCTTGATAGTTTCAAAGGCATATTATTGCTATGCTAATGATACACGGCTGTAATTTTCAGTTGAGCCTAATAACCTCAACAGCCTTCCCTACCTTAATGAATGTGCTCTCTGCCATTACTAACTGGACATCTTTAATTGCCCTTCATTTTAATTCTGGCAAAACTGAAGCTCTTCCTTTGACCCAGACAATTTCTAAGGAGGTCAGTCAGTACTTTTACCCCCTCACGTGCATTGGAAGTCATCGGCTAAGACCCTATGTCTCTTCGCCGATATTTGAAATTTGAACCTGAAATTTAAAAACTCATCAAGTATTGTTTCTTTCTTTTAAGAAACTTTGCAACTTTGGTTATTTTAATGTATTTTTCAGTCATCCCTTGACCATTTTCAGTTAGTCCAGAATGGACAGACTGCTAACAAAAATTTGCCAGTGTACACATATTACACCTCTTCCTGGTGTGCTTTAATGGCTTTCTGTAATAAAAGCCATTTTAAAGTTGTATTCATAACATATAAAGCCCTATGTGGATAGGCCTGGGATACGAATCAGGGCTACTGAAACCTTATAACAGCAGTTGACCTCCCAGAAGAGCTCATCAAGGTCTTTTAATTGTTCCATGATCTTATTTTAAAACCAGAAGTTCTTCCGTGTTTGAGGTTGCAGCACCTAAACTTTGGAACAACCTCTTAGACTTGTAGGTCGGCTAAATGTGTGGTTTGCTTTAAATGACAGCTGAAAACGTTTTATTTTAAATGCGTGCTTTTGTTGAAATGTGAAGCACTTTGTTCTTGAAAAGAAGTGCTTTATAAATAAAGTTATAATTAGTAGTAGTAGTATTTAACCAATGAAGCCCAGCTATCAGGGACAGACAGCATAGGGAAAATCAGCTCAGTGTTAGAGAAGCTGAAGCAGTTGGATGGATGAGCTGGTACTGAAAATATGTTACATGGTTATAAGGCCACACATTGGTAGAAACAGTACAAAACAGACAAGAAATGCATCAGAAAAGAACACGCTCCTTGCTTACTTGTTCAGGATTTTAAATCCACATTGTTTGCAGGAAAGTCTGGACACAGAAATCCTCTGAACAGTGTTTACAAAAGCTGCTCCATATGCTAACCACCTTCATCATGAAGTTAACAGATGTGAAACAATCCTGTAGAGTTGCACTCAAAAGTGTACCAAACTGTTACTCTCACACATTTTCCTGAAAACAAAATTCTCTCACTATTGATTTTTAGTCATTTTTTTATTGGGAATAATTTTTTCTGTTTAAAATAATACTATTTCTTAAAATAAAACCCAAACCGTTCTTGAAGATTAAGAGCGCCAGTCTATTTAAAAATTAGATCAACTTCACAATTTATTGAATTTATATAATACTACATGGCCGTACCTTCTATGACTCATATTCGTTTGCTGTTTTCTTAAGTTTTCCGATATCTCAAATGGCTGACGGTGCGAGACACAGAGAGAAAGCGAGAGAAGCAGAAAACGCAGCGCTGAAACAGACAGTGATAATGACTCCCCAGGGCAAGCATGCCTTTTGGCCAGACCGTTTCCTATGTCTAGAATACATGACTCAAGAGTCACGTTAGAATAGTGAACAGCATACTTGAGTTTGTGTGTGTTTGTATATGTGTGTGTGAACGCATATGCACTGTTCCCTTGGGGTTAGTAGAGATGCTGTTAATCCATGAGTCAAGTGTTTGAGTAGGCTACTGTGATTCATTGGCTAACACGAGAGTGTAGCTCCACACACTGTGTGTGTATGTGTGCGTGTTTGTGTGAGTGTGTTGAATGTGTCACACAGAGGTCAGAGCATAGGGTTAAAATAAATCAATGTGACATGTCCTCACTCAACAGGGGGGATATTTGCCTGTTTAAGAGTCTGAATATGTCTCTAAAGATGTTTGTATTTATATCTAATGGTGTGCTGTGAATGTGCATCTGTGTATATGACTGTCTGTGATTATGCAATCTTATTAATGTGGGCTGTTATGACTGAAAACCCCAAAGTGTGTTTACTATTTCTTTTCTTATAGTGACTAAAGTGAGCGCCGAGACAAACAGAATAAGTTCAGCGGTCTGCTTAGATTTTGCTCTTCTGATATTGACTTTTTGAAATTTGACTTGGTTCATTAATATTTATATTTCTTTACTTTTAACCAGAACTCATTATAATATGGAACACACTGTGTGACGATTAGGAGTCAAATTCTTTAAGACTGAGATTTTGGGTCTTTTGTAGAAGTAGATGTTGAATAAAAAGTGTTTTTTTCCTCTCGCTCTCTATTTCCATGCACACAGGTTGTTTCTCATGCTGTGTCTCTTTAGTCAGAGTAGCTGGCTGCCCTACTGGAATCACAGCTAGTACCTCCAGAACTGAAGCGAGGCACAAAAGAGATTTCCACCAAGTAAAGAGCTGAAAGGCGACAATTACTCCACAGTAATAAATGTAATGCAGTACTTTAAGCAGTCGATGCTGAAATCTTTAGTAACTAAGTAAATAAATAAATGAAAGTTCATTACTTTATCGAGTCATTGGAAAGCTTTACTCCTTTGTTGGACATTGATAAGTAAAAATGGAAACATAAACTGGGACAAATACACAATTTCATTAAACATTTCCCCAAAACAAACTTCTCAGCCGCTGTAATTAATCATTGTATTGCTGTGTTAGACACAGGAGACTTGTCTTTGTAATGTCACCATTAAATAAAACCCGAGTATGTACTTATTTTTCTCTCTGTCACTGCCTCTTCCTTTCTCCTCACACTCTGTCATTGTTTCTCTGCACTGTGCTTCCAATGCTTTCCCTCCTTTGTAAGCCAAACGTCGACAGCAGCCAAAAGAACATTGGAAAACGTCTGTGAAGTATAGGGGAGGGGAAAAAATAGTCTTGACCCCACTTTTTTTCTCCTCGGTCTTCTCAAACTTTCCCTCACTGCTTTTCTCTCTAAGGGTCAGTGACAATAAAGGTGATTCATTCGTGTATGAAGGTGTATATACACCTCTCTCTAGCGTAGTGCACGGTTTGTGATTGTGCATGTAGCTGACAGTGTGGGTCTTTTCTCGCCTTTTCCTCCGTGTCTCCACGTATTGCCTGTGCTGGGTAGGTGTAGGCAAACAATGGTCTCACTGTTCCTCGTGTGAAAAACGTGAACAAAAGGAATAAGACATACACGAGGAATGAAGGAGAAGGAATGAGATAGGTTTATATGTGCTGTATTTTTTCCCCTTTGCGGCAGCTTCCCTTTTCACATTGGGCAAAGCCTTTCAGCGTGGTTTTGTAAATCAAAAGCCGTCTGAATCATCGAAGAAAGAAAAAAGAGAAGACGCACAGTCAGGCATTTTTTAATTATTATCTTTGCATGTAAAGACAATGGATGTTGACTGTGACAAACTCTGTTGGCATGATGTTTGAAGTTTTAGCACATTTTAGCTGCAATGACTTGTGCAACTTCTATGTAATCCAGATGCAGACACGCATTTGTAAAGTCGCTGTTTTGGACTGACCTCGGTCAACAGCGGCCATCCCCGAGCTATGACACTAAAGGATTATGTCTGAATTAGCTAAGTAGCCGGCATGAAACAGAAGTGGATGCAGAATGTGCTGCTTGCACCCACATCACAGCCCGAAGGCGACATTTGTCCCTTTTGTGTTCTCACAGATACTGTGTCATTGTTAGTTCTTGCCATGTTGGTGTCATTCGCCATGGTGTTTAGCCTCCTGACAGAAAACAAGGTGCCGTCACAGCAGAAAACTGTGTCACCTCATTGCTTTAAACTAAGTCAAAGCAACATCTCTTAATTGTTTTAGATTTGAATCATTTTAGGTTCACACAGTTTTTGCCCCGCTTGATTGGATAGTTAACTGTGACATCTGTGTTATAGATATGACAAACAATGCAACTTCACCCCCATGTGTCATCATTGCACCATGTAAATTAACATTTAAGGTCTTGCCTGAGGAGGTCCACTCAAGGACACCACAAAAATACAACAGTTGACTGTTGCCAAAACCAAACTATAACCACTGGACCCCTCTGTAACCCTGCACGCTATTCAAGCCAGATGTGATACATTTTTTTCCACATATATGCTGGGATGTGAAAGGGGGTCAAGGGAGGTTTAAAAAGAGATTTTCTCTTACTGTAAAAATCCACTCCTACTCTCCCATACAAATCAATCCCTTCACTGTGCTGTGGCAGACATAAAGCTTTGGACTGTAAAGTTTTTTTTTCCTCCTTCTTCCTTTTTTTGTTGTAAACTCTGGCTCCTTGAAGTGACATATTCAACAAGGAGAGATTTGATAAGACAAAGTATAGATGAGATGAAATGGGACAGAGCAGGAGGAAGGAGGGAGATGGAGAGAGAAAAACAGCTAACAGAAATAAACAGGGTTTGTGTTTGAGTCCAACCGTCGTTTGAATTTTACACAAACTTTTGAGATGCTGCAAATATTTAACCCTGTTATTATTATTTCTCCCCAAAATGTGCAATACATTACTTAGACTACAAAGTGTGATTATATGGAAACTGCAGATTACTGAGTGAGAGCCAAAGAAGTGAGTGCACAGAAAGCTAAAAGGTACAAAGACAGAGAGTCAGTGTATTAAAGTTCACTTTGGGGATCTTATTTCGGTTACCGGGTCTTTGTGGTCTGTTAAAAGCTTAAAAACAGAGCGGTGCTGAAAACAGACACCCAGCGTTTAGCTCACACCACGAAACCTGAGGCTTAATTGCCTTTCAATTAGAGGAACTAATAGGTGTGCATGTGTGTGTCTGTGTGTGGTGAGGCAATTACAAAGAAAGCTCCAAAGCTTTCTCAGCATTCACGAAAATAGGTATTAATGAGAGGCTAACAACTCTCTCTCTCTCTCTCACACACACACACAAAGGACGCAGTCTTCGCTTTGAGTGTGTGTCTGTGCATGTGTATGTGTAGGCTGCTGATTTCTATTAAGCCATTAGTGAGATTCAAGTGCTAATTACCACCCACAAGAACCCACGTTTGCCATTTTCACACATGTGCACACGCACGCACACTTGCTTTATGTACAGATCTTTAAAATCTTTAATCAACCACATTTCAACATCATTAATATCAAATTACTTGGAAAAGAATGAAGTAATGACTGTCCCGGCCCTATGAGATCCACAACGTGGATTTCTAAATTATATGCATTAGCTAATTGAATCATTATGTAATGGCGTTATGGTGCAGTTTATGTGATGCTTTCTTAACGCTTCTGCTTCATGAGACATTTGGCTTTAACAGAAAAGTCTTGGAAGAGAATGAAAGACATCAATCAAAGAGCAATAACGATTTGGATTTGATCTTGTGTGGCTTTTAACGAGCGAGTGGCACACAACACAAAGACCGAGCGTAAGACGCATGGAATGCTGCACAGACCACAATCCCTGACGCTGATAATTCCACAGTTAGAGGTGCGTGACGCAGCGGAAAAACAAGCATCAATGCACCGCTAGTAGATTTGGTAAGGATAAACATTAGTCTCAACCAAATCCTGTCACCTGGTATCCATCTCTCTGAAGCTAATGTGCTTCTTGTCATGGAGCTTTGATAGGTTTTTGATGGAGAGAACAGTCTGCA
This sequence comes from Aulonocara sp. 'chitande type north' Nkhata Bay, assembly GCF_057382095.1. Taxonomy (NCBI): domain Eukaryota; kingdom Metazoa; phylum Chordata; class Actinopteri; order Cichliformes; family Cichlidae; genus Aulonocara; species Aulonocara sp. 'chitande type north' Nkhata Bay. The sequence continues at coordinate 15,934,099 of NC_141356.1, read as the reverse complement.
GAGGTTCAATTTCCACAGTGAAGCAGATCTGTTTCCTCTTGGAAGACAAAAACATCTTCCGCAAGGACACTGATGCCATCGTTGGGAAAGAGCTGAGTCACTGTGAATGAATATGGGCTCATTTTGCTTTGAAGGAATTAAACAGTGTGGCTCTTGGGGAGCAGCTTGTAAGAAAAGGTCAATGATCTGAGGAAAAGATTAGTAATATGCATTTTTCTTGTTCTTATTTGCTCTGGTATTGCTCCAGGAAGCAAGAAGTTAGAATATACAATCACTTCTTTGTACCAGAGTGATTAAAAAAGCCTTGTAAACTTTCCACTTCTGCCATTTCTTGTTCTTGTCAGCTGTGCTTTGACTTGATCTTTATTTTTTGTGAACTCTTCCCACGATCCTTGTGTCTGCGTAGCCAGAAAGCCATGCAAACGACACCAGAGCAGGACCATAAATTCAGCCACAGGCAGAGAGAAACCTGTTACCAATCTTCATCATCATTTGAAGATACAGCAGCCAAAGTGTCCAATCATTGCTTTATGGCTCCCAATAACACTTCTGCACCGGATGTCAGTAACAGGTTTATAGGGGTACAGCTGAGTCATATCTTAGTTTAGACCAATTATAGAGAAACATATTTTCGATGTGCAGACTTCTGAACGGTAGGTTGTTGTTGTTTCATCCTGTCTGTTTCAGTTTAGTTTTAAAGCTGTAGAGAGCTCGTAATACTCGTAATATAGAAAGATATGGATCCACTTACTTTGTTGGCATTCTCTGTGTTTTGACAGTTAGCAGTAGCACAGTTATGTTCATTTAATGAATAAAATTAACTGAACTTAGAGGAATACATTGGAAGCTACAACAAAGTCATGGTAGCATGTGTTAATTTCAAGAATGAAATGAAAAAAGCTGAAAATGAAGAAGAAAAACAATGTGCTGACAGCTCTGACATTTATATATATTTTTTGATTTTTGCATTCAGCTAGCTAGCATCTAATTAAGTCTGATTCACATCCACAGCTAATTTATTCTGTCAAAAGAATTTTAGTTCATAAAGATAACACTCAGTTTACATGAAAACATTTTTGTTTTGATTAGCATCCTCGTTTACTCCTTATCGTGTTAATTTGAAAATGATTATAAATCATGTGCAATCACAGCATGTTTTCTGTGATGAGCGGAAGGTTGCGTTTTACATCGCTTCAACGTCATGTTCTGTGCATTTAAACATACTGTTCTCTGCTGCTTTAAATCACTTGATTCATCCCTATCACGACAGCTGCCTTGTAGTTTCATAACCTGTGTTCATCAAGAGATAAACTGATTGCAACATACAACGAGAATTTCTCTCGCAAAGAGCTGATTGTGGTACCAATACAATTCTATTTTTTTTTATTTAGTTAGAAACATTCTTGTACATTAAATACTGAATCCATAGTTTTTGGGCACAGTGTAACAACAGCTGCTGCTGCTGCTGTCGACATCTTGCTTTTATAAAACAAGACAAGAAATTTATAGAAGAAAAAATCATAACGGCAACATAAACAAAGGCGATAATGGGGTGAATGTTTCAGCAGGGTGCATCACTCTGTTGTTCCTGATTTGGCCTTTAATTTCATAAGGAAATCCTTCAGGGTGAAAAGAAGTTAATGACTCAACCAATCAACTCTCTCTGCTCTTCCAAATGAGCAACCAGAATAGACAGTAAAACAACGGGCAAGCTGATGAGATGCAGTTAAGCTTGAGGCAAGACAATGCAGTTCCAATTAGCCTGCTGACCACCGTTTATTGGCTATTGGTTTGCATGGGAATGCCCTCTTCAGGCTTAAACTTTGTGTCCGAGTCCCTTTATTTCTGACATTGGGACTGTCTGTAAATACCTTGCAGTGACAACTGTGTTCCAATTGTCTTGGTAATCATTTAAACATAAATCCTTATGAATGTGGTTGAGAAATTAATCTTTAATTAAACAACAATCAAATTCTTCCTCTCTATCTCGCCCTGTCCTTCTTTCACTCTGCTATTGTTTCTTATTGTTTTTCTTTCTATATTTTCCTCTGCTTCGGCTCGCTACATCTGTCCCTTTTATTCCTTTCCTGTTTCAGTTTTCTGCCACAGTCCAGTAGGATCCATTGTGGCAAAATATAGCTTTGCAATACAGCTCCAGAATGACACTGTAATTACTGCAGTAGACTTAAAAATGTACTCAGCCACAAAACATGAGCAGAGCCTCACAGGTTTGCTTCATTTTCATTTTTGTTTATCCAGTTTTTTCTTTTATCTCTCACTCGGGAAAATGGCTCCTCAGATGCAGCCAGATATTTCTCTCACGCGGCTATCAAACAGCCCCATTATTGTTTGCTATGTACACGCTCGCATATGGTTTAAGGCATTGAAGTACTTCAAAAACAAGTCATTGAGGACATCTGTAGAGGTTTATAGAGTTCACAGTCAGACACAATCTACATCACAAGAGATTCATGACACTGTCACTGTATCCTTTAATCAGAGAGCTAGGCAAAGATAAGACAGATGAGTGTGATGGCGGGGTGGGGGTGGGGTCATGTCAAGACTAACACAGAAAGAAAAAGGGACTAGTCAAGAAAATATTCTACTCATTGTAAGAATAGAAATACAAAATTACACAGCTGCTGGGTTAGAAATGGAAAAGGGAGTAAACTTTGAGGAATGCATTAAAAAAAAGCAAGAAAAACTGAAACTTTGTGCCTCTCGCTCTATCTGACTCGGTTTCTTTGTGTGTGTGTGGTTTCTTTTCTCCCCCCCACTAAATGAGGAGGAGAAAGAGAGACAGGGCAGGAAACGGTGGCGTCTGGAATCGATTTGAGGCTAAAGGAAAAATAAAATACTTTGGATTCTTAAAGGCTTGAGGAGCAGGGACAGATGACCGCAAAGAAATGAAGAAAGGTAGGAGAGAGAGAAGAGGCCACATAACCACAAGTTTAAAAAGAAACCCAACATAAAATAAGGGGATACAAAGCTAGCATAAAGGATTTAGACCACTGCAAAAGATCTCTGAGCTCACCATAAGTATAGTGGAAGAAAAACTTGTGTTGTGTTTTTAAAGCACAACAACACAAAGAGTTATACAAGACATTTGGAGAACTGTGATTTACACTCGTGTCTCCCAAAAAGTTGATTCTGTTCAGTGAAAGAAACATTTGTCACTCTTCCAAGTGACTTCTTCAACAAATCTCCAACTTTGACAAGTTGGTGGTAGTGATAGAGTGCGATCGAGTCAAAAAGAATAGAATAGAATAGAATTCAACTTTATTGTCATTGCACATGCACAGGTACAGGGCAACGAAATGCAGTTTGCATCCATCCAGAAGTGCTTTAGTGATATAGATATATTACAATATATATTAGCAATAATATAGATATGTGAGTATATTACAGAAATGGGTCTATTATGGTATGTTATAATGTACACGGTATGAAGTATGTTGTGAATATTCTATAACTATAGGTATGTACAGGCTGTAGTGAGTACAAGCTATGTACAGGATATGAACAGGATATAAATATGAATGGGTATGTCCTAGGTTCTGTCACAGACTCCCGCAGCCGAGAAAGAAACATTAAAGGGTAAAATTGCTTCTGATATTAAGGAAACAGTAGAGGAAATATTTTATATGCACACACACATGTTTAGGACACGGTATATAACTTGTGTGAAGGGAGTGAGGGTGAAGGTTGAATGGGAGAGACTGCGAGTAACCTGAGACATTGCTGCAGTGCCTTGAGATTCACTTTAAAACCCATTTCACACTACAGCTGTAAAACTGTTTATTTTCTATCCAATTTCAACAGCAGTGTGTAAGCATCCAGCTCTTTACTGTGACAGCTTCTGTGATCCACACACATGCTGAGGTTTGTTTTGTGACAGGAGGATACAAACCGAGCTGAACAGGTGACAATGCAAAATGGAAAATAATAAACAATAATGATGAAATTTAAGGTAATCTTAAAGATAACTGTGCGCACGTCTTTGCAATAACTACTCTGCAATATTACTTTGAGTAGCTATAATGCATAATTTCATAGTTTCTGTATATTTCTTTTGAATTTTTCAGTAAGCAATCGTCAGTAAAGCTTGATCAATTTATCATCCAAAATTAGCTATTTGATGACCTCTTTAGATTGGTATTTATAACGGGTAATAAATCAAATTAAAAAATAAATAAAAGAAGAAGACAGGAGAAACACCATTCAACCATGCAGTGAGTTTATTTCGTCGACTAGAGGGCAGTCTTTGATGTTGATACATGCTTGGAATGACACAAACACAGCCATTGGCTGATCCGAGCAGAGCTGGTCAGATCATAACTAAGTAAATAAATTAATGCACATAATAATTTTAGGGAAAAACGTTTATGTTTTGTATGTTGAAAGAAACAAATACTGGTATCGGGCTTAAAAATATTTCACAAGTAAGGACAATCTGTTTTTTTGTAGTTTGGATAATCATTTATCATGAATAACACAATCAATGAGTTCGACTGGTAAAACTTTATCATTTTTTGAATGTGTGTTTTTAGTGGTACTGCATTATAACTCAACCTTAATTTTATATGTATACAGCTGAAGCTGTGAATCGGTACACTGCAGAGGACTACCGAAGCCGCCATTAACGGATCAGCAGGAAGCTAATTTATCTTATTAACAATGCTCGTTAAAGCGACCACAGCAATGAGTGCTGTTGTGTGTTATTGGCCCCGTGCAACAGTTACACAGCTGCCAAACAGTCGCAAATGGAGAACAAAGAGGCAGGTGAAAAGAACTAATACCGGCTTCAAGTCCACGAGAATCAAGTAGCATTATGAGGAAACAAATAATGCATAATGGTAAGAGAGAGAAATGAAAAGATCAAGTGAAATTGCCAAGCAGTAGGGAGGAAAAAAAAAAGAGGAAGAAAGAGAGCAACTGAGAGGGATTTGTGTCCAGCTAGGTTAGCCATGTGTGCTAGTGCTTTGGCAAGCTCAACGAGTGTTCCAGCATGATGAATAGAGACTAAAGATATTAGAATATGAGACAGAAAGAGAGAGATATCAAAGGGAGCCTGAGAGGATAGAAGGTGGAAATCCTCTTTTTTTCCATTCTTCCCCAAAGAGAAATGAGAGAGTTAATCCTCGGGGGCTTACATTTGTTTTTTTTTTCCCCTCTCTATCTCTCTGTATTTCTGTATCTCTGCCTCCTGACATTTTCTTTGCTCCCTCCTGATTTTCACTTTGCCTCAATCTCATTCTCTGCTTGTAGTTCTCAGCTCTGTCTCTGTTAACAGTCATCCATATTTGCATCTCTTCTTCCAGTCTTCCATATTCTTCTGTTGTTGAATTCCTCATTTCCCTGGATCCCTGTCTTTCTCTCTCTCATCCTTCTCTCTTCCCCTCCATCTCTCCGATTCCATCCGGGATTTATGGGTTTATGATGCACGGTTTTGCACACATTTATCTGCTCATTCTTTCTGTTTCTTCTCACTCTTTTTTTTCTTTTCTTTCTTTTTTTTTTCTTTTTTTGCTCAGTTGTGTTTTGAGATGTGTGTTGATGCTTATAGGATATTTACATTCGATCTCTGCATGGTGTGCAGTGAAATGTAGTGACAGAACAAGAGAAAGAAACTGAGCAATGAAATGCAGAGCTGAACAGCTCAATGAAGAGCTGTGCAAGTTGAAACAGTTGTAACAGAGCAGTGAATACAAATTCAGGACACAATAAAACAGATAAATGCCAAAGCGGAGTAGAATGGAATTAAAATGAAAAGCCATCTAAGGTCTGTATTTAAGGGATCAGGAAAAATCTATCTATCTGTCATTTAAAATCTAAATCATAAAACTATGCCTCTGTCCGTCTGCCCATCCCATTTGAGCCACACGTAATGGGCGATCTATGTTTTAAAAGCAATAAAAAAAACAAAAAAACACGACATTTGGGTCATAAGGTATTGTTTTTTTTCGCTCGTTCTCGCGACAATCCAGTGCAGGTGGCTTTGTGATGGAAGGCTTGGTTGATCAAGCCGAGCCTGTAATCTCATATTGAAGGATAACTCCATTTCTTGCATCCTTTGAGCACCTAAAAGCAATTTCCCTCTCTTCCGAAATGCCATTTTCTCCTGATATTAGATCCCTTAAGCTTCAAAATTAAACATTGTTACCTGATGCAGTGTTCCCAAAGCTTTGATGATTGCATCATCACCTGTGTCACTATTTTATAAGCAATCATCAGTTGTCTGATTTTTCTCACAAAATCACACTGCAACAAAGAGGAACACCCCACTGCTCCTCAGTAAGAATTAGTAGGCACGCATTATTTGACCAACAAAGCTCTTTCTGTTTTTGTGTCTCAGCAGCCTTTATTATTTCACAAGATTATAGACAAGCAGGATTCATATTTTAAGGAACATTTATAGCTGAAAATGCTTAGTGGCTGAAACTGCAGAAATCACATAACAAGTCTGCTGTGTCACTGGGAAAAAAATGTCATAAATTGAAATGAGCAATTATGCCATTTGCTGAATAAATCAATTCACACACTCGTTTCATCATTTGTCACTTAGAGTGTCATCTAAAGGGGATAAAAAGCCCTCTCACTCTGTTCTAAAGCTGAGAAAGTCTGTCTCCAGGACTTCTGATACATCTTCATCAAGCTTGTTTTCAGCAGTTAAGCTGATGGTGTTATTCAGAACACTCACCAACAGTTTCCATAAAACTCAAACCAAGCAAATCCTCTACCATTACTCAACTCAAACCTTCAGTATTTTGCTATTTTAGTGTGCAATATGGAGCAGCTTGGATAAGGATATTTGATTTTGAACTTTTAGTTCTTAGTACCAGTCAAAAGTAGATTTCAGGTGTTTACTCACTACTTACTCACATCTCAAACTGTCACTGTTGCAGCTCAGTAGATCTCGGGAATAATTTATTTGCACGCTAGCTGTTTGTGTTTTTCTGCAGGCTGGAATAGGGGTGTGCCTTTAAACTCTTCAGGTTTAGTATTTTATTGATGTGTGATTTTCTATATCTGGTTCTCAATCAGTCAGACAGCTGGATAATCAATACTGGTAGAGGACATTAAAACTCTGCGTGTGTGTGTTTGTGTAAATCCGTGGAAAGAAATCTCCTTGTCCCGAATTCCTGCTTCTTATCTGTCCTCCCAGACCCCCATCAGTGTCACATTTTAAAGATATATGAGCCTGATAGTTAATGAGTTTTAACAGCATTTTGCAGCTCTACTTTACACTCCCGGGAATGGCTTATCAGTACTGGGTTACACCTACCGCTGACTCTATGCTCACTGTGTTAACATTTATATTTTTCTCTGTTAAGAGCACAGTTTGTCTAACTTGTATGGCTTCTTTTAAAAGCAATATGTTAAGACTTTCCTTCAATCACACATTTGAGCTCTTTTGAGGAAAAAGGGAAATAATACATAATAATAATTGAATTAATCAGATGTCAGATGTGCAGCTTCTGGTTGTTTTTGGGTGGTAGATCCTTGTATTTGTTGGGTGACATAATTCTCTTTGAATGATCATGAGCTCATGGCTTTTAAGATCATCCAGATCAAATGTCTATTATACCCAAATGCACAACTCGTATAGCAAAAATGCTGAGAAGTGCAATCATGAGCCCACTGGTGCACTTTGTGTATTGTAAACAGCAAATCAGATCATTACTTGATCAGAAAACATTATCAATACATTGCGATGTAGATGTTTTGCTAGCCGGTCGTCACGGCAAAGCTACGAGAGCGTCTCTCAGCATGGGCCCGAAAAAAGTTCTGTCAGCCGAGGAAGGAGACGATATTAAGAAGTCGCTGGAGTTTATGACAGAGGAGATTTCTACTGTCAAACTGCAGCAGAAAGCCATCCTGGACCTGGTCGAGGAAGTTAAGGCTCTCCGCATCCAGAACGCCGAGAAGGATCGGCGGCTGGCGTACCTGGAGAACAGAGTGGCGGATTTGGAGCAGTACACCCGGATGAACGATGTTATCATCACGGGGCTTCGCATCAAACCCCGGTCATACGCCCGGGCGGTCGCCACTGACAATGTAGGAGGGCCAGGAGAGGAAGATGTCAACTCCACGGAGCATCAAGTGGTTACCTTTCTACGGTCCGAAGGTGTGGAAGTGGATTATAACAACATTGAGGCTTGCCACCCTCTACCCCGAAAAAATGACAGTAACAAACCAGCCATCATTGTGAGATTTGCAAACAGAAAACAGAAAACAGCACTGTTAAAACAAGGAAGGAAACTGAAAGGATCCGATGTCTTCATGAACGAACATCTGATAAAAAGAAATGCGGACATTGCCAGGAAAGCACGTTACTTGAAGAAACAGGGAAAAATTCAAAATACATGGACCACCAACTGCAAAGTATTCATTAAACTCAATGGAACACCGGAACAAGCCAAAGTGTTGGTCATCAGAAATATGGAAGAGCTGGACAAATACTGAGGTCAACTTACTCTGGAGGTATGAATACACATGTGACGTGACACACAACACAACACATGGCACAGTCCAAAAGAACTTCATCTGCATCCGGCAACAATATCAACATGACTCATTGGAATTCTCTTTATGATAATCTGGAACTGAGAACATTTCGATACACAGACCATAATGTTCTAGACTTAGAAAAGGATATAGACCCGGAAAATAATTTCTTCTACAACATCAGCTGTAACTGCTGCTACTTCACTGATGAACAGTTTAAGCACACCATCAACACGGAAAATAAATTATCAATAATCCATTTTAATAGCAGAAGTCTGTATGCCAACTTCAACAATATAAAGGAATATCTAAATGAGTTGACAAATCCATTTGGAATTATTGCCATTTCTGAAACATGGATCAATGCGGAGAAAGGAATGGACTTTGGACTGGAGGGATATGAAGTGAATTTTGTAAATAGAAGGAACAAGAGTGGAGGGGGAGTAGCTGTGTATGTGGATAAAAACCTAAACTACAAGGTGGTAGAAAGTATGACAACTGTAATTGATAATTTACTAGAATGTATAACAATTGAAATTTATAAGGAAAAAGAAAAAAATGTAATAATTAGCTGTATATATAGAACACCTGGCTCTAGTATTCAAGTATTTAATGACTTCATAGAGGAAATATTCTCTAAAACAAATCAAAAAGTTATGTTTATCTGTGGTGATTTTAATATTGACCTGTTGAATCCAAAAAAGCATAAAATGACCGACGAATTCCTAAACACTATGTACAGTTTGAGTTTACATCCTAAAATAACCAGGCCTAGCAGAATTACACCACATTGTGCCACCTTACTTGACAATATTTTCACTAACAATATGGAAAACAACATTGTGAGCGGAATATTAATTAATGACATCAGTGATCACCTACCAGTTTTTGCAGTTTATGACACTAATTATAAGAAAAATCAGCATGAAGAACAACTGAGATACAGACGTGTAAGGACAGAAGAAACTATGACTGCATTTAAGAACGATCTATTAAATCAGGACTGGGACAAGGTGTACAAAGAAGCTGATATTGATATTGCATATGGCATATTTTTAAGAATATTCATGGAGTTGTACGATAAAAACTGTCCAACAATAAAATACAACAGAAAGCACAAATATTCAGATAGACCATGGCTCACTAAGGGTTTACAAAATGCATGTAAAAAGAAAAATACACTCTATAGGGAATACCTAAAACAAAGAACAAAAGAAGCTGAAAATAAATATAAAAAATACAAAAATAAGTTGACCAATATTATACGTGTATGTAGAAAGGAGTATTATAGTAAAATATTGAACAACAATAAACATAATATGAAAGGAATATGGGATGTTTTAAACGGTATCATTAAAAATAATTCTGGACAACAAAGTTATCCACAATACTTTATCGATAATGGCAATATTATGGAAAACACTGCTGATAAGGTCAACAGCTTTAATCATTATTTTGTAAATATTGGACCAAAACTGGCAGAACAAATTCCTGAGTCACTGCCATCAGTAGAATGTAGTGAAAACCTGATTGATAGGAACCCTAACTCAATGTTCCTCACATCAGTGGAGGAAAAAGAAATAATTGACATTGTACACATGTGTAAATATAAAACATCCACTGATTGTAATGATATTGACATGAAAATCGTCAAGAAGGTCATTGAAGGAATTGTAGGACCTCTAACATATATTTGCAACTTATCATTTCAGACGGGAAAAGTGCCAAACAAAATGAAAATAGCTAAAGTTGTGCCGCTGTATAAAACCGTGGATAGACGCCACTTCACAAATTACAGGCCTGTTTCTTTACTACCACAATTCTCCAAAATCCTAGAAAACCTGTTTAATAAACGATTACACAAATTCTTAGATAAATATAAATTACTCTCTGACAGTCAATATGGATTCAGATCAAAAAGATCAACATCTCTGGCATTAATCGAATCAATTGAGGAGATTACGAATGCTATAGATCAGAAACAGTATGCAGCTGGAGTATTTCTGGATCTCAAGAAAGCATTCGACACAATCAATCATGACATATTAATTAATAAACTGGAACGGTATGGGATTAGGGGGGTTGTACTGCAATGGGTGAAAAATTATTTAAGTGACCGGAAACAATTTGTGAAGCTGGGTGTCCATTCCTCATCATGCTTGGACATTGCTTGTGGTGTTCCACAAGGCTCTGTACTGGGTCCAAAATTATTTATTATTTATATAAATGATATTTGTAAGGCATCTGATATATTAAAATTAGTATTATTTGCAGATGACACAAATATTTTTTGTTCTGGGGGGAATCTAAAGGAGCTGCTGGATACAATTACTTCAGAAATGTGCAAAATTAAAAAATGGTTTAACAGGAACAAACTATCGCTAAATCTAAGTAAAACTAAAATTATCTTATTTGGGAATTCCCTTAGAAATGCACAAGTGCAGATTCATGTAGATGGTGTGGAAATTGAAAGAGTACTTGAACATAAGTTTCTTGGTGTGATTATAGATGATAAATTAAACTGGAAGTCTCATATAAATCATATACATAACAAAATTTCAAGAAGTGTCTCAATCTTGAGTAAAGTAAAACACATTCTGGACCACAAATCACTCCACATTCTCTATTGTTCCCTGATTGCACCGTATTTGAATTACTGTGCAGAGGTTTGGGGCAATACTTACAAATGTTCGCTATCATCAATCTTTATATTACAAAAAAGGGCCATAAGGATAATCCATAAAACTGGTTACAGAGATCATACAAATCCACTATTCTTAAAATCAAAAATTCTAAAATTCACAGATCTGGTTCATTTTCTCACAGCACAAATTATATATAAAGCAATAAATAACCTGCTTCCTGACAATATTCTAAAAATGTTTTCTAAAAGGGAACGGGGATACAATTTGAGGGGGGAATTAAATTTAAAACATCCTCGTATCCGTACAACATTAAAAAGTTTTTGCATCTCTGTGTGTGGAGTGAAGCTGTGGAACAGACTAAGTAAAGATATGAAGCAATGTCCAAGCATGGCGCAGTTTAAAAAGCGGTTTAAGGATATGGTTTTTACAGGGTACAGGGAAAAGGTAGAGATTTGATAGGGTGTTCTTGTCTAATATTTTCATGTGTGTGCGCATGCACGGGTTTGTTGGTATGGGTATATATGTATGTGTATATGTATGTATGTATGTATGTATATATATATATGTGTATGTGTGTATATGTGTATATATATATATATATATATATATGTGTATGTATATGTGTATGTATGTGTGTGTATATATATATATATATATATATATATAAAATTGTAGGTTGTGTATCCTTCAGGTGTTAATGGGGTTATTGAAAATGTGTATATGTGCGTATGTGTGTATATACGTAGGTATGGATAGATAGAAACATATATGTGTATATATTTAAAAAAAAAAAAAAAAAAAAATTACACATAACATATAATGTAATTACAAGGAGGTATTTCTGTAGTCTATTGATACTAGATAGTGGAAAAGGGGTGGGATTAAATAAGCTTATGCTTCTTCCTGCTCCTTTTTGAACATGGACGTTATTTGGAGTTGTGGTTGCACGTTGCTCGTTTTCCTTTTGTTTGCTTTGTTCATTTGTCTCTTTTAATTCTATTTTTTTTTTATACTTTTTCAACATGTTCAAAATAAAGATTCAATCAATCAATCAATTACGCTATTGTTTTGAAGGAATTCCCACTTCAATATTTCATTTTGGGATTGTTACACTGTCACTGGACCTCATCTGCAATGATGCTGTTGTAAGCATTATAGTTTGTTAGTTTCTGCTTGAAAAATATGCATTTGAGTCAAAGAATGCGCTTCGTGTAAACAAAGCCAAAGTATACATCAACAGCTTAGACTCTCATGAGAAATCCCAACTAATACTTGAAACTACAACGTGTCTCATTGAACCTAAAACAGTTGTGCTGACGATTGTGCAGCAGAAGTTTGCAGCTCTGCTGCCTGACAAGATTAATTCTCCCAAGCCTCAAGCCTTTGGATGAGGCAAAGCTCTGTGGCTGCACTGGCGGTAAGCTGAAATAGAGTGTAATTTAGAAACTATCTCCCCGTATCATAAAAAAGCAAAACGAGTGAAGAGGGAAAATGAATGCTAGTCCTAATGTCCTGCTTTCTCTCTGTGTGAAACTGGTATGGAATGAGAAAAAAAAAAAGCAACTGAAAAAAATAGCCCAGGGCAGCCACATGCGTGGACATATAGCCACATAAAAACAGAATAAATTAGTTTTTTTCTTTTAGAAGGAATAGGCTAAGAGAGAGAGAGAGCGAGCGAGTAAAAGAGACCTGCGTGTGACCTGAGAATCTTTCAGATACACGTTTTAGTGCAATTTCAGGTTTTTTTTTATTTTATAATACTGAGGCACACATTGTGAGAACCCTGTCAATAAATTGTCATAGTGACAGAAGAGGTCATCTGGATATGTGTCTTCTATTATAGAAAGTGTGCTCAGATGCTGATTTTAGAGGTCAAAAGGTTAAACATCCAATCAGCGCACAGCATAGCTAAAACCTTTTGAAACCAAGGCTCATAATGAGTTACGAGCATAATCAATAGTTGTGACTGGAGACACCGTTCATTGGAAGCCACAAAGCAAATTTAAGCAGATTGAGATGAAGGAAAAAATTTATGTCCAGTTTTAAAACCCATACAGACCCTGTGGTCCAGTAATAACAGAACAATTGGTTTATCAAATTTAACTTTTGAAATTTATCGTTTTCCTTTAAAAAAAACCCAAATAGGCCTTTTTTACCCTGAATATGTAAATGTTTTTAAGCCATCAGGCTTCTCAAATTGCTTGCCCTTCATCATCCATGGCATCTCAGTTCTTTTAGGCTTCATCAAATAATTCAAGCATTTGTTTTTATTGTTTTTGGGTCCTTCTGCATATTTCTCTTTTTCCCGTCTGCAGCCTGCAATTGAATGATTAGACTGTGCCATTCTGGAATCGGCTTGTCAGCCTGCTAGCCACAGATAAGCACATTCACGATCGATTAGATCTGCCTTTAATCTATTCAACTTTTTCCAGGCAAATAGAAAAATGCTTAGTATGGAAGATGTGAGGTGTGCGATACAGTGACTTTCAGAACATGTGCCCAAAGGGCAAATGCATTGTAAGCTACATTTTCAGGCATGAGATCACATTAAATATGAATTTTTACAAGTTCTCCTTAACAAGCTGCTGAAGGCAAATACAAGCTAAACATTTTTGAATAATTTTCTACTAATCATGAAGGATGGGGATCATTACTGAGAGAGATGGAGGCAAAACTGCAAAATGTCTAAATGAAAGAAAGAAAAGAAGATGGGAAGGGTGGAAAATTAATGGAAGAGCGCCAGTTAAATGTAATGCTAAACAGGCTAGTGGGGCTGATGTCTTAATGGCACTCTACAGGCCTTTTGTTTTAACACACAAACACACAGACGTACACAATAGAGAAATAAATGTCAGGACGCACCTTTAGCTCATCACTGTGTTGAATACAAAGGCTTTGTTTCCCGTTAAGTGACAGAGATCTGCCAAAGAAGAGAGAGAGAAAATTTACATTATTAAGATGTAAGACCCGCCATTTACCGGAGAGAAAGGAGCTGAAAGACATTACATATTATATTGCCATGATGTAATTAGATATGTTTTCATTAGCTGTGCTGCATATTTCATCACATTGTGCATCAACGTATAGCTCAGGAGAAAGAAAAAGAGGATGCACATCAGAATACTGATGAGAAAAAAGGCAGAGAAGAAATACAGAAGTAAGAAGTTGAACTTGTACATTTAAAATGTGCCTTTTGATGAAGCATAACCCAAAATAGTCGTTATTAATTTAAGCGCTCCACAAACAAACTTCTCCTAATCTTTACATGCTGAGAGTTTATTGCTGTTGCCCTTAATATATCCTGAAATATACTGCAACTTGTGGCTACACATGGATGGAACGAGTAAGCGTAAATTAAACATGCAATTCAGTTGCTGACTTAGCCACTTCTGTTCTAAACCATTGCCTGTATGTACAGTGCACCAGCCTGCAGCTGGTTTATGCATTAGGGTTAGTATTCCTAAAACTTTGACCATAAAGTGTGATGTATGAGCACAGAGCAGACACACTGCACTTGCCTAACATTACAAACGAGTAACCAAGATCACTCAGTTCAGGTTTTACAGTTGTGTTCGTGAATTATTGCAGTTTATATGCCAAGGGGGATAAAAGGGGGGGGGGGACCCCCCGAAAAATGGTTGGACAGCCCAATCTCACTTTAAGGTCATCAAATACTGTAAAAAAAACAAAAACAACAGAAACCCCCACCCCCCAAAAAACCCTCCAAAACAAAACATGGAAGCTTGTGAGGTGTCCTTTGCTGTTGTGCCATTAAACATCCCCTGCGGCAAATGGTGAGCCTGGTCCCATTCCCAGTTTGTTACATATGGGTTTTTGTTCAAGACCTGTGACATTTAAATGCACTGCTTTCAGGTAATTTTTCCAGCTACATGGATCATTTTGTAAAGACGGTTCATTTAAACCAGACCACAGCAAGTGAAAACAACGACAAACACAATGCAAAGCACTAAGCTTCTAAATGTGACAAACTAGTGATTTATGCCACTGCCAACTGTCCTGCCCTTTTATGCAGAATTTGTTGCTCTTTCAAACAACACTGTTAGCTCCCTGCATTCAGTATTGCTGGATCCAAAGCACCGACACCGAATCTTTGTGACTCTCGCAGCTTCTTACACGGCAGCAATATTTGACACCCTGGGATGAAAACACATTGAGATAGGGGCGTGTCTTTGTTACTGTATAACCAGAATAGAGGTCTCCAAGCCCATGGGCTGGACAAAACAAAAATTGCTATGATGCACTAACTGAAAAAAACCCCCAAACTAGTAATGACTTTATTATATATGTACTTATAAGTCTTAGTTGTTTAGCCATAAGCTCGTTTAGCCTGGCTGTTGCTCAGTCTTGTTGCTACAGGCAACTAAGCCCCTTTATTATGGGCCTGTTTCTCTAACAGTTTCCCTCCTCAGAACATTAACCGATAAGTGTTTGACATATTGATTACTATAATGCCGCTATAATGATGTGAAAACATCATCATTGTAGCTTCCATCCATTTGTGCATCAGTCCTCTTCCACGTATCCAATTCATGTTCATAGTTGGGCGTGACCCTATCCCAGCTGTCACTGGACAGGAGGTGGGGCACACCCTGGACAGCTTGGCAATTAATCTATATAGCTAACACAGAGAAACAGACAACAATTCACGCTCACATTCACGCCTAATTTAAAATCACCAATTGATCTAACATGCATGGCATGCAAAATCCCCACACAGGCTGAGAGAGAACCCACGAGCCTCAGCCGGCCAGTGGATTCAAACCCAGAACCTTCTTGCTGTAAAGCAACAGTTCTAACAACCCGCTACTGTTCCGCCCCCGCTTTTTTCTATCCTTTATTTCTTTTATGTTATGTTTTAATGCAGACACACTCCAATGGAAGCATCAGGGGCAACTTCTGCCCAAGGATACTTTGACATGCAGACAAGAGGAGCTCAGGATGAAAACAACCTCCTAATCAATAGATGACCTGCTCTACCTGCTGAGCCACAGCTGCTCTAATATTTGTATGACAAACAAAAAGTCATGACGTGAGTGTAGGGCAGCAAGTCACAATATGCGATGTCTCTTTGAGTTTTGGGCCAAAAGGTAGCAAGGTTGAAGATCAGAACTGGTAATGAATGGTTTTAAGGAAATGCCTTTATGCATCCATTGCATTCCCACATCACCCGAAATGTTATCCGAGCAGGGAATTGAATGGGAGGTGCTCTTGCCTCTGTCAGTAACCAGCACTGAGAAGCCCTTGAGCAAACTACTTAACCCTGGTCGGTCCCAGTGGAGCTGCTCCGGGCCTGTGCTGGTGCTGAGTGGCTGTACAGTGCAATTCCCCAGCATGAGTGTGAAGCAGAGTGTTGCTGAAAATGAAAATGAGTGATTTCTGCCTTCATGGGTGAATAAGGGTGAAAGCCAGTAGAAAGCAGTCCAGCAACATTAAATTTGTTCCTTTCCATCTAGTAATTATGTGGGTGTGATGGCACATGGGTTAAGAGATGAAGAAAAATACTGCGAGGGAGATATTTTATAACGTAATAGCTAAATATCAAAAGGCCAAAACTGCCTTTATCTTCAGTGCCACAATTCTTTTATCCACATCTTAATAAATGTGCAGTGAGAGATCACACAGCTCTAAGGACCGAGACACTGCAATAATTAACTGCTCCTTCATATTTTTTTCACAGGAACAAAAGATCAGTACATGTAGCTTAGGAAGAAAATGTGTAGAAGAAATGTAGTGCACCTGTTTAATGATGTTTTCAGCTTAACATTTGTTTTGTAAATTAGACACACGGATAAAATGTTGGTGCCTTGAAAGGTACCGGTGGTTTGAGCTTACACAATGACCCGTATAACCATAAAGGATATCACTTTATCCTTTGGGGACCAGTAATGCACAATGGTGTGCTTAATGTGGTTCGATCACAATAATTACTTAATGGAAAATTCTGTTTGGGGGCAAATTTTATTCTTGTTTGTTCAAGGCTGTTGAATAAGTCGCTCAAACACTTCAAAATTCGAAAATACTTTAATAACATAACACCACTGCTCATATGTCAATCATTTGTCGCTAAACATCGGATTTTCTTGTTTGCATTACGTGAAAGTGACAGCAGCGGCACTATCAAAAGTTACAGCACCATCAACATCCTCAGCATCACAGCATAACTGACATGCCACAAACACCATCATCGGCAGAACATAACAAATCATCATTATTCAGTGTTGGTAATATTCCTTCTGCATAAATCATTATAGTGATATCATTAGAATCATGTAGCTGATCGACCTGCTTTGTATGCACAGAACCGGCTCCTTTCACCTTGTTAAAGAAAAATGGATTTTTGTCAGAGTATTATGAGCAACATGTGCTGACACTGCACATGTACTTATAAGCAACAATGGACTACATTGTTAATAACACCAGGGGTACCTTTAAAATGAGGCATGCTTTCTGAAGCTTTGCACTAATCACTATTGTGTGATGTCACGGTGGAAATTTATACCAATGGCAATTGTGCTATTGTTATCATTCTCCAGCTAAATCTGCCTGCTTTATATGCAGAGACGATTGAGCTCAGTCCAACCGTAAAATGACAGCTCGTTATGTGAGGGAAAATGGATTTTACCATGTTGTGGTATTGCTAGGGACCCTGAGACAATACTATCAATACTGTCACATTTTGAATTGGTTCTTGTGTGAAATGTGAAATGCTTGAATAACGGCCTATTGATTGGTAGGCCACTGCCAGCAACTCTGTGTACATGTTTGACTGCATGCACACAACCTCTAGAATGTGATAATAGTTTGTATTGATTTATTTTGATGAATTGCATTCATTTCTGAAAAGTGATTTTTCTGAAGATAAACACAAGGAGGATCTAAGAAGGGATCGGCAATAAATAATACCCAAGAAAAAAAAAAACAAAAAAACTTTGAAAGATGATATGATGACGACCGCACTCCAACATCTTCTTTGATGTACAGATTGTGTATTTTGATCTTAATTAATGCAAACTACATGGTCTGCATGCTTCCTGTTAGGATCGTTCAGTGCCTCTATGAGGATCTAAGCTACTTGTTTGCTCCGAACACATTTTTTGGAATGTGGTTGTGATATGTTGCCGTATGATTCCTGTTCTCTTTAGTTAAAACAGAAAAAAAAACATAGACATGAAACAGCGGGGACTGCAGCTGTCAGCAGGAGAGACATTATTTAAGGATAAAGACATTTCTCAGTTCCCCATTACTGCAGAAAATAACCACAAGTGTATTTTAATGTGTTTTTTTTAAACTGGTCTGCAAATGCTGTAGCCCTGTCAAACTGCTCAAATAGACACAAACAATATTTGCACACACACGTGTCATGTACAAATGGAGACAGCTTAAAATCGAGTCATCAGTGTTGTGTCTGTCATTAGCTAAAAGGCCTCAAGCTGGAGTGAAACCAGAATAATTATTCTGATTATAGTCCTCTAGCTGAGCTCTATCCAAACACATTATACTCCCCCAGATTAAAATCTGGTGTTTCATGTGGTTTCTAAATCAAGATGTTAGGATTTATTCCATGATAGCAGCCAACTGGAATCTTAGTATTACAAAAGTGGAGGAAAGACCGATTTTATGTAGTCGTATAAAAGCAACCAACAATTTTTGATATTTTGTCTGGCCAGGAGATACACATTGAAGGTACTATTTTTTACTGTCTGACTCTTCACATAGCTATTGCTCTCTGGCTTTATAGGGCAGTGTAACAGATGACCTTTACATGGGGAAACTCTGCTACAGCTGAGGAGCCTGAAGACATTCCTGACTCAAAGTTTAAGAAGCATTTTGACAGTAATGGATGTATTGAGAAGGGGTTGTCATTTCAAACTGCCCTGAAATACAAACCTTCCCCCCCTCTGGCACTCATTAAAACAGCTTAAAACACCAATGAAATGTAATAATCATATCTCATGTCAGCAAATGGGTTTGTGTGAGACAGTGATATGCATGAATGTGAGTGAACACGGCCTTGTAACGGCATGTGTTCACAAGTTTGATGCTGTCAGGATGACTGCAGTGAAATGATGCAAGCAGAATGTGATAGCGGCTTTGAGGATCAGCACAGTGGACGCAGCTGGTCGCCGTGCACACACACGCACACACTCACACACACATATATACCCACACACATTGGCAAGGACTGGTGGATCCCAGCTGTGTCAGTATTATACATGCACCAGTGTGCATTCACAGGTGCATGCGGACACAGGCAGGCCCACATAAACTCACGACACTGTATGAGTGCATAAAAGTTGATGATGCATTATCATATAGTGGTCAGCGCACACCTAAACATACACGCATGCTCATTTGCTGAAGCAAAGGGTCAGACAGGCTAGATGCCTGTCCATATCTGGCATCCTATTGTAAAATAAATACATGCTTTTGTTTGAACTATATTGCCCCTCTTTATATACACTCTTTCAACTTATTTTTGGTGCACAGTTCCTTTTAATAAATTTTATCTTCAGGCAGGTATCCTCCTCCAGCTCGCCTCTACCTCCTCCACTTCCTCACACCTCCACTCTGACTCATTACTGAGTCTAAAATAAAACGCACAGGAGATGCAGGTGCAAGTGGCGGCAGTCATTTTGCAGGGGATTGGTTGGTAACTATAGGTCTATTTTTTATCTTTGAGCTCAGACGGCCTGCTCCTACTTTAGTGCTACTCCTACAACACTTGCTCTAGACAGTCGTGCATTTTCCACTTCTCTGAAAACACTTGTTTCTTTGTCAGCTACTCTGAATTATCTCTGTGGTTAGATAAGCCAGAAAGGCTTTATTTTCTCCATGTCCAAAAGCAAGAACGTGTCCTATGTTCAGAATTTAGATTTTCACTGGCTTGAAGTTATACTGAGCTAATGCACAGCAAATCAATCTTTTGACTCTGTAGTACTAATTTATATGCCATGCTGCAGAATATCAGAGCTTTAAATTCCATTTATCACACAATACAAGTACATGTTAGAGTGCATACAATTAAATGCATATTTAAAATTCAGCTGCTGAACAAAGCTATAATCACTGGAAAACTCAACTCAGTGCTAACACTAAATCTGCAGAAGGTGTGAACAGCAGGCGCAGGTGTAAGGTCACTGTTAGACATGTTGATACCGTCTGCTTTTAAAAGGAGAGTTTGATCTTAACAGTCATGACAAGATGGAGAACTGTGTAGTTTCAAGAGTATTGATTTTTTTTTTCCCTTCAGAGCCTCTAATTGATTTCTTTTTACATTCTTAAAGTATGTAGCAAATCTTTTCTTCGGTAATACTCTGAAAAACCATTAGGACCAAGTACAACACCTGTAATGACTTTTTCCTCAAACACCATACATTGCATGCACAATTACAAGTTCACAAAATGCATTAGTTTTCCACCAAAGTGGGCAAACTGCTCATCCCTGTCTGTAAAAATGTGCTGCTCTACCAGGCTGCACAAGCAAATTGTCACTGTGTCTTAATGACACTGCAGGTTCGTTACATGACATGGAAAGTCTACAAGGACACTTGTCCTGTGAGCTGATTTTATTGCCTAGACTTTGTAATTACATTTCAAGTCCATGGAGCACTGGCAATTTGATGGCAACATACTGTAGATGGGCAATTTGGCTGAAACCTGAGCTATCAGTATTGTCTTCTGAGATGCTACATTGATTCTGCCCTCCTATTTGATTTTGTACCTGGGAGAAAGTACAAAAACCTATTTTAAAGTCATTGTGTTCCTCACACTCAGCATTTCAATGCTTCTTCATTTTCATTAATGTACAGAGCCTTAATTAGCAACTGCACATTCGTATTTGGACTAAATGGTTTTTGCTCTGTGTATATCTGTTGTTTCTGCAGGTTTCATTGGATTAGTATTTCCTCCTTTCCATTTATATCACAGATTAAATACAATAAGGAAGGTATAACTCTCATTTTACTAATCAAAGATAATTATGTGTAAATGTGGAGTGGAGGATATATGAAAGTGGGACACCAAGCAGTTCGAACAAAGTTTCATTTGGTAATGCTGTTTATGATAGACCTCTAGTTTTTTTCTGTATTCTAATTTTGTATTGTACTACTAGAATATATTATTACTATAGCCTGACCAGTATGTCAGTGTAACTGGTTTACTGGCTAGCTATTTGCTGATATGTTGGTTTTGGCATTTATAACAGCCAACAAATGGAAATCAGAAAAGGTAGAGACAAGGGAAACATGCTTAATAATAATAGTTTTATCAACACAAGAGGGCAACATGTTTGGAACACGACAAAAACTAAAAGCAACTGATCTAAGCAGAGTCAGGTAGAGTGTAGACAGGTAATGCAAGACTTGTAGCATTAAAACAAGAATATCTTTAACCTTTCTTGCCATATTGCTTTAGGAAAAACCTAAAAAATAACTACACATAACATAATATCATGGAAATCTGTTTGTTTCATGTGTAGGAGAGAAATAAATTGCCGATATATTGGATTTTTAGGCCACCAAATATCTGAAATCATGTGATTTTTAAAAAAAATAATATTTGCACATTGCTAATTCCTAAGCAACAATATAACACTAAGACAATGCAAGGCTTTCATTACATGTTCTAGTTGCATGAAGGCAGAAAACAAGTCATTGTGGTCTGTTACTAGATGGTTGCCAGGCACCTTGATGGCTAGAGGTTTGCATAATTGAGGTTTTGTGGATATAAATGAGAAGTTATTATCTATGATATAAATATGTTATTTTTATAAGGTGTTATAGTGTTGCTGCTTTTATAAAAAGGTTAAGGTTATTTTAGCCCATTACTAACAGTTTGCTTGGCAACATGCTGTCATCATCAAGATCAAGATGTGCATGTGTGCCAAGTTTGGTTTCTCAACTCTTGATCGTGTAGGAAAAGTTGGCAGACAAAGAAGCTCAAACACAGACAAAGATTTTTTTTATATTATAGTAAGATGTCTGTAAAACATTGATAAGGATTAAAGTAAAAATTAATAAAATTAGTCGGTGAGTAATTAATTCACATATTTTTTGGTTTATTTTGTGCTGTCGTTTTTGGCAGTTTAATAAAATAATAATACCTGCATACTAAAGTATCCTTGTGAGGCTTTCAGATCATTCTTATACAGCAACTCAGTTCTCACAGAGCTGACAACGCTCACCTTCAAGTTGGCCTGCTTTTTAATTTCAACCACACACACAAGTTTCTCAGATTCATCTTATGTGTTAGTGACACTCTCTAGTAACAGATACAGACTCAGTAGGTGGAACAAATGACCAACCATGTGGTCACATCATTATTGGTTCCATTACTGGTACCAATGCAGTGACGTTCAAAAGTTACACTCTAATTTTACTCTGCATCTATGTGCAAAGACTGTAATCTAAATGCAGCGAGTACTTACACAAGCAATTAATGAAGATGTGTAATAGTGACAATATGAGTGAAGGGAGAGATACATTGCAGGTGACTTGCTGACTTAGAGAGACAGAGAGAAATGAGCAACAGTCATTTAACTGACAGGCTGAGAAGGAGGGATGAAGAGCAAAGGAAGAGAGAGGTGGTGGATAAAGAGAACTCAAGAGAGAAGAGGAGAAGAACCCAGGAGGGGGGGAAAAATGCTTTTTACATATTCAGTTCTGCATGGCTGGACCACTTATGTATGTATGTGCACACCCAGTTATGACTTGCCTCACTTGTCAATGATTTTCATTTAGATAGCAGTTCAGGCACAAGTTCACACACAAATATGTACTCGCATGAATATATGATAATCTCTCACAAAACCATCTTGGCAGTGTGTAGTTACTCGTTAAAGTCTGTTTGTGGCATATAAAACGATCAGCCAACCTCAAATCTGACTTAAAAATGAAAGACCGCAATCATATAGCTTCGGCTGACACAGCATCACACGTGTAAACATATGGCAACATGACATCCACAGATATCTGGCAACAGTGGGAAGGAAAAACTCCCTTTTAACAGGAAGAAACCTCTAACAGAACCAGGCTCAAGGAGGGGCAACCATGTGCCTCACCACACCCCATGGGGTAAGTGGAGGAAGACAGGACAAAGATACGGTGTGCCTTGAAAATGGAAAGCATCAAGAATCCTTCAGTAGCCACTCATAAGTGCATCCAAGAAAGGCTGCATAGTTTAGTAGTCAGCCTACTTTGGTGGTTATAGGTGTAACATTCGGTATATTTTGACTTAATCAACTAGTAAATAACATAAATAAGAATATGTGAGATTCTGTGGGTCATGCGCCAAATATTCCGGTGGCCAATACAGTGCCCTGAAGAGTAAGAACATTGCTCTGCTCCCAGAACAGCAACAAAAGCCTGTCAGCTTTTCCATCAGTTTCAAACCCAAGGAAGTATTTATGCCTCACTAACTTTTAAAGTAAGCAAAAGTAGCAAACACTTGAACGTAATATGTTATTCAATCACTGTGTTTTTTGTTCGATAAAATGCTTCTCACAGAAATTGTGTAGTGTGCAAATACATAATTAACTTGATCATGTAGGTATTTGTTTTCTTTATGGTGATTGCTGGTCTGATATACTCAGCCCTAACCCAGCTTTTTATTTACCGCTCCATCACATGGGTTCATGTAAACACAGGCTATCATTGTCCTGCCCACTAATTAATGAGTCCAGTCAGAGTGCTGGATGCCTGCACACGCATTCTGCCTCCTCAGAGAAAACCGCAGACAGCCCCGTGAATCACTGCATTCAAAAAGTCTCATGGTAAAAGAGCAAAAATGATTGAATACCAAAAGGAGAAATTCATGAGCCTGGATGAGCGATGATAAATGTATTAGCACCAGATGACATTTCCATCACTACCCATCGATCACCTGGGGGACATTTTAAATTGTGGCCCGTGTGTGCGTCTTTGTGTGTGTGTGTGATATGCAGAATCAGACTGTTTAAGAAGTGTGCCCCTACTAAACACACGCACGCATTGTGACAGATATAGGTGCAAAGAAGATGTGGAAATTTGAGATTGCTACCGTGACCCTGATGTGTATGTGCCACAGATTTGTCTTAATTTTTTATACCTATTCACACCTACTCCTCTTACGATGTGGAGAAACTTCCACACATTGCAAAGTGGCTGAAACTTTGTACATGCAGCTGAATACACAATCACTCTGATCATATATTCTGCTGTTGTTTGCAAAATTTTTCCATGCATGCAAATGAAAGATAAAGGTGCATCTAACTCATGACAAGGAATGTGATCTGCAGATGATAGTCAAACAGTACTTTGAGAGCGATGGGAGATTGCATCCTCCTCCGATGCAAATCCCCTGTTTGCAATTTTTGAAGCTTTAGATTTTGATCTGATTATGTAGGTTATTCCTTTGCCCATGCTTCACCTTTTACCCAAATTTTATGAAATTCAGCTTGGTAGTTTTCGTATAGGCTTGCCAACAGACACACAAACAACAATGACATTTCCCCACTAAGGCAAGATGCGGAAGCATGAAGCTTTCTAGCCACAGGATGAGTTTGAAACAAGGTGCAAATGGCTCAGTAAATCTGGCTCTCACTGGCTCTCCACTCTGGCTTCTCTCTTGTTCTTTTGGTCTGTCTCTTGGTATGCAGCGACCACTCTCTTGCAGCTCAGACTCTCTTATCTAAATCTCCATTCAGACTGAGAAAGAGACAGAGCTGGGGAGAGAGAGTCAGAGATAGATAATACAGGTCACTCTCCAATGACAACTCTAAAAGGCATCTGGGGAGAGAAGAGAAAAGGAGAGCAAGGGAGCAAAAGGGGAAAAAAGAGCTGCTGCAAAACGTTTTATGGATTTCTGTTCTAAGCTGAGACCATGGAAAACATGCAGACTTAATAAGTAGCTTGATATGAAAGTTAGTGTACATCTGGTGATTTTCCAGGCTCACAGCGTCTTAGCCATTTATTTTAAGATCCGCTGAAAGCCTGTGGCATTGATAAATCAGCAAAAATATCCACCCCGTGCCCGAGTAATGGAAAGCTAAGCTGAGCAACCATGAGCAGCATTAATGCTTATCAATGCAAGAAGGAATTTGTGCCTTTTGTATCTTTTGTCATTTTGATGCCATAAATAAGTCCTCACTCATTTTGCAGCAGTGCTGTTTTCGTTTGTTTATTCCTTTCTTAAGGTCATTTTAGTCATGTTTAATTTACCACCAAAGATACGTATAAGTATTTTTATGACATCTGTTTTTTTTCTCTCTCTTACTCGTCGCACCCTGTGTGTTGAAAGGGAAAACTTTGTCAGTCATTTCTCAAAATAGCTGCTGATCATAATGTCAAGCAGAACCAGATGGCCTGCTTGCATAATCCTGTTTTCATTGGTAATTTTCATTTTGCAGGCATCTGTAAAAAGTGTAATAGTCTAGCATGTAAAGAAACAGAGGTTGCAGATGTAGGTGTATAACTGGGTGTGTGCCAATTTTAAATGTGCAACAAAACGTATAATTGAACTATCCCGACCATAATATTCTGAGAAAGGTGAAACTGGAAAGTCATGAGCTGCACTGTGACAAATTGTGTTATCTTGAATGTTTACAGGGTATCGTGGTGGCATCAGAGCTTTTATTGTTTCCTGTCAGTTTCTATCATATAAACAAAAACTTTATTCTTATGTCATCAATCATGCTGAACGTTGAGCTCGATGTCCTAAACATACATATTTACACTTCATATTATACTATGCTTCAACACAGTGTGCACACACACAGTTTATACTATTCACCACCATCCACCCCTACCCCCTATTTTTAATCTCCTCTTGTCTCATACACATGAAAACGAGCTGATGTAAAGTGGAACTGATATCTAACGCTACACGTAGACACTAATATACATTCAAAGAGACACATACACACACCCGCACTATTTTTGAGTTATGTTTGGTCCTAATCTAGAGAAGTAGTAGAAATGAGAAAGGACCATTAGATGCATAGATGTTTGTTCTATAATTCAGCTGCTCACTGCAGCACAGCTGACTTGGACGGCGTTTATAGATGTTCATTTATCTCTCCTGATTACTTTCAATCTTCTCTTTACTTTACCTGCTTTTCTCTACATCTCTGGCAATACTTCTCCTCTGTCTCCCGCTCTTTCTTCTAACCTGAGGCAGGCAGTAAACTCCTAACTAAATTGAATTTGGCATGTTCTCAAACTGCTGTCGAATATAGTGCTGGAAGCAAATGCCAGTATTTTCATTGCTCCTCCAGATCTTTTCCTATAATGATGTCTGTGCCACTGAAGCAACTTGGAAGTTGCAGTGAGAGCTATAACACGACTAGCCAGTTCCTCAAAGACAGAAATCAGCATATTAGAATCAGACAAATTCAAAAACACAATGATGAACACAGAAATCATGTTCACCCATTGTAGGCGAGGATGCACTGAGAGATACTAGAGAGGCTGTGAGAAAAGCTGGCTAGTCTGCCCACACTGCAGGCATCAAAGCCTAAAACAGGACAGTTTACTGTGTTCCAGTGCAGTAAATCTGGAAACAAATCTACTTCGTCAGGCTGTTTGCTGTTACTTTTATTGGCTTTTTGAGTATGCACTGAGTAGATCTACACCCCAACACAACATTGCTTCTCAGGTATCTCTCTTTTTTTAGCATATTGATACATTTTTAGTCATTTTTCCTTCATCGGCCACCCTTTTTCTTTTCCCTTTCCCATCCCCATTCTCTATAAGCTCCTGTCAGAAGGCTGAACCATGAAGTCAGTTGTGATTCATCTCTCTTGCCTCTCTCATTCTGTATGTGCTATCAGATCTAGTTGGTATACCTATAGTAAGCCCTCCTGTCCAGGCTGAATGATTGTTAAAAGCCTATTGAGTTTCTTTGCGCTGTCCTTATACAGGTAATACGATGCGGTGTGTGCACTTAGTTTTCAATTTGTGTATGTGTGTTGGGGATCTGCATGTAATATGATGCAGTCTTTTAATTTAGGAAAAGAGATGCAGTCAGCAGGTAGAGGTTATGACCTCTGTTAGAGGACACACACTGTAACTGAACATGAAATTGATTTCAAGGTAAAGTATCAGAACATGAGAACATAATGCTAATGCCGGGGGAATATGTGACTTCGATCTCACACCTTTGTATTCTATTCTCCAATTATTATTGTGGGGATAAACAAAAAGTATTTTACCAGCATAATATAATCTGCAGTATGAGCATTGCTTTAACAATATAACAGATAGCTTTAAGATGGCCTTAAGATGTTTATGATGATGTTAACTTTGTATTTCAGGGGCAGTTATAATTATTTTATACATATTGCATATCTGTGCTTATTTGAGTTGATGTTCAGGTTCTTTAAAGGTCGTAAGCTTCACTGACGTGACTGTTCAGGTGATACATGCTGAGGGAAAACTAGAACATAGGAGGAATTGCAATACATGCTTACAAAACACTTATATCAGTTTATTTTATTATCTTTTATATGTTCATATTCTTGTATTAAGGTTTTAGTAGAGGTTCTTGGTTAAAACATTTATTTAGTAGAAGACATACACATAGTCTTAGTGAGCTTCTGGTCTGGTAAAAGGTCAGAAGTGCAACAGGTGAATTGAGAAAGAGCATTTGAGGACGAGACACAGACAGTAGGTGAAGAGGTGACACAAAGAGCATGTGAGGTCAACACACACACACACACACACACTTTAAATTAGATTTATTTAGAGGAAGAGGTTAGTTATGTTTGGCTGTAACTGCAAAATTGTCTTGGTAAAAGAGGAACCGTTTCTTGGTGTCTCGGCAAGAAAGAGGAACAAGACAAGAACTGAAAGGTAGACAGGAAGGGCTAGCCATGAAAATAGAAGATGATTTTCTAGGTGAAAAGTCATGATGATGTTGATCTGATCTATGTATAAAATGTATCTGTGACGCATGAAGGGGCGTCAGTAAACAAACCCTGATGTTATAAAATAATTGTTTGTGCTTTAGTAAGTCGAAGATCAATTGCTGTGCTCAGTGATCTTCCCACATGTGAATTAAAATCTTCGTTTGACTTCACCCGGCCGGACCAGTGTGGTTATTTTTCGATCACCTCTTGTACCCTTTCTCAATTTTTGAATCTTAACATCTGGGGGCTTCGTCCGGTGGTTGAGTAAGGGAAAAAAGTGGAGGTGTGAGCGGTGGTCCGAGGTGGTCAGACGGGCAGACATGAATTCCAGTGGCCGAAGTGAGTGGGCATAAGCCGGCTTATCCAAAAGGTAAGGCACTACCTGTTGAATTATTTCCAAAGTGTGCCAAATTGGACATGATAAAATTTAAGTCTACTCACTGAAATTACTGGTGGATGTCTGTTTTGATTTTGATGAAAATTTCATGAGTTGAAGCAGTTAGAGTTCTGCTAAGAAGAAATGAAAGCAGTAAAGTCTGCTAAAGCAGTTTGAGTCTGCCAGGAAAAAGTTTAAATATTGGGTTGAAGTCCCAAAGAAATTGAGTTAGAGTCTCAAGTAGTTTGGTAGGGAATTGGTTATTGTGTTGGTTAGAGTCCAAATTTGGTCATAAGAGTGGACCTGAGCGGTCATTTTGTGAGTTGGAGTCTCCATTTGACCACTAGGTTGCACCTGCTTCAGTTATACACTTGTTTCGGGTGTTGATTGTTGTTTCAAAGTATTATAAATTATTCTAGAACGGCAGTTCGAGTCTGCTAGGAAGCGCAGAGCCCGGAGGTTACGCTCCCTCCTTGTCGTGGACGCGCGACATTGACCTCTCGGCGAAGAGGGTTAGTTCAGTGTGGTTTAGCTGTGGGGTACAGGGCATCCCGGAATTAAGCTAGGAGTTAGAGTCTCCTTACCGTTTGCAACGGTATCTGCGCTTTTTTGGCCAGCAGAAGTGGACTTCGGGCGTGTAACTTTAACCTAAAACTTCAAAAAAGTTTGGGTTGGTTGACGCTTTTAAATTGAGTTAGGGATTTTAGAAATGAGGCCAGAAACAGTTAAAGTCTTGATACTGGTTAATTGATCGCAAAAAACGGTTATGTTAAATTTGTCGAAATTCGATAGGTGTTAAAAGGTTTAAAATCTGTGCAGTTGTAAATATAAGACGTCTCTGTAATAAAAAAGATCTCTGTGGGTCGAGTCAGCAATGCACTGACTGCCTGCTGCTATTCTTAGATGAAGAGTGTGTGTGCATGCAAATGAGGCAGCTGATGCAGAGCGCATGAGAGGACTATGCTTTCGGTTTTGTGTGTCATTCAGCTCTATAACTATTGTTTGCAAATGTGGATAAATGTCTGCAGTTAAAATGCTGGCTTAGTAAATAACAACATTGTAAATATATGAATGGTGACAGCGTTTCAAAATAGAATATAAGAATTGTTTGTGTTTAAAACCAACGTTTAGGTAAAGAAGATTTAAGGTGGATTTGAAGGCATAAACAAAAAATAAAAGGGTTACAGTCTGCAAGGGTTGTTAATTCATGAGCTGACTGGATGCAGAGTAAGTGGAGTGGTCATCCTGAGAGGATTGAATGATGCTCTAACTCTGTGGTCAAGTCAGACATAGGCTTTAAGCAACCATGAGCCACTAATAAGCGTGACAAATTAATGAGTATGTGTAAATTGAACTTGTTAAATAGTTTTGATAGGAGTAACTCAATGAGCACGCAATAAAGTGGAAGGAGCCCCGCTGGACTGGTCCGTATGAGGTGACCGCCCGGACGGCTACAGCAGTCCAGCTGAAAGGGAAAGGCGACACCTGGTACCATTGGTCGCAGTGTGCACCCGCACACGAGAGCTTGGTGGAGGAAAATTCGTCTTCAAAGAACGCAGGTGTCAAGAAACAGAGGCAGAATAAACCTCTTCACCTGTGCAACGGGCCGACCAGTAGTCTACCTGGAAGGCCGAAGAAAGAAGAGCAGCCTAGGAGGAGATCGCCGCGCCTACAAAAAGGAGTGGTAACAAATTGAGAGTTTGAAAAGGGGTGGTTTAAATAAAAAAAAAAAAAAGGGGAAAGTGGAAGGGGCTTGTTCTGTCAATTATGTTGTCTCTATCTGTATTGGTGGGTATTTTGGTGACTTGTGGTTGTTGTCTCATTCCTTGTGCCCGAAGGTTGGTAGAGAAAGTGATTGTAAAGGCAGTGGACCCTGGGGCGGTGGCCCCTATGTCCATGATGCCGATGATGGATCTGGAGGTAGCAGAGTGGACTGAGGAGTGAACAACAACCTATGTATCGACCTCTGGGGTGTCAGAGGTCGAAAGGGGGATTGTGGGGATAAACAAAAAGTATTTTACCAGCATAATATAATCTGCAGTATGAGCATTGCTTTAACAATATAACAGATAGCTTTAAGATGGCCTTAAGATGTTTATGATGATGTTAACTTTGTATTTCAGGGGCAGTTATAATTATTTTATACATATTGCATATCTGTGCTTATTTGAGTTGATGTTCAGGTTCTTTAAAGGTCGTAAGCTTCACTGACGTGACTGTTCAGGTGATACATGCTGAGGGAAAACTAGAACATAGGAGGAATTGCAATACATGCTTACAAAACACTTATATCAGTTTATTTTATTATCTTTTATATGTTCATATTCTTGTATTAAGGTTTTAGTAGAGGTTCTTGGTTAAAACATTTATTTAGTAGAAGACATACACATAGTCTTAGTGAGCTTCTGGTCTGGTAAAAGGTCAGAAGTGCAACAGGTGAATTGAGAAAGAGCATTTGAGGACGAGACACAGACAGTAGGTGAAGAGGTGACACAAAGAGCATGTGAGGTCAACACACACACACACACACACACTTTAAATTAGATTTATTTAGAGGAAGAGGTTAGTTATGTTTGGCTGTAACTGCAAAATTGTCTTGGTAAAAGAGGAACCGTTTCTTGGTGTCTCGGCAAGAAAGAGGAACAAGACAAGAACTGAAAGGTAGACAGGAAGGGCTAGCCATGAAAATAGAAGATGATTTTCTAGGTGAAAAGTCATGATGATGTTGATCTGATCTATGTATAAAATGTATCTGTGACGCATGAAGGGGCGTCAGTAAACAAACCCTGATGTTATAAAATAATTGTTTGTGCTTTAGTAAGTCGAAGATCAATTGCTGTGCTCAGTGATCTTCCCACATGTGAATTAAAATCTTCGTTTGACTTCACCCGGCCGGACCAGTGTGGTTATTTTTCGATCACCTCTTGTACCCTTTCTCAATTTTTGAATCTTAACATTATATAAACTGCACATATAATCTGCCCTAGAAAATCATTAATGCAATTCATGTTATCTACACATTTCTCCCTGCAAACTAATTGATAAACTTTGGATACTTGATGTATGACAAAAGAGGAAAATGTTTTCATCCTCAATGAAATTAATTTGCACATTATAGGCATTATTAAAAGAAATAGCTTTAATTAATTGAATGTGTTTAATTTGATGAACCTCCAACAGGTCTTCGGGTTTTGATCAACTTGTTTTACTCCACCTAAGAATTGCTGAGGAGTTGATTGTGGTTTTGCATTAAAGTCAGTTTTGGAGCCACATTGAAACTGTCGTCTTCTTGGCAGTAATGACTCGGAGAATCACTCGTAGAGAACTGAGCAGCAGCAGTAACTGGATCAATGAAGAGACTGCAGTTAGAAAATAGGGGTCGTTGTAATCAATTAGAACCTTAACTGCTGCTGGAATGATAAAACATCAGCCACTGGAGCATCTCCGGCCACATATGAATTTTTTTTTTCATTTTGATAACGCTGCTTAAATATAAAGAGATCGCCCGAAAAAAAATTACATTTAAACCACTGAGATATCACTGAGTTATGCCCAAACTTATTCACATACAATGAATAGTTTATTGTATCGAGTGAGAACTTGGGATATCTCAGTTCATCATCTGAAACAAGCCATTTCAGCTCTTCATTCTTTAGGGCCATTTTTCCTTTAAGCCAAATTTCTTCTGATACGACTGCCCCTCTTCAGAAATAAAAACATTTAAACAACAGATGAGTTGTGGTTACAACGTTGGTCGTGTTTAATATGGACACTGAGTATTGTAGCTATATATAGAAAAGCTATAAAAGACCCTCTTCAATTTTTAAATTTTAGGTCCCAACTTTCATTGCTCCCAAATATCCAGCTGATGTGTTTTCTGTTGGAATAAAACAGATAACAGCAGGGCAATTTGAAGTCAAAGACTCATTTTGCTGCACCATGCAGCCCAAATCAAGACTTTGTGTATGAGGTAGATTTGCTTTCAGTTTGCGTGTGTCCTTCAGCTTTATCCTGCACTGCTTTTAATTCTTTTCTTTTTTTTTTTCTTATTTGCCTGATCAAAAGGCTACAGGCCAGGTCCAAACACCCTGCAAGTGTCAAATATTTTTCCACTTAATTGGCTGCTATTATACTGCCTCACGTCAACACTTTGTCATGTTTCTCTTCTGTCTGGAAATTTAACTGCCAGTTATCCATCTGTAATGTTAATGGGAACCTGAAGCTATCTACACATGGTGATGCAGCAGGTGTAAGCCTACCTTTGCTTAAACAAGTAAATATGTATCATCGTCTCTTTTAAATGCACCGTGGCAAGTAGGAAGTTTTTTGCAAATGCATAGTTTGCACATGGGAAACGTCTTTTTTTTTTCTCACTTCAAAGCAAAATACAGGAAATTGTTTTCTGTCCTAACGCCCTCTGCCCAACTCTAATCATAGTTTCTCTCCTCTCCTCTCCCATTAAAAAACAATCTCATCATTCCATGTGCCCTGTGCCAAACTAACCCGAACACAGGATTTAATGTCAATAGCAATCACACACTCAAACACTAGGGCAGCACTATAAATGGTTTATGTCACAATCTTTGTCAAGCAACGCACACACCCAGCACCCATCACAGTATCATACAATCTCACACACATTCAAACATACACACACTCCCTCAAGCACCAGCCATGGAACTGAAAAGCACTTCAGAAAAATAATGGAGCTGTGGCAGCCCTGAAGCATGTAAGTGTACATTGCTATGTGTGGGAGGTTTTTTTAAACTTATGAATGTGCGTAACTGAGTGTGTGTATGTGCGTGCATTTGTGTGAGAAAATGTGCAATTTTGTAGTTTTACAGCCGTGATGCAATAAATGGTTGTGGTCAACAAAAGCAGTTGACCTATTTGCAAGGACAGTTGTGCAAATGTGTGTTTGAGATGGACAGCGTGAGAAGGTGTGCGAGCTCTGATTTGGATGTACACACATACAAAGTATGTTTCACAATTATTTCTTAAGTTGTCCCATATGGATTTTGCATATAATAAACCTAATTTACAGTTTACAACCACGTGACTGTGGAATTGACTGAGTTTATAATTGATTTTAAACAGCACACAAAAAAGTAATGTTAAGAACTGCAGTGGACTGAGAATACTCCTGCGACCGCAGAAGGTCGTGTAAGACGAACAAAGAATATAAAGAGCTTAGGAGTAAAGTAAAGAGGATTTTCTTTTATCTGTCATTATTCAGACACATCAGTTAGATAAATAGATGGATAGAGAGTAAGAGAGAGAGAGGGATGGTTGCTTTGCTTGCAGAGACTTGGCTGGTGATGAATAACCCCATCTGCTTGTCATTACTACTAGAGCTACTAGTGCTACACGCGCACACAGTAGAATCTGTCACAGATCCCTTCTAAACAGCCTCAGGGGATCCAGGGAGAGAGTGAAAGATAAAGAGGGGGGAGAGCGAGCAGAGATCCTGGGTGTGTCCTGGGCCCTAGATAAGCACAGAGAGGTTGTGCTATGGAAATGAAAATCAGGACAAAACACACTAGGAGGGTAAACACCTGTTCCTCCCACTCCTACGTTTCCAAGCGAAACTATCTATTTTTAGTGGGCCATTAGACCAGATCTTAAGGGTAATTGTGACATTAGCTGGCAGCCTGGTATCATAAAAAAGTGCATGATTAACATGCCAGTTTCCTTCTTACAAAATAATTGTGCATGTTTGGATCTATACCTTTGCTAAAAGACAACGGTGAGATTATTAGCGAGTTAGCGGTGGCCTCTAGGATCCCTGATAGCGTTTGCTGATCTACAACCTTTTGAAATGAAGCCCTTTCAGGAACTGACTGAGCTTGAAGTATTAGAGGTTGATTATGGAGGGACAGGACCAGAGATCAAACCAATCTAAGGGAGGTTCACAGTGGGTTCACACTCCTACATGTCCAAGCATTTTCAAGGAAGATACTGATATTAAGGCTGTTATTTATCTGTGTCAGTTAGGAAGTGACACTGAATTCAGATGAGGAGTCACCAAGACACACAAAGAAACTAATTTTCTCCGTGCTCTACCTCAGTGGTTTTACATAGACCTATATAGCTCATTAGAGTGTAATCTCTAATAGTAAGGTAGCCAATATTTTATTTGATATGGCTGCTTTAGGCAAGTGAAATGTAGTTAGAATAATGTTCGCTTAGGAAAGAAATTGCTTCACAATAGACGACTGAAAAATTCTCATCTAGACAGGTGAAAAATGCTGTAAAACATTTAATAAATGAAATTAATTTGGAGAAAAGTTTTCTTTCACAATGTGTTAGAGCATGAAGAGTTTTCAGCCTCTAGTAATAGATAATTAAAGGACATTCACTCCATATTTTGCAATCCCATGTAATTTTCTGGGGACCTGCCGATTGTTTTGGAGCTATTTTAGAGCTTGAGGTATTTTAAATCCCCAAAGCTGTTCTTGCTCCACTGTAGTCTTAAAACAAAAGCCTAGTTCAGTCGTCTTCTAATCAATCCAGCCAGTGGACAGCTTGTAGCCATGATAATAGCCAACACCTGGAGGACATGCCAAGAGCTGAGACAGTGTTACTTGTATTAAAAACAGAGACTGAAACATGCACAAAGCGAAATAAAAAACTTTCTAGTAGCATTGTATCCATACGGATGTGCTCAAACACCCAGGTTATGCACTCTTTTTGGATTAAAGTTGCTGAACTGCAGATCAGAATGATGTAACCACCCAAGGAAGAGTCAATCAAAGTGGTTGCAGAACATCACAGCAATAACTGGCAGTTATTTTTAGTTGTCATTTTTCTGGCCTTGTGATGATGAATAACATGGCCTCACCGTTAACTTGCTGTGTGTGCATGTGTGTGTGTGTGAAGTAGATGTGACGCAAGTATAGGAAAAGTGAAACAATTAAAGGAAAAAACAGCAGAGAGCCATCCAATAGCTCCTCCAAGGACACCATAATTACAAACGCTGGCTTTTTTAATGTGACTCAAAACTTCAGCTCTCTGTCTGTGCTACTCATACACCTCCACACTCCCACACACACACGCATACACACACACACTCACACCTTACTGTTTTCTCTGGTCCCTTTGTGGTGAGTGTACAAACGCTTTTGAAATGTTTTATATGTGTAGAACAAGGCTACTTTGTCTTCCTGTGTCGTATTTTTCTGACACACACAAAGACAAAGATAAGGGGAGAAGCATCATTACCTGTGAGTGCAAGTAAGTATGATGACATCCATATGCAATACCTATCTATTCACATCTCTGCCTGATCTCCTACCAAATACTGATGTACAATATGCTGCAAACCCTACCTTAAAACGAGCCAGTAGCTGATCCCATTGTTTGCATTAAAAACATAGTTTATAATTCTATAAAGTGATTTGCCGTTTCATTAAAAAGCCCAAACTTCAGCATAATTCTACAAGAGCAGCTCCAGTTCTCAAATAATTCGCCAACACAGCAATGAAAGCATCAGTTTTCTACACTTGTCACATCTATGGCTAATCTTTTATTTAGAATTTGGTTGTACAGGTGCAGGGCAGTAGGGCTTTCTCCAAACAGTCAACCTCTGTTCAAATGCGCATCCCACTGTATTTCGATACAACACGAAGTTCCCTTTTCTGATGTGTTGCAATACACTAGGTGACCAAACAAAGAATTCAAATAGAAAAGACTGTTCATATTTAGACACACATTCACATGCTTTGTAATGCAGACAGTCTGGCTTCTTCTCTGTCACTGTGGAGGGTAAAGGTTGAATGACAGGGGGAACAGGGTGAGCTGCTCCTGACTGTTCAACAGGAACAAACAGACATAAAAAAGGCCATGAAAAGGACAACCATTTACATCACAGTCAACTCATTTGTTACCCATTTACTATTTGTGTGTGTTGTATTCTCTAACCTCCTACTGTGTCTCCCTGCGGGTCTGGCACACACACACCCACACACCCACCCACACACACAGACGTACTATTAACCCTTGTGTGGTGTTCGTATTTTTGTTACTCAGCCAGTGTTCATGGGTCTGGTGGACCCGCTAGAGTTTTGGCTTTCCAAATTAACACTATCAAACAATTTTATGTTAAATTACTCAACAGATGTTTAGTTCATCCCAATTACAAACCATATGAACAGCAAACATGGTTAATTTTTTCCCTTTACCTTTGTTAGATCACATTTATGAATTAATGTACTTCTTGTTTTTTTTTTGTTCTTTTTTTTTAATAAAATGTTATAAAAAAATAAATCAGTTATAATCAAGTGGAGTGAGTGGAAAGACACAAC
This sequence comes from Aulonocara sp. 'chitande type north' Nkhata Bay, assembly GCF_057382095.1. Classification (NCBI taxonomy): domain Eukaryota; kingdom Metazoa; phylum Chordata; class Actinopteri; order Cichliformes; family Cichlidae; genus Aulonocara; species Aulonocara sp. 'chitande type north' Nkhata Bay. The sequence continues at coordinate 15,897,364 of NC_141356.1, read as the reverse complement.
ACATTTACACGTGAAGCAATATGTTTCACAACTAAATGTGATCAGCTGCTCATCAATGGTGACATTAGGCCCAGGTTTGTAAAAGAGGGGGAGGTGGTGCACACACTTATCCCACACTGTCCTGATGGCAGCAAGCTTGTCTCTCTGCCGTCGAGCTGGTCTGTCGTCTCGGTTATCAAAACGGATAATCCTGGAAATTTTGTGGAAGTTTTCCAGAAACATTGATGCACGGAAAGGTTCTTGCCGGTTTCTGCATCCCACAGGGATTCTGTGGATTCCCTTTCGGACCTGAAAACTCCTGCAAGGATAAAACCCCCAAAGTAGGCCTTTGGGGTTCTTAGATGGATTTGGTCCATCTCCTTCCACCTCTCTCCAAAAACACACCTTCCTTCTAGATTACTGCAATCCAGAATAATTTTCTGGATGGAATCTGGGATGAAAAGCTCAAATGAAGACTTGATGTCCTGCACATGAGTAACTGTCAGTCGTGTTGGCCCTGGCTTATTACAGTAACAGCTCTGCAGGGTGGCTCATTTCTTGGGCAAGAAGACCATTCAATTTCACCAGTTATTGACATCCATATTTCTTCACTTGCTGTCTGGTGGGCTTGTTCTGGTCCTGGAGCTGGCTGCAGATGGGGTACTCGTCTTCGTTTTGTTACTAAATGGTGCTCAACCTCATCCTCTTCTTCAAAGTCACTGTCAGACTCTGAATTTTCAGAAATGTGAAATATTCTGAAACCTCTTTGTCAACATCATCATCCGAAGCCCCTCTCTTCCAAAATCAATTGGATGGCCCTCGCAGTAGATAATCTTTTGCCATCTTGATCAGTTGTGATAAAGAACCACACTGGCAAAGTCTTATTTATAGTATTATGCCCCTAATTTGCAGGTGGGACAGGGTATGAGAAAATAAAATTTGGATCCCTCAAGAAAGAGGGTAAAATGTGTGGGAATGTAAGAGCAGACAGTGTTGATAGTTGAATTTTCAACAATGTTGCAACTTTGTGCGGGAGCAGGAGGGGAAGAAAACACTATCAGCAGCACCAGAAAGGAGGAAGACAGAGTGTGGGAACACAGGACCTGCACTTTCAACACTTTTATTAGGCCTGGGTCCAGTGGACCCGAACACCTTGTATGTAATGTAAATGCGTGGGGGGAGGTACAGTATGAGGTCATTGAAAATTAGTTCGGATTTATGTTCTTCACAGAAAATAAGCCAAAGCCAATGAATTTCAGGTTGAAAAAATAATTAATTGTTTAATTTTTCTTTTGAGAAAAACTGAAAACGGGTCTCACAGACCCGAACACCATACAAGGGTTAAAATAAGTGTCCCTTTGACTGCAGTAGTGTTATGTAAATGAGTGACATCTCTCACACACCAAGCTCTTTCCTACTTTACAGCTTTGTCTTTAATAGCAACCCTTCACTAATATGAATTGGTAGGAAGTCTTAACCAACCACTGTTTCCATAACGATAGCCCGCCTCCTGCAAGACCACCCACACTCTCCTGTTATTACTGACATAATAAATTTCAGTGTCCATTAAGTTCCAGCTCTTTGGCCAGGTGAACTCAAAGGTTTTTGTTTTTCTAAAGTTTAGCTACATTCTAATTTCTATGTGTTTTGTTGTACTGCTATTGTGAACTCTGGAGGAGCATCGATTAGATTGTTCTTATTGTGTAGCAGCCAAGGTGACCAATAGGTCAGTCTTGCACAAACCTTCATTGTTTCTTTAAGGCATGTTGAAAAGGCAAATGATCTGCTGAGAGCAAAAATCTAATTAGGTGACATTAGAGTTGGCATTTAAAAACTTCTCATAAAGGCTTTCCCTGACTCTATTCATCAGTTTGAAGTTTGCCTCTGTATCACTGAAATCTTGAAGATTCTGGACTTCTGTTCACATTTGAGTGATGGTGCACATGATGCACTTTGCACAGCAGTGACTGAATGCAGATGAGGACAGTGCTCCGTTATCTTTAAGGTATTAATTAAGGTCTAAAAGTATTTTTTTTCTTACTCATATTGTATGTGCTTCATTCGGTTCCATCGATCATTTATTAAAAGCAAAGGCCACTTCTTTCACCGCACTGTGTATGGTTATATTTTGAGTCTAAAAGTAGGTAAGTGGAGAGGTAAGATTTCAAGAAATCAACGGACTGTATGAAATATGAGAAACAGTGGTGGTGAATAAACCCAGACTTTTCTTAGCATGTCCAACCAATCAGGAATGCCAAAAATAGCTTGATCGTTATCCAAAACCACACACACGCTCATGCAAGTTGAAGAACTGGAGGCCCCAGCCATGGAAAACTCATCAAATTAGAGTCTGAGAGGGCCAAAAAAAACACGTCTGCAAGAAAAAAAAGAAACGGAAAGAAAAAAAAGTCAAAATGGCATCCCCTCAAAGCTCAAAGCAGGTAGTATGAGTGTGTGATTGCTGTCAGGCTTGGTTTGCCTCAACAGAGGTGTTGGTAACTTGGAAACTTGAAATACACACACCACACTTAGATGGCCAGTGATCAAGCAACGCCTGCACTTTGTTCCTTTTTTGCATCATTCTATTCTTTGTCTCTTCTCTTTTCCATTTCTGTAGTCCACCCTTTCCTTCCTCATTTTATGTATTTTTGTTTCTCTCTCCTCCTCTTCCCCTTACGTATATTTCTTCCATTCCTGTTCCAAAATTATATGGAAAATTCTGATTAGTAGCTATTAAAAAAGCTATATATAATTTTGAGTAGATGCGGTTTAAGTCAAATCTTTCTTTAGCTTCACGGATGTAGAAATAACCTTTCCAGTCACATCTCCAGTCATTCATTTCATTCGTCACTCATTCTTGTTGGTTGAAAACCCGCCTCATCAAGAACTAATAAAGCGTTTCAGCCCCGTCTTTTCCCACCTGTATTTGCCCTAATATGCTCTTATCTCGCAGCTAAAAGCTTTTCTACTTCACTGCGTTGCTCTCATTTCCCTCCTGTGGCTCTGACTCACTACACTTCTCAGTACTCAATGCTGCTGATGTTTGTAATCTATGAATTTTACAATATTTTTTTATTGCTGTGAGTGTCAGTTCCGTGTAAAACACACACTCTGGACACGATTTTTTGTTTTTTCCCAAGAGCATTCTCCGAGATTGTGTAGTTCCTCTGATGAATAGAAAAGCTTTGATATTAGATCTTTCACACAATGTAACACTTTCATTTAAAGACAGCTGAGTTTCAGGTGAGATAAGGAAGCAGATATCATGTATATCACATATTGCGATTAAAATTATGTGTGTTTAGGCCATACCAGTGACCTGAATTACACACCTCAGTATATCTAAGTCATGCTTCTGTCTGCCTGCCTCTCCTCCTGCTGTGTGTCTGTGTCTTTCCTTTCTCTATTAGTGTCTGTGCCTTCAGGCTTCCATCTTTTATTGTTCTGGACAAATAAAGAGATCACACAGAAAAGAGGCCTACAAAAATCACTCCCTCACACATGGACACACGCACGAGCGCGTACACACACAATCAGATGGTTCTTCGGATGAAAGGGGCATTGTGGTAGCATAGCTACAAATCCCGGCAGCCCTCAGCACTCAACAGCTAACACACACTTACACACAACCCCCCACCCCACCCCCCCATCACACACACACACACAATTCTTATCGGACAAAACGTTCCTTGTCTTAAAGCCTGACCCGTCTAAACACACAACACTCACACATACACATGCACACAGCTTCATAGAGGTAGATTACCCTCATTTACAAATGTATGGCTTTGTGACTGACCCGTTAGCAAAACTAGAGGGAGCAGTACCCAATGAATTATTCAGCCCCTCCTTAAGGGTTAAAACAGGCGGAAAATATGCTTGTTAAGATGTCAAGGACCAGGAAGAATACACTTTTGAAGAAGGGTTAAAAAAAAGGGTAGAAATTTTCAAAAACTAAGGAATCTGTTTTAGAAAATGTTTTTTTTTTTTTATCAAAGATAGTTTTTTGGTTTTAAGATATACAACAGATGGACAAGGTTTCAAAATGAAAGTAACAAACGATGAGTATTTTGTCCTTCAAAAGTTAGAACAATATGCTACATGAATTATTCAGTGCTTCCATAAGAGTGAAAACAGGCGGAAAAATATCACTTGTGAAGTTTTTGAATTCAATATAATAAAATATATAATTTACTAAAGGACAAAATGAATGACGAAAAGAACACGTAATGCCAACTCTCAAGGGTTATTAAAAAAACTAAACAACAACAACAACCAAAAATGGGGAAATTAAGACCAGAAAGCATTAAATTGTTTAAAATGTTTCAACTTTATTATAAAAAGAGAGTATTTCTATGAAAATCTGAGAGTTGTGATGAGTACTATTTTTTTAAATGTCAGAGAAGGAAAATACAGCCTGTGTGTCACCTCCAAGCAGACACATGAATGAAATGATGAAATGACACATCTCTTCCATAAAGACGAACGATCAAAAATCCTTCCGATGATTACATGACTCGGTGGCCTTGGAGACTAAGGTAAATCAATCAGAAAAATAAAAAAATAAATTCTCTACCAAAACCCCTTCCCTCCCCATCTCTCTCCCACTCCTCCCCTCCATCTGTCCTTCTCCTCCCTATTTTTGTCCCTTCTTTCCATCCATCTCTCTTCCCATCTAGCATCTCTTTTGTCTCCTAGCCAGCCTTCTCCTTTCTTAATGCTTTGATCTCTCTTTCTGTATCCATCCAGGCGTATATGAGTGAGTATGGCAGGCTTGCTCGGTGTGCCTCTATGTGCATGGCTGCTTTAGACTAAACCCCCCCCCCCCCCCCCCCCCCCCACCTAATATACTTCTGTCTCTCTCTCTCTCACTCACACACACACACACACACACACACACACACACATTCAAAAGGCCGTAGAACTTTTTGAAAGTCACACCAGATGTTCCGAGCTCCATATTCATGCAACAACATCCTCTTCTTATTGTTTTGCTTCCATGTTTCCTTTATCTCATCTTCTCGTTTCCCCTTCCCCCTTTCTCACTCATCTGGCCTTTTATTCATTTGTTTTCTTTTATAGAACCCCCTCCAACCCCTCTCCTAATCTTGAAGTTTTCCTTTCCCATCCTTGTATTCATCGTTATTGCTTTTAAAAGCCTCCTCTTCACTCCATTTTCTTCATTTTTGTTCCATTTGTGTTTTTGTTATCATTGTATCTCTGGCATGCTCCATTCTTACCCCTCTCTTGCTCCCTCATCTTCAATTTGTTTGGTTGTTTGTAAACCATCTTCTCATCCTTCCCTTTATTCTGCCTCTCTTCCCCTTCCCTATCCATCTCCTCTTCAGTTCCTCTCCTCTTCCGCCCCATCCCTTTTCTATCAATGCAGCCCTATAGTCTAACTCTACAGTCCATTCACTTTTCGCTCAATCAGCTGAAAATGTAAAAAGGAACAGCAGCTTTTTAGTAGTGAAAGCATACCCATTCACAATTATTTCATTATATTCTGGATCTGACAGATGTGCAAAAAGAAAAAAAAAGGTTTTTATTAATATCGTCATCCTTCCTTTTCCACTCCTCTTCATGTCTCGTCCTTCATGCTAGTCTATCATTATTTTCTTGATTCTTTCGTCTCTCTTGACTTAATTGACTGAACAGGCTTTAGACTGCGTAGATGCATCCTTCATATCATTCCCAAACCTTGCTTGAATATCATGGCATGTTTTTTTTATTAACCATCTGCATCTCCATTTCCTCGCTTTTCTCATTTCCTCTCATTTTTTGCATCATTTCTCGCCCCCACCCCACCACCCCTTCCCCCGTATTCCCATTACATCCACCACCTCCTCTCTCTCTGCCTGTCATTCTTTCTCTGAGGTCTATTGATTCTCTGCTGGGGCCTTTTCCCCCGTCTTTCAGCTGTCAGAAGGAGATGGGATCTTCTGATGTCCCCAGCCATGATAAACAAATTGTGTGTCTCCTGCAAACCTCTTTGGAATACAGAGCACACACCCACAAATAGGTGAAATCAAAACAGATGGGACACAGAGAGTGATGATCAGAAAAGATGGAAAACGGGAGGCGGTACTGATTTGCACACCTATTCTTTTTTCTTTCTTTTCTTTCTTTTCTTTTTTTTTTTTTGCATCTCTTGGGGTTTTGAGTGGAGACTAGGCTTTATTGTGGCGCATGTCTTTATTTATCTCCCTGGATATTCTCTGCATTAGCCCCTTTCATTTCCACAACAATCGTTTTTGCAGTTTTCTTTCATGGATCCATCTTTTTGTTTCATATATACATTTATCTGTACTGCAGCAATCATTCCCAGTGTTTTATCCCAATTATTTCATGAGTAACAATATCTTACACGGTCCCTGAATTTCTTTAATTTTCTGCATTGTAAATCAGTTCAAAAAATGAACACTAGTGTTCCAGAGTTGTGTCCTTCCCAATACTATATCCATCCCTTTTCAGTCCACAAATGCTTCCAATCTCTATTATCCCTCTCACTTTTCTTTCTCCACCTTTTTATACCTCCATCCTACCACATTTGCTGCTTAGTTTATCCACACACCCAGCATCTCTCACCGTCAGCCTCTATGCATGTGTCTGTCCCACCTTCTCCCACACCCTCCTTCTCCCCATTCATCCAAGTATTGATTTAGCTGTCCATGATACGCCATAGTGATTGACAGCTACTAATTGGCTTAATCCCACCCCCAGGGGTTTGTGGCTCTTTAGCTGATCTGGATACAGCTGTCCTATTGTCCAACATCTGACACCGTGACCCCGATGAACCAGTGAGGGGGGATAAGAAGGAATATTTTCATTGGAATAACATATTCTTGGATCATTCTCAAATCAAATGAAAGAGTATTGTTGTAGTGCCTTGGAACTATCTGACTCAGTGATTTAAAAAGATTCAGTGTGTAGTAATTGGGAGACATTACCTGTATTCCACAGTGTGCACAGAGAGGAAGACAGAATAAACAGACCTCTGTGCACTAACAGCAGGCTTTTGCCAAGTGGTTTGACAGATGAATTCCTGGCTCAAAGGTGAACACTTCTTTCACTGCAATACATGTGCATCAGCAAGCATGTGCCCAGTCGGGAGTGTCCTTGAGCGAGACGCTGAGTCTCTTAGGTTGAAATGGAAAAGCGAGGGAGAGGGAGGGAGGGAGATGGTCACCCCAACAGACGAAAAAAGCAGCCCTAAGCAGCCCCAGATTAGCTTTGCACTATTGAGGAGGCAAGGGGCAGAACATAAGGTCTTAGTGGATATCACTAAGCCTTTAAAGACCACCCTTCAGCCTTGGATGTACTCCCCCCATCGTATTTATCCAGTGACTGACGCACACTGTTTACATTCAAATTAGCCCATGGAGACCTTACAGGCTGAAAACTTTGCCTCAAAGGCAGGTCATGATCTGTTCACCTAGAAGTCATTAGTGAGTTTAGATCTTTGAAGCCGTTTTTATTCATAATGATAATGTGTGAAGATGGATTTATTTTCAAAGATGCATGTGCATCATTAAACTCGTAAAGGCCTCGAGATAGCCACAATCTTCATTAATATTTAATAGCCAGTTATTCTCTCATGTCAGTTGCTCAGTGTCGGTTGCGCTTAACATGGAATAAAATTAGAAATTAGAAACATTTCTAATTTCTAGAACAAGTTCTAGAACAATAAGCCTGAGTATATTTTGCAGTATAGTTTGCTTCCTGATCGATTTGGCCTTAAGGCTTCATTTGAACATGACATCAATCAGTCATACCATATTAGTAGAGTCTAGTTGCTTGGCTTGAACATATATACCATCTATACCCGTATTTTTCAAATAATGACTTAATTTGGAATCGACTCTATAAAGATGAACGAGTAGACAGAAACTGAGGGTGGAGGTAAGCAGTAGAAATTGATCAGCAGTGTTGCGGACCATTACATCTACCATGCATGTGTAATGACCCTTATTACCACTCTGATTCATATATCCCACCCATTACCCACAAACCACTTGACTCGGTGACAGACTGGAAGACACAAGGGTCATTGTGCCAAAACATCCTCCCATGCTAAAAGATCCCCTCTTTTCTCTGCCTCTATTCTCAGTATAGTAACCCCCACCCCTTTTTTGTTTTTCATTCCTACATGGTTGGTGAAGCCAAGTCCCCTCCCTTATTTCTTCAGGTTAACACAGAGAGACCTTTGTTGTTCCATACCTCAATAAGCCTACACTGTTGGTTCTCAAAGTTCCCTCAAGGCAAAGACACCCATACGTATCCCAACAATCTGGACGACTCCTCAAGAGCAGTCCCTTTTGCTAAACTTCTCCCAAACTGATGTTTGTTGTAGTAGCTGATCTTTTTGAAATTTATACTGACAGTCAAACATTCCCAGAGAGGCAAAGAGATAAAGTAAGACATGCATTTGCATAGAACATAACAAAATCACTGTATAAATTCTGTGGAAACAACTTAAACAATTCATTCTTATTCATTCTACATTATATTTGAAATTCCATTGTATCCTTGAGGACTGTAAAACCCCTTTATGAAACTCAAAAAGTGTCCTTAAGTACCTGAACCTGCTAAAGTAAATTGTTTTGAATGAAGGTGTTAAAGTTACTCCACCTGAAATATGAATAAAAGCGAGCAAAAATGGAAATCCTAATAAATAAGAAGGTTATTTTTCACTTCAAAATTTCACAGCAAGATATTTCCTTTGATATACTTCTTTTCATCTTGAGAATGAAACCAGATGACATTCAGCTCTTTTTGCGCTAAACAGAGCTTAAAGATTGGTGCATCGTCTGGTTGAGTAAAATATAAACATGCTCAGTGAATAAAACATCGGTAGTATTTCCTTATATACAAAGGTCAAAACATCTGTTTATACATTGAGTGATCTGTACCGCTGTATGCCTGCCCTCCAGCACAAGCACAGACACACACACACACTCGCAAATATACTGTTATTACAGTATATTTGCAGGGACTTTTATGCAGACTACATCCACTTTGACTCCTAATACACACAGTATCCTTCACCACTCAACCTAATGCTACATTACTTCAACAATCTCAGAAGACTTTGTTCAAAGCTTCAACCTTGTCTGGAATTGTTTAAGTCTTTCTGTGCCTTTGGAGTCATCTGGTTCCTGTAAAGATAAGAGTAAAGTGAGATGCTTGCTTAGACTTACACCCACACTGAGCCTTGCATATGACGTTTGAGCACTGAGTGACCTTGCACCTTCAGATGACATGGGCTCATGCAGACAGACTGCCTGAAATGACTTTTATTTGTTGCTGATGGTGATACTCAGGTGCAAGGGCATGGGCACACGAACGTGCAGAGGGTGTGTGACATTGTGTGGTCAGCTTTAGCAATAATATCTGAAAAAAACTCACATGCATGGACACATTGGACTAACGCTCACACATACATGGTGACCTTGTTTCTTCAACGTGGCCACTAGAATCTAAACAATGTTGATGACATTTGCTTTCACGATATCACAATAAAAATAAACATGGCTGTGACAAATGTGATGTCATTCCACATAAACACTGAAAACGCAATAGTTGATAATGGCCCCGAGGAACTGCTACTTCACTGGATTTAAAAAATAACCTCAACTGGGTGTAGTGGTAATGACGACCACTGCCATTTTGCAAGATCATTTAAAAATACAAGGAATATTAAACATCTAATAGCAAATGTTAAATATTTAGAGGTGTAAATATTGGGTTAAATGTAAAAATCTCCAACCTGTACAAACAATCTGTGATAGTGCGTTATTCTACAGTGACACATTAATCCTACTTTATTGTCAGCACTGCTTTGGCTTATGTTAAAGTTAAGAGAAATTAAACATTCGCTTAAATTCTCTTCATGTTTAAAGAACCCATAGAACCTTGTTTTCATTTTCCTCCTATGCAGTACTTTTCACAAAGGGATTAGTGGAATCTCTGTTGCTTGTGGGGCTCGCACACAAGAATTTCACTCGTATGTGCTGTGCCAGTGTGCCTGCACATGTGATGTGACAATAAAAAGTGATTTGATTTGATTTGATTTGAAGTGTGAAGAAAAAGTGTCAGTGACTGAATAGAAGAGGATCTGCCTCATATCAGTCCTTGTACCTTTCCCTATATATAGCTATGGCCTTCTGTAGCGCAATAACAATTAGTCAGCCCTAGAAGTGGCAATACATTTTGCTCAACTCTTCTCTTTTCACTGAAAAGGTCAATGCAGTCACAGCACAACTAAACAGAAAGTATAAGAGAGAGCTAACGAAAGTCAGAGGATGAGGAATGTAAACTATTTAGATGAGGGGAGACAGGTAAAAGAAGAGAGGAATAAAAATGAAAACTTACAAGGAGAGATGACAGGAAAAAAAAATGATGTTGCTCTATAAAACTGACCCATGGTCAGGGATTAAGGCATGGAGCGGGGAGGGAATATACTGAAGTCAAACCAGTCGAATGGAAAAAAGTGAAATTAATAGTGTCCAATGAAGAAGCTGCAGTCATATTCAATCATATTACACTATTATACGTGTCACGGTCAATGAAGCATGGCTAGGGAAAGGGAGAGGAAAAAAGAGAGAAAGTATAGCAAAGGGGTGGAGGACCTTAAGAAAGAAGGGGAGGGACAGAAAAAAATGAGTAAAAATGCAAAGAAGGAATGCAGGGTTTTAGCCAAAAGTAATGACACAGAGAAAGAACGGCAAATAAAACAAAATAATGAAACAGAAGCAAAACAGAAAGTGACAGAGGGAGGAAAATGAAGAGAGGTTATTATGCTAAAGAGGTCAAGCTTGCAGTAATGCTGTCTTGTAGAAAAGAAAACTGGGTTTTTCTCTATAGGCTTAGTACAACAGTATGTGTCAGCGTCACATGTACACTGTTATCTCGTTTTTTCCCCCATGTCTTTTTATGTGCGTGTCAGTGAGCCATCATCTGGCGTGACACCATCAAACCAAAGCTGGTAAAATGTAGATTTTACCTAGTTAATCTAATCTCATGGATTCTTCTGTGGCACCGGTGTGAGTGGATGTGCACAGAAAACAGACACACCTTCGCCTCTCAGATCGCAGTATCTCTGCAAGGATTCCGAAGAAATTCAGGGCTCTGCGAGATTGGCTCATTTAGTGAACTCACAAATTATGCAGCTAGGAAAAAAGTATCATTCATGCATTCTAATATGGTGCATAATTTAGCAATCATGTTAAATTACACAGAAAGCTGCTATATGTTATAAGGGAAAAAACTCTATGTAATACATTTCTCCAGGCCGGGTTTATTTTTGGAAATTTTTCAGAGAGTAACACTTGTGTTCATTTGAAGCACAGTGGGAATAAATACAGGTGGGGGTGAGGGGGCTGAGGTATACTGAAGGGGACAGGAGGAGAATGAAATGTGGAGGACAGGAGAAGGGAGATAAGTAAAGAGGGAAAGGAAGGGGAGGAAGAAGAGGACTGAGGAAAGAAGGAAGGAGAGAACAAGAGAGGATGAGACAGAACTGGATGAGAAGCTGTAGATAAGTCCCAGTGTGATCAAAGCATTACTTTGACATCAAATGCAGGCCTTGCCAGCATACTGACTGGTTAATGCTAGAAACACTTTGAAATATTAGAATATGTGTGGCTAAGAAGCTTCTCCTCATATTTGTCCACTTCATAAGGATTTACATATTGAGGTTAATGCGTTATAAAGTGATAAACATTTTAACTACCTATGGTCACATCTAATTGTCTTGCAGCTGTCCAACCATTAACAATTACATGCATTCTGATTGTCTCCATCTAATGACTTTAATGTGCCTTAAAGACAGGTAAATCGTGGTTTAAAATCCCATTACTGAACACCCACATCATTCACATCACAATACAAGACAAACAATTCCGTCATAAATAGCCCCATATGCCAGCAGGCAGGACAAAGAGCCAATTTGTTGCATGAAAAACTGGTTTCCATTACCGTGTTTGTTTAAACTGTTTTAAAATAATTCAACCTTAAAAAGCAATTTTACTGATAAATAAGCCAAATATGAAGGCATACAATGTGACATAAATAAAAAGATAAGAAATAAGTGAACGTATGCAACAGGATTATTACGCTACTTATGTTCACAGAGCCTGTTTCGGCAAATAGGTGCCAGAGCCCTTCCTCTCTCGATGACATAAGACTGCAAACTTAACTACTTTTTTGTGTATTCCGCCTTCGAGCTACATCTTCGGAAAGCTCATTATGCCGCATATGAATTGTGTCATCCAGTTTCAGTTCTCATGTTCATATTTTCTTAAACAGTAGAAAAACAACAGAAATACATGCAGGGAGGGACAAATGATGAATGTTCTTGGCCAGATGGAGGTCACAGTAACATGGTTTTTAGACTGTGGAGCTACTGAAATGCCACATTTTAGTTAAACTATTTATCAGTCTGATCTGCATGTCTCTTCAACACTCCCTGTAATGCAGAGTCCTCTATCTAACCCTGCTTATAATCAGATAAGCTATATGCAGCATTTGCTTTTCTGGCCGGCCACTGACACTTTGTGTGTTTGTGTGTACGTTCAGCTTCTGGTTTCGACACCACTTGCTGTGTCTTTGTCAGCACGTGTCCTGCAAAATAAATCATTTTCCACAATTTAAACCTGATTTGAACTGATTTGAACTGATTTGTCAGCCACTAATGTGCACATATCCTCACATATATAAAGTATGATGCAAACAGGATGCAAACAGAAAAGCATGGACACACACTGTACCTTGAAACCATAGCTAACTGTCCATAAAGTTCACCTTTATAAATGTGTTCCATCAGCAAAATTAACTTGCTACAATTAACATAACCGTGTTAATTATGGTAATCAACAGCACACCCACTGCAGGTACATGCTCAAACCTGTGCGCGCCTGTGCTTGTTTGACAAGTTTAGTGGAGATAAATGATAGAGGGAGTGAGAAAATGATGGTACGGACAAAAAAAGAAAGATGGGGAATGAGACTGATAGCTTGAGTTTGACAGGTGATTTAAAATAAAATAAAGTTCAAAAGTCAATTAACTGTTTAAGTTATTTGTTAAACAAAAATACCTAAAAGTAATTAGAAGACACTGCTTTAGGCTATGGAAGTTTTTTCCATGACTTGTTGCATGTAGTATCTCAACATATTAATTGATGACAAGTGTAGTAACTTATAAAACATAATCAGTTTGAGGGAAAAAGGTGGACAAGCCCACTATGAATGACTTTATGACAATACTTAATGGTTATCTTGCTGAGGATATTCTTAGACATAGATTTAATGCGTTTTCTTATATTAACATAAACATAAAGCCTAAAGTCTTCAATATCAAACATGCTTTTCAACAACTATCACAATGTGGTAGCAACCCAAAAGGTCCTCTGCTTTCCAAAATGTCCTCATACCAATGCTCTAAAACTCAAGCTGGTGCTCACTATGATAGCTGGACAAGTACAGACACACACACACACACAGAGTTAATTATTATCCTGAATAATGAGAAGCAAATGACTCATTAAATCTCTCCTTGACCCGCACGCAGAAACTAGCCACTGTTCCTCACATTCTTTCTTTCTCACTGACTCTACAGTACCTCATACAAAACTTGTCAAACCAGACGCCTTTTCAGCTGTGAATTATTAATTGGCATTAAAGAAAGAGCCCAAATTTCTCTTTGACCCCAATCCCGAGTACTTTTGTACCAGAGCGACCGCAAAATGTAAAGAAAATCTCCTGAAATTCATAATTGAGATGAACTTTGTTCTCGACCTTCATCCCTTATTTCCTTTCCCTCTCGCTCCCTCACTCTTTTTCAGTGTCTCTGCCTGTGACATGCTGTCTGCCAAAGCAGAAATATAGTTACATTTGACTGTTTAAAAAAATAACAAACATGGTTTTCTTTTTCCTTAATATGATTGGTGTCCACGAGACAGCAGAGCACCTGACTGGACCCAAGGACTGTCACAGAAAACAAATTACACTTATTTTTCAGGCCCACTCTGTCACACTCGTGCATACACCTACATCTATACAATATATCTAAAGCATATATATATATACACACACAAAACCATTGTTAAAAGAATCACATTTGCAATCAATTAGATTTCACAAATGAATATTCTGGATGAAAAGTTCAGGTGCCTATACACGTGCCCATACAAGGTGTTCTGATCAATATAAATCGCTGTCTCGAATAATCAATTTCCATTGCAATACAATCAATATCAGTGTCAACCCTGTATTCTGATCATCAATGGTAAAATCGATGAAATCACTCATTAATCCTGAATTAACATTGATCCAGACTCCACTGTTTTTGCAATTAAACTGCAGCCTCATCGCCTAGCAGTAAATCCACGCAGCCTTTTCTGCCAGTGCTCAGCTCTTTTATGCAGGAGTGAGAAGGTCGACCATGCCGAGGATCACTATTCAGCTAACAAAGCTTTAATACTGGAAACCAACACAGCTGCAGCTGCAGCATGTCGTTTTAGGTGCGCATGATGCGAGGGCAATTAAAAGTGAACACCTAATTGATGCTGTAGTCTCTCTGTGCTGCCACATGTTTTTGTTTATTTGCTCTAACTGGTGTCCTTGTTGCTTTGTGGTATTACTTGTGGTGCAGTTTCCCATCTCTGAGTACTTGCATGCATCCCATCCAGCTTTAGTCTGCACTGCCTAAATTACTTCAATGTGACTTTGCTTATCAAATAATGAGAGCATGGGACACATTCATGAATCACGCTGCTTGTTAGTTTGTTTCGGTCAACAAAATTGAAAACATTTTCCAATTTAGTGATTTTTCACTTGATATTCAAGTTATTGGTTTTCTTTTCCTTTTTAGGGATACAGAGAACGGAATCAAAACACAGTATGCGCTACGTTGAAGGAAGGGAAACGGGCCAAAAAGTAGAGAGTAGTCAGACTAAAGTGCATGAACTGGAACGGGTGCACTGTAATTTAAAGTCGCTGGCATGTAGACCAATTGAGGAATAATTGAAACCACATGAGCTCAAGAAAGAAAAAAAAAACATACAAACGCCATGCTTAAGGCCAAAGAAACTAAACCCAGTATGTCATGCTGCATGGGAACTATGTCAACACTACTAAGCCACCTGTGTTGTCTCACTCTTCCCCACGTGCACCAATACCCAGGAAATCATCAAATACAGACAAATTAACTTGCTTTTTTTTTTTTCCTCCTCCACCCCCCACCCCCACCCCACACACCGCTAGAGAACAAGTATGGGGATTAGAGGTCAAAGGCACTAATTACTGACTCTGCCATTTAGTCCGGTTGAGATGAAAGATTAGAGTTATAATCCCATTCCGCTGCCATAGGAAATTATATATCAGCCTAACATCTATCTGGCCTCACATTCTGCTGTTTTAAATAGATGAAGATCGATCTAAGGGAAAGAGAGAAAAAAAGCTGACGTTTAACCAGTTGTGTGTGCTGACTCTGCTTTCTATTGAGCCCATGGAGCAAGGGGCTGGAAGAAAACAAAATTAAAGAAAAAAAGTCCAGAAGCAGAAGGCAGAACTCAATTCTCCACCAATGTTCCCCCGCCCCGTTCTCACTGGGAGGTAACGTGAATGTGAAGGTAAGAGAAACCAGTCACAGTGGACAGGCTTATCCAGACAGACAAGATTTGTGCGTGTGTGCGCGTGCGGGTCTGTCTGTTAGGGGCGTTCATATTGAATCCTGTATCCCTGGGGAGCCTAACTACCTCTCCATCTCTCTGACTGGCCCCCTGAGAGAGACAGACAGAGCAGGAGAAAGGAGAGAGATTGGAAAAAGAATTAGAAATAAAGAGCAGAAAGAAGGAAAAGGAGCAGTGGAGCCAATACTGCAGCAAAGCCCAATAGCTCCCTCTGTCGTCATCTAGAAATGGTCCAGTAGCTCTTCCATTCATTTTCCCCTTTACTGTCTTCTTTTTGAGTCCTGTTTCTTTATCTGCAGGATCACAACTTTATTCTATCTTTTAAGCCTCCCTTTCATTATTTAAAAAAACTACTTTACGATCACATAACTTACGAGGATGAGCAGTTGGTGCCTAATTAAAAATAAATATAATGATTACAGTGTAATAAATTAATCCCTCTATTTTGTTTCCTCCCTAGGGTGCTACATCAGCACTGCTTGCAGGCAGATGCCTTTAAACTCAATCCAGAAAGCAAGGTTGTTTTCTTTTCATTCTCTTTTTAAGATTCTGTCTTACTCGTTTCATGAATGTGGAAAGATCAACATAGTTAGTCCCATCAAATCTTTAAAAATCACTCAAAGCTGATCAAAATTAATACTTATAAGTAAAAAGCAAATTTTATATTGTCTGATTTTTCTGCATTTGCCATTAATTTAAAGAACATTTTCAAATGCTGTTTCTTTTTCCTTCTTTTGTGAAACTCTGAAGAACGTCAAATAACATCAACAGGAATTATTGCTACACACTTGGACTGAGTCTATAGATACATAATAGGTAAACATAGTGTCTAATGTGCATAGTGTCTAAGATAAGTCATGAGAAAGTTCCCACAGATTGAATTCTGAGTTAGAGAGTTTGAACTTAACCTAAATATCTTCTGGCCTTCTCATGTCCTATCACACATTCCAGAAGAAATGCTAAAGCTCGTTAAGCTTAATTCTATCTTTACTAACTATAACTAGCACAGCTATGATGCACAGTATTTCCAGTGCCAGGTTCTGAAACCACTTCAGTAAAAACCAACAAATCTGACGACATTTCTGTGTCAGTTTCTGTGCAATTTCTTGGCTGAACATCAGGGAAAAAATCTGATACCTCTCCCACCCCGCTTTCATCTGTCATCCAAGCCAGGTTTCTGTATGCTGCTCACCCTAAATAGCACAAAGATGTACTGGTACAAGGGAATTATGTGTGTCTGCCCTGCTTTTAAGGTATACAATCACTTCTGCAGACATAAAACCACATTTTTGCGGGAACTGTTCATTCCTGCAATGGCTAAGTGAAGGCAGGCAGTTTCTACTCGCATGTCTCATTTCAGCTCATACGGCAGTGACTCTCAAAAAGGAATGAGACTGACTACTCTACTGATAGACGTCACGCTGCCCTCCTCTCTTGTCCACCACCTCCTCCTTTTCTTCACATCCTGATAGGAGTCATGCTCTTTTCTGCTCAGCTGCTGCTCCTCCGACCGTCTGCCCCGTTGTTTCTCTCTGCCCTGCACCTCATCTCCTCTGCAGACCACATCCCCTCATTTCCTTTCCTGCACCTCTTTTTTTGCCTCTTGATCTTTTCCTCTTTTACTCTGCCCACACTGTATTATTGTTTGAGTGAAATATTGGGAGAATGAAGAATTAATTGGTGAATTAAGAAAACATCCAAAAGCACAAGTTGAGTGATACTGTTGTGCTACTTACAAAAACCCTTTGTGGAGCCAGAGAGCGACAGCTGTGATGTTGAGCTCTGTCATTAAGTGAACATAAGAAGCAGCAATTCAAAACTACTAAATTAGGGACCTTCTTTGTGTGTAATATGTCTTTTAAGTGGCCAGTGAGCCACAGTGTCTCAGAACTAAATATAAAAAAGGGGAATTCTGCTGTTCTTCGCTGCAGTGACTGGTCTGTAGGCTAATTGGCAAACATTAAATAAACAGGGAAACGCTCTCTGAAAAGTAACCACATAATAAGGAAGTGTGGGGGGAACCACAACAGCACAGTTACAACACTTGTAAGAAGGGAATTAAAAAATGAAAAAAAAAATGCCTGTCGAAAATATAACACAATAAGTTCCAAACCTTTTCCCCCCTTATTTACTAAACTGCAGTTAGAGCATCTAATGGATCCATTTCTCTGCATCTTTCCTGCTCCATTGTAGACTGCAGACTTTTTTCAAGGCAACACAAGAAAACATCTCTCCAGCCAAGCCTGGCTGCTAGGAACCCCCTGTCGAATAAATACAACAGCAGCAAATGATTTTCTCAATGGCTCCCATAAGACTGAAGCGCACAGACAGAGTCGGAGAGATTGCTGTGTAGAGAAATGAAGAGAGAGGAAGAGGAGGGCGAGAGAATGGTGAGTTGGAGGGGGTTGAAATGCAAAGGGGAGAGCAAAGGTACGGGAGAGAGGGGAGACATTTTATACAGCAACAGTGTGGGAGACAGAAGGGGGAGAGGGAGAGAGAGATTATTGCCTGCTTGAGAGCAGCAATCTTGAGTTGTGCCATGAATACCAAAGATACAGCCCTGGAGTTAACGCCCCCCCCCCCCAACACACACACCTCTCTAGCTCTCTTTGCTCCCCCATTGAAAACGCAGCGGAATTGCAGATGCCCAAAGCTACACACCGATATCTCTTTTACTCTCTGCTGAAAGCGGCTGAGCAGCAGACCAGTTCCAAATCCATCTGTAATTATTCATATCAGACCAGCATGCGCACAGACCCAACCAGTACGGACAAATCTACTCTACTGAGCAGATTTCACTGGATGTCTATGCAACAATTTACAAAATGATCTAATGTGGTCCTACAGGGATGCTAAGCCAAACGCACGGACCTAATTGAGTGCAGAACGAGCCTGAATGAGCCTATGGGCAAGTGATCTGTATGCATTTTTTATGCAGTTTCACCAGCGCTGGCGCACACCAAAAGGGCAAGAACGCCGCTCCGCTTCAAGTATTCAAACGGACTGAATACTAAGCTGCGTGGAGTCTTCAGGGATTCACATTTCAAAATCACAAAATCAATTAGCTTCCAAATCAGTAATGACCCCGCAAAAACCAGAAAACGAGAAAGAATGAAAGAAGGGGAAATGGCGAAAAAGGGGAAAATATTGGGGATTGAGAATTTTAAATATGCCGTTTTGATTTTACAGGAGGAGGATAAGTTGGGGGAAAACGCTTTCTGGAAGAAACAGGAAGAAATATGTTAAATAAATGCAGATTAACTGTAACACTAACAAATATTTCTTTCCTGGAGTGGGCTAAAGGGACGCAGTGAATTTATCTGTTTACCGAATTATGTGACCGCAACCCCCCCTCACACATCCAGACTCTGTTGATGGTGATCCAAGGAAAAGTTCTGCGTCGCAGTTACGCGGAGCCGCCGGGAGACACGGAGACAGCGAAAGGGAGCTTACTCCTAGATTAGCTACTATAGGCTACGTGGGCAGACTCACAAATACGCAAACACAGTTGGATGCACTCGCAGACCAAATAAGTAAAAATATGCAGAAACACTGCAAGAGAAACTTTAGTGAATCCACGCTCTGTTATGCGAAAACCACACAGATCCAACCGTCGTCCAGTGGCCCGGAGGAACGAATAAAGTCTGCACTGTTACTGGCAGCAGCACAACAAATAAAACCAAGTGCTGTCTTTAATGCGCAAAGGATCTTTGGGTTTTGTGAGATTTTCCATTGTTAATCAAACATAATCAAGTCCGATATCATCTCCGAGTAATCTTCCTATAATGTATAAGAAGTGTTTGTGCGACAGTTTGGTTTAGTCAAGAGTCTAACCAGAATCTCCCCAGCATCCCGGGAACCTAAACCTTTAACTTCGCTGGCTCTCGTGTGTTTTGCGCTCAGGAAAGCCTCTGCAGAAGAGATGCGCGGATAGTGAGAAGAGAGACATACGATGGAAGTGTGTTGATGTAACTACGGCAAAATCCCAGTCCTTAAACTCCAGTGGTCTTACCTTGGAAGTGAGACTCCGTGCGCAGCTCGTTCACCCAAGTGTCCTCAATACATACAAGCCAGTAGAGATCGGCCACTTGACTTAAGTAGTATTGCTTCTTTTACCAGATGTCCAACACATCCACTGATTAAAAGCCCAGTTTTTCTATGTTTACGTGCGCTTGGAGATGAGAGGGTAGAAATTCAAGCTGAGCCAAGTGGGTTTCCCGCTGGAGCTCAGTGGCAAAAAATAATAAAAAAAACAAACCAGTCAAGCGAATTTAAAGATAAACTGAAAAGAGAGGACAAAAATGAAAGAGCAGTCATGCGTCTTGATGAGGTCCGAGACTGAAGTGATGGAGAGGAGTGGAGGGGATGGTGAGGAGGTGGGTGTTGGAAGAGAAAAAGAGAGGAAATCACCGTAGCATCCCTCCCTCCTTCGGGTAACAAATCCGGTACCGTCAGCGCCGTTTATCCGTCCTCCCTCCTGGAGCATCGGAAGCGATGTGAGGGAAACTGAACGGCGCGCAGCAGCAGCAGCGAGAGAAGAGAGGGAGGGAGAGAGAGAGAGAGAGAGAGGTGTCGCTGCCGTTGGAGGGCGTAGGAAACTGGTAATCCTCTCTCTCCTCTTACTCCTGTATCGGTAGTAATTTTGTTATTCGTCGGAATTAAATAAGTGGCACCTCAAATGACAAACTCAAGTGGGGCAAACCTCTCAATACACATTAACATTTTCAGATTTTATTACAGTAGAAATATAATTTGTTTAGTTATTTTTGACCGTGGTTGCAAAAAGCATTTGCACTGAGAAGGATACGTTGTTTAATGAGGTTTAGGCCACATTATAGCCTTATCTGTATTGTAACACTGTACACCCTTCCCACATCAAAATCCACCCTGAGAGGTTACAGCAGAAGAAGCCCTGCAGGAGGGTAACTGAATGCAACAGTTGCTATTTCCTCATTGGCTAAGAGGAGCTTCCAACCGCTACCAGCAGAGATTTAGAATTGCACAGAGAGCCAATGAAAGGAGAGGACGGCAGGCCTGCTATACACAGAGAGTGTCGCCTACAAAAGTCCAGTGTAAACGATGTAATTGGCCATGAAAAAAAAAGCTGGAAAAACCCACACCTGGAAAACTAAATTATGAATGGTTTGAAGGAGTATTTCGTAAAGCAACGCTCGACTTGTAAACATCTGCTATTATGGATCCCTTAGTCTCAGAAAAAAATAGATAGTGTGTCAATTACACTAACCCAATGATTGTTACTTTTGATATTAATGTTTTGATATTTTGAAACATTCAAAGTCTGCTTAAATGAAGCGATTTCACACAAGATAGACACACACAAGAACCTATAAAACAATAATTTAAAGCCTTTAAACCAATACATTTCCAATAGTTTTATCTTTCTCGGAAGATTCATTTTACTTGAATCCCATCATGACTTTTCAGCCTACTCAAGTTGTTTATTTGGCCAGTCCTAACAAAATCTTAACCACAGCTTTCACAAGTGATGACACATAAGTGCCACATCGAGCCATTCATAAATGCCTGTATCAGCTGCCAGTTGCTCACCCCCATCCGTAAATTTCTGTATGTATTTTGGATGCTAATGGCAGGGGTAAAAAAAAAAGGCTCACAAGCATGGCTCACTTGCAGGGGTTCTCATTCAGTGGGGAGCAGTAGATGATAATGCATATTTTCATTATAGCATTCAGCAGGCCTTTATTACTTTGGATGCAAAATGACATAATTAGATTAAGATAAAGGGCAGGTTGTCAAATGTAATTACAGGGTATTTCTGGCCATAATGAGTGAAAATGTAAACAACTGCAGCCTTTTGCACACAATTTTTCATTTCATAGAGTCTGGTACGTTTCAATAAAAAAAGTCAGCCTTTGAATGTATTTGAAATTCTTAATGCACACTGACTTCTGGTTCAAAACCCAGTCTTTTCCATGCCAACAGCCTGCAAGGGACAGCGAGGTGATGCTACAAAAGAAATGGACTTTTTTCTCTTCTTCAAAGACAGAGAAGTTTCATGTTTTTTGGGGAGTTATATGCACACTCACCTTTCTCACTGCTGCTGAGTGAGGATAAAATGGTTTTGGAAATTTTCAGCACAGCAAACATTGAGGCCATAATTCATTGGTTTTACATTTTTAAATTTTGATATATATTTTTTTCAAGGTAAAGCTTGTAGCTGGATTTTTCTTCATATAAGATACTGTTTCAAATAAAATAAAAAAATACACAAACCCTTTGTTTGTTTAAAATTAAACATAAAACATGGAATCAAACCATGCTTACAGTTCATCTTAATCCTTCCATATATTTTTCTTTCTATTCTTAACTTAGCAGCTCCATGTAGAGAAGGATTTGTAAACCAACCGTAACTCAAGGGTTATCTGCTTTCCTGTATGGTTATTCTGAAGGTTCCCCACAGCTGTGAAAATCTCATGTTATAATCTGGAAAATCTTTATTTTTTATTTTTGAAAAAAAGGCAGTTTGTTTGATGTAAGCTTGGTAGTTCATGAGTCTGTAGAGGGATAAGGTTAGTGAGCTAAAGACAGAAATATTAGGCTATTCTCTTTTTTCTGGCATATCTGATACTGTAGCAGCTGATGGTTGGAAGTGTGTCGCCAACCAGTCTTCTAGGCTAAGCCCCTTTTCCATTAGTACCTACTCGGATCGACTCTCCAGGGACTGACATGGCTCAGCTCAGATCAACTGGTTTTCCATTACAACCCAGTAGTACCTTGTTTGCGTGCTTCTCGTCTGCGTGTTCCGCGATGGAATTAATATGGGAGACAATTGCTACAACAAAGATGGATGTCGAAGCAAATGTATACCTGCTGCTCTGTCTGTGTTTTTTTTTTGTCAGACTCAGGGGAGCACAGCATTGTTTTTTGTAGTCATTTCCCTCATTGCTGAGTTTAAAAAATGGCGGTTTTGATTTTCGAGACGATCTCATGACTCATCGAGTGACGCTACTGATCAGCCAATCGGTCTCATGCAGTCTGGCAACGTCACATTTTAGTACCTGCTCAGATCGCTTGGAAACCAAAGTACCAGGTACTATGACCTAATGGAAAATCCTGAAAACCATGCCAAATCAATCCAAGTAGGTACTAATGAAAAGGGGAAGAAATGATTCAAGTAGGTTCTAAAATGTGACATCGTCAGACTGCATGCCACTGATTGGCTGATCAGTGGCGTCATGAGAGCATCTCATTCAAGAAAATCAAAACCACCATTTTTGAATTCCAGCAATGAGGGAAGTGTCTACAAAAGATAACATCGTGTTCCCCAAGGCAGACAAAAAGTCACAGACCGAGCAACAGGTGTATCATCACCTCAACATCCACCTTTGTTGTAAAGTTTGTGTTGCATATGATGTTATGGCATGCTTTGTCATTTTGCTATAATGATTGACCACATACATTAGGTGGTACTCGACCGTAATGGAAAACCAGTTGATCCAAGTCGAGTTGTGGTGAGCTGTGTGCATTCAAGCTGAGAAGGTACCAATGGAAAATGGGCTTAACCTAGAAGACTGGTTGGTGACGTACTGACAACCATCAGTTGCCATAATTGCTGCTACAGAAACAGCTGGTGATCAAAATGGATTGCTAAAGCCTCACTCGGGCAGGACCAAAGACCAACGACAGTAAGTAAAAAGACAGTGAAAATAAGACTAAACACACAGTTGAATAAAGGGAAACCAAGTGCAACATACATAAGCCCAAGCTGGGCGCAAGCCATTATCCTGGCCGAAAAACCCGGGACCTATGCCACCTGTGAGTTATTCCAGCACCACTCCTCCAGTCTAGCTATGTGAACTTCATAGGTTTCTAAAGCAGGGCAATTATCTCTCAGCAGCCAATATGTCTGTGGCTGGTATGTCCAGGCACAAATGCCAATGGACAACTTGCTCATAGCAGAGAGATGCAGGTGACATCTGCTGAGACTTCATCATCCTATGCCCTGAGATAAGATCATATTAGAAATTTACAGTGAGGTTCTTTTTGCTGAAGAAAATGATAGAAGATGTAAGGTAAGTGACCTCCAGTGACCACATGAAAAAGTCACTGTAGAATGTGTGATGAGGAGGAACTTGTCACTCTGGAAACAGAAAACAAACTTTGTAACATATGCTTAACTATGTAAAACGGTACATTTTAACTAACACATTCTCATCCTGGTGTGTCTAATACTGCCGTTCTGTCAGAAGCCGTTACCGTTACAATAATGAAAACACATTTTCTTTTGAAATCTGAGCTTTTATGCCCTGACTGCAGCAATATTGGATGCTCTGTTTTTTAAAGTGTGCAATATGGATGTAGTGGGGTTAGAATAAGTCAGAATTTTGTCTTGACAAAGTGAGTGACAGTTGGGAAAGTCTCCAGGCCCTGCTGCAAACCTGAACTGGAATAATGGGGAAAAAATTGACGGATAGAACATGTTTTCCTTATCCTCTACTAAATAGTTTTGTGGGTTGCTGTTGATCAAGTAAAGTAAGATTAAAGTAATGTGTTTTATGTTTTCAACTTTCAACTTGTTTTCAACTATTATTACTTTATATTTCTGGTTTTATCATGAAGCTCTTTGTGATTTTTTTTTTCTTTTGCCTGTCCCATTTGGTTCTTTAGCCATCAGAATTGTTGTCTGAAGACCAACAAGGATACCCAATGGATTTATTTTGCCAAATGGATCATCGTGGCATTGCCGTATTGGTCCATTTGATCGACCTTTGTTTTTATTATTTATTTTATTTTATTTTCAGATGTTACAGACGGGACAGACATGAGTGAGGAAAGTGAGGAAAGGGAGAAAGAAAGAGGAAGGAAAAGAAAAACAGAAGGGGAGAGGGACAGTGAGAAAGGGGGGGAGAAAAAAAATCTCCTGGATCACCTGTTGAGAGAAAAAGAATAGAAAACAAGCAAAAAAAACCCAAAGCAAATGGTTTCCACATGTAATGGTCTGCAAGAGGATGTAGAGAGCCATAGCCCCGTCCCCCAGGGCATGAAGCAGGCATGGAGGAGATCCAGGCCCCAGACATCCAGAGGCCCCAGAGTGCGAGAGCCCAAGGAGGACCACCGGAGGGGCATCCGTGCCACCCTCATGGGAAGGGCTGAGGATCCCCAGACGAGGCGTCACCCAGTAGCCACCGAGCAGAAGCTAGAGGGGGCTGCACCGGCATGCCCGCCGGCTCTGCCGGCAGCCAGCTGTGCCAGAGTGAACCGAGCCGCAGGCCCAGAGGCCGGGAGGAGCGCTTTGTGATTTTTAATCTTTGAAAAGTGCTATATAAATACATTTTAATTAATCGATATGAAAGGAAAGGAAAGGGAACACAAAAGAGCAAATGACATAAGAAAGTTAAATATGGTTCCAAATGAGACACAAATTCCTGTCAGTGAGATGTCAGTATGTGTGTATGCATTTTTGTACCATCGCCATCCCTCCCGTATCCTATTGTAGACTATGGATATATGTTTTCTATAATATTTTAGAAAAGTTCTTTCAGAAGGTAGGCCTGTATTTCCTTTTCTGAAACATATCCATCAAAACTACTGATTCTAATAAAAAACAATCTCATCATCAATTTTCATCCCTCACCTGCACCCTATCGTGACACATACAACTATTTTTCATTCAGGATTTATGCTACATTCAGTGTGACACTGACATACTTGTTTTCTTGTTGGTGTCTATCAACATGCACCCCAGAGTAAAATAATGCCATATATAGTGAGGGTTGCTGTGTCAGGGGTAAACCAAAATTAAATAGAAACCTGACTTATTAGAGTGTCATTGTGTGGAACAAATTGCCATGAATGGCTTTGAGCTTAATTTTCTAGAGCCTCTGCTTACCTGATTTTCATAATGGAGTGATGGACAATGGCAAGCATTTTTATAAAATAATAGAACTGCTGATAGAACTGATTTTCTAATCAGCATCTTTTCAATAAAAAAAAAAACAGACTAATGGCTAAAAAGATGAAATAGTATTTCAATCCTCCCTGAAAATTCAATACCACCTATTGACTCCAAGCTTTTTTTGTTAATTCTTTACGTGATCACTGACTCTAAGGAGACATGGTGCTTATGCTAAATGTATGTGATGAAGAGGAACTTAATTAAAACCTGTGAGCATATTGCTCATAAGAACAGTATTTGGTATTTAGGTATTTATTTATTTATTGTCATTGTCAAGAACAATGAAATTGCGTTTGGGGCTTCCATACAACCCCCAAAAAAAGAAGAAAATAATAAATACCCCTTAAAACCCAAGTGTACATATTTAACCCAGTGTGACTCCAATGCAATAAGACAATCCTTAGCAATAATGTTCGTAGAAATTCAGACAAAGACCTGAGAAACATGACAAAATACAACAATGCAACCCATTCAATATTATTGTACTGTGAGATATGATATCAGATATGATAGTTATCTATTTAAGAAAGAGGGGGGGGGGGGGGGCAGGAGGGGGAAGAGAATAAAGATATGATGCACCAATGCAGACCAGTTCATTGCTATTAAGAAGTTGGATATGGTTATTGTCCGTGAGAGGTAACAGTAATGCTATATGCAGTGGCCACAATGAGAGCCTGCAGTCTTGTGTTGTAAGCATTCAGCTGAGGCAGCACTTCTGAGAGGTCTGGAGACGAAAGATGTGTGTTGTTGTACATGCTGACCCACAAACCCCAAACAGTAAGGGATTATTCACCGTGAGCTGGGCCACCCACAGGATACACACACACACACACGCATACAAAGATGCATATAAATAAACAGACACTAGGACTTACTGAAAATAACAGAAACACAAGATAAAAATCAATATAGACATAAGGAAATAGTGCAAGAGCAGGCAAAATAAATACAGAGGATGTGAAAGGGTGACACGCTAAGCTACAGCCCGGTAAGTTAAATGGAAAAACATGAGTGTTTGACCCTACAGTAAGGCAATACTTTGGGCTTTTGGGGTCTTTTGCTGCCATGATTTGGGTTCAGTAGTTTTCTTACAAAGGGGACACTGCAAATCAATACAAAGTTGTTTTGAGTTATCACCTTTATCCTATTATGGACCATTTCTATCTTGATGGCAATGGCCCTTTCAAGGATGAAAATTCCCCAATTCAAAGTGCATGAGAGGTTTAATGACTATGAAAATGAAGTAAAATATATCATATGGCCTTTGCAGTCACAAGAGCCGTGTATGATGAATCAGGCTTAGGATTTAGGAAGGTGTCTAACTTCATGCTCAACCTTAGGTTTTCAGTGTTATGACGGTGGGTTACTTCTTACTGGGGTTCATCATCATGGTAACTAATGCCACAGACCTAACCTGCTCCAGAACATAACCTGCTCCAAAGCAGGTTGCGTTTGAAATAAAAGATCAGCAGGTAAAATATATTTTTTTCTGGAAAAACATTATCACTGTTCCTGGAAGATGGGATATGGACAGTGATAGTAATAAGGTAAAATAATTTCTTTCTCATCACATAAAAAGAAAAAAGAAAACAAAAATATTCAGGAATTAGAAAAAAACATCAAATCACTAGAAGACGCCTACGCGTCCCACCAAGATCAGGAAACATTGAACAAAATACGCAAAACAAAACTAGAATTAAATGAGATAATTGATAAAAAAACAAAATTCTTAGTACAAAGACTACGCCTACAAAATTACGAACATGGTAATAAATCCGGTCAATTTCTAGCAAACCAGCTAAAAATAAATAAAGAAAAAACAACTATATGTGCTGTTCAAGATTCATCTGGGAACACATTATATGAACCGACACAAATAAACAACATTTTCATGGATTTCTATAAAACGTTGTATTCACCACAAATAAACCCATCTAAAAAAGAAATTGATCAGTTTTTGGACAACATAACTCTTCCAAAATTATTGGACACTCAAGCAATGGCACTGGATTCACCACTGACACCAGGTGAACTCCAGGAAGCCCTGATAAGTATGCACAATAATAAGGCTCCAGGTCCAGATGGTTTTCCTGCAGAATTCTACAAAGAATTCTGGTCGATTCTAGCACCAGTATTCTACAGAACGTTGTTGGAAATTAAAGAAAAGGGCAGACTTCCATCAAATATGAATTCTGCAAACATTAATCTCCTGCTAAAACCAGGCAAAGACCCTATATATCCCTCAAGCTATCGTCCAATATCCCTTATAAATGTAGACCTTAAAATAATCTGCAAAGCTCTCTCAAAGAGACTGGAGAAAATAACCCCCCTCTTAATTCATCCTGACCAAACTGGTTTCATAAAAGGTAGGCACTCATCAACAAATACATGTAGATTACTTAATTTGATAGATTACTCATACAGTAAAAACCTAGAAACTACAATATTCTCTTTAGACGCAGAAAAAGCATTTGACAGAGTTAACTGGAAATTTCTATTTGCAACTTTACACAAATTTGGTTTTGGATCCTCTTTCATAAACTGGTTAAAAATATTATATAATTCCCCAACAGCTTGTGTTAGAACAAATGACCAGACATCCTCCAGCTTCTGTCTCTTGAGGGGCACCAGGCAGGGATGCCCACTCTCCCCTTCACTATTTGCAATTTTTATTGAACCACTAGCAGCAGCAATTAGACAGAATTCAGTAATTAAGGGCATAAAATGCAAGAACGTGGAACATAAAATCAGCCTTTATGCGGATGATGTGTTACTCTTTCTCCAAAATTCACAAACCAATATCTCTGGGGTGATTGAATTGATAAACTCTTTTGCAAGAATATCAGATTACTCAATTAACTGGTCAAAATCTACAGTCCTAGCGATTAATTGCTCCTTCCATAATTCCTCTTCTACACCACTGCAATCGGGAAATATAAAATATTTAGGTATTAATGTTTCTCCCAAGCTTGCAGATCTAACTAAATTAAACCATATCCCACTTTTAAAGAAGGTAGAAGATGATCTGGCTAGATGGAAATGTCTACCCATATCACTCATGGGAAGGGTTGCCGCTATAAAAATGATGGTCTTACCAAAAATAAATTATTTATTCTCAATGATCCCAACTAAACCGCCACAAGATTGGTTCAGATCTCTAGATTCATGTATGTCCAAATTCCTTTGGAAAAATAACCCCCCACGTATAAGCTTAAAAACACTACAAAAGACCAAGGATAAAGGAGGACTAGAACTGCCTAACTTTCAGCACTACTTCTTAGCCAACAGGCTTCAGTTTATCTCAGGATGGCTAAAACACACCCTCTTAGATGAACCTTGGCTAGATGTAGAACAAGCACTCTGCAATAATCTAGAGATCTCAGACCTACCATTTATCAGCTCAAACATCCAACAACATGAATGCTTTAAAAGCATCAACATCAGCTCTTCTCTGACAGCATGGTGGGAGTTTCTAAAATTGACGGCGTCTTCATTAATCCCATGCAAACGTACACCTATCTGGAACAACCCTGACATATTACAAAACAATAATATGATAAACTTTTCAGATTGGAGTGATAAAGGAATCAAATATTTAGAACATATACTAGAAGGAACAGAATTTATTTCATTTGACGGACTAGTTACACAATATGGGATCAACAAGAAAAGATTTTTAGAATATCAACAAATTAAATCCATAGTAAAAAAGAAATTTAAACCGGGTCAAGTTGAACTACAAACACCACCAAGTGTGGTTCAATTTCTTACTCTTAAACCCCCCAAATTACTATCCAAAATATACAGAATGCTTTCTAAAACAGATGAATCAATATCACTTCCTATTGCAAAATGGGAAGCGGATTTATCAGTTAATTTAGACCTAAACTTCTGGTCTCAGATTTGCTTAAAAACCTTTCATCTAATTAAAAATCCCAGTCTTCAATTAATTCAATACAAAATATTACATAGAGTACACTATACAGGTCATCGGATGTTCAAGATGGGCTTTACGTCTACCAACAACTGCTCACACTGCCAAACCAATTCACCGGACAATTATATCCACGCTCTTTGGTTCTGTCCACCAGTTCAGAAGTTTTGGCGCGAGATATGTGAAGACTTATCGAAGTGTCTGAAATGTAACATTCCAACTTCCCCCTTAGTGTGTTTGTTGGGCAGCTTAGATAATGTCACTTCAGAAAAGAATATAGCCCATATGGTTTTCACTGCCCTATGCATAGCCAAGAAAACAGTCCTCATGAACTGGAAAAATAAAAATAATCTTAATTCTAACCAATATAGAAATTATCTATTAGATTACATTAGTCTTGATACAGCCTCTGCCACCACATCAGATCAATTGCTCTGGGCTCCTTTGATCAGCTCCATCACCTAGTGGGGGTGGGGGGTCATAGTTTGGTCCCGCCTTCACTGGTGTGATTGGTGTGGGGGTAGGGACAGGCTTAGGGCGTCGGGGGGTTCCCCGGAGGCATCTTCCTTGGGGGGCTCAACCCGGGGTAGCGGTCATGTCCGGTTAGGGGCTCTGTTGGCTCTCAGGTGACTGTTTCCTCGCGGCTGCGTGCAGCGGGGCTAGGGGAGGGTCTGTGCTGACGGACGTGGGTTACTGACCTGGTAGCCTGGCTGCCCCTGGGTGGGTCCGGGATGGGCGTGAGGTTCTGGGGGCGCTCCGTCTCTGGGCTGGGACCCGGACCGGGCCTCGGGGGCTTGGGTCCTGGTTGGTGTGTTGCCGGGGTTGTGGGCGGGTGGGTGCATGGGGGCCCAGCCCTGGAGCAGGGTGCCGCCGGTGCATCGAGCCGCCTGGGGGGCTCTTCAACTGGTGGGGGAGATTGTCACATCTTGCAGGAGCTTTCCTCTCCTCAGGAGCTCCCTCTGCAGGAGGGGGAGATACAGGAGAGGTGGAGGAAGATCTCAGCCTGGGTGTTTATTGTCTTATGTAGTCTGGAAGATGAGTGGATGGTGGGGTGGGTGCAGTTTTCTCTGTGGTGGGGTTGGGTGGACTGTCCCGGGCTCTGTGGGGCCGGGCGGCGCTGCTGCACTGGGCCCCGGTCTGGATGGGCCTGGGCCCCCTTTCCCTGGCGGGTCGCGGAGTATGGGGGTGCCTACTGGGGTCAGCGGGGGAGCTGGCCCCAGGGAGGGGTCACTTGCCCCTCCCTTCCTTCCCTCCCCATCTCCAGCTGCCTCCCTCTTCCCGCTCCACCACAACCACCCACACATGCAGGGCCTTGGAGTAGGGGTATGTCACCAGGGTGCAGAGGAGGCTACCCCCCCCTCTGTCCCCTTCTGGCTGCCTCTGCCTCAATTTTATCCCACAACTTAGACATTCACATTACTCACACTCTCATTACACATACATATAGGATCTTGGGGGTGGGCACGATACACGGAGTCCAAAGTACCATCAGGGTGTACACCCCACCCCTGGCATCGTTGCCCACCTCTCAATTTTAAATACACGTAGACATTGAGGGCTAGCAGGAGGGACCATGCGCTTACCTGCTGCTCTCTGGCAGGTAGCTCCAAGCCCTCCTGGGTTTTAAATGCACCTTAGAACACACATGCATCAACACTACAATGAGCGGCTGGAGGGAGGTTTGGAGTCTTCTCTCACCCCCATTCTCTGCGACCTGCTGGAGCAGGGGGGGCTAGGAGGAGGAGTTGGCCGTCCGACTGCGGTCTGGAGTGTGGAGCCTTCCTGCTGCTGCGGAGTCGGGGCGGTCTGCCTCCCCCCACCGCAGGGAAAAGGGAAACACCACCTGGGTCTGGGTGCAGTTCCCCCCTCCAGGGGCGGGGGCACCTAGACCCGGTTTGTAGAGTACGCTTGGGGAGTGTGATCGTGTGTACAACGTCTCTTTATGTCTGTCTCCACGTTGGTTGAGTGTGGAGTGAGTGCATATGAGAGCATGAGGGTGGGAATGGATGTTTGTATCTGTGTGTGCCTGTATGTCTGTGTCTATATGTCAGGTTGGGTGTCAGGCGCCACCTCTCTGGGGACATCTCAGGACCTCCAAGGTTTGGAGGCCTATCTCCCCCTACCACCACTTCCCCTGCCAGTGGCGGACCCCCTCAGACATCGGTGCGTTGGTGGTTCTTTGTGTCCGGGGGTGGGCGTCCAGGTACACACCGGCTCACTCCTTGGCGGCCGCTTATCGGGGCCTGGAGCCTGGGGCTCGCTCGGGCCACTTCGGAGGTGGGGTGCCCTCAGCCTCTCGGCCTGGGGCTCGGTCACTCAGGCGCAGCTGGCTGCCGGCGGAGCTCACGGGCGCGTCACTGCAACTCCCCCTGGCTTCTGCTCTGCGGCTGCTGAGTGAGCCCTCATCTGGGACTCTCCTCAGCTCTTTCCGGGACAGTGGCGCAGCTGCCCCTCTGTTGGTCTTCCTTGGTCTCTTGTGTTATGGGGGCCTCTGGATGTCTGGAGTTTTGATCTCCTCCACACCTGCTTCATGCCCTGGAGGACGGGGCTGTGGCCCCCCCACACCCTCTAGCAGATTATTACATGAAGGAACCTTTTAAAAAACAAGCGCGTCCATGCTCACAGGTGTACACACGGGTGATCACACCCACAAACTACACCCTTTTTGGCTCCTACCTCAAAGCACACTGTGTTCTGTTGATCTTATGTGCTGCACAATAATGTTTAACATTTAGTATTTACTGTCATATTCCCATATATCATTGTGATGTTGTTTATTCTATTACTCTTGTCCTCTTCTGCTTGCTTTCTTTTTTCTTTCTCAGCAGGTGACCCAGGTGATTGATATATGCATTTTTTTTTCTCTGCCCGTTCTGTTGGTTTTTGTCTTTTGCCCTTCTCCCCCAAAAAGAGGGAAAAAAGGGAAGGGGAAAAGAAAAGAAAAAAAAAAAAAAAAAAAAAAAAAAAAAAAGGGAGTATTAAGTAATAAACAGTGATATGTTTGTATGTTTATGTGAAACTAATCCTGTCATGTTCATATATTTAAGCCTCAGATTCACTAATACCATCTTGCTAGTCTTTTGGACAAAGTTGTGCCATTTACTTATGGATCATTGTACGGTGCAAGAACAGGTGAGTTTTAATTGATCTGCTGCAGAGAATGACTACTGAAATCCCTTTACAGCTGGAATGAAAACAATCAGAGGTGGGAAGGGTTAGGGTTAGGGTTAACAAAGTATTTGTACTTTGTTGCTGTACTTAAGAACAGGTATCTGTACTTGAATTTTTTTTTTTTCTGCCTACTTTTTACTTTTACTGTCTACATTTTTAAACAAACATCTTGTCACGGCTGGCGGAGGGAGCCGTGTGGTGTGGAGGAAAAGGAGGACCCAAGATGCAGCAAACTGATGATACGAGTGATGTTTTATTTACAAAGGTGGTGGTGACAAAAACAGGCAACGAGGTATGAGTACTTTACAAACGGAAACCTAATCTGGGAGAAACTAAATAGCAAACCTGAGACCGTACAAAGGGGGTGCGGGGCAGAGGGACGCAGAGACAGGACACCATGGAACGCAGATGAATGCAGAGATACGCAGAAATACACGGATGAGTGCAGACGAGCCGACAACGAACACAGACCGACACCCACTAAATATACACACACAAGGTAATCAGGTAATCACACACAGGAGGGAAGAACAGCTGAACCTAATACACCTGGGGACCGGAGGAGACAAGCTGAACACAATAACAACAGACACAGACCTTCAGAACAGAACAGGAAATCCAGAACACGAGCCTTCAAAATAAAACAGGAAACAGACTGATGTACAACACAACACGGGGACATGAACAGAGCACCAAGGACAGACACAGGTAGGGCTGACAATACACCAAACTTCAGGTTAACCCTAACTAATACAGATCAGAAAAAACGCAAAACGCTGGGTCAACGACCCAGGACCATGACACATCTGTACTTTCTGCTCCTTAGATTTTCAGAACAGGCTCATTACTTTTGCTTTAACACATTTCAGGGTAGTTATTTTGTCACGTTGACCTGCCTTCAAACATCAAACCGATTTGATCCTAAATGGTAACATATGAGTGGCAGTCCTGTTTGTGTATTACTCACCAGAGGATCCTGCATAAAAAGAGATTACCTGTGCCAAAGTCAGGGGTTAAAGTGGGCCGGTGTTTTTGTTGCTCAAAGAGCTACTTTTCACTTTTACTTGAGTAAACAAGTTGAATCAGTACTTCAACTTTTACTGGAGTATTTTTAAACAGTGGTAATTATACTTTATATACTGTATACATACATAGTACTGTGCAAAAGTCACGAGTCACCTTCTATTTCTTTGTATTTTACTGGGAAAATAGGAAATGGGTGCATTTGAACCTGAAAGCCAGTATTTGGTATGACCTCCTTAATTCTTCAACACATCCTGAACTCACTTAAACATCCCTTATTGTAATTTCTTTAAGAAATCTTCAGGAATAGATCTCCAGATTTTTTTTTTTCATTCAAAAGCTCTTCTTTGAATGTGGGCTTCCTTTTGTTCTGATTCCACACTGCTTCAGTAATGATGTTCCAATCTGTGTTTTTCCCCCCTTTTTCTGTCCAGGTATGCTTTCATTGTGCTGGAATTGTGTTAGAAATGATTGTCATGTAAAAAGAACAAGTGGTAGCCAATCAGACATTTCCCAGATGCTCTTACATGGTGGGAAACAAATTGATGGTCCTTTTCTGCAATCACAGTTCCACCAATTTGTACAAGATTCCCAACACTACTGACTGAAATGCAATCTCAAACAATAACAGAACCTCCACGGTGTTTCGTAGATTGCTCTGTTTTGACCTCTGTACTGATGAGTTAAAAAAAAAATAAGAAAGTAATATTTGGATTTGTCTGTGAAGGTTCTCAGTCATCCAGTTCATCATAGTCCAAGGAGCTTTCTTTCCAAGCTCCTTAAGATAAGATAAGATAAGATAAGATAAGATAACCTTTATTAGTCCCACACGTGGGAAATTTGTTTTTATTGAGAAATAAGTGTTAAGGAGATCAACAAGAACAAACTCCTTGAAAGAAAAATATAAATTAACAAGAGCACTCAAAGAGCGCATCTCTCTCTGGAGGTCAGGGACAATACCAAAACTTTGATGTTTTTATTACAGCATGGTGATGTCAGCCTGTTGGTTTTTTTTGTTTTGTTTTGTTTACAACATGATGACATCAGCCTGTTATGGTATCATCGTGACACTGTACAGTGTTGTACTGAAAAAATAAAAACATGTTTTGTATTACTTGATATGGTTTCTTTAATTTTTTTTTCATGATCAACTTTGACCTTGGTTCTTGACCCAATTTCCTCCAAAATTAAACCATCTTGAACTGTTTTTGGTATGTGCCATCGTAAAACATTTGAAAATGACATGTTGAAAACTCTGGATGATAGACTGCCAACAAGCATGCAAACAAACAAACTGAATTGATCACATGCTCCCTACGATGGAAGTATGAGGGAATGGGGGATGGCTCAGTACTTTTAAACAATATGAGTTGTGTCGGGAAGGACATTCGGCATAAAACTCTGTCAAATCAAACACATGGAGTGACCCACTGTGGACATCCCCTGTGACAAGGGAGCAGCCAAATGTGGCTGGTCTAAAAGAAAACATATTACGCAATAAAATTAGCTCCAAATCTCAAAATTTTTGTGTGAAGTCTAAAGTTGCACTTTAAAATGTTCACCTTTTTGTGCCTGAACACCTTAACCTGTGGAAATAGTTGATCAAAAGTCCGTAGATACTAGCTCGAGTTTCCCATTGTTTTGTTTTTGTCTTGGGCTGAAATGACATTTGAAACTATTTATGTGGCTTTAGTTTATTTGAATAAAAGCTCAGTCGATATAGTGCTGAGTGGTTTCCTAAAAGGTCTATTTTTTATGCAATCTGAGTTTACTATAGTTTATATGTTTGTTAGACACAAAGTGCTTAAAATGGGACATAAATCTTACAAAAGAATAATATTTGTTGCAAAAGGCATTACCGGACCTTTCAAACCTAAAAGGTTTGCTTTTGACAGATTCTTAAAAAGAAAATGGTCTGATGAATGGAACCATAGCTATATAAAATTCATTTTAAAAACCCACATGCACTAGTGTACCAATCTGTTGCTAAGTTAACATCTTTGCATTATGTTACCATTGTGGTCTTTAACCCTTTTCAACACCTCTTTGCTTATATTTCCATATAAGAAGAAAAAATATGTTCTCCTACTATTCTCCAGATACCTAAACAGACGTCATTTAGACATGTTTCTATAAAAAGACTGAGCTTTCTCTTAATACAGGTGACCGCATTGCGGGGGAAAGTAATGGTGTGCTCCCAGTTGGTCTATAAGATGGAAGCTTTCAGATTTTTTTCCCCACAACTTGTAGTTTTAATAGCCTTTTCCTCCTGTTTCCCCCCTTTTTTGATATTTTGCAAATGCCGCATGCAAAACAAACTATAGCTTTCAAATTAACCAATGTTCAAGATGATATAATGTTTCAGCTTTTCTGCCTTTAATGTTGAATCCAGCCAGTTCATTCTAAACAAAAACACATATGTATTTCTCTGTTTTTAGTCTTATGTTTTGGTTACATGTGGTGAGGCTGCCTAAATGATTACACAAGGATTATGAACTAGGCTTTTAAGGGCAAGGTTGTTTGTTTAAGCTTGGGCCTGAAGGATACCAGGAGATTTAGGAGATAAAAACAAAAGAGTGGAACATAAATCTTGTTTTATTCCTTTAACCTATGCCTTAACTTACCCCTTCCCTTCTTCTGTCCTTTCTTACTTCCCTCTTTGTCAAATTTCACATTTTACTTATAATTTCTTTGACTTAACCCTCTATCCCCCTCTGTCCTCCCTTCTGTGTTAACTTAATGGAGGCCTGCAGTGACCAATCAGTAGCTTGGGATTATCACACAGTTTGCAGTAATTGAATTTGGGCTGCCGGCACGGTAACTGAGCTTAGGAAATTGAGGGAGCTGGGACTGTCAGTGGACAGAGCAATGGAGAGAGATGGAGTTTCATTTGGAGCTAGACAAAGAAGGAAGACACATAAGAATTGATCATGAAGCCAGGAAGTAGTAATAGAGAGGGGGGGGGGAGATTCATATCTTCATATTATGTGTATTTTAAATTTGTAATGAAGTTTATAAAGACTACAAACCCCCAACCCACCCAAAAAAACAACAACAGAAAAAGCAAACAGGGATGGTGAGATGGAAATGAAGCTTTCTTTTTAGGGATAGCAAATCAGAGTGACAAAGAGAATCAGTCAGGCAGAGGGGCAAACATAGAGAATTAAAGACAGAGACGGAGAGATGTGGAGAGAGAGAGAACAGAGAGAAGCCTTGTGTGTGAGTTAGCAGTGAGGAGCAGAGCTGCATAGCAATCACTTGTTAGCTATGCTTTAATCAGACAGACAACGCTAAACATTAGCTCTCCTCCTACACTCTCAGCTCATTTAATGAGAACTTTAACTATGTGTAAGTCTTCTCTTTTTCCTCATGGAAAGGGCAGGGGAGAAGTGGGCTTTAAAGAGATGTATTTTTAAAAAAGAGAGTGAAAGGAACAGACAGAGAGGAAAGAGGCTTTTGACGTGTTGCTCTCCTTTACTAAACATGTCAACCAGTTGAATAAGGGGTTAACCTGACGTGAAGTAAGAATAAATAAATGGTTACAATAGTGGATAGACTTAAACACAAATTCTAAATACGGTTTATGGTGTGAAACAAATAAATTGAATACATAATACAGATTAAAACTGTTAAATGATGCATTTAAAGGATAGCATTCAGTACAACTCATAGAAGAAGGAACGGCTTTTGGAAATGAAGGCAAATCTTCACCTTGTAGAAAAGAGGACACTTAAAATAGACAAAGTTGAGTGAGTGAGATTTTAGAGTGAATGATTTTAACTCAACAACTTTAACAGAAATATCCGTCTCTTCAAGTGCTAAACGCTATACAGTAAGTCTAGCTAATCTTTAAAGCTGTTTTAACACACATTACGTGCCTTAGGCACCCACTCTAAATTCCAGCCTGTCTTCGTGACAACAGTATGATATTTAAGCTCTTATAGAGGTACGGAGACCCCTCTCTTGAACACCTTGGACAATTTTCTTCAAAAAAGGCAGACATGTTCACTTGGACTCGAGCATGAATTGTCATGATATTGGAGGTCAAAGGTCATGGTCGCTCTGACCTTATTGCTGAGA
Source organism: Aulonocara sp. 'chitande type north' Nkhata Bay (assembly GCF_057382095.1). Classification (NCBI taxonomy): domain Eukaryota; kingdom Metazoa; phylum Chordata; class Actinopteri; order Cichliformes; family Cichlidae; genus Aulonocara; species Aulonocara sp. 'chitande type north' Nkhata Bay. Next base: position 15,859,552 of record NC_141356.1, on the reverse strand, counting down.
ATGTGATTTAGCCAGATCCATTTATTTACAATCCAACTGCTAAGAAACTCGAACAGTTTCCATGCACTTCAGCTTTTATTCAACCCTCTGGAGAGCATTCTTTAACTCATGCACCTCAGCAAGTTTTCTAGTTTGTTTTAAGCAGTGCAATTAAGTTGTCAGCTTTTTCCAGCAATGCATTTCAGGTGCTTTCACATATGCTTTATTTCAGCTTTAGTTTTTGTGCCTAACTTTTAGACTGAATTATTCTTTCTTCTAGTAAAACTTGCTTGGTTCTGCACAACAATCTGTGCTCCGGACGCTCAGTGGGTGCACTTGTTTTTTCGTCTGTCTGTTTCTCTCTGTTCTTGTCTTCTTATCGTAATGGCTGGTTAGACAGTGGTGTGAGAATTAGGCCAGCGCTTCCTAAAGCAGAAAGCAGCAAACAACACTATGGTGTACTTATATATTCTAACACATTTGCACAAATACATGTGGTGTTGAGTCTTCACCTCACACTTTTAATGTAAATCGTTAAAAAAACAACACAGTATAATATTTATAAAAACAACACTTCTTACAAGGTTTCACCCATCCAAGGGGTTAGAACAAGAACTGGCTTTCTTACAAGATAAAACTAAAATCCTAGAGGGAGAGAAGAAACGGGGACATAATAAACAAACTCCTTTAACACACATTCAAACACACACAACCAAATGAAACACACCACACCGTACAAAAAAAGAGATTCTCATATGTTCACCAGACATGGGAGATTAGGCTTCTGACAAAATATTGACAATTGGATTTCACAGTTTAAGTATCATTCTCTGCATAGCAACTCTCTTTCCCTTCACCTTAATCCAGCCTCTCCACCCTTCTCTCCTTGTCTTGGTCTGTCATTCTCTCTATCTATCTCCCTTTGACTTTTTCTCCCCCTTCGCTCCTCTCACATTTAGAGACACAGCATGACCTTTACCATTTTCTACCTCAATTCATCCCAATTAGAAAATATTGACTGGGCCTCGCTGCTGATACTCATTGGAGTTATGCAACGGGTTGGGGGTATGTTTAGAAGTTCACATACCCCCATCATCATGGTAGGAAAAGATTCCTACCATGATGACCCCCCCCCCTCACTAAAACCACACTTTTCTTCCAGACATGTAACATATTTTCATGCTGTTGTGCTTGAGAAGTTGGCAGCAGTGGTCAATTTGCATTTGGTAGTCACTGTCAATAGGAAACCAAAGTGTTTCGCTCTCAAAGCCACATGCAAGCTGTTTCATTTACACTGTTTGGTTTCTCTTCAGTTGTTCCATTTCTTCAACAAAGGTTAACTTATTTAAAAGATACCAGCTTTCAGCAGGTGGCTGGCATTTTTCTAGTGGAAGTCAATGGGGATCCAAAAACAAACTAGATGTAAATGTTTTCCAAAATTGATCGAGCCACAGTCGCCAACTCCTAATTCCTGTGGAAGTGCTCATTCCTGCTGATACTCTGCATAACCTTGAAAAACAAACTTTTGCCAGTGGCTTAATGTCAACATGAATACCAACTTATTTCTCACTTTAGCATAAATAATGAGGGATTTGTGTGTGTGCTGCATATGTGACATACAACAGACATTGCTCTTGTCTAAGCCTGTTGTGATGAGGTCTTTGAGAAAATTGGAGGTGATAAAAACACCACAGGGTATTTGGTTCACAGTTAGATAAAATAATTAAAACATTTTATGTGGTTAGAAATAATAATAAAGTGCTGTTAAGAGCTACATTAACTTTTGTTGGATCTGTTGCAATCTACCACTTTTAGAGCACAAGTGCAGTTTACTGCTCAAGTCAAGGCTTTGCTTACAAAGACTGCATTGCACTTAAGCTGATGGTAAGCAAATTTGCTTTTCAGGCATTCAGCTGACACTGTAAATCACTACACATAAGTGCAAGTCAGTATTTATGAATCTCACCATCACAAATAGCCTGGAGACAAAGAGGTTCATGCTAAGACCTGGACACTCTTCCCTTCAGGGGAGATTTTCTTTGCCTTCATCAATAAATAACAAGCAGCTAAAATCAAACTCTTCAGTGTTTGCCAACACTGTTGAGCTAGCTTTGAAAAACAGAACGCCCACCTTTAAGCTGTCAAAATGCCCACATGTTATCACATGATCAGCCACTCAGTTTGATGATGTGAAAGGTGTGTTTGGATTTTCACCAGGTTGTGAGTTTAGATTATTTTAAAAGCAGCAAAGTGAATTTGAGTACCAACTTTGATTAAACTTGGAGGTTAATCGGAAATATAACCATCAAACTAGCAAAAAAAAGAAAACTTCCTTTAGGTCTGATTTTCCACTAGGCTAGTTAACGTGTGAAAGTGCCTTGTGCTTCCTTGTGTGTGTGTGTTGTATGTTACTGGCTAATGTGTGAAAAACACTTCTGTTTTCTTTAGATGTAGCCCCCTGCTGAGCACAGGCCAAACAGGACACACACTCACACAGACACTCCTGTGTTTTTCTTGCATCTCCTCTCACAGCATGACTCCTCTCTCCGTCCATCTCCTGTCATTATCTTATCCCTCACTGATGGCTGAGTGGAGCATGCCTGCATATGTGCGAGAGAAGCTGATAAAAAAAAGGAATGAATGAGTAAACACAGGCACCTTGATCCCTCTTCGTAATATCCATCAGAGCTGCTACACCTCCTCCTTTAAACTGTCTGCTTCTCTGTTTGTCTGGCTAGTTCGCTTCATGAACACTTAGTTTATAGCACATTTATGCCCTTTCTTCTCAACAACACAGTTTATTTTCCTGGCAAAGAGTAAAGTTGCAAATCACTGCCCCTTGGACTGCTCAGTGTAACTACTGCCCACTCCTACTGGCCTCTAAGCAACTCCACTGGTGTGTTGCCTTGCTCAGATGCACTTAGATGTTAATTGTTCACTTTCCCCACCCACATTTTTCCCAGACAGACACTTCTAATACCTGTGGTCAAGCAGAATTCTTTAAACAGCTCCTACCGCTAAAAGACAAATAAAGAAACTCCTAAAAAGAGTTCAGGTTTGTGTTGTTGGCCACAGACCACTGCTCCAACTAAAACATCTGACTGTTATTTCATCTCTGTAGGTAAATATCACTTTGAAGCTACAGATGCTGACCCATTGAATCATACAATTTATGCATGAGCTCTAGAAAAGTCATATCTTAAACATGCCTCAGTGGAAAATAATACAGTTAGGTCTGTTGATTTATTGGCTAAAGAAACAGTGTTGCAGTTTTGCTTGTGTATACAACCACAGTGGATTTTAAATCAAACAGTCAAGATGTGATTGATCTGCAGATTTTAATGCAGGGTTTTTTTTAAAAAAATTGCGTGTTGAGGATTTACAGTAATTTTTAAACCTCTGTTTTCAGAAGCTCAGAATGAACAATTTGAACTTTTAACTAATTTGCCAAATAACTGACTGACTGGAAAACAGTTTCATGGCCAAGTAAGATGATAATTTAAGCAGGCACAATATTTGAAGTTAGATTGTTGAGCAGTTGCCATCAGGCTGAAAAAAATAATAAAAATGAGGCATGTTCAAATCAATAAACTTCTGCTTAGCTACACCGAAAGTATGTGATGACAGAATTGTTTCCATGGTTAAGGAAAAACAGCATACTCCAAAAGTAACCTAAGAATTTCTTTAGGCAAAAAAAACGAATACTCTTCAGAGGCCAACAAAGTCATTTGATTTTAGCCCAGTAGGGCATGCTTTCCAGTGCAAGATCCACAAACAAGCAGCAGCTGGGGGTGGCTGCAGAACAAAATCTCAAGGGAAGAAACGTAGCATTTGGTGATGTCCATGAGATTTGAATTCAGGCAGTCACTGACTACGAAGGATTGTCATCCAAGTATATTTATATCAGTTCTTATATTTAAAATTATGTTAACTTATTCAATTAAATTTGAGGCTCTGAAAATGAGAGCCTATGTAGAAAAATGTCTGTAATTCCTAAACAGTTAATGCTAATTTTTTTTTTTTTTTTTTGCAGAAGTCCTTGAATTAAAACTGGAAATCTGCACTTTGATTTAATTCATTGATTTGTTTGTTTGATTTAAAATATGCTGTCTTAATCAATCGAATTATGGACCTAGCCATATTTGACCTAAGCAGATTTGATGATTCTGGCACCACCTGTGGAAACAGAGCCTCAGTAGTCAGGGTTTTGTGGGACCATGTGACAAAGTTTTTTAGGTCTTGTGTCTGAATAATAAAATGGCATTGATTTTATACTAAGAAAATGTTCTTCCTACATAAAGTGATTGAGTGATGACTCATTCTGATATCCGCTGAAAGATTTGTCTGCAACCTCGGCATATAAACATACAGAAATCTTCTGAATCTAATCCTGTGGTTTTCTTTTATTCTTTAATTTGAGAATTACACTTTTATCATGGCAGACATCTGTGGGAGATGCTGTAGCAAAGAATAATTAATGAAGTGTTGTATAACATGAACCTTCTGAGGCTCACATCTAGAGCAACTAACAGCAAGACACCACCAAACTGTACAAACACACTCAAACACTCACACATACATAAACAATCACACTTATTAAGAACTGCAAGATGTAGACATCTCTGGGTTAAAACTAACATTTACACAAAGAAGAAGAAGAGAGGACCACATTAATGTGAGAAAGACTGACTTTAAAAAAAGTGAGGAATGAAGAAGTAACAGAAAAACCTTTTTTTGTATTAAGTTGTCTTATGTTATACTCTGTAAGCATGTTTTTATCTGTGTTTTAATGCATTTGTGCTTGTGTGGGATTTGTCCAGAAAAGACGGGACATGTAATAGCTGCTTACTGACCCAGGGGAAAGATTATGCAATTAAAATGTAATAAGTGAATATACAAATCTTCAAGGGAACAAAGAATAAGTCTGAAAGGTCACATTTAAAAGATTAGTTGCACAATAACCCATCTTGATCTTGAAGAATTATAACTGGTTGGGATTCCTCAGAAACATGCCATTTATATTGAATACCCCCCAAATGATGCCGCAGATAGATTTATTATCTGCGTATTAGGGGTTATGTTAAAGATAAGATGCTTTTGTTTGAACAAAGTATTGAAGTCAACCGTTCCTATTTCCAATGAGGCATCTCCCAATGGGCAGCACTTAATTGCCACTTTAGATGACTAGAATGAGAGTGCAAATTAGATGAAACTGTTCAGCTGAACTTAACTTCAATTAATTTTTGAGGGTCAGTACAATCAAACCAGCTGCATTACATTAAGAGCTTTAAAAAATCTATTATAGATTTGCCTTTAATGACAGTGTTTTAGCCATGTGCTTATTGTTTCAACTCACTTCAGCGGATTTGTGCATTCCCTTTGGGTGACAATTAGCTCACAACAAGCGCTTGTATTCCAGGCTCGAGGGACAATTAGTGAGCAGTGCGTTAGCGATTTGTCATGTTTGTAACACAATAGCATAACACAGCCACCCACTGGAATTGGTTGAGTTATGAAGCTGCCGTGTAGAAGCTCATAAGAAGTCACGCCCTCTCTCTCTGTCTGACACACACATATCCACAAATAAGTATATAAATAAAAGTGGCATGTTGGGTACATGAGCCTGCCACAGGCCACTGATCAGATGACAGGACAATGTGAAATCATTAGAGCACGCCTCTGTGCAAAAGCTCAGACCCTCAAGAAAGCTTTAAGTATAAAAAAAGAAAAAAGAACGTGGGCTGTAGGAGCAAATCAGCCATTTTTATTCATTTTTATCCATTAAAATTCATCTTTGTGTCGACATTTTGTGTAAGACGCAGACTATCCCAGTGCAGTGTTGAAATGATTAGCATTCATCCCTCTCGCTGCACCGAGTGACTGTGAGAAAATGTCAGACAGCCACTGCTAAAGGAAAAATGCCAGAATTGCATGGGTGTCAATTGGAAAATCGAATCAGAAGTTGATATTGTTTTCAAGTGCCACGAGGTGTGATAGAAGCAGCAATGTGCATGTCTCCCATTTACCTGAAGTGTTTCTGTCAGACAACTTTGTGTGTCTCTTCAGCAAGCACTTTTAAACATGTTTCTTTAACCATAGCTGTCTGCTTCTCAAGAACAGTATAGCCAGCAACAGATGAGTGAAGAAAATGCCCCAGAAAAGTTGCATCACTTACTCTGCCAAAGTAAGTGATGCATTTTTAATTAAAAAAACATTTCAGAACATACTGTTAACACGTAATATCTTGGGCACAGAAAGGGGTTTTTCACTACTAACCAATGTAGGGCTGATTGTTTTGCAGACCATCGAAATACCCGATCATTAAAATAAAGCTGTGCACTGTGATATCTCTTTTTAGTTCACCGCTGATAGCAACGAGGAGATAAATGGCCCTATTCTGGATAAGCTTCCTAATCAAACATGATAGGACTTGATACAAAACAAGAAATTTATTGTGGCAAACATATTCTATTAACAGATATTTTAGTTATTTTATTAAGTGTCCAAGAAAAAAACACACACAAAAACAAACAAATAAAACATTGTATAATATACAATGAAAAAAGATTGAACCCATTTGATTTCTGTCTGTAAGACAATTTTATGACTTTTGAGAAATAAATGTTTTTGTAAATTAGATTTTTTTGTATCAGCACTGCCTCCTGATCATCATAGGTGACAATTGCAATTCTCGTGTGTTTCACTGATTTCACCCCTTTTTCTTTTCTCTAGGAAAGATGACAGAAGACATTTGCATTCATCATGAACTGATTTCCAGGAAAAAAAAAAAATGTTTCAGACCTTCAGAAACTCCAGGAGGTTCAACTAGGCTAATGAAATGTTTCTATGGCTGACTAACTATGAAAGGCTCACTGTAAATGGACTTGGGCGATTGTGGCTCAAGAGTTGGGAGTTCGCCTTGTAATCGGAAGGTTGCCGGTTCGAGCCCCGGCTCGGACAGTCTCGGTCGTTGTGTCCTTGGGCAAGACACTTCACCCGTTGCCTACTGGTGGTGGTCAGAGGGCCTGGTGGCGCCAGTGTCCGGCAGCCTCACCTCTGTCAGTGCGCCCCAGGGTGGCTGTGGCTACAATGTAGCTTGCCATCACCAGTGTGTGAATGTGTGTGTGAATGGGTGGATGACTGGATATGTAAAGCGCTTTGGGGTCCTTAGGGACTAGTAAAGCGCTATATAAATACAGGCCATTTACCATTTACCATTTGAAAGCACTCGTTTGCCTAGCAACAAAAAGGCTACAATACATAATTCAGCACTCTCTGTAGGTTGTAAGAATGTAATTGTCTATTCCTCATATAAAGATCCCCCCCCCACATACACACACACACGTTTTCTAACCTTATTTTTCAGGGAAAAGTATTATATTTTTTGGTAAGTGCTCCTCGTCTGTAGTAGTAAATTATATCACAGTTAAGTAACATATCTGCACCTGGGCTTTGGTGCTACAATTAGTGGTCTCTGAGAGGGCACAAACAGCAAACACCAGTGTAGTTTTCAGTAAAAGTACAGGGTGATTATAAAATTCCTGAACTTGGATGGTAAAAATCACAAAGGTCACTTAATTTAGATTTGGCAAGTGTCCCTTACAAGGTTATCTTCTTCTGCACACTTGAAACTTTTCAGTGTAGCTGGTAATATTTGATTGCATCCTTGAAGTCCTATTCTATGCCCAGGACCTATGTCTACTTTAAAAGTAGAATAGATGGATGTGATAACGAGTCAAATTTAGTGAGTGAGATCAGTGTAGATTGTGGTCAAAAATATATGCAGTGAAACAAGATATAAAAAAGTAAAGGCACTTTCCCAGACTATCCTTGGCTTATCAGGAGAGGAATATTTTTGGTTGGACTGAGGTGGGGACGTATTCTGGGTACAATGACTGCTTAAAAGAATGTCAGCAGTCACTAACGCTCTTAGTGCTCAGAACTAATCACTACAAACAAATATAAAGAAAATAAACTGTAATACAGTCACATACTGTAGATGGTTATTTCTTTCTTTCTTTTTTCCCTACAACAGTGGATTTTGTTTTTGCAGTCCCCAGCTGGAACATAACACACAAATGAGAGACATTTTACAGCTTGGCCTCGAAAGAATTCTTGGCATTTGACTTCTTAATTATAAAACAAACATTTTGATGCTCAGTTGCATGGCCCCAAATTGAAGAAGGGTTGTGTAAACAAATAGTTTTCTCTTGGTATGTGTCTCGCTATCTCCTCTTTTATTGTCTTCTTTGATAAAGTGTTGAGTAACTTCACTCTCACTCGGTGGTTTTGTGTATCTGTCTCATATTCTGGCTCACTCCTCTGCCTCCTTTACTGTCTCCTTCTGTCCAAGCATTTAGTAGCCCTTGACTCTCTTTATGTCTCTTTCTATGTTTGGCTAGATCTCTATCTTTATCTGTCTAGTGATGGATGGCTCAGGGTGAGGGCCAGTGACTTCAGCTGGATGGAAAACAACTGGCTTGTCTTTCTCTCACTCACACTGACACGACACACACACATGCAGACACACACATTAAAATATTGGCCCTGGGTGGTCCTGTGTTTGTCTGTGTGCTTGTGGTCAGGCCAGTTATCTAAGTGAATGACAGCTGGCATCCAACTGCCTTAGATAAAAACCATACATAGACTGCAAGAGACAGAAAGATGCATTGAGTGCAAACCAGCAATCTTAGTGCTCAATGTAGCAGTAATGGTGTTAAATCTGGAGGGTGAGGACCGTGTGTACCGTCACCTACTGGTGCCACCAATAATGTATGTGTTAATGCTATCAGTACTTGCAAGTTGGGAAAACATAATACTCTGGTTTCAGAAAAATTAAGGGAAGTTCAGCAGAAATTATTTTTCAGTCCTTTTATTTACCGTCTATTCTGACAGAAAAAAAAAATAGAATCAGTGGCTGCAGCCAGGCATGTAGAGTCTTTGATGTAGACCACACTATTGAACAGTGCAGCTCTCTTGCACTTACACTGTTGCTGTTCACCTAGAGTGAAACGCATCAGGTATTTCAGGGTCATCATGCTGAAACTTTGTAGTTTATAACATATATATTTAACCATACATTCTTGCATTTCTTTACTGTATAAACTTCAACTATGTTACCTATTGTGAAGATGGGAAAATGGTCATTTAAGAAATTACTTTGAGTGTGGCAATGTTGTTCGTGCCAGGCAGGCTGGTGTGAGTATTTAGGGTTTACAGAAAAAAAAGAAAATATCCAGTACCATGTCTGTTCTCTGGGTGAACATGCCCTGTTCATGTCTAAGGTAATGTCCAGACTGCTTTGATCTGACAGGAAGGCAACAGCAACTCAATTAACCACTCGTTACAAACGTGGTAGGTAGAACAGCATCTCTGATCTTCTGCATACTGGTGCATCTATACTGCAGCATCAAATGACCATACTGAATGTCACTTCTGTTAACTAAGTAATGGAATATGGGCTCCCCAAAATTCAACAAAAGAACTTCAGGAAGATGGTGCCTGTCCTGATGAGGCTTGATATCTGACGCCAAATTCAGATGGTAGGGTCAGAAATAACATGAAAACTGGGATCCACCCTTATTGAAAGTTCAGAGTAGTTTTGGCTGTATAATGCTGTGGAGCTTGTTTAAATGCCAAAGCCTTTCTCTGTATTGCTGCTGAGCATTTTCATAACTTTATGAACACATCTTCTGAAGGTCGCTTTCAGCAGGCTAACGAGCAATGTCACACAGCTCAAATCAACTCAAATTAGTTTCTTGATCGTCAATACCTTTGGGATGACTGTGGCAGAATGGGAGATTCACATCATGGATGTACAGCTAACAAATCTAGAGCAACTGTGTGATGCTACCATGTCAATATGGAGCACAATCTCAGAGAAATGTTTTTAGCACCTCGTTGAATCTATGCCACAGAGAAGTAAAGCAGCTGTGAAGGCAAAAGGGGCTTTAAGCCAGTACTAGCAACATGTACCTATCAGAATATACAGTGAAGGGATATAAGCTAACTTTACTGGCTTGGCTTATGTTTAGAAAAAGAAAAACAGAAAACATAGGCCAGTTTGGGGAGATTCAATTTACAGCAGAACACTGAGTTTGTGATTCAATTTTTCAGAAACTGTAGTGCCAATATCACTAATGTTACTGTTATTTTTATTCTCACCTATTTTTGCTTGTGATACAGTGTAAAACTATATACTTGATTCCTAAATACCATCTGGAATTTTTCAGTGATCTAACTGGAGTTGTGCCTGACAGCTGTGTATGCAAGCATGTGTGTATGTGTTGTCACATGATTGGATTCATTTTGTAGTGAACATTCATGCATCAGTCTCTGCTAGCTCAGTTACATATGATTATTGTGTAAGCTGGTCATTGTACACTGAAGATGAAACACACATGCACACACACCTACACACACACACACACACACACACACACACACACACACACACACACACACACACACACACACACAGATAAAATCTATGGGACTATTTCAATCTGAATGCCACTTCTTATATCACACCACAGCACTGAGCTGATTGAATCTATAGCAGGACTCTGATCACTACTTCTTTAAATTCTACTCACACAAACCATTCATGCTTTTCCTGCACAGATGACTTATGGCATAAAGAAAATGTATTACATGTCAGCAGGGTTGTGCACAAAGTTCACGTTCTCAATTCGGGATAGGAATATTGGGTTTGTATTGGCACAGAAATCCAACATTGTTACGTCTCAAGGCCAAACTAAGCCAGAAAATGTTATTAAATTAATTATTGTTGTTATGTTGTTAGAAAATCCTAAACAATCGATTTATTTTGTTTAAGTTGCACATTGATTACCTCCTGCAGATCCTTTATCAATTTTATTTGTTTTATTTGTTTTACATTTAAACACTTCCCAAACTTGTATGCACCGTGCAAAGCATTTTTAAAATTCTTCTGTTGTTCAGAGTCATTTAGCTGTGCCAACAGACTAACAGCAATTGGTTTTGTAAATTAATTCAAGAGTAATGAGCAATACTCTGACAACACATGACAGCTTTTAATTTCAAGTTAGACAGCCGGCATTTTAAAAAAGTGAAATGTCAGTGACACCAAACAGTAATGAAGTGAAACTTTAAAAGGGTGACTGTAATTTGTCCTTGACTGCAGGGATCAGACCGTGTCTGTTACAGAATCTCTGTCATAGATAAAGGAAATGTGCATGAAAAGGGAGTATCATCTTTGATGATAGACTACATCCATATTTAAAGTGCTGAGGTTCACTTTTTTCTATTCCTTTCTGTGTGCATCCGCCCTCTGTTCTATATAATGTCTGGATTTAGTTGATCAATGCAAAGTAATACCAGAATTCACTGGTCACATAGTGTTAATGATGTGAAATGATAGAAAGATATTTTCAATAGAGATGGTGCTGAGTGAAAAAACAAATGGTATTTCTGTGCTTTAGGTCTCTGTGGACCAGCACTGGGCATTTGGAAGAATGTACTGGCTATATGCGTCTGTATTATGGATCTTCTTTATCACACTTTTCAACTGGCCAAATCCTCCTGCCTATCACTGAGCTTTTCACAATCTATGTGTCTAAATACTTTCAGCATAAATTTGTTTTCACTTCTTTTTGGTTATAGACAATATAGAGGATTGTGATGTAGCCTTCAGATGTGAAAAGTAAAGCCACAGTAAAAGTTTTTTTATTCCTGCATTAATTCAAATCAAACATTATAAACCTGTAAGTTTATAGTCTTGAAACGTAATACTTTTGTTTTAATAAAAAGTGAGTTTTATTGTGTCTTTATTGTGTTTTGGTCCCATTTAGAGTCAAATAGATACATACATACTTAGAAAGAATATATTTGGGTTGATGTTGTGAAGATGGATGAATTTAAACACTTGGGGTCAAGTATCCAAAGAAAGTAACAGTATACAAAGGAGTCCAGCCAGGGTGGAGTGAATGTCAGGGGTGATTTGTGACAGAAGGATAGCAGCAGTGAAAGGGAAGGTTAACAGGATGGTAGTGGGACAAGCATGGTTTGTAGACAGTTGTAGTGACGAAAACACAGGAGGTGGAGATGGCAGAGTTGAAGATGCTAAGATTTTTCCTGGGAATGACCAGGCGGGACAAAAAAAATGAGTGGTCAGAGGGTTGAGTGGAGTGGAGACAAAGTTAGAAAAGTGCAAAGAAAGATGACAGAGAACGTTAATGGATGTAGTAAAGGAGGAGAGGGTTGGCGTGAGGATGTTAGGGATAGTGTGAGAAGGTCTACAGTGGCGATCCCTAAAGGGAGCATCCAAAAAACAAGGCACATGCATCTTTTGTTTAGTGTCTAATACTTGCCAAATCCTAATTAAGATCACAGTTAATAAAGCATCTTGCTCACTGTGACAGTGCTAGCTCATAAGCTCCACCTTCTAAAGCAAACACACCCAATATGTCAAGAGCCAAAATCCTGTACTGCGGGCTTTAGATTGGTAGTAAATAAATGAACAAACAATGTTATAGTGTCTACATCCATTTTTAATATAGAATTTCTGGTTGTAACAGCTGCTATTCTACTATGTAGAGAGTTAACATGCTGTGGATGGGCTTCTGTTGGCACTAGACAACAGAATATATAAAGCACAATTAAAACTAGTTTTAACTGAATTTTCCTATTAGATTGTAAACATCATCCATTACTGTCCATCAAAATAAACTTTAATGTTGATGACCTTCCTGAAAGTGTACAGAAAAATATATAAATCTATGCACAAAAAATAATAAAAAAGATGAACAAAGTCGTTCATTGGTTTGGTTTATTGGTTGATGAAAACTCTGATCTTTAGCATGAACGCTAAGGGTGACACGTTCCCAACAACTCTCCCATCCTCTACATCCTTATTTTCAGTCTTGCTATGTAAAGAGCACACTGCATCATGCAGAATTTGCAGTATGAATGCGTCTTAGGGACACTGGGCTGGAGGCAACACTGCTCATGTCCATAAATGACCTGTATGCCATTGCCTATAATTTGTCCAATTACAATATCACAGTCTCTATGTAAAGCCAGAGTCATTTGTTCAAGGTGAATTTTACCACTGAGAAATAGTTGTCCTACCAGGTTTCAAAAGGGATTTAGAGCCAAGGAGAGGTGTAGTCTATTCAGTGGTAGTGCTGGATTTACACACATCAGTGCGCTGGGAGTATGGGGGGTGTGGGGACATAAGGGGCGATGAAGAGGAGAAGAGGGAGGAGAGAGGGGTGGAGGTTTTCAAATGTCAAGTCTAGGGAGATTAACAAGCTAGCAAGGGAGGACTGAGCTCGGTTTGAGCCTGCTGTCTACGTCTCCCCCTCTGCCTCCTCAACTCGAACATGCTGTCTCCAGCAGGCCGTCTCAAGCGCGTTCCATCTCCCTTTCCTCTTTCTTTTCACTCTTCAACATCCCTGTCTCTTGCACACAGTCATAAGCATGCACATATTCTTGTGTCATTCCTCTTTCCCTCATTCACCGTCTCTCTCTTGCTTTCTTTCCTTCTTGCGACGAATATTTTAATACCCATACAGTGTGGGGATTTGGTGAATGAGAAGCAAAGAAAAGGGGGAAGAAAGTCTGCATACATTTTAGAAAGGGGTTAGTGGTGGGAACAGAAACGTGGTCCTCTCATTGTTATGCATGAAAAGTCTGGCAGACAGAGAAGGGAATGTGGAAAGAACAGAGGGGTGTAGAGGAAAGAACCAGTAGCAGTGCTTTCTATGCTATTAGTTCATAGAAATAATCAATTGGATAGAAAGGAACACTGCATTCAAGGACACCCCCCCACCCCCGAAAACAACCTAGTTTCTAATAATGGCTGCTAAAAAGTGTTTGTAAAGATGACATTAGACAGTTTATGACACAGCACAAAGAAATGTGATAAAATGAGTTTCTAAATTGATAGAAATAAAAACAGCAAGTGAAGGCGAGAAAGCTCTGTGTTTTCAGTTACGTGTCACTCTTTAAACTCAATATTTACATTTACATTAGTTTTCTAACTTATGCCATCTGATTGATTGATATTTCAATGCATAAAAATTTGGTTCTTTTTTTCCTTGAATGAACTATAGTATGAACCATTTGTGTAGCCGGTTCAAAAGAAAAGCAAGCCAAGCAGAGAAAACAGTTGAATCTACATTAATCTGGAAATGTGTCATATGTTTGTCATGTAACTGTTGTGTGGGGATTTTTGTGTCCCCCAAATTGGGGACTGTGTATAAAAATGGCTGGAATTCCCGAAACACAAAAACAACACATGTGATAAACCACTTGAATTACAGCTAGAAGATTCCACTCCAGTCACGTGTTGATTGTTTGATTTAAAAAAACCACTTTGGTTTTGTAAGTAGACAAAATGTAATAATTTAAAACCGTTCCACTGTCCAAACAGTTATTGACCTAGCTTTAAATCACAGCATAATTTGTTGTTTACTCGTTAGTGCTTCCGCTGTTACACATGTAGAGAAAGCCGTGTTTATTGTAACTGATTTCAGAGCCATGCAAGCTAAGGAGTGGCTTGTCTACTATGTTGGTCTCTGTAGTGAAAGACCACTGATTTAATACACATGCATACACACATCAAAAATAAAAAAGTGGCTTTTCCAGTGACAGTATTAGTTGAAGGGACATAGACAAGCTTGTGAAAAAAGCTAGAACTATACTAGTATTTTCCAATAGCTTGTAGCACAGCTAGCTATCAGTAGATGGTAGTAACTGCAACTCTCCAACTGCAGGGAAAAGATGGTAGTAATTTAATTTATGGATGTTGTTTGAGCTCTATGGAGAGAGACTGCTTCTCTTTTGGTATGTTTTAACTGATGCATATCTATAGATTTCATTTGGTGTCCTGTGAATATTATTGGTTGGCTGCAGATGCACATGTGTGCAAAGTTTTCATCAGGCTAATCTCAGGTCTCCTCATCTGCAAGCCAAAAACCTGATTAGGGTTGGATAGACCTAAATGTTTTACTTTTATATACTGTTGAAATTTAATGTGGGGCAGCATAGTGGCAAAGTGGTTAGCACAGTTGCCTCACAGCAGTAACGTCCTGCTGGTCCCCACTTAAAGATGGGGAGTTTGAATTTTCTCACAGTGTCTGTGAGGGTTTTCTCCCACAGTTAGTTGGGTTAGACTAAATGGTGGTTCCCAATTGGCTGTAGGAGTAAAGCTGAGTGCACATGGTTGTCTGTCTCTCTGTGTTAGCCCTGTGACTGGTGACCTGTCCAGGGGTTACCCTACCTCTTGCCCTATTCCAGAGAGACAGGCTTCAGCCCGCTGCAACCAAGAACTGGATAAGCAGAACAGAATGAATTGATGGAATTGATATAAAGTAATCCAGAACCCTTCTGGATCGTTTAGTTGTGCTGATGGGAAGAAATCGCATGAGATAAATAGACAGAAATTATGACACGGGAGATGTGGAGGCAGACTTTGTGCTAACACATTTACAGGCCAAAGCATTTAAAAGGGAGACTGGAAAGTATGGAGCAGGAAAAGTAAGATTCATGCAGGATACAATTCTGTAATGGTTTTTGTTTTGTTTACATTGTTTAAACATGTCTAATTCAATTAATCTTTAAAAGCCAGCAAATGTGTAAACAGAGTGGTTCAATTAAACTCAATTTCTTTATATTCATATATTGCCAAATCAGAGTTCCTTTGTATTGTGAAGTAAAGACTGTATAATAATACAGAAAATCCCAACACTCAATACGCACTTATGAGCACTTGGCGATGGCAAGAAGAAAACAGAATCAACCCATTAAAAAAAACATACTCAGGTTGTGCATCCATCTGCCACGACCGGACAGGATAAAAAAACACTGGGGAAGGAAGCCAGAGATTAATAATAACTAATCACTAAATATAAAGTGGCATAGACACGCATTATGAGTAAAGACAAGGTGAGTTAAGAAGAAAGCCACTAGCAGCCAAGGCCTATTGCAGCATAACTAAGGGAGGGTTCAGGGTCACCTGATCCAACCCCTCACTATTTGCTTCACCAAAAAGGAAGGTTTTAAGTATAATATTAAAAGTGGAGGGGTGGAGCAAAGGGTTCATGGTGTGGTGCTGGAGGAAGGTTGGCTGCCGCAGCTGACATCAGTCATCTAATCACAATTCCCCTTATTTCAGTAGGACACCAGAACCTGGGGGAGAGAGGAGTCTGGATCAGTGCCGCAGTGACCGGCACGGAGACAACAAGGAGTGACTGGAAAGCTGCTCTGTACAGAAACTGCACTGTAAATAAAACAAACACAACTAGTAGACATCGTAGTGTGTGTCTGCGGTGCTGGGTTTGAGGACTGGGGACATTACAGATACTAACCCCAAGTTTCTCTGCACTGAATCCATCAGAGTGTGAATGTTCTTGAAGCACTTAAACATAGAAAAAGTGCCTGTGTGATTAAGTGTGAATGGGTGTATAAGGCATGTTGTATAAAGTACTTTGAGTGCTCCGGAAGAGTAGAAAAGTGTTATATAGGAATCAGTCCACTGACCAGATCAGTCCAAGGGGGGGCTTGAAACCTGAATGCTCTGCCTCCCATTCTACTTTGTAATACCCTATAACTACAGGGAACCAGCAGTCTTAGACCAAAGTGCTCTATTGGGGTGATGAGGTCTTAAAGATAAAATGTGGTCTGTGTTTAAGTTCAATTTTGGATTTAACCTTTGCCAAAGAAGAGAAGCTGATATGCAAGAAATATGCTCTCTCTTTTTAGTCCCTTTCAGTACTCAAAAAAACCAAAAAAAAAACCAAGCAATTTTAATGGATATTTAAGTTCAATGCCTGTTTCATCATGATGTTCACTCAAATCCTTTCATCCTTTGTGACTTCTTAGTCTATTATGCCTACACGAGTAATGTATCTTATGATAGCATTGCTCTGCTTGTCTTCCTGTCTCCATCCAGCAAGTAGAGTAGACCGAGAAAGGTCTCAAACATAATACTTGTCCTCATGCTCTTCACCGGTGTACTCCAGCAGGATGCAGATTGGCTGGGCAGGCCTGCAAATATCCCAGTGATTCAGTGTCATTGGCATTTTGAATCATTTTCTGAGTCCAAATAGAGCCTAAAGAGAGCGGGGCTTCTGCAGCAGAGCTAAGGTGCATATGAACGGACCATATTCTTGGTTGTTAATATAGTTTATTTCATCAAGTTACTTAGTTCATTCAACATTACTATGTAACTTGGTAAAACTAATAGTTTTAAATTCACATATAGAAGAAGACATTATGTCTGATATTTTATTCTAGTCTAATAAAATCTGTGGTTCGTCCCTGTATTCTGTACTGACATAATTTTAGAGCCCAAAACATTAAGTATCAAATTGGCTTCGTAGATTCACATGATGCCCAAGGGGATTATTATAGAGTAGACATGTGATATGAAGCTCATTAGTAGCGCTCTAAGACCTGACCTGGCATTTGGTTAAGTATTTTGGCAGTTTACTTTCTAAACTATCTCTGGTACCGGAAGATGCAACAGATGAAGCTTTAACAAAAATGGGCGCTCAGATACAGAAATGGAAGCCAATAATAATCAGTAATTTTGGAGAGGCGAGGGAACAGGGTTCCCACACTCACATGTCTTGTTTTGTTAACTGTACAAAGCACTTTGCAGTTTTATTAATGAAAGCAGCAAAAGAAACAATGTTCACTACCAATATGACTATTTTGACTCCTCCAAATGGAGGTGATATTGTGTAAGACTGCATGAACAGATGTGCAGTGCAACTGTTTAATGCTATCATGTCAATAGTGATAAAGATCTCTGAGGAATGTTTCCAGCATCTTCTTGAATCTATGCCATGAAGAATTAAAGCAGTTCTGAAGACCGAAGGCAGTACAACCTTGTAAAATATGTCAGTCAAACCAATCTTTTCAGACATGCTTAGTACAGTAACCAAAGAGCAAGTTAAACGTTCCAAAACTAACCCACATCAGAAGTCCAGTTCACTGACTTAAATTAGCTCAGGTAAAGCTTAACAGACACCTTGACACCAATGGGACTATGTATAGATATATAGATATATATCTGGACTGACATTTCCTGAATTTGATCTGAAAATACCACGAGAAGAAGACAAGAAAATCTTTTTGGCTATTAAAGAAAAACCAGCATCTGTAACCTTTGATTCTTGCTGGTTCACAAACTTCTGAAGGTTGATAAATTACAAATAAACATAAATAATTTTAAATGCTTATTATGTTAAATTATTAAATTCCAGTGAATGTTAAATGTTATTCCAGTTTCTAGGTAGTTGGCCCAATATCTAGTATTCCAATCATTAAATTATTTTATAACAGTATTGCTAGTTTCTGCAACTGCAGTATACTTCTTTTTACAGATTAAGTTGGCCAATTGTCAGTCAGTTGAAACAAAAACTGCAGCCTACACATTCTAGCTCCACTTGACCTGTCCTCACCCCTTGTCTTATGAAACACATTTACATGCCTGTAAAATCCTCAGTGATTAAGTCTCAGGCTGCAGGAACGAGGACAAGAAGTGGCATAATTAGCTGAATGAAAAGCATCAACTATGGAAGAGGTTGTTTTGAATGATCTGCGAGATCCAGTACAAGTTTCGCTTCACCCAGTAAGATTTGTATGCCATCTTATACAGTGCAAGTTGTCTATTGAGTTAAGCAGTCATGGACGCAGCTTATAAAATTTATGCTACACTGAAGCCCGCAAGATGACAGTCTCCTGTTCCAAAGCCACCTTTCCAGTGATACAAACCACTAAGGTAGAAAGTGGAACCCGACTGTAAAACCAGCATGCCTTGATTGTATTTTGGTAGTAAATAAAACTCTAGTTGTAAATAGGCTGTGTTATATATACATAACTGAAATATAACTGCTATAACCATTTTGGTAGAGAACTGTGTAATCATATTCAGTAACATGTAGATATGTCTTGTAATTAGGAGGATTTAACAAAACCAAAGTCTTTTTTCCCCAAGTCTCACAAAGCCGTTTACATTGTCCTAAACATGGCAGCTAGCTTGTCTAATGTAAATTTGCACTATCTGTTATATGCAATTATTGTTTTGCAACATAAAGCTGTGTCACACAAAAGCATCATTTGAATGAAGACTGATATTCCTAAACTGTGTAGCTACAAATTGAGCTTGTGCTTAGTATTGGATCTTAAGACTGCTTCGAAGCATTAACATTAGCTAGACAAAAAGCCCAACATATGCTGCTGCTACAGATGCTATCATATACCACTCATAACCAGCACAATTAGTTAATAATTCATGGCACGACAATGAGGGGAAGTGCCAGTCTGTCAGAACGTGTGTGTGTTTTAATGAGTAAGTGTGTTGTGTATGTATGTGAGCATTTGTGTGTGAGAGACAGAAAGCACTCTGGCCCTCAGGCTATGAGTTAGAAAGCTGAAATTCTAAAAAGGATGAGAAAACGATGTGGCCAATGCCGTTTCGTTGCTTTTCTTTAATCTTCCCCTCCTTTTTCCACATTAGGCAACAATTACAGTCAACATGTGTACATTTACTATATTTAGCAGTGAGAATTTGGTCATCAGTATGTTGACAGTTTAAACTTTGGAAAGGAGCTCACAATAATCTCCCAAACACACAGAAACACAAACACACACCAGCTACTCACACCCATACATCTGCTTTATTCTTTTGAATGACTTATTGTTCTTGTACCCTAAGTGTGTGTGTGTGTGTATTCAGCAGTCCTGCAACATCTGCAGCTGTCTTCCTCTGATGCTTGCTCTCAAACACATACAAACACATGTACTTTTTTCCATGCATGCAAACATAAACACACACACACACACACACACACACACACACACACACACACACACACACACACACACACAGTGTTTTAAAAGCAAAAGAGATGCAACACAGATGGGGACAGTTTGTGTGATCTTTTTGAAGTGAATAGTCATTAACTGGAAAATCAAGCTGCTTTGAAGACCTCAAACACACACAGAGACTTTAATGATATGTGCAATACAAAGAGTTAGCTGAATGTACGGCACATTGCTTCAAGATGGTTGCAACCAAAATCCCATCCAGACACCTCACCATAATCTCACAGACATAAATATTTTATTCTTTTCACACACACGAGTCATTTTGTCTTATGCTTTTATCTCCCATGCTTCTTTTTTGAAGGCGGCAACATCTATTCCTAGCTTTCCAGGCACATGTGTAGTAAATGCATACAGAGACCTTTACTTCTTTGTGGCCTGCTGTCATGTTGAATAGCTAGTAGCAACAGCAGGTATGTTCAGGCCAAAGCCACTGTTTGCTACCAAGCTGCCTGTTCTCATTGAAAACGCACAGAAATATGACACAAAGTGACATCGTGGCTGGGGAGGAGAAGAGATTGAAAAAGACAGCCACTCCTTCTGCGTGGATTTGTATTCTTAAATGTTTTGGGTGGGGGTGGTGATCCCTGTAGATCAATTGGATTGTCAAATAGCACTGTCAAGATCATGTCTATAAATAGCAACATATATCTTAGTTGACAACTTAGGGATTTTTTAAAAATCTGGGCTCATTTCCCTTTTTTTGGATCTAAATTATAAAAGGAAAGATAAAACATAAAAAAGAACATAGATGTTTGGAGATAATCCAATCTAACAATATAACTGTAAAACAGTATGGGATAGTGAAACCACAGTTATATGCACTAAAACTGGCATTTCAAGCAATTCTGTATTCAGTTAGATTTTGTTGTTTGGCTAAAACCATTAACAAGAAATAGTTGGCACAGTGTAATTTGTGCAACAAGTGGGTCACACTCTGTACCATGTGAATCCCACACTCCAAGTGAAAAACACAAAATCGCCAAGTCACTCCTTTACCAGAAGGTAGCTATTTTTCTAGTTCTGTTCTGCTGTGGGGCAGACTTGTGACTGCCAGTTTGATTGACCAGAAAGTCCTGATCCAATTTTTCTGGGAACAACACATGGTTGTCTTCCTCAGTGCATCATTGTAAATATACTAACCTTATAAAGTTATAAACTGTATATTAATATGCATTCAAAGCACCAATGCTAACTAAATACATGGTATGGTTTGGTCTGGTCCACTGCTTTTCATTATTTCATTTACTTTGCAAAAGTGAAATTAAAACAAAGGATTTGTTAAACACTTTTGCTACATATGACCACCTACAATTTTCACTTGTTTACAGGCTAAAAATGTGGAAAGTTTGGAGTATGAATGTGCATGAATGTTCTATAGAAATCACTGTGTAAATTGTCTGAATGAATGGATGTGAATGGATGAGACAAGATGTATACAGCCAACTAGGGATGGGTATCGTTTAGGTTTTATCCGATACCGGTGCCAAATCGGTACTTTTGAAACGGTGCCGGTGCTCAAACCGGTGCTTAAAGAATGGAGAACACAAAATTGGTCCAAAAACCTCTCATGTTCAGCTGGTTTTTTGTAAAAAGATAACAATGTTAGCCTTTTCTGCAGCTATGGGGCATATATGGTATCACTCTTGGCTGGAAGCAGTGCTTAATCAATGGAAAAAAACACAAACTTTGTCCAAAAACCTCTCATGTTTAACTGTTTTCCACTTTTTCTTTGGTCATTTTAGCCTTTTTGGCCAGGGTGAAGGGAGTATCTGCCATCAAACAAGAAGACAGCCGCATGTAGCTATGATGATGTTTGCTAGTTCACCTTACATGCATTAATGTAATAACGTGGTTAGCCTACTCAGCGTAAATTACACATGAACAACATTAAGCTACTCACGCAGAGAATAACGGCTGCTGCTGCATCATCATCCTCATCATTTCTGCTACACTGACAGGGCTAGGGGCCAGGACTCTCATCTTCGGGGTTTTTTGGGGGATATTGCTAACTCCGGGTCCGATAACAGGCAACCCACGCACAGTAGATGCGCTCGGTGTGAGGTCTCGCAGCAAGCTATCAAATACGGCGCATTTCTGGGCTTTTAAAAAAAACGCTATGCGTCGCCAGGTGTTTCATCGGATTTGAGGTGTTGCCTCCTTTGACAGTATCACAGTATCAGCTTAAAGCACTTGTTGCTGCTGAGTTTGCATATTTTGCTGTGAAGTACAGCCAGACTTTGACCGCTTCACCTTGGGCATTTTTAATCTGTAGCTCTGCTCTAAAAGAACGTACGTACCTGGGCCCGCCTACTATCCTCGGAACGTAAAATTATTGGCTAGAAGTGTATTACAGCTCAGGAAAAAAAAGCACCGAAATAAAGCACCGAAATGTGCACTGCTTTTCGGTCTGGTTACTACCGTTTATGTCAGAACCTATGTCTATGACACCGGTACCCATCCCTACAGCCAACGCATAAAAATACATTATAGAGCCAGAGAAAAGCATTAAGTGTTTATTATCATTATTATTTTGTCACCACTTCTTCTTTGTGGTTCTTATTTTTCTTATACAAACCCAGTAATTTTGGACTCATTTTGTAGGTGTGTCATTACAGGCTCTGGATAAGAATTTGTGTACACATTGAACAGATTGCAGGCCTTACAGTATAGTTTTTTTTATTTTTATATGACTACATTACTCTGCAATTCTACTGGTAGACAAACAACTTAAGTGTCACTAAATAAAAATCTTTCAAAGCGTTTAATATTGGAAAGTCTTACTTTATCACAGCCTCTGTTGTCCAGCCTTTGTGCCTTTGGTCTCTTAGCTGAGCTGTAGCTTTAGGCTGAGTGGCTTGTAACTCTCCCAAAACAGACTCTAGTGTATGTAACATGTTACATCATTACCTTTCATGCTTCAGCTGTTAGCTTTTGAACACATTACATGCTTCTCTTCTTTCATGATGATTAAACTGGCAGCATGACAACTTTGTTAAATGAAACAGCTATTTTGCAGCTGCAGCTACTGAGGGTCATTAGAGTGAAAAAACAGAAAAGTCAGCCCTCGCTGCAGCCTGTTGGTAGATTGCTGGATGTCTCTCTAACAACCAAGTTCAACTGTAATCCATTACATTTTGACATTCATTTTAAATACAGTATCTGTTCCCCCAACCAACCCCAGCTGATATCAGTGACATGTAGGACGGGGCATATTGGAACATTTAAACCATAGCCCTCAGCTTTTTCCACTGATGTAAATCCAGCATCCAACTAAAAGTACTAAAATTATATTCAGCACAATGTGGAATATTAAGCTGGATACCAAATATAGAGTAAGAGGTATTTTAACGATGTCCTGCAATGCTGTTCAATATTTCAGTCGACTTAACAGGTGAAGGGCTAAGAGGTAAGAGTCTGACTGACAGTTTCATTCAGAGTTAAGCTCAAGCCACCATGCCTATTGGGTCAGTTCAGCAAAATTTATGACAGTGCTTAAACTTACAAACAAGTAAGTGGAAATGTTTAGAATGCTTTTACTTCACTAATTAGAAATAAATATTTTAGTAATTCGTTTTTAATATGAGAGCTGTGTACCTGTAAACCGTAAACATTGTCATGTTGTGATGAATAATTTATTTGTTTTTATTTATTTTTTTAAAAGGTGTTTTTCCTAAATTAATTAGTTTGAGAAAATAGTTTAACCCTTTAAGACCTACCATAGAACCAAGTTCGCCAGAGCTTATATTATATTTTTACATGCTGTGGAGCCATTTTTGGGAGCATTTCAAGTTGCTATACATCAATACAACCATTATAGCCCAAACTTTAATAATATGTCTGCATTAGGTGCATAGTAATTACATAAATTGCAAAAAAGTGCAATAAACTACAAAAAAATTGAAAATCGTTTTTGTTTTTTTAACATATATTTCTAGTTAGAGAAATTTAAGAGGCTTATCCCTCAAAACTGTAAATACAAAAAAGTTACACAAACTAGTTTCCCACCACGGGAAATTTATTTTGAGTGTCTTCATAGTTTTATTTTTGAAATACACCAATTTTTATATACTGCAGGAAAAACGAAAATAAATATTATAGTGCAAATTTGCAAAATAACAGCATATGCATCAAAATAAACTATTTCCAGCAGTGCAATGTGAGTCTTAAGCATCCCAGAAACGACACAGAAAGTCATAAAGTCAAACATAACTTTTTAAAACACATAACAAGTAAAACACAAGCTCATAAGGCCCCGATCGTAAAAAACTACATTTCCGCAAAATGACGTCACTTCCGGTTTCGGGCAGGTCATGCGGTCATGTGATAGTTCGCGCTGATGGACGTAGGAAGTGTTACAAACAGCTGATGGATCGGCGAAGCGTGTTTCTGGAATATCATGTTTTTGTTGCTGCAAGTGATTTTTATGCAGTTTTTGCAAAGCTATATGTGGAAGGAAACTGTGACCGAGGACAAGATGATGGCATAAGATGTAAGTACAACTCCTCCAGTTTCATATGCAAAAAAAATTATTGCGCTAGCTTACTTGGTTTCAGAGCTACCGGGATTTTAAAATAGTTACGCAAAACAGAGCGTGCCCGCTCCGATCGGCTGTAAAGGGTTAATGACTATTTTTAACATCCATAAATTAATAGCTGGCAAACAGCCTCTCAGCAATGACTGAGGTAGTAATAAGGGTAACATTATTAAAATTGGATACAGCCAATCTTTAAGTACTATGAGGCTTATCTCACAGTGCAATTTAGGAATTAAGGTTCTAAATAATAAGACATAAATTAATTAAAAATACAGTTTTGCAATTAATACATCATCATTTATAGTAATTTCTCTCTGTAAATGGCTACCTTACCATGGCCAAGGAGTTTGTGTATCCCAGGGGCTCTGCTATTGGGGGCTTTTAGGGTTTCAAGGCACACAGGTCCAGATAGAGGCTAGATTTACTCTACCAGGGAGTTACCTGGGCCCCAACCTGGAGCCAGGCATGGGAAGCTAGAGTGAGAGCACCTGGTGGCAAGGTCAAGTAGAGTGTGACTTTGACAGCAGCTGAATCAAAAACATGGATGTGGGAGGAGTTTGTTGATTCCATGGAACAAGACTTTTAGTCAGGCTCAAAGTGAATTTGACAA
This sequence comes from Aulonocara sp. 'chitande type north' Nkhata Bay, assembly GCF_057382095.1. Taxonomy (NCBI): domain Eukaryota; kingdom Metazoa; phylum Chordata; class Actinopteri; order Cichliformes; family Cichlidae; genus Aulonocara; species Aulonocara sp. 'chitande type north' Nkhata Bay. The sequence goes on along the minus strand of NC_141356.1, from coordinate 15,834,548 downwards.
ACTGTCAGGTGACTCCAGAGGGGAATGTGGTGCTCTACAGTGGGAGTGGGGTGGTTCCGATCTCTGGGATTCTCTGCTTAGGGTACTGCTTCCACAAACAAGCTTCAGATAAGTGTCAGAGGATGTATGGATGGATATTTTATGATCACATATTCACAGATGCTCGGTTCACATTTACTTCAGATTTTCTTGCAGTCAGTGCCATTTCTTGATAGCTCAAGCATGGAAATGTAACTTTTTTGTAATTAGAAATGTAGTACTGAAACTCTTAAGTTAACCCCCCACAGGGACTAGAATGTATTGGTACTGTTGCGATGTCCTAAAATGAGAGGCACACAGCATGAACACAGATGATCTCACAGATGATATTTAAATGCTTACATCTGAGTCCAGGACACATCTGTTCACACTGTTCTTGCAAAGCCTGCTTATCTAATTACCTGTCTTACTGTGAGGGCTTTGCTAATAGCCTCTAGAAACTTTAAAATACAGTTTAGGGATTTGTTACAGCTGAACCTGAATATAAAGTGTTCTGAATGGAAATAGCCCTTAATGCCTCACTAAAAAGATGAAACTTTAAAGTGTAGTGACTTGTAATAAAGGATTTTGCTACAGGGAGTGCAGAATTATTAGGCAAATGAGTATTTTGTCCACATCATCCTTTTCATGCATGTTGTCTTACTCCAAGCTGTATAGGCTCGAAAGCCTACTACCAATTAAGCATATTAGGTGATGTGCATCTCTGTAATGAGAAGGGGTGTGGTCTAATGACATCAACACCCTATATCAGGTGTGCATAATTATTAGGCAACATCCTTTCCTTTGGCAAAATGGGTCAAAAGAAGGACTTGACAGGCTCAGAAAAGTCAAAAATAGTGGGATATCTTGCAGAGGGATGCAGCAGTATCAAAATTGCAAAGCTTCTGAAGCGTGATCATCGAACAATCAAGCGTTTCATTCAAAATAGTCAACCAAGGCGCAAAATAACTGCCCATGAACTGAGAAAAGTCAAGCGTGCAGCTGCCAAGATGCCACTTGCCACCAGTTTGGCCATATTTCAGAGCTGCAACATCACTGGAGTGCCCAAAAGCACAAGGTGTGCAATACTCAGAGACATGGCCAAGGTAAGAAAGGCTGAAAGACGACCACCACTGAACAAGACACACAAGCTGAAACGTCAAGACTGGGCCAAGAAATATCTCAAGACTGATTTTTCTAAGGTTTTATGGACTGATGAAATGAGAGTGAGTCTTGATGGGCCAGATGGATGGGCCCGTGGCTGGATTGGTAAAGGGCAGAGAGCTCCAGTCCAACTCAGACGCCAGCAAGGTGGAGGTGGAGTACTGGTTTGGGCTGGTATCATCAAAGATGAGCTTGTGGGGCCTTTTCGGGTTGAGGATGGAGTTAAGCTCAACTCCCAGTCCTACTGCCAGTTTCTGGAAGACACCTTCTTCAAGCAGTGGTACAGGAAGAAGTCTGCATCCTTCAAGAAAAACATGATTTTCATGCAGGACAATGCTCCATCACACACGTCCAAGTACTCCATAGCGTGGCTGGCAAGAAAGGGTATAAAAGAAGAAAAACTAATGACATGGCCTCCTTGTTCACCTGATCTGAACCCCATTGAGAACCTGTGGTCCATCAAATGTGAGATTTACAAGGAGGGAAAACAGTACACCTCTCTGAACAGTGTCTGGGAGGCTGTGGTTGCTGCTGTACAGATCAAAACACTGACAGAATCCATGGATGGCAGGCTTTTGAGTGTCCTTGCAAAGAAAGGTGGCTATATTGGTTGCTGATTTGTTTTTGTTTTGTTTTTGAATGTCAGAAATGTATATTTGTGAATGTGGAGATGTTATATTGGTGTCACTGGTAAAAATAAATAATTGAAATGGGTATATATTTGTTTTTTGTTAAGTTGCCTAATAATTATGCACAGTAATAGTCATCTGCACACACAGATATCCCCCTAAAATAGCTAAAACTAAAAACAAACTAAAAACTACTTCCAAAAACATTCAGCTTTGATATTAATGAGTTTTTTGGGTTCATTGAGAACATGGTTGTTGTTCAATAATAAAATTAATCCCTCAAAAATACAACTTGCCTAATAATTCTGCACTCCCTATGCCGTGTGGTGTTGTTTGTTTTTCTGTACTAAAGGAAGTGGCTTACTAATCATATTCTCTGTGAAGAAAATACAATATGACTTAATGTAATAATTTATTGGATTTTTTTTTCTTTGCAGTTGTTTTTTTTTTTTTGTTTGTTTGGGGTTTTGCCTGTTGCCATAGTAACAGGGTCCTGGGTGTGAACCTAGCCAGGTCCCATTTTGTTCTTTGGAGTGTGTGAATTTTCACTATCATCCATCCAACAGATAGAGATAATAAATAATCAAACAACTACTCTATGAAGGTACTGGAAACACCAGCCAAAACTGCATACTCAGAATGACATGTAAGGATTACATCCTTCTATCTCCTCCATCTCCTGGCACAGAGGAGAAATGGCAATAGTGAAATAGCCTTCTGTTGAGAGAGGAAAGATCTAGTGTTCTTCTAATGTTAAAATCTGCAAAACCATAAAACAGTAAATATGGAATTGAATAATGACATATGCTCCGATTTCACAGGCATGGGGACCTCATCCATATCATATTCCAACTGTATTATCAATAAATCTTTGCATTTGATCAGATCATGTTAAGTCCAAAAAGCAAGGGAGTTAATCGATTGTATTAATAATTAAATGACAATTAAACAGTACCTTTGTTTAAAAGAAACATAGTTCTGATTAGATTTTATATGGCGACTTATGGGAGCAATAAATCTATATTAAAATAAAAAAAAATTCCTAAGGCTGTATAGAATAAAAACACTTATTTTTGTCATGCATTTTGAGCCATACTCATCCCTCCGCTGTCATATTTTACATCAAAATATTCCATGTTTTTTTTATGACTTTCTTCACTTCTTTTATTAGCTCATGATGCAGATAAGCCCCTGTATCTGCCCTGTCTCTTCCCTCAAGGGATTATGTCTAACTAGAACCATACGCACATCCAAACAAAGCCTTCCTAACTGGAAACACAACATGAACACTGCCATATGTACTGCGTTTGTACCCATAGGGCAAAGAGCGTAGAGGACAATGAGGAGCAGACACAGTTATCATTTGTGTCTTAGCATGAGAGTAGGTTGTGTGTGCCTTTTTGTTAACTCCGGGCACCGTTAGCCTCCCTGAGGGCAGAAGTGACAGAGAGGATAATTTGGCATTCATTAAAGCTCTCTGCAGTGACCTCATGACCCTGTTCAAGCTTTCCTGAAAGCACTCGATATCCACCAACTGATGTATGATTACCATCACCGGTCATAACCTCGGTCAAAATTTAGTTCACCTGTACAGAAGGGAAATCAGGCCACAGGCGTGCAGCTGTGGCTGTCTCATTTGGCAGGAATTGCTTCCTCCTCTCTGTCTGCACTGAAAGTCTGTGATTTTGTTGAAAGGGCTGTCAGAAAAAAATCTCAGATTGATTGGTGAGGTTACTGGGTCAGAGCCAGAAATGAAGAATGAAAGTGGAGGAGAGAAAATACAGGAATGAGATATAAGCTCGGAGACTAGGTTTGCTTTCAGTGGAGATTTCCGTTCATAAACTGTCTTTTGGCATCGTGATCCTGTAGGGATCATCATTGCTGCAGTGTTATACAGCAGACTCTCAGTGATGGATACTTTGCAGCTTTTGTTCATTGCTGTTGGTGACTGTTGGCGTTGCCAACCTAGCAGCGGTCTCTTTCGGTTTAGTGATTTGCCTTATTTATTTTTTAAAGCCTACCTTGACTCCCCTGCCATGAAGAGAGTTGCCAAAAGTGAATACGTAATCATGTGCTTGTAGCTCTCTGAGAAAACTATGCTAAGCAATGAAGAAAACTGGCAGAATATTTTCTAGTCATGTAAATGTGTGAAAGTTTGTCTTTGTAATGATTTCACTGATTGCAACTGTCAATGTTTATTATTATTGTTTTAAAACCTTATCTAAAGGAAGTGAAACACTTGAGATTATGTAATGTACCCTATTGTACTTGCATTTATGTGCAGCTTTTGTAGTCCTACTTAAGACTACAAGTCAGGATGTGAATCTAACATGTAGTCTAAAGCAGTGTTTTCCTGGCATGTTTTTTGATAGCAGGAGAAGCTTCCAGAGAAACCTGTACAAGCAAAATTAAAAATAAATGGATAGAATAAAGATGACAACAGCTTGAAAAATACACTGTAAAAAAGGAGAAAAAACTGTAAAATTAAAACTGTAAAACTGAACTGAAGAAGATTCTCAGATGAGAGGTGAAATATCTTCAAGAAACTTAAATGAAAACATTTTTGTAAGTGGTAAAATTAAAAAATTTAAATGGTAAAATATAAAACCAGTTGTTAAAAAATATGGGGGAAACATTATACGAAGAATTCCTTCATTTTAAATCCATACACAGCACTCTTTTGTTTTTGTACTGTTTTTTCTTTTCAGGGTAACTAATCAGAGAAGCATGTGTGTGGGAATGTATGTGAATGTTTTACTGTTACATCTTATTAGTATTTTAAGTATTCTATCTATTTTATTTATTGAATTTTATTGTTTTATTTATATTTTGATATTGCTAGGGATGATGCAATGATCGGGGACCATTCTTAATTTCGTTGTTCTCGTGACAATGACAATAAAGTTTCTGATTCTGATTCTGAGAAAGCAATCATCAGTTAACTAATTATCACAGTTTAAAAAAACCTTCTCATGGTACTTCCAGAAAGAATCAGTTTTGCCTAATGTATTGCCATTCAAGAGGCAATCTAACAGTAAATGTTTGGGGGGGGGGGGGTGTTCAGTTGTTGATAACTCCAGTCTTAGACAGGAATCCAAAGACAGAAAAGAAGCGTGTAACATATAAAACATCAAGAACTCGACATGAAGATCACTGAAATGCATTCAACCAACTTGAAGTTTGGTCTTAACTTGATATGTGCTCACATTTTAAGCAGCACATTCATTATTTAATTGTTTACTGATTTGTGAAGAGTCATTAAGGGTAGTGGAATGATTTAATACTGAACTTTCATAGTCAAATTGGGTGTCTCACAAGAGAGAGATCACTGCATCCAGTTTTGATTCCATATGTAGATCCAATAACCATATATATATACACACATATGTATGTATATATATATATACACATATATGTATATATGATCTTTTTAACATTATTGAGTAGAGACAGTCAGTGAGAGTCAAACAGTGTGAGCTAATGAGATTTAATAACAAGTCTGACGCAGAACTTCTTAACCTTAGTCAGTTTGAGTCTTTTATTAAGATATTCACATAGACGTTCAAATGAAAACTAAGATTCATATAAACATTCTTGAAGTAAGATAAAGCAATTTGCCCTAAACTTTAGGGCAAATTGCTGGCTTGCTATATACATCCAGTCATATCCACACACACACAAAAAAAAAAGAAATATAAAGAGAACCAGACTTAGTGCAGTTAAAGTCAGACACAGACTTTTTAACCTTGTTGACTTCATCTAAAGTGTTTTCTTTCTTTCTTTTCTGTCTTTTTCTCTTTTTTTTTACATTAATGGTGCCTGACTTTGCAGGTTTTCTGCTAATTAGACCAGTAACCTTACTGCAGCCAACACAATAAGTAACCCTCCCACAGAGCTACACGCAGACTCTGTAGTCTCGACATCCTCTTGTCCCTTACCTCCATTTCCAGCTGTCTTCTTTTCTGTTTAACATCCATACTTTGTAGTTTACTGTGCATATTTCACTTCTGTCTCCCTTCCCCTCTTTCTTCAGGGCCATCTGTTTTGAATCACCATAATCAAAATGGAGTTTGATGTATTAACATACTTGAATTCACTGACAGTGGCTTACACTTACTTAATTCCCTGGTCCTCATCCAACTCAAAACGTGTTCAGTCTCTGCAAACTAGCTGCAAACCCACTGTGATCCTGCTCGACCAGGTTCCAGATTCTATTTTGATGAAAAAGAAATTTCACACCAAAAGTATAGGGTGGCCAACATCTTTCACCTCTCATTTTTGCTCTGTGTTGACTTTAGTTGTTGTTCCTGACACATGTAAATATATTAAAATTGCTTTTAGGTAGTAATAACAGATTTTTGAGCTGTTTTTTTTTTTTTTCTTTTAACCAGGAGTGAGGTGGCTATCACATTTCTAAATGTCAGCTGTATTTGTTAGTGTATATAAATTTTTGTCTTTAAAGTAAAAGTTGAAATCCTCCCTTGGTCTCATTTTGTGCATCGTGGTATACTGTAAAAACACTTCTTTCTTTTTTAATTTCTGCAACCTATGGACTAATTTGAATCTTAAGAAATTGGTTTGCTTTTATGTCTGAAATGAACAGTGTTATTGGGGGAGGACTAAAACAGCAGAAGCCAAAATTCTGATAAATTACTGCCCATTCAATATAATTACACTGCCAAACACATTTAGAATATTTTACCACCCCCATGTTTTCATGAATACTATACAGAGTTGTTATTCAAGTTTCTCTTGTAAATCTTTCTGAGTTTGCTGACCTTGGGGGAACTGATGAGGCCCAAATTTCTGAAAAATGGATTGTGTCAGTTTGGAAAACACTTGCTGTGCACCTGTGTTGGCTTTAGACACAGAAACAATAAAATGAGAAGCATTGTGTTGTCTTTAAATCTTTTTTATCTACTTTTTTTAAATTGGTGTGTGCTCTTCCTGATATATTCCTCTTTAATTTTAGAAAAGTCGAGGATAAAAAGCAATATTACAGGAAAACCATTGACAATTGAGATTTTTACATCTGACAGAAATTCAGAGCCCTACTTCTTGAAAACATCATGATTTCAGATGAAGCTTATTTAGACTAAAACCAGAAAAAAAACTCCTATTTTAAGAAGAATATAGTTAAAACACACAATATAGTCTTTTCTTAAAAAAAATGCTGTTTGCCACACCCAAATTAGTTGTCACCTGGCTTTGACTGTGTTATTGACTACACGGCAAATATGAATAAAAACCACAACAGAAAAACCCCAAAGGTAGGGCTGTAAGAAAACAACTGTATCAATAGGATGATGATGATGATGATGATGATGATGATAATGAAATAAATGAGCAGAAAAGTCTGAAACGCTATGTGTTTGCTGCTTTCTCCATTGCTGTAAGTTTGGAACTCAATTGTCTTTTAAAATAATGGAAAGTTTGGTAAATCATAATTGTAACACATAAATTTAAATGGAGACACATGCTAACCTTAATATGATGTCCTTTGCATGGGAATTCCTCTGTACCGCTATACTGTAGATACAGTACTTATAGTAGAACTATTTGTAGCATACTGCAGGACCTACCATCCACCTCCTGGCCACATACATGCAGTTTATGAATCTATTGTTTTATTTATTCAAAACAGAAATTGCAAAGGGATAGTGCACTTGTTTTTTAATTTTCTTAAGCAAGACATGGTTGGCATTAGGTGGTAATATATCTACTAACTGCCCTCTCAGTTACACATTGAGGATGCTCTATACTGACTGAAAAGAAAGTGAACTGACCCCAGCTCAGGTGCATGCAAGTCTATTTGTGTCCTCCATAATGATCTATATCCCAAGCCTTATTCCTGTGACTAGACACAGGCGATAAATCCTGGTTAAACTTTGTCCTTCCTCTTTTCACTGGAAGACAGGGTGCATGATGGACTGTGTCTCTCTGCCATACAGTCTTCTATCCCATCCCTCCCTCATTTAGTTCATGTGCCCCTCACTTCATCCATCCCTCTTTTCTGTCCCTCATCCATGGCTGTTCAGTACTCTCTCCATGCATCACTTGCCCACTCATATCTCTCTCGTTTTCCTTCCTTTCCTAAAATCCATTTTATCTCCTTTTCACCCGTCTCCTCTTTTCATTGAAAATAGCCAGAGCTGGAATGATGGTAAGCCACTGCCCATCAGCCAATCGTTACTTTTATTTACTCACAACTGTTCAGTAATTCAAGTATCAGCCAATCACATGGCAGCAATCCAATGTATTTAGGCAAGCAGACATGTTCAAGGCAACCTGTTGAAAAGTCAGAAATGGGAAGGAAGGGTGACTCTGAGTGACTCTGAACCCTATTATTATTATTGTTGTTATTGTTATTATTAGTAGTAGTATTATAGTCACTCTTAACTTTGTTTGCAAAAGTTTAAAAAAGCACCAAAAAAGCTGCCATAACTGCCTCACCACTCATGCATTTAATTTTCAAAAATTAACAAATTTAATAAAAGAACTGAAACAGTCAGTATCTGTGGGAATTTCATAGATTTGGCAATATTTTGAATTCGTTAAAATCCAAAACATTGCCTGGGAGAATACATTTTGCCAACAAAATCATGCAATTCAGAACTGTCATCAGAATAAAAAAAAAAATCAAGCTTTGTTCCCCATAAACAGTGTTTCCTGTAACCACTCTGGGCAAGACTGAGCTGTTAAGTACCGCTTATGACAAGTTACAAAGGATTATGGATCTTGTTGATAATAAGTATAATAAAATGAAAGCACAAATTTATCTTTTTAAATAAAACACTTTGGTTCTGGTTCTGGGAATTTAGATGTCGAAAGGCAAAACACTCCAGACAAGCGGGTATCAACATCACAGTCATACAGCTTTACCTCAATTTAACTTTGTTTTACAAAGCTGACTCACCCAAATCCTACTGTACATGCAACGCTCCTCTTGCCTTTCCACCCAGAATCTCAGCTAAACTGAGCTTTTTCCTTTTGTTTTTGTCTGCTTTAGGGCAAATCACCCCGTGTATAAACAGTACAAGCTGCCAGATGACATCCATGCTTACTTTGATACTAGAGCACACAAGAATGGATGCAGGGTCATACAACCAAAGCTTCTATAAATATATTTGTGGGATACATTTATTTAATTTCCAAACTGTGAAAGGCTAGACATTTCTCATTACATGTCAGGATTAACATGAAGGTCTCTGAATAGTAAAGGTTTTTTTTTTTTAAGAGTTGCCTTAGCCACTATTAAAGATAACTGCAGTTTATCCAAAAAATAAAATGAAACAAATGAAAAAAAAAGACTCAAAATAAAATTTTGCATTCTTCACTTTTTGGCTTTTTGATCATAAAAGCCTTTAAGTGAGAATTTAAAACACAAAAACACATCTTTGTTTATTACGTGGTCTCCAGCTTCCTTTCCCACCCCCACATCTTTTTTCTCCCTTCTTGCTCCCTCTTGCTCTTTCTCCTTTTCTGCTTCTCTTTTGCTATTTAGCTAGCAGACACACACACACACACACACACACACAAAGCAACATCAACGTTGGCCATGGCCCTGCTGAGCAGGTGAACGAGAAGAGATGTCTGTGTAACAAATGACAAAGTGTCAACACCAGGAAATAGCTTAGCTGGACCTGTGTAAGTGTGTGTTTGTGTGAGTTTGGGGAAATAGTCTGGCATGCTTGATTACGCTTCAAGCAGCAAGCCAGCCGCTACAGTCTGGCAAAGTTCGACCTTTCAGGGCTACAGTAGATACAGAGACAGCGGGAGAGGAGGCTGAGACAAAGGTGAGTCACAACGAATAAACACAAACCCAATGCCAGTGATAGCCACAGTGCAGTTGTATCTTCAATTTGGGATTTTAGTCTGTCACCTGGCCTCTATACTCTCACCTGCACAAAATGCAATTCATGACCCCTGAACCAAGACAAGCCATTGAAGAATATTTCCAAAAATATACTTTGGCATCAATCAAACCACTCAGACATCGAAAACATGTCATTTATGAGTGTGAGGTTTCTCCTGAAGACTGACGGTGATGAAGCTCAAGGCAATTCTTACCAAAGCTTAATGACAAAAACAACATAATCATCATTACAGATGAAAAAGTCTGCAGTCTCGACTGAAGAAGTCACTTGGATGAGTTTCTCCCACAAAACGCTACGTCCAGATGAACAGAATCAAGTTTTGGAGATTTACTTACCTGGATGATTGAGCATGCATCAAGATATTTTGAATATTTCTGAGATTCACAGCTCTGAAAAACTTTGTGTACTCTGTTTTTAGGTTAAAGTGCAGTTGTTGCTACTAGAAATGTAAAGTACGGCACCTGAACTTTATCAAGAAAAAGGTCACTCATTATTGTATGTTTTTAGAATCACACAATCAAGTATTAGCATGTTTAACATCAATACACAATCTGGATTAACGTGGTTGCTTTTGCTTTTCAATGCATGAAATCCTTGCCCTTAACAAAGAGGAGACAAGGGTAGCTGTAGTGGAGAATGATTGAAAAAGAAAAAAGGGAAAAGACACACAGAGAAAATTGAAAAGAGAACGAGCAAGAGAGAGATGGGGCCTTAGCCTTAGCATTAATTGTGTTGAATTATTTAAGTGACTCTAAAGTGGAAGGACAACCGGAGCACTTCTTTCTCAAGTGTGTGTGTGTGTGTGTGTGTGTGTGTGTGTGTGTGTGTGTGTGTGTGAGAGAGAGAGAGAGAGAGAGAGAGTGGGGGAGAGATAGAGAGCATGTGGAGCTGATTCACTGATCAGCCACAATGTGCCACCCACCTGAACATTGTTGCAAACCAGCATGACCCCCCCCCCCCCCCCCCCCACCCACCCACCCTCTCACTGCCACCTCTGCTGCAGTGTCAATGCTGCTAAGAAACAGCTTGAGAAACCCGGCCTCCGAAACCCAATCTGATGTAGCGCTCACAGGATGTGCTACAAGAACAAGAAGACTTAAGCAAAGAATCTCCTACTTACATCAAAGTGCTAGACACCACGGGATCTCCTGAGGACCTTTGTACATGCCCAAGCGAAGGGGGGACTGACAAATGCAGGCAGCTGGCTTGTCATTGTATGTAGGCGTGGATGTTTTTCCTCGCTCATTTTATCCTTTCCAGTTATTTGGAACTAGTCATTCTTTTAGAACTGCAAGTAAAAGGTTACATTACACACACACACACACACAAACACACATACAAGCTGGCATAAATAGACGATAAATCCGCCGTGTACTCTGTGAAAATTTACTGCTGTATGCTCCCTGGCAGGCTGGACAGCATCATGTTCAGTGTTAACACAAACAGACAGAAGCACTCAAACACACACTGATCTAATATGTGCGATCAGAGTCTTTATTAGTCATCTCCCATTGATCAGCTGCCTGCTGCATTTACTCTCCAACAGCAACTTAACTTAGGTTTCCCATTCGTCTCTGTCTCTCCGCCTCTCTATTTCTTGGTTGTAAAAAATATTTCAGCTTTGCATCTATCAACCAAGCCAGTAGGTATCTCTCTTTCACTCCCATTACTTCACTATGACAAAATCTGCCTCATCTGTATACCGTTGGCATATTTGGAATATAATCTGCTTACATACACAGTAAAGCAACAACAGCAGAATGTAAGGAAATACAAGTATTGGTGAGCATGGCTGCTCCATGATTTCATTATGTGAAAAGAAAAAAAGGTAAAACAAAAGAAACAAACAGAGAAACTCTGATCCAGTCCAGCCAGATTCTCATCCTGTGTGCAGCTGATCTGTGACCAGGATGAGGATCAGTGCATCTCTTTCTAAGGCCAATGTACTCTTACTGAAACTGTGGATTGCCTTCTCTAGGCTTGGAATGAGTCGCTGCCCCAAATCGCCAACTTAAAATGTGCTCTTTCAGTTTTGATCAGTGAAAACAAGGTAAGTCAGGGGATTGCTGTATTGTTTTACCACTGATGGGATTATTGTTGTCGATTTTTGAAATAACTCACTTTGTATGAAATACCATTTCTTTATAAACAGCCAATTTTAAAAGTAACATAGAAGAAATAAGATTTCTGTCTTCTGTGTTGAGATCTTCTGCTACTCTTGCACATTTTCTGAGAGATCCTCAGAAAAAGAGCAGTGATATCACATGGTCACCAGATATGTACAGTATGTTATGGTAACACATTTTTGAACCTTTGCAGAAAATTTGTAAGTCATTGCTAATGAATTAATGGAGTGCTACTCAGGAAATAATGAAGTGTGTTGATAGACAATGGAGTGCCGTCAGAGAGCTTTTATTACTTTCTCATCGTCAGACATTTAAGGATGGGGCAGCCGCTGGATTCCTAGCTTACAGCCAAGAGGGGGAAATGGGATTTTTAAATGTCTGCAGCAGAGCTCTGATTTTCAAATGGCTAGATCAATGCAATGATAGGTTCCTCAAACAGCTCGGACTGAATCATGCCAATTGTGCTGTGTGGGTTAAGCCTTTTTTTTTTTTGCACTTCAGTTTAGCAACAGTAAGATACACTGAATTGCATAACATAGGGTGACTGTGGTTTTCATATTATGGGCTTTCCATTACTTCCTCTCAGCAAGGTTGTCACTCTCTACACTTTGTTTCCAGGTTCCCTGATTTGATGGTGTCTTCAAGGTACAAACGGACCCTTCTCATGAGATGCGGAATGGAGTAAGCACATGAATAATTTGTATCTAATATCCCCTCTCCTTGCAGCAATATAAACATGCGTTTCTACAGTGTTCACCTTTCTTGATCCCCTATTCTCTGCCTACTTTTTGTTCATCTCTCATTCAGTCATGAAGTCTTTTTTTGTTTGTTTTGTTTCAAGTCCATTGTGTTAACATTCAGTGGACAGGGCCAAAGGACAACATTATTAATTGAGAAGGCTTTGAGTATATGTACATGTGGGAGTGTGTAGGTGTGCACTTGCATTGTCATATTTAAATCTTTCAGAATACAATGCTGCATCACCCTGCAATATGTGTATCTACTTAAAGGTACTTTATACATAGGCATATGTACTTTATACATATACAAGGTGACTTTAAAAGAACATGTATGAAGACACAGGAATTAGTGAATTCATCCAACGTTAGAATGTCTCAATACACATCTGTATGAAAAGGAGTCGCAGAGGGGGAGGTAGCTGGAATGAGTGGTGGGCTTTCAGAGTGCAGACTCCTGTCTGAGATGAGGGCAATGCAACAAAACTTTAGTGAAAGATCATACTTTTGATTAAGGCTGGATCAAAACAGATGCTGACAGTCTGAACAATATCAGATGACACTATTAATAACCAGCAGAAGAAAAAAACCCTGACACCCTGTCCTAAAGAAATGATTGGTGTAAAATTAAAAGCTTCCATACCATAGGAAATGACTGAAGTTGCATATTTTAAAGGCTTAGATTGCTAAAAATCTAATTGCTGTGGGACACTGAACCTTAAAGCAACACTTGACAATTAATGTGACACCTCTTACTGAGCTTAATGTGTAAATATACCATGAATAATTCTTTACTGTCAATCACGCTTTCATTGACGAAAGCTCCAGGATGAGACATCTCTTGTTGTCTGGTGGATTTAAAAGCTTTCTGCTGTTTGTTGTAGCGTTTTAATGTATGCAAACTTTAAATACTCAAATTGATTTTTTGTGCACTGCACATTATAAATCTCAAGTGGTGTTTGACTTAAATGTGTCAAAAGAAAACAAAACAAAATAACAAAATAAAAATAAATTAAAAATTCAAACCTTGCTAGGTCCTGAAAAAAGTTGATGGTAGATTTCCCACCCAAAATAAATCTCTAAGCAAAACTTATATTACTGAACAAATACATATTTAATTGTGTGAAATCCCACAGTTTAAGGAATGTGTTTTTTGATGTTTGTCAATTTTTGGTTTCTGCTTCTCTTTCATTTTGCTGTAGTCTCCAAATAATAACAGCAATGAAATGTGCAATACCAAACAATAAGTGAAGTGTGAGCTACCGTGAGACCCAGTAGACCTATTTTCTTTTTTTTTTGTAAGACCCAGCTTTTAAACTCTGTATGGCCCGTTTGAAGCCTGTGCAGGCACAAATACTATGAAATGCACTTAAGTGAGAAGTCCTTGGACAGGATTCTACATTTTAGAAGCATAAAGCTAAAAATACATTTGTGCCACCTTAAAAATTGAAAAAGGACCATGTGAGCAACTTTTAATTCAAAATCAGAGTAAGGGCCTTTCGTTTATTCTCTGCTGCGTTGCATTTTTTTTCCCCCTTTTGCTACTCAAATGTTCAGTTCAGGAGTTCATCACTGTAAAATGCAGCATGCCACACTGCCAGAGAAAAGGAGGGAGCAATATATATAATGTTACATTATATACAATGTAAAAAAGGACTATGTACTGTATTTGTCTTTGGTTTCTGTTTCTCTATATTAGTTGTCTGTTTTGTAAGGTGACATTGACAACATAGGGGGGTAAAATGACAAGAGGAGGTGAAATAGTATGTGCAAAGGATGGGCTGATGGATGGAACACAGTGGATACGCCGTCTACTGTTGTCATTTGTAGACTGATGTGTGAGAAAGATGACAAGACTAAATCTGCAGTAACAGCAGATACTTCTTTCTTCTGTGGGAAAGACAAGCTTTTGGATAGATGGCTTAATTAATCACTAGAATAGACACAGTTGCCATAGTCTGAGCTTATAAGTTGTAATGAAAAAGTTTTGGGACTTCTCACAAACTTTACTTTGGTTAACGTCATTTGCAAGGTCGTCTTCGTGTGCGCTGATGGACCACTTACACCACTGCTGCTAACTTTAGATCTCTCTATTGAAATACTGTTCCGGCCCACTATTACATCCTCATTTGCAGTTCTGAAACAGAATTCAACTTCGGTGTCAACGTGATGTTCACTGTGTCTGCTTCTGTCATTTTTTCAAGTTGTGTGAAAGAAAGACATAATACTGCAACTACAATAACATTATTTAGAGTAAAATCTTTTATCATTTACTTCACTTTTGTGAAGTAAATGATAGTTTACTTCACAAAAGAGTTGTTTAGTGTCCTTGTTGGAACCTGTTTTAAGATGATGCCAATCCGCCGTGATTACAGCCGGATTGGCGTCCTTGCGGTGGTGCCGTAATGTTTGGTGATAAGAAAAATTCCAAATAATTCTGGCTATAGATTTTGTTTGGGCAAACAAAGGTACTAATAATTGACATCAAAGAGAGACAAAATGGCAAAGATGAAGAAAGTCGAAGAAGATCTGGAAGAGATTAAGCATTCACTTAATTCGTTGACGTCGGAAATTGAAAAAGTAAATAAGCAACAAGGAATATTAATGTCGATGATGGAGCAAATCAAAGAACTAAAAGATCTGGTCAAGGAGAAAGATAAGACAATCCATTTTTTGGAAAGGAAGGTGGACGACCTAGAACAGCAGGCTCGACTTGAGGAAATGGTCATTACAGGTCTGGAAACTAAACACAGAACATATGCGAGAGTTACCGAATCTGGGACTGGTGCAAAACGAGGAGAGGACGTGCCCCCGATGGAGGAGCTACAATCGTTGGAACGGCAGGTTGTGGAATTCTTTTCGAGTAAAAATCTTCCCCTGCATAGTAACAATATATCTGCATGCTATACTCTTCCTAGAAGGCACAAAAATGCTCCTCCAGCAATTGTAGTGAGATTTGTTAATCGAAAACACAAAGTAGAATTGCTGAGACGGTCCAGCCTTTTGAAAGGAAGTGGAGTATATCTGAATGAACATCTTACAAAAAGAAATGCAGATATTGCAAGACAAGCTCGTATTTTACGGAAGGAGAAAAAGATTCAAGCAACCTGGACCAGGAATTGCAAAGTGATGATTAAACTGAATGGAACACCAGAAGAAGCCAAGGTTGTAACGATTAAGGAACTTGAGGAATTGGACAATTATACGTGATAATATGATTAAGATAGACAAATGGTTGCGACCAATTATGGCTATAACTAGTTTATTTTTGGTAAGGTCAAATGCTACTTCGGGAGGAAAAGGACAAAAGGAAATTGTAAAATTGGATATGGAAGATAACAAGATCAACGGACTTTAAAATATGTTGATAAATGAATGTGAGATTGCTTAGGATCTTTTCTTTCCTTTTTCAGTTTTTTTCTTTTTTTTTTTCTCCTTCTTTTCTCTTTTTTTGTTTCCTTCTCCTTCTTATGAGGTAATAGATAGCGCTAGAATAATTTATGCATTATGTTTGACGACACAGATTATAAATCATATGATTTTGAAGTAGGTATTGACCCTGAAAGGAATGTGCTTAATACAATTAATGTCACATGTGATTATTTTACAGAGGAGCAATTCAGGGATAAGGTTGATATAGCCAATACATTTTCTTTAATTCATATTAACTGCAGAAGTCTTTATAGAAGTTTTGCTTCGATTGAAGATTTTCTGTATAGTCTGAGAGGCAAGTTTCAAATAATTGCTCTGTCTGAAACATGGTTAGATGAGAATAAGGGTTGTAATTTTTGTATTGAAGGATACGATTTGTACTTTGTGAATAGAATTAAGACAAAGGCAGGAGGGGTGGCACTTTTCGTTAATTGTGATTTGAAATGTAAAAAAGTTGAATGTATGTCTGTTGTTATGGATGATTTAATGGAGTCTGTGACAGTAGAATTGGATATAGAAAAGAGAAGTAATATAATTGTAACGTGTATATATAGGAAACCGGGATCACAGATTGAGTTATTTACAGAAGCAGTAGAAAATTTATTGAGTAAGGTTAAGGGAAATAAGACTGTATGTTTGTGTGGTGATTACAATATTGATCTTTGTAAAGTGACAAATGATAAGGCTTCGTCAGATTTTTTTGAACTATTATATGGTAAAGGATTTTATCCTTTAATTATAAAGCCGAGTAGAATAACGGAGAAATCAGAAACACTAATTGATCATATTTTTATTAATAGTTTGGAGAATAATATTGAAAGTGGCCTCATCATAAATGATATAAGCGATCATCTACCAGTCTTTTTTATTTTCGATTTAAATATGAAAAGAAAGAAAGAAGCTAGTTTTGTGAGTTTTAGAAGGTTAAGAAATGATGAAGCAATTAATAGGTTTAGACAAGATCTCATGGAAACGGACTGGAAGGAGGTTTATGTTAATGAGGTCAACATTGCATACGGAGTATTTCTAAATATATATTTGGCCTTGTATGATAAACATTGTCCATTGATATCATTTAAGCATAAGAAAAAGAATATAAATAGGAAACCTTGGATAACTAAGGGTCTTGCAAATGCGTGTAAAAAGAAAAATAATTTATATAGGGAGTATATAATATATAGAACTAAAAATGCGGAAATGAAATATAAACTATATAAAAATAAGTTGGTATTAATATTGAGGAAAGCTAAGAAAGATTACTATAATAAAGTTTTTCAGGAAAACAAAAATAATATTAAGGGCATTTGGAATATTTTTAAAGAGGTATTGGGTAATAAGAACACACCCAAAGTTCGGCCTAATTATTTTATTAATAATAATCAAGTTGTTAAAGATAAGACCGAAGTAGCAAACGAATTCAATTCTTTTTTTGTAAATGTTGGACCTACTTTAGCAAATCTAATCAGGAAAAATGATGATCCAGGAGATGAGGAAGCCTGGATAGGTGATAATAGAATGGTTAATTCCATATTCTTAGCCGATACTACCATAAAAGAAATAGTAGCAATCGTAAAAAATTGTAAAAATAAAAAATCTACTGATTGTGATGGTATAGACATGGTCATAATTAAAAAGACAATAGATTGTATAAGTACTCCTCTTTGTTATATTTTTAATCTTTCGCTACAGTCAGGAGTATTCCCTGACAGAATGAAAGTGGCAAAAGTAATACCATTATATAAATCAGGAGATAAGCATAGTTTTAACAATTATAGGCCAGTGTCTCTTTTATCACAGTTTTCAAAATTGCTAGAAAAACTCTTTGCACAAAGACTTGATAGTTTTATTGAAAAATATCAACTAATACATGAAAACCAATTTGGATTTCGTAAAAATAGGTCAACGGCATTAGCGTTGTTGACTTTTATTGAAGATATTTCATCTGCAACACATAATAATAAATACACAGTGGGAGTATTTGTTGATTTAAAAAAAGCTTTTGATACGATACAACATTCTATTTTGATTTCTAAATTGTATAACTATGGAGTGAGAGGAGTAGCATTGAATTGGTTAATGAGTTATTTAGAGAATAGGTTGCAATATGTTTATTATTTTGGCAATACTTCTGAAAGACTGAAGATTGTATGTGGTGTTCCTCAAGGTTCTATTTTGGGACCTAAACTCTTTAATTTATATATTAATGATATTTGTGACGTATCTAAAAGGTTAAATTCGATTTTATTTGCAGATGACACAAATTTTTATTGCTCTGGAGAGAATTTGAAAGACTTGGTTGAAATTATTACTTCTGAGATGTTAAGAATAAAAAAATGGTTTGATGTAAATAAATTATCTTTGAATCTGACAAAAACGAAATATATGATATTTGGCAATCGTGTAAAGGAGGATAAAGTCATTATGTTTATAGAGGAAGAATTGATTGAAAGAGTTACTGAATTTCGTTTTTTGGGTGTAATAGTGGATGAGAATTTGACATGGAAATCTCATATTGAACATATTAGAAAGAAAATGGTCAAAAGTATTTATATTTTGGGTAGTATAAGAGATTTATTAAATTATAAAACAATGCGTATTTTATATTTTTCTTTGTTTTTTTCATATATCAACTATTGTGTTGAAGTTTGGGGGAATACATATGAGAATACCATAAAACCTTTAAACCTATTACAGAAGAAAGTTATACGAATAATTCATAATGTTAAATATAGAGAACATACAAATAAATTATTTATAGAATCAAAATTATTAAAATTAGGAGATTTAGTGAAATTACGGACATTATTAATTATGTTTAAGGCTAAAAATAATATTTTGCCTTTTAAGTTACAAAGAGTATTTTTGATGTGTTCAAGGGGAGAAGAGAATAGAAGGAAATTTTATTTTAAACATCAGTTAGCCAGGACTACACAAAGATTAATGAGCACAACGGTTAGGGGTATAAGACTGTGGAACTCACTTCATTATAATTTAAAGAATTGTATAAATTTACAATGTTTTAAAAAGTGTTATATGTTTAAAACGATAACTCAGTATGAAGAATGCGAATGAATGTGATGTTGGTTTGGGATTCGACCGGAGAGAAATGTCAATATTAGTTTGTTCCTGATTTTTGGTTCCCACCGGTGATATAAGTTCGATGGTAGATAGGGGGCAGGGTTTAATAAGAATATTTTCTTCTTCCTGCTCCTTTTCACACATGGTTGTTGTGTTTTGTTGACAGAAGATGTGGTTGTTTTGTTTGATTTGTAGTACCAAGTGTGAAATAAATAAAAATGAAATGAAATGAAATGAAACTATATTTTGTTTTGCTAGAAAGAGGATTTTTCATTGGTGACTTAAACGGTCACTGAGATATAAAAAGCTGCCTTAATACAGGACTTTATAAGGTATGATCATTAGGGCATTATTACTTCTGATGAGAGCTAGTTATCTAGCTATGACCCAGAGCAGTCTTTAATAGAGGGGGCCATAGTAGCCAAGCCTGAAGATGGTTTCTTAGATCAGGAGGTTGGCCAAGAGGATGCTCATTATGGTTGGACGCTGTGAATTCATCCCCTGGGTCAGACTGTCAGCTGTCACTGACTCTACTGTGACATCCTGAGGAATTTCTTCGGGAACATTTAGTGGAAAGGACCTGAAATATAGCTCACAGCACATTGAAAACTCACAAACTATTTGGCCATACCAAGGACAGTTGCTGGTAACCACATGCTCTGCTCACCACATTTGGCTCTCTTTGACTTTCTTCTCTTCTCTACAAAGAATTTCAATGGAAGAAATCCAGTAAGCATTAGGTGAGCATGTGCAAGTTGTCAGTTGTAAAAAACAATCCATCACAGCAGGAAACCTGAAAGTAATCAAGATGTACTCCATGAAATAAACAGAAGGGTCAAGTATACGTAATTTAGATTTACTTTTACACTGGGAAAAGTTGCTGTAGTATTACTATGTATGGGGTTGGAACACACAAATATAGTCTGTCAGCTTTTCCTCCCCTTTTCCTCTTTTTCTTCTCACTACTTCGTCTTGCAAACACACACTTGGTGGAAGTCACAACAGTTTATAAAATCCAATATTGAATTTAGTTTTGCCCAACAGCAGTGAAGTAGCATTGGCACTTCAGTTATTTTGGCAGCGCTAATGAATATATTAATGGAAGCATAAATGATGGCCAAATGTGTGAAAAGGATGATCACGGAGAGATGTGGATGTGCTGTGGATTATAGATGGATGAATGTCAGGATGAGAGAACGTGGTATTTACTGCAGCAAAGAAAAAAGGGTTAAGAAGTTAGAAAGCCAGCAAAGGAGAGAGAGGGTGAGACACAGGCGCAGAGAAAGCTTTTTGCAACCTGCCACCAGAGACATCACAGTTTTTCTGCTCAGAGGGTTTTCTCTAGTTAGAAAGAAAGGCTTTGTATGTCTTTCTGTGTGTGTGAGTGTGTGTGCCAAACTAAGCCGCAACATGTTAACACCGCCGGGAATGCCTTCCGCTCTGCTGTCCTCTTCTGCACTACTCCATGACTTTTGTCTTTTTCTTTTGATGACCTTTTTTTTTTGTGGTTTCATTGAACTTTCCATTTCCTTCCTCCCCTTCTTCTTCTGCTTTTTTTTTACTTCTTCTTCCTTTCCATGTTTTCTTTCAATGTGCCCTTCTTCTTTTAAGAAGTGTTGGCTCTTGTTTATTTATTGTCCCTATGCCATTAGGTCTATATCCCTCCCCATTAAACCCGAGTATCTTTGACAGGCTGTGAACATGCAAAGAAAAGCATCACTGTCAATAATATATTAAACAACATGCAAAAAGGAGTAAGATGTATAAAGAAAAGGATGAAATTAATAAAAGAAGAGAGAACAGTCTATTTGAGTAGTAACCATCACTGTGTCAGCTAGAAGAAGAAAATACTTTGTGCTGGATGTCAGTCTACAGAGAGTGACTTAAGGTAAATTTCTGTCTTTCAGCTGGGACTATTTATCAAATATCAAAAATGCACAGAATGAGGAAGGATACCTCTTCTTGGAGGGCTGTGGCACTTAAACAGATGAGAAAGAGATGCATTGTGACAGGCAGACAGATAGATAGACATTCGGGCAGACGTGGTACAAAATTGGTTGGTGTGAGCTAAAATCTACTTAGACGTGGGTCATGTCAAACAGGGCATTGCAAAGACAAATTGTATTTTTCAACCAGCTTGGCCACAGTTGGCAGATTTTTCAGATATGTATCTCCAATGTCCTTTCAGTGTCGTATTGCTTCATATCAAGGTCGGAATGATTAATCGTTGAAAAAAGGAAAGAAAAGTTTAAACACAAAAGTGTTTTGAAATAACACAATTGTGAAATAACACAATCAGCACACTTGTGTGTTGAAATTGGGACATATCTCCATCCCACAAAAGATGAATAATGAATAAACATGAGTAGTTATACTAATATGTTATTACCGTCAATAGAAGTGATTTAAATAAATCATCAGCAAAGAAAAGCCCAACATGTTTATTGTAGCCACTGTAACAACTTACGTGGAAAGTTAAAGTTAAATTAGTCATCACTCCATCTTGTGTTGCATTGAGGTAAACAGCTGGAAACACAGTGCTGATGCTGTAATTAATTCAAGGTTATTCTCCTAGATCCCCCTGTGTAGATCTAAAAAAGACTTGCTCAATTTAAATGGAATAAAGCACTGCTGCTTTTTAAAGTTCTTTGTAGAGCTTATTTCATCTGATTGTGGCCTCTGTTACTTTGAGAAAGTCCTACAGGGTTTTCTAATTTAAAAAAAAAAAAAATCTTCGAGACACTGGCATATGATTATTGTCTAGATCCACATCCACCTGACCCACATCCACCCATCCACATTAAGGGGACAGCTGTGGAGCGTGTGAGCAGCTTCAAGTTCCTGGGAGTCCACATCTGGACAACCAACTGCTCCAAGCTGGTCAAGAAGGCTCACCAACGCCTCTTCTTCTTGAGGACTCTGAGGAAGAACCACCTGTCCTCAGACATCCTGGTGAACTTCTATCGCTGCACCATCGAGAGCATCCTGACCAACTGTATAACAGTCTGGTACGGGAACTGCTCTGCCTTGGACCGGAAGGCGTTGCAGAAGGTCGTGAAAACTGCCCAGCGCATCACCGGAGCACCACTTCCTGCCATAAAGGACATCTACAAGAAGCGGTGTCTGAAAAGGGCTGGGAAAATCATCAAAGACCCCAGTCACCTATCACATAGACTCTTCACCCTCCTGCCCTCTGGGAGGCGCTACAGGAGCCTCCGGACTAAGACCACCAGGTACCGGAATAGCTTCTGAACTCTGCCTCCTGACATCTGACCCACGTTAAACTCATGGACTGAACATACACACACCCACAACCACCTACACACACACACACACACACAATGGACAACTGTACCCTCAAACACACAATAATAACATGGACTGAACCACCACTCACAACCACTAGCACTTTATATAGCCTCTGTAGAAATTATCCACATATCTCACTTATCTTAACTGCACTACTGTATAGCTCTGTGTAAATAATCATTCTGTACATTCGATAATTTTTAACCCTACAACTGTTTATAACTTGCATAGTTCACATTTCTGTATAACTGTATATCTCAGATTTCTGTAAAGTTATTTATTTCATATTCTGTATAGTTTTTCATATTTATATCCTGTTCATAGCCTGTACATAGCTTGTACTCACTACAGCCTGTACATACTTATAGTTATAGAATATTCACAACATACTTCATACCGTGTACATTATAACATACCATAATAGACCCATTTCTGTAATATACTCACATATCTATATTATTGCTAATATATATTGTAATATATCTATATCACTAAAGCACTTCTGGATGGATGCAAACTGCATTTCGTTGCCATGTACCTGTGCATGTGCAATGACAATAAAGTTGAATTCTATTCTATTCTAGATATATTGTTTCACTGTGTTCACTGATTGATTTGATCATTGGAAGTTCAAACCTTGCAGATTCAAGATATAAATTTATAACACATGCATTTAGGAGGTGAATTGATTTTTTTTGTTATGAACTGGAAAGAGGAGTTGCAAAAGCACACTGTGATGTGTCCAGTGTTGGCGAGTAACGGAATACATGTACCGCCGTTACGTATTTAAAATACAAAATATGAGTAACTGTATTCCGTTACAGTTACCGTTTAAAAAGGTGGTATTCAGAATACAGTTACTTTGTTGAAATAAATGGATTACACTGCGGTACTTTCCTGTTTCATTTTGTCGCGGGTCAGGACTGTTTGGGTTTTGTTTGACAGCTACGTTCTGTTGTTCCAGGCGGCAGCGTTACGGTTGCCATGGTCTCTCTCTGCGACTGTGTGTTTCCTGGGTGAGAGAGCGCCTTTTCGTTGTTGTTGTTGTTGTTGTTGTTGTTGTTGTGCTAAGCTAACAGGCAGAATGCTACAAGCATAGCTCTAAAGAATGTAGCATCATGGGCAGTGTAGTCCGTGTTGCAGGGAGAATGGACTGCCATACACGTTATGGGTCTGTGAGCGCGAGGAGGGAGAAAAAGGGGAGTGGAAAGGTACGAGTTGTCATCGAGGAAAAACGGGAGCTGGAAGCATGTAAATATAATAATAACCACTTCAGCCAAGAAGAGTGCCTGACGAGCCCAGTTGTAAGTACGCTATTAAGACTCGACTGTACACCGTGTTCGTGTTTTCCTCCGAAAACAATAAGTTCCGTTGGAGCAGCCTTTCAACGCCTCTCTCTGTCTCTTGCAAGAAAAATTGACCCACACAACAAAGTAAAGCTATTTTTCGGCTACAAGCCGACAGGGACCCCGCCGTATTAGTCAGAGGTCCCTTTACTACAGTTCGGAGTCGCGGACCTTCAGTAATAGTAATAAATCACACAGCAATAGTACATTCACGTTGTTGTAAAAAGCATGATAATATATTAAATAATCCAAAGTATTCAGAATACGTTACTGTCATTGAGTAACGTAACGGAATACGTTACAGAATACATTTTGGGGCATGTATTCTGTATTCTGTAATGGAATACATTTTAAAAGTAACCTTCTCAACACTGGATGTGTCCCATAAAACCACATCTTATTATAGGGCCAGATACCTGAAATAAGGTGCTATTATATTTTCTTACTGTAATATTTTTTCTCTTATCTATGTTCTCCCTTACTTCATTTCTCTCCATCAGTTTTTCCTCAGTACTTCATTCTTCCAACTTTATCTTAACATCTGCCTTCATGTCTGTCAAGGTCAAGTCCTATTTTGTTACCTCCATTTGTTTTCTTTTGTAATTTTTGCTCCTCTGTCCCACACTCTGACCTCACAGTATTTATTATGTACCTTGTATTTACATTTGACCCCTAATATGCAGTATGCAAGAGTCATGAGTCTTTTATGAGTCTTTTAAGTCTTTTATATAATGGAAACCTGGTAGAGAGAAATAAATATAACATAATTTTAAAGGTGCAAGACAGGAAAAACATAAATGTGAATACATGCATGGGCACTACTCACTAGTGGGAGAGCTGGGCTAGCACATTAGTTCTCTGTAGGTGTGGTTACAACTCCTATCTGTTTAGCTCTTCAGTATGTGGGTATTTTCAGCACGGTGAGTGTGTTTCATGTCATTTAGTCCAAATAGAAATTCTTGGGTTCTTGGTGTAGCTCTTCTTCTTGCTTGTTATTTTTTGTGTTTATGGCTCAGAGTGATGTCACATAATATTTAAAAAAGTACTTTATCAAGTCCTTTATCAAATCCTCAAATCCTTTCATTGTGCACTAGAGTGATAGGTTGACAGTCTGTCTGTCTAATATAGATGACTTTCAAAATTGTATATATGTACAGTGGCGGAAAATGGGAGAGAAATGAATTTCAGGCCATGAATTCAGACAATCTTTAGTGTTCCTTGTGTGTCACAGTATGACATGTTCTTTATGAACTAACATGTTGTACTTCCCAGGACAATACAAGTCAGAGGTGCTAAAATCAGACAAGTGTGGAGGATGAGAATAAAAAAAGGAGGTGTGATTTTTAAGAACTGAGTTAAAACTACCAAAAAAAGTGTACTGGGTTTTGTAGAATATATGAAGTTGCCATCCATGTCAAGGAGATTTCATGAAGATGGTGCCCTAAGGGGCAAGGGGTCGCTGAAGAGTTTGATGAAGAGTAAAATGATGCAGGCATTCTTCCCCCCAGTTTTTTTCAGTCTCATAGAATCAATGCCAGTGGCCACTGAGACAGTGCATAACACACTTTACACAGTACAGTAAACGGTACATAAAATATCAAATAGTAAGAAAAAGATAAAAAGTTACATGATGTTGTTGTTGGTGTACAGGATGACAATATTGTGATACATTAAGGTAATGAAACTAGAAATAGTAATCATTTCCCAAATAGTTTTAAAGCAGTAATCATTCCTAAAACATTCAAGATTATTTAAAAACTGTGTGTGTAAAATAAAATATTCAAAGAGAAAAATTACATGATCTTGAACTTCTTGGGGAGGTTGTTTGAAAATATATGGACAACATTTTTACGGTAACATTTCTCTCTATCAAGGTGTTTAGTGAAAAGCAATTGACATGACTGAAGGATTTTGTAACATTCTGTCATTTCTGTCTTTATATGGCATCAAGTAAAAGCCAGACCTTAGGGTTTGCAGCACCTCAGGCCCAGCACACTATTTCTATGCTGAAATGTTCTTTACTGGGAGTCAGACAGCCTAATAGAGGGTCATCCATCCGGAGCCCCTGGTGCAGTCTGGGTGATCAATAGGGCACAGCCAGGCAGACACATTTGTAGGACATTCACATGCACCCATAATTTATTAGTAAATTGTCATATAGCTGTGCATGAGAAAGAAAAAACAAAGAGACAACAACAAAAAAATCCAACTACTGTACAATACATATGTATATAGCTGCAAAAGAAGACACTCAACATTCTGGGCTTTCGTTTTACTTCCTCTTTCACACACACACACACACACGCACACACACACACACGGTGTCTGGATACCCCAGCATCACAGCGCGCAGGAAGGAAACGGTGCGCCCACTGTGATCTATCTTCATAGCAGCAGCATCTGCTCTTAGCCCTGTCTGTCTGTGCAATGTATGAGTGGGAGGTAAATGCAGTGCCCAACACTATCACAGTGACATTAACACATGATAGGGATTAAGTGAAGTCCAATACTTTAGTGCTAATATTATACCATCTTTTTCTCCCTCCTTTCCAGTCTCGTTTCATATTACAGTAGGTATTGTTATTGTTCTTCGTCTGTTATTGTTTTGTCTTTCAATTTGTTTTCTGTCAGATAAATGCAGTCACTTGGATTGCTACTTTCATGGACCACTTGCATGATAACTAGCACTATTATAGCAGCTGTCAACAGCTTTTTCAAGATTATTTTTATGGCTTCTCGGCTGTGTGAAAGTGTATGCAGCGACCATATAATGTCACTAATGCTGTTTACCACTCTGGTCTCAATGCCACCGGGCTCCCAGAACACATAGTCCAAAGATGTAGATTGGACTGACACTGACATGTTGCATAAAGGAGAGTGCGGTGATGCAAAATTACAAACTCTGAAGGGTGGAAAATGATCATAGGATGCTGTTAGAATTTAACTATTTTGTTTTTTGTGCAACAATTGTCTTTCTGTGAAGGAGATACAGCGATTCTTCTGGTACTTGTTTGGACATTTCTAAAAAAAAGATAAAAATAAAATAAAAATAAAGATTAATGAACCCTACGGAAAAACTGGCTACATTATCTAAATGATTAAGCTGCCCTTTAATATACATGAGCTTTTGTAATTAAACACCTCGGCAGCTGGGTTACAACAAAATTATAACAGGAGATTTGTTACTCATCAAAGCATGTCAGTCATGTGTCTTTAAAGCTGTTTTTTGCAAGAGATTATTTAAAATCCTGTCACATACAACCCGCTGCTCTCCCAACCCTGATGAATCATTAATACAACCAAATATTATCAAACAAATGTTACAACAAATAATTCTAATCTGATTACTGGGTTTATTTCAGTAACTGTAACAGATTACAGTTTCAGTATTTTTGGTAATCGGGTTCATATTATCCTGTTGCATGTAAATCCCTCACTGCCCAACCCCGATGAGTCATAGCTTCCATTAAGAAATTGACACACATATTACACAGCTGTTATCTTCCATAGCCTTTTATCTTGCTGTGCTCTCAGCTGGTTCCTTATCTTCATAAAAGCAAGCTTTTATCCAGTGTTTTGCTTGTAGCATTGTCTTGAAGGTAGGGCGGGGTGTTTGTGTGGGTTTCATAGTATTGGATTTGATATTCCACTCACATGAAAAACATCCTCTTACATCTAAAATCAGGTGCCATCATTAGCATCCAGATACGTATTCTCTGCATTGTGCATTGCAAGTACCATTGCCTGTTATGTGATTTTGCAATGAGCTTTGCTTATCTTTAAGGGAACAACCTTTTATCCTGCTTCTTCCTCGTAATATTGTCTTGTTAGCCTGTGTAATCTCATTCCTTGTTTTTACCATTTCTCTGTTGTTGCTCCACTATTTTTTAAAAGCTATTTTTAATGGGTAGGGGATATAAATGCTGACTTATTTTAGGCTCTGCTCCTATTCTAAATGCTATTCTTAGCATTGTATGGAAGCTTATTGGACGTCTTTATTACAAGAGTGTTAAAATGACAGCTAAATACTGCAAATTTTGCACAGTCCATTTGGTTGGCACTTAAATACTGCGTGCCTTGCAGACTATATTAATCACAGGAGGAACTATGCCACCAACTCCAGTAGTAGTAGTGGAAGTCCAACATTCTTACAATGTGAGCAACGACACAGCTCATTCGATGTCTATGTTTACTGTAACTTAGTCATGTCAGCGAAAGCACCTGGCACACTGAGAGATCGATCATGTGCCAATTGGGATAGCAGTGGGGTACACTGGGTAAAACTCCTTTGGCATAGAATAAACAGTGCAGCCAGGCCTACTGTAATAGTTGCTTTGCTGATCCACTGAAGACAGGTAAATGAACACAAGTTTAATAGAAACTACTAGCAAGGGGACCCTACTAAGTCATTGAGTAGTGACTCTGATAAGTCACATTGATTTGAGAATCCTTTTAGAGTGCCTGGATGTATAAATAAAAATATAGATATTTGGCAGTTTATTAAAAATGTATGACAATAGAAAGCCAATACAGTATATTGCCATATTGATATTTTATTCCATTCCAACCTTGTGTCGAGTCAAAAGCCAGATCTTGTAGACCAAAAATGTTTCAATTTGGACTTTTGTTGTTAAAACTCTAACTACATCATTTTTATGAGCATTGTGATTCTTTGTACTTGAACTAGAAGTACATGTTTTGTACAAATCTCCAAAATATAGATTTCTCATTTGTATACCGAGCCTGTAAAGTGTTTTTTACAGCTGGGATTGAGAGAGAAGTATATGCAACATAAAGGTAAAGACATCACTGCGGTCCAAACTCTCCAGATGTTTTTGTGCAGCTAGGGAAAGGAAGTTAGCGAAGCAGCCATCTACAGTGTGAATATAAGTAAGAGTGATATAAAGTCTTGATGAATACTCACATACAGCCAGTTAACAATCAGCAGCATCAAGAATAATTAAGAAACAGGATGTTTTGGATGTACAGGGAGTGCAGAATTATCAGGCAAGTTGTATTTTTGAGGAATAATTTTATTATTGAACAACAACCATGTTCTCAATGAACCCAAAAAACTCATTAATATCAAAGCTGAATGTTTCTGGAAGTAGTTTTTAGTTTGTTTTTAGTTTTAGCTATTTTAGGGGGATATCTGTGTGTGCAGGTGACTATTACTGTGCATAATTATTAGGCAACTTAACAAAAAACAAATATATACCCATTTCAATTATTTATTTTTACCAGTGACACCAATATAACATCTCCACATTCACAAATATACATTTCTGACATTCAAAAACAAAACAAAAACAAATCAGCGACCAATATAGCCACCTTTCTTTGCAAGGACACTCAAAAGCCTGCCCTCCATGGATTCTGTCAGTGTTTTGATCTGTTCACCATCAACATTGCGTGCAGCAGCAACCACAGCCTCCCAGACACTGTTCAGAGAGGTGTACTATTTTCCCTCCTTGTAAATCTCACATTTGATGATGGACCACAGGTTCTCAATGGGGTTCAGATCAGATGAACAAGGAGGCCATGTCATTAGTTTTTCTTCTTTTATACCCTTTCTTGCCAGCCACGCTGTGGAGTACTTGGACGGGTGTGATGGAGCATTGTCCTGCATGAAAATCATGTTTTTCTTGAAGGATGCAGACTTCTTCCTGTACCACTGCTTGAAGAAGGTGTCTTCCAGAGACTGGCAGTAGGACTGGGAGTTGAGCTTGACTCCATCCTCAACCCGAAAAGGCCCCACAAGCTCATCTTTGATGATACCAGCCCAAACCAGTACTCCACCTCCACCTTGCTGGCGTCTGAGTCGGACTGGAGCTCTCTGCCCTTTACCAATCCAGCCACGGGCCCATCCATCTGGCCCATCAAGACTCACTCTCACTCGCTTGGAGTAAGACAACATGCATGCAGAGGATGATGTGGACAAAATACTCATTTGCCTAATAATTCTGCACTCCCTGTACTGAGATCTGTGTGCATGTTCAGAGTGATGAATATAATTTTAAAAATGCTACTGAAATCTACCAAAATGACATTCAGTGCCAATAAAGTGTATTTTATATTGTAGCTTCTCATTTTCCCACATTTTTTATGTGCATTCAGTCTGTGAGTATCCTGTAAAATATGTACTTGTGACTCTATCTGAAAATGTGCAAGCAAGCGATAATGTTGCAGTTTGATGTTGTGACCAGATGATCTAAACTCCCCATATTATTTTCAAAGCATCCACATATTCCCCAAGTAGTAGCTGTCTTTTGCTGAAATCACTTGAGTTTCTACTTACAGAGATGGGGAGGCACACAGACAAACTCACTGTGCAAAATACCTATGGGGGCCGATGAAATCTAACCAGCCATGTAATCGGAAGATTTCTACCAGATGAATATTCACTTTTCCATCAATCTGTTGCTTCATCCCTCTCTTCCATATCACTGTTCCTCTGTCGTTCATTTCGGCCTCCATTTGCCTCCGTTCTTGCAGAAGCAGACGCTCTCACTTGCTAAAGTAAACATCACCAGATGGAAGGACTTATTCTGTGTGGGTGTATGTGGTGTGTATATGTACTGTTAGTCATCTTTTGCTGTCTTGCTTTCTATGTGTGTAATTATTTATTTTATTTTTTACTTATTCTGCACCATGCACATTCCTCTCCTTGGATTTCCTTCCTAAAAGCAAATATCCTTTTCCAATTTACACACAGATTCATACGAATGCACAAACACACACACACACACACACACACACACACACACACACACACACACACACACACACACACACACACACACACACTTTAATGGACCAAAGAGCTCCCATGTGTCCACAGGGGGAAAGCCAATCGTCCCATCGTGGTATTACTGCTGTATGAAAAATGTATGACAGGATATGATACAGAGCAGAAGCCATATATACACAGTTGTGAATTAATCATTTGATTTTAAGAGCTCTCAATAAGTCTGCCAGTGGCTTTAAACTCTTTTTATTAATATTTTCTCTTACTTTAACTCACTGTTTTTTTTTCCGTTTTTTTTTTGTCATCTTTGTCAAATGTTTCACTTTCTGTCTGCTCTTTTAAACACCAGCTATGATTAAATAAATACTGATCTAACCATTCTGCCCTACAAGAAGCCAGGCTGCCAGCTTCCGGTTTGAAATATCATCAATATTTAATTAAGTGATTATCTTTTTAGGACACAACGCAGATAAGAATTGGAAAGAGGCTTAAAAGTTGGCTGCAGTTAATGGATAATCCTCTTGTCAAAATAGCCACCCCTGCAGTGGTGTCACTGTCCACCCACCTGACCAAACTAAAGTCCTACAGATAATAATAACAATTAAAATAAATGATGGGACTGAAATGGCAATGGAAGGGGAATGGTTTTAGTGACCTTTTGTTCCTGGAAAGGGGGGAAGCTGTGCCTCTGCTACCTGTACAGACTTCCGCCTGCTCAGCTGTAAGAATGTATGAAGAAAATAAGATTTTATTTATTTATTTTAGAAAACAAATGCACTTTTTTGGTCATGGACTACAAGTCAAAATATCCAAATCTATGCCACATCCAGCCAGTCTTAACTTCAACTTTTCTTTTCATTAAATGCATAAAAATTACTTGAGATTTTTATGCATATTCTACAATTTTTAAAATTAATGGAAATGTCCTATTTTCTTCCACAACTGCAAGACTGTGATGGCTTTCAAGAGTGTGACAAAGACTTCATCACCACCACCTGCTTCTGCTTTGTATTTCACCCATAAATGATAGGACAACCCATTTGAGTTGTGTTCTTGATAAAGCCTACAGAAATTTTAACCCTAAGCCTCATGCCAGACTCAGTCAGTGGATGCTATTTAGCTGATGAGTGGGAGATAGAATATGAGTACATGTGAGAATGGATAGTAAATAGTCTAGTCGGAAAAAGCTGAGAATAAGGCACACAGAACCAGGACATTAAAGTGCAGCACAAGGACAATATCCTCTATAACCACTGAATACCTCTGAAAAGGGTAGTTTTGAGGCCCTGGTTGAGCTTTTGCTTGAATACCTTGAATATAGAAAAAAAAAAGGTTTTGAGCTCAAGGCTTCAAAAGTCTTAAGATTTCCAACTGACCTTCCGTTAAAAATCATAACATTTCTGAAAAATATACATCATGCAGACTCCATTAGAACTTCATCTCACCATACTCTAAAATATTGTCAATCAACACCATCAGTTATCTGTAGTAGAGACAAAGGGAGTGTTTGCAACAATAAGGCAAAGGCTAAACCTAAATTTTAAACACTGCTATAATAGGGAGCTATTCTCGAACCACTTTAAAAAATTTTAAGTCTCAAGTTAATTCTCTTTTGAGGTAGACTGTTGCCTATGAATGCTTCCTTATAGGTACAGCCAAAATAAAATTAATCCAGCTGGGATTTTAACACTAGAACTGCTACAACAACCACAACATCAGCAGTAATGGCTTGGACATTATTTCTCGAAGAAGTGAAGGTGTACATTTTCATCTATTCTTTTCAAATTTAAACTATGATTAGACAAAACAAGCATTTAAGATGAATTCTTAGGGCGTTTATTCGTTTTACTTATGATTTAGGTCATTTCATTCAACATTGTAAAATTAAAATATACATTAGGAAAAACTAATAAACACAGGGTACAACAAATAACATAATAGCGAAGATATCTAAAAAATTTTTAGTTATTATGGAAGAACATTATGAAACAATCAGCATACCTGCAGCCTCTCATTCAGCGTCCACACTCAAAACGAAATCTATGGTTTAACTTACGTTGAAACCAAAAACCTGTTTTAACCCTACATCGTAACCTTTGACATACCCTGACATACACCTTCTGAGAAATATAACTAAACGCTGGCTCTTTTGTGATCGACAAGTTCTGTACTGTTTATTTCTCATGTGCATTTCTAGCTTTTTTTCATGGCATAGAAGCAATAGTAATAGAGTAGATATGAGAACTCACAAATGTCAGCAGATTCCTGGAACAATATTACTACTGAAATGGATGTGAGGGAATAGACAAAGATGAGAAAAAACTTGAAGGACAAATAGGTTTGCCTCCAGAAAAATGGCATCACATACAAAACAACTGGACATGACCACATGGTAATTAACATATAACCACACACAAGCATAAATGTGGACAATGACATTGGCCACTTGCATAGGTCTCCCTGCAGAAGTCTAAATCAGACATCAATCTTCATCTTCACATCCTAAGCTCTCCTGCTCAGTGCTGAAACCCATTTGGCTATTCTGCATATGATTTCACTCTCTATTTGCTCTGATTAGTTCACCACATTCTGGACTCCCTTTTAAGTTCAGCTTTGGTTCCACCACAGCTCAGAACAGCCAGCAACCAGCCTGGACTCACACTCCCCGCTCTGCTATGACTCAAAATCCCATCCTTAGTCGAGCAGTAATTAATCGTCAATCATCTAATTCCAGTCCCCTATACATTTACTTACCTATCACATATACCTATACATTCAGGTCAAAGTGAGTATATACAATCTTGTTGCTAAGCAACTTGGCATGCGGCAGCAGTGGTTCTACATTAATTTCTATGAGTTCAAAATGACGTCTTCAGTAGTTCTAGGTAATCTTTTTTTCCTGTGTCTTTTTATTCTGCACATCCCAAAATTCAGTATTTGATTAGCAAAAGCATTTTAAGCAAGTCAGGAAATATGAGATGATCGGGGTTTTATTTTAGCTGACTTATACAATTTTTTAAAATGCCAAGAGGTTCAAATTGACCCCTTGGTGGTTCTACTGTGAATACCATGACTCTTTCAGAAGCAAACCACTAATGCTAGTGTTCAAAATCCAGTATCCAAGTTTAACCATTGCAGTCTTTTGTGGTGGTGCTGTTAGTCTCACAGTCAAACATGTGGTTCATCGCTGGGTAACATTACTCTCCTGGCATAACTACTGAACTTTTCCAGTTGATGATAGTCAACCAAAAGCAGCGGTGCACATTTTTCTTAACCGTTTGACAGATCCATCTGATATTCAAATTTGGCACACTGTGCAGTCTCCAAAAAATTCAGCGGTCTACATTTTTTTGACTAAAGTACTGTTTTAATGTTGACAGATACAAACAAACCACAACAAACATGATGAAAGTTATTTGGTCTTAGCTTTTGCTTCTCTATAATATTGGCGGGGTCAACACTTTCTGTGGCCATTCCCCTGCTAAACTGCATTAAGCTGCATTGCTTTAAAAGTCTCCACTGCTCGGGAAGCTCTTGTACAGTGGAGCGCCCATTAAGACACACAACTATTATATCTGTGTTGTTGTTGGAGGTGATAAATCAGTAGCTCTGAATAATTTACCAGCATGGAGGAGGAGTACGATAAGAGATTTAAAGGTACTACATTGAGAATGGAAAGCTCTCATTTTGTCTCTCTCACCCACTTTGTTCTTGCTCTTTTCCCTGATCAATTTCTATGCCCTCATATGTCTATGTATCGATTCTATTTTTCTCTCCAACTGGCTTTGGGAGGGAATCATACTGCTTAACCCCAAAACACATAAACGCACTAAGCCTTCTTTCTACAGTTTGTGAAAACATATAGTGTATCACCATAGGCAGAAATCTTAGTGAGCTATACTGTGATTTAGCATGTGGCAGACTTGTATCTTAATTTTGTTCTCAGGTGTTTTACAACTGATAAAGCTTTTTCTATGCATATGTATGTTTATTTTTAGGATCATCAGATGTTTTGGGAAAGACGAGGGTGAAATTTGCAGTAACCTCCGTATAAGTGCTTGCTTCCTATCTTAACCACACAAGGTCCGCTATTCCACACAGCATGTTTTTCTCTATTGTTTGTGTTCTGCCAAAACCTTGTGTTTCTCAAAGGTCAGCTTTTCAGCATCTGAATCTATAGTCTCAAATAGTCAGACCTTTGCCTACTGCTTACTCACAGTGCAATAGAAAGGTCTTGCTGGAGCTTTTCTTAAGACAGAATGAAGGTAAACTGGTGAAAACTGAAGGGTTTTCTTTATGTCATATACTTCACAATCCAGTGTTTAAATACCTGCTTCAAATGTTGTCATCACTCTTATAGATCCATGGTTTGTATGACACATACAATCTATTACAACAGTGACAATAGTGCCATAGTCTGGATTTTGTGGTTTGGTTATGGATTTAGTAATATTCAGGTCTAATTTTAGACTTTTATTTTGGAGCTTTGTTTTTCTGGTGAAAAATTTTTTTTTTTACTAATTTCTGGTGAAATTAGTAAAATAAAGACTTTATTTCATGACTAGGCAAATCAAAATGCTACAGTATCCTGTTGTGAATCTTGAGGTCAATGAGATACTTATTCAGTTGGAATTGGATAGAAATTGCCACTTCTGCAATTTAAAGCTTTGATTTGTAGTCACTGCACATGGGTGTTTCCCAGTAATATGCCAGAGCATAATATTTACACTGAATGCTGGGGATAAAAGTCAGGAGAAAAACATTCATTATGCTACTCGTTATGTTACTTTCATGTTACTCTGCAAAATGATCTGAAACACATTGTCTCATAATTACCAATTAACAATATAAACCTACAGGATATAGAAATCTGCTGATTGTAGCGGGAGTGCAAGAACTGATAAGTGGGATCGATGGGCAGGCCGACTAATTATTCCAAGGAATTGGACTGACGGGAACCGGTTTTCTACAAGAACCGGTTCTCGATTCCCATCCCTAGATTTATGGTAGGACTGATTTCAGCATTTGGTGTTAGTAAACTTATAATGTCTTAAAGTTGCGTCCTATGTGAATTTATTATTATGAGGTCATTAAGACTTTTAGCCAGTATATAAAAATTATTATTCACAGATGTTACTGTTTTATTGTTAGCAGGTTTTTATAGTGTTCCCATTGCTATACTGTTACGATGTGGTTTTGCCTTACAGACATGCTCTCGTTTGAATATTATAACCCAATTTATGTGCTTACTTAAATATTACATTTGTAATTAAGTAGTAATAACTTGCTATTGCTATGTTAATACTTCCTGTTTCAGCTTATTACACCACTATTATTATATTATTACTAAGCTGCAGTGTTAGATTAAGAAATAAATGCTAATATTTAAACAGCATTTTTTTTTGATGATATAGGATTAGTCAGAATGACATATTGGAGTAATATTTTGTTGTTTGTTTGCAGTTGGAACAAAATCAATCTGGCTATAATTATTAAACAAACACACCAAAAATTATTTTGTAAACTGAAGTAAAAGTAAGCTTTCATGTATTTGATCCTAATAGATTCAACATACAATAAAATGCATGTTGTCCATCGCTGTTAGGAATTCAAGATACAGACTCAAATAAAGTGTAAAAATAAAAGTAAAATAAGGGTTGAATGTTTCAGCTGTCGAACCAGCATGTTTAATTTATGTGGGTTAATAAGACCAATCTCTGAATTTAGAAGTCTTCAGTCATCTAATCAAAACACTTGGTTCATAGCGCCGTGTTCTTATTTAAAAACATAACAACCAATTAGCTTCAGCAAACTTCATTGCAAGTAATTAGCTGTGAAAAGGACAGTGTTAATTACAGTTATGATCGCTTATCATGTCAGATTTTATTTTATTTTTTGAAAGCCCACAAATGATTTTTTTTTCCACGCATGGCTTACAAAAAAGAAAAAAAAAGGTAACATTTCAGTTACCTTACCTTTGGGGTAGATTTTTAAGGATACTTTAGATATTTAATCTGGAAACGGTTTTATCTGATGACTGAGTTCTGTGTAGCAGAGTGGATAAATTGGGGTCATTCCTGCTATAAATATACAAAGGTATCTGATAAATTGGATTTGTAAGTTTCTGGGGCATATGGTGTTCTATCACATGCACGAAACTTCAGATTAGATCTGTTTAAACATTCACGTCTGTGTGGTTGCTTTTACCAGGGAATCAAACTAAATTTGTTCATGTAGCTCTAAATAGCTTACAAGATCTGATTTGCTTCATTTTAACCAGGACCAAATTTCTGTACTGAAAATCTTGATTCAGTTGCCAACAGTAAACACTTACAACTCTTTGCTGCCTAGTTGATTGTATCATGACTATCACATGGCTCTTTGCCTCTTCAGTAATAGTATATGGGTTTGACTTTTGACTACGATGACCTGGATGACTGAGAACCTTCACAGACATACTGTATATGGGTTTCTAACACAAGATTTACTACAGAATAAAGTCTGAAAAGATCAAATTGCCACCTTTATTTGTCGATTATAAATAACATTATTGGTCAACCAATACAATTCACCTTGTCACATATGGTCACGTACTGAAAAGTGTCATCAATAATAACATAAAAACACAAAGGAGTAAAAACAACCACTTTAATCTGCTACGTGAAACAAAAGTCCTGATATACTGCCAGGTAAATGACTTGTGCTCACTGAACTGTTAGCTAGAAGGGTATCAGATGTGGAAGAGCAGGACCCTTCTGTTTCTTGGCACTCTAAAATCAAAAAGCAGCACACCCAAGTCTGCTGACAAGCAAGTGCACTACATTTGTTGACATGGAAATAGAGATACACAACTCTAGTATCTGCAAACTTATGTCTCAAAGTTACTCAGGCATGAGTCTGCAAATGCTTTTGTGTAATGAAGCAGAAACTTTAATAAGGACTTTACAAGGCAGCGATTTGATTCTCTTTCTCTTCCTCACGCTGTCTCTCTCACTCATGCATACCTGCACACACCATTTAATTTAAATCCCACCCAGGTTGAGCGGTCAAGTGAGTGAGGAAAGAGTAGCATGTAATGAATATTGGGACATACTGTACATTAGCCGTCACAATGAGGTGTCCATGTCAACATTTTCATCTTCTTGCTTGCTTTTCTTTGCACTCCCTTTGAGCTGTTACTACCTACTCTACTACTCCCGTGCTTACACTCAGACTGCTGTAGACATGAGAGGACAAGATGAGAGTGACAGAGAAACACAGTTTTAAACAGATAAGTGTACAAGGAAAAATAAGGCAAAACCTAAAATCAGGTAATCATGGAAGTATTATGAATGACCAATAACAGTATTACAACTTGAATTTTTATCACTTATTCAGTTCTTTAAAGTAACATTTACAAACAGAGATGTTTGTAAATGTTTGATTCCGTACATTCGATGGATTGTGTTGTGGACATTTCACTTACTTTCTACTGAAAAAATTGCTCATATGAAAACTGCTGACAGCATGATTTTAGCCTATATAAATATGGAAATATATGTTGGTTGTGAAATTTGTAATGTCATTTGTCAGTGCTGTACACGCAGCAACAAAATTCTATTGTTGTATTGTGGTAACAAAGGAATTCGTACCTGGGTAATTAGACTTTCTTAAGTAAGTATTATTTATATATATATATCTATATATAGCTCTAATGTAGCTTCTACATTACATATATATATATATATATATATATATATATATATATATAATTTAACTTTGTTATTATATGATATTCAGAAGGTGTTCTTCCTCTGGGTCACCATGTGCAGACTACACTCACTTGGTGAGCATATGAGAGCCACACAGAGAGTGAGAGTGTGAGGAGAAAAAGGGACCCTTGGTGAGGATTGTAACCACAGCAGGGGTACTTGTCTGCCATCTCTCACTGTGACAACCTATAAGAGAGATCAGGGGAGGTGGAGGGGGAGAAACCAAGAAATGCAGGGGTGGAGGGAGCCATGGAGGAGAGCTTTTTCTTGAAGCTCAGTGAAGCGTTGATGTTTTCTCTGTCCAGCTGAGAGCAAAGAGATAGAGAACCTATCTGCTGTACCAGGGGGTCTTCAGAGAAACACATGCAGGAGAAACAAACAAAGGACAGAGAGATGGTGAGTAAGGCTGAAGTAAGGAGGGAGAGTAAGATATTGATGTGAAGATAAAGGCAGATAGAAGCAGGAGGGATTAGGAGAAGACATCTGTGATAATAACTGTTATCATCATCACTGTTTTGTTCTCCTGTTACAGTGGGGGTGCCATTGGTCAGGTAGATCACCGTTGAATCAGCATGTGGGATATTTATGTAGAATTCTGCAGTTGGCTGAGATCACAAACTGCTTTAGATTTAGACATTAAGTACAATTGCATGAAGCATCAAATTTGACCTACAATATTTTAACATATTATTAATATACTCAGAGCGGTTTCTTTTATTTGCTTTCTTTGCTAAAATATTTGGCCTTTATGCCCATTACCCTCTCGACTGTGCAATGTGACTTGATATCATTTGCATGTAACTCAGTCCACTTCATTTTTTTTTATGCAGCACCAAATGACTACAACAGTTGCCACAAGGTACTTTATATTGTAAGTTAAAGACACTACAATAATATAGAGAAAACCCCTAAACAATTAGATGACCCTCTATGGTGAAAGTGCTTTTAACAGGAAGACACCTCTGGCAGAAACAGGCTCAGGTGGGGGCATCCATCTACTATGAGCAGCTGGGGAGAGGGGAGGAAGACACGACAAAGATATGCCGTGTGACAGTGACAGTGTGGTTTGCATTGCTAGCCGTATTTGTTGTTGTCACAAGGTGGACTTCCATGGACAGGATTTCTAGTCACACTCAAATGTTACAGTATCTCCAGTTTGATGGCCTCAGGATCACCCTCTGTGTTTTTAGGATTAAATGGATTTTGTGGGGTTTTTTTTGGCCTCATCAATTGATGACAAGTGTGAGGTAGTGGGAATAAAAATTAGCACCACTGAGTTTAAGGCCATGGTTCTCAGCTGTGGAATGGTAGAGTGCCCACTCAGGGTTGGGCAGAAGTTAATGCCCCAAAGAGTTTAAGTATCTCAGTGTCTTATTCATAAGTGAGGGGATACTAAAGTACTTTTGTAACATAAAACTTTGTGTTTTTTAATGACAAAGACTGGGTGATGGCATCAAAGATGTGTTATTTGCTTAACATTTACTTTGCCATTTTGTTCTCTATGGAGCTACTGAGGCGCATTTATTTAAAAAAAATATCAGAAAACAATTCAGGCAGTGGTTGTACAGTATCTAATGTCACTGAGAAAAAGTTCACCACACTGTTCATTTCCTGTTTCCAACCAACAGTCAATACTGTTGATTTTTAAAGTATGACCACAATTGTTCTCTGGTCTTGTTTATTATTGTAACTGTAATTACTAAGTTTCCTTAACCTTAACAAAGGATCGGCCTAAACCCCAACCTTTCAAAACAAGACTTTTGACCAAACAGTTTGTGTGCTTACCCACAAGTTAGCCATAACATCATGTCATCACAAAACTGACATTTTTTTTTAATTGTAATAGATAAATCATGTGAGCTTTAGATGAAAAACGTTGCATCTGTGTTGTGCAAGAATGAAATAAATCAATAAAAAGAACAGAAAGTTAAACTCGCCTTCAGAATGAAACAAAGAGGTGCTTTCTGACATGAGTATCAGCTTGTCTTCCACACCATTTTAAACTACTGTACAACTATGCCTTGACCCGAGCCATCCACCCACTCTGACGGTTTTCCCACTCCCTACTTTCAGATCACATTACCTCCTAACGGTCATGATTCTAATCGTCAGAGGAGGGGTTTTCCTGTTCAGTGACTGATTATGTCTTGAGTTTTTTATAATGATAGTCTAACATATACTCACTGTTGAACAGCAAGCATTTTCAGAATGTCTATAAATATAAACACAATTGCTGAAGAACAAGACATTCTCAGTGCGTCTGACTGTGGTGATAACACAAGGGTCTATGAAAGATATCCATCTGGCCTGGGAATGCCCCGGGATCCCGTGGGATGAGCTTGAAGAATTGGCTTGGAAATGGGACACCTGACTGTCTTTGCTTTAAATATTCTGTAACGCTTGTGATTAAGCAGCAGAGGATGTACACTAAACAGCCCACCCTTTTGCAACAATGTGTATGTAGTAGTGTGCGTCATAGTGACATCCACATGATTCCCAGAATTGAAGCTTACAAGGACAGTCCATTTTTAGCGATGAACAAGGTACTATTGCTTTCATCTACCCCAGTAAACACCAGTATGTGGGCCCCACATGGGCTATGGGGGTTCCAAGTGGGGATGGGCTTACAATGGGCATCCAATCTGGGACCCACCTGGGTTAGCCAAGTAGGACCCACTTGAGCCAGCCCAGATGGGCTATATTCTATGGGCACCATATGGGTAACATATGGGAAGTTGCATGAACAGGCAACTGAGTTTAACGATCTTAGTTAAGTATAATTATTAGTCATGTGTAAGTATAAACATGAATTAAGATGAAATAACTGATAATAAATTATGCCAGAGGCAGCATATGTATATTTAATTAATAACAAAATATACATATAAAATATATTAATATAAGTGAAACACAAAGAACAGATGCGACTTAAAATTGTAAGACGCTTAATAAAATAAAACAAATGGTTTTACATTTGAGTGGGAAAAAAATTTCACTCCATGTAGGAGTGCTTTTCGAAATCTCGCGTTATTTCATGAAATATCACGAGGTTTTCTCAAACTCATCCCCCCATTCTGGAGCATTCTTCATTTCGCACCCTTGGACAAAGCTGACAGTTAAGCTGGCAATTTTTGGATTAAGTTCATCTTTGAGCTATGGACTTATTTTGAATCCCTAAGTATAAATGAAATGTTTACAAAGTTATGATGCTGCAAAGTAATGTATGGCACAAGTGCTGGCGAACTTTTTCCTAGCACTCAGGCAAGGCTAAGCTAGTTTAAATTTTTAGGTAATGTTGGATTTAGCCAATTTTCACAGTTTGAAAGCATTTTCTGGTGTCCTGTATACTGCTTAACTAGCACCAAAATTAATTACTGCGTGTACTTAACATCAAGTTGTACTTAAACATTATCTTGGTTTTTCTCTATGATTAGTATTAATAAAGGACTGTATTAGACTAATTTAACAAAGTTCTAGTTTTTTAGGAGGAATATGGAGGGTATTTTCACTATCAGAGCAACCAAAATTGCTTTGGTGTTGTCTTTATTAGCTTCATTCCTCACGGCTAAGTGAGGAGGGTAGGCCATGAGCAACTAGTCCCCAGCTTTTGCCCCTGTGTCAGGAGCATGCACAGCAGTCAGAGAGGCAGATCAGTGAGCACTCTATTTCTGTAGAAGACATAATCATCATTTTTCTTGCCATTGTTCTCATTTTTCCAGAAAAAGCAAAAAAGAAAATATAGGTATTCTTGATTTGTTTGGGGTTTTTTTTTTATACACACTTTAGTATGCAACTTTATATGTGTAGTTGTTTTAGTGAGAACTTCATCAGAAATACTGTACTGACTCAAGAATCTGCCTCTTACTGTTGTGCAAGCTCTGTACATGAGGGAAACTGAATATTTAAGCAGAACTGGTCGGTCTTGTTAGGGCCACAGTGCCAACTCCTTTTACTATGATTGCTGTGGCCCTCCTTTTTTCCTTTTTGTAATGTATATTTGGCTAGAATCTACACATTTATTTATTTATAAAAAAGAAAAGCAATTGCTCTTTGGATGTGGTCCTAAAGATCTGTGATCTTTAAGTGTTTGTCTGATGCCTTATTTGTGCATGCGCACTGTTA
This sequence comes from Aulonocara sp. 'chitande type north' Nkhata Bay, assembly GCF_057382095.1. Classification (NCBI taxonomy): domain Eukaryota; kingdom Metazoa; phylum Chordata; class Actinopteri; order Cichliformes; family Cichlidae; genus Aulonocara; species Aulonocara sp. 'chitande type north' Nkhata Bay. The sequence continues at coordinate 15,792,211 of NC_141356.1, read as the reverse complement.
TTTTAATTTGTTTCATTATGGCTTAAATTTGTTTGAATTTTGTGCATGCTCCTTTATCAGCCTTCCTGCATGGACAGCTTGTGTGGTTATTGGCCAGGAGGGTTTGCAATTATCTCAAAACTTGAGATGTTTGTTGTTTTGATTATGACTATGGCTACTTATAAATTGCATAGTCACACATATTATTACAATAATATGTTATTAATATCTGTATATTGGTTTGATTTTGCTGTTGGACAGTGGAGTGAATAGTAGCAAGGGTTATGTGTGATTTCTTTCTTTCTTTATTTTTACAGACTTTGACATAAGAAGCAGTGTATATTTCAAAATTCATTTCTATTTAAAATTTGATGCATGCCAGAAATATACTAGTAGGAATCTTTTTTTGAGTTTGTAACAATTAGAATTGTTACTTTATAAAGTGATGTCAGGGTCTTTTATTGTAATACAACAGCTTTTAAGGCTGGTGTAAGCATCACAGCAGATGTCTTTATGCCAAAGTAACTGAGGATAAAACACAGAAAAAAGGAGATTTTCCTGGAGTGGCTTTTTAAATCAGATAGCCTTAGAAATATTCTGCAGTTGAACAAAAACTGAAGAAAACCATGAATCAATATATGAACATTACCTGATGCTGCTGAAGTAAAGCAGAGCAAAGTTACAGAAATTTTTTTTAGAGGTTTTAATAGTGAACAAGGTGAGTTTTTTGCAATTTGGCACAAAAAACAACTGACAACAGCGCTAAGCACAACTGTACACTGATGTATAATAAGCAAGGGAATAATGTGGAAAACATATTTCAGATGGGGAAACTTTTCTTGAAGTATACTACGAGAGAGCTGTGCAAGAAGTATGATGTTTTGTTTTTTTGTTTTGTTTTTTTTTCAATCGTGGTGGAAACAAGACAGGAAGAGGGAATTAATGACAGTATTTATCAAATGTGAAGCGTAGTTTGGATCTTCTTTTGCTGCTGGTTCAGTTAATTTTTAATTTTGATTGGAGAGTGATGAAACCTGGAGCTTCAGAATCTGTGAGCTGTCTTTCAGAAAGCAATGGAGCAATCTCAGAGGACAAAGAGCTCAGAAAGTTGTTGAACATTTTAGTTTCGTTTCACAGTAAAATGAGTCAGAGCATCATCAGGACTTAATATTGTACTCTGATTCTTTTGAGAATAAAACACTTGAGGAAGAGCACTACGATTGCGATGAACATGCTAAAGATTATGTTATCATGAAATTTATGTTGACTAAAGGACTGATGAAACTTTGTGCTATGGCCAACAAAGAGCACCAGGTTGGGGTGTCACTTTGAACGAGCTGGGTGTGGGATATGGGGGTAATGCGCAAGCTTATTTATCTTTGGTTAAAAAGTCCCCGAAAATGCAGACAGTCTATGCAAATTCTAACTGATTTCAGCATTCATGGTTTCTGTCAGGCAATATCTTCCTTAAAGTTTTGCAAGAAAACCAAGGTCTCTCATTGAAATTAGCACGTAGAAAGCAACTGAATTGAGACAAGTTTTGCTTTACACAAGCCCAGTTCTACTGAATAATATACCAAGCCAAATGTATAGATACTTTATACTGTTATCTGTATCTACAAGAATTCTTCTAAGTCCTGATTTGTATATTGATAACTGACTGTGATTATGCAGAGGATGTTTTGAAGCAGTTTGTGAAAGATTTTGCTTTGATTTATGGTCTTGACTTTGTTGGTTATAATATACATTCTTTAATACACCTAGCTCAAGATGTACGGAAGTTTGGCCCTTTAGACAGCATTTCCTGCTTCCCATTAGAAACCTTCCTTGGTGGAATTTATTTGGATTCTGGAAGCAGATTGGGAAAGGGAAGCGGAAAAGGAGGTAATTGTGTTGAAAACACCTTAAAAGCAAAAATTTATTGAGATTATAAGAAGAAAAAAAACCTGACAGTTTCTTTAGCAGACCCTTGCTGCTCATCAGGTTCAGATATGATTTCAAAATAGCGCTTTATAACTTGTTGACTTTTAAAAAATTGTTTTAGACTTTTTTTTTGATGCCATTATATACATTAATGTTTTTAGTTTGTAGGACTAACCAGTACCCTAAATTATGTGTTTGGATTATTATTTATTTGTGTGTGTATGTTTGTTGTATTTTGTTTGTTTGTTTGTTTTAAGGCCAGTGATCCCGTCGAGCTCTGATGAGGATTGGGACAACACTGCGGAACAGCCAGAGACCTCACCACCATCAGCAATGGAGAATAGACATTCAAGTGAAACTCACTTCCTGAACATCACTCATCCATTTGTTCAGCCGCTACAACCCTCAACTCCTTCACCTGTGGTTTCACAACCAGTTCCAAGACAACTTCTACAAGCCACCAATACGAGCATGTTTGTACGTGTTCTAACCCTCCTGGAAGACATTAAGGACACTCAGAGGGTCCACAGTCGAATGCTACAGTCTCTCCTTACACAACGTGATGGACCAGTTGCTGCAGTATTACCCGAGGGTGCTGTATTTCCCATCCGGACAGTAGCAGATGTGGCAGCACTGGAGCAAAAACTGGCAGACCCTGTCTTCCTAAAAGAAGTGGTAAATAATAATGATGTAATAACAATATTCAATGATTAATGCCTCAATCAGTCTGTGTTTCATGCTAGCAGTTATGATCAAGGAAAGTTGCTGTTTGTTCGAACATGGTCAGTGCAATGAAGGAGTGGGAGGAGAGCTGAACAAAAGTTGCTATTTTTGTTAATAAAATAACTTCTCCAAACATTACCTAGTTATAAGTTGTGCCATGCCAAACCCAAAACTTAAGAAATTACTTTTGGTGAATCATTTAGCTCTTTGCATTCACATCAGACAGTGTTTGACTTTGACACCTAACTCTTTCTCAGTCAATTAGCATCAATATTATAGAGCCTAATTACTGTGTAGCTGTGCTTGCTTTCTTTTAGGTGTGACTGATGGTACTACTGTCAGTAAAATTATTGTCCTTGCGTGTCCTAAGGTTTCTGTTGTGGCAGAGATCAGAGGGAGCACTGTTGATGAAGCCACAAGAAGAATGATGGCCTTCATTATGGACAATGCTCTTTCCAGGCAATATAACTTCGTTGGGTGCCATGGAAAGCGGGAATTTCGAGGGCTTAAAGTTTTTGAAGTGCTATATGGTAAGTTCATTAGTTGTAAGATATTTTGTTGATGTTTGAATAACGGATGCTCACTACAGCTGCAGTCATTCAGAATCAACTTTTCTCTCCACCATTGTGAGCGGCTAGCTTCGCAATAACAGAAGTTTGACTTGATTGACGCGGGAATGTTCCCAGTTAGCCTAGCAGTCAGCAAGGAGGCTTCAGCGGTGCATTATGGGATCTGTAGTTTGTATATTATTAGCGCCTCATATCGCCGGGCCATGCATAACAATAATAGTACATCTATATAAAATGATCTTGCGGGCCGGATATAAATGTATGCCGGGCCGGATGTGGCCCGCAGGCCTTGACTTTGACACATGGTTTAGATAGACTGTACAAATTGTGGAGATGAAACCATCAGCTCATGTTGTTCTGGAGGTTGGTGGCTGCTGGCAGGAATGACCACGTTTCTTTCTGGCTTGTAGCATACTTGAAGAAGTCTCTCACTAAACAGTTTTTTGGTTGCTCACAGAATGTGAATAAGCTCCAGGAACTCCAGAGCCAGCCTCTATTTTTTCCAGTGTAATTAGTAACACACTGATTTATCTGATGGCCCTATTTTTGATTTACATGAAAATTATTGGCGCCCGCCTGGCACACACCTCAAGAAGTGGAATCTGTTTTCTCCTTGGTAGATGTAGCCCTTGTTACATTTTACTATTTTGTTTTGTGTTCATTATGAGGTGCTGTACCATGCAAAAAACTGGTTAACCACTTGCCTGTTCTAAGCTCTGTGCCAATCACTGAGACAGCCCACAACACCAGTTATCATTGTAACTATGTAGACATCTTTTAAACATTTGTCTTAAATGTTTTAAGGTAAAATATTTCACATTAATTTAATTTTTGAGTGCCTACTTGGTAAATCATTTTGTAAATAGCTTTTCTGTTTCCATGAATACTCATGGTCTTCAAAGAGTTCAATGTAGGAGGTCAAACAACTTGAACAGCACAACCTCCAAAACAACTTCAGTACTATCGCAAATCTGATTTTGTTTGTGAAAATGCACTAATTTCTTTTTTTTTTTTATTTCTTTCAGGACCAATGGATTGGTGAATGAGTGAGAAGCTGTGGTTTGCTGCATTTGTTTTTCCTTTAAACTGTATAACATTTATTTGTTATTGTTTTGTGTATACTGTGGACATTTTTGTCAACATGTTCTCCACACAAAAAATGTATTATATAAAAAAGCATACTGTTTTAAAATTTCATAGTAATCAGTATTAATAAAAAAGATAAACTGGCTTTGTTGTACAGGTGATTTAAATTATAGCTTACTTACATTATCCAAAATTCCATCTGGGCAAACACACTTGGGGCCACCATGGAAACTGAGGACAAAAATAGCTGGGTCTCAGGTTGGTAACCCAAGTGGGCCCCAAGTATCAGACCTGCTTCTATCCATCTGGGCCCCATACTCATTCATTGTCTGGGGCTGATTTGGGACCCATCATTAACCCATCTGGGCAAACACATTTGGGGCCATCATGGAAACTGAGGACAAAAGTAGCTGGGTGCCAGGTGGGTAACCCAAGTGGGCCCCAACCATCAGACCCGCTTCTACCCATCTGGGCCCCATACTCATTTGTTGGCTGGGCCTGATTTGGGGCCCATCCGGGTCCCATCAATAATCCATCTGGGCAAACACATTTGGGGCCACCATGGAAACTGAGGACAAAATTAGCTGGGTCCTAGGTGGGTACCCCAAGTGGGCCCCAAATATCAGATCTGCTTCTACCCATCTGGGCCCCACATATTTTTTTCAACTGGGCCTGATTTGGGGCTTATCTGGGACCCAGCATAAACCCATCTAGGAAAACACATTTGGGGCCACCATGGAAACTGAGGACAAAATTAGCTGGACCCCAGTTGGGTTTCCCAAGTGGGCCCCAAATATTAGCCCTGCTGCTCCCTATTTGGGCCCCACATATGTGTGTTGACTGGGACCACATGTTTTTAAATTGCAGCTTATTGGTGAAAACATAATTGAATTCATTTTATTTCAATTCAAGTTATTTGTATAGCCCAGTATTACTTGTAGAACTTCAAAGGGCTTCGCGGGCATAAAAAACCTGATAATCCATATATAAAAATAAATTATACATAAAATCCTTTAAAATGCAAACAAGGAAATATGGAGAAAGAAAGCAAACTTGGAAGTAACAGAAGCAGAAGGCTGATATGATACTGATAAAGATCAAAATTTACATTGCTCTGTTTCTACCATGTTTCTACTAAATGTGGCTTAATCCACAGACAACTATTGTAGCAAAGTGGCATTATTATTAAGTGAAAACAGTAATTAAATGCCAGATTAAAAAGGTGTGTATTTAAGAGTTTTGTGACATTTTCAGTAGACTTTGATTATTTGAAAACTCTATATTTAGACATTTTAAACTCTTCCACAGATTGACGGTATGAACAGCAAAAGCTGCATCCTCAGTTTTTCTATCCAAGACACATTTGATATCTGACAGTTTGGCAGTAGAGGATCTAAGAATGGGACATAAAGCGTAAGGTGGAACGTGAAGTTACAGACGGTAAAAAGTTTTAGATGTTCGTTAAGTTTTTAAGAAATTGCGGTCACCCAGTACAAGAGAAGCATAATTTCGAATCTAGGGCCTTTCTGTGTGGACTGTGCCTGTTGTCCCTGTGTCTGTACGGGTTCTCTCCAGGCACTTTCTCCAAATACATGCAGTTAATGGGGTTAGATTAAACTGACCATAGGTGGGAACATGAGTGTGAATGGTTGTCTCTGTGTTAGGGTTTACCTCACCTGCCTTATGGCAGCTAGTATAGGCTCCAGGCTTCCACAAACTGGAGGGGTGAAATGTATGGCCAGATGGATGGCTTTTGTTAGTGTTTGCTAAGCTACTCAGTGATCCAGACTGCAAATGAGGATTTCATAATCAATTGTGTTAAAAGCTACACTACCCATATGGAAAAGATATATATAAATCTTATAAAGTTTGTATCTGTCTTGTGTGAAACTTGTATGAAAAGCATATAAGTGTGAAAACAGATATAAGATCCCTTGAAAAATTATATAATGAAACTTGTATGTTTTGGATACTTACTAAAACAATGTATGAAAGTAATGCTAAAGTGGCCACTTTCATGAGTAATCACATATAAGTTTTTACTATTTCTTTTCCGTATGGGTAAAGTCACATATGAGGGCAGCAGTCATATACCTTTAAAGCCCGAACCATGAAATAATTTCCAGAAAATTCAGACTTTTTGAAAATGGAGAGTTTATTGAAACCATGCAATGTTAATTTCCTTAAATGACTTTTGAATTTCTATCATATTTGCTGAATCTGGCATTTTTAAAAATAGCTTAAAAATGTGTCTTCAACATTGAAGATACCATGGGACAAGGAAATATTTAAAATTGTTTCTCCTGATCTCAAATTTTAGTTATCCCCCCCCCCCCCCCCCCCATTTTTAGTTATTTTTTTCTACGTATAGTCACAAATTGTGAACAGTTGATTCTACTGAGGCAACTTGGGTCCTGCTGTGTGGGAGCATGTGTGTCTGCACGTGCATATGAGTGTGTTGCAAATTAATGTATGTTGTGGACCATCCTATTATTAAAACTCGGCCCTGAAAATCTTAGAAATATGGTATCTAATCAGATTCTTACTCTGGATGGCATTACCTTGGCCTCCAGTAACGCTGTGAGGAACCTTGGAGTCATTTTTGACCAGGACATGTCCTTCAACGCACATATTAAACAAATATGTAAGACTGCTTTCTTCCATTTGCGCAACATCTCTAAAATTAGAAATATCCTGTCTCAGAGTGACGCTGAAAAACTAGTTCATGCATTTATTACTTCCAGGCTGGACTACTGTAATTCATTATTATCAGGATGTCCAAAAAACTCACTGAAAAGCCTTCAGCTAATCCAAAATGCTGCAGCAAGAGTCCTGACAGGGACTAGAAAGAGAGAGCATATTTCTCCTGTTTTGGCTTCCCTTCATTGGCTTCCTGTTAAATCCAGAATTGAATTCAAAATCCTGCTCCTCACATACAAGGTCTTAAATAATCAGGCCCCATCTTATCTTAATGACCTTGTAGTACCATATCACCCTATTAGAGCGCTCCGCTCTCGCTCTGCAGGCCTACTTGTTGTTCCTAGAGTATTTAAAAGTAGAATGGGAGGGAGAGCCTTCAGTTTTCAGGCCCCTCTTCTGTGGAACCAGCTTCCAGTTTGGATTCGGGAGACAGACACTATCTCTACTTTTAAGATTAGGCTTAAAACTTTCCTTTTTTCTAAAGCATATAGTTAGGGCTGGACCAGGTGACCCTGAATCCTCCCTTTGTTATGCTGCAATAGATGTAGGCTGCCGGGGGATTCCCATGATGCATTGAGTTTTTCCTTTCCAGTCACCTTTCTCACTCACTATGTATTAATAGACCTCTCTGCATTGAATCATATCTGTTATTAACCTCTGTCTCTCTTCCACAGCATGTCTTTATCCTGTCTTCCTTCTCTCACCCCAACCGGTCGCAGCAGATGGCCGCCCCTCCCTGAGCCTGGTTCTGCCGGAGGTTTCTTCCTGTTAAAAGGGAGTTTTTCCTTCCCACTGTCGCCAAAGTGCTTGCTCATAGGGGGTCATATGATTGTTGGGTTTTTCTCTGTATCTATGAAGCGCCTTGAGGCGACTTTTGTTGTGATTTGGCGCTATATAAATAAAATTGAATTGAATTGAATTAAAACATGGAGATTACACATCATGAATGGGCCTTCTATTCTTCATTTTAAAAATTAATGAAGGGTAGGGAAGAAGGGAGCAGAGAACAGGAGGACGGTGGGTGGCTTGAGAGAAGCTCTGAAGAGGCGAGAGCAGAGGAAAGGACAGAGGCTTAGGCTTTAAACACAGTACGTAGAAGCTACATTAGAGCTATCAATAAATCAAGAAATAAGAGAGTAGTTTAGAAGTCAAGGAAAAGAGGTACGTGCTACATCTCTTTCGCAGAGCTTGTCACCATATTCTTTTGCATCTTAAAATAACTGTCATTCCAGTGAACCGAACACTGTTTTTTTTTTCCATAATTGCCTTTTTTGTTTAATGATGTCATGAACCGTAGTCATACACCATAAATATGATTGCATATTTGCCATTAAAAATAATTTAACATGGAAAAATATTATATTGTTGCAACTAATTAGATTCCAACAACCTTGTAATGCTTGGGTGGAACCACATTTAATAATGAATGCTTCCTGCTTTGTTTTAGATGGTCTTAATTATTTATCTAATTTTCCAAAGGAAAGCATTCTCACGGTTAAATGCTTCAGTTTCATATGATGAGTTTTCACGTGACCATTCAATGATTATTTAAAGTGTATCTGTAGTTAACAAAAAACAATACTTGCATTAGAAAATCAATATTTTTATGAATATAATGTCATCATTACAGATAATGTGTAAAACAGTGCCTTAACTTCCTGCACTGTTTTATATGATAGCTGTATATCCGATTTATTGCTAGCTAACCTCATACTGCTTGGATAAAATGTAGCTAACTCTACTACATTTACTTTGAGTTTAGTGATTCTATTTTTAACATTTTAGGATCAAACCTATGGACAGAATTTCTAGGCGCAGCCAAGTGGCGGACGGCTTTCGCTTTGGTGGCCTCAGAATCTCATCTCTGATTTTTGCAGATGATGTGGTTCTGTTGGCTTCATTGGGTGAGGGCTTCCAGCTCGCACTGGAACGGTTCGCAGCCGAGTGTGAAGCAGCGGGAATGAGGATCAGCACCTCCAAATCTGAGGCCATGGTTCTCAGCCGGAAAAGGGTGGAGTGCCCACTCCGGGTCGGGGATGAGTTCCTGCCCCAAGTGGAGGAGTTCAAGTATCTCGGGGTCTTGTTCGCAAGTGATGGGAGAAGGGAGCCGGAGATCGACAGACGGATTGGGGCTGCAGCTGCAGTAATGCGGACGCTGCACCGGTCCGTCGTGGTGAAGAGGGAGCTGAGTGTAAAAGCGAAGCTCTCAATTTACCGGTCGATCTATGTCCCTACCCTCACCTATGGCCACGAGCTGTTGGTAGTGACCGAAAGAACGAGATCGCGGATACAAGCGGCAGAAATGAGCTTCCTCCGAAGGGTGGCTGGCCTCTCCCTTAGAGATAGGGTGAGAAGTTCGGCCATCCGGGAGGGGCTCAGAGTAGAGCAGCTGCTGCTCCACATCGAAAGGAGCCAGCTGAGGTGGTTCGGGCATCTGACAAGGATGCCCCCTGGGCGCCTCCTGGGTGAGGTGTTCCAGGCATGTCCCACCGGGAGGAGGCCCCGGGGCAGACCCAGGACACGCTGGAGAGATTATATCTCTCGGCTGGCCTGGGAACGCCTTTGTCATGGTCCTGGGTCATTTTGGCCCAGCGTTTTGTGTTTCCTTGAAGTTCATTTTTGTGCTTTGTGTTTATTCTGATTTTGTATTGGTTTAGGGTTGAACCTGTAGTTTGGTGTGTGTATTCAGCCCTACCTGTGTCTGTCCTTGGTGCTCTGTTCATGTCCCCGTGTTGTGTTGTAAATCAGTCTGTGTGTTCCTGCTTTACTTTGAAGGCTCATGTTCTGGATTTCCTATTCTATTTTGAAGGTCTGTGTCTGTTGTCATTGTGTTCAGCTTGTGTCCTCCGGTCCTCATGTGTATTAGGTTCAGCTGTTCTTCCCTCCTGTGTGTGATTACCTGATTACCTTGTGTGTGTATATTTAGTGGGTGTCGGTCTGTGTTCATTGTCGGCTCGTCTGCGTTCATCCATGTATCACTGCGTTAATCTACATTCATCTGCGTTCTATGGTGTTCCTGTCTCTGCGTCTCTCTGCCCCGCACCCCTTTTGTATGGTCTCAGGTTTGTCATTTAGTTCTCCCAGTTTAGGTTTCTTCAGTTGTTTTGTCATGCCTCACTGCCTGTTTCTGCCATTGTCACTTTGTAAATAAACATCACTCGTATCATCAGTCACTGCTGCATTTTGGGTCCTCCCTTTCCTCCACACCACACGGCTCACTCCGCCAGCCGTGACAGTACGAGCCGACCAAACATGGACCCAGCAGCTTTGTCTGGAGAGAGCGACCTCGCACGCATCCGACGCCTGATGGACTGGGTAACCCACACCACCAACGCAAGGGCACAAGTGGTGGGGTTAAAAGCCATCGAAGCAATCCTGGAAGAAAATCCCTACCTCTGCCAGCTTAAGGGAGTTTCAGGCTTAATTTGCAACCTGCATAAAGCCCGGGGGGTGGTGCGAGCTCGGGAATCCACAGACTTTGTCCAGCAGCAGCGGATTACGGCCACCCCGGAACAGCCACGTCAGCTTCTCCCGCCGGAGGTTTTGCCCGGCCCGCCGGAGGTTTTGCCCGGGAGGAAGCGACGATCGCGCCGTCGGCGCGTCACCCCACAGCCAGATATTGGAACTTCAGAACTGCCGGCCGTGGTGAGTGAGAAGGACCCTTTTTCTGTCTTGGACTGTGGAACAGTTTATCCAGGGACTTTGTTTGGTGCAGCAGACGACAAGGAAAACTGTGTGTTGCTTGCTCATTCTCCTGCTGAGCTGTCTTTACCTCGTTTAGCTGCACAGCCACAAGCAACTCGGACTCCGGTATCTCCGCTAGCCCAGTCATTCATGCCGTCTCCGTCTTCACAGACTCCCTCTGTACGGGAGGCTGCGCTTGTGCCTCCCATTTTTGACTCTTTTTCTAGTACGTATTATTTGCAGAGAGACAAACACGTTAAAAATGCAATCGTTCCTCAACAGCTGGCTAGTTTAGAGACTGCTACTTGCTCCAGGGCCTCACCAGAGGTTAAGTTACAGCCCTCAGCTGACTCTGGACCCCTGGAGGCTAAGAACCCAGCTGAGAACTGCACCCGGCTGTCGCTGCCTGAGCAGGGTCGGTGCTCCGCGCAGCTGCAGTCTGTTTTGTCCCTGCCAGAGGCCCGTGCGCCTGCTGGTTCTGTTCCGTCCCTGCCAGAGGCCCGTGCGCCTGCTGGTTCCGTTCTGTCTCTGCCAGAGGTCTCCGCGCCTGCTGGTTCCGTTCTGTCCCTGCCAGAGGTCTCCGTGCCTGCTGGTTCTGTTGCGTCCCTGCCAGAGGCCCGCGTGCCTGCTGGTTCTGTTGCATCCCTGCCAGAGGCCCGCGTGCCTGCTGGTTCTGTTGCGTCCCTGCCAGAGGCCCGTGTGCCTGCCCGTGTGCCTGCTGGTTCTGTTGCGTTCCTGCCAGAGGCCCGTGTGCCTGCTGGTTCTGTTCTGTGTGTGCCAGGGGCTCCAGTGCCCACTGGGTCTGAGACTGTTTTTGCTGGGGGGCCCGAGGAGCCCGTCCAGCCTTCTGCCTCGTCAGCTGGGGGGCCCGAGGAGCCCGTCCAGCCATCAGCTGCAGTCTCATCACCAGCTGCAGTCTCATCACCCTCGCCTGCTGCGGCCTCAGAGTCTTCGGCCTCACCTGGTCCGGTTTCAGCATCTGCTTTGGCTTCATCCTCGCCTGGTCCGGTTTCAGCATTTGCTTTGGCTTCATCCGGTCCAGCCTCTGCATCCTCATCATCTTCGTCTGGTCCAGCCTCTGCACCCTCGTCTGGTCCAGCCTCTGCACCCTCGTCTGGTCCAGCCTCTGCACCCTCGTCTGGTCCAGCCTCTGCACCATCCTCGTCTGGTCCGGCCTCTGCACCATCCTCGTCTGGTCCGGCCTCTGCATCATCCTCGTCTGGTCCGGCCTCTGCATCATCCTCGCCTGGTCCGGCCTCTGCATCATCCTCGTCTGGTCCGGCCTCTGCATCATCCTCGCCTGGTCCGGCCTCTGCATCATCCTCGCCTGGTCCGGCCTCCGTGTCGTCGTCCACGCCTGGTCCGGCCTCCGTGTCGTCGTCCACGCCTGGTCCGGCCTCCGTGTCGTCATCCACGCCGCCGTCTGATCCTGCGGTTGCCACACCGCCGTCGGAGCCAGCTCGACCCGTTCTGCCTTGCCTCTGCCGGCCGTTTTCCGGGCCTCTAAGATGGCATCACGGCCTTCGGGGGCGGCCTCCGGAAAGAGTTCGTCGCCGCCGCTGGCATCGCGGCCGTCCTCCGGACCTGCTCGGTGGCCACCACTACCTTCCAAGTGGTCGGAAAGAACATTCGAAAGAAGGGACTGCTCTCACAGCTAGAGATTGACGAGGTACAACACAAATGCTACGGCAAGGAGGAGTCAGGACGCCAGGTCAGGGGGGCGATATCATCACCCCCACCCGAGATTGGGTACATAGCCCCAAGTGCGATAGGAGAAGGATCGTTGAGTGTGAGAGGAACTGACCTGAAAAATAGGATCATGGCCAAGCTTGAAACCTGGATCCCCCGTAGCCGGTTACCAAGATTACGTGAAGTACCCTCAGAAGGTCTGCTAGATGATGTTAATGCAGCACTACGGGCAATACCTACAACCACGATTACCGACACTAACAAGCTGATCTACAATACGGCAGCAGTGATCAGTGAGATGCTTGGCTACAAGTTGAACAGCGACAAGGGGCAGTACCCTCCATGGAGAAGGAGGCTAGAGGGCAAGATCAAAGTAGCACGGAGGGAGGTTAGCCAACTAACGGAGTTGCAGAAAGGTAAGACAAATAAGGTGCCTAAGAAATACAGCAAGCTGTCCATACCTGAGGCCTTGGAAACTGCCAAGCAAAGACTCACAGCCTTGGCCAGCCGCTTGAGGAGGTACACCAGAGAGATAGAAGGCAGGAGAATAAACCAGCTGTTCTCCACAGAACCAGCAAAGGTGTACTCTCAGTGGCAAGGGAACAATAAGAGAACAGCACCACCAAGGCTGGAGACGGAGCAATACTGGAAGAGCATATGGGAGAAGGATGCAACCCATAACGGCAATGCTCAGTGGCTAGAGGATCTGAGGGCAGACCACAGCGACCTCCCTGAACAGGGTCCAGTAACCATCACAGTGGCAGATATCCAAGAAAGGGTCTCCAGTATGAAGAGTTGGACAGCACCAGGGCCCGACATGGTTCACGCCTACTGGCTGAAGAAGCTGACTGCACTCCACGAGCGTCTGGCAGCACAAATGAACCAGCTGCTAGTTAACGAGAGACACCCGGAATGGCTAACCGAAGGTCGGACGGTCCTGATCCCCAAGGACCCCAAGAAGGGACCGGTCCCCTCCAACTACCGACCAATAACCTGCCTCAGTACTACATGGAAGCTCCTGTCAGGCATCATATCGGCTAAGATGAACAGGCACATGGGTCAATACATGAGCGGGACACAGAAAGGAATTGGCAAGAATACCAGAGGCGCAAAACACCAGCTACTGGTAGACAGAACAATCAGCCGAGACTGATACACTACCAACATTCAAACAATATGTGGACTGTCCCACCAGGGGAGAGAAAACTTTAGACTTACTGTATGCTAACGTCAAGGATGCATACAGCTCCTCCTCCCTCCCCCCACTTGGTAGGTCAGATCATAACCTGATTCACCTCACCCCCCGCTATGTGCCAATTGTGAGGAGGGAACCTGTGACCACCAGGACTGTCAGGAGGTGGTCAGAGGAGGCAATAGCGGAACTACAGGGCTGTTTCGAGGTGACCGACTGGGAAACACTGTGTGAGCCTCACGCCGAGGACATCAATGGGCTTACTGAGTGTATCACAGGCTACATAACTTTCTGCACCGACTCCATTGTTCCAGCTCAGACTGTTCATTGTTACCCAAATAACAAGCCGTGGGTGACTAAGGACATCAAAGCCCTCCTCAACAACAAGAAGAGGGCTTTCAGAGGGGGCAACAAAGAGGAGGTGAGGAAGATCCAGGTGTTACTAAAGGACAAGATCAGAGAGGCTAAGGAAAATTACAGGAGGAAGCTGGAGTGGAAACTCCAGCAGAACAGCATGAGAGAGGTGTGGAGGGGCATGAAGACCATCACTGGATTCAGGCCAACCAACAGCAGGGGAACTGAGGGAGGTGAGAATAGAGCCAATGAGTTGAATCTGTTTTTCAATAGATTCGACACCACAGTGTCTGCTCCCACCCCCACAACCTCACCTGCAGTCAGCCTGGAATCCAGAGCCACACCACTGTGCCAGCCTCTCTCTTCACATGTTGCCTCCTGTGAGATTCCTGACACCCCTCCCCCACCCATCACCTTCACTCAATACCAGGTTGAGATGCAAATGAGGAGACTTCACTCAGGCAAGTCTGCTGGACCAGACGGAGTGAGTCCCCTTGTCCTCAAGACCTGTGCCCCCCAGCTGTGTGGAGTCTTTCATAAACTGTTTATGCTGAGTCTGAGTCTGCAGAGGGTCCCGGTGATGTGGAAGACATCATGCCTCGTCCCTGCACCAAAGACGCCTCGTCCCAGTGGCCCCCAGGATTACAGGCCCGTGGCACTGACCTCCCACATCATGAAGACCCTGGAAAAGCTCATCCTGGACCAGCTGCGACCCATAGTAAGACCACATCTGGATCCCCTTCAGTTCGCTTATCAGCCTCGTCTCGGAACAGAGGACGCCATCATCTACCTGCTCAATCGTGTCTACACCCATCTGGACCAGCCGGCGAGCACTGTGAGGGTCATGTTTTTTGACTTTTCCAGTGCTTTCAACACCATCAGGCCGACCCTCCTGGGTGATAAGTTAGCAGCGATGCACGTGGATGCTTCTCTGGTGTCCTGGATTGTTGATTACCTGACAGGAAGACCACAATATGTACGTCTCCCACAGTGTGTGTCTGACAAGGTGATTAGCAACACAGGGGCACCACAGGGGACTGTCCTCTCCCCCTTCCTCTTCACCCTCTACACCACAGACTTCAGCCACTGCACAGAGACCTGCCATCTTCAGAAGTTTTCTGATGACTCTGCGGTGGTTGGATGCATCAGCAGGGATGATGAGACAGAGTACCGGGCTGTGGTCGACTCCTTTGTCACGTGGTGTGAGCAGAATCATCTGCAGCTCAACGTGGCAAAGACCAAGGAACTGATCGTGGACTTCAGGAAGACCAGGAAACACTTGACCCCTGTTTCAATCCAGGGGGTCAGTGTTGACATTGTGGAGGACTATAAATACCTTGGAGTACACATTGACAATAAACTGGACTGGGCTAAAAACACCACAGCACTTTACAGGAAGGGCCAGAGTCGTCTCTATTTTTTGAGGCGACTGAGGTCCTTCAACATCTGCCAGAAAATGCTGAGGATTTTCTATGAGTCTGTTGTGGCCAGTGCGATCCTCTATGCTGTTGCATGCTGGGGGAGCAGGCTGAGGGTCGCAGATGCCAACAGACTTAATAAACTGATCCGTAAGGCCAGCAATGTTGTGGGGATGGAGCTGGACTCCCTCAAGGTGGTGTCGGAGAGGCGGATGCTGTCCAAGATAAAGACAATGTTGGATAACACCTCCCACCCACTCCATGACATGTTGGTCAGCCACAGGAGCTCGTTCAGTGAGAGACTGAGATTACCGAAAAGCACCACTGAACGACACAGGAAATCATTCCTGCCTGTGGCCATCTCCCTGTACAACGCATCCACTTAACACACTGTTTGCTGCTACAGCTACACATGTTTCTTTTCCAAATATTTATTTATAAGTGACTTATGTATGTATGTATGTATGTATATATATGTATATATTGTACTATTCTTAGTTAGCGTATTGTCTGTCTTGTCTTAATGTTGGTTTAAAATGGAGCACTGTAACAAAAAATAATTTCCCCCAGGGATCAATAAAGTATTCTGATTCTGATTCTGATTCTGATTCTGAAGACCAGACTGACCAACCTGTGCACTGCCTGGATTGATTACAAGAAGGCCTATGACTCAATGCCCCACAGCTGGATACTGGAATGCCTAGAATTGTACAAGATCAATGGGACCCTAAGAGCCTTCATCAGGAACTCAATGGGGATGTGGCGTACAACACTAGAGGCCAACTCCAAGCCCATAGCACAAGTCACCATCAAGTGCGGGATCTACCAAGGAGATGCTCTGTCCCCACTGCTGTTCTGCATAGGCCTGAACCCCCTCAGTGAGATCATTAACAAGACTGGCTACGGATACCGACTACGGAACGGAGCAGTTGTCAGCCACCTCCTGTACATGGATGACATCAAGCTGTATGCCAAGAGTGAACGAGACATCGATTCACTGATCCACACTACCAGGCTATACAGCAATGACATTGGAATGTCGTTCGGACTGGAGAAGTGTAGCCGGATGGTAACAAAGAGAGGGAAGGTAGTCAGAACTGAGGGGATTGAACTACCAGAAGGCAACATTGCAGACATAGAGGACAGTTACAAGTACATGGGGATCCCGCAGGCGAATGGGAACCATGAAGAGGCCGCTAGAAAAGCTGCAACCACCAAGTACCTGCAGAGGGTCAGGCAAGTCCTGAGGAGTCAGCTGAATGGTAAGAACAAGATCCGGGCCATCAACACGTACGCCCTACCCGTGATCAGGTACCCTGCTGGGGTAATAGGCTGGCCAAAGGAGGAGATAGAAGCCTCTGACATAAAGACAAGAAAGCTCCTTACCATGCATGGAGGGTTTCACCCCAAGTCCAGCACCCTGAGGCTGTACGCTAAGCGGAAGGAAGGGGGCCGGGGACTGGTGAGTGTCAGCACCACAGTCCAGGATGAGACAACGAACATCCAAGAATACATTGGGAAGATGGCCCCAACTGACCGAGTGCTCAGTGAATACCTCAGGCAGCAGAAACCCAAGAAAGAGGAGGGAGACGAGGAACCATCATGGAAGGACAGGCCCCTGCACGGTATGTACCACCGGCAGATAGAGGAGGTGGCTGATATCCAGAAATCCTACCAGTGGCTGGACAAAGCTGGACTGAAAGACAGCACAGAGGCACTAATCATGGCAGCACAAGAACAAGCTCTGAGCACAAGATCCATAGAGGCTGGGGTCTATCACACCAGGCAAGACCCCAGGTGCAGGCTGTGTAAAGATGCCCCAGAGACAATCCAGCACATAACAGCAGGGTGCAAGATGCTAGCAGGCAAGGCATACATGGAACGCCATAACCAAGTGGCCGGCATAGTGTACAGGAACATCTGTGCCGAGTATAACCTGGGAGATGCCCCCAAGGGTGGTGGAGAATGACCGAGCTAAGATCCTGTGGGACTTCCAGATACAGACGGACAAAATGGTGGTGGCTAACCAACCGGACATAGTGGTGGTAGACAAACAGAAGAAGACGGCTGTAGTGATCGATGTAGCAGTTCCGAATGACAGCAATATCAGGAAGAAGGAACACGAGAAGCTGGAGAAATACCAAGGGCTCAGAGAAGAGCTCGAGAGGATGTGGAGGGTGAAGGTAACGGTGGTCCCCGTGGTAATCGGAGCACTAGGTGCGGTGACTCCCAAGCTAGGCGAGTGGCTCCAGCAGATCCCGGGAATAACATCGGAGATCTCTGTCCAGAAGAGCGCAGTCCTGGGAACAGCTAAGATACTGCGCAGGACCCTCAAGCTCCCAGGCCTCTGGTAGAGGACCCGAGCTTGAAGGATAAACCGCCCGCAGGGGCGTGCTGGGTGTTTTTTTTTTTTTTATTAGGGGTGCAACGATATTCGTATCGATATTGAACCGTTCGATACAGTGCTTTCGGTTCGGTACGCATATGTATCGAACAATACAAAATTTGTAATTTATTTCATCAACTTTCCTTCTGACGATGCTGTCTGTGTTGAGCGTTCAGTTCGACTACTCCGACTAGGCTACACTGTCGAGCGCAGATCCACTGAGCGCTCAACACAGACAGCATCGTCAGAAGGAAGAGCGCAGGGCAAGCTAGCGAGACAGAAGTTAAGCTCTCCTTGCAACATGGCAAATTGAACCTCCCCCACCCTCATTCAGATGTGGCGTTTGGAATTACTTTTGGTTTTCATGTGATGTGTGACCCTGAAGGTAAGCGTGTCATGGACTAACTGTTTGGGAGGGATGGTTATATTGTGTATCTGGAATGAATTTTAGGTCTCTACGTCCATCCCATGGGGAATGGGAGCAGTAACAAAGGTGTTGCGTTTATATTTTTGTTGAGTGTATATATATATATATATATATATATATATATATATATACACACATGTACACACACACACACACACACTAATATGATGGTTATACTCAAATTGAAACTCATACATGCAAATTAAAAAAATTTTTTTTTTTAATAAACACTAAAAGAAATTCTGGAAATTACGTTTTGGTTTTGGCTTTAAAGTGTTAATAAAGTTATTTAAGGATCCACACTGTAGATGAGACAGTGCAGCTTGACTGTTTCACTTTGACATGGCTTTGGGAAATTCCAGTGATCATTTTAGAGGGAAGAAAACACTTAAATATTTATAGAAGCACAGGGTCCTAAATTTCCCCGCTAACATAACTAACAGAGTAAATGTGTTCTGACATACACACACGTTGTTTGCCACATCTGTTATTGTGTAATTGGTTGTCTTCCAACTAACAAGCCACATAATTAACATCCAATGAGCCCAACCTACAGACATGCAACCATGAAATAAAAAAACATACTATGCTCCACATATACTTTGGTGTTTGTGGCAACTGAAATACTCTGGTAATATTTATTATCTTAATTCAGTCACTGAAGCTGTAGCACAAAGGTTTCATTTGATTACCAACTTTTTACAGTGAGATGATAGGTGTGGAGAGTTTCAGTCATACACACAGAAACACAACATATATATATATGCCTGCTTTTACTTATCTTTGTGAACTTTTTCATATCATACTGTAATGTCTGTTAAAATGCAGATTTTAATATGACCATATTAATTCATTAGATTAATGTCTGCATTTTAAAATATGTTAAACTCCCTTTAGAAAAAGACATTTAGTCTCCATCAGCCTGCAGAAAAAAATAAGGGCGATGCACACATTTATTCATCTGGCACAGTAGCAGTATCTACATTAACACACAGGTGGTTTGAAATGTTATATATATATTTTTTGTATTCTTCTAAGTTTTATACAGGTCTACTGTTACCTACAAATTTCATGTTTATATATTAAAATAGTTGGTAATAATGCTGCTTTCTTCTGAATAAATCCCATCTCCACCTGAGTCTCAGTCCTTAGGACCACACAGAAATGTTATTCTCCCCAGAGTTCACTGTTGTATTATAAACTTATTGATTCTCGCTCAGCTGCCTCTCATTTATCTGAATTACCTCACTGTTTACAGAGAGAAACACATGCATAAAATCTGGGCTTACTCTGTATACTTTTTGTTAGTACGTTACTTGCTCTCTCAATGGTTGTTTTTGGCCCTGTAATTTGAATTGCTCTTGGTAGAGTGTTGGTCATTATTGAAATGAGCTTACTGCATCCTTGTTTGCATCACAAATTAGTGCACTGTTAGATTACACAGAGAACTTCTACTCCTATCAGCGCATCACACCAATTTGCCCCACTTAGTAAATCGGGCCCTTAAACACCAGTGCCAATCCATCTAAATCTATACGTAAGTAAAAGCAAAGAAAAAACACATTGGAGGATTTATTAGAATTCTCTCTACAGACCAAATATAAGAGAATAACTTTGGAACACTAAAAGTTAAATGCAAACCATTTTTCCCTCGTCTAATTAATTGTTTTTTTGTTCTCTCTGCCTGAATCTTTAATGATGACCCTAAAATATATTAAAGGGTTGTCCCTTTATACATTAATAATGCAGATAAATTTGACTTTTAGCAGGTTCAAGGTTTCACTAGCACAATCAGCATTTGTCATCCATCCCCCCATATATCCATTTTATATCATTTATCTGGGTTCAGGTATCAGGGGCAGCAGTCTATGCGATACATCCATAGGTCACTTGTTGGGTTCATTAAGGGAAACACCAAAACAGTCCCAACCCAGACATCTGATCTAATCTTAGGCCTAATGCCGTATGTCTGCACTGGGGCTTGCATCTGGTCAGAAATCCCTGAAAGTGCCCAGTTGGCATCCTAATCAGAGGGCTAAACCACCTCAGCTGGCTCCTTTGAATGTAGATGTGCAGGGGCTTTACTCTGAGCCTCTCATGAATGATGTCACCCTGTACTACCAAAGCACCCCTTCCAGGATGACTTGAGAGACACACCTAAAATACCTTCTCCAAGTCCACAAAACAAATGTAGATCAGTTCTGTAAACTTCCACACATCTTAACACAACACAACACAACCAGTACACTGGTATAGACCTTGCTGGGGAGGCAAATGAGTGTGATCCCACTAAAATTGGATCTTTAATTTCAATCATTCCTGAGTTGGTTTGCCAGAATTGCCTAAAGGTGGACCAAAAATCTTACTCAGTGGCATCACCAAATAATTCCCACATCCGAGTTGTTACTTTGGCTACTGAAGGGGCACATTCTGCTTGGCGTGCCAGTATCTGCCAACCTCTGCGTCCATAACTCAGCCACAGTTCACAGGACACCTTCGTTCAGTTTGACACCTGGTGTTACCACCAAAGTTGGCATCAACCACCTACTGTGCACAGCTTTGTACTACAGCTGCTATGTAATAAAGCTGACACAAAACTGTCTTTCTTTCTTTTTCCACTGGGAAATCATAATTCAAAATTTCAAAGTAACTGAAAGATGCTTGACAGGTGTGACCTTATGTTGAAAAACCAAACCCTGAGAAAAACATACATCTCTGCTCCTGCCAGAGAGAGACAGCCTGTTATCTGTGTTCTGTAACAAACATGAAACCATTTCACACTTATGGATCTATCTGATTTTGCCAGCATACCTAGGTCCAGATATTAACAGCTAATTTAGCACAATATGAAAGTCTGATGTATAGTTAAATTGCACATGTGTCCTTTTAGTTTGTTATGCATCTACTCTAAAGGGGTTTCTTCCAAATATATGTCGACACAATACTAAGAAAGCATTCCTCTTCTTCGAGGCAATAAGACTCATGAAGTAACATTCACTAACTTGACTGTTTGCGAAGCAGTTTTTTTCCCTGTATTTGCTCAGAGATTTATTTGCAAATCTCAGTTTGAGATTTAAAAATCAAAACTGAACTGAACTGAACTGAAAACAATACTTGCATTAGCTGCCTCCCTCTTCCCGCTCCACCACAACCACCCACACATGCAGGACCTTGGAGTAGGGGTATGTCACCAGGGTGCAGAGGAGGCCACCCCCCCCCGTCCCCTTCTGGCTGCCTCTGCCTCAATTTTATCCCACAACTTAGACATTCACATTACTCACACTCTCATTACACATACATATAGGATCTTGGGGGTGGGCACGATACACGGAATCCAAAGTACCATCAGGGTGTACACCCCACCCCTGGCGTCGTTGCCCACCTCTCAATGTTAAATACACGTAGACATTGAGGGCTAGCAGGAGGGAACTGCTGCTCTCTGGCAGGTAGCTCCATGCCCTCCTGGGTTTTAAATGCACCTTAGAACACACATGCATCAACACTACAATGAGCGGGTGGAGGGAGGTTCGGAGTCTTCTCTCACCCCCATTCTCTGCGACCTGCTGGAGCGGGGGGGCTAGGAGGAGGAGTTGGCCGTCCGACTGCGGTCTGGAGTGTGGGGCCTCCCTGCTGCTGCGGAGTCAGGGCGGTCTGCCCCCCCCCCACCGCAGGGAAAAGGGTAACACCACCTGGGTCTGGGTGCAGTTCCCCCCTCCAGGGGCAAGGGTACCTAGACCCGGTTTGTAGAGTACGCTTGGGGAGTGTGATCGTGTGTACAGCGTCTCTTTATGTCTGTCTCCACGTTGATTGAGTGTGGAGTAAGTGCATATGAGAGCATGAGGGTGGGAATGGATGTTTGTATATGTGTGTGCCTGTATTTCTGTGTCTATGTGTCAGGTTGGGTGTCAGGCGCCACCTCTCTGGGGACATCTTAGGCCCTCCAAGGTTTGGAGGCCTATCTCCCCCTACCACCACTTCCCCTGCCAGTGGCGGACTCCCTCAAACATCGGTGCGTTGGTGGTTCTTTGTGTCCGGGGATGGGCGTCCAGGTACACACCGGCTCACTCCTTGGCGGCCGCTTATCGGGGCCTGGAGCCTGGGGCTCACTCGGGCCACTTCGGAGGTGGGGTGTCCCCGGCCTCTCGGCCTGGGGCTCGGTCACTCAGGCACGGCTGGCTACCGGTGGAGCTCACGGGCGCGTCACTGCAACTCCCCCTGGCTTCTGCTCCGCGGCTGCTGGGTCTCTCCTCAGCTCTTTCTGGGACAGTGGCGCGGCTGCCCCTCTGTTGGTCTTCCTTGGTCTCTTGTGTTCTGGGGGCCTCTGGATGTCTGGAGTTTTGATCTCCTCCATACCTGCTTCATGCCCTGGAGGACGGGGCTGTGGCCCCCCCACACCCTCTAGCAGATCATTACATGAAGGAACCTTTTAAAAAAAAAAACAAGCGCGTCCATGCTCACAGGTGTACACACGGGTGATCACACCCACAAACTACACCCTTTTTGGCTCCTACCTCAAAGCACACTGTGTTCTGTTGATCTTATGTGCTGCACAATAATGTTTAATATTTAGTATTTACTGTCATATTCCCATATATCATTGTGATGTTGTTTATTCTATTACTCTTGTTCTCTTCTGCTTGTTTTCTTTTTTCTTTCTCAGCAGGTGACCCAGGTGATTGATATATGCATTTTTTTTTCTTCTTCTTTTTTTCTGCTCATTCTGTTGGTTTTTGTCTTTTGCCCTTCTCCCCCGTCCCTCTTCTCAGCTGTTTCTCTTTCCCTCTTTCTTTCTCCCCTTCTTTCCCCCAGTCAAGTCTGTCCCGTATTCAGTAAGTGAAAATAAAATGAACAATAAAAGGTGAATCAAATGGACCATTACGGCAAGGCTGGGATGGTCAATTTGGTAAAGTAAATCCATTGGGCATCTTTCTTTGCCTTTAGACAACAATTCTGATGGCAAAAGAGCCAAACGGGACAGGCAAAAAAAGAAAAAAAAAATCAATATTTTTATGAATATAATGTCATCATTACAGATAATGTGTAACACAGTGCCTTAACTTCCTGCACTGTTTTATATGATAGCTGTATATCCGATTTATTGCTAGCTAACCTCATACTGCTTGGATAAAATGTAGCTAACTCTACTACATTTACTTTGAGTTTAGTGATTCTATTTTTAACGTTTTAGGATCAAACCTACTGCTTCTTGTTATAAGAAACTCACTGAACCTACTGTAAATTGCAAATTAATGATTAGGCAAAGTAACTTAAAAAAGATAGTCAAGTCTGCAAGACACAGAGAAACATAGAACAATTTCAGTAACACTTTTTTTTTCTTCTTTTAGGTTTTGTGATGCACCAAAAGAGGTGGGATAACCTTTTCTCACTTTTCTTCATCAACACCCAGAGGAACTTATGATTTTTTTTAGAAAGATATTTCTATTTTTCTCTCTTTACTTTTCACCATCTTTATCTTACTATAGCACACATCACAAATCTTCAAAATCATCAGTACTGTCAGAAATCTCACATCTTGGCTTCTATTTGAGTAAAGATGTGCAAACCTCTATTTGGACTAAACTTCAGTGCTAAGTAAGTCACTTTGCATGAAAACAAGTCAGCACGAAATTTAGAAATAGAAACATTTTAAACATGTTTTTAAATTCAGCCATCAAACACAACCCTCCATTCTAAATCAACTTTACTATCATTATTACTCAGGGGATATACATTTTGGAGATTTTAAAATTTTACATGATCATTGTGCATTTTATTGGTCATCAGAAGATTGCTCTAATTTACCATTAACATGAGCTTTGCATTCAGTATATATCATACTCTTTGAGGGTTTGGTATTTAAGCTTTACTACTAACTGTTATGTTGATTCTTAACTAATGTTAGAAGAAGCTGATGGTAACATTTTCTGATTCAGCTGCTCTAGAAATAAATTAAGCTACATTTTGATGGAAACCTGATCTTTGGCATTTGATCTTTGGGGTAAGCTCCTTCTTCATCACTGCAGTACCATGTAACGATGCTCTATGGCTGCAGGTATTGCACATGAATTGCTATTGTGTCAGATCCCAAGCCCATAATATTGCTTTCTGAATTTTGGATGCTCTTCTTGACAGTTTCCAGTAAAAGCTTTAGGGTTGAAAACAATTTGGGGCTGATCCTGACATAGTTCGGGGGAATACAAGTTACAATGAAGGCTAATCTCAGCTGAAGTTGTTTGATTTTTTGAAAACACCGGTATCACTAGTCAAGACAAGGTAGCACCTTTAAGCTTTGACCTGCCTGTCATCCGTGGATTGCTCTATGTCTGATTTGTTACCTACCTGAATAAATTTTAAGAGATAACCGTCCTGTTGCAGTAGACTATGCACCTCTACAGAAAAGGCACTCTGCACTTTAGACGTCATTTTCTATCCATCTGTCTATACTTGACAGATATTGTCAAAATATCTGATGATCCAACAATTTCTCCTATTATTTGTATCCAGGTGGTGAAAAATGCTTTACAAATTTTGACAGCATGTACAGCATAGACCAAAAGACCTACCTCACTTTTGTCCCCTGTGACAGTCAGAGGATTTCTATTGTTAAGTGATCTTTTCAAAGTCGATTCATTTGTTTATTATCTGAATTTGTGTCAGTCCACTAAAATCAACTGAAAATAAATTATTTTAAAAATATAATCAGTGATATGTTTGTTCATATTTTCAGGCACAATGTCTAAAGCTACAACATTAGCTTACCCATATGGAAAAGATACATATAAATCTTATAAAGTTTGTATCTGTCTTGCGTGAAACTTGTATGAAAAGCATATAAGAGTGAAAACTACGAAAGAGGATTAGGGCCACTGGGGAAAAAAAGGAAAGAATTCTGACTTTAATCTCAGAATTCTGACTTTTTTCTCAGAATTCTGAGATTAAAGTCAGAATTCTGAGATTAAAGTCAGAATTCTGAGAAAAAAGTCAGAATTCTGAGAAAAAAGTCAGAATTCTGACTTTTTTCAGAATTCTGAGAAAAAAGTCAGAATTCTGAGATTAAAGTCAGAATTCTGAGATTAAAGTCAGAATTCTGATTTTTTTTCTCAGAATTCTGACTTTAAAACTTGTACGTTTTGGATACTTACTAAAACAATGTATGAAAGTAATGAGAAAGTGGCCACTTTCATGAGTAAATCATGTAAGCTTTATATGATTTACTCATGAAAGTGGCCACTTTCATGAGTAATCACATATAAGTTTTTACTATTTCTTTCCCATATGGGTATATTTAGGAAAAAAAATTACAAGTAGAGTTCATTAGCTGCCACTAGTCAGTGAGCTAGGATGCAACAGTGCACCCACAAGAAAATGCTTTCTCACTTCCCACCCACAAATTCTCCAAAATGTATTTAGTGGTTCTAAGCCAGAGAGGTGCTAGGATTGAACGGAGAGAACTGTTGTGTTGGTGGTGGCCCAGTATTATTTGCTATCTTTATATTTTGTAGGCAGTTGTTTTTTTAAAATTCAGTTAATTCTCTGACTAGCTAAAACACATCATGCAACTGACTGTCACTCCTTTCTGTTCACTCCATTTTACAATTTCTTCCTAAATACCTATGCCATCTTTTCAGCACCTAATCTTTTGATACCACTGCCTCATTCTGACTCTTAGCATTTTTTCCTCCCATTTCTGATTTATTTTTGTTCTTTTTCATTTCACCTTCCTGTGTCTCTCGCAACCCATCGCCCCTATGAATCTCTTGGTCCTACTGTGTTATGTGCTCTGGATCGGTGTCTTTTGCCACACATTTCTTCACAAGTCTAGATAATTTCTTTTAACACAGATGTGAAGTAACTTCTTCACACAGACTTTCAATTTTGTTTCCAGTTTAAATTTGACTATATATAACATATGCTACATTTATGAAGCTACTTTTACACAACATTTTTTATTTTAAAAAAAGGCTTTGAATCTCAAAGCTCAGGTGACAGATGGCAGCTCAGAGTCCTAATAAAACCCTAGATCAGTGTCTAGGTTACCACATTAGGATTGTGTAAGACATATTTCCTTTCTGCAGTGATATTTGAAAGATCTATCCCAGAATTTGTATAATCAAAAGAGAAAAAACTATTTTCATAACTAAAAAGAGAGAAAAGAAAGGATGTTAAAAGTCATTGAGTTAGTTCCTAAGAGTGAGACATGAGCAGGGTGAACAATGACAGAAACACAGAGATGAAACTCCTCCAATCATCCCCACTGTTGCATCAAAGACAGACCAAACCAAATCACCTGAATTTCTTCTTTGTTCCACTGAGCCCTGCTGACTTAGAAACCGCTATTGGTGCTCCCATGATAGACTTCAAGGAAATAACCCGTCATTTTCCACTCAGGAAAATAATCCATTACGCTCCAATCGAAAGCACAAGGCTTTATCTGTCTCAAAGATGCAGAGACAGAGCCACGGAGATAGCGGGGGAGAAAATTCAAATATATTAAAATATGCTAGGGAGACAAAGAAAGTGCACGAGGGAGGCAGTGGGTTGCAAAAATCAAATCAAAAACTCAATTGAGTGGCACAAGAGATAGATATACAGATATAATTTGGCTGATTTAGTTTTGAGTCATCTGTGATTTTGTCCTATCAGTCACAAATAAATATGGAACTCTCAGCTGGCCTAGTGGAGTCACGGTGAAAATATGTGTGCCATTTTTACTAGCTTTCCCTACTGTTTTACACCTCGGAGGGAGATTTAATAATAGTGTGCTTGTAAACTACTTGAGCGACACGCTAAATCTGTTGGTCAGCAACTGATAGGATATAGAGATGGCGTCGCACAAGTGCATTATTGTTAATGAAGAATCACCATGTTTTACTTCCCATAAATGTGACTCCTTTAATATTTAAAAGTAGTTATGTAAGTGACTGGTTAATAGGTTTACTCCTGTTTTCTTTCTTTTGGAGACAGTTGTTTAAAATTATTAATGTAAAAAAAAACAAACAAACAAAAAAACTAAAGTTAGCACAATAGAACTGCATTTTTTTATGGAATGTCTCTGTATATACTTTGTTTTCTGCAATTAGTTTTAATATGGATGTAATTAGGGCTGTGCAATATGACCAACATCTTATATCCCGATATACGACATTTATCGTCCTGACAACGATATACAAAAATTTTACATATTTTGTAAATTCTGTGAATGTCGGGCAACTTGACTTGCTTGACGTGTTTTCAGCTGGGTGTCGTGTACCTGGGGTCAAATGTTTTGACCAATGCATGAAGCTATACATTTTTAGACATAAACTGTAACGGCCGCCATTTTCTTTGTGAGTATTTATTACACGGCGTGCTGCGGGGAAAAGCCTGTTCTAACGTTTGAGTCTAAGGTTTATTTTGAGGACCTGACAGCTATTTTTTGCTTCTCGTCCATAAACTCTCTCAATTCTCTTTCACATAATTCTTGCCTAAGTGGTGGAAGAGGTTTGTCATGTTGGAATCTGAGGTGGTGACTGGTTTCCTGCCTAATTTGCATAGTACAGTTTTGCGGTTTGTGTCAGACTTTTCATAACCAAACCATCTCCATGCTAGAGCTAGCCCCTCGTTTGGAAATAAAGTCCTTGATTTGTTTTTACTGGTCCTTAATTTTGTCATCATTTCAGTTTATTTTTAAAAATCTTAAAAGATCTTCAGCTTTATTGTGAAAGGGTTTACTGTCGTTGTGGCTAACGGCAACGCGTAAAAACAGTCGCTTGTCCATCATAGTGTGGTTATTTTAAATATAAGAGATAGAACTTTAAGAAATTAATATAGCTACTACAGTGACACTGAAAATGATGAAAAAACATTTCTGTGAACACTTTGTTGTGCAACACCGCTAAACAAATGATAGCATAATATGAAACGAGAGATGTTTTCATATCGTCATCCATATATATCTTTATATCGAACAGCCCTAGAGGTAATTTACCAAAATAATTCTTAAAATTAAAAATATTTAGTGGCCCTGCTTACTGTCTATCCAACCTTCATCACTTAAATGTGTTATGGAATTAATGAAGTTTAGACAGTGCATAACCTTGTCATCAAGAAACTAAATATTTTAGCAGAAGACTATATGATAGGCTCCAGCGCCCCCTGCGACAATGAAAAGGAAAAGCGGAAGTGAATGGATGGATGGATGGAAGACTATATGATGAGTTCCAGACATGACCAGTGTTGGGATATGAATCTTTGGACATTGTCAAAATTGGCTTTTTCTCACATGGTACAGACAGCAGGTGAAAGTCTGCTTTACATGCTTTTTGACTACTGGGAATACTACGTCTGGCTTAGGTGAGGGAAATGCATGTGTATGTTGGAGCTCCTCTGTTATCACATTCATTCGGACTTTGGTCACTTTGATTGGGAAGACTGTTTAATGAATGATATCTCACAGTCATACCTGCACATAACAAAAAAGTGAAAATAGCTTTTAGTAAAATTTGCATAATCCATGCCTTCTGCATATTTATTTTACTCACCATAAACGTAGTTTGTGGTGATTTTAATCAAGCATGAAAGTAATACTGTGGCATTCTCCATCTCTCAACCCTTCTGTTTTGTAGTGTTTCCTCTCATCCCTCACTTCTCTCTTATATAAAGGAAATGCCATATAGAGTAACCTTTAAAAAAGTAAGACTGACCTGCATCCCCCACTGGTTTGGCGTACCAAGCTTTTCTGTTTGTGTGAATAGTGAATATTGACATTTTCAGCCAACTAGGGACTAATGTGTTGTTGAATCTATGTATGCCCTGGAAACCTTTGTTTACGGAGACGCACAGACATAAACTCAAAAAAGATACCCACAATATACAAAAACACAAAGATGTCAACACAAAAAGCATGGGAATATCTGCAGCTTTCACCGGTTTGCTCGTAATACAACCTGTATTTAAACATACAGACTGGTGCATATGATACATATGATTCAGAAATACACAAATACTGGAAAAGCACATATATATGCACAGAGTAAAATCATACTTACACATAGATACACTTGCATAGAAAGCAGAAAGCACAACTGTACAGGCCGTACTGTCTCCCTCTTTTAATTCAGGTATGTGTTTGGGGATCTGATCAGAATTTCAATCTTTCTCCATAGACACTGAGTGATTGACGGCTGTCTTTTTTTCATCCCTCTCCTCCCTCACGTTGCTATTCCCCAGCTGTCTTTCTTTTCACACATCGCCCTCCCCTCTCCATGTCTCTGTTGCTGCCTGTCTCTCGCGCTTGCTGCCTTGCCCTCTTTTTTGTCTTCTATGCTGTTGCTTAGGCGTCTGCAATAGATGGCTCAGCATTTCACACATACACACTTGCTATGTGCTGGTCTTTGAGTTTTGTCATGTATCTGTATAATATGGCACATGAGTGTGTCAGTGTTAAATGTATATCGTCAGGCTATGATAGGCAAATCACACTGACTGGGCTGTTTGAGGTAAAGGAAGCTGATGTACTGTCACGGCTGGCGGAGGGAGCCGTGTGGTGTGGAGGAAAAGGAGGACCCAAGATGCAGCAAACTGATGATACGAGTGATGTTTTATTTACAAAGGTGGCGGTGACAAAAACAGGCAACGAGGTATGAGTACTTTACAAACGGAAACCTAAACTGGGAGAAACTAAATAGCAAACCTGAGGCCGTACAAAGGGGGTGCGGGGCAGAGGGACGCAGAGACAGGACACCATGGAACGCAGATGAATGCAGAGATACGCAGAAATACACGGATGAGTGCAGTGATACATGGATGAACGCAGACGAGCCGACGAGGAGCACAGGCAGACACCAACTATAAATACACACACCAGGTAATGAGGAAATGGCACACAGGAGGGGACACAGCTGGAACTTAATGGGCATAACGAGACACAGACCTACAAAGTAAAACAGGAAATCTAGAACCCGAACCGGACACAAGGGGGGAGGACACAGAATAACTAGAACAGAGGGAAATAGTCACAAAACACAAAACGCTGGGTCAACGACCCAGGACCATGACATGTACAGTGCATAGATAATTTATTAATGCCTCACCATCCTAAAGTGTTGAACAAGTGTTCTCCGGGATGTGTCACTACACTGTAACAACACTGCTGGGTGTAGTTGCAGATGTAACATTTATTTATTATGTCATTTATTGCTTTTATGTGTGTTCTACTTGACCTAAATTACCACGACCATTATACAGCTGTCCAACAGCTTATTAGCACATATATCTGATCACATTGCAGCATCTCAATGCATTTAGGCATGTAGATGTGGTCAGGATTTTCTGCTGAAGTTCAAATCAAGCACCAAAATGAAGAAGAAAGGTGATGTAAGTGACCTTTTACATGGCATGGTTGTTGAGTATTTCAAAAATTGCTGATCTAGTGTCATTTCCCCACAAAAAAATCTCTAGGATTTACAAAAAAATGTTGTAAAAGGAGAAAATAGCGAGTGAGCAGCAGTTTTCTGGGTGAAAATGTCTTGTTGAGGCCAGAGGTCAAAGGAAGATGGCCAGATTGCTTCAAGCTGATAGGAAGGCAACAGTACTTTAAATAACCACTCATTCCAATAAATCCAGAAGAGCATCACTGAATGGACAATAGGTTAAACCTTGAACCTGATGGACCACAGCAGCTTAAGTCAACACCAGGGTACGAAGATAAGTATTTTGCGTGCTGCACAATAACATTTAATATTTTGTATCTACTGTTAGCTAGTTTATTGTGATAGTGTTGTATTTGTTGCTCTTTTTTGTTTGTTTTCTCTTCTGTTTTTTTTTAATCTTCATACAGGTGATCCAGGTGATTTGTTTGTTTTTTTGTTTTTCTTCCCCCCTTTCTCACCATCTCTTTTCCCCTCTATTTTTCTTTCTCTCCCTCTCTTTCTTTCATTCTTTCTCCCTGTCCTGTCCCCCAGTCATGTCTGTCCCGTCTGTAACAACCAAAAATGAAATAAAATAAATACATAATTATAATAAAGGTCAATTAAATGGACCAATATGGCAAGGCCATAATGATCCACTTGGTAAAGTAAATCTGCTTGGCATCTTTCTTGGCCTTCAGACAACAATTCTGATGGCTAAAGATCCAAACGGGACAGGCAAAAAATAATTATAAGTATTAGGAATCATTTTCCTGGCCTGATTAATGACATTATTTTTTCATTTATTTATCGCCAAATCCAGGTGTAGTCACCTCAAGGTCGCTTAATATTGTATGGTAAAAACCTTACAATAATACAGAAAACCCTAGCAATCAGACATATGGGTGGTACTTTCACAATCTGGCGTAATGAAAGCACAGATCCATCCTGCCTTGTATCAATGGTTTATGCTGCTGCTGGTGGTGTAGAGCAGCAGTCCCCAACCCCCGGACCGGTCCGTGAGTTGTTTGGTACCGGGCCGCGAGAGTTGAGGCTCGGGTGTGAAATTTATGGTTTTCAGGGGTTTTATTGGTTTTTATTGTTATTTTTTATTGTTTTTATCATTAACTTGGTTTCCCTGGGTCTTTTCCTGTGTGTTATGAATACATTTTCCTTTTTTTTGGTACCGGTACTGATTTTATTTTGTTGTATTTATCCGCGACACCTTAAAGGCCGGTTTGTGAAAATATTGTCTGACAAAAACCGGTCTGTGGCGCAAAAAAAGGTTGGGGACCACTGGTGTAGTGCATATTTTCGTTGCACATTTTGGGCTCCTTAGTCCCATCATTTACACACCACAGTCTGAGTATTGGTGTTCGCCATTTTCATCCCTTTGTGATAACAGTATCATCTTCTGATAGCTCCTTCCAGCCATGTCACAAAGCTCAAATCATCTTAGACTCATCAACATGACTGTAGGTTCAATTAAGTGGCTCCCATGGTTACCAGATCTCAAACCAATAAAGGACCTTGGGATTTGGTTGAATGGGAAATTTGAATGAGCAGGTAACACGTCTGTTGCATCTCGAAGACGTAAAGAATACCTAAATGCAAAAAGGGGATCCAACCTGGTATTAGGAAAGTATACTAAATAAAGTGGCCAATGAGTGCATTTCCTATTTTGTATTGGTAGTGAAACACAGTTCATTGTTGATTTAAAGGAAGAACATATTAAAAGTGTTTAATTATTTAGACTTTTGATTTTTAGTATCTAAAGTATTATACATATATTTCTTAGTATTTATGAAGACTTCATTTTAAGTTGTAGTCATTATGCAGGCCCATTGCCATTAATAGCTAAAGAGTTATAAACAGGTTTTCATATGGTAAATGGCCTGTATTTATATAGCGCTTTACTAGTCCCCAAGGACCCCAAAGCGCTTTACATATCCAGTCATCCACACACACATTCACACACTGGTGATGGCAAGCTACATTGTAGCCACAGCCACCCTGGGGCGCACTGACAGAGGCGAGGCTGCCGGACACTGGCGCCACCGGGCCCTCTGACCACCACCAGTAAGCAACGGGTGAAGTGTCTTGCCCAAGGACACAACGACCGAGACTGTCCAAGCCGGGACTCGAACCGGCAACCTTCCGATTACAAGGCGAACTCCCAACTCTTGAGCCACGATCGCCCCATGTGGCAATGGTTTTATTTAAATTCACCTATTCCAAGTCTTTCACAGGGACATTGAGGTGAAATATGTTTGATGTCTGAGGCAGCAGTAATAGAGGATTAGTGCAAGTTGGGATTTCGATTGCTCTATGCATGAAAAAATATATTTCAAAGTGGAGTTTCTCTTTAAGTAGCTGAAGCTATATCTTTTGCCAAATAAAAGAACGATTGTCCATTTCTACAAAATAGCCCTATAAAGTTTTATGGTATTGTATCATTTTGTTTTATGATATTATATCATGTGCTGCCGGCTACTTGAGTTCATTGCACCGAGATGGAAACAAAACTCTCTCATCTTAAATGAGATGCAGCTTTTCGAGTTATAAAGCAAACTCCTTTTATTGCAGCAAACTTATAAAATAGGCAAATATCAACATCAAGGTGAAATAATATGACTGTGGACTTGGCTGTAAAGAAAGCTTTAAATTAGATGATATTCTTTTTTTTTTCTTTTTTTTTAACTGAAGCCCCTGTTTATGAGGCACTGTGATTCAGCAGACATGCAAATGTGTATATTTGTGCAGTTTAATGAAAATATCATGCTTGGCGGGCCGGGCAAAACCTCCGGCGGGCCGGGCAAAACCTCCGGCGGGCCGGGCAAAATCTTCACCGCCGGGCTGGGTTGGGAAGCGGTAGCGGCTGGAGGGCGAAGGTGCAGCTCATGAAGGAGGAAGTCCCGTGCCAGCGGGTGAAGCGAGTCTAGCAGCCAGGAGTGTGCAGAGAGTAGCTGCTGTAGCCTGGCTTCTACAGCGCGGTGGAACTCTTCTTCCTCCTGCTCGAGCCACAGGTTTACCAACCTTGCGACCGTGTCGGTTACCTCCTCCCGAAACTCCTGGGTAGGTGCGAATGCTGCTGGGTCCATGTTGGTCGGCTCGTACTGTCACGGCTGGCGGAGGGAGCCGTGTGGTGTGGAGGAAAAGGAGGACCCAAGATGCAGCAAACTGATGATACGAGTGATGTTTTATTTACAAAGGTGGCGGTGACAAAAACAGGCAACGAGGTATGAGTACTTTACAAACGGAAACCTAAACTGGGAGAAACTAAATAGCAAACCTGAGGCCGTACAAAGGGGGTGCGGGGCAGAGGGACGCAGAGACAGGACACCATGGAACGCAGATGAATGCAGAGATACGCAGAAATACACGGATGAGTGCAGTGATACATGGATGAACGCAGACGAGCCGACGAGGAGCACAGGCAGACACCAACTATAAATACACACACCAGGTAATGAGGAAATGGCACACAGGAGGGGACACAGCTGGAACTTAATGGGCATAACGAGACACAGACCTACAAAGTAAAACAGGAAATCTAGAACCCGAACCGGACACAAGGGGGGAGGACACAGAATAACTAGAACAGAGGGAAATAGTCACAAAACACAAAACGCTGGGTCAACGACCCAGGACCATGACATGTACAGTGCATAGATAATTTATTAATGCCTCACCATCCTAAAGTGTTGAACAAGTGTTCTCCGGGATGTGTCACTACACTGTAACAACACTGCTGGGTGTAGTTGCAGATGTAACATTTATTTATTATGTCATTTATTGCTTTTATGTGTGTTCTACTTGACCTAAATTACCACGACCATTATACAGCTGTCCAACAGCTTATTAGCACATATATCTGATCACATTGCAGCATCTCAATGCATTTAGGCATGTAGATGTGGTCAGGATTTTCTGCTGAAGTTCAAATCAAGCACCAAAATGAAGAAGAAAGGTGATGTAAGTGACCTTTTACATGGCATGGTTGTTGAGTATTTCAAAAATTGCTGATCTAGTGTCATTTCCCCACAAAAAAATCTCTAGGATTTACAAAAAAATGTTGTAAAAGGAGAAAATAGCGAGTGAGCAGCAGTTTTCTGGGTGAAAATGTCTTGTTGAGGCCAGAGGTCAAAGGAAGATGGCCAGATTGCTTCAAGCTGATAGGAAGGCAACAGTACTTTAAATAACCACTCATTCCAATAAATCCAGAAGAGCATCACTGAATGGACAATAGGTTAAACCTTGAACCTGATGGACCACAGCAGCTTAAGTCAACACCAGGGTACGAAGATAAGTATTTTGCGTGCTGCACAATAACATTTAATATTTTGTATCTACTGTTAGCTAGTTTATTGTGATAGTGTTGTATTTGTTGCTCTTTTTTGTTTGTTTTCTCTTCTGTTTTTTTTTAATCTTCATACAGGTGATCCAGGTGATTTGTTTGTTTTTTTGTTTTTCTTCCCCCCTTTCTCACCATCTCTTTTCCCCTCTATTTTTCTTTCTCTCCCTCTCTTTCTTTCATTCTTTCTCCCTGTCCTGTCCCCCAGTCATGTCTGTCCCGTCTGTAACAACCAAAAATGAAATAAAATAAATACATAATTATAATAAAGGTCAATTAAATGGACCAATATGGCAAGGCCATAATGATCCACTTGGTAAAGTAAATCTGCTTGGCATCTTTCTTGGCCTTCAGACAACAATTCTGATGGCTAAAGATCCAAACGGGACAGGCAAAAAATAATTATAAGTATTAGGAATCATTTTCCTGGCCTGATTAATGACATTATTTTTTCATTTATTTATCGCCAAATCCAGGTGTAGTCACCTCAAGGTCGCTTAATATTGTATGGTAAAAACCTTACAATAATACAGAAAACCCTAGCAATCAGACATATGGGTGGTACTTTCACAATCTGGCGTAATGAAAGCACAGATCCATCCTGCCTTGTATCAATGGTTTATGCTGCTGCTGGTGGTGTAGAGCAGCAGTCCCCAACCCCCGGACCGGTCCGTGAGTTGTTTGGTACCGGGCCGCGAGAGTTGAGGCTCGGGTGTGAAATTTATGGTTTTCAGGGGTTTTATTGGTTTTTATTGTTATTTTTTATTGTTTTTATCATTAACTTGGTTTCCCTGGGTCTTTTCCTGTGTGTTATGAATACATTTTCCTTTTTTTTGGTACCGGTACTGATTTTATTTTGTTGTATTTATCCGCGACACCTTAAAGGCCGGTTTGTGAAAATATTGTCTGACAAAAACCGGTCTGTGGCGCAAAAAAAGGTTGGGGACCACTGGTGTAGTGCATATTTTCGTTGCACATTTTGGGCTCCTTAGTCCCATCATTTACACACCACAGTCTGAGTATTGGTGTTCGCCATTTTCATCCCTTTGTGATAACAGTATCATCTTCTGATAGCTCCTTCCAGCCATGTCACAAAGCTCAAATCATCTTAGACTCATCAACATGACTGTAGGTTCAATTAAGTGGCTCCCATGGTTACCAGATCTCAAACCAATAAAGGACCTTGGGATTTGGTTGAATGGGAAATTTGAATGAGCAGGTAACACGTCTGTTGCATCTCGAAGACGTAAAGAATACCTAAATGCAAAAAGGGGATCCAACCTGGTATTAGGAAAGTATACTAAATAAAGTGGCCAATGAGTGCATTTCCTATTTTGTATTGGTAGTGAAACACAGTTCATTGTTGATTTAAAGGAAGAACATATTAAAAGTGTTTAATTATTTAGACTTTTGATTTTTAGTATCTAAAGTATTATACATATATTTCTTAGTATTTATGAAGACTTCATTTTAAGTTGTAGTCATTATGCAGGCCCATTGCCATTAATAGCTAAAGAGTTATAAACAGGTTTTCATATGGTAAATGGCCTGTATTTATATAGCGCTTTACTAGTCCCCAAGGACCCCAAAGCGCTTTACATATCCAGTCATCCACACACACATTCACACACTGGTGATGGCAAGCTACATTGTAGCCACAGCCACCCTGGGGCGCACTGACAGAGGCGAGGCTGCCGGACACTGGCGCCACCGGGCCCTCTGACCACCACCAGTAAGCAACGGGTGAAGTGTCTTGCCCAAGGACACAACGACCGAGACTGTCCAAGCCGGGACTCGAACCGGCAACCTTCCGATTACAAGGCGAACTCCCAACTCTTGAGCCACGATCGCCCCATGTGGCAATGGTTTTATTTAAATTCACCTATTCCAAGTCTTTCACAGGGACATTGAGGTGAAATATGTTTGATGTCTGAGGCAGCAGTAATAGAGGATTAGTGCAAGTTGGGATTTCGATTGCTCTATGCATGAAAAAATATATTTCAAAGTGGAGTTTCTCTTTAAGTAGCTGAAGCTATATCTTTTGCCAAATAAAAGAACGATTGTCCATTTCTACAAAATAGCCCTATAAAGTTTTATGGTATTGTATCATTTTGTTTTATGATATTATATCATGTGCTGCCGGCTACTTGAGTTCATTGCACCGAGATGGAAACAAAACTCTCTCATCTTAAATGAGATGCAGCTTTTCGAGTTATAAAGCAAACTCCTTTTATTGCAGCAAACTTATAAAATAGGCAAATATCAACATCAAGGTGAAATAATATGACTGTGGACTTGGCTGTAAAGAAAGCTTTAAATTAGATGATATTCTTTTTTTTTTCTTTTTTTTTAACCGAAGCCCCTGTTTATGAGGCACTGTGATTCAGCAGACATGCAAATGTGTATATTTGTGCAGTTTAATGAAAATATCATGCTTGGCGGGCCGGGCAAAACCTCCGGCGGGCCGGGCAAAACCTCCGGCGGGCCGGGCAAAATCTTCACCGCCGGGCTGGGTTGGGAAGCGGTAGCGGCTGGAGGGCGAAGGTGCAGCTCATGAAGGAGGAAGTCCCGTGCCAGCGGGTGAAGCGAGTCTAGCAGCCAGGAGTGTGCAGAGAGTAGCTGCTGTAGCCTGGCTTCTACAGCGCGGTGGAACTCTTCTTCCTCCTGCTCGAGCCACAGGTTTACCAACCTTGCGACCGTGTCGGTTACCTCCTCCCGAAACTCCTGGGTAGGTGCGAATGCTGCTGGGTCCATGTTGGTCGGCTCGTACTGTCACGGCTGGCGGAGGGAGCCGTGTGGTGTGGAGGAAAAGGAGGACCCAAGATGCAGCAAACTGATGATACGAGTGATGTTTTATTTACAAAGGTGGCGGTGACAAAAACAGGCAACGAGGTATGAGTACTTTACAAACGGAAACCTAAACTGGGAGAAACTAAATAGCAAACCTGAGGCCGTACAAAGGGGGTGCGGGGCAGAGGGACGCAGAGACAGGACACCATGGAACGCAGATGAATGCAGAGATACGCAGAAATACACGGATGAGTGCAGTGATACATGGATGAACGCAGACGAGCCGACGAGGAGCACAGGCAGACACCAACTATAAATACACACACCAGGTAATGAGGAAATGGCACACAGGAGGGGACACAGCTGGAACTTAATGGGCATAACGAGACACAGACCTACAAAGTAAAACAGGAAATCTAGAACCCGAACCGGACACAAGGGGGGAGGACACAGAATAACTAGAACAGAGGGAAATAGTCACAAAACACAAAACGCTGGGTCAACGACCCAGGACCATGACATGTACAGTGCATAGATAATTTATTAATGCCTCACCATCCTAAAGTGTTGAACAAGTGTTCTCCGGGATGTGTCACTACACTGTAACAACACTGCTGGGTGTAGTTGCAGATGTAACATTTATTTATTATGTCATTTATTGCTTTTATGTGTGTTCTACTTGACCTAAATTACCACGACCATTATACAGCTGTCCAACAGCTTATTAGCACATATATCTGATCACATTGCAGCATCTCAATGCATTTAGGCATGTAGATGTGGTCAGGATTTTCTGCTGAAGTTCAAATCAAGCACCAAAATGAAGAAGAAAGGTGATGTAAGTGACCTTTTACATGGCATGGTTGTTGAGTATTTCAAAAATTGCTGATCTAGTGTCATTTCCCCACAAAAAAATCTCTAGGATTTACAAAAAAATGTTGTAAAAGGAGAAAATAGCGAGTGAGCAGCAGTTTTCTGGGTGAAAATGTCTTGTTGAGGCCAGAGGTCAAAGGAAGATGGCCAGATTGCTTCAAGCTGATAGGAAGGCAACAGTACTTTAAATAACCACTCATTCCAATAAATCCAGAAGAGCATCACTGAATGGACAATAGGTTAAACCTTGAACCTGATGGACCACAGCAGCTTAAGTCAACACCAGGGTACGAAGATAAGTATTTTGCGTGCTGCACAATAACATTTAATATTTTGTATCTACTGTTAGCTAGTTTATTGTGATAGTGTTGTATTTGTTGCTCTTTTTTGTTTGTTTTCTCTTCTGTTTTTTTTTAATCTTCATACAGGTGATCCAGGTGATTTGTTTGTTTTTTTGTTTTTCTTCCCCCCTTTCTCACCATCTCTTTTCCCCTCTATTTTTCTTTCTCTCCCTCTCTTTCTTTCATTCTTTCTCCCTGTCCTGTCCCCCAGTCATGTCTGTCCCGTCTGTAACAACCAAAAATGAAATAAAATAAATACATAATTATAATAAAGGTCAATTAAATGGACCAATATGGCAAGGCCATAATGATCCACTTGGTAAAGTAAATCTGCTTGGCATCTTTCTTGGCCTTCAGACAACAATTCTGATGGCTAAAGATCCAAACGGGACAGGCAAAAAATAATTATAAGTATTAGGAATCATTTTCCTGGCCTGATTAATGACATTATTTTTTCATTTATTTATCGCCAAATCCAGGTGTAGTCACCTCAAGGTCGCTTAATATTGTATGGTAAAAACCTTACAATAATACAGAAAACCCTAGCAATCAGACATATGGGTGGTACTTTCACAATCTGGCGTAATGAAAGCACAGATCCATCCTGCCTTGTATCAATGGTTTATGCTGCTGCTGGTGGTGTAGAGCAGCAGTCCCCAACCCCCGGACCGGTCCGTGAGTTGTTTGGTACCGGGCCGCGAGAGTTGAGGCTCGGGTGTGAAATTTATGGTTTTCAGGGGTTTTATTGGTTTTTATTGTTATTTTTTATTGTTTTTATCATTAACTTGGTTTCCCTGGGTCTTTTCCTGTGTGTTATGAATACATTTTCCTTTTTTTTGGTACCGGTACTGATTTTATTTTGTTGTATTTATCCGCGACACCTTAAAGGCCGGTTTGTGAAAATATTGTCTGACAAAAACCGGTCTGTGGCGCAAAAAAAGGTTGGGGACCACTGGTGTAGTGCATATTTTCGTTGCACATTTTGGGCTCCTTAGTCCCATCATTTACACACCACAGTCTGAGTATTGGTGTTCGCCATTTTCATCCCTTTGTGATAACAGTATCATCTTCTGATAGCTCCTTCCAGCCATGTCACAAAGCTCAAATCATCTTAGACTCATCAACATGACTGTAGGTTCAATTAAGTGGCTCCCATGGTTACCAGATCTCAAACCAATAAAGGACCTTGGGATTTGGTTGAATGGGAAATTTGAATGAGCAGGTAACACGTCTGTTGCATCTCGAAGACGTAAAGAATACCTAAATGCAAAAAGGGGATCCAACCTGGTATTAGGAAAGTATACTAAATAAAGTGGCCAATGAGTGCATTTCCTATTTTGTATTGGTAGTGAAACACAGTTCATTGTTGATTTAAAGGAAGAACATATTAAAAGTGTTTAATTATTTAGACTTTTGATTTTTAGTATCTAAAGTATTATACATATATTTCTTAGTATTTATGAAGACTTCATTTTAAGTTGTAGTCATTATGCAGGCCCATTGCCATTAATAGCTAAAGAGTTATAAACAGGTTTTCATATGGTAAATGGCCTGTATTTATATAGCGCTTTACTAGTCCCCAAGGACCCCAAAGCGCTTTACATATCCAGTCATCCACACACACATTCACACACTGGTGATGGCAAGCTACATTGTAGCCACAGCCACCCTGGGGCGCACTGACAGAGGCGAGGCTGCCGGACACTGGCGCCACCGGGCCCTCTGACCACCACCAGTAAGCAACGGGTGAAGTG
Source organism: Aulonocara sp. 'chitande type north' Nkhata Bay (assembly GCF_057382095.1). Taxonomy (NCBI): domain Eukaryota; kingdom Metazoa; phylum Chordata; class Actinopteri; order Cichliformes; family Cichlidae; genus Aulonocara; species Aulonocara sp. 'chitande type north' Nkhata Bay. The sequence goes on along the minus strand of NC_141356.1, from coordinate 15,751,583 downwards.
TCTTGCCCAAGGACACAACGACCGAGACTGTCCAAGCCGGGACTCGAACCGGCAACCTTCCGATTACAAGGCGAACTCCCAACTCTTGAGCCACGATCGCCCCATGTGGCAATGGTTTTATTTAAATTCACCTATTCCAAGTCTTTCACAGGGACATTGAGGTGAAATATGTTTGATGTCTGAGGCAGCAGTAATAGAGGATTAGTGCAAGTTGGGATTTCGATTGCTCTATGCGTGAAAAAATATATTTCAAAGTGGAGTTTCTCTTTAAGTAGCTGAAGCTATATCTTTTGCCAAATAAAAGAACGATTGTCCATTTCTACAAAATAGCCCTATAAAGTTTTATGGTATTGTATCATTTTGTTTTATGATATTATATCATGTGCTGCCGGCTACTTGAGTTCATTGCACCGAGATGGAAACAAAACTCTCTCATCTTAAATGAGATGCAGCTTTTCGAGTTATAAAGCAAACTCCTTTTATTGCAGCAAACTTATAAAATAGGCAAATATCAACATCAAGGTGAAATAATATGACTGTGGACTTGGCTGTAAAGAAAGCTTTAAATTAGATGATATTCTTTTTTTTTTCTTTTTTTTTAACCGAAGCCCCTGTTTATGAGGCACTGTGATTCAGCAGACATGCAAATGTGTATATTTGTGCAGTTTAATGAAAATATCATGCTTGGATCTCAGACTGAGTCACATTACTGTAATATGTTTTCCTGCCATCTGCCACACACAGTTTTGTTTGTTTCATGTGATGTGTTTCATATTGTTGTAGCTGTAGGATATTCTCAGAAAGGAAAAAAAAAAAACAGACAAAAAAGAACATTTTGACCAAACATGGACAAAGTATACACAAAAGTCCATGGCAAATGTGGAAATTTGAAATCACAATGGTTGTTTTGAAACCAGGATGCCAGTGAAACACACTGAGGAGGAAACAGACCAGAGCAGAGGGATGGGAGACCGCAGATTCTGACAAAGGGATGAGGAGAGCATACGGTGGGAAACGAGTGGGAGAGAAAAAAGTTGAGATGAGAATAAATTCTATTGTTTTTTTTTTACCGTTTCGTAACAGTTGTCTAACACGCTGTTGTCAGAGGAATTTTAAGCACAGCGTAATTTTTATAATCATAATAAAAGAAAGTCTGGACATGCAGACAGGAGGACCAGAACCCTCAAGAAGAAAGAAATGACTGGAGAAGTTTTTTTTGTTTTCATAAAATTAGTCTAACATCACTTCACAGTCCATCTGTTTCCTTTGTTGATTTTGTTGAAATTGAGAAATCCCAAGTATTGGTCTTTGTTGTGCAAAGTTAAATGCAAACAAAGGAAAAGGAAGCAGGAGATAGTGGAAGAGATGAGGCGAAAAGTTGAGAACAGAAAGCAGAAGAGTGTTTACTTTTACCAATTGGCCTGTCATTGCTTCCCAGCCCATTTCTTTCTGCTGTTGACTTTGTGGTGAAATGCTGGAAGAAAACTTTTGAGTAGAGCTTCCTCTTGGGCAACATCACATCTAAACAAATCTTAATGCCATCACTGCCTTTCAGGAATCTCAGAACTCCAAAAGGTCAACTGGTTTATATTACCTTTGATGCCAGTATATTTTATGACATTTTGCAATACTATGTTGATGTTTTTTTATACAATCTCAAGGTCAGGGAAGTAATGACTCCTATGCATTAGGGAGTCAAAGTCAACATGTGACTGTAATGAAGACAAAACTGAAACAGCCTGTGTAGTGGTAGTTGATAGGGGGATAAGAGAAATGGCGAAAAGAAGGCAGATTTTTTTAAATGCAATTATTTGGATTATGTTACAAAGTGCAATATAATTTGTACCAAATATACTTAATCAAGCACCAGTCATCACAGTTACCCTGTCACCTTATCTAACAATGAAAAAATATATTCTCTCATACCCTTATTTTAATCTCAGATGACTTTTAATCTTACTAAAACTATAATTTGTACCGTGTCTAAAAAATACTGTAGCTTTCTGTTTGGTCTGTAGAAAGAAGTGTGCACAGTAAGACTTAATTAGTATCAGATACAGCAAACTGTACACTGACTTTTGCAAACTACATCTGTCAATATAATTATTGTTGATATATCTGTGGTTATGATGCATTATGACCACCTTTGGCAAAAGAATTTACTCTCTTTTTAAAAAAAAACTGAATTGATATGTCGACATTTAGCATGGGTAGCATCTAAAAATGGATGCCCGTTCCTTTCTGTTCTTGTAAAAGCCTTTTTAAGTCTTCTTCGAGAATAATAACTTTGGATAACATACTTAATGATTGAGTTTTAGCCTAATGAATATTTGGCGTTCAGACTAAAGCACTTTCAGTGACTCCAGCATTGTGCACAAAGACCTTCTTTCAGCCGCTCTAGTAGGCTTGGGTTTGCTGAAATTGGGTTGCTTAGGATGTACCTAATGGGTGATGAAGTCATTTCAACAGTCAAAGGCACTGTGCCGGTGCCATTATTTGCAATGAAGATTCAGAAGGGGGTAGAGAAAGAGACAGGGAGTGGGACATCCAGAGACAGACAGACAGAGACAGAGGGTCATTAGGGTTAGACGTGGTGCCACAGCTAGGCTGGATCTATAGAAATAGCCTCTTAACATGATGTATTAGGTACACACAAAAAACAGACCCAGGGCTGCTGATAGTAGCTGTGTGTTGCTTTTATGGCTGGAAAAAATAACTGGGTAAGTAGTCTAAGTAGCGTTATATATCTTGTGCCACTGTTATCGGGAACCATTGATATTATACTGTACTAGAGTTGCTGTCCCACTGCATGCATTTATTCTGAATTAGGACTCCTGCTTTGCTGACTGTGTTTACACACTGCGGTTCTGTATTGGCCAACTCTTTTTATTTTTCTGTAACACACTTTTTTTCTTGGAGCAAAACTCTTGCACTTCAAGCAGGTTGTTGCTTTTACAGAGTCAATTCTTCCTCCCAAAATATATAAAATCATGTTTAGGTCTTCACTTAGTGCAGGGGTCGGCAACCCTTGACTTCTGAGGAAATTTTAAATGGCACTCATCATCAGAAAGGTTGTCTACCCCTGACTTAGTGGCTCTGTAGTGTAGTGGTTTACACGTTCGGCCAATGAACCTGGAGGAAGACAATGGACACTCTGCAGATTTATATTATTCGTGTTTCTATGTGGAGACAATGACCTATGGTAGTTTGATCAAATAGTGCAGAAGGCATTTTGGTGTTTTTTCCCCTCTCTGAGACACAAAATATGGGTAAGTATGAAAACAAAACCCACTGAAAAGGAATACATCTATCATTTTGCAGTTTCTGAGGAAAAAAATAAAGGGATCGTTGTGCTTTTTTCATGTGTTTGCATAACCTTCCTTTGACAGGTTATAACATTTCGTAAGAGTTTTAACCGTAAAATAGAAACAAAAAGTGCAACCAAATCTGCCTTTGCCATTTAACTTTCCCATTATAATGGATGCACCTTTTTCTCCAGCAATATACATGAAAAGAAAAAAAATGAGTAGAGGTATCCGCTCATCTTTGACAGAACACTGTTAGCATACTCCAGCCATTACATTAATACATTCACATTTCCTGCATGTTTAACCATGAAAAGGGAGAGAGAGAGCTGCAATAACATAAATGACATTATGTCCCTACGAGTTCACAGATTACTTTTCACCAAAGTGCCTACCAGAGTGAGGTTTGTCTCAAGCTGTGTTTCTAGTTCATTTTGTTATTCTAGTGACTCATCCATTTTGTCATGCTTGTTGCATGGTTGTGGTTGTCTGTCCACTGAACAGCTTTTAGCAAATAGGGATGGCTGTCTATTGCACAAACACAAAAAAAAATGTGTAGTTGGTCACAGAGGTCTGTATGAGGCCAGCTGGACTGAGGAAATTACTTTGACAACAGGGGGAGGGGGGTGGGAAAGCATACAAACTGACTTTAGAAAGGTGTGGACCAAGAGAAAAAGCATAAGTAAAGGAGGGTAGAGAGTGCAAAACACTCCAAAGAAAGCCAACAAAGAAAGTAAAAAGTGAGAAGTGCTTTAAGGTTTCAAGCCTCTCAGGGTTTGATGGAGAATTCCTCTGCTCTCAGATGAAATCCCAAGTTTGTTTATTCTTTCTGATGCAGTTTCTGAATTTCAACGAACCACCTACCATCCTGACTATTGTGGAGTGGAGTGAAATGACCTTTCTGTCCAACTGTGGCAGAGTGTGTAATGTTGTTGAACCTGTGTGATAAAAATTTCACTTCCAAATGAACCTTTACTTTACAAACAGTTTCCCTTTAAAAACACCAGGTAAGATAAGGCAATTGCTGGGTCTTAAACTGGTAAATGACAAAGGGTCAAAAACATGATTGCTTTTAATGGACTAATGTACGTTTAATGTGATACAGTGACATATCAAACGACCCTGATATCTGTGCTCTCAACTTATTTTATCCTGCTTCAGTTAAGGTCTGAAAAGACACGTTCTCTGGCACTTAAAAAACATCAGTTTATAAATGGTTGCTGGTGTGGTGTGACTAGATCATTTTATACATTTTACTGTAGAGTTAAAAATAGTTTGCAGTGAAGAAATAATGCAGTAATTAGTCACAGAATGATTCTTAATTAATAGTCATCTAGAAATCTTTGAAACCATAAGCTCTCAGAAGTATTTGACCTATTAAACCTGCTGTGCAAAGAATACAACAATACAAGTATAGTGTGTGGTTAGTAAATTTAATAATGAAATAGCTAATCACATTATATATCCGTGTTGGGTGTAATCTTTTAATCCCTAATCCAGATAAAAGATGGTGAAATCTGATAAGTCTGATACAAAATTCCCACCCATGTTGTTGTGTTATCATCAGATAAAATGAACAATGAGCAAAAAGTGGGCCTGCACTGTTTCTGTCTCTGCGTGCCACTGCATTTTTGCAAGTGTGTGTGTGTGTGTGTGTGGTCTATAGGCTCACACAATAGGGGAAAGCAACTACTTCTGCACACCCAAGCACAGGTTATAAACAAAGCGGTAGTATTCTTTTAAAACAAATATTTTAACAGTTAAATCATGAATAGAAATGGAGAAAAAAAGAATTCAAATAATATCAGCAACACAGAGGGTTTAATGGTACCTTTATTTGCATAAAAAGTAACAGCTGAAAACTGGGCGAAAGCCTTTTTTCTCATTGTTTGTGCCTAATGGAACAGTAAATGGGTAGAATCAGATATACTGTAACAAGAATTATTAAGAGAAAAGTGTTGCATATTGTTTCTACAAAATATGTTGTGTTAGCAGTGAAAAACCTTTCTCTTGTGATTTAAGAGTATTCTCTGAGATAAGCAAGTTACCTACAATGTTTTTTTTTTTATCATAACCACACGAATGAATCATATCACCAATCCCAGAATAACAGTCAGCAGCATCTGTTTGTATTATGACTTTAAATGAAAATTCTATTGGAACACCTTTTCTTCAAACTGACCTAATATTCTCATTTCCAGCTTCATAGGTTTAATTCTTGGCTCCCTAGCTTCTCTGCATTAAAGATCAACCTTCATTTTTGATAACTTTCTTTTGACTAGATATCTCAGGTTAAAGGAAAAGGGGAAAAATACCCTGCCTCAAATTCAGTATTTACAATGTGACTATTTGCACACTAGCATTACTTCAAAAGCTGGTCATATTTCATATGAGCACATTAACGACAGAAAATAAGAAAACTAAAACTCATAACACGGAGTATTAAATATTACTATTACTACTGAGCAGTCAAGTAGTCAACCGCAACAGAAAATGGTTATGTGATGGATTACAGGACTGTTTTTAAGAAGTCCTTTGATTTTGAAGAACTGGATCACAACTGCTATTTCATGACTTTTACCAGCTGTGTTTCCTTATGTGCAAATGTAGTATACATAAATGACCAAAATACAAATGCATCATAGGTATGGGAAACTTCCAACAAACTCACTATAGGTTTGACACAGATTTTTACTGCAGTATGTTAAATCAAGGCCAGAAAATCATCAACTGCAAGTACTGTGTTGCTAATCCAATCTAATGTGCAGAAAACACTTAAGTAGAAGTACAGATACTTGTGTTAAAATATACTCTTGTAAAAAGTGAAGTGCTTATTCAATTTATATTTTAAGGTAAAAGATAAAAAGTACAGACTCTGAAATGCACTCAAAGTATAAAAAGCAAAAACTGGCTCTTTAGAGGACATTTCTACTAGCTATTTTGTGAAAAGCTAACTTAGGTTAGCCATCTATAATGAAGGCAAATTAAGCTATTTTTTGAAAAAGATTTTGTTTTTCTCTGTTATGTTCCACATAACATGTTCAAGGTGAGTACATTCATAGTAATTAGAATTTGTCTTCACACCTAAACAGAAAAAATTACTGTAGTCACAAATAAAGTGTAATTTGGCTGGCAGGGTAACCCTATGATTGCCAGTTGTGGTGCAACATGCGACAAAGAATCACTTAGATATAACAAAAATTTATTTTATGAGCATAAGCAGATTTTGTATACTTCTTGTGATCAGCTGTTTTGCAGGATGTTATTTTTAATATTTATAATAAAATGCATAATGTATAAGGCTCTAAAGTGAATGTGGAAATTACATTATAAGCATCAAATTCCCAGCTTACCAAACATCACGGAGCAGTTCTTGCCTTTAAAAAAATCTCCTTTCTTCCTCTCCTGGCCTGTCTTTGTTATATCTTTCTCCATCTCTGAGAATGAAGTTATCCCACATTCTTTTTCTCTCACTGGGAAGTACAGCAGGCGCACCGTTATGCACTGTGTGCAAAAAAGACAAAGTGTTCGCGTGTTTGCTGATATTTATTGAGCTGCTAGAAATGTTGCACCTGACACTAAAAAAAACAACACATTGCTTCCTTTATGCTCCTCTTCTTTAGCACTAACTAGATTTTGATATACCGCAACCACTACACATACACATCTACACTACAAACACCATTTTGGTTTGTTTTGGTCTACTTTCACAATTTCAGTATTGTGCTATACATGATTGTGCAATAAATAATGCACCGTTGATGACACCAACATCCACAGAGGACAATCCTTGTCCTCTGTGGATTTTTGCTCCCTACATTTGGGTTCAAAATGATTTGATGGTTTGAAGTAATAGAAACCTGTTTTGAAAATGTAAGGAGCCTTTACTAATATCTTAAATCTCTACTGTACTCTCTAAAAAAGTTGTGACAGTAAGAGTAATTGAAAAAATCCACACAATATGGCCCTGGTCAAAGTTGTACTCAGTGGTCAAAAAAATAAATAAAGAGACACCAGTAGATGGGAGGGTGCCAAACCACTTTAAACCAATGTCACCTGTCAGACAGAAAAGGCACAAGACCTCCATTCCAAAATGTAATATCAGCTGTCCAAATTTTGACAACTGTCACCTGGACAATTGCTGCTGGGTTGAAAAAGGTTCACATTGAAACTTACTGAATGACTGCTAACTTTTTTCTTTTCTTTTTAAATATCATAGTTTTATTTTAAAGGATTGGCTTAAATAAATAAAAAACACATTATTGCAAGGAGAGAAGATGATTTTTTTTCTCCTTAGATTTACAAGTAATTGTCATGCTGCATCTGACTCTTGCTTGCAAAATTCTAATATAGCCTAACCACTAGACTATAACCACCCATATCTGACACGTTATTTTAGGAAAAAATAATAATATAAATACTGCATCCTTTATATCCTGGAACTTGTCACAACAGCAACAGCTTTAGAGCATTTAGTTGCACCCTGCTACTACTGGCCTTGACTTAAGAACTGTAGCCGACTGTTGGTGTGATTTGATGCTATATAAATAAAAATGAGTGTTGATATTATTCAAACATGTTACAATATAGTGTTTACTATTATCATTTATTTTTTCACAAACAATGCAAGAAGCACATTGGCCATTCACAGCCTTTATGAGATACAGAGGGTTAAAAGAGTTCAAAATGGCTACTGTGTTGCATCAAAAAAGAGGTTATCTCAGTATGTGCATGCTACACACCCAGATCCATCTGATTCTCCACAATATAGACAGTTAATAGTATAGAGCTCATAATTCCTTTAGAGTTACTGGCACAGTACACAACATACACAGGATGCGCGAAAAAACACTGAACATACACAGAAAAACACAGTCATGACTCCCTAACATTTGAAGTGGTCGCAAACCGTGGCCAAATCAATCAGAGATAGTTAGGGGCGGGATGATTGGTCATGGTCCAGATATTCATGTAGTCCGTGTGTACGTTTGAAAGTGCAGGCGGATAGAGAGAGGTGAGTAGCTTGAATAAAGCAATATCGATATTCATTAAATCCTGACTGGACTTTTAAATATAAATGCATTTTGCCAGAAACGCCAGAATCTCAGGTTAAGGCTCACAAAACTCTTTCAACAACCACCAAAGAGCAAATGAGAGCAGGTAAACGGACTCCACACAAAGACGTAAACACGGACCTGACTCATCAAAATCAGCTTTCTCTTTCTCGGCTTTCTCACCTGATGTCATGTAGACGGACACGGCGTAGGGGCTGAAAGCCAACAGGTCACTGATTCTGATGCGTCTGGTGCGCGCTGTGTTTACGACTAGATTCTGAGCTGCAGGTTTTGTCTCTCTCCAAACAAAATTCACTGAACCAGCAGCAAAACAAGATCCAAACTACGGTTCACATTTGATAAATGTCGTCATGAATTCCCTCTTACTTTTGCTATTTTGCTTCCACCATGATAAAAATCGCACTTCATGCACAGCTCTCTCTCTCTCTCTCTCAAGAACAGTTTCCCATCTCAAATCTCTGTTTTCTGCATTATTCACTTGCTTATTACCCACCAGTCTACCATTGTTTACAATGCTGTCGGCCGCTGTTTTCTGACTGTCTGAAGCAAAATTGAATCGAAATGGCACCTTGTGAATCGGAATCAAATGGATTATAGAAATCAGCCCTAGTGAGTAGCCTAGGCCCAACAGAAGTGGATGTAGCTGTGGGTAATGAGAAAAGATGAAAAGAATGATTGATAACTGCAGCAGCAAACAGGTCGTCAGAGGAAGCCGAGATGATGATTAAGTTTAACATTGTCTACAATATTGCCAAAGAGTGCCAAAGCACTTTAAGCACAGGCATAAGATTGTTAGTTAATCATTTACAAATCAATATTGTCTGTATGAACAGCAATTTCCCCCCCCCCAAAAAAAAGTGCACATATAAAACTGCAGTGTTAAGCGATGTGGTTGAAAAATTTAGGTGCGCATAACTTTTGTGCTGGGGCGCCTAAGAAAAAAATTTAGGCGCACCAGTGCAACCGTGGCAAAAGGTTTGTCTAGAGCCCTGCTCTAAAGGTATAAAACTTCACACAGGTTTGGATGACATCATAAAGAAATTAAGTGGAAATTTGCATGTAGTTGTTTTGGCATATTAGTTCTCATGTATGATTTATTTTAGCAGACGTACGACTTTCATTACCTTATAACTGACTTCCCTTAAGTAAATGTGCCAAAATCCTTCAGATATTTTTTTTGAAGCAACTTTTTACTTACAGTGTAAGTCCTATTCGCATGTAGCAGCATATTCTCATTTGTTTCTTATTGAACTTGAAAAATTATTCTCACTTTGAGAGTACTATATTATTGTGGTTTTAAAAGAGCAAATGGGTTGCTGAACTTCAGCTTCAGAGTACTAGGATTCAGTGACAGGTTGACACTCAAGGCTGCAGACTTATCTGTGGTAATGCTCCCTTGGTTTTTCAAATGATGTTAGTATCAAAGTATGCGTGTCAGATAGCAGGTAGTTTTTCAGAGAGAACAAAAGAAGGAAATAACTTACTGAGTACGAACTTTTCTTCCCCTTTCCCTTCAAAGTATCGTAATCTTCCACTATTTCCTTTGTCATCCTGCATTTCTAACTCCTCTTCCTCTGACCCGTCCAGCTCTCTCTACCCCTTTTTAACCTTCTTCTTTGCCATTATTTTCAACATTTTTTATCGACTCATAAAACCCAGAGGTGGCTTGTTAAAAACCACGTCATGGACTGGTGAATGTAGCTATGAGTTATGACACCAGCTATTTTCCCTTTTCAGCTTACATCACTTGATTAATTAAGCAGTAGGTGCAGCCTTTGCTCAGCATGACTGTAATACTGCGAAAGAGTAATACCGCAAAATGGGCCAAGCATGGTTAAAATTTATGGACTTGCTGTACTTAATTATTCAAGAGAAAATGTCATGTTAAATGTAATGTAACAATATCTAATACATGTAAAACAGTTGCAGAAGCAGGGTGCAAAGATTTTTCAAATACAAAACTTTCATGTTTGATGTCCGTGACATGATGTTATTCTTGCACATATAAAGGACACTGAGCTCCTGCCGCTCATTCATGTTAACTACTATTTAAAAAGAAACTGCTGGCTAGATTAGGCTCACAATCTGTGTAACAACAGCCAATCCTTATCTCCCCATGTGTTTTAGTTGTTATTTTACTTAGCTGAGTTTTCAGAATGATTAAATTATAACATTAAAAGATTCCAAAGTTTTGTTTTTGTTTGTTTTTCATGTATTTAAGAAGTAGCCTTCCAGCACAACACAAACAGATTTTGTGGAGACTATAAACGATGCACGACAGACCCGACCACATATTCATACTTCTCAGCATACACTTTTCTTTAATGCAGTTGCAGTTGCTCACAGCCACCATACACCAACAACAACAGTCAGGACCCAGTTCAGTCTGTTTTAAGTCAGTGAGGCGTGATTGCGGATGCCGCTCAGGTGCATCCGTCTGCCCTGCAGCCATGCCACAGACCGCGCCCCGCCACAGTGACATATAGTAAAACCAATATAACACCCTATTTACTCAGGCAGTGTCAATCTGTAACTTTATAAACCAGTGAAAATCACCATTGCAAACACTATAGAAGCAAACAGCACACCTCTACCCTTAAGGGTGTTTAAAGATTACACAGAAAAATTAGGGAATGATCAGTGTCACGGTCACTGAGGTTCAATTCGCCTATCCATCCACACCAATGTCTTTTACTTTCTATTTCAATTAACATTAACATTTCAATTTCAAACACTTGGAAACAGCGAGGTGAGAAAACTCTCTTTAGCAAGGCTCAGGGAGGGGCAGCCATCTGCTACGGGCTGTTGGGAGTGAGGGGACTAGATGATACCTCATTGTATCCTCATTATATCATAAAGACCAAAAAATGAGTCTTAAAACAGTCGCTTTTAATTTCTCCGACTTCTGTCTCAACACTTAAGCCTTTGCTTGACCACACAACAAGAATAAAGTTTCTCTCTCCACTGTTACCAAGAGGTCCTCTGTCTAATGAGTTTTAGACATTCACTTCAGCTCAGCTCAACATGACTTCACAAAGAGACCTCCACATTTATAGGGGAATAACTCGAAAGACAAAACGAAAAAAAATAAATAAATTAGAGTCTGAGATGAGTCTCCTGGTTAATTGTCCATTGCCCTGGGACTCTGGCTGAAACCATGGCTCATTGAATTTCAGCCAGCCCTGATACAAAGAGAGATGATTATTGCATTTTATCTCTTATGTGGAGCTTTTTACAAAGTCATTTATGTAATTAAATATTAGTAGTTGTTGTTTTATCACCCAGTCATTAAGAGCAACAGCTGAAATTCAAAACCCTGTAAAGGAAAAATCACTGATGCAAGTGAGGAAATTATTGGGTATTTTTCAGTTTAATGAAAACAATTTCTTTTCATTTTGACATTACTAATTTGGACTTATTCATGTAAATAGCGAATGTTAAAATCAGCACTGTCTTCAATCACCATTATAGGCTGTTGTTAATAGGCTAGTGATTGCAACAAACAAACAAAAAACCAAAAAAAGGAGTAAAACTCAGTCACGAAGTGTTTTTTTGTGTTATATATAATTTACTTAAATAAAAATTATACAGTATACACTGAATGTAAAGGACACTTACAAGTGATGTCTTATTGAGCAGGCAGAAGGAAGCATAAAATATGTCAAATCATAATATTCCTTTTGTATGCTGTGCAAGCTACCAGTTAAAATGAAACGGTTATAATGAGCAGCTATTGAAGAAAATCATAAATCTTCTTTGTAAGTGCCAGCTAGTATACCAGTGAAACCGCTTGGAAGGATAAATGATTGAAAGCACAAGGTCAAAAATCTGTCTTTGTCAATGACGAGTCCATGCTCTTCTCCAGTCTGTGTTCTGGGCCCTGTTTCAGGAAGCCGGTTTAGTGGAAAAACTGAGTAAGTATACCCTGAGTTAACGAAAACTCTGGGTTTTCAGTTTCACAAAGCGAGTTCAGCTGAAGCCTGAGTGAGTCACTATGACGACACACGCCGTGAAGCTAACCTGCCCCCTAGCAGGTTTACTACAACTAACCCTGACTGTCTCCGCCCCTTTGTCGGAAACCTGACAGTAGGAAGTGTCAGACATGGCGTGTCCCTTCCTTGAAGAGCCAGTAGATCGTGAAGCCCAAATTCTCCGCAGAGCTCTCCGCCGGGAGAGAGTGATCAGAGCGCGTTTGGACATTTTATCATTTCCTGATGATTGTCTGTGCGAACGTTACCGTTTCTCAGCACAATCTATAATTTATTTGGATAACATCCTCAGGCCATATATTACGCATGTGACACATCGCGGACATGCTCTCAGTTCTGTACATATTATTTGTATTGCACTTCGGTTTTTTGCAAACGGGAGCTTTCTGTATAATATTGGTGACGCTGAGCACGTTTCCAAGGCTACCGTCTGTCGGGCGGTCAGGAATGTTACAGTTGCACTGAAACGTCTCCTGTACACGTTTGTGGTGTTCCCCGGTCATAGACCCACAAGATTCATCAAAGAGGGATGCCACAAAATTGCAGGTATCAGGATGACCAAAACTTAATTTATGATGTGGTGATACTTGAACTACTACTTAAATTTTACATTTATTTTCAGGGTTCCCAGGCGTGATTGGCTGTATAGATGGTACTCACATTCCAATCATTGCTCCTTCAGTAAATGAAGGAGACTATGTGAACAGGAAGTCTTTCCACAGCATTAATGTACAGGTACATAGTTCCCTGTAGCATTTCAAACTAACAAATTATTTCATCATAGTAATGGATGCTAATTTGTGTTCTCTGCACTGTGAAGATCATATGTGATGCTGCCAACATTATCACAAATGTGGAAGCCAAGTGGCCAGGCTCTGTCCATGACTCACAAATATTCCGTGAATGTACACTGAGCACAAAATTTGGACATGGTGAGTTGAAAATACTTTAAAATATATAAAGACCAATTGCTTCAGGGACATTTGAACTGAAGTGTATCCTTCTGTCTTAGGAGAGTTCACTGGCTACTTGCTTGGTGATAGGGGGTATCCATGTTTACCCTATTTGCTTACCCCTTACTCTGACCCTGAACCGGGCCCACAGCATCGATATAATCTGGCTAATTGCAGGACAAGAGCCAGAGTTGAAATGACTATCGGAATGCTTAAGGCCCGGTTCCAGTGCCTGCAAAGACTCAGGGTCACCCCAGAAAGGGCATGTGACATTATTGTGGCATGTGTGATTCTTCACAACATTGCCACAATTAGAGGAGAACACTGTCCTTCTGAACCAAACAGCAGTGATCCAAACCATGAACATCCTGACCCTCCCACGGACATACAAGATGGAAGAGCAGTCAGAGACACCATATGTCACAATCATTTCTTTTGACCCATCACCTCAACATGTTGAAAGAAGAATAAACAGATTTTTTGTTCAACTGGCTTTATTGGTCACCTGTGTTTCCTGTACACAAAGTATTAAAAGATGTAAACCTCATAAAGTGTCTCTGTTGCTTCCTCCTCTGTAACAGCTGTCAATGTTTCTTCATTATTTTCCTGTAGTAAAGAAATAAACAACATTGCTGTTCTACTGTAAACTCATATAATCTGTGGAGTATTACTCACAACTGCATGTTGGTCTGGCTCAACAGGAGGCTGCACCAGATGCAGTACACCACCACCATCAACTGATAGAATATGAGGTTTATACAGGTCACTTATAACTTACAAGGGACCAAATGGCAATTAACAAACATACCAAGCACCTTACACTTCATTGTCATTATGCTCTCAAAGACAACCAAGACTGAGGGAAAGCAAAATCAGTAGGTAAATAACTTCACTACAAAATAATCCATTATGGTAAAGAGTTTATCAAATGAATGAGTAGCACTGCAAAGGTGACTGTGAAGAAAGGATGTATGCACATCATGTATTATTTTGAATTTACCCCCTATGTAGGCACTTGTGTCTTGCGGGGTTATTGACTCAGAGGATGTCCCCGCAGAGATGCCTTCGGCCACAGGGCGCCCACTGTTTTGGCTGAGGGCCAACTGCTCAGCCTCTGTGAGTGGTGGTGGTGGTGGAGGACCCCCACCTGTTTTTCGGGCCTCCGCTTTTTTTCTGTTGGCTATAACGGGTCACATTTGAGCATACAGAGTAAGCAAATATGTACTTGTAATGTGCTCAGATAATTTCAATAAGTGCTTACAGAAAGAAAATTAATGTAGCCTCTAACTGCAATTGATTTACATCGGACAAACAGACCAAGCACTATGGCTCATAATACAATTACACCTTACCTGTTTGGACTATATTTTTATATTTCATTTTTACTTGCTGCCAGGAACGTTTGGGGCCTGTTGGGTTGCACCTGCGCTCACATCACGTCACAAAATAAAATGTATAAAATAACAAATAAAATAACATATGATAAAATAACGTGTTAAATGGGTGGAAATCCCTAGATCAATGTTTAAATTAACACTCACGCATTGACTCTGTCGGCTATGTTTTGCCATGCATGCTCACTTTCTTTTGCAGCTGTCGCTGTGTTACTTTTTTCCGCGGAATTTGCATGTTATCGGCATATGCTGCCATCAGAATTTCGGCCTCAAGCGCTGTAAAATACATTGACCGCGCCTTCTTTCCCTCCGTCTCCATGGTGACTCGCTTAATCTGTGCTCCACTGATCAGGGCTTTATGTATCCTCGTCCGCGCGCTTCACTTGGGGTTAAAGCAACTCCGCGTTGACTGAACTACTTGTTATCAGCCTTTCTGAAACCGAATATTCCGAGTTGGACAGTTCGGGGTTACTCAACCCTGCGTATCGTTTTTCACTCTGAGTTTTCTAAACCGGCTTCCTGAAACAGGGCCCTGGAGTTATGAGGCCAACCTTTGTATTTACTCTGTGTAACCTCATTGAGGATCAGATGAAGCCTTTTGTGAGACTTTCTGTGTATTTTAAAAGGTGTTTTGAAGAGTGACTGCCCTACATTTAGACAGAATTTTTTAACTCATATTTGCAGGGTCAACAATGTAAAGCAGTTTCTGGTGGAACTGCTGCATATAGCACCACAAGACAAACACTAAAAACTAAATAACTGCTTTGAGTTCACTTGCTAGAGGGAAGCCGTTTGTTTTCTCACTGATTTAAAGAGAACACTCGAAGAAAACACTTGAATCACGGGTGATCTCTAAATGCGAACTGTGTAATCAGTAAGTGTGACTATTTCGGTGAAGTTCACACACTTCAAATGGTGCCATCTCTTTTATCTGCCCTAAATCTGCACAATTTAAAAGGCAATTCTTGACCAAGAAATGTGCTTTATGTGCCACTGTTTAAAAGAAACAGCTTTTTAGATGTATGAAGAATTAAAATCAGCCTAAGGGGGAGAGAAGAGACTGAGATGGAGATTCTATTTATGAGGGAAGAAAGGATGATAACAGAAAGAGGGAATCCAGTATTTACACAGTTTTCTGCACCATGACTGCTGGCAGGTTAATATTTGCGTCAAATAGAAAACATCAGAGTCAGAGAAAGACAACACCAGACAAGAATATACCAGGCATCAGAATCATTGGAATAAAAGGGTATAAAAGGTAAGATAAAATAACAGAGAGGCTGAGATAATCTGATTATAATGCACTGACACCTGCCACTGTGGTACGCTCATAATGTTGGTTGTAATATTATTTGATGTTGGTTGTACTGTTTGTGTTAGTGTGGGTGCCGATGCACTGTCATGGTTCAGTCAACCTACAAAGGTGTCAGGACTCTAAACAGTCAGTGACTTAATCACTGTTGTGTGTAGCAAACACAGGAATAACTTGATGTAAATGTACACAGTGGAGCAAAGTGTTCTGGGAAGACACCAAGTCAAGCTCAGTCTGCAGTTCTTGTCGAGCAGCTGATAACACATCTCAATGCCAGGCCACATCAGATGATACTTTTCTGCTTATCATAATTGAAAATCTCTCAAGGCATGCTACTTAAGCTGCTTTAGCTTGGCTCCACTTAATCCTGCCACTGCAAGCTTTTTTACAACCCACCTCAATCACAGCTCCCCCTTTTCAGGCTTAGTGTGACTTAATAAATGTCAAGTCTACCGTAAACTACAAAGTGTGAATAACTCAAGAACTGAAACTGCCTATTTATTATTTTGATTAATGCCTTAGCACAGCCTTTGTTACAGCCTGGCAACAAGACAAGACAATCAGAACTACATATCTTATGTTTATGTTTACGTTTACATGTTGCTAACCTAAATTATAGGTCTATTAGTTGCACTCAACAGAATAGAACATGTAAATATAACTAAAATTACAGGAGAAAAGAACATGTTTCATGATTATCTCTATGTCTACACAATGTTTATACTTGAAAAGGAGTATGAAGAAGTTTACACTTTTTTTTTTGCTCCTGCCCCCTTATATCAGATCATTTGCAAATCAATATTCAGAATTTTGACAAATAATCCCACAATACACATGTTTAACTATATATAAATGTAGACATGTCACAGTTCTGCGTCATTTTGACCCTGTCACGGCTGGCGGAGGGAGCCGTGTGGTGTGGAGGAAAAGGAGGACCCAAGATGCAGCGAACTGATGACAGAGTGATGTTTATTTACAAGGTGGTGGTGGTGGCAAAAACAGGCAACTCAACATGAGCAATTACAAAACTAAACTGGGAGAAACTAAAGACAAACCTGAGACCATACAAAAGGGGTGCGGGGCAGAGAGACGCAGAGACAGGAACGAAACACCATAGAATGCAGAGCTACACGGAGGAACGCAGTGATACATGGATGAACGCAGACGAGCCGACAACGAACACAGACCGACACCCACTAAATATACACACACAAGGTAATCAGGTAATCACACACAGGAGGGAAGAACAGCTGAACCTAATACACCTGGGGACCGGAGGAGACAAGCTGAACACAATAACAACAGACACAGACCTTCAGAACAGAACAGGAAATCCAGAACACGAGCCTTCAAAATAAAACAGGAAACAGACTGATGTACAACACAACACGGGGACATGAACAGAGCACCAAGGACAGACACAGGTAGGGCTGACAATACACCAAACTTCAGGTTAACCCTAACTAATACAGATCAGAAAAAACGCAAAACGCTGGGTCAACGACCCAGGACCATGACAGTACCCCCCCTCCAAGGGCTGGCACCAGACAGCCAAAAACAAACGACCAACACAGAGCAAAACAAGCTCCAGCGGACCGAGGGAATTGTCCAAAACAAAAACACACATGCTGGAGTACAAGGACAAAAACACAGTTCAGGAGGCCGGCCCAGGGGCTGACAGCTCAGAAGTCCAGGACAGTTCATCTTCTGAGGCCGGCCACGTCGGCGATGCAGATCCATAAGCCGACCGAGCGGAAGGCAGCTGTGGCGGAGTGGAGGCAGTTCAGGGGGCCGCCCGTGCACACGGCAGCGGCGGCAACAGGGAAACTGTTCAGGCGGCCGACCGTGCGGACAGCAACAGCGGCGATGACAGAAGTCTGGAGGCCGACCGTGCGGACGGCAACGGCGGCGATGACACAAGTCTGGAGGCCGACCGCGCGGACGGCAGCGGCGGCGTCTAGGAGGTCGTCCATGTTGACGATGACGCTCCACCAGCGGCCTGGCAGATGACCGCCGATGTCGAGGCGGCAGTTTGGGACCCGAAGGTGGCGTGGCCGTCGCAGCACCAGACGAGACCGAAGCAGAGGCTGGACCAGACGAGGCAGCTGATGAGGATGCTGAAGCAGAGGCCGGACCAGGCGAAGCTGAAGCAGAAGCCGGACCAGGCGATGCTGACGAGGATGCTGGAGCCGGGCCAGGCGATGCTGAAGACACGAAGGCTGGAGCCGGACCAGGCGATGCTGAAGACGAAGCTGGACCGGGCGAGGATGAAGGCTCGGAGGCTGCAGCTGGCGAGGATGATGAGGCTGCAGCAGGCGACGGCGTGGAAGCCGGAGACTGTAGCGCTGCAGGCGTGGAAGAAGCTGCTGCTGCCCGTGGCGTGGATGAAGCTGCAGCTGGCGAGGATGATGAGGCTGCAGTTGGCAGCTGGACGGGCTCCTCGGGCCCTCCAGCTGACGAGGCAGGAGGCTGGCTAGGTTCTCCTGAACCTCCAGCTGACGAGTCTTGAGGCTGGACGGGCTCCTCGGGCCCCCCAGCTGACGAGTCTTGAGGCTGGACGGGCTCCTCGGGCCCCCCAGCTGACGAGACAGGAGGCTGGCTAGGTTCTCCTGAACCTCCAGCCGATGAGTCTTGAGGCTGGACGGGCTCCTCGGGCCATCCAGCTGGCGAGACAGGAAGCTGGGCGGGCTCCTCGGGCTCCCCAGCTGACGAGGCAGGAGGCTGGACGGGCTCCTCGGGCCCCCCAGCAGGCGAAGCAGGAGGCTGGACGGGCTCCTCGGGCCCCCCAGCGAAAACAGTCTCTGGACCAGTGGGCACCGGGGCCCCTGGAACACACAGGTCAGAACCAGCAGGCGCACGGGCCTCTGGCAGGCACAGTTCAGAACCAGCAGGCGCACGGGCCTCTGGCAGGTACGGGTCAGAACCAGCAGGCACACGGGCCTCTGGCAGGTACGGGTCAGAACCAGCAGGCACACGGGCCTCTGGCAGGTACGGGTCAGAACCAGCAGGCACACGGGCCTCTGGCAAACACAAGGCAGACTGCAGCTGCACAGAGCATTGACCCAGCTCGGGCAGCGACAGCCGGATACAGTCCTCAGCTGGCTTCTTAATCTCCAGGGGTCCAGAGTCGGCCGGGGGCTGGGACCCAGCCTCTGGGGAGGCCCTGGAGTGCGTCACAGTCTCTGGGCTGGCCAGCTGTTGCGGACTGACAACTGCGTTATGTGGTGTGTCTCTCTGCTTGACATGAACAGGTGAAATACAGTGCTTTTCCGGTTGGATGGACTGGACTTGTAGTACAGGCGGAGCTGGTGAAGATGGTGGCTGAATAGGTGGCTGAGCTGGTAATAACGCTGATGAGTCTCTTGCCAACTGAGCTATTGACTGAGCCACGGATTGTAACAAGGTGTCTAATAGGTCTGGCTGTGACTGTAATGGAGGTGGAGATTGAGTGGCTAACTGAGGTAGCGGCTGCAGGGCAGCTAACCGAGCTACCGGCTGGGCAGCTGGCTCAACAAACACAGCCCCGGAATAAACAGTCATGCGAGCTGGCGAAACAGACGGAGTGTCTTTTCCACTCACCACAGCCGGCAGTTCCGAAGTCCCAACCTCCGGCTGTGGGGCGACGCGCCGACGGCGTGATCGTCGCTTCCTCCCGGGCAAAACCTCCGGCGGGCCGGGCAAAACCTCCGGCGGGCCGGGCAAAATCTTCACCGCCGGGCTGGGTTGGGAAGCGGTAGCGGCTGGAGGGTGGAGGTGAAGTTCGTTAAGGATGAAGTCCTGTGCGAGCGGGTGAAGAGAGTCGAGTAGCCAGCAGTGAGCAGACATCAGCTGCTGTAGCCTAGCTTCTACGGCGTGGTGAAGCTCTTCCTCCTCATGCTCCAGCCACAGGTTGACCAACCTGGAGACGCTGTCGATCACTTCCTCCTGAAACTCCTGGGACGGTGCGGATGCTGCTGGGTCCATGTTTGGTCGGCTCGTACTGTCACGGCTGGCGGAGGGAGCCGTGTGGTGTGGAGGAAAAGGAGGACCCAAGATGCAGCGAACTGATGACAGAGTGATGTTTATTTACAAGGTGGTGGTGGTGGCAAAAACAGGCAACTCAACATGAGCAATTACAAACCTAAACTGGGAGAAACTAAAGACAAACCTGAGAC
Organism: Aulonocara sp. 'chitande type north' Nkhata Bay; assembly: GCF_057382095.1. NCBI lineage: Eukaryota > Metazoa > Chordata > Actinopteri > Cichliformes > Cichlidae > Aulonocara > Aulonocara sp. 'chitande type north' Nkhata Bay. The sequence continues at coordinate 15,731,401 of NC_141356.1, read as the reverse complement.
CATACAAAAGGGGTGCGGGGCAGAGAGACGCAGAGACAGGAACGAAATACCATAGAATGCAGAGCTACACGGAGGAACGCAGTGATACATGGATGAACGCAGACGAGCCGACAACGAACACAGACCGACACCCACTAAATATACACACACAAGGTAATCAGGTAATCACACACAGGAGGGAAGAACAGCTGAACCTAATACACCTGGGGACCGGAGGAGACAAGCTGAACACAATAACAACAGACACAGACCTTCAGAACAGAACAGGAAATCCAGAACACGAGCCTTCAAAATAAAACAGGAAACAGACTGATGTACAACACAACACGGGGACATGAACAGAGCACCAAGGACAGACACAGGTAGGGCTGACAAGACACCAAACTTCAGGTTAACCCTAACTAATACAGATCAGAAAAAACGCAAAACGCTGGGTCAACGACCCAGGACCATGACAGACCCAGCATTTTGAGTTGATTTTGTATTATGGGTTATATTCTGATTCCCTTGTTGTGTGTTTTGATCATTATTATAAGTCAATGTTTCAGTTTATTCTGGTTAAGGGTTTAGTTCTTAGGTTTTGTTCTTGTTCCCTCGTGTTTAGTATGAGTTTATTTCAGTGTCAAGTCTGCATCTTTGTGAATTATTTCCTGTTTTATTTTGAAGGTTTATGTCTCATGTCAGTGTTTCTAGTTTTGCTTTCTCTGTCTCGTTAGGTCTAATTTCTCTTTGCTGTCTTCCCACCTATTCCTCGTTCCCTCGTGTGTATTTATGGTGTGTGTCCTCCAGTGTTCAGCGTCACATCGTGCCCTCAGATTTGCCTGTATGTTTCCGGTCTCAGCTTTCATTGTTCAGTTTATGTTTTTGTTCTTTGCCAGAAATAAAGCTGTGGGTTTTGAGTTGCTATTTTGTCTTGACGAATTTGCATTTGGGCCATCGTCTCTGCCTGCCTCCACACAGAATCCTGACAAGACATATAAAATAATTTAAGTCCACAAAGCAAAACACCAATTTTTTAAATATTTTTTTAAAAACTAATACCTTAGTCAATACTTTAAGCTTGGGTTACTCTCACCTTAATCTATAAAAATGAAAATAAGAGGCTTCGATAGAACACACTGAGACAGCTCAATCACTGAGAGGAACATTTCCCATATTCATGCAATTTATTGTTTTTAAACAAATGTGTGAATTTTTGCATTGATGTACTTTTCTTAACTTCATCTGTAAAGGTGTTCCACATACTAACTCCTGTAACTGTAAGCTATGATATTTTAGTGAATGATATTTACTACTGGCTTGCTGAACATAAGGATTGCTGTCAGATCAGTGCGTTTGGTCTGATTTAGAAGTTCTGAATGTTGTGGGGCAAAGATTTGTTTGCTGCTTTATACTGAGGTTCAGTAAAACAATTAAAAACAATAATCTGAATTTACAGTAAAATGGAGGTCATCAATTATAATGGATTATGACTGCTAAAGCCAACAGAACACAAATGGGTGCAACAGAAAAGAAGACGGAAACACACCAAAACGTAAGAATTCAAATAAGAGGTTAAGCTCGCTGTCTGCTTGAAGATACAACCAGAATTGTCAGGCTAACACTTACACAACACATGCAAGACAAACTCCAGGAAAATCAGGAATAGGAGAGATGGAAACGTGTGAAGGGCCAGAAGCACAAAGAAACAAGATGCTTTGAAAATGCCTTTTTAATCAACTACTTGTGCACAGCCTAATTCTTATGTTAAATACAGCCTCAGAGGCAGACCAACTGCTATATCTAGGCCATGATAAAGGACCATTAAGACAGGCTAATAAGGAAACTCCCTTCAGCCCAGAAAATGAAGTCATCATAGCAGTTAGAAGATGTCCTGAGGCGGGGACGAGAGAGAGAAGATGGAAAGAGGGGAGTTAGAAAAGGAAGGAGGACGTACGGTTGAAGACAGTGACTGAGGGAGAGAGAGGAAGCATGGAGGTGGTAGAAAAACTGTGTGTTTGAGTAGAGAAGAGAATGAAAGAACGAGCACAAACTGTCCCAAAGGACCACTCATCCACGATCTAATATAGTCATATTCCCTCTGTATATCTGTTAATTACTTCCTCTGTAACCATAACAGTGAAAAGCCTGGGCTGGTAGAAATACCTGTAATATGAACCGCTAGCAGATACAAACTGTATCTGGGTTAATTACTTTACCTGCTGTTGTGACGACGAAGAGCTTAGTTTCTTGCTGACTGCCTCAAGTGTCTGTTCAGCATGGTGTTGCTAATTTTCACACAATGAGCAGAAAGCTATAACTTGTGTCAGGGTATTTGAAAATGGTATCCAACAAAAAGTAAAGTTGGAAATTCAGTTTCACTTGTTTGAAAAAATAAATAAATAAATATGGGTTAAATAAACAAATGCAATTAATGTAATGTAATTAGTGTAAGTTTAAGAAATAGCATGGGGTAGCTTTTAAAGCTTGTAATGCATGATCAAAAATATCTTTAAAGAATTTTTTTGTTTAGCTTGGAAGCTTACATTTTAGATAAATGAGCGGATATAACATCCACACAGACAAAATTAAAACCATATTGTGTAGATTGCTCTCATCCAGCCAGAGCAACTCTGACCTGGGATCTCTGGGGATGAATTGTAGTGTATGTAACCAAAACACTGGCAGCAGTGTTTTTGCATCTCCATGGATCTCTATTGTTCTGCTGCTTCCCTGCAGACTCTAAATGTGATGGATATTTTGATCAATTTTAAGGTTGGGTCTACTTTAAGGGATCTTTATCATGTTCCCGGACAGCTGTTGAGGTGTGGCATTATCCTGTTGGGGAGAACCATTTCCATCAGGATGTGTGTTTGGTGTGATTTGGTGGGTGGTAATATCAAAGTAGCATCCACATCCAGTTCCCAAGGTATCTCAGCCGGACATCAAAACATTGCATTGTAATGAAATGATGATACTTCCACCAACTGCCTGTTGGTGGTTTAATTGTTTTAGGTGACTGCTAGGTAGCTGTATGTAGAATTCAATTGATTGTTCAGTCAGTGATTAAAAAAAAATCCAGAATGACTTTGAGTTACCTAAACAGATTTATTGACAACTGGGTTTAGACTGGTAAAGTTTGTGGCATTGTTTAAAGTTTGCATTAGACCATGTATTCCTTATCCTTTAGTGGGTTTTATATTTTTCACATCCATGAGTCCACTAGGGTTCTCTTGGGTCCCTACGGCTGTGCAGTAAAACAACAACAACAACAAAAACAGGCAGGCACACCAACATCTGAGTGGCGCGTTAAAATTTCTGTCACAGGGACCCAAGCGGACCCTAAGTGGACTCGCAGATGCTTAAAGTGGAATTTATGGTCCCACAAATGTGTCCACATAGTCTTTTTGGTGGCACAGATGGGACAGAGGGGTTTTCACCTACCTGAGATGTGTTCTCGTGCAGTCCTCCGATATTCTTCGCATTGCTGGAAGCAACTGCCAAATTTTTATTGTTTGACAAGCGGGATAGAGTGAGGAGCAATAGTGGAGCTCACTGGGAATGAGAAAACAACAAAAATAGCTTCAAAGATCAAAAAATTAAATGCTTTGCATGTATATGTTTCTACATTTAATTTTTGTGTGGTTTAGTTTTTCCTTCCTTACAAATTTACTCCCACCATTAAAAAAAGGAGTTATCACTCCAAAATGTGAGCTGGGAATATGAGCCAAAAAGATTGGTCTCTTATTAACATTTACACATTTACCTGAGATCATGCTGGTTGATTTTGGCCCACTTTTCTCACTATTTTTTTTCTGTATCACCTGCCTACTCTCTCATTTGCTCTCATCAATTACAGATAATTAGCTTTCAGTCATTCCTCCTTCTCTCTGTCTCTAGCTCTGTGGAAAGTGTCTTTACATGCCTTCGCAGAGCTTTCCTCCCTCTACTTCTCCCTGTCAGTGAGAACTGATCTTATATACAGCAATATGCTGACGACAATCTCTGCGGAGCACAACATAAAAGAGAGCACGAGCATGAAAGAGCGAGAAGAGACAGAGGAAGAGTGGGAGTGTGCTCTAACAATACAGTGCTTTATTAAAATGTCAAACACAAAGGACTACAGAAAAAAAGGATATTACTAGTACTAAAAGCACATTAGACAGAAGTAGATTTCTTGGAGTGGGAGGAAAATGTCAGTAGAACTTAATTTATTCTAACCTCAAACATCTAAGCTGACTTGCTGCTTTGGCTAAAATAAAGGTTGTACTATAAACTGATGCTGACAAACACAGAGGGGGAAAACCGTAATGCAATATTTTATACACATACATGGGTGACTGAAGGAGGGCAAATGGTTACTGTGTAAGGGTAGATTCTGGTAAATTACCAAAAAGAGGGCACCTTTATTATGGTGACACATGATCCAACATGAATGACCAATGAAAAGGCTAGAAAATAAACACACATAATGATCAACATATCATCAGATCTGGTTTTACTTTGATGATTGCCTTTTTTCTTTTTACAGCGGCCAGTTTTCCGTTTCTTCGCTGGGATTGTACACTGTGCATGTAGTAATTTCTCACTGGTCACTCCATTTACAATGAAAATCTTTTACAAGTTTTGATTTATATGCATGTTCATCCTCCGGATGACATTGCAACTACTTACAATTGGTCACCATCACTGAATCTTTAGAAAAGGTCGTCCAAGTTTGTCCCCAAAAGTAAGAAAATATGTCAAGATTTTATTGTTACTGGTGCCATTATGGATTTGACTTACATGCTCATTTTTAAAGGATTTCTTGGAGTGGGAGGAAAATGTCAGTACACTTAATAAATTAATTTGTTACATCTAAGTTAACTTGCTGGTTTGGCCAAAATGACGATTATAATCCATCCATTCTCTTCCGCTTATCCTTGCAGGGTCATGGGGGCACTGGAGCCTATCCCACTTGGGTCAACCATGTTGTTTTTAAAGTGCTCTATAAATAAAGTTGGATTGTTACAGCCCTAGCAGGGCCTCCTCCTGAAGGTGCCTGTGTGGGCATGTCCCACCACCTCTTCTGCCTGAGGTGCCACCTTTCCCTTTTGTGCAGTTGACTCTTGTCAGTAATTAAAGAGATTTAAGCCCAGGGAAAGGTGAGCTCTGGGCCAGAGTGCCATGTGAGTGGTTACAGCTAGTGAGCTGTGTTTTTTGTGGTGTTTGCAGCTAGTGAGCTGCGTGTCTGGGTTTGTATCTAGTGAGCTGCTCTCTTTTTGACTTACTTTATACTTTATTGACCAACGCTTGAGTTTTGTTTGTTCCTTTAAATGGTGATAGCGGCTTGTTCGTCTCTTTTAGTTAGTTTTAATAGAAACTTTAATAAAACTCTTTAATTTAACCCTATTGCCTCCTTGACTCCTTTTTTCTGACCCGGACACTTTTTGTTACTTCCCCCTCACCGCCTAGGGGAACGTAACAGATTGGATATCTCAGCTTTCTTAGGGTGAGAGGCAGGATGCACCCTGGACAGGTCGCCAGTCTGCCACAGAGCTAAAAGACAGAGACAGACAACCATTTGCACTCATATTCACACCTATGGGCAATTTAGAGTTACCAATTAACCTAACCCCACTAACTGCATGTCTTTGGACTGCGGGAAGACGCTGGAGTACCTGGAGAGAACCCACGCAAACACGGGGAGAACATGCAAACTCCACACAGAAAGACCTGATGGTCTGATGGTGGAATTAAACTCAGGGCCTTCCTACAGTGCTAACCACTGTGCCACTGTGTGGGCCCTGGTTGTAATATTAACCAATATATTCATTTTTAACCGGTTTCTTGGATGTGGGAGACATAGCAAATTGATTAAGGCTGAAGTTGCATTAACACATGGCTCCACTTTTCAAAGGTCTTCATATTTTATTTGGTTCACTTAATTTGAATTTTTTTAATGTGAAAATGAACACATTTGAACTCGAGCAATGAAACTGTGTGAAAATACCTTGAGATAAAACTGACTTAATTAATTTTCCTTATCTAAAATATTTGAAAATATATATGTGTTCTGGACTAACCACATGAGATATACCCAAATGAAGGCTGTTAACCACATACTCACCATCATCATTAATTGAGAATAGGTTTGACTACCTGCAAAAATTTGTACCATTTAGCCAATTTATGGATTCAATAAAATTTACAGGATGGATGCTTATCTACTGTGATGAATGCTTCTGAGAACTGCTTAAAACTTGGCGTGTCTGAGTAGCACAAGGAGAAATGAACCTCCTGTGGAGCAAAATGTTCCAAAAAATAATTAGGTTTTCTCTCTTCATTAAATGAAGATTTGCCTTTAAAACGTCTCACGTAGTTATCACATAAAGCGAAAGTGTGGAAAAAACAGTAAGAGAAACAAAGTGTGAGATGAACTAAATGTTAAGAAAACATTGTGGAAGTTGTGGGTTTTCTTTTGCCTGGGAACTTTTCTTCCCTTCTGATTCTCTGCCAGCAGAAAACACATCAACCAGTTTTCTGTCTTCAACAGTGAAGGTATCATACTGATAATAAATGCTACATGAAAAAAAGTAAATTGATCTAGACATATTTTTTATGTTACTTAACCCTTGTGTGGTGTTCGTATTTTTGTTACTCAGCCAGTGTTCATGGGTCTGGTGGACCCGCTAGAGTTTTGGCTTTCCAAATTAACACTATCAAACAATTTTATGTTAAATTACTCAACAGATGTTTACTTCATCCCAATTACAAACCATATGAACAGCAAACATGGTTAATTTTTTCCCTTTACCTTTGTTAGATCACATTTATGAATTAATGTGCTTCTCGTTTTTCTTTTATATAAAATGTTATAAAAAATCAGTTATAATCAAGTGGAGTGAGTGGAAAGACACAACACATTTACACGTGAAGCAATATGTTTCACAACTAAATGGGATCAGCTGCTCATCAATGGTGACATTAGGCCCAGGGTTGTAAAACAGGGGAGGTGGTGCACACACTTATCCCACACTGTCCTGATGGCAGCAAGCTTGTCTCTCTGCCGTCGAGCTGGTCTGTCGTCTCGGTTATCAAAACGGATAATCCTGGAAATTTTGTTGAAGTTTTCCAGAAACATTGATGCATGGAAAGTTTCTTGCCGGTTTCTGCATCCCACAGGGATTCTGTGGATTCCCCTTTGGACCTGAAAACTCCAGCAAGGATAAGAACCCCAAAGTAGGCCTTTGGGGTTCTTAGATGGATTTGGTCCATCTCCTTCCACCTCTCTCCAAAAACACACCTTCCTTCTAGATTACTGCAATCCAGAATAATTTTCTGGATGGAATCTGGGATGAAAAGCTCAAATGAAGACTTGATGTCCTGCACATGAGTACCTGTCAGTCGTGTTGGCCCTGGCTTATCACAGTAACAGCTCTGCAGGGTGGCTCATTTCTTGGGCAAGAAGACCATTCAATTTCACCAGTTATTGACATCCATATTTCTTCACTTGCTGTCTGGTGGGCTTGTTCTGGTCCTGGAGCTGGCTGCAGATGGGGTACTCGTCTTCGTTTTGTTACTAAATGGTGCTCAACCTCATCCTCTTCTTCAAAGTCACTGTCAGACTCAGAAATGTGAAATATTCTGAAACCTCTTTGTCAACATCATCATCAGAAGCTCCTCTCTCTTCCAAAATCAATTGGATGGCCCTCGCAGCAGATAATATTTTGCCATCTTGATCAGTTGTGATAAAGAACCACACTGGCAAAGTCTTATTTATAGTATTATGCCCCTAATTTGCAGGTGGGACAGGGTATGAGAAAATAAAATTTGGATCCCTAAAGAAAGAGGGTAAAATGTGTGGGAATGTAAGAGCAGACGGTGTTGATAGTTGAATTTTCAACAATGTTGCAACTTTGTGCGGGAGCAGGAGGGGAAGAAAACACTATCAGCAGCACCAGAAAGGAGGAAGACAGAGTGTGGGAACACAGGACCTACACTTTCAACACTTTTACTAGACCTGGGTCCAGTGGACCCGAACACCTTGTATGTAATGTAAATGCGTGGGGGGAGGTACAGTATGAGGTCATTGAAAATTTGTTCAGATTCATGCTCTTCACAGAAAATAAGCCAAAGCCAATGAATTTCAGGTTGAAAAAATAATTAATTGTTTAATTTTTCTTTTGAAAAAAACTGAAAACGGGTCTCACAGACCCGAACACCATACAAGGGTTAATGTAATTATTTAAGCATATCAATTTTTTACAATTTTTAGAATAAATCCAAGTTCCCATTTTCTCGTTCAGTCTTTGTACCTTTGCCTGGCTCCCACATGGTCTCAGTGCCTCTCTACCTTTCACCATCTCCATACCATTGTGAAGAGAAAAGGGATTAAGAGACTATAGGAGCTGTCTCTAAGCTTTGTAACACAAAGAGAAAGTAACACAGAAGCAAGAAATACTGGAGCGTACACACAACACAAACAAAAACTTTTATCTCTACCTGAACTGCACACAACCAACCATCGTGTTCCCCTATCACAATACTGATATGCTTCGATGCGTCTTTGTGAGGTAGTGGCTTGAAGAAACAAAAAAAAAAAAAAAAAAAAAACACAAAACAAATAAACAAACAAAACATTAAAATATTCCTCTATATTTTATTTTTTGCAATGGCCCTAAATAATGCCTTTGTAATGGAGATGCCACTCTATGGACAATCCTTACTCTCAAAATTTCTGCTCATGTTTACAAGCTGGTCACTTTAAATCACTCCAAGGTCACTGCAAGCATCAAAGTGTAAACTGTACATTTTAAATTGTTATTGATCCCTTTACCCCTAGTCCTAAAGTGTATATTTATTTTCTACTGTTATTATGTTTATTGTTTGTTCTTTTGCACTGATGTAACTGCAGCCCCACCGTCTCATCTCTCTATATACTGTACTGTATATAGCAGAGATGACAATAAAGTTTATTTTGACTTTGACTTGACTAACACAAGGAAAAAGTGCCACAAACAAGCATATTTTATGGCTAGAAAAACAAAGCTTTATTAACACTAATATGACAAACAGTTCTATCTTCCAAAAGAGAGCCTGCAGTTTGAGGGCCGCCAGTTCAAATGTCATATTTTCTCTGCAAGAAAACAGCATTGACCTTGTAAATCTGCTGTGGCGCATGCACACTCAGCTTGTTACCTTCAAGTCAGCTCATGGCAAAGGAATTTACTGATTAACTCTCTAGTTTAGTTAGTTTGTTTTGTGTTAACTTCATTGTGAGTATGTAGCTGAGCAGTAATAAACACTTTCTCTGATACTTTGATCATAATCCAAAGGAACAAGAGCAGAATAAATCAGACAATGTGGGGGAAATTCAAACATTTTGATTCATCAACATTTTTTTCTCTGTTTTTTTGTCATACACAACATTAAAAAAAGGATAAAATGTTTTAACAGGATTGGGTAGCCTGGAGTAAATATGTTGAAATGTTTTCTTTCAAAGCTTTCTGTCAGCTGGACTGAAAAAGAAAAAGCTCACTCTGTTATATATTATTTAATACAATGTCATTGACCTTAAAAGTTGATCTACTGAGCTCATATTTTCGTTGGCCCTAAATGTGTATAGATACAGTGGACTCCAGACTAGAACGACTGCTGCTCATGTACTCTCCCTAGACACTAAACAAGAAAATCACAGTTTCACAGTGGTTTTTATGAAACATGAGTGAATCATTGAAGTGAATCACCGAACAAACCTTTTGACATTTAAAAAGCAGTGTCATAAAAAGTCCTGAGAATCAACCCAGGATTTACGCTGCTTATTTTTTTCACCTTTGTGTGCAGTGTTGTTCTTGTTCAAGACCCTCAGGACTTTGCTCTTCCCAAACAGGACCGTTCATAATTCTCCTAAGCGCTGTGCATGACAAATAGTCTTTTCTACAATCGAATGCCTGAATGAACACAAAACCTAATCTTGCATAGCCAGACATGAGTCTCATCAAATTTAGCGAGTCTGGAAAATTTAAATACAAAGAGATGCGGAGAAAAAACGAGTCATTACTGAAACTTAAACTAATAAAATAAGAGAAAACTTTTCCCAAACGTAAAGGCAGGGGTGAAAAACCCCCAAAATCGTATGTGCTGTTTTAATGGAAAAAACGAGGAAATAAAAGTGTAAACTTAAAAAGCTTAAAATGGGTGAAAGACAATAACCAAAAAAGGAAAACTAAGTGTAATATAATTACATGTGTGATTTCTTTTTATTTCTTTTTTTTATTTTGAGAGGACCATGAGATACAATGTCACGACAAAATAGAATCAAATGTCTGTTTCTTCATGAAACATTGTTAAATATCCATGTTGTCCATAGTTGGGACTGCAAGTGGTTTTCCTTTTTTTATTGTGCAATATTTAAATCCTTTTCATGAGGAGATTTTGGGGAAACGGTGAAAGAGAGATGGCATGCAAAATAGAACGAGAGTGGTGCAAAGAGACAGTATTAGCAGTGGAAAAGAAAGACAAGAGTACTTAGCCCATTATTTCCACGGGCTAGGTCAAAATGAGTCAGTGAGAGAATGAAAAGTCATCTTCAAAGACCGGAGAAGACTCTGCTATTATTCTCTGTCTGAAAAGTGACACTCCACTTTAAGTGTTCCGCTTTAGGGTGGCCTTGGGAGGTTAGAACCATGAATGTCAAAGTTGATTTCACACTTTGTAACTCTCTATGTGATAGATGTGGACACCATGCACACATATAGACGCTTAAAACACACCAGCACATAATGTATCTTTGAAAATATGTTGAGACATGTAGAATTTGGAAATGTCTGTATGATCACAAAGAGGTGCAACAAACAAGCTGCATAATATTACATAACATACATAATATTAATCACCTGTAACATCTCCACTTTTTGGAAACATATACATGTACAGACACACACACACATAAAGACACATACACACCAAGTGGAGATTACCCATATCCCACAGAGTGCTAGTGTGCTATCGTCAAAGAATTAGTAGCTTACTGACACAACAGACGTGCCGAATTAAGAATGATTTATAATGAAATGTTTTTCAAAAAAATTGTCACAGGGCGACTACTTTTCAGAAAATAATCAAACTTGAAATACACAATCTTAAAGAAAAATATTTGAAATCATAATTGATTGTTTTCTTCATTAACAGATCCAATTACCCTTGGAATAACATGTCAGGATCTTTTTGTATGGATTAAGCAAAGAAGATGTTATGTGTTAATTAGTGAGTGCTACGGAGCAATTAACTGGCTACTGGTGGTAGCTTTCTTATTGGATGGACAGACATGACTATGGCATCAAACTTCTCACTTGACCTTCTCCCAAAAAACCCAATTAGTACATTTCCTCTATTTACATCAAATAGTCAAATCTTTTAGACCTTGTTGTTTTGTTGCTGTAGATAAAACTGTCAATGTTAACTCATTAACACGGATTAAACTGTCATCACGATTAATGCATTCAATCCATCTGGAGCGCAGAATGACTTATTATCCCTGGAACCTCTCTGTCAATGCATTTTGGGTAGTTTGTCCAAAGTTTGTCCATTCTGCGCTGCAGATGCTGCACTGTGGAAGACCAAACGTGCTGAATAAAAAGACAGGTTTAAGAAATAATTTCTCTCCGTATTTTGGAAATACTAAAATTTAAAAGTTGGATTTCACATTTTAGCAACGAGTTACTGTTTTTCTCTATATATATTCTATATTATCATTATTATCTCCTGAACAGAGAGTAGTAAACACTGGTAGCGGGAGTGTTTGGTAAATGCTTCCAAATTAGTCACAAGTGTTGTTTACTCAGTGGCAGAATTCTGGTGGTGGAAGCAAAATGTCAAAATATCAGCAAGAAATTCCAAAAAGTTTCTTTCTAAATAATCAAGTGACACAAGCCATTTGTGTGTTGTTCTATTATTCATTTGAATAAGTGTTGCAAAAAATCTAATGTCAGCATACTATAAATAAAACCTACTGAATTGTATTAACAAAAGACTGGAATTTGGTTTAAGTCAAACACACTTCTGATGTTAGTATATGGTTTCCAATTTCGAAAGCTAAGAAGAAGAAGTTAAGAAGTTGTTAACAATGTAATACTGAATATGTTTAGACAGTTGTTAGTGCAACTGTGTTTTTGTTTACATGAGAAAACAAATTCTTCATATAATGAAAAAGGTAACACATGCCCCTGCACCAAATTATCCACAGAAAATATTGTATGTTATGTTCATTCGGCCATGCTATGACAATATAAAACATTACTAAAAATACATAAGATTTCTGTGCTCGACATTTAATTATTAATCTTAGAAATAAAATGTGACAATTTAATCCTAAGGTATGCTTACACTGCAGCTTTTGAATTAACTATGATTAACCAAATTTATTGGAAAACTGAAGTCAGTTTCGCTAGCCACACCCAGGCCTGATTACCGCCAAATATGCTGAATTAAGAAATCTGTTAAATAGAACCTGTATGACAAAGTGAAGTAGGCTAAAAACTCTCAATCAAAGCAAAACAAACAAAAAAACCCTCAAGAACACATGAGAAACAAAGTCACTGACTTCTTTTAGTCGGGAAAGCTTAGGAACTCCATGGTGATAGCCAGGAAACTTCCCAGTAGTGACCGACATACAAAAATTATTCCAAGAGCTCAAGAGATTGATTACTCATCACAGAATAACATCTAAAGAACTGCAGGGCTCACTTGCCTCAGTTAAGGTGAGCATTCACAATTCTTTGATATGTAAGAGATTGTGACATCCATGGTTTCAGAAGCTTTCAGTTCCATAACATCTGGTATTAAACTAACACAGCATTTCATAAAAAGAACATTATACCAGCAGACAAGCATAATCGTAGTGTGGAAGTCTGAGGCTGCTTTGCTGCTTCAGGACCTGGACGACTTGCTGTAGTTGACAGAACCATGCATTCTGCTTTCACCAGTGTGCACCCATCAGTTTGTGCCCCGAAGCTCAGGCACACTTGTGTTATGAAGCAGGATAATGATCCTAACACCAAACTTAAATCTGAATGAGAAGCTTTGGCATTACCTTAAACAAGGTCTTTCCTAGTTGAAAATCCTCCAGTGTGTCTAAATTAAAACAATACTACAAAGACAAGTAGACCAAAATTGCTCCACAGCGATGTGAAACACTCAATTTCAGGGGGCAGTATCATACAACTTATCAACAGGCTAATAACGTGTTCTGTTTGCAAGGATTATTATTTTTTTTTTGGACATGCTGATTCCTACGGAGGTCACAATGGTAAAGACTGAACTTTGCAGGTTAACAAAAAGACAGATGATTGATATGTTTAGCCATTTCCTGCTGACAAAAGAAAACATGGTCACACTTGACATTTTCCAGGTGAGACAATTCATAAGCCCTCACAGTGCAGATATTATCTCAGGAATATCTCACATAGCAGAGAATTGCACCAGTCAGTTGCTGACTAAGACCTGTGACTGTGAGGAGCATAAGCTGTTTTTGAAGATACATTAATTCTAATTCCTTTAGGAAACACCACCATGCACACAGCATTTTAAACACAAATCACACCATGCTTAAAGTAACTTCGGGACATTTCAGGGCGTGCGCTAAACCTAAAAATACAGTTTTAGCCATGAGAAGAAGAAAGTCATATAGATGAAAAGCAAGGGAAGGGAGAATCAGGAACTAAAATAACATCAGCACATTCTGCTTTAATGTACCTCAGTTGAAGAACATGCTCACTATGCACGTACTGTACTTTGACAACATGTTCTTGTTTTAATTTTTTCACTACTATGCTCATTTACAGGCTTATAATTATATTTTACCCCAATAGCACATATAATGCCTCTCTGGATTAATAGACCTCTCTGCATTGAATCATATCTGTTATTAACCTCTGTCTCTCTTCCACAGCATGTCTTTTATCCTGTCTTCCTTCTCTCACCCCAACCGGTTGCAGCAGATGGCCCCGCCCCTCCCTGAGCCTGGTTCTGCCGGAGGTTTCTTCCTGTTAAAAGGGAGTTTCTCCTTCCTACTGTCGCCAAAGTGCTTGCTCATAGGGGGTCATATGATTGTTGGGTTTTTCTCTGTATCTATGAAGCACCTTGAGGCGACTTTTGTTGTGATTTGGCGCTATATAAATAAAATTGAATTGAATTGAATGGAATTGAATTGAATTGAATTGAATAAACCACTCGGTGCAGGTGAGTATATGCATTGAAAAGCACATTCTGTGTTTCTGTGTTCTATCTCAGCAACAGTTCATCTGATCCACTTCAGGCTTAGCAGAAGTCCAAATTAAATTGTTGAGATTAGTTTAATTTAATTTAATTTTGGAGGTCCAAGAAAGAATATTGGCAGGTTCATACCAGGACGTAGAGAGCAACATTTGCAACATAGGTGGTACACCAGTTCAAGGAAACATGCTGAATGACATGCTTACTTGAAAGGATGAAAACAGGGTAACAGTGAAGCAAGCTGTGAAGTACATTTGCTGCATTTGGTAGGTGTTTCAAACTTTTTTTTTGTTGTTGTTGTAATTTTGTTGCTTTATGCCACAACTACAGTGGAATTTAAATCAAATAATGATGTGATTTAATTCAGTGGGTTTAACAAAAATATTACATTAATTGTTTACAGTTTTTTATACACAGTCCCCCATTTTCATGACATTTAGCTATGTCACCTCTTAAATATGGTGGAGGCATTATAGCATGGGAATGCATGGCTGCTAGCGTTTATTGGTGATGTAACTGTTGATACAAGTAGCAGAAGGGATTCTGAAATGTCCAGGTAGTGGCAAAACTGATCGGTTACACTTCACCGAGCAAATGCATAATGGCCCAAAACATACTACAAAAGCAACCACAGTTTCTTAAGACAGAAATGGGATATTCTTTAATGGCCAAGTCACTTACCTGACCTCAACCCAGCAGAGCATGTTGTTTCGGTTACTGAAGGCAAAATTGAAAGCATAGAGACCAACAATCAGCATCTGAAGGTGGCTACAGTAAAGGCCTGTTAAAGCAACTCAAGGGTGGAAACAAAGCATTTGGTGATGGGTTCAGGATAGCAGGGATATATTTATTTTTATTTATATTTAGTATTATGTTAGTTTGTCCACTTATTTTTGAAAATGGGGGCTTATGTGGAAAAATGGCTGTAATTCTTAAAAAGTTAACGCAATACTTTTGTTAAACTCTTGAATGAGAGAGCTGGAAGTCTGCATTTCAGTCAAGTTGTTTTTGTTTGATTTAAAATCCAGAGTGGTGGTGTGCTGAGGTTCATCCAGTCTTAAGGTGCAGACGCTAGCTCACATTTCACATGCACTATTTGCTTGAGTTTACTTTATTTTAAAATGTCACTTACTATATATCTTAATATAAAAATTCCACTAATCACTGCTTATAAGGAAGTACAATCTGTTGTATGGTAAAGTAGACAGGTAATGAAAGAAAACACCTGGACATCTAACAAGGCCACACAGTTCAGAAGCCACATTTTCTTTAACTACTCCCTGTGGGTATGCATTTTGGGCTTTGTAATGTTGCAGTATTTAACATCCACAAAAAAGCAATATAGCATAGCAAATAAAAGGGACAAAGCACATAAGCATAATATGGTCACTTTAATAGAGGTTATAATATATATTCACATTTGTGAGTCTATAGGGATTTTACAGAGAAAACCTGAGGAAACTACGTATCACTGAATGGAGATCTCTAATAAACTTAACACATAAACTTGTGCTAATATTAAAAGTATAACTTATTGGCTATCTATAACTCAAACAAAACCAGCATGCTTATAAGACAAAAGGGAACCAGGTTTCATATAACTCCATCTGGGTGTAGATTACTATTATCTCACCTGCTCCCTATCGCACACACGGGCTCATACAAATCTGCCTGATGTAATGGAGGTCATCTTTAGTGTGTACTGACTATTATCCATCTCTCAATGTGATTTTCTCCTTTTCTCCATCCCACTGTTATTTTCTACCTCATTCATGCTGATTTTCTCTCCTCTCTTAGCGCTCGCTGCTTTTGTCTCCATTCTGTGTATGTCACCTCCTCTCTCTCCTTCTCTTACAGCATCCCCCTGCTTTTTCTCCCTCTCTTTTTACTTTCCTCCCACTCTCCACTCCCTTCAGTCTAGCTGTCACCCCTGTCATTCATAAGCACAATGCCATTCTGCTTGTTTCAGTAATAAGATAGTCCATTATCTGACTGTGTCTGTTCATCAAGGTACTCCTGTCGTACATTTTGCTCTCCTCGCCTTCACCTCACGCAGGAGGGAGGAGGGACAGAGGGATGATTAGGAGGAGGAGAGAAGCCTTGAACAAGGACAGCTGGAGGTAGAGAGAGAGAGGAAGGGAAGGGCATAAAGATAGGGCAGATGTGTGAAAATCATAGTGCGAGTGAGAGCTCTTACATCTTTCTATCTTTCTGTATGTTTCATCAGTTGATTGCCCCTATCAGACAGATTGAAGGAGGCTCTATCTCTCATTCTGACCGTCTCAATAATGCGCTTGCAACTTGAT
The DNA here is from genome assembly GCF_057382095.1 of Aulonocara sp. 'chitande type north' Nkhata Bay. Taxonomy (NCBI): domain Eukaryota; kingdom Metazoa; phylum Chordata; class Actinopteri; order Cichliformes; family Cichlidae; genus Aulonocara; species Aulonocara sp. 'chitande type north' Nkhata Bay. Next base: position 15,714,863 of record NC_141356.1, on the reverse strand, counting down.
TAGCTTTTCATCACCAACCGCTGCTTTTCACTCATGTGTACATATATCTATATATGTGTTTATGTATGTATAGTTATTTAAGGTTTCGGCTTGAAGAAAATTTGATTTTGGAATCCAAGTGCAGACAACTGGAGTGAAAGTCTTACTGCATTTTGGATTAACTGATTTCCACAGTACCTTAAATATCTGGCATACCTTTTCATTTTCAGTATTACAGTTTTTGCAGATTTTAAAACTTTATGTCTGCAATTATGTATTTTGCTCAAATTTAAGTTGCAGATCAGATTGATGCACAACATACGCAATTTGAAAATCTTTACATGCATTGTGCATGTGTGTATCATAATCATCCTTGTATGCAGTACCAAGAGTTGATGTTCTGATGTGTTGACAGATTGTGTCATGGGGTTTGTCTTCCCAGATTTGGATTAGGGTATCAATGAGATCATCGATCAACAGATAATGCACCAATACAGAATCAGAGATTCTGAAACATATAAGTATCAGTGTCTTTGTTATCCAGGATCTGTGTACACACTCTGGCAACTGGAGTCCTGCCCAGAAGAACCCATGGTCAAAGTTCTGAAAGTGGATTTGAGAATTTCATCCTGGTATCTAACAACAGTCAATATACTGTTGCCTTGCCATTGGAGGTCTGTGTGACCCTCCAAAGAGCATCACTGACCCACTGCCAAACTGATCATGTTAGACAATGTTAGAGGCAGCATACTACTTACCATAGTGGCACCAGACTTTCACACCTGTCACATATGCTCAGTTTGAACCTACTCTCATCTGTGAAGAGAGCAGGACATCAGTGGTTAACCTGCCAGTTCTGGTGTCCTCTGGTGAATACCGATTGATCTGCAAGGTGCTGGGCGAGTAACTCACAGAAGGTCATTTTGTAGGGTTGTAGCAGCAGTCCTCCCGCTCCTCCTTGCACAAAGGAGCAGATATTGGTCCTACTGCTGTACTCTCTACAGCGCTCCTTGTGTGATAGCCCTTCTTCTGTTATATTCTTCACACTTTTGAGCCTCTGCTGAAAGACACATCAAAACCAAAGAAAAATCAGTCAGAAAGGATCAGAGGGGAGTAATGGTCTTTGGGTTACCACCTCCAAAAGCTATTTCCCTTTTTGTGGGATTTCTTGGTGTTGTGTCTCGAGTATATTAGTTGTCAGGTGATTGTGAACCTTACCTAGCAGTTATAGGGCAAGAGGCAGGGTTCAACTTTATCCTGAATTATATGCTAACATCTTTTGAGTTTGCATCTTCCAGGAGATCCTTTATCCTTGCACAGCCAGCAAGGAAACACAGCTACACAGATTTGAGCTGACTTTAGTCAGACAAACTAAAAGAAGCTATCTGAAGTTCATATTTATATATCATACCTAATTAAGGAATACAGCTCTATACCAACCAGACTGGCATCATGAAATGTATTCCTTCCTAGAGTTTAAAGTGCATTTCCACAGTAATGAGTTCTTAATTTTAGCCAATCAGTGATTCATTCTTGTAGTCAATCAGCCATTCAGTGACTATGTGCTGCCTGCAAACTGATTTGCAATATTGAGCAATGAAATATCCCTGGCTCTAGATGCCAGAACTTTATTTTCAGTCTAATATATTACAAATTCAACGGTTGGATAAATCAGTGCCACTGAATCTTGTATTAATAATAATCACATCACCCATAGCCCAGAGTGACTTATGATTTTATAGATGAATTACGCTGCAGTTTATTGCTCTAAGTCAGGTGTGTGTGTGTGTGTGTGTGTGTGTGTGTGTGTGTGCGTGTGTGTGTGTGTGTGTGTGTGTGTGTGTGAGAGAGAGAGCGAGAGCGAGTGAGTGAGAGACAGAGAGAGTGTGTGCTTGGACCTCTGTCTTTGTGAGAACCAGTTTGAATTTTAGACGTGAGGGTATGCCAAGCTCCCCTATGAGGCATTCTCCTTGTTTTCTGGATCAAGTATAAAATTAGGTTTAGTGTAAGTAATAAAGTTGTGATGGTAGTTATTGTAGAGGGTAATGAACCACATCATGCCAGTAGAAAAATTTGTGTGTGTGAGAGAGAGAGAGAGACAGAGAGAGTGAGAGAGAGAATATTTAAGCAGTTAAATTTCACAAATTCCTAACTTGCAGAGACATTAACTGTTAATAATCTGCAGATACAATGTATTCTCAACCCATCACATCAAATTGCCATCTGTCAGATGTTGCTTGCATTGCAGTGATATACATAGAGAGAGGCAATACTAGACGTTAAAGAGCAAGAAAGTCTGCATTTAGAGGTTGGAGGAGTGGTAGTGTCAAAAGTCACAAGTTTTTAAGATAAGATCAGATAAAATAAGATCAGATCAGATCAGATCAGATAAGATAAGATAAGACTTTATTCAGTTAAGGAACGAAAAACTGGTTTGGTTTTGGGTAAAACATGCTCTTTCACAACATTAATCTTGCACACTGAAAATCGACAGGCAGTTTGACAAAAGTGTGGAATGGAATTGTTTACCACTCAACATACAGCATCTTTCCCCCTCATAATATAAAAAAAATGCCTTTGACTTGTCCAAAAGGGGAAAGGTCCAAAGGGGTTGCTAATAACACACTAATATACTTCTCTAAATCAGTTTATGGGAAGATAGCAGCAGTGAACTCTTGATTCAAAAAACTGCAAAGCAAAGTTGAATTATGTTCTGTATAATAATGATAATAATAAAAAAGAGCAGCTTCTATTCTCCTTTGGACAAAAGCTTTAATTATCTTTTAAATGACTCTGGTGACACAAGTAACATTTCTCGATCTAGCTGGCAGATGCAGTTAACCTGGGTCAAAGTGCTATATAGTAATAGTATTTCCAGTGAATACTGCAGCCTTATTCTGACAAATATGCAGGTCAACAGGTCCCACAAATGAGTAAGACTGATAAATGCTATGGTGATTACTCACAAAGTACCTGACTTAAAGCAGAAATTTTAAGACTCACAATATAATTTTAATAAAGCTTGAGACCTTGTGCTGTAAATTTCACATTTGTTTTTATTCTCTCTGTAAATATGTTGAAGATTTTATTTCTCCGTTGACCATCTGCTGTTACCAGACCCAAAAAAAGCTTTAGAGAAGTAGCACTGAAGATTTTTTGTTGTGCCATTTTCAGTTGTTCAAGCAATGCAAAATATCACATTCATCCAGTATGCAGTCTCCTGTAGTAACTAGCAGTAAGTAGCAGTGTTATAAACTGAATGCTGAATTACCTTGACTGTTAAATTCCCTGACATAAAGAGAAAAAAAAGAGGTACTAAGGTTTTTGTGTCAATCTGCTATGCATTCTCCAGAAAATCTGACAACAAAAACATGATGCTGTTGACAAGTAAGAAATACTTTGTTGCTAATCAGAAAAGCTGGTATTTATGATTTTAATATGAAGAAAAAACATTTTCTGAAATTTCAAATAGTATTCATCTAAACATTTACAACAAAAAACGACTCAACCTGATTCGTATTGCTCATGCTCCCAGTTCTCTACCTCCTCACTACAAGTTGAGTCCTCTCACACTTCTTGTGTGAAGATGAAACCCCACGTGTGTGTGTGTGTGTGTGTGTGTGTGTGTGTGTGTGTGTGTGTGTGTGTGTGTGTGTGTGTGTGTGTGTGTGTGTGTGTGGGCATGTGGATCATAGGCTTTTGTGCGGGGATGACAGTTTGGGAGCTTAGCAAGAGGAGGAGGAGAGAAGAGAGAGAGGGGGAGAAGAGGAAAAACTTCAGAGGGGAGGAGAAGCCTCAGGACACACATGGAGCAATATCTTCCCTCTCTTTATTCCTACTTTCCTTTCCTTTGTCTCACACACACATTTGTACTCACAGTCAGTCAGTCCCAGCAGACCATCTTCAGAGGAGCTATGACTGAAAGCAAGGCAGGGTTATCCTGTATTAGTTTGCCATCTGTAATGGTGAATGTGTTTATGTGTGTGGTTGTGTGTGTGAACAAAATACAACAAAATAACAACAGAAACGAAAATAAGTATAACGTTTTACTGTAAATGAAGTGAAGTTAGCAGTTTCTCAAAACAGTAAACCGTTGTTAGTGGCCTCAGGTTTCCTGCTTTCGAACACAGGTGTGCCTCTTTTCCACAAGTAACATTCTTAGGTTATATTGTCTGAAAAAATAATGTATCAAACATGTATGCAATGTATGGACAAAAGCACTGGACCACTTATACACCTACAAGAGGTACTCAGCCATAGAAACCAATGCCACGAAGTTCCTGATATGCACAGTTTTTGTGCAGATGTTAATGCCAGAGGAGGTTTGGAACTCTGTAATTATTAGATCAGCAGAGCATTAGTGATTTTCAACCTCCACTCACCTCGGCACTCAGTGACTCCTTTTTTGTAACTTTACATTGTCTGGCCTTCTGTGGCTGACTTTGACTGTGCCACTTTGTAATAAATACCACTTACAGCTGATGGTGGAATATCCAGGAAGGAAGAGATTTCATAACTGGCTTTTTGAAACAGTGACATTAAATTCAGTGAGCTCTTTAGAATGAGTTATTCATAATGCTGTCAGTGACTACATGTGTGATATTGTTCTGATATCAGTGTGGGGAGTTCATCAAATCCTATGGAGTCACATGATGAAATAAATATGATTAACCATCAGTACAAAAACATGCAATAATATTACAGTTTCTGACCAAAATATTAATTTAAAAGTTTAAGTAAAAGGATTATACATTGAATAAAACTCAGTCTGTTGCTTTTGATATTTTTGATGTCCATAAAAGTGAGGGTCAGGAAAGTTGTTGGGACACAAATTGTAAAACATGAAAAATTGTCAAGTCTATGATGGCTTACAGAGAGCAAATTTTATTAGGGTTATTTTTGGATTGGTACCCTATAATATAAAGGACCCCAAGACAGCTATTGTTGTAATTTGTCTTTATATAAATAAAACTTAACTGAGCTGAATAGCCTCTACAGCCTGTAGACTATTTTGCCAGTCGAATCTAAGCATAAGTTTAGTCTACAAATACAAATCTCTTTGTCACGCAAAATGAAAACAGACTGAACATTTTTCTTGTATTTGTTCCCATAATCCTTCACTCTGTCTTGGTAAAAAGCTATGCAAACATGCACAAATACAATCCCCCATTAGTCACTGACCATTGATCCCAAGTGTGCAAGGTTGTAGTCAAGTCACCGGTAGCAATTTGGGGTGCATTGTCTGGCTCAAGGACACTTTGACATGTTGACTGGTAGAGTTTGTACAGAAGCATGTGCTTTGATGTAAAAGCTTGCACACTCATATCAGGATCACCGGCTGTCCCGTAATTACCTTTCTGGTGTGTTTTTTGCAGTAATGTCTGTCCATCAAGCTTGGTTGACAGCTTGAGCTGTGATACTGTTAGTAATGAGTGTGCTTCTCTATATATAGCTTGTCTGGTGATAATGTCAGCTTTCTTGCCTATGAGAATCAAATGGCTTTTATTCTTCCTTTAATAGACACTCACATGCTCAGGATTTTATGTACCAGGACATAATCTACTCTATAGATGTGGACATTCAAGCTGTGCCTATCTTAGACATGAATGCATGTGTACAGCTCATTTGTGTGATATCTTCACTATAACAGGATTCAGTACTGAATGAATGGTTAGACATGTGGTTGGATATATGTGGATTTGTCTGTCAGCATCTGAAATTATCCACCTACAGCTCACATGGGCTGTGGATTTTTAGTCAGCATTAAATCTGGAAAAAATATTTAAAATATTTAAATCTAAAAATTAAGAACAGCAGTTTTGCCCAACCTGATTGTAGTGTTTTATTATTGAAAATTATTCCTTTATGATATGATAACAGACAAATTTAAACAAATGGTGCAGAAACTTATTAATTCCCATGTTTCAGCAAATTATTTAAACCATTAGTTAAAAAAGAAAGAAGCAAAGGTGAAATAGAGCAGAAAGTCCATTGTAATCATTCATTACACTGAAGAATTGGTGTACACCTTTCTAAGCACAATGGGTCATAATAATCAAAGTGGGTCAAACAATCAAGTAGCTCTCTAAAATGTAATGAGTATTTATAGCTGACAATTTGGATTAATAACATTAACTTTTACTTCCAATTTCACTTTAAGACCCCCTCACTGTGGAGTTTTAAATCCATTTCAGGCTGAGTTTGTCAGTCCCTCTCTGTATAATTAACATGACATGGCCAGCTGGAGTCACAATAAATATGAATTATTGGCTAAATGGCCAAAAAAATTGACAAATATGGTCAAAGTCTTCCTTTGGAGCCATGAAATACAATCAGATGAGCTATTACATTGTTGGAACAATAAGACAAAAACTTACTACAAGTCATTATAAACTGTAGTTGAAACCTAATGGCTCAGTTACATTGAAATAAGATGAACTAAATGTTTTTTTAATAAATTAGAAATCACTGATACAAATTATTACAAATCAAACAAATCATGGCAAATAACTCCAATCTAATTTAGAAACACAGACAACCAGACTGCACTAATAGGCACAACTTGTTTGCAACATGTCTCTTTGGGAACTCAACTCAACCGGTTGCCAACTGAGAGTTTAAAACATATGGAAGTAGATTTGCCTCAAATGGGTACAGATTTGTTATTTTCACTCACTGATCACAGTTAATTACCATATTAACAGAAACAGTTTTTGTGTAATTGCCATGTAATTGACCCATTCAAGTCTGATGATGGTAACGGACTGCGAGTGGTTGCAGAATTGCTTCTTGTCTTTAAAGCAAACATTTTAAAGGTAAGAAGATCACAAGTTCATTGCACACAGTTACAGTATTCTCTTTCTTTTGTGGGATATGGTCTGCACTATTGTGGCTGCAGCATAAATAAGCATGTAGTTTATAAATACACCGTAAATAAGCGGTAGATTAGAGTTTCACTCAAGGTTTTCTGTAAGATTTAGGAGTGTACAATGAGGCTGTAATGTAAGATTATATAATTAAGTAAAGAAATAAAATGTTTTCATCTGCAACAAGCCAAAGTTTATTAAAACACATATCCCATTTCTTAAGATATTATCAGTGTTATTACCAGTAAAATGCAATCACTAAGCAAGTTAAAGAAACTGATTTAAGGAATCTTATTGTACACTGACAGTATGTGATTTTTGAGCATATTTAGACTCCCAGTTACAATTAAGTTCTGTTTGGGGGAAAATACATAGGCTCTGTGTCTGAGAAAGATCTTTTTTTTTTTTATTATTTTTCATAGAGACATCAGATTCTTCTGATTCTGCTGTTGTTTAAACATGTGTTTCATGCATGTTTCCCAAGTTTTCAGGAAAAGCTGATGAAACAGGTGATCCTAGAGTTAACAGTTACTGGATTGAAAATGTCAGTGTTTGTTGGCTGGTTTTGAAAACTTTTGTTAAGCACATGTTTTAAAAGCTCCCAAGGACATAATATGAGAGAAAAATGCATTGAAATAAATGCTCTTGGCTCCAAAATGTGCTTGGAAGCCTTATATATGACTGCACTTCTCAGGCGATTTCTGCAGAACGTGTTCTCCTGTTGGAGGAGGAAATGTTCAGTGGCTGCTGATTGCAATGATTGCTGTATAATTTTAAGCTTGCAAACATCTGAGGATCACTGCAAATTCAGGTTAATTGTAACAGTTTTCAGCAAGCTGAACATTTTCCTTTAGCAGTTTTAAATAACACGATTTGACTATAATTCACCATTTTATTGCATTTTGAGAACAACTAGCCATATTGGAAAATGACTGGCATGCGTAATTTTAAATACTCAAGACACTGTTAGTTTACAGTCCAGGCTATGGCTTCAGATTTTCAAATGTACATTTATGTTTTTACAAGCATTACAAAAAACAACCAGAATATAGTGCTTTGATACATTACATCAGGAGGCTACAGACAACAAGACAATAAGAGCTGCATCAGATGGGACTCTCAGCATTAAATTGGTATAGCTTCACTGAACACTCCATTTTGATCCTCTCCGGGGTGTCGGGTAATCAGGATGAAATATGGCTGCAGTCATTTAAAATACTGATGCAACTGTACAAATCTGTGCAAGCCAGTGAACATAGACAACTACTCAAATACAAATTTTACATTTCAAGTACCTTATGCACAGTTTTCATAACTAAGCGACTTTCCTGTATGTCAGTCTGTTAGATGTGAGTATGTGATGCTGCAACTTCTCAGATCTTATATTCGTTATGCCATTTTGTCAGTACTGATACATTTAAATGACAGTTAAATGTGGCCTCGTTTAAAGTCTGAATGTTTGGACAAGAAGTCTTTCTCAAAGCTGTTAATTACTGCAACGGAGAGCTTCAGCTGTCTTTTTAAAGTATTACTACTCTGACAGAGATTGTAACTTGGTCTTATTAAAATGTGACTCTGAGCTAAAAAAATCTTTTTAAAGCTCACTGTTTGTGACAGTGAACAAATTGTGGCCATTTTAAAGGCTAAGTATTATGACATTGAGCTTAACCTGGTCTTTTAAAATGCACCTACTGCAGCAGTGACCTTGTATTGTTTTTTTATGCAACATAACTATGTTATCTGCTCTCATAAAAGCAACGTTTTGTTGAAGTGGGCAGAAATCCACAATTTCAAAGGATAAACAAAACAAGCAATCAGCCCCTGATGTTGATTCATGTCCAGTATTTCCAGAGTTTCTTTTCAGACAATTAGATAGCACTTTTCCCTTTATTTTTGTAACTGCAATGGAAACATGCCATTTTCTCCTGGACTCTGCTTACAAAAGGTCTCTTTTGTCTTTGACTAAATTCAGATGGGACAATTGATGGTAAAGGCAGTAAATAATTATGATCAAACATCTGTCTTTTCAATTCTGTCTAGAGCAGCCATTTTTAGTTTGACATTGTCCTGAATTGAATCCATTTCCCTGTACACAAGCTGCAAAAAATGCACATTATTACTAATATAAATATGCAATCATTTAGAGGGAATAAGAATTGATTTTACAGCTTATACTCAATGATGAACATGCAGAACTATTGTAGTATTCCACCAATTGACATGTTCTCTAAAATAGTCAGAGGCAAACATTTTGTAAAGTTTTACACTTAATATGACTTTAGAGCAATAACTTATTCAGCTTGCGAGAAAATAAATGAAGAAAAACTTAATAACATCTTAAGTTGATAAAAAAAACTGGGAATCATATGATGATGGAGACCTTGTTGTATGATTCTGCTGTTTCTTTCTCCTTTTCTTTTCTCCCATGAGAGTTCACTTGACCATATTTATTATTTAGTATTAATGGTTTCTGGTCTCTTGGGATTGGCTAATTGTATACAGTAAATGTCTGCTGCAGTACCCGTGATAATCAACAAGCTGGTTCAACTTACTGTGTCATTACATTTTGATTGACTGGCAGGTACATTCATTCATTAAATCATTCAAACATACCTATTTTTGTTGTTCTCTGAGATAATGAAAGCTAAGCAAGATACAGCAGCGATTCCCCAAGAGACCTGCTTGCATTCAATTTACTTGTGTCTACACATTTAGAAAAACATATAAACAAAAGAACAATGACAGAAAAATATGCATATTGCTGAAGCTTTTAGAATGTGTTACCTTTATTATGTTTACCTTTCTTGTAGTCAAGCAATGTGTGAAAGATGTTTTTCCGGATTCATTTGTTATCCCTTCACACTTCTCATTTCTATTTTTACAGCAGAATGAAAGTGGTATTTTATGATGATCACACTGTGACTGAAAATAAGGAATCTTAGGTTTCCACATAACATTCTCATCCTGGATATGTAATAAATTAACTTCTGGATGTTTAATTTGCTTCAACAGCCCATACAGGTGGCTGTGGAAGCCACGTGAGCCTTTGATTTTTCCTGTTTGGTGAATAGGTTATCTTTTAATTATTATCTTAAAATATTCAGCCCTCACCACATCATACTTCCCAGGAATTACATTATTAAGCCAGACTACAATAAGGTCATTCCACTATCTTTGGCAAGGGCCACTGTGTGTTAAAGTCTTATTTTTTTTTCCAAATATCATGGTATCTATCAAAGGCTTGTCATGATTTTAACTCCTTCCATCACACACATTTTCACACACTCGTTTTCAAGTTCCAGCTCATATATGACAGATTTACCAAAGTTACCAAAAAGTATTACTCAAGTACTATTGTATCATTAAAGTAATATAACAATTTTTACACCAGTGGCTCCAGTAGAGTTCTAAACTGATATGAGCTAAAGAACCAGGTCATTATTAGTAATGTGATGAAACTATGATAAAACCGTCCTTTTCCCATTAGTTTCCCACTAGTGTACATGGAAATGTTCAGCCAAATTTTTATCTTGTTTTTGTGTTTATATTGTTTATATTGTCTTATATTGTTAGTTTCTTTGCAAATTGTTTTTGCAGTAAATGTTTTGCACTCTGATATTGCTCTTAATATATTAATCTTTGCAATTTTGAACAGTTTCATCAGAAATGTACAGTAGGTGTGTGCATTTCATTAAAGCCTGCATTGTTACCACATTTTATTCTTAAAGTGAAATACTGATCAGCAAAGTGAAGATCAGAAGAAATCTCATCTTGGGCTGATTGTTGCAGGCTTCCCAACATGATAAAGGAACTCTTTGTTTCATGATTGTTTCAAAATTACTGTCTAAAAAGCATTCTTGCACAGCAAACAAGGCAGTTGTGCATTTTGGTAAAAATACTTAGGAACAAATGCATTAGAGTTTGATGATCACATATGTGTCTCTAATATTGTCAGGCGCTGGAAGCAAACTGATAATGCATGCTAAGCAAAGAAAATTATTTTCTCCAAACAACACAAAATGACTTGTAAAAGTTTTCTCCACTGTGTGTGTGTGTGTGTGCATGGTGCATGTGTAAGAGAGGCATCATCACCAACATGTGAGTTAGAGGCAGGGTGTTAATTACTAGTGTGTCTCACTAATAGACTCAGAGCATTAATGCAATCAGCCTCAAAACCAATTAATTCAACATCTGCTCTGATCAAATTTGCCTCTGCCATGTTTTGATGATGTATCCACACACAATTATTCCCTTAATCTGAAGAGAACAATTAGTCTTTTCGCCATGGTGGTGCCGTCTAATTATCAGATATCACTGAACCGAATCAGTCCAAAACTTTTTATTCTTTTTTTTTGTTTTCTATTTTTGGGGGAATCCAGTGGTATTTATATTGTTTCTTTCACCTATTAATAAAATTTAAATTTTTCCATATTTAAATATACTTTTCTGCACAACATGCTTTTTATCTTTTACTTAATGTGCAATGCATGTTTTTTCTGACACAGAATGTTTTTGACATTTTCTGTCAGCTTTCATCCCCTCTTCCTTTAATCTATAATGTTCCCCACCATCCCTCCCTTTAATTGTCTGGTTGTTCACTTCCTCTCTGCATTATATCTTAGCTTACAACTTTTTGTGCTTTATTCCTCGATGCAGTCCCCATTCCTCAAATTTGATCTTCTTTTATATCTTTTTCCTTTCTTTATCTATAAGGATCATTGTTTTACCTTTACACATTTTATTTCTTTCCTTAAAATTCTTTAATCCCATGTTTTATCTCTGTTCTGGCTCCTTAAGAGTCACCACTCATGTTATGTAGTGTTATACAAGTTCATGCAATCTTTATTCGTTTCTGGCACACTGTTCATTTTATTTTGACATTCTACCGGAAGTGCTACTTCTCATTACTTCCTGTCTAACGGGAGAAGGACAGTTTGCTACTCCTGTGCCTGCCTATGCTACCTCTTAAGCCAGCACAGTCTGTAAGTTGGCAGTATTGTTGTGTTTTATGTTAGCACTAACTGCCGTGTGTTGTTTGTGATATTTTGAGAAAGCAAATTGACTCAATGATGTGCTTTATTAGTCATTAGCCTAAACGCTAATTAGCGCTAGCTAACCGCTAACGTTAGCTTGTTAGCTTGTTTCGTTCTGCTTTGCTTTGCATAGTAACAGGTCATAGCATCTTCTAATTGTAAGAATGTTTGCTTATATTAGCTCACATGGGATATTTTGTGTTTGTTTACAGTTTTAACATTCATCCATTCATGTATTTCGACAAAGCCATGCTATGCATCCAATCAAATAAATCCACCAGAAAGGAACAACGGTGTGGTTTTTCTACATGGGATGATGGTTGTCTGTCTGCCTAGTTAAGTGCGAGGGCAGAACAGTAAAAAGACTGGCGAAACGGCTACTTCAGGAGGCAGTCTTCCAGACATCTGACCCAGACGCCACTATGCTGTCAGCAGAGGAGGAGCAGCTGGAGGTACGGTCCACCTGCTCTGGATCTACATCCAGATCCCGCAGCTCACTCGCCAAAGCAGCAGTCGAAGCACGGGCAAAGGCCGAAGCAGCACGCGCCAGAGCAGAGTTTACACGACGGGAGATTGAGGTGAAAATGAGGCAAGCAGAGTTAAGTGCTACATTAGAAGCACTAAAAGAAGAAAAGGAAGCAGAAGCTGCGCTCGCTGAAGCCAATGTATTTGAAGCAGCAATAGCAGAGGAGGTAAGCGGGGAAATGTGGTCATCTCGTGTGTCAGAAAAACAATATGGGGAATCATGACAGGGTCAAGAGAACTCACAACCAGCGCTGAACTCTCACGCTCTACTCCAGCTTCCAGCTTCAACCCAGTCATACAGACTACAGAGTTATCTTGGATATTCTTCACCAGAGCATCGCAGAGAAGACTTGCCGGACCCCAAACACTTTACGCCGATAAAACAATGTGACATCAGTCCAATCCCCGATCCGGCCACTTCACCTCAATATGTCCCACAGGTAAATCAACAGGACATCAAATATGAGATTGGCAGCCATCTGACACCAGCTGCTGATACCCAAGAAAAATGTGGCCAAAGGTATGTAAGTACCACACCGCAACCTATGAGCTTTTCCCCTTACACTCCACCTTTCCAGCCAACGCAAATCAACAACGGGAACAGTGACTTTGCTAATCTCGCTAAGTTTCTGGCAAAAAGAGAATTGGCGAAATAGGGAAACACATATTCCAGCAAAGTGAAAAGGACGAAGAGCTAGCCCCTTCCTTTGAGGACCAAGCCTTTCTGGAAATTATGGAAAGAGACTTTTACCAAGACGATGCAAATAGCTGGACAGCTCCACTTCCTTTCCGTACACCGAGAACCCACCTCCCAAACAACAGAAACCAAGCACTCAGCCGCTTAGAGTCGTTGCGCCGCACATTAAATAAACGCCCTGAGATGGAGAGACATTTTATGGATTTTATGCAGGGGTTGTTTGACAGGGATCACGCCGAACCAGCACCAGCTCTCGAAGAAGGAGAAGAATGCTGGTATCTGCCCTTCTTTGGCGTTTATCACCCGCAGAAGCCCGGGAACATCAGGGTGGTATTTGACTCAAGTGCTAAGTTTCAGGGAGTGTCCTTAAATGATGTGCTGCTCAAAGGTCCAAATATGAATAACAGTCTGATTGGGGTGCTCATCCGTTTCAGAGAAGAAACGGTGGCTGTCACAGCGGACATACAACAAATGTTCCACTGCTTTCAGGTGCGAGAAGACCACAGGAACTTCCTCCGGTTCCTTTGGTACCGCAACAATGACCCAAGAGAGCCAGTTGTCGAGTACAGAATGAAAGTGCACGTGTTCGGCAACAGCCCCTCTCCAGCGGTGGCAATTTTCGGTCTGAGAAAGGCAGCACACCTGTTCGACACACAGCACTATTCTGAGGCCAAACAGTTTGTTCAAAGACATTTCTATGTCGACGATGGACTCAAATCCCTCCCTACTGAGTCAGAGGCAATTAAGCTCCTCAAAGACACACAGGAGCTGCTCGCTGCGTCCAACCTGAGGCTCCACAAAATAGCTTCAAACAGCCCAAATGTCATGAAAGCATTCTCTACTGTAGACTTGGCAAGCGGGCTCAAGGACATAGATTTCAACACAGAGTTTCCTCCAATGCAGAGAAGCTTAGGAGTATGTTGGGACATTGAAGGCGACACCTTCACATTCAGAGTCTCTCAAGCCGAAAAGCCTTACACGAAAAGAGGTGTTCTGTCCACTATCAACAGCCTTTTTGACCCGCTGGGGTTTGCAGTGCCAGTGAGCATCAAGGGGAGGGCACTGTTGCGGGAGCTGACAAAAGAGACTTGTGGGTGGGATGAGACTCTTCCAGAGGGCATGTTTAAGGAGTGGTCAGAATGGAAGAATGCTCTCAAACAACTCGAGCAAATCCGTATCCCAAGGCCATACTGCTCCTTCTCCTTTCTTGGTGCGAAGCACAGAGAAATCTGTGTCTTCTGTGATGCATCAACCCAGGCTATTGCAGCCGTGGCTTACCTGAAGTTAACGAACAAAAATGGTGAGACAGAGTTTGCGTTCATATTCGGGAAAGCCAAACTTGCCCCCAAGCCCGATCTTACCATTCCCAGGCTCGAGCTGTGTGCATCGGTGTTAGCGGTGGAAGTTGGGGAACTAATCAGAGATGAAATGGACATTCAGATTAGTAACATGCGCTTCTTCTCCGACAGCAAAGTCGTTCTTGGCTATATCTACAATGAGGCAAGAAGATTTCACGTTTTCGTGAACAACCGGGTGCAACGCATCAGACGAGCAACAGTACCAACTCAGTGGGGCTATGTACCCTCGGTGCACAACCCGGCCGATCACGGATCCAGATCTCTACCTGCCGAAAAACTGTTGTCCAGCACATGGTTGAAAGGGCCGGAGTTTCCCTTAAAGCCCTTACAGAGCAACTCATCAGGTACATTCCAACTTCAAAACCCCGAATCAGACATTGAAGTTCGTCCCTTGATCACTGCCACCATTCAAACATCATACCCCTGTTTAAAGACTGCAAACTTAGAATCTTTCTCCAGCTGGCAGTCCCTTACCAGGGCAGTTGCACGTTTGGCACACATTGCACGCACCTTTAAGGTAAAGCAATCAGGCGGACAATGTAAGGGATGGCATATATGTCATGAACTCACTACCTCAGATTTTGAGCAAGCAAGAGAGACGGTTATAAAAGCAGTCCAACAAGAAAGCTTCCCAGAGGAGCTCAAACAAATAGAGTCAAGGAAGGACATCCCAAAGAAAAGCCCTCTCTTAAAGCTTTCTCCCTACCTTGACAAATCAGGCCTCCTGAGGCTTGGCGGACGCCTTCTTCATTCTGACCTTGAGTCCGCAGAAAAACACCCCTTGATTATGCCGCACAAACACCATGTAACTAACCTGTTAGTCCGCTATTACCATGAAAGGGTCAGGCACCAGGGGCGTCATCTTACAGAGGGTGCTTTAAGATCCGCAGGTTACTGGGTCTTAGGAGGTAAACGCCAGATCAGCAGCCTCATTTACTCATGCGTAGTTTGTCGCAAGCTAAGGGGAGTAACACAGTTCCAAAAAAATGTCAGATCTTCCTGCAGAACGCCTTAGTGCTGAGCCTCCATTCTCTTACGTAGGCATAGATGTGTTCGGGCCATGGTCTGTTGCCTCTCGTCGTACTCGGGGCGGACTTGCCAGCAGCAAACGATGGGCAGTGATGTTCACCTGCATGAGCACAAGGGCAGTTCACCTTGAGATCATAGAGGGGATGGACACGTCTAGCTTCATTAACGCTCTCCGCAGGTTCTTTTCAGTCAGAGGACCTGCAAAGCAATTGAGATCGGATTGTGGAACTAACTTCACAGGAGCCTCCAGGGAGCTAGGGTTTGACAAAAGGATTCCTTGTGACCCACGTGTTAAATCCTTCCTAAATGATCATGGATGTAGTTGGGTCTTCAACCCTCCCTACTCTTCTCACATGGGGGGCAGTTGGGAGCGGATGATAGGAGTGGCACGTAAGATATTAGACTCCCAGCTCGCTCAACTTGGTTCCAGGCCCCTCACGCACGACGTCCTGATCACCTTCATGGCAGAGGTGGCCGCCATCATCAACGCACGGCCGCTGGTTCCAGTGTCAAGTGATCCCGATATTCCGTGCATCCTTACTCCCGCCACACTCCTCACGCAAAAAGTTGGTGCACCTCCAACACCCTTAGGTGACTTCGGGGAGAAGGACCTCTACAGGCAACAGTGGAAAAGAGTTCAGAGTCTGGCCAACTCTTTCTGGCATCGCTGGCGTAAGGAGTACTTATCAACACTGCAATGCCGCCGCAAGTGGCATTCCACCAGACCAAACCTGCAGCAGGGGGATGTGGTCCTCCTGAAAGATCCTCTCGTGAAGAGAAATCAGTGGCCCATGGGGGTGATTGCAAAGGTTCATCCTAGTAGTGACGGACTTGTCAGGAAGGTAGAAGTCAAGGTGGTGAAAGATGGTAAAGCCAAAGTTTACTTTAGGCCAGTCACAGACGTTGTTCTTCTTGTATCAGCTGCTGTGCAACAAGTTTAGTTTGGGTAAAATGGTAAATGGTAAATGGCCTGTATTTATATAGCGCTTTACTAGTCCCTAAGGACCCCAAAGCGCTTTACATATCCAGTCATCCACCCATTCACACACACATTCACACACTGGTGATGGCAAGCTACATTGTAGCCACAGCCACCCTGGGGCGCACTGACAGAGGCGAGGCTGCCGGACACTGGCGCCACCGGGCCCTCTGACCACCACCAGTAGGCACAAGTGTGACATCTTACCGATGTCAGGCGGGGAGTGTTCTGGCTCCTTAAGAGTCACCACTCATGTTATGTAGTGTTATACAAGTTCATGCAATCTTTATTCGTTTCTAGCACACTGTTCATTTTATTTTGACATTCTACCGGAAGTGCTACTTCTCATTACTTCCTGTCTAACGGGAGAAGGACAGTTTGCTACTCCTGTGCCTGCCTATGCTACCTCTTAAGCCAGCACAGTCTGTAAGTTGGCAGTATTGTTGTGTTTTATGTTAGCACTAACTGCCGTGTGTTGTTTGTGATATTTTGAGAAAGCAAATTGACTCAATGATGTGCTTTATTAGTCATTAGCCTAAACGCTAATTAGCGCTAGCTAACCGCTAACGTTAGCTTGTTAGCTTGTTTCGTTCTGCTTTGCTTTGCATAGTAACAGGTCATAGCATCTTCTAATTGTAAGAATGTTTGCTTATATTAGCTCACATGGGATATTTTGTGTTTGTTTACAGTTTTAACATTCATCCATTCATGTATTTCGACAAAGCCATGCTATGCATCCAATCAAATAAATCCACCAGAAAGGAACAACGGTGTGGTTTTTCTACATGGGATGATGGTTGTCTGTCTGCCTAGTTAAGTGCGAGGGCAGAACAATCTCTTTTATCATTTATTATAGGAGCACTTTTGTTGTTCCCATATGGTAACCATTTGCTTTCATCTTTCCTTCTCATTTTCAGTCAGTCCCACACCTCTTTTTTCCATTACTGTACATGTGCCTTATCTGTCAACACCCCATAACTGACTCTATGTATTGCATGACTCTATATTAGTGCATCCACCTATGAACTGAATTACACAATATAAGGCTGTCCTTGTCTCATCTGTGTGTATGGACAGGGCACCCTCAGATGGACCATCAATCAGCATCATTCTCATTGGTAGACACTGTAAGACACAAATGCGCACTGAGTGCATATATAGTATAGTACTATGATGGGTATGTGTGTTGACAGTATGTCACCTATTGTGCCATAAGTCAGTGTATGTGTAGTGCAGGTTGATTTAGAGAGCTAGTCTAAATGCTAAGTCCCAACACTCACTCATAGGCTTTGACAGCTGCTGCATGAGCACCACAGAGAAACCTCTATTAATCAAAGGCCAATCAAAAGTAATCTAAACCAGACAAACATCAAGAACTGGGAAAGTGTCACCAAGCTGAAACATTATTACTTTCTCTTTTTTTTTTGATAGACAATATATTTCTCAAAATTCACTCTGCAACTACCAGGATGATCCGAGCAGAAGGACAATGGGCTGAATAAATTACACGCAGAAAAAAATGAATAATCATTCTTATAATTTTGTAACAAAAATGTTTTAAACATTTAAAAAAAAGAATAGACTATTCATCATTTTGCACATTAGCCACAGTTGCCTGTTAGAACCAGTGATTAGATGGAGAAAACAACGAATCTGGATACAGATGAGCAGAAAAATTCCCAACACCTGGCAAACTTTACAGTAAGTCTCATACTGTTATTTTAAATTTAGATAAAACCCCGTCAGTTAAATTGAAGCTATGATACACTGTCTGCATGCTGAACTTTTTTCCGCTCATTGCACTGTACATACACAGATTACCCATTTTCAACCAATGGTGAACAGGAAAAACTTCACAAATGTATGATTTATTGTAGGATTAGAGCAAGAAAAGCTTTCTACCCTGAGGTGTTGCTCCTGTTTTGTCCACTTCCTTTATTTGTTGCTTGCCAATACATAGAGTGGCTGTACCATTTGTGGGGAGATGTTTGCTTTCACCTTGTTATCTCTCACACTGTTTCAAGTGCTGTAGCACAGGTAAATACTTGCAGCTTTACACAAAGCACTATAAATAGGAGTATTGTTTGATGACTCATCCACTAGTTGCTGCTGTGGCAAGAGTCAGTCCTGGAAAGAGATGCTGAGCCATGGTGCATCAGTCAGAATAGACTTGAGACTGAGGGCTGGAGAGGTCTGAGAGATCTGAATTTGAGAAATGTAATTTTACGTAAAGTAATTGATAACCAATTAATTACAGATTTCCATTTTGCATTGCATAAATGGGCAATAGAGAGGGTCGGCTAGAGCTGTTTTGCTTTAGAATTGTACTCAGGTTTAACGGTTGTATAAAATAAAACTCTTAATGCTGGATAAACTAAAAGAAGGAAATATCTTTTGAACAGAAGGGAAAACAGGAGCTCAGTATATAAACGTTAATAGTTTGACACCCTATATTTCATCATGACAACACGTTATTACTGATAGGGCTAAACAAGCTGTGGCAAGTTAAACAACTCTCAAGACAAAGCAATTACCAATGGAAGTTAAGGACACTGTTGAATGACAGTATCCTTGACAGCATATTGATTTGGGGAAACATTCAAGATGGCAACTTATGCAGCCAGAGTGTCCACTACCTAGACACTAAAACCTGAAAAACAATGGTTGATCAGTAAATTGCTTTATATGTGGAAAGGTCTTTAGATGGTAAGAGCTATTTAAAAATGGATTCCAGCCACAGAGGCCACATCGGCTTAGATAAAACTCACTGTATTACAGAATTATTTTTCATATTAACTGACATTAAATCACTTGATAACTAGTACTATGTTTTGCCTTTCTGAATCTGCCTCGTTTTTTAATGAACCGTAAACGTTAATGAAGGGGTCAAAAGATCGATTTTAGTATCCCTACTAAGAGCTACTGGAAATAATTCGCTCCAAGCTTAATTTTGTAGTTCAAGGTCAAAATCCATCACCACCCTCTTTCTCAAGAATAGTCATATTCTCGTCATCATATAGTCATCATCTTTTAATCCAAAACAGAACCGTTTTCTTCTTTAAACACAGATTATGGACTAAGGTGAAATCCTGCATACATATGCTACTGCCATTCACTCATGTTTATGCATGGCACATGAATAAAAGGCATCATTTATTTATTTATTTAACTTTGCTTTGGTTTCTGATTTCAAGAATGAGAAAATGCTGATGCAAATATCTTTTTTCTGATATCTATCCAACATAATATGTACACACACACACACGCACACACACATATACACACACAAACACAAATATATATATATATACATTGCTGCTTTCATTTAGTAGATTCTTGAGCCGGTTATTGCATTTTTTAAGAGCTTGTTTTCTGTGAGTTAAAGAAAAAAGAAGACATTGCGAAACAGTATTCAGACACACACACACATACATTTTCCGAGATCATTTGACACTTGACATACTCAGACATAAAGAGACAAGTTAGGATCTCTGATGACACAACTGTCAAACTCACTGTCACACACAGAAACTTTGAAAGCTATCTGTGCCTGCAAAAACACACAAATACACAGACACACACCAGCTAGCGACAGAGAGAAACAAGTGGAAATCTTTGCCATAGGCTACAAACAATCAGAAACTAATTAACATTCAGCACCCTGAACACAACCCAAGCCTCGTTCTCTCTCTGTCTCTAGTTCACTCACTTTCTCATTGACTCTTTTTCTCTCTCTCTCTCCCTCTATTATTTGCTTTTACCCCACCCCCACTCTTACTCTCACTGATGTGATGCTTTCACATCACACGATAGAGACAATGAGATGAAAGAGCATTGTGTGCGTGTGTGTGTGTGTGTGTGTGTGCGTGCGTGCGTGTGCGTCCGCTCGTGTACAATGATAACTAGAATAGAACATAATGAGGTACAGTTACTACATGGCTACATGGCTGAGATGACAGCATGCAGCAGGCAGCAGCTCTCCCTCCAACTCTTTGTCTCATCTGTCTGTCTTTCTCTCTGCTGTAAACAGATGTAGAGTACAACATTGTAACCACAATCCCCCTGGGCACTTCAGGAGACTCTCACTCATGAAATCTATCTTTTCTCCCCACTCTCTTCCCTTCATTTCTCTCCTCTCCTCTCTATCCCTTCTCCTCTGTTAGGCCACAGTGGACTGGTTGTGGCTCAGTTGTAATTACGGAGCTGAATGATTTGGCTTGTAGTGCCATTGATGGGTTTGTTGCCGCTCTTGTTTTTTGTCAGATCTAAGGGAATTTTATGGCATGCAACATGCTGCTATGTAGCCTGCACTATAGCATCCAATCCAAATATCAATCGATAACCTCTTAAGGCCAAATTATCAAGCATCAAATACAAAACTTGAGAATGCTGTTTTACACCTTTCTGAATGACTGAGCTTTATTAGGATATGGTAAAAAGAACTTCTATTCACACACAAACTAGTCCACACTCAGTATCACTCTGCTGTAGGAGGACTGTTTCAAGAGGTGACCTTACATTTTATTTGTTAAGGCATTTAACGTGACCAAAAAAGAAACCGAAATAGTTCAGGATTCTTAAGCTATTTTGCAACAGATCTGTCACTGAGGTTATTTTCACATGTTTCCATGTCTCCTCTTTCCTTCTTTAATACTGTTGTTCTGAACCATCACAGGCTGTTTGAGTTCAAGTTTTTTCTAACTGTTACATTGCAAGTTTGAATGTCTCAAAACTGCCAGAGCCTCGCAACAATGCCTGAAAAGATCACTAGTGTAGGCTAGAAATTCAAATAGTATAAAACAGATTTTCAACATTTTAATGTTGCCACGGTGATATAAATATCAAACTTTTCTGCATAAATTCTGGATTGGATTAAGTACAGTGTTATTTTAACATTTTGTCTCAAATTTCTACAGCATGCAGAAAGTAGCTCAGACAGAGTTTGTGAAGGTTCTCAGTTATCCAGGTCATCGTAGTCTAAAGGAGCTTGGAAAGAAAAACGTCTGGACTTCTTTACGTTTATTTGAAGACGTTTCACCTCTCGTCCAAGAAGCTTCTTCAGTTCTAAGAGCAACTGGTGGAGAGTCCCAAATTTTAAGCCCTATGGGAGTGTCCCCAAGAGGGTCATGGACCTGCTATTGACCCTCTACCTAATCACACGAGCAAAGGTGTGAAAACGGGTGTGGGTCACAATCAGCCAAGGTTTCGGGTGAACCCGTTGTGAGGTCTAGCCCCAGCCAATCATGTGATTTACTGAGGTCAGGATACATTGTTTTCTCACCTAATAAAAATGTTTCAAACTTTATTTATAGGTTTGTGTATAAACTCATATATCCTAAGCAGATCACTGACGAGGGTTAATTATGCCTCAGATTTATTTTAAGCTACACCTAAGTGTATAATCTGCCAGTTGAGTTACCTGAACACGTAATACAATGCCTTATTCTGCTCCTGCCTGTCATTTCAAAGGGGCACCATGCTGGCATGGTGTCCACAGCTGTACAGTATGTGTATGTGCTGGGTTTTGGTTTGTCTAACAAGCTCAGAGAGGTTGATGTATGACTGGTCAGCTCCCATTCCCTCCCTGCTTGATCATGTTGATTGATTTTTTTGTCCATTTGTGTACGTGTGTGCTTCCATACTATAGAGAGATATATAGGGAATTTTGTAGGGAATCCCCTTAGGTCTCAACACTTAGACTACTCTTGAAAAACAGTGGTTGGTGTGTGGTTCTCAAAAAACAGCTGTACTATAGTAGTTGATGTCATTGACACCTTATCTTCTTTTAGTCTAGACCTGCATAAACTGTACATGTAATGAAGAATCCCAGTGTTGCTTTTTTCAGCAATCTGTCCAATATCATAATAGGATCCTATTTGCCATCTCTACTATCTGCAAAGCAGATCGCTCCATGTGGGCTTATGTAGTCTTAATGTAAAATGCCATTGTTTATTTGTCTTTTTTACAATATTTTTCAACTTGATATGCCTGAATAAAACTGTCTTCTTCTAAATATGTCTTTAAAATCTAAGGTGCTTATGGGTGCAACAATTGTGGTCTGGCATGTCAATGTTTCAAGGTCTATTTAGCATATAGTAAAAAATTAAACAAACCCAGTGATTATAAGACAAAGAAGTCTACTACCTGCTACCTTGTAAGAGACAAAGAAAGAAAGAAAAGAAAACAGCTATTTCAGTCATGCAAACTGAGAGCAAGCAGAGTCTGGTGTAATGAGGATATGTGTGGCTGCACGCATTCAGCTCACTGTGATAGTTTTTGTTTGTGCTGATGAGATTTCTTCTTACCCAAAAACATTTCTGTGACTGAGTTGCGTGTAATAAGTTTTATTCCTGAAGACATAAGAAAATATATAAACATAGTACAATTAAACCTGAAAAATATTACCTGAGTTAAAAAAGATTGCTCGTTTTAGTCCCTGGTATAGATAGTTTTGTATCGAGTTTAATTTTAATGCAATTTATCTTTACCAAGCAACCACATTCACGAACTATGAAAAATAAATGTAATTAAGTGTAAGTCTGTATTTTAGTTTGGATCAGCAACAATTAATACTACCCTAGAATAATGACAACAACCCACAAGTATCATGTCACGCTACATTTAAAGATACATGTTTAGATGATGTTTGGATAACACCATTCCATGTGTAGCCATTCACAATACCTCTAAACACAACCAGTGGGCTTTGTCACATTTAATGATTAATTCCCCGCGGAACATAGTGCTGACACGAAAAAATATGACATTCTATCACAATGTAAACAGAAGGCTGATGCCAAAAGCACAACATTTCAAGAACAGCAAGGACATATTTTTGTTCATTAGTATATTCAGATAGTCAGAGTGTGCCTTTACTTGCAGTCGCCTTTGTGATTGATTTGATTTTAACAAGGGATATCAACAATAAATTGGATTTCACCTCATTAGTCTAATTCATAGGAGTCAGAGAATCTAATATTTTTCTGCGTTGATATTCTATAAATTGGACAGAAGTGTATGACTAGTAGAAACTGGAGACTAAAAATACCTTTCTTTGTTATAGCGATGAATGATGAGTACTGCCATGGCTCATAAGAATATATATCCATGCATGTTTCCAACACTTGTAAAGGTAACATAGCAATTTAATTCTGCACGGTGAGCTTCTCATTTATTTTACTGGTAATAAATAAGAGGTCCTAATCAGTCTAAAACCAGTGTTAGAACTGATACACCAGGAAGTTCCACTTGACAGTTATTTTTGTTTTATTCTTTCTAGTCACATTATAAAAAGGTAATTTTCTCACATATGCGATTTGTTGTCTTATCAATGTTATATGTATGCTGCACAGCAATGCGACTCAAAGCTAAACTCTAAAATGTTTACAAATATTTAAAGTTCTGCCCCTCCTTTTTTTGTCCATCATGAGCTCCACTCCCAGATCCCCGTGGTAGTGAAAGCTCTGTTTATATTTCTTCTGTCTTCAGCATTCCTCAATCCATACCAATTTAAGCAAATCACATTTGTCTCGAAGCTCGAAATGCTTGTCCTGAAACTGATGACGTCAGGCTGAAAATGGATGGCTCACTCCATTTAGACTTTTGGTTTGTTTTTTTAGCTGGTTTTGTTCGGGTTGGCCTCTGTACTTTTGCCAATCAGGTGATATATAAAGACACATGTTGTGCTTGTTACATTAATATTAACAAGGAAACTCTTTGAAACAAAAAATAAAGCAGAACCTTAATAATACAACTCAACCTAAAGTCTAAGCATAAAATAGAGATTAGATTCAATTGTTTTAACCTTGATGCTTTTTCTCAAACAAAAGTAAAAAATGTCTATTTTCATTTAAAGAGATTTCGTTTTCCTATCAGTCACATACTCTCCTGTCACACTCTTGAATACAGTAAGTTTTTTTTTTTTTTCAGGGAGTTAGTATTTTTTCAAACCAGCTTTTGTCCTTTTTGAGCTCAGCATGACAATCTGTGCCACTGTTAATTAATGGGAAGATTATTGATGTGTGAATGTTAAGCCTTCTAAAGTCTTTGTTTTTGAACACCATTTATATTTGCTTCGTTGTAAGGACATTTTATGCAATTTTATTTTTCTGCAATATCACAATGAGTTTAAAAGATTTTGGGTATCGAGATGTAAAACTAAATATACTTTGGAAGACACTGTTGGATTTTTTAAATTCGTTTTATTTAAGACTATATAAAAGATGGATTCACAAGGCTCTGGGGCTGTAAAACATTTAATACATTAATATGTTAATGTTGTCAATTTTGGGTGCAAATTTAGGGCGTGGTTATGCAGTTGACGAGTCACTTCTGTATGAGCATTTATTCTCTTTGGATTCTCATTCTTGGTGAGATCCACTGGTTGCGTGTCAGTGATTAAGAAACAAACAATAAACAAACAAACAAAGCAAAACAAAAAACAGGATGTCTGTGGCTACAAGAGCTTAAGTAAAGCCTGAAAAATGGACCACTAATGGGTAACAGCACAGTGGCTATTCTCATCTTCTATATGAATTTGATGAAAATATTGGGATTTAATTTAGCAAGATCCCACAAAACTTTTTGATTTAAGTCAATTGACTTCCAAGTTGGTACTGAGACCTTGGAAAAACCATAATGATGGAAGACGCACACACACACAGGAGAGATTGAAATTGAATTGATTAAATCCTGAATTGATTTTTAAATATAAATGTATTTTGCCAGAAATACGAGAATCTCAGCTAAAACAGTAAATGAGAGCAGGTAAATGGATTCCACACAAAGACGTAAAAACTCCCCACGCATCAGAATCTGTGAGATGTCACCTTTCTCACCCGACGGCATGTACACAGACACGCCGTGGGTGCTGAAAGCCAACATCTCACAGATTCTGATGCTGCAGGTTCTGTCAGTCTCCAACCAAAGTTCAGTAAACCAACAGCAAAAGAACATCAAAACTAAGCTTGAATTTTGATAAACATCATCATTAATTTGGTCTTACTTTTGCTGTTTTGCTTCCACCACAATAAAATCACACTTCCTGCACAGCTCTCTCTCTCAGTGAACTTCAAGAACAGTTTCCCATCTCTAATCTTTGTTTCCTGCATTATTTGCTTGCTTATTATGCACCAGTCTACCGTTGTGTGCAGTGCTGTCAGCCGCTGTTTTTTTCTTTTCTTTCATAAATGACCTCCGACAAGAAAGCCTCCTTTCTGCTGTTCAATACCAAATTTAAACTTTTTAAAATTAAACCACATTGCAAAACACTTGGCTGTGTCTCTAACAAAACCTCTGTAACTTTGTTCTGCTTCACTTTAGCAGCATCAGGTAATGTTCATATGTTCATTCACAGTTTTCTTCAGTTTTCGTTCTACTGCAGAATATTTTTAAGGTTGCCTGCTATAAAAAGAAAAAGTCTGAATCTTGCAAAACATTTTCACAATCTCGTAAAAGTAACTCATGATCTCGTAAAAATACATCTATTTTCCTCCAGAGTTGCTTGTGGGGCTCTGTAGAAACCAGAGATACACAAATAATCTTTACACTAAAAATAAGAAAAAAAAAATCTGCTTTTGTGAAGTTTACATATATATGTGTGATTCTGTAAGACAATACAAACACTTCTGTTTTCTTTCATGTTTCCTTCTGTGCTGAAAACCAATGTACTTGGCTTGATCCAGGTGGGTCCCTGTGGGTTCTGACTGGGCTAAACTTTTATATTTGTAGCCAATATAACCTCTGCTTTCTGCAGTTCAGTGGCATTCTCACCCATGTTAATAAAAACTCCCAAGAGACACCAAGAGTTTCATGTTTTCCTCTTCTCTTCTCATCTAATCTGCGATTCAATTTACATGAATGCCTAATGCTTCCTTTTAGCAATGCATGAGTGGGATCAACTGAAGGGGGTCAAGAAGTGGATTAATTCATAGATACACCCACCCACACAATACCCACACAAAGGGTATTAATAAACACTGCAGGAAGAAGACGAAATAAATTCCAACTGTGCTGTGTGTGTGTGTGTGTGTGTGTGTGTGTGTGTGTGTGTGTGTGTGTGTGTGTGTGTTTATTGAAACAACCTGCTAGGTGCTTGTTTGAATCAACCACCACATCTGGAAATCTGAAACGTGGAGAATCAATGTCAGGCCTCTAAATGTTTCACAACCAAATAGGCAAATACACACTCGTTTATTTCACCATCTTGAACCATGCAGGGCTTGTTTTCTCCTTGTAAAGTTAAATAAAGGTAACTGGTTAAGTACAATAGATTTCTGCCGAGTCCAATAAGTAAGTAATTAAGTCTGACCAGTGTGTATGTGGTCTTGTACCACAAAAGCAGTGCTGGAGGACAAGTAAAGATATATACTAGCATTAGCACATGTATCATACTTTTTTATTGTTATTAAGAAGGCATTAATAACAAACACTTTTATTGTTACTTCAATTTTTACACATTCAACATTTTTCACAATCACTCTTGCAAACTTGAACTTTTCCCTTCTATTATATTCATGAATCATTCAGTTGAAAATCAATTTCTTTTCAGCCAGGATTCATTCGACAATAGCACTTGACAAAATAAGAACATGTCCTTCCAAAACATTTCTCATGATGAACTTCAAGTGCTCGTCTCAGCTTTCGTTTATTAATGTAATTTGATCATGTTAGATTCTCGGGTCTCTTTCCATTCTTTTATTGAAAATGAAACAGTTAAATAGCTTAAGGCATGACTACACTTCAATCAAAACTAAACTCACATCCTGGATGACTCTGAATTGAAGTGGCTTCTCAAAATCAGTGATGTGGTGAAAATGAAATACACCCATACACTATAATGCCGCTTTTAGAATGTCCTTCAGTGTTGAATTCCGCTTAATATCTATGAAGGCAAAAATTACCAAATAACAAAAGCTTTCTGCAAAATGGGTCAAGTCCCAATTAGCATTTCTGCCTTGAAATAATAGGGTACTACTCATTGCAATCTTTAAAAAAAAAACAACAAAAAAAAAACCTTAAGACAACAACAGAATTGTAGGCCAACAGATTTACTTTCCCAAGTCGACCATTTGCTAAAGAGAGTGGAATAAAACTCCCACTGAAAATCTGGTTCAAAAACTTCCAGCTGAAGAAAAAACAAACAACAAAACAACAAAAACACAGCAGAGAAACCGTGGCAACAACCAACATATGCACAACAGTAAATAATAAATCTTAAAGAACTCTTAAAGCAGGGGCACATGTACCCAGGGTTTCATATGTAACATAATTAAGGAACAAATCCTGTCAAGTTATTGAATGGGGCTAACCTGCCAGAAATTGACATTTGGAAGCTCAGTTTATCTAGGCCTATGAACTCGTGACTTTTCTGTTACATAACATATTCGCCCTGACGACTCGTGTTATTTCTTACTATCAATGTTATTGAGAGCAGCTTTTTCACTGACATCTAATCACAAAGATTGGTTGAATTTAGGCTGTCGTAGGGTATTTCTCATACTGAAGAATGCTTATTTTGTATGATGTCTATTTTTAAGTGAGCATAGAGGTTAGGGAAGACTTATTACTGGCATTTGGAGATCAGGGCCCTGTTTCAGGAAGCCGGTTTAGTGGAAAAACTGAGTAAGTATACCCTGAGTTAACGAAAACTCTGGGTTTTCGGTTTCACAAAGCGAGTTCAGCTGCAGCCTGAGTGAGTCACTATGACGACACACTCCGTGAAGCTAACCTGCCCCCTAGCAGGTTTACTACAACTAACCCTGACTGTCTCCGCCCCTTTGTCGGAAACCTGACAGTAGGAAGTGTCGGACATGGCGTGCCACTTCCTTGAAGAGCCAGTAGATCGTGAAGCCCAAATTCTCCGCAGAGCTCTCCGCCGGGAGAGAGTGATCAGAGCGCGTTTGGACATTTTATCATTTCCTGATGATTTTCTGTGCGAACGTTACCGTTTCTCAGCACAATCTATAATTTATTTGGATAACATCCTCAGGCCATATATTACGCATGTGACACATCGCGGACATGCTCTCAGTTCATTGCATATTATTTGTATTGCACTTCGGTTTCTTGCAAACGGGAGCTTTCTGTATAATATTGGTGACGCTGAGCACGTTTCCAAGGCTACCGTCTGTCGGGCAGTCAGGAATGTTACAGTTGCACTGAAACGTCTCCTGTACTCGTCTGTGGTGTTCCCCGGTCACAGACCCACAAGATTTATCAAAGAGGGATGCCACAAAATTGCAGGTATCAGGATGACCAAAACTTAATGTATGATGTGGTGATACTTGGACTACTACTTAAATTGCACATTTATTTTCAGGGTTCCCAGGCGTGATTGGCTGTACAGATGGCACTCACATTCCAATCATTGCTCCTTCAGTAAATGAAGGAGACTATGTGAACAGGAAGTCTTTCCACAGCATTAATGTACAGGTACATAGTTCCCTGTAGCATGTCAAACTAACAAATTATTTCATTATAGTAATGGATGCTAATTTGTGTTCTCTGCACTGTGAAGATCATATGTGATGCTGCCAACATTATCACAAATGTGGAAGCCAAGTGGCCAGGCTCTGTCCATGACTCACAAATATTCCGTGAATGTACACTGAGCACAAAATTTGGACATGGTGAGTTGAGAATACTTTAAAATATATAAAGACCAATTGCTTCAGGGACATTTGAACTGAAGTGTATCCTTCTGTCTTAGGAGAGTTCACTGGCTACTTGCTTGGTGATAGGGGGTATCCATGTTTACCCTATTTGCTTACCCCTTACCCTGACCCTGAACCGGGCCCACAGCAGCGATATAATCTGGCTAATTGCAGGACAAGAGCCAGAATTGAAATGACTATCGGAATGCTTAAGGCCCGGTTCCAGTGCCTGCAAAGACTCAGGGTCACCCCAGAAAGGGCATGTGACATTATTGTGGCATGTGTGATTCTTCACAACATTGCCACAATTAGAGGAGAACACTGTCCTTCTGAACCAAACATCAGCAGTGATCCAAACCATGAACATCCTGACCCTCCCACGGACATACAAGATGGAAGCGCAGTCAGAGACACCATATGTCACAATCATTTCTTTTGACCCATCACCTCAACATGTTGAAAGAAGAATAAACAGATTTTTTGTTCAACTGGCTTTATTGGTCGCCTGTATTTCCTGTACACAAAGTATTAAAAGATGTAAACCTCATAAAGTGTCTCTGTTGCTTCCTCCTCTGTAACAGCTGTCAATGTTTCTTCATTATTTTCCTGTAGTAAAGAAATAGACAACATTGCTGTTCTACTGTAAACTCATATAATCTGTGGAGTATTACTCACAACTGCATGTTGGTCTGGCTCAACAGGAGGCTGCACCAGATGCAGTACACCACCACCATCAACTGATAGAATATGAGGTTTATACAGGTCACTTATAACTTACAAGGGACCAAATGGCAATTAACAAACATACCAAGCACCTTACACTTCATTGTCATTATGCTCTCAAAGACAACCAAGGCTGAGGGAAGGCAAAATCAGTAGGTAAATAACTTCACTACAAAATAATCCATTATGGTAAAGAGTTTATCAAATGAATGTGTCGCACTGCAAAGGTGACTGTGAAGAAAGGATGTATGCACATCATGTATTATTTTGCATTTACCCACTATGTAGGCACTTGTGTCTTGCGGGGTTATTGCCTCAGAGGATGTCCCCGCAGAGATGCCTTCAGCCACAGGGCGCCCACTGTTTTGGCTGAGGGCCAACTGCTCAGCCTCTGTGAGTGGTGGTGGTGGAGGACCCCCACCTGTTTTTCGGGCCTCCGCTTTTTTTCTGTTGGCTATAACGGGCCACATTTGAGCATACAGAGTAAGCAAATATGTACTTGTAATGTGCTCAGATAATTTCAATAAGTGCTTACAGAAAGAAAATTAATGTAGCCTCTAACTGCAATTGATTTACATGGGACAAACAGACCAAGCACTATGGCTCATAATACAATTACACCTCACCTGTTTGGACTATATTTTTATATTTCATTTTTACTTGCTGCCAGGAACGTTTGGGGCCTGTTGGGTTGCACCTGCGCTCACATCACATCACAAAATAAAATGTATAAAATAACAAATAAAATAACATATGATAAAATAACGTGTTAAATGGGTGGAAATCCCTCGATCAATGTTTAAATTAACACTCACGCATTGACTCTGTCGGCTATGTTTTGCCATGCATGCTCACTTTCTTTTGCAGCTGTGGCTGTGTTACTTTTTTCCGCGGAATTTGCATGTTATCGGCATATGCTGCCATCAGAATTTCGGCCTCAAGCGCTGTGAAATACATTGACCGCGCCTTCTTTCCCTCCGTCTCCATGGTGACTCGCTTAATCTGTGCTCCGCTTATCAGGGCTTTATGTATCCTCGTCCGCGCGCTTCACTTGGGGTTAAAGCAACTCCGCGTTGACTGAACTAATTGTTATCAGCCTTTCTGAAACGGGATATTCCGAGTTGGACAGTTCGGGGTTACTCAACCGTGAGTGTCGTTTTTCACTCTGAGTTTTCCAAACCGGCTTCCTGAAACAGGGCCCGGTTAATGAAATTGTGTAGCAAACATAAATCATTACTCCTCTGCTACCGTGCTTGACAGGTGGTGTGAGGTGTTTGTGCTAATATGTTTTTGCCAGACATCTCGACTTTGAAACTTTCCAAGAGTTATACTTCCAGAAGTCTTGTTCAGCTACAGCTTTGCAAGCCTTTACAAACCTTGCAAAATAATATATTTTCGGTTGTTATCTTGCTTAAAAAAACAAAACAAAATCAGAACTGACTCCTTGATCTAAATCGCCAAAGTACCTAAAACATTTGTAAAGTGCTTGGCACTTTCAAATTACTGTCAAATAATCGATTGTGCAATAAAGGTTGATGACCATTTTAAAAATTCACAACTACTTCTTCAGATTTTATTCCACCAGGTAGTGAGACAAAGAAAAAAAGTTCAGACCTATTGCACCTGATGTGATATATATAAGAATGTAGCACCATTAAGTAAAACATGCCTGAACTTGATGAAAAGATTTTAGCTATGAAGTAGTTTGAACTTGAAAAAAACTTAACAGTTTTAGACCAACAATTTAAAAGCTGTTTCAACTTGAAGAAATATTGGTTTATGTAAAAGGTGTTTGAAATGTGATAAGTTCAGCTCTGCTTCTGCCTTAAATCCCAAAATGGAGAAAAAAAAATCAATTTGCACAGATGTTTAGTCCCATTCCAACTGTAACCATAAAAGAGAAAGAAGAGGAAGGGTGGACCAAGCAATGAGGAAAGCAGGGGGAAAAAGTTTTTGCAACTCTGCACTCTGTGTAGCGGTGCGGTTGCTTTGTAGCTGTAATGAAACAGCAGGCTATGGAACTCCACTTCTGGAAGTAATCTAGGGCCTAGCCTCAGACACACACACACACACACACACACACACACACACACACACACACACACACACACACACACACACACACACACACACACACACACACACACGCACAATCACATAAAGTAACAGAGGCCCACAAACATACTCGTGTTCAAATGCACACACATATGCAGCTGGTTGTCCAAGAGCTTCTTCCCTGCATAACCACTAGCTGCTTTAATGAAAGCCTGTAAATCTATTTGTAGAGCTAAAGCTACCAAAAAGCAGGGCAGGGTCACTTTACAGACCTTCTCTCATAGGCTGAAATTCTTAAATATACAGTTATTTTTTATAGCTTAAAGTAGTAAAACTGTGTGTCAGTTGCTATCCAAGTGCGTTGACTGCCAAAAAAAAAATGATATCATGTCTTTCAAACTTGGTTAAGTAGCTCCACATCAAAATAAAATAAACACAAGTTTAAACTAGCCTGCAGTGGAGAACAGTGCAAAAGTATGGGTTCTTGATAAACAAGGTCAAATCCATTAAAAGGACTAGATGGGCATGAAGGGATATTGCACAGTCTGTTTACCTCAAAGCTGAAAGAAAAGAAAGAAAGAAAAAGATCTGTCCAATACCCCCTTAAGTTCACTGCATCCATGCAGTATAAAAGGACAGTATGTGTCATGTCTACATCTGTACTCTGCATGCCTGCCCAGAACCTCAGAAAGTCTAAAATGTTGTTGAGGCCTCTGTTTCCACTTTGATGGAAACTTAATTGTTCTGGCTGGGAGCAGTTGGGTGCAATTACTAGAGAGAGAAAGAAAGAGTCTGGATCTTGGTGTTTGCATATATGTGTGTTAGTGCATGTGTGTGATACTGAGAGACACCAGGCCTGACCAGCATGTGAAATTAATTAGACTGATAATAACTGCCTGGAAGAAAGAAAGAAAGAAAGAAAGAAAGAAAGAAAGAAAGAAAGAAAGAAAGAAAGAAAGAAAGAAAGAAAGAAAGAAAGAAAGAAAGAAAGAAAGAAAGAAAGGACAAAATGAGTTGAACAGTATGGCAACATAGCAGAAGAGAAAGAAGGACAGAAAATATAGTGAAAGAGAGTCTAACCAATGGCAAATGTGCAGAAATGGCTATAATAATGAGGGAACAGTTAGTTCAAGTCATTTACAAAAGATAAGAAAAGCCTATCAGTACCTTCTCTTCTGTCACACTTATGCTTCTAATTCTCTTTTTATGAGAGCAGAACTTATAACTATAACTGCATGTAACATTTATTTATTACACTAACCTCCTCCTCATCCAAAACAAGTGAAACTACATTCTACAGACATGCATATGGAGGCCAGATCTTTTATGGGACACAACATTGTTTTGAGGTGCAAAGAGAGAGATTGCTTTCATTTTGTATTTTTAATTAATTAATAAATTTTTTAGATTTCAGTGCTCAAGCATTGCTTGCCTTGCATGCACTGACCATATTGATTAAGAATAAAATTGTGAATTCAGTATTCAGTAAGTGAAAAAAAAAAAAAGAATAAAATTGTGTCTTTGAAAGTATGTCCAGCAAATATATCTTTTTGTCATTTTATACCATGTGACAACAGTAATGTAAATGTGCTCACTGGCAAGGAATTCTACATTGATCTACCCACACTATGCTGAGGTTATAACTTCATCTCAGTCTGCTACAAGTGGTCAAATGAAAGCTTTCTTGTTTTTGAATAATTTATGTAATGAAAATTGACATTTTCATTTTTTGTCATTGCAAATATCCTTTTAGCGATACGCTATGTTTCTAATGCACCCATAGGCTGTTTGTTCCCAAACCCAGTGTGTGTTGGCAGGGAAAAAGAAATACCCCTTCAATCCTGCGCTCTCTCTCCACACAAACTCATAACCACACTTGGACTCTCTCCATCTGCTGAACACAAAATTGATCTCAGAGACGGAAATTGATCGGCAGAATGCAAAAAGTAGGCCCTTTTTTAACTTTAGTAAAAAGCTGTTGAGTGAAAGCTTCTCAGCACTCAAGATTACTCTGGAGAGCAGAGTGCCTGTTGCCTGCTTGAAAATGTGATCTATATCCATCTCACTCACACTCATTTGAATGCACATGAGCAGACATACAAATTCTCTGACATACAAATAATAAAGACAGACATTTTTGTCATTTTTGCCTCAAACATGTCTATGTAATCTCTCCCCTTGGTAATTGGGATTTTATTGCCGTTTCAATACACAAACTGCAACAGAGTGTAATTGGTTTATAGCCGAGTTTAAAGAACTGTCATTGTGTGAAAGAGATGACAGTTACCTAAGTATTTTTAAAGAATATTTTTCATGTTGTTTTGGCTTTGAAAGATGGCGTGCCACAATTCTGTGGAGACGATGCCGACGGCTATTGGTACAAAGACACACACACACAGGCCCTAGAGCATTTCCTTATGCAGCAGTCATGCCCAGCAGCAAGGGAACGAGAAAGCAATGAATAAATGACATGCGGGGGGGGAGTCTTTAATTCGGTTTAATTCTAGGCTACTCCCCTCACATCCACCAGAGTCTGTTGAGATTGGGGTAAGTGTGTGTGTATGCATGTGTGTATAAGACAGTGTGCTTTATAACATGTCATATTTGTGGTATGTGAGCCACAGAAGTTTGGGGTAGCTGGAAATAAATCAAATACTCATATTACCCCCCCCACCCACCCAACTCAGACACACACGTACACATTTAGATTCTTGTAAGTAGGGGGGTGGGTTCCAGTGTAAATGATGTGTCCTAGATTAGAGTATGACTCATTTCCGCTCAGCGTTAAAAATCGGCAAATGTCCCTTCATGGAAAAAAAAAAGTATCCCACTCGTTCCTTATTCAAACAAACTCTCTGCCTCTACGGTCATTCGTCATTCGTGTGCAGTATGTTAAAGGTACAGTTGTGGATTCATGCCCATCCCTCGGCTGAATTCAAAATGAATTCAAGTTTGATACAAAAAGGAAAGAACTGTTTATGAGCACACACACTGAGATGTCACATTTCAGATGTGACCATTTGGGTTTTGATTCCAGGAGGTTATGTTTACTGTCACAAAAATGCTGTCATTATGTGGAACCAAAACAGCTTGAGTGAGGGAAAGGTTGAAGCTGAGGTGATGGTAAGCTAACATTTCCCAGTGACTGCAATGTTCACTTGACAAACAAAAAACACAAAATTTAGCCACTGGTGGAGCAGTGTGACTGCACGGTATGAAGTTTGTTTCAAGACTACCTATAAAGAGTGGATCTATAAACAAAAGGCCATCTAGTTTATAAAATCATATGTTCGGAAGCTAAAGATCCCCAAGAGATTTCATGGCAATACATGATAAAAATTAATTTGTTAAACTTTATATTTTATTCTTTTATAGAAAACTGGACATTATTTTTTATTTTGTTGGATTGAAAGTTTTTTTAAGTTATTTGAAAGCACCGATCTATATACTGAATTAAGGCTAGCCCAAATTTCATCCAACTTTAAGTGGACCATTTCTTTTTTTCCTAGTTTTACATACACTCACCAATCATGTCATTAGTTGTACCTTGCAAGTACAAGGATGGACCCCCTTTTGCCTTCACAACTGCCTAAATCCTTTGTGGCCTGCAGTCAAACAAGTTCCTGGAGGCATTCTGTTCCATCATATCCCAAAGGTGCTCAAGTGGATCTGATGACCATGGAGGCCATTTTAGTATACTGTTACATTGTCATATTCATTATCCAGCTTGAAGCAGTTATCGGAAGATGGGTACATTGTGGTACACTTCTGCTACTACAGGAATAGGTGCATTAGATGCTGTAAATAAAAATAAATAATAATTAAGAAAAATACCCCACTTCGCCAGCGGGCAGTTTTTATTTGTTCATGAAGGTTGGGTCCCCTACCAGAGGCCTTGGAGTTTGACGGTCATGAACAGTAGCTTTGCTGTCTTTAGACCTGCGCTCTTCTGGACAGATATTCAATTGGATTAAATTGAATTTTATTTATATAGCGCCAAATCACAACAACAGTTGCCTCAAGGCACTTTATCTTGTAAGTTAT
This sequence comes from Aulonocara sp. 'chitande type north' Nkhata Bay, assembly GCF_057382095.1. Lineage (NCBI taxonomy): Eukaryota > Metazoa > Chordata > Actinopteri > Cichliformes > Cichlidae > Aulonocara > Aulonocara sp. 'chitande type north' Nkhata Bay. The sequence continues at coordinate 15,678,922 of NC_141356.1, read as the reverse complement.
TGTAAGATCTCTGATGTTGTTCCTGGGATCTGCTGAAGCCACCCCCGGTTTAGGGGTCACTGCCCCATGTTTTCCAGTTATGACGGGGACTAACGTTGCCTTCACATCCACATCTTCTCTAGCTCCTCTCTCAGTGTTCCTTCTTTGTAATTTTGTTATCACTTGGTATATGAACCTCTATCACTATGGTCTTCTTCCTCTGTTTGTCCACCACTGCTATGTCTGGTTGGTTAGCCGTCACCAGTTTGCCTTTCTGTATCTGCAAGTTCCACAGGATCTTAGCTTGGTCACTGACAACCATTTTGGCTTATATGTCATTTTGACCTTGGGACTTCGAGGCCATACTTAGACTCAATTGCAGTCCAAAAATTAGGAAATTGGTAGTGGAAGATACTTACACCAGTGTCAAATCAGCAGACTGGAGTCAAATCACAAGAAATCTGATGTTTAAAAGAAGATGAGCTAAACCAGGGGTTGGCAACCCTGGGCATGCGTGCCACAGTTGGCACGCGAAGGTTTAACTGATGGCACGACCGTAGCTGGACTGGCCATCGGGCTTACTGGGCAAATGATTTTTATGGGCCGATAATTTATTTATTTATTTATTTATTTTTTTGGTAATGGTATAAACAATGAAAGGTGTTGGATTGGCTTATTCAATGTCTTATTGTATGTTATTTATTTCCAAAAGAAAACTAAGACTAGAATAGAAGTCCATGCGCATTACTAAATTAGCCTTTAGTAATGTTTGTCACATGTTTGACACTAATAGGTACATATCTGGAAATAAATATGTAAATTAAATGCATTTAAAGTCTCAAAAGATATTAAAGTATTCTTGGCTGGTATTCCTTTGTGGATAAAATATAATAGGTAATGTTTGCTTCCCAGTTGCATTTGATCTGTGTCCATTTTGTTATACCCTGCGTAATTTTTTTCCCCCAGAGCACATCAGTACTATTGATCTGACTGCATTCAGTCACTCTATAAAATACAGATTTCCAGGACAGTACAAGACATAATATTTATTATTATCTCTGTTCATTCGCCCACTTGTCACCAAACCACATTATCTATCACACTGCATTCATCCTGCCTCCAATACCCTAGAGTTATTCTGTTCTGTTTCGTTTTGACCCCTTCTGTGTTCAGACAAGCCACTACATGCTTTAATTTAATCAACCAGAAGCTCAGAGTCTGGAGAAAATAATAAAACCTAATCACTTTACTCTGCTCCTTGCTCCATCTTCATCACTGAAGGACGAAGAGGAGGGGAAGAGAAATCTTAGTTGTCTTATCTCCAAAGTCTATTTATTACCAGCCACATGTAACTCCATACACACTTCAAAAGTCAGGCTTTGGGCAAAAATAACTATAAGACAGAGTGTATTTATTACAAGCCTTGTGTAATGCCATACACACATTATATGCCTTGTTTGTTCCACTGCAGATATACAGCACAGAGAAAACAGCCCAGCATGAGCTCGCAGGGGGTGGACAAAATAACAGAAACAACCATTAGCACAATGCAGCGTGATATTGTAAATATTATAGTGTGCTTCATTTGCTATTTCTTGGAACTGTTCCCTGTAGGGCTGTTCGATATAACAATATATATCGGATGACGATATAAAAACGTCTATCATTTCATTTTACGCTATCATTTGTTTCGTGGTGTCACAAAATAAACTCTTTACGGCAATATTTTTTCACCGTTTTGATGGTCACTGTAGTGGCTGTATTAATTTCTTAAAGTTCTCTCTTTCTCTTATATTTAATATAACCACACTACCAACGGACAAGCGCCTGTTTTTATGTGTTTAGCAACAACGACGGTAAAACCATCGCGTGTCCGTTTGTTTATGTTCCACATAAACCTTTCACAATAAAGCTCAAAATCCTGTTGAGACTTTTCAAAATAAACTGAATCACGTGAAAGAGCAGATTATTTACGGATGAGAAGTAAAAAAGAGCCGCCAGGTGCTAAAAAATAAACCTTAGACTCAAACGTTAGAACAGGCTTTTCCCCACAGCACGCCGTGTAATAAATACTCACAAAGAAAATGGCGGCCGTTACAACTTATGTCTAAAAATGTATCGTTTCATGCATCGGTTAAAACACTCGACTCCAGCTACATGATGCGCAGCTGGAAACACTTCACGCAAGTCGAGCTGCCCGAGATTCACAGAATTTACAGAAAATGCTACATTTTTGTGATTTATATCGTTTTCCGGACGATAGAATTCTTATATCGGGATAGGAGATTTTGGTCATATCGCACGTGCGATATGACCAAAATCTCACATCCTCTCACCCTATCCCTAAGCCCTAGTTCCCTGTATCTTAAGTCAAAAAGATGTGAGTTAAGTTGAAACGGACAAATGGGGTGCCTTTTAAAGACTCTTGAACTTCATTACACTGTGTGAAACCTAAATGTACATACCAGGTGGGGATAACCTGCACACTATACAAAGAGAGAAGAGCTCAGTCGGGTGTTTCACTTTTTAATTTATTTTTTGTAAATGATCTTTCTCTGAAAAAAAACAAACATCTTTCTTTAGATTCTGAGATTACAAATGCCATACCACACAAGTCACAAGTCACATAAAATATTCCTATGGTTTCCTTTTGGCCTTTATCTGCTCAGTGTGAAGTTTGTATAGTTGTTGTGTATGTGATGGAGGGCATGGCCAAAACCTTGCTATTACAGGTCTTTTGACTGATCAAGATGACTTCAGGCTTGAGCAAAATGTATAATGATGGATGACTTGGACATGGGCATTCTAATCAAGATATCAGCAAGTATCAGAGATTATGTAACAATGATAAAATAATAATTTAATCAATTCTATGATTAAAAAAATCTGCTGGACATACAAATGCAAGTTTATAGTTAACTTGGCAGTAAAATTTCAAATCTAGGAAGTACATTAATTAACTGATTTTATAACTAAGCCATCATAAACTTCTGGTAAATGTTTTGTTTGTTTATTTGTTTGTTTGTGTGTTTTGTGCCTCATCAAAAATGTCTTTTTACCAGTTATATAAACAAGGTTATGCTATAACTGTCACGGTTTGCCGGGGCAAGCCGTGTGGAATATGAAATAGGACCCAAAATGCAGACTGCTTAAGTGGAGGATGAGCTTTATTTACAACCGGATAAGAACAACAAAAGGGGTGGCGAGAAACAGAACGGTAATAACTCTAAACTGGGAAAACTAAACTAAACACGAAACCAGAACACTAACGAGGGTACCTTGCAGGGAGAATGACCAGGAAGCTGGAGGAATAAACACAGAATGGCGGCGAGGAAAATAACGCAGACGAACCAGCAACTACCATGACAGAAGACACAACTTAAATACACCCAGAGAACACAGGGAGATTACACGCAGGTGGGGAACACAGCTGGGAGTGATTATCATGACGAGACTAGGGAGGCAAACTGAAAACACTCACATAAGACGCAGACCTTCACAATAAAACAGGAAACACATACACGCAATGACATAACACACCAACTTAACACAGACTGGGGGACACAGAACATAGGAACATGAACAAAAGAATACAAACACCCAAGGTAACCAAAACCACAGAATACTAATAGACTAAACATAAACACAGAGTCACAGACTCCGGACCATGACAATAACACAAACCGACATTTCAAAAAATGACAAATGAAAACTGTGAAATTTAAAAGCTGTCCAAAAAGTGTACCTTATAAAAAATAAAAAGTGTAGTGATAACACAGTTGGTTTTCACACTGCTTGCTCTTTCAATACTTTTGTAGTTTCTGTGTATTGTTCATCACTTTAAAAAAGCAACAACAAAACATGTCAGATAGTGTTAGCAGTCAAACTACCACAGACAGGTAGACACAGAGGCAGACTTCTGTTGATGTAATAATTGAGGCCACATCTAGCGTGAATTCTACTCTGAGGATGGAGTCCCATTAAAAACCATTATGTGTCTCTAGGCTTCCAGCCAGCACAGGTGTCACTACCTCTGGTGGTGTTTAAATAGAAATAACTCCTGCCATGTTTGCCTGTTACCCACCTCCATACATATACACACCAACTTACAAGTTCAAGTTCACACCTCCCTGTGCAGCTGCTCTCACATTTCACAGTTACACTAACACCCACACATGCACATCACGCACCGCCTAACAAAAAAAATAACAAACCGAGCACTGCTAAGACTCTCGGATTAAGACTGTATGCCAAAAAGGAGTCACTACCCTAAAATATCAACAAAACAAAAAAATCTGCAGCTGCTAGAACATTTAACCCAAAATCACACCAACAATGTGACCGTTCATCAAAAGAAATGGAACCCATAGCAAAAACACGTACTCACCAGGATATGATAAAGTATGTAATTTCATGCCCTGGTGCTTAAGTTGTGGCATTCTTGTCAACTGCCTGTGGAAATCAGTGTCATATATCTCTCTTCCTTATTCCAAAGCCTGAAATAACAGACAACAGGCAAAGAGTAAAGACAAATGGAATACTTATTGTCTCAAAGTGATTCTTTTGTTGGAGTGAAAAACATTTAATTGCATCATGGAATTACTAAGATGTTATTAAAACTAGTACCATCATTGATTCTGCAGATTCTCGTGTTTATTCTTGATGAATTTTCTGTGAAGGGAATATTGAAAAGCCTTTAAGGTTTTCATTATCAGCACAACTATTGTGTTATCCTTAAGCCTGAAAACACTGCAGTAACTGAGCAGAAGGAAGTGCTTTTATTTGACTCAATACTGCAAAAACTCTGCTGAAATAATTGCACAATTTTCAGCAGTAAAAATGACAGCGCTGATAAAAGAAACTGATAAACACAGAAGCATACATTTCAGATGGATTGGATGATTTAGTTCTCAACTGGAAGCAATTCTCCATTTGCTTCCCTAATCCCGGTCATGATAAGCTTTACTTTTCACATATGGGAAAAAGGCTTTCTTGGGTTTCTTGACTAAGCTGGGATGAAACATGGAAGCACTATACTGCCACCAATACAATGTTAGAATATACAACAGATGGCTTAGCCAACTGAGCAAAGACTGATAACAAACTTAAGAACTTAATAAAATAATAGGATCAAGTTTTAGTGAATTTACAAACTTTATGCTGGATTTTATCTAGGATATTCAACTTGTGGGGAATAAAAAACAAAACACTGAAAAAGGAAGAACTGGGAAAATGCCTGCATTTAAATCTCAACTTGTCAATGTGATTGCAGCAAGTATCATGTTATAATGAGAAATCCCCTTTTTGGCAGGGGATGATAAAGGATATTCAATGAAAAATCTTGAAAAAAGAAGTGTGTATATATATATATATATATATATATATATATGTATATATAAAACGGGATTAAAAGTATAAATATTCATACTCTCACAATGGGAATAAATATTGATAAAAACACAGTTAAATATAATAAATACTGATAAAAAGCATGTAAACATAAGTTTAATTAATATGTACGTATGTATATGTAATATATAAATGGTGTGGGGGCAGGACTTTGTCCTTTAGAGTGTGTTTGTTAGATCCCCTGAGCAACCAATCATTGGCTGGTCTGACCATCCCCAGTCTGTGTGTGCTGCTCAGACACCTGTGTGTGTGTGTGCCTTCGTGTGCCAGTCAGATACACCAGAGACACAGACGGTGAAAGATCCATTTACCCGTGCGGTGAAGAAGCTAGCTGGATAGTAAAAGTCCTATTTTCTGTGAAAATAGTAAGAGTGATACTGTATTCCAGAGGCCGTGAGCCAGCGTGAGCACTGTGAAGCCCCGTGTAGCATTCGTTGCTTCACATGGTCAGGTTTGTTCCTTTTGCTTATTTGGATTGGATTGGTTTTGAGGACCTGAGAAGAATCGAGGATCCTTTTTCCAGTACTGAATGGTGAGCCCAGCCCAAAGAGCCGGATGAACTGGTAGATTGTAACCCGACTGGTTACAAACACACTGAGTGACTATTGAACATTGACAGACTGAAATTGACTTTAAAAAAAGACTATATATCCTTGGGTCGACCATTTGTGGGGTTTATTTTATGTTATTTTGTTTTCAAGAAGCACACTCTACTTTTGTTAAATGTGCACAACCTGCTAAACTTTAATAATTGTCAGTAAATGCAACTGCGTTTTCTACACCTACTGCGTACAAGTCCTCTGTTGTCATACACCCTTGGCTCCTACGAATCTAGAACCTGTCTGATCTGGCCCATATTTCCCTTCTGTCCTCATACTGTGGTTAAAGGTAACTGTACTGCCTGTACTACATGCAAAGAAGGCTAGAAGTAGCACTAACAGGTCTAACATGCCCACTACTAGTATTGCACTACCAGTGTTACACAAAGCCTAGCTGAATATTGTCGCTAACCATGTCCATCCCTTTATGACCACAGTGTACCCATCTTCTCATGGCTGCTTCCAGCACAATGATCACAAATCTCAAATCATCTCATGTCTGGATTATAACAATAACTTCATGGTATTCAAACGGCCTCCACAGTCATTAGATCTCAATCCAATAGAGAACCTTTGTAATGTGTTGGTATGGAAGCTTTTCATCATGGAAAGTGGTAACGTGGGCCAAAATGATGCAGAAAGACATTCAGTCATTCAGTCACAGCAGCCAGTCATTTTGGCTGCTGTGACTGACAGTTGGAGACAGTTGTTCTTTGCTTGATTTCAACTCAGCTTATTGGCTCACAGATCTGGACTTCATAACACTGCATGAAGTGCTGGTTTTTAAGAAAGAAATTTGAATGCAGTTATTTGAAATATAATAACCATTAATGCACTTTTATTTGTGCCAAAAAATGACTGAAAGTATTCTAATACTAGTACATATACATCCTGTTTTGTTATGATGTATCTATCCCTTTGTGGTGCAATAAGATTAATCTTTTAATGTACCTTGCACTCCACACTTTTTTCTGAATACAGTGACTTCTACCTCAAAAAACAAAGAAAAAAAAGGAAGTTTACAATGGCTGCAATTCTAAAATCAAAGTTTTGAACAAGACTTCACTGGGTGACATCATGATGCCTACATCTATCTTTTATATACAGTCTATAGCCTGATTCTGGTGCATTCTGCACAAACCTACATTGTTAATACAAGCCATGTGCACATGCCAGTCCAATATTAGGACCCACACACCATTGTTCCCAGTTTATACAATGTTGCGTGACAATAAAAAAATTGTTGTATTATCTGTTTCTATGAGTTCTTTCAGATTGTGAAAGAATTCCAAATATTCTATAAATATTCTTCACAAATTGCAGATATTCTAATATATAATAAATCTATTAGGTGTTCAAACAGGAACCCACTAAAAAAGATGGGTCACTGCCTATAATGTTTTTTTAAATAGTCAGAGGTGACAATCAATAGCTAAAGAAACACCTTATTGTAAATTCAAGATTTCTGGGACAGACTTTCTCCTCTCCCGTGCTCACTTATACAGCTCACACCAGCCATCACTCCAGCTCTCAAGGGCAGACTTCTCCTCAATTTGCCCCGACCTTTCTTTCTGTAAACAACCAGATGGTAAGGTGACTGACTGGCTGTCTGAATGATTTTAAATGGAATGGAATGACATGGTTAAAGACAGAAGAATGGTAGTGCAGATTAAGTGATTCGAGTAAAGCAGAGAGCAATGCAAAGGGACACAAATAAGGATGTTAAAAGGTGACAATGAAAGGAGTTAGTAAAAAATAATATGTCCTTTTATATTCAATTCTGAGGTCACATTGACACACTCCAATTTTATACTTTGCTAACTCTGGGGACTCAGAAGTTTGGGAAATTAACTAATCACAAGCCTAATGGTTTGTCGGTAGTTGTTTAGTTGAAGAGGCAAAATGATGAAACATCCCCATAAGAAAGAGTCTTATTTTGTCTTTAGTTTCTACTTGACAAAGAACAGTTTCAGTTTAACATCCTTCATCTTGAGTATAGGTTACATTTTTCCTATAACACAAGCTTTTATTGTATCCCTATTGTATTTTAACTGATACTCAGACAGTGGGCTGTAGAAGACTATGCAGTACATTTACAAAACGCATTCTCCAAGTTTATTGACAGTGAAGTTATTCGGGTCATTCTCTAAATGGTCTGCAGCCATCCATCTCGATCTCACGCGTTTTCTTACTTTTGTTCATGGTCACAATGTAGCAGCATTCAGCCTTAACATACTCTAGCCAGAAAATCTCTCCAGACAGTTCAAGCCCCAGGAACACAGACAGACACATTCATACCTCTGGGCAGTTATGGGAGACCATGCAAACTCCACACACTCCACAAAGAACCTGGACTGGGACCTGAACATGGGACTTCATTGATGTGAGGTGACAGTAGGACCACCAAGCCACTCTATTACCTGTGCACTACTGGCTGCATTAAAGTTACATTTGAAAGAACTGTTATTTCCTTTTATGAATACATATTTTTTTCTCTCTAAAGTATAGAAAAGACAACAATACATACTTCCGTTGAACAAAATGTCATTTTTACATTTTTTCCTTTCGGACCATAAAACTTTAAAATAAATAGACCATGAAGACAGAGTGGAAAATTTTTTTTTAAAGTTTCTTGGTACTACAAAAAAATGATGGCACTTTTCCACTGAATAAGTCATACACGCTATGAATCATAACTGTCAGATTTCCAGCACCTCAAAATTGTTCACACCATACACATCGTGATTAAAAATACACTGATATTGTTCCATATAATGCCATTAAAAAACAAACAAACATAATGATGCAGAATATATATACACATTTGTATATACAATTAGCTTTGCAGTAAAATCTCATCAAAGCAGCATGGTGAGCGTTTTCTCAAGGTGCTTGGGGAATTCAATTGTGCACCAACCGCCCTGTTCACTACAGGGAGTGCAGAATTATTAGGCAAGTTGTATTTTTGAGGAATAATTTTATTATTGAACAACAACCATGTTCTCAATGAACCCAAAAAACTCATTAATATCAAAGCTGAATGTTTTTGGAAGTAGTTTTTAGTTTGTTTTTGCTTGAAGAAGGTGTCTTCCAGGAACTGGCAGTAGGACTGGGAGTTGAGCTTGACTCCATCCTCAACCCGAAAAGGCCCCACGAGCTCATCTTTGATGATACCAGCCCAAACCAGTACTCCACCTCCACCTTGCTGGCGTCTGAGTCGGACTGGAGCTCTCTGCCCTTTACCAATCCAGCCACGGGCCCATCCATCTGGCCCATCAAGACTCACTCTCATTTCATCAGTCCATAAAACCTTAGAAAAATCAGTCTTGAGATATTTCTTGGCCCAGTCTTGACGTTTCAGCTTGTGTGTCTTGTTCAGTGGTGGTCGTCTTTCAGCATTTCTTACCTTGGCCATGTCTCCTTGAGTATTGCACACCTTGTGCTTTTGGGCACTCCAGTGATGTTGCAGCTCTGAAATATGGCCAAACTGGTGGCAAGTGGCATCTTGGCAGCTGCACGCTTGATTTTTCTCAGTTCATGGGCAGTTATTTTCCGCCTTGGTTTTTCCACACGCTTCTTGCGACCCTGTTGACTATTTTGAATGAAACACTTGATTGTTCGATGATCACGCTTCAGAAGCTTTGCAATTTTGAGACTGCTGCATCCCTCTGCAAGATATCTCACTATTTTTGACTTTTCTGAGCCTGTCAAGTCCTTCTTTTGACCCATTTTGCCAAAGCAAAGGACGTTGCCTAATAATTATGCACACCTGATATAGGGTGTTGATGTCATTAGACCACACCCCTTCTCATTACAGAGATGCACATCACCTAATATGCTTAATTGGTAGTAGGCTTTCGAGCCTATACAGCTTGGATTAAGACAACATGCATGAAGAGGATGATGTGGACAAAATACTCATTTGCCTAATAATTCTGCACTCCCTGTATACCTGGTGGGCCCAGAGCAGTATCACTGACATGTCTAAATTTCTCATTAGTCCCTTTTCCATTAGTACCTACTTGGACCAACTTGGCAGGGTTTGCCACAGTTTCCAGGGTTTTCCAATAGGTCATAGTACCAGGTACTAAAATGTGACGTTGTCAGACTGCATGCCACCTATTGGCTGGTCTGACTAATGGAAAATGGGCTATTGTTATCTGCCATCAGTGACTTCTCTGAATCTCAAACAGCAGGGATACAATGAGTTGGTTCATGATGACATCTTCAGAAACATATTAGTGAGGGATTGTTTGCATGGACTGTATCAACCTCTGAGCAATGACTATGTGCATGCTTCTGATAGAAATGTCTGCATAGGTACCAGCTGGTGAAGTAGGGCTTGGGGTTAGAGCAGCAGGTGCAGCCGTTACTGGAACCAAATTATCAATATCTAACCTGCTAATGTGTCAGTCAGGACCAGAGCCAGGTCAACTGGCAAGCAGGCTTCCTGAGCACCTTCCTGAGTGCTGCCGGGCAGCTTAAGTGTTATCCTTAAAGACAACATTGTTGATTTCTATGACGCAGAGCAGCATTCCCAGGATAACATCTGGAGTTCCCTCAACCAGCAGGTTTTTTGGACAAGTATCCTTCCTGCACCTCAAAGCCAATGGTCACCTTGTCAGTGTCATCCACCAAATTGCCTTCACTTGTGTGCAGCAGAGTCATAAGGTAGCTTAACTTGTCATCTCACAGCAAGAAGGTCCTAGGTTTGCATTTTGTCTGCATGCATTTTCTGCAGGTACTCTGGCTTTCTGGCCAACCACAAAGACATCCACTTTAGGTTAACTGGTGAATCTAAATTGACCGTAAGTTTAAATGTGAGCATGAATGGTTGTCTGTCTCTGTGCCCAAAAACAGTAAACTATCTAGGGTCCACCCTGCCCTTTGCTCTGTGACAGCTGGGATGGGCTCAACTGCAACACTAAATTGAATACGCAGAAGAGGATGTATGGATGGATGGATGGCTGCTTTTGCTTTGCTTTTTCCAAGCTTGCTGTCAGTTTATGTTTTTCACATCCAGACAGGGATGTACAACGCAGTTATACACTGCTTTCTACATAGTTTTGGTTAGTTGTACAATTGTTTTTTAGACTCAAAGATGGCTGAGCTGGGTAATTTTCAATCTTGCGTCAAATGTGAATGATTCCTTCATTTTTATTTCTTGATTTTGCTCTGGTCTTGCCAGTTATGCACATTATTTCATAAAGTCAAAGTGGCTGCAGCAGTTTTTGATTTGCACACAATTGTATGTGATCTTCGGTGGGGGCAGGGCATTACCAGGACATGTGAACGCTTCACAAGAAAGCACACATACCTAAAAAAAAATCTTAATTTGTAGTAGTGTACATCTTCATAGTAGATTTAGTATATTTTGCCAAATTGGAGGGTACAAATGTTAGTTACTTCAGTAAAATAATGTAAACCTACACCAAATTGCATTTATTTCCCATTTTAATATAAACAACAGTTACAAACTTGCTAGATTAAGATCAGATTCAAAAATAAAACAAAAGATAAAAACAAAAAAAATGAATGGATGCTAAGACGTAAGAAGATATATGAGAAACACAGATGCTAAACTGTGGATTGGGGGTTTGTTAAATTAGATGCTTAGTTTCAGGGAATTATAATTTCTCAACTCACGTTTATGTTCATCTGTTTTAATGCCCAAGTATTACAGACGTAATATACTTAATGTGGTAGAAGTTGCTCCAGAAACATATTCCAAAATACTGCCATCACACCGTGTCACACAGAGGTAAACCAACTAATTCCCTCTGCCAGATTGTCACATGCTGCTGCTTTGTGGGAGCCATTATATTTGAATGTGCTGAGTAGCTGAGTAGCCTTTCAGCTTCAGTTTCAATATGCGAGGTTGTCTGAAAGACTTCAATAGGACCTTCAGTGTCTAAACTGGATGTTTTGATCCCGCAAGAAAATGAGATCTGCTGGTTCATCACTGTTGTGAGACATGGAGCTGTAATATGTAGATAATATCATAAAAGACTTTATTTTAACCTGCACAAAGTCCTTTTCCTACAATAAATGAGATGTCAAGTTGAATTCAAAAAAGGACTCAGACTCCTGTCTCCTGGTAAGGAGTCAAGTGGTCATGCCAAATGCCAACCCTGCTGCCTCATTATGCAGTCTATTGTTGGCTGTTACTCATCCTTATCTAGCAAAATAGCGTGCTGGAGGAATACCCAAAATGTTGAAAAATGATGCTAGAGGCACTGGAAATAACATTTTAATTTGGTAAGCTTATTTTTTTTAGTATACATCACAACAATAACCATTTCAAGGCTAGAGAGAACTAAAAACAATCTCATGTGACTGTGCCCAAATTTGGCAACAGTGGGGAAGACAAACTTCCTTTTATTAGCAAAGACCTCCAGCAGAACTCAGGGAGGGGCAGCCATCTGCCATGACCAGTTGGGGAATCATGGGAAAGAGAAAGTAGAAAAGAGTAGGATAGAGACATCTCGAGACATGTGGCAAGTTGCAAGAGAGAATGTGCAGGAATACAGAGCTACACGAGTTACACAAAAGTAAAAACATATAAAGGAAAAAAGAAATGCACATACACAAATAAAATGCATACTAAATGTATGGGAAAGCACAATCACTAGAAACCTGCTATACAATATCAAGACACAAAAACATATGCACAAGCAAGTGGCTGCACTTAGGTAAGTTTAAAGATGATGTCCAGGCACAAAAAAAGCTCTCACTTGTAAAGCACAAACACACACACAAAAATCTGTCCCCCTAGACAAATTGTAAAGGTAGAAATGGTCCATTAACATCTGCACACATATAGTGCATTTTAACAGGCTATAAATAAAAGTCACACACACACACTCATGCACATGCACACAGTGGAAGGTTTTGGTGGCCACGTGGCTGTGTGGTTTTAGGCTCAGCTGGATCAGCCTGGGGTGAAGGAAATAGGGGACTTTCTTTCTTATGAGTTTCTTGCTTCTGCTATTTTTCTTCACTTTCACCATCTTTGTCCTTTATTTAACCTTTTTTTCACTCTCTGCTATTCATTTTAATTTCCATCCATTCGCCAGTTATTCACCTCTTTTCCATTTCTTTTCTTAATTGCTTTTTATGGACATGGAATACTAACATACCCTGCAAGCAAATGAAATTCCAGTATAAAACACATGTGTTATTTTCAAAGTATTCAGCCTATAAATAAGCCTAACAAAAGACAGACGCTGATTTATTTTTTCCTACAATCCTGTCGGTCCCTTTCTGTCTGAATCACTTATTTTACTTTTTCTCTCATCCCCCTTACACGCCATCCACTCCCGCCTCCTCTGGACACTTTAAGCCATTATAAACCTTGGTTCGGCAACCTGGTGTGTGTTCATGTGGTGCTGCTCTGTAAAAGACCAAGATTGAAGCTTTGTGGAAAATCCTCGGCTTCCTTCTTAAATACACCCGGCATCACTGTCCAAGGTCTCAGGGGTTGGGGGGAGGGGGATACAGGGAGAAGGAGGAGGTGGGAAGGCAAGGAGCTAAGAGAATATTGAAGTTCTGAGGGAAAACCCTTTAAAAGGAGGTAGAGGAGGGTCTTAAATAACGAAGGAGGAGAATGATTGTGGCTTGAAGCAAAAATCTTGGTCTCTGAAACTGTACTTACTCTTGGCAAGGTTAGGAGGACAAGAGGCAACAGAAGGAGAAATAGAAAAAGGAGTAGTATGGATAAAATAAAAATGGGAATAGGTCCCATTGAAGCAAAACAGAAGAACAGAGAGAAGTGAAACATTTTAGTTTTATACTTAACAGCGCTTTTATTCCTGATTTGGTGATATACTGTCAATATTTAAAACATAATCTGATTCCAGTCTACCTGAGAATTCACACAGCTTGACATGTCATCTCACATTCACCCATCATAATCCCCTCAATTATCATAAAGTGAGGTGAAATAACCAGGAAACAGAGACAGACTGACACTGGGCAATGAGCTGGACTGAGTGACTCAGTAAAAGCAGTAATGGGCTGCATATGTGCTCCATATGTGTCTGAGTGCCACATTTAGATGCCTGTGTATGTCCTTTCCACCTCTTCCTGTGATTTCTCAACAGCATTCCACCAAGGACACACACAGAAAAATGCACATGGTTCCACTGACACCATTGCTGTGAAATCTAAAGCAGTATAGCATATAAAGCTATAGGATAGTCAGAAATGCACAACAGTTGCACTATTACACATTAAATTATCATTTACCTGTTATAAATACCTTCAGAAGGTATACAGGTGTAGTTTCAACTAGACTAAGATTTTTTTTTCCCAATTGAGGAAACAAAACAGACAATAAGTCACCTTTGTTTTTTTTTCTGTATGTGGCTATGATATATAGTGATATATTGAGGTGTATAGATATGTTTTCTTTTGAGACAAGCATTACACGAAGTACCAGTCTTTCAAAACCTTTTCAATCCTGTTCAGTCTATGATTAAAGTTTTGAGTGGACTGTCCACTGTGCGTTAGGTACGTGCAAAGGTTCAGTTAACTTGCTGGATTTGTTTATTAAAAGCAAGAGAGAAAATCTCTTTAAAATCACTTCCAAGTGGACTGATATACTTACTCATTATTGTATCTGCCATAAGACATTACCTTATTCCCAGAATACAAAGGCGTCATGATTTAAACAGCTGAAATCTTTACGCTCACATCATATAAGAAAATTGTCTTATTTGATGTGAGTGGTTTTGTAGGACCTCAGTTTAGGTATTTAGACCAAAATTCCATTTAACTTTAAGCCATGGTAAAAACTAACTTAAATATATTTAGTAAATACATGCAAATATAATATAAGTATAAATAAAAGGAATGATAATACTTTCTTTAATCTAAAGACTTGGAGAACAACTTGTCTGCTTCCTGTCTCTGTGGGTGAATCGTGGGTCTTGTACTTTAGTCAGTTACTGAGGAGCAGCTTTTTCTCTTGAAGTGTAAATAAATTAACTAACACGGCTTATAAGATGTTAGTTTGACAACAGAGCATTAAAAATAAGCAAATTAAGAGTTGAGAATGTGGTGAACGGACATTAATTCTAATTCTGGTGTTGACTTGATTTAATTAAGGAGTAACGAAGGCTATGAACACGGGTCAAATAAGGACGCCAATCTAATTTTCCATATGTTCTTTTATGAATGCATTGGAGTTTTTGTTAACTGTTGGCTTTGGGAATTCAATCCATCCATCCACCCCCCTTGAGGAAAATAGAAAGCATAATTGAAATGAATTGATTTTTATCCTGTGCTTACTATGGGATGCTGACTCACCAAGTAGTTTCATATGGAAAACTTTAGCTTGCATTCAATGAGCTAACCCAAGGGTCTTGCAACATAGCATGAGGGGATGAATTCTGACATTAACTTTTAGACAATAACTTGAAGGCTGGTTTTAATCTTCTCATGGCCCACTTTTGGTACCGATTCAGACTTTGACAAAACACTGACTGGATTTTTTTATGGTTCAGTAACTAAAAGAAAAGAGTGAGTCTGTTTCTGTTGGGTCATAACATGGCGAGGGAATGTTTTCATTAAACTTGCTCCCAGAGTAGGAGGCTATATTTAAAGCTTTACATACACACCCTGCATGACAGCATTTCTAAAACTATATATCAGGATCCTGAAACAGGTCACGGACGTTTCATGGGTCACTTAAACTGGGTTGCACTGGCGAAAGGCTAATCATTTTGACTTTGCATCATGGTTGAAAGGGTAACGAACCACTTGTTTAGACAAACCCACCCAATGACACTACTAGTTAGTATGACATTTTACCGTCCTTGGGGAGGAATGGAAAAAGAAAACAACAGAAAACGGGAAAGGTGAAGAGAGGGAGTGCAGATAGATTGAGTTCTCGGAACGGTCCCCCCCAAATTTGTCCCCACAGAATATTAAGCTTGTCAAAACTACTAACTGGGATCCCACACAGCCCCCACAGATTGGCAAATCTACATCTGCAAAGTATCAAAACGTTTGCTAAGTACCTGCAATGGCACAAATCCATGAACATTCACACATGGACAAATTTCTATGCAGTTTTTGTATATCACTCTTGGAATAGGAGCTCATCAGTCGAATGAACAAGAAAAGAAAATGATGCAAACATATGCTAGCGCAATTTCCATCATTAATGGGTTTAATGCCTAAATAACAGAGTATTTTAATTCTGTCCAGTCTTAAAACTGTGTTTTCCTACCAAAACTGCACATTAGCATCATCCTTAGATTCATTTTCTATTTTTTTATGGTTATTGTAGTAGGGGTTGTTTGAAAACCATTGTTGTATTCCCTTTTAAAAGGCACATTTGTTTCTGCTTTGTAATTCCAGCATTTCTTTGACTGATGTTTAGCAGGATGGACATAGACAGTAAATATGTTGCCGCACAAGGTTCAAGAAATTGAGATTAAAGAACCGGTTCTCTGTGTGTTTTCTGTGACTGACAGACCTGCAGCCGGTAAGTCTTTGGGTGAAGTTGTACAAGACTCCTGAAGCACTGGAACTCTCAAAAATCATTAGATTGTCACTCCATATTAACGTCAGACAGAGAATCTGAACGCCACATCTTTGTGTTTGTGTGAAACTGATTTTTTGAACACTCCCACCCTTTTTGGGGATTTGATTATGTCAATGCTTTATTTATTTTTCTCTTTTTATTAAGGTCTGAAAGAAAACACTTCATGGAGCTGCACTGGAGAATCTTAAAGTCTGTCTGTCACCGGTCCCAAGATTCAGTTATTTTTTCTTGTTTTGGATTCTTGGTTTATATATTTGGACTCATTGTTTATATATGTTGGGTGTTCTATTTAGAGTTAAAACATTTGTGTTCAAATTTTGGGATTCCTGTTTTGATTTATTTTGGTCTAGCATATCATGAGTTTGAGTTCCGGTATTATTTAGTCTTAATTTGTGTCACTTTGTGTTTTGGTTCAGGCTTATTTTTAGTCATTTCTTTGAGATTTTTGTTTGAGTCTTGCTCTGTGTCTTTTCAGTGTTTGTGCTTGGGTCCGGCTGTGTTCTCTTGCCAGCTGTGTGTTAGTTATTCCCTTATTTTTTTCTTTTATTTGTCCTGCAGGCTAACCTTGAAGATTATTTGTCTTTCATATCCTGCATTAGTTTTGCTTTCTGTCTGTACTCCCCAGTTGTGTAAGGAGTTTTGACCTGTGTCAGATTACCCTTGTATGTCTAATCCCAAATTAGCATTGTTTTTATTTTATTTGTTTTTTTGTTTGTTTATTTTTTGGATCAGTTACAATAAAAAATTGCTCCTTGATTAGAATTCTGCCTACAGTGTCTAGCATTTAGGTTCCTTGCACACCACTTTGCAACAGTCTATTTAAAAAAAAACAAAAAAAACCCATTTATCCATCCATCCATCTTCTTCCGCTTATCCAGGGCTAGGTTGCAGGGGCAGCAGCCGAAGCAGGGAAGCCCAGACCTCCCTCCCGATGGGACATGCCTGGAACACCTCATGCAGAAGGTGCCCAGGAAAAATCAGGGAGCCTCCTGGGTGAGGTGTTCCATATACACATATGAGTATACAACCAAGGGAACAGTACACCCTGCCCAGGATAGGGTTACCAGGGTCCCGCCCTAGAGCCAGGCCCATAGAGGCCCAGGGATCTGTCCAGGGTACTCTGGGTACACCCTGGACAGGTCACCAGCCTAACACAGATAGGCAACCAGTAGCACATGGTGCAGAAAAGCCAAAATGTAGGAGTAGGAGGCGAACTACTTATACTTTCAAATAACTTAAATATTCAAAGTGAAAACATATGCTACAATAGACATTGACACAGAGTAACACTAGCACCCAAATTATTATTTATGATTGTATACAAGGCTTTGGGAAGTTGGAAATTAGGAAGAGAAATATATGGTATGTGTCTTTATTCCTATAATGGTTTAACCTTTAACGCTTTTGAGAGAATCAAGAGATGCTGAGCCAAACTCACTTGCTGTTGTGTCACTACCAGCCTTGGGACCACAACATTAACTTCAAGCCTAAAAACTCAAAGCTGTATTTTTTGAGGGATGATAAGTGCAAACTGTGTGATATTGAAAAAAAAAATGCTAAGGTAAGTTTTTTTCTGGGTATTGACTGCTGAATATTTCTTTTTATCATGACAACAACAGTGGTCTAACAACTTACCAGCTGGCCATCAGAACATTAAGTCAAAGCAATAAGGATTGCATGGGTTTGATGAAAGCTGCAATGACAATTATAGAAGAAAAAGCTAAATGACAAAAGAAAGACTGCCTTTCAGACAGGGTGGTGTGGTGAACAGTATCAAAAGCAAAAAACAGAAAGAGCAAGAGAAACCTATTGAAGAGCAGTTTGTGCTTTCAGCAAGGAAGCAGCACTGCCAGGAAATAGAATAGAATAGAAATTACCTTTATTGTCCCTCATTGGGGAAATTCAGATGTTCCAGGAGGAAAGTGACAGACAGTTGGAGCATGCGGATTAAAAAAAAATAAAAACAATACTGTACAATTGTTAAGTTATTAAAAATGTAAAAAATTATTACAAACAGAAAATGGAAAAACTGTACAAATAAGAGCAGGGACATAAACAACTAATATTACTATACTATAAACGACTTATTGTGTTTGTTGGGAGTGGTGATGGTTATAAAGCCTAACAGCTGCTGGGAAGAAGGACCTGCGATAAAGCTTTGTGCACCTAGGATCCAGCAGTCTGTTGTTGAAAGGGGCTCTGGAGTTCTTCTACAGCATCATGCCAGGGGTGGGAGACACTGTCCACAAGTGATGTCACTTTTGCCAAAGTTCTTCTGTCTCCAACCACCTGCACTGGGGTGAGGGGGCATCCTAGGACAGAGCTGGACCTCCTAATGAACTTGTCCAACTTCTTCTTCTCAGCTGTAGATAAACTGCTGTTCCAACAGAGAAAACTTAATTCTGTTGGCTATTTATGTGTTTGTCTGTGGTATAACTACCTTAAAGGTTTACAGCTTGGCAGCTTAAAGTTATAATGCTGCAAAGTTGAAGAGAAAGTGCACAATTCCCTTCATCACTGATATATTATTTCATTTAAGTTTGAAAGCAAAACGACATAAAAACTAATCTGTGTTCCAGATGGATACAGAGAGGAAAGGCAGTGGTGGTCCAATCAGATTTTGGGATTTTTTTTTTTTTTTCCCAATTTGGCTTTCTGAGGTGGTGTGAGCACTTTAAGCATAAAAGCCTAACAACCAAAGAGAATGTGTTGTAGGGGGAGGTTTCAGTCAAAAGGATTAATTAACACTAAATGGCTGTTTTAAGATAAGAGGACTCTTTAGTATCAAGGCCAAATGAGTCTGTTTGATCCAACATCTCACCCTCTCTCACTCTTTTTATGTGTGAGCAAGTGTGTGTTTTTGCATGTGTGCAACAGTGTGTTAAAAGAGCTATACAAAATGAAAAAGAGCTGCCTTCTCATTGCTGTCCAAAACAGTAAAATTTTCAATAAGTCATCCAGCTTGTGCCAACCTTTTGAGCCTCAGTTAAGACCCCAGAGGAAGTTGTGACTGCTGTCTTTCCAACACTGGGCTCCACAGTGGCAAACCTCATACGTTCAAATTGAAAGCCAGAAAAATACAAGAGGAGGCAAAAAGAAAAACAGAGAATTGTCCAAAAGAGATATTATAGGACAAGTAGAAACTTGCAGGTGTAAGAGATTACATGTGAAAGCAAAGTAACTCTAACTGTTGTTGATATAATTGTATCATTCAGAGGTCAAAGTGATTAAACAAATGTTTAAAAAAATGGAAGTTTGATGTCAAAAGCAGTTTGATGTTGATTCATTTCTGAGGCACCTTCGCTGATCTGAAATAAGAAATAGAATGTTGCTCATAAGCTTGTAATTCTTTATAATGACATGTAACAGTATTACTTGTCTAACACTTGTCTATTATTTAGAAGTATAGTTGTATCAGGAAACTGAATTTTTGAGTTTGACTCTTTGAAAAACAAACAGAACAAACTAAATCAGAAAGAATGTGTTTTAGTTTAGAAAGATATGCCTGCATCTCTAATATCCCACATTTAATTGTAGTAGAAAAAAAATGCAATAAAATTAAAGAAAATGTAGCACTAACAATGAAACTGTGGTGAGGGACAGATCGGAGCTTTGAGTATCTCTGAACCAGGGGCAATTCTAGGATCAGAGATTTGGGGGTGCTGAGCACCCAGAGAGCTGCCCAGCCAGGCAAGATAAACTTTACACGTCACGATGAGACGTCTTCCCTGTCTCTGTCAGTCCCTGCATCCTTAAATGTCTCCAGTTGTCCCGAGTTGTCCCTGAATGTCTCCTTGGTGCATTTAAACCCCTGTTCCTCCCTGTCCTCATCGTCTGTTATCTTCGTCTCCGCTATCAGTCATCATAATTTTAATCTCTGTGCAAGTCTGCAAATTTCTTTATTAAATCATAAGATTCTTAAATTCATCAAGTCTCTCTGTGCCTGGGTCCTCATCTCAAAACATGACATCACTGTTTTGCACATTTAAACACAATTTAATCCCACATTTGTGAAAGAAATGCAAAACCCTTTTTTGAAAAGTCTGTAACAAAACCATCAAATATGATAAAGGTTATTAAAATGCTGCAAAAAAAGAATGGATTGGAATAAAAAAAATACATATCCTAACCTTAATTACTGGAGGAGAATAATGAATGATGCTCATAGTGAGTAAAAAGTAAACAAATAAAAAGTACATTTTTTGGATACATACAAAAACACTCCCAAACAGCATAAATTATTACAAATAAATTATTACAAAATATTAATAAAAACTATAAAAATGGAGGCAACTTTGCCTGTGGTAGAATGTATAAAATGTATGAAAAACCTTTACTGCAGATGCTAATTTTACTAATTTAATAATACTGATTTTGTGTTGTAAGATTTATGAGTTTCATGCTTTCATAGTGGTACTTAGGAGAGCTTAACATTTTTTTATCAGGTGGTACACACTGTAAAAAGTTTGAGAAACACTGATAAGTGTATGTGTGCTTTTGGAAAACATTTAAAGCTGCTGTATACAGAATCTTTTGAAACAAGCTAACTTAAAACATTTTTAGAATATAAACAGAGCATCTGCTTCTCTTTACAGCTCCTCACTCCACCAGGGCACCGTTTGGCACTTTCTGATAGTGTGCAAATGTGATGTATGTACTGCGGCAGTCATATAGACAACTGGACGGTCCAAAAGTTGGCCTACCTATTACTGGCTGAGGTTTTAGTAGAGTTGTGGCTGAACCACATAAAACATATCATTAATTTTAATCTCCCCAATCAATTATAATGTTATGTTGGAATGTTGTTAAAGAGGGTCGAAATGTTTCAACCCAGTTTGTTTTGCACATTCTGTATAGCAGCTTTAATATAGGGAGAACACAACTTCCAGATTGTGTGAGTAAAATCAGGTTTTTTTCTCCCTGTCAGTTTAACAGTTTCTGTTTTGCCTGTCACTGCTCCCTGTCTGTTTTCTTACCTGGTTCTTCCTGACCTTGTAATTTCTCCTCACGTTCCCCTCTTTCCTCTCTCCCTCTTCGGACTGACAATCATACACAAATAGATTGTATTCAATTAGATGAAAAATTAAATTAATATGAAAAAATACTATTAAGATCACTAACAAAAAGTCCTCTCTCAGTGTACTTTCAACCAAAAGGCAAATAACCAAACCACATGAAAATCTAATAAAAGATATAAATATTAAAATCCAATATTATCCAATATTATTCCTGATTCACAGATCATTTGATTTTACACTTTTACCTGAATGTGGCTCCTTTTTTTGAAAAAACTTCCTTATATCCATTATGAACCTGGCTGTCTCTCTGTACACACACACACACACACACACACACACACAACAGGAGTTATAAGGTTAATGGGCATTCAGTCAGTTAGCTAGTTAGTATCCATTTCAAACAGGACAGTGGTAACAACAGTAGGCTACTAACAATTTTAAGTTTTAGATTTTAAATAGGCTGCATACATTTCAATGGGAGCAACAGGACGGTCAAATGTCGCTGAATTTACTACAGAGCAGGACGGATTGTAGGGTAGCAAACATCGTCGGAAAAACACGTTTTCAACACTACCTAACTATATAAAGAGTAACTGAAGGTTAAATGCAGCTAATATGTCCTGTTTTAAGCCAGGCACTACTTACACCTCCGCTCAGTCACCATCACTCTGGCAGACAGAGCGCTAGAGTCAGAGCAGGGGAGAGGCGAGCTGGAACAAACCATTTTAGGAGGGGGGGATTTCTATACTGTTGTTGTTAAAATGTTACGTCTCAACCAAGTACTGTATGCTTTTTATATTTTTAGTAGTGTGTCACACAAACAGCAAATCTTGTCAAAAAAAAGTCAAAAAAAGTAAGAAATCTGTGGGAGTGCTTTAATTGATTCATTTTGGGGGTGCTTCAGCACTCCCAAAAATGGGCTAAAATCGCCCCTGCTCTGAACCTTATCCCCAGGTGCACATTAGTTATTTATGGTAAAGAAGCGAGAACGACACACGGTAAAGGTCGCATGGCAGTCTGCTTGGAGTTTACCCATTGCCACTTAAGAGACTTTGTACATGGGGAAAAGATTCTCAGTTACATTGTTCATCCCTAAGATGAAGCATGGTGCAAACAGCGGGGAGGTGGAGTTCTGATCAAAGGTCAGGGGAACAATTAAGTATCCAAATGCAGAGAGGTCCTTCAAGAAAAACTTATGACCAAGACTTGAAGATTTTTTCCATCCATGAGTGTCCCAGCCCAAGTTTAAACTTAAACCTCAAAAAACATATACGGTGAGACTTTCATGTGGCACACGCTTCCAATCTCAAGGAATGTGACAGGAAGAATACAATAGAGTGTTAAAATCCAGGTCTGCAAATCTTGTCGTGAAATCTTGTAATGGAAATCAAAGGTGTCATTTCTCTCAGTGTCACTGCAGATTATGAAGTGTTTTGATTTTCAATAAATCCACAGAATGCTAAAACAAAATCTACATTTTTCATGATCATGGATTGCTAAGTGTATATTTTTAAAAATTCAATCTTATTTTAAGAAAAAACGTTATTTATAACATGAAGTGAGCAAAAAGAAAAGGGGTTCTTAGAAACTATAAAACAGAGTAGTATCAATTTACTGTACTACTACTACTGTACTAATACAGATGCAGAACTGTGGAAATGTACATGATGGATATGCAGGTGTAAAGCATAGCTACACCTTTTGAGTATTTTGAATACACAAACTGCTCAGTCTGAATAACATTTAAAGAAGATGCAGCATATCTGCCTGACATACTAATCACTGTGGTACAATATAAGATGTGAGAGAAAGACCATTACTTATTTAAGTTGTGTGTATCCCAGATAGGTTCACTGAGCATGCATTCTGATTTAGAAACACCTTGTTTCACATTCATTAAATTACAATCTTTTTGCAAGATTCCTCATCTGCTCCCAGCTTAGCAGCTGGGGGTTTAATACCTTGCTTTGAGCTGGAAAGACTAATAGTTAGTGGCTCTTGTGGCATCAAAGTTCCTTTTAAGATGATTTCTGCCTGTTTCTTATTGGATACTACATAAAGTATAAAGGATAAAAAATACCACCTTAAAGTGCTTTAGTGCTGCAAGATTCATCCCAGCTATTGAAAAAGAAAGCATGATTGTTCCAAAAGATTAAGAGAAAAAAACAGAAAACATTTGAGTGGTTGCCTTAAAGCAGCATTCTGTGACAATGAGATATCAGGGCCTTACATTGTTAATTTACATTGTCAGATGTGAAAAATTGAACACTAGTGCAATTGCATGTGTTTAAAAAAAGAAAATAGCTGATTATTCTCTCAAGTCAACTAAATGTGTCAACTTTTTAGATTAATCAGAAAATGTTTTTTAATATTCTTCTTTTGAACACATCTGTAACCATATTTAAAAAACACAATTGCTTAATTTACTGTTTTGATGATTTCTGTACTCATTCAAGTTTAATTTAATTACTCCAAGTGTCCCCTGTAGCAGGAAAAAAGACCACTAGAATCCCAGAAGGTGATTCTATAGTAGACAAGTTATAGGAATAATCTTTTAAACTGTTGCTCAAATAAATATAAAAGAAAAAAAAGACTTCATCATCAGAAGTATTAAGGTGTTTAATATTTGATCACTCAGCCACATTGTCATGTTAACCCACCTGTATGATTGTGAGCGGCAGTTGTCATCAGAAATGAGAAAAAAGACAAATGATGGAGAACAAAGGGCAGGGAATACAGACGAAACTGAGAAAAGAAACAAGTGGGAAAAAAGAAGAGACATAAACACAGATATTTTTGAAATATAAGAAAGAACAGAGACTGGCTGACATTGATTTTGGACCAAATCCAATTCATCTCCTCCTTACACTTTTCTCTCTCCTTGCACATTCACATGGACTGTCCGCTACATTAAAAAACATTATACAAGCACCTAGCATTATGTGGGAGTGTGTTAAAAAGACTCCACACATTAAATTCCCAATGTTTCTTTTCAAAGAACTTCCCCTGTAATTCAATCAGTTTTGTTTTTTTACAGATTATTTTTAAATATGTACCATTCTCAGAGTCTATGGAGTAGTGTCCTTTTGGGTTCATTGCAAAATACATGATGCTATATCAATAAATACAAATGAAAGAAAAAAGAACCGAGATAGGCTATAACTTCTCGTTATAACTTACAGAATATAGCCTACAGATCGTTTATGCGGATAGCTCACCAAACTGACCAAAACGACTTATTACATTACAAAACAGTGCTGTACTGTCAAACTTTGAAGGTTTTGTTCTTTCCCAACATTTGTAACTTCATTCTCCAATGGCAATAGTGCCAACCTGCTCCTTCTCTTGTGGTCTAAAACATATTACACGCCCAGTGACAACTCTTCAGTTAAAATACAGATCTCTTACATTCGAGACCTCACGATTAGCTGCCCATTTTAATCCAACATTACTCCTGTTTAAAAGTCTGCTGATTTAAAAAAACAACAAATAGCTATCACCTAACATTGGTGGAGGTTTCCTGCAAGAAGAGAGAGAGTTACAGAATAGGTATGAAAAACTGACTGTTAAGAAATGTAGCGTGAAAAATACATCCTTATTCACATATTAAGTTTTGCATAGCTCACACATACTATAGGTGGATGACAGATGGACAACCAGATGGGTAGAAAAATACAGAGACACTGAAAGAACGATGAACACAATTATCTGTAAAAATAAAAATAAGGAAAAAACATACAGCTATGACACAGTTCATTTTTAGTCTATACCACCTGTTTAGTCTATACCACCTGGTCTCAGATTTGCTTAAAAACTTTTAAATTAATTAAAAATCCCAGTCTGCAATTAATACAATACAAAATACTTCATAGAGTGCACTATACAGGTCATCGGATGTTCAAGATGGGCTTTACATCTTCCAACAACTGCTCACACTGTCAAGGCAATACACCAGACAATTACATCCACGCTCTTTGGTTCTGTCCACCAGTGCAAAAGTTTTGGCGCGAGATATGTGAAGACTTATCAAAGTGTCTGAAATGTAACATTCCAACTTCCCCCTTAGTGTGTCTACTGGGCAGCTTAGATAATGTCACTTCAGAAAAGAATATAGCCCATATGATCTTCACTGCCCTATGCATAGCCAAGAAAACAGTCCTCATGAACTGGAAAAATAAAAATAATCTTAATTCTAACCAATATAGAAATTATCTATTAGATTACATTAGTCTTGATACAGCCTCTGCCACCACATTAGATCAATTGCTCTGGGCCCCTTTTATCAGCTCCATCACCTAGTGGGGGTGGGGGGTCATAGTTTGGTCCCGCCTTCACTGTTGTGATTGGTGAGGGGGTAGGGACAGGCTTAGGGCGTCGGGGGGTTCCCCAGAGGCATCTTCCTTGGGGGGCTCAACCCGGGGTAGCGGTCACGTCCGGTTGGGGGCTCTGTTGGCTCTCAGGTGACTGTTTCCTCGCGGCTGCGTGCAGCGGGGCTAGGGGAGGGTCTGTGCTGACGGACGTGGGTTACTGACCTGGCAACCTGGCTGCCCCTGGGTGGGTCCGGGATGGGCGTGAGGTTTTGGGGGCGCTCCGTCTCTGGGCTGGGGCCCGGGCCGGGCCTCGGGGGCTTGGGTCCTGGTTGGTGTGTTGCCGGGGTTGTGGGCGGGTGGGTGCATGGGGGCCCGGCCCTGGAGCAGGGTGCCGCCGGTGTGTCGAGCCGCCTGGGGGGCTCTTCAACTGGTGGGGGGGATGGTCACATCTTGCAGGAGCTTTCTTCTCTTCAGGAACTCTCTGCAGGAGGGGGAGATACAGGAGAGGTGGAGGAAGATCTCAGCCTGGGCGTTTACCGTCTTATGTAGTCTGGAAGATGTGTGGATGGTGGGGTGGGTGCAGTTTTCTCTGTGGTGGGGTTGGGTGGACTGTCCAGGGCTCTGTGGAGCCGGAGGGCGCTACTGCACTGGGCCCCGGTCTGATGGGCCTGGGCCCCCCTTCCCTGGCGGGTCGCGAAGGGTGGGAGTGCCTACTGGGGTCAGCGGGGGAGCTGGCCCCAGGGAGGGGTTACCTGCCCCTCCCTTCCTTCCCTCCCCATCTCCAGCTGCCTCCCTCTTCCCGCTCCTCCACAACCACCCACACATGCAGGGCCTTGGAGTGGGGGTATGTCACCAGGGTGCAGAGGAGGCTACCCCCCCCCCCCCCCCCCGTCCCCCCCGTCCCCTTCTGGCTGCCTCTGCCTCAATTTTATCCCACAACTTAGACATTCACATTATTCACACTCTCATTACACATACATATAGGATCTTGGGGGTGGGCACAATCACGGAGTCCAAATTACCATCAGGGTGTACACCCCACCCCTGACGTCGTTGCCCACCTCTCAATTTTAAATACACTTAGTCATTGAGGGCTAGCAGGAGGGACTATGCGCTTACCTGCTGCTCCTTGGCAGGTAGCTCCATGCCCTCCTGGGTTTTAATTGCACCTTAGAACACATATGCATCAACACTACAATGAGCGGGTGGAGGGAGGTTTGGAGTCTTCTCTCACCCCCATTCTCTGCGGCCTGCTGGAGCGGGAGGGCTAGTAGGAGGAGTTGGCCGTCCGACTGCGGTCTGGGGTGTGGGGCCTCCCTGCTGCTGCGGAGTCGGGGTGGTCTGCCTCTCCCCACCGCAGGGAAAAGGGTAACACCACCTGGGTCTGGGTGCAATTCCCCCCTCCAGGGGCAAGGGTACCTAGACCCGGTTTGTAGAGTACGCTTGGGGAGTGTGATTGTGTGTACAGCGTCTCTTTATGTCTGTCTCCACGTTGGTTGAGTGTGGAGTGAGTGCATATGAGAGTATGAGGGTGGGAATGGATGTTTGTGTCTGTGTGTGCCTGTATGTCTGTGTCTATATGTCAGGTTGGGTATCAGACGCCACCTCTCTGGGGACACCTCAGGCCCTCCAAGGTTTGGAGGCCTATCTCCACCCACCACCACTTCCCCTGCCGGTGGCGGACTCCCTCAGGTGTCGGTGTGTTGGTGGTTCTTTGTGTCTGGGGGTGGGCGTCCGGGTACACACCGGCTCACTCCTTGGCGGCCGCTTGTCGGGGCCTGGGGCCTGGGGCTCGCTCGGGCCCCTTTGGAGGTGGGGTGCCCCCGGCCTCTCGGCCTGGGGCTCGGTCACTCAGGCACAGCTGGGGGCCGGCGGAGCTCACGGGCGCGTCACTGCAACTCCCCCTGACTTCTGCTCCGCGGCTGCTGGGCGAGCCCTCATCTGGGACTCTCCTCAGCTCTTACTGGAACAGTGGCGCGGCTGCCCCTCTGTTGGTCTTCCATGGTCTCTTGTGTTCTGGGGGCCTCTGGATGTCTGGAGTTTTGATCTCCTCCATACCCGCTTCACACCCTGGAGGACGGGGCTGTGGCCCCCCCACACTCCCTAGCAGATCATTACATGGAGAAACCTTTGGAATGCAAGCATGCTGATCCACACAGGTATGCACACATGGGTATTCACAGACGCGGACTAAAGCTTTCTTGGCTGCTGCCTCAAAGCACACTGTGCGCTGTCTATCTTGCGTGCTGCACAATATCGTTTATTATTTAGTAAATATTGATATCTATGACTAGCTAGTTTATTGTGATGGTGCTTTGTTTTCTCTATTATTATGTTGCTCTTTGTTGTTTGCTGTCTCCTCTGTTTGTTTTTTTTGTTTGTTTTTTTTTTTTTCTCCATACAGGTGACCCAGGAGTTCTTTTTTTTTCTCTCTCTTCCCCCCCCTTCTCACCGTCTCTTCTCCCCTTTGGTTTTCTTTCTTTCTCTCCCCCTCTTTCTCTCATTCATTCCCCCTGTCCTATTTATTAAAAAAAAAAAAAAAAAAAAAAAAAAAAGACAAAGGATGAACTGAAGCTCTGCCATCACGTAATGTCGCATACTGCTGTTTCTGATGTCATTTAGAAAAAAAAAAAAAAAAAAAAAAAAAAGAAATGTAGCGTGAAAAATACATCCTTATTCACATATTAAGTTTTGCATAGCTCACACATACTATAGGTGGATGACAGATGGACAACCAGATGGGTAGAAAAATACAGAGACACTGAAAGAACGATGAACACAATTATCTGTAAAAATAAAAATAAGGAAAAAACATACAGCTATGACACAGTTCATTTTTAGTCTATACCACCTGTTTTTGCCTGGGTATGAAGTTACTATGAACCACTTGAATCAGTGATTATTCTAATATATATAATAAATTGATAAAAGCATTGGATTGTGTGTTTAACAGTTCCAGACATTTTTAGACATTTCTTAGCAGATTCGCAGCCAGTCGTTTGTTTTTCTGTTCCCAATTAAGTAGCTCTCTAGTTGATCCAAGTATTGAACCTTCACTTAGCAACTGTTCACTGGAACAAAAAGGAGGCCATTACTGAGTAGACAAACAAAATAAATCTATCATAAAGGTAGGTCGAATAAAAAAATCCTGTAAATTCTTAATAAAACAAAACAAAAAAATAAGATAAAAAGTGGGGCTAAGCACCGGCCAGCTCAGCAACATCAAAAGGAACTAATTATTCAAATCATTTCAGATTGATTTATATAAGTGGTGATTTTTTCAGAAAGGCAAGCAGAGACAATAGCCCACAATAAACACTCACAAAAAACCTTCCTCCACTATTACTAAGATAAACTACATCATATTAAAACATACTGTTTGTGCTGCCTGTGCTCTACGTGAACATCTTCCAAGAGATATTTTACAAAGCATGTAAAAGACATTTGTCCATTTCATGTTTTGCCTCACCAGAGCATGAAATGGACACCCATGCAGAACTTGTAGTAAGTTGCAGTAAGCTGCACAAATAGTTTGTTTCAAGCCTGTTTCAAGCACCCTGGAGTGTACTTCATAAGTCTTTCTATTTAAAGCCAAGAAATTGTCTTTAAATATATCATCTCCACCTGCTGGTAATGCAACTTCTGCGTGCAGTTTTGCAGTTTTTACACTGGTGTACATTGGTCTTACCACTCGACTACACTTCTCCAGTCCTAATGAAAGTCCAATCACATGGGGGAGAAAGAATCACAACTTACAAAATTTTATTTTGTGAGTTTCAGTAGATTTTCTCTTTATACCTAATGTGATCAGCTGAGCAGTGCTGCTGCTGTTGCTCTGATGTTTATTGCTCTTAGTGGATTTACACAGTTTACTAATTACATTTCCATTTCATCACATGCCACTGAGCAGTCTTTACCATTAAAAATAACCTCTCTTCTTCCTCTCCTGTCCTGTCTTTCTTATATATTTCTCTATCTCTCAGTAAAGTTATTGCTCACACATCTGGGAAATACAGCGGCTGTACTTTTAGGTAACTGCAGTCAGACAGTTTGCGTTCTTGCTGATATGTGTTGAGCTGATAGTAACAATGCATTTGAAATTATCTGCCACTTAAAAAAAACCACTGTACTCTGCACTCGCTCCCACTACTCCCACTATAAGAAAAACCACTATTCTTGTCCAATTCAAGCCCTGAGTATAGCATTATAAATGATGCACAAAATGTGTTTTTCTGCAATAAACACTAGTGATGGATACACCAATATGTTGTGTAAATATTAAAAAAAGGTGCCAGAAAAATAAATAATCAATAATAAAATAATCAAGTAAAGAGCAGATACCCAAAAGTTCTACTTATATCCAGTAAAGAAGTATTTGTCTTTTGGTGCTTCCCACCTCTGATTAGAGCTGAGCAGTAGTTTTCAGTAAGTTTTGTTTCCTCTCAGCTGTCTGAATCAATAGGCTGTGCATATTATTTAACTATTTTTCTGCATTAAACAAAGTGCGGATATGATCAGAAGATGTAGACTTCGTCAATCAGAGGTACAATTAAGTTATAAAGCAAGCTACATCTTTTGAAAGGTTTCAAAACTTTAAAAAAAAATGCAAATAAAGCAGTAGCCCTTGGCTTTCTCTGCCAGTCATTGGATTCTCAGTTGGCGGTAAAGGCTAAAGGTTATGTTTGTGTAAGAAGGCGACTTGTCCTTTGGGACTCGTGGTATGATGGGTATGTCAGTGGTATATATTTCTCATGGCCTAAATTTCACCTCTAGTCAAAGACGTTTCCTTTCAGTGTTTAAACAAAAGGACTGAATTTCAGTATTGGATTACAGATGATTTAACTTAATGGGTATCTTTGGGTCAGCATGTACCATATAAGTTAACAAGAACATAACCTTAGTTATGTTTATTGGCATTGATTTATAAAGGTATGCACATGATTTGATTATGGTCAGAGTAAAGACGGACTACAATTACCTTCGTCGGTTTTAAGATCCACATCAAATATCCCATAGCCTCTCTTAGTACAGATTAATATGACTATCACTGGAGTGAAGTAGTCAGAGTGCCTTGACCTTGTAAGAGGATATTATCCTCTACGAAAATGGGGTCCAGCACTGTATTCAGTGTTCAATAATTCAAGATTATGGACACATTCTTGCACCAGTCTTTAGATTACTACGCTGTACACATTTTTCTGTTATACTTTTTTTAATATACCTTTATTTCAAACTATGCTTTTTTTTACTGTCATTAAATCCATTTGGTTGTCTTTTATTTGATGCTTTTGGCAATGAAATCAAATCATTTGGGTCTCGTTATGATTTGTTTTATATTTACCCTTTCACTGTTATGCACACACACTGCCAGCTTTGTTATCACTGAGCATACAGGGAGTGCAGAATTATTAGGCAAATGAGTATTTTGTCCACATCATCCTCTTCATGCATGTTGTCTTACTCCAAGCTGTATAGGCTCGAAAGCCTACTACCAATTAAGCATATTAGGCGATGTGCAACTCTGTAATGAGAAGGGGTGTGGTCTAATGACATCAACACCCTATATCAGGTGTGCATAATTATTAGGCAACGTCCTTTCCTTTGGCAAAATGGGTCAAAAGAAGGACTTGACAGGCTCAGAAAAGTCAAAAATAGTGAGATATCTTGCAGAGGGATGCAGCAGTCTCAAAATTGCAATTGCATTCAAAATAGTCAACAGGGTCGCAAGAAGCGTGTGGAAAAACCAAGGCGCAAAATAGCTGCCCATGAACTGAGAAAAGTCAAGCGTGCAGCTGCCAAGATGCCACTTGCCACCAGTTTGGCCATATTTCAGAGCTGCAACATCACTGGAGTGCCCAAAAGCACAAGGTGTGCAATACTCAGAGACATGGCCAAGGTAAGAAAGGCTGAAAGACGACCACCACTGAACAAGACACACAAGCTGAAACGTCAAGACTGGGCCAAGAAATATCTCAAGACTGGTTTTTCTAAGGTTTTATGGACTGATGAAATGAGAGCGAGTCTTGATGGGCCAGATGGATGGGCCCGTGGCTGGATTGGATTCTGGAAGACACCTTCTTCAAGCAGTGGTACAGGAAGAAGTCTGCATCATTCAAGAAAAACATGATTTTCATGCAGGACAATGCTCCATCACACGCGTCCAAGTACTCCACAGCGTGGCTGGCAAGAAAGGGTATAAAAGAAGAAAAACTAATGACATGGCCTCCTTGTTCACCTGATCTGAACCCCACTGAGAACCTGTGGTCCATCATCAAATGTGAGATTTACAAGGAGGGAAAACAGTACACCTCTCTGAACAGTGTCAGGGAGGCTGTGGTTGCTGCTGCAGGCAATGTTGATGGTGAACAGATCAAAACACTGACAGAATCCATGGATGGCAGGCTTTTGAGTGTCCTTGCAAAGAAAGGTGGCTATATTAGTCGCTGATTTGTTTTTGTTTTGTTTTTGAATGTCAGAAATGTATATTTGTGAATGTGGAGATGTTATATGTGTTTCACTGGTGAAAATAAATAATTGAAATGGGTATATATTTGTTTTTTGTTAAGTTGCCTAATAATTATGCACAGTAATAGTCACCTGCACACACAGATATCCCCCTAAAATAGCTAAAACTAAAAACAAACTAAAAACTACTTCCTAAAAAATTCAGCTTTGATATTAATGAGTTTTTTGGGTTCATTGAGAACATGGTTGTTGTTCAATAATAAAATTATTCCTCAAAAATACAACTTGCCTAATAATTCTGCACTCCCTGTATGTACAAATAACTGTTAACAGCTTAAAAGCTGTAATACTCATGAGGGCATGTTGTGCCACTCCTGTGGATACTTTGTTGTCCCTACACTATAGGCTGACGTCTAAATCACTGTCATACCCCAAATCAAAGTGCAGACTAGCCTCTCAGGTGCTATTACTCTAATAACTCACAAAAGCCAGGGAATATGGAAATCATATTTCATCAAAAGTGTGCTGACTGCTTGAGAAAAGGCAACAGCTGAACAGCCTAAACACTGCACCTCAACTTTTTGAAACAAAAAGATGTTATGAATTTATGCTATAGTCTTCTTAAAACTTGCAAGTTATGACAGTCCTGCCTCACCTCAGATAGATATTCCATACAGCACAAACCTGAGCGGGTTATTGGTTTTATAAAATGAGTGTATATGTCCGTATCTTCGCCCTGCCATCCGTCATGTTGCAGTGGTTAACATGGCAGAAATCCCCATTTACAAGACACATAGACACAGAGCTCCCCTGCTTCTCATAGCTCTGTGTACATCTGTCTGACCTAGCGAAGATTAGATTCAGACACTCCAGGTAGAAAATATGTGTGTGTGTGTGTGTGTGTGTGTTCGTGTATGAGCAAGTAGAGGACTGTCAGGGGAACTCAGTAGATTTAATCTCTGCTCTCCTTCCTTCAAGAAAGGCTGTCGACGTGGTGCATACATCCCACACACATTTTAAAGGTTTCATTTGAATCCACTCAACTATACAGGAATTTGCATGACAATTTAAATGTTAAAGAGGTGTAACAAAATAGTTCCCACGTACATAAACGCACAAACATCCCTGAATACCAACATGTATACACAGAAAAAAAATACATCTGTGCCTTTAGGCTTTGGTGTCTCAACAGAAAATATTTCTGCAGTCACAGTAACGCGTTCCTCTCCCTCTTTCTCCCAGTAAAACTGATGCAGTGTTTTCTCTCTGGGGTAGGATTTCTTCCAGTCACTCCCTTTCTAGAATTCTCTTTCACTTTATTTCTCTATCATACACTATTTTACCAATTTTCTTTCTACCACACACCTGCTGTCTCTGTGAGAAACACACAGAGACACACTACAGTACATCACAGTAACCTTGTGTTGTCTGGAGGTATTTTGGCATTTGTATGAACAAGACACTTACTATTCAACTGAAGTCACAATGTACAGTTTTTAACATCTGCATTATAAATAAAACACTCTTAGTTGTAATGAAAATTTATCTGAAAATAATAAAATTTGGTTTCAGCTGTTAGAGTGGAATACAGTAAACTTTCCATAAAGTGTATTTATGGAAATTTTTGACAATTCGTCCAGAAGTGCATTTGTGAGGTGAGACACTGATGTTGGATACGATAGCTTGGCTCAGTTCTTTGCACTTATCTATCCCAAAGGTGTTCTGTCAGCTGGAGGTCAGGACTCTGTGCAGGCGAGCCAAGATCTTGCACACCAAACTCGCTCATCCATGTCTTTATGAACCTCGCTTTGTGCACTGATGTGCGTCATTTTGGAACAGGAGGAAGCCATCCCCAAACTGTTCCCATGAAGTTGAGAGCATAAAATTGTCCAAACTGTCTTGGTATGCTGACACATCAAGAGTTCCTTTCACTGGAACTAAGGGGCTACGACTGACTCTTGGAAAACAACCCCACATCATAATCCCCCCTTGACCAAACTTTATACTTGGCACAGTGAGATCATACAAGTACCATTATCCTGGCAACCACCAAACCCAGACTCTTCCATCAGATTACCAGAGGGAGAAGCTTAATTTGTCACTCCAGAGAACATTTTTGCACTGCTTTAGAGTGGCATGCTTTACACCAAGTACATGAGATGCTTTGCATTGCACTTGGTGATGTAAAGCTGTGTTTCCCAACTATTTGGAATCGCGACACATATTATTATATTATTATTATTATTATATTACAAAAAATCACACGGCACCAACCAAAAACATCACAAAAAGAATATTGATCATTTTTCCCCGTACACCAGGTATAGCAGAATTGGCTCGGTTTGTCCCCAGTATACATTTTTCGCTTTCTTCTGATCATTACTCATGCTAGGGCCCTCATCTGAGTCAGATGAGTCAGAACCCAGGTCAGAGTGACTACTTTTCAAATATTTATCTATTGCTGTTACGCGCTGCGTCGTCTCATAGCAAAACTATTACGTAATTTCCTCCTGTCTTTTTCTGTTACTGGCACTGCTTAATTAGAGCAGGTAGTTGTACTGCCCTCTAGTGGAAGATAATGCAATTGTTCTGCCCCATACTCACACCAGTCACTTAAAGTACTATCACGTGGAATCAGATAATCTTCCATGGCACACCTGATCATTTCTCACTGCAGCACAGTGGTTGGGAAACAGTGATGTAAGGCTTGGATGCAGCTCCTTAGCCATGGAAACTCATTACATGAAACTCTCTATGCACTCATCTTGAGCTAATCTGAAGGCTACATAAAGTTTGAAGGCATGCAGTGATTGACCTTTGGGCCCTATGCGCCTCAGCGTCCACTGACCAAGCTCAGTGATTTTATGTTGCCGACCACTTCGTGGCTGAGTTGCTGTCATTCCCGACAATGTCCACTTTGTTATACCGCTAACAGTTGACTGTAGAATTTTTAGTACTGAGGAAATTTTACGATTGGCGTTGTTTCTCAGTGGCATCCTATCACAGTACCACGCTGGAAATGACAGAACTACTGAGACTGACCCATTCTTTCACAAATATTTTTAGAAGCAGTCTGCATGCCTAGATGCTTGACTTTATACACATGTGACCATGGAAGTGATTGGGACACCTGAATTCAGTGATTTAGCTGGGTGAGTCAATACCCTTGTCAAAAATAGTGCAACTATTCTTTTGCTATCTCCGACACAATCTGAATTAATTCATATTACTCACAACTGCATTAAGATAAAAGTCATTTCTGCAGCATTTAGAGAACAAAATATTGTTCTAATGTTGGCTGTGGTGGTTTCATGATTGGATTATTTATGCAGGACAAAATAACAGCGTGACATTGCTTATCTGGATAGTCCCATTTGGACAGGATTAATGTCTCTTGAGGTCGAGTGGGGAAAATAGTCTGTTGTAATGTCAGCTTTAAGTTTCTCTGCTATAGCCTGCCTGCATCCAGCTTATTTTATGCGTAGTATGCTGAGGAGGATTTTATCAGTGACTGTAATTTAGTGATGATTCGAGTTATTGAGGAGCGTGGCCAAAGTTTATCACCCACATCCCCCTGGAGTGTATGCACTTCATTCAAATGAGGCTTGTGATATTTAATGTATGCTATCAACAGTATATAAGCTGTATAAATTCCTGAGCAGAGTGATAACATCCATGTCTTTTGAAAATATTTAACATTTATGATTGACCATGCACATCTGGTGATTGAGAGAGGGCTTTTTTTTTTGGCTTTGCTTTAATTGTGTTTGAAGATTAAAAATAGAAATGGTTGACAGTTGGGGTTTTCTCTGTATATGACCTTGTATTCTATAGGGTCTTTACCTTACAATATAAAGCTCCTCAAGGTTACTGTGGATGTGATTCAGTACAATAAATAAAGTTAAAATTGAATTAAGCATTATCCATTGCTCAATTTCACATTACAGTATCATACTGTGCTTACATTTGCTTAATGGTGTTTCTATACTTTTTGGTCTCAAGTTGCAGCCTTGGAGACTTAAAAAGTCAGCCAATGGTAAAGTACCATATGTTGCAATTCTCAGAATGGCCACTTTAAGAAGCACCCAAAAGTAAATTAATCTACCATCTTTACATCTGAATTAAACACACTTCTTTTCCCTTTTTTTGTTCACCTCTTTAAAATATATTAACCTTTAAAGTTATGTATTATTAATGACCTGACTTTTCCAGTTACATGATGCCATGCAAAAAGCCCACAATGATAAATGTGAGAACTGAAAAAGGATTCACAATGCAGTAGAGGATGTAATAGTGGCTATATCCACTTCCTGGTCCACTGGTGTAACACCTCCACCTCCTCAAAAGCAGGACAAACTGACAAGGTATTATCTTGTTTTAAGAGATACAAATATTCTAGGGTTACTTTTAAATATTATTATGTATATCCTTTTTTTTTTTTTTTTTTAAGTTCTGGTCGTCTTTAAAGAACAACTAGTCAAATGACCACATGTCATTGTCAAACAGTTTCCCCATTATACACTGACAACTGTGACATTGTTTAAAATACAATAGAGAAACTATTTTTCCCCCTTTTGTAGCAGCCTTAGACAACTGTTTGTCATTCATAGCACATCGTCAAGGAGGTGAGAACTTCTCTGAGCTCTTAGCACCTTCCTACTGATAGCTGTGAGCAGAGGGTGTAGTGTGATCCCATCATAACACATCGGACTGTTATTAGCAATAAAGTGCCAATGTAACCATTTATATGCATTTTCAAATCAGTCACATACTGTACAAACATCTATTCATTCAATTATCCATCAATCAAAGTTATAAGCATCGCTGAAATATCTCTTAGAACCCACCCTCCCACAAAATGTACAGCCCTCAACGTGACATAAATTATATAAAGACCCTACACACCACATGGATTCAGGCTTTAGTGCTATATTCATATATGATGTGTGGTGAGTCCACTTAATTGGTACAAATAAAAAGCTGTGAAATATGACATAATCATTTTAAAGCTTACATATCATTCTAAAACTAAAACCAGCAGATCTTATTCAGACTATTACAGACATGGTTGTTTTAAATGAATGCATTACATTTATAATTAAACACTGATAGTGGAAAGATGCACAAAGTTTCATATCGGTTTCTTTAAAGATAAGCATTCACCACTAGCCTGCTGCTTTTTATGATTTCCGTTTTCCATCTTTTCTTTTTTCCTCCTATCTATATGTTTTTGTTCTCCATAACTTGAATCGTTCTTTCTTTCCCACTTGCAGTTGGTTTTTTTAAATAATTCTTTTCCTTCTGTGCGTGGACAGGATGGAAAGTCAACACTGTTAGAATGAAATCAACCTCACTCCTGCTCTGGTTATGCGTGTGTATCTGAGTGTTTGCTCATGGATGTGTGTTTGCGTAGGCCTGTGAGTGAGCAGAGCAGTTAAAGTAAGATTGATCCATTGGCTTGAGCAGAGAAGGGTAGAGAGGTCGGCGGAGTTTTATTCGGACCAGTTTAGTTCCATCGTTATGAGAAATGTGTTCAGATTGGCAACGTTTCTGTTGCAACAGACTGCTAGCTTCGCAGAGAGAGGAGAGCCTGGCCAGGTTTCAGACCTAATAGTTTGTCCCTCTTTTATCAGGCAAACTTTGGCCATCCTTCAAATCTCAGCAGAAGGGCAGACTGGTTGGCTTATTTTCAAATTATTACTTCCTTTTACGATAGAAGGATGTGGGGGTCGTCTAAATTTCTTTCCTGGATGCATCTGCTTACATTCCCTATCCTTTATTTTTGCTTGACTCAATCTTTGATAATTACTCATTTAATCAAGCTGGCTAATCTGAGCATCCCCCCCATCTCATCTGATTTGTTTATTGCATTCAACACCAGCATTTTGGTCATCTCTGCTGTGATACACACATCTTAAAAACTTGAACTGTCTGGTAATTAATTTTTACCAAGCAATCCTGTGAAGGTCATTTTATAAACTTGTGCTCATTAAATAAGGCTACTGCTGACACATTTAATGTGCAGAAGGATCCATTGTAGTCATAAAACTGTGACAATTGAGGACAATCACATTTAAAAAAAAAAAAAAATTACTGTACAGTATCAGCCCTTATACTAAAGTCATCAAAAAAAGGTCAAAGAGGCAAAAGGGTCCACTGATCCTCTCTGGAACACCAGAAGCAGAACCAGTTGTCATCCTCAGAGGGGGGAGTAGTAGAAATGACTGACCAGCTGCATCAAACATGGACACCAAAAACAAACAGTTGTGTTTAAATACATGGCAAAGTTGCTTCCAGGCACTTCTAGGAGATTTTAAACCGACACCGTTAACATAGCCTGGTCTGGACCAGGCTATCTGTTCAGCAGGACCTGTTATCATGATCTACCCAGGTAAAAAGAGAACCACCTTTATAACACTGAAAGGTCTGATTTTAGGTTAAACTGATTCCTAATCCATTAAACAAAATTTGTAGAACACAACTCTGACTCGGCGACCTGATATCCCAGTGCTGGTGCTGTAGCTCCAGGATAAACATTGCAGTGACGCTGTCTGAGCTTTTAGTTAGCATTAGCCAAGAACAAGTATCACTAGTAAACCAACGTGAGTAACCTAAATTTAGCTTACAGCAAATATACCTTGATAAAATATTTACTATATTGTAAAAATTAACAGGGAATGTTATGTTATGTTATGTTATGTTATAATGATGCAGGAAAAGCACCAACACAGGAATATCAGATGCATCCTTCAGGCTCACCACATAGATGTAGGTTATTGCACATTGAAAGCAAAGCATTGTCTAATTGACTTGCAAATATATATGCATGCTTTCACTCAGATTTATAAAGCTGTGTGTATTTACGGAATTATGCACAGATTTGTAGATTCTAACCACTCATTCTTCTTTTGTAAATATCAGTATATTTGTGAGAAAGTTGAGTAAACCACCACAGAAAATTATTTAAGAGGCAAAAAGCTGACAGAAGCCAAAACGGGAAGAATCACATGGAGGCATGCTTTAAAGAAGCAGAGAGAGAAAAGGATGTAAATGTGTATTTTAATTGAATGATTCATATAATTCTGTAGATATATTCTTGCTATTAGCTGCTTACTGGCTGTAGCTCAGGTGGTAGAGCAGATCATCTACTGATTGGAAGGTTGGTGGTTCGATTCCCGGCTTCCCCTAGTCTGCATGCCAAATATCCTTGGGCAAGATACTAACCCGAAATTGCTCTCCGATGCATTGATCGGAGTATGAATGTGTGTGAATGTCAGTTGTGTGAATGGGTGAATGCACAAGTTGTGTAAAGCGCTTTGAGTGCTCAGAAGAGTGGAAAAGCGCTATATAAGAACCAGTCCATTTACCATTTACTGTTAGCTTGTCACTTCCGCATCCGGTCATGTTATTGTCTCCAAGAAAACAGTTTGTTTTGTGAGGTCAATGTTTTGTTTGTTGTATTGAACTTCTATTGTGTTTTTGCAGCATTTTTCTATTGGCAGGTTGCAGTGCTTTTGACCTCTTAGCAGAATAAAACATATCACTTTGAATAGGACGTCTGATCAAACTTGAGTGAGACTGTGACAGCAATGACGGATACCTGCCCACATAGTTTGTACGTTTTACACTTTATTTCCGATTGCTATTCTTTCCCAACCTCGGTTGTGGCTTTTCAGCGACAGCCACAAAGAGTAACAACAACCACTTCAGGTCCTGGCACGTTTAATACAGGGGAGGTGTAATGAGCTCATCAGGCTCAGGTGTGTCAGTCTCCGCTGCGCCACGAACCATGCTCCGCCAGAGACATTTTGCACACCATACAGCTGGGTGGTAGTTTCTTAAAAATTTCAAGGCTGCAGTGCACGTGTTAAAATTAATGGGGAGTAATATTCATGCAGATGGTTATCTTTTTTTTTTGTTCATTTTTTATTTATAGCATGTCAGCTGTCTTTTACAATAGGTGTCAGGGCTTTTGGGCAGGTTGTAAAATGTGGCAAAAGTACAGCTTAATGACTTTACAGTGTGGTAAAGTGCTTTGGTACAAACTTGTAATGGCTCTGAGGGGGGAGGAGAATGAAGAAGGCAAGAGATAGATACCACATTACCAAAGACAAATGGAAATATTAACACAATTCATACTTAATGAGTTGGAATAAGGAAAAGGGAATCACGTTTTTAATAATAAAAATGTCACTGTTCATTTTCTGTACATTTTGTGCTCAGAGTTATTAGACGTATGGCCCACACTCACACACGAGCAGTTAAGTGTCCCCATATACTGAGACACACTCACACACATAGTACAGTTGTGTACTGTATTTATTCTTATTGTATTCTAATTTTTGCCTCATAACTTTTGCACTGTCCACTTCCTGCTGTGACAAAACAAATTTCCCATGTGTGGGACTAATAAAGGTTATCTTATCTTATCTTATCTTATAATCAGAACTGTTATGTTTTGGTATGCACATACATGCACGCACGCGTGCACACATATGCATACACAGACTCTGACAGATGAGCTGCACATTTGCCTCCACATAGCTTGCTCCCCTTCCCATCATTTGCTATACAGGAGGAACTCCACTAAGTGTTCACTTCCATTTTGTCCAAAAGACTTTTAATGGACTAGTTAATTGCACAGTGATTAAACTGAATTTATCACAGGGAACTTATACTTCTTGAGCCTAAGGCACAGTCATATTTCCAAAAATCAGTCTTGTGTGCCTGCGTTTATCACACGTGTCATGTACACATGACGTCACTACAGTGTCACGCTGCCTCGATTTTCTGTCTCTCTCCACTTAAGTCTAATACAGCAGATATTGAGGCTGGTCTCTCACAGTCCCTTATTTGATTCAACCAACTGCAGTGTAATACTGTGAAACTGTAATTTAATCATGGTTTCATTCTGTGACCATTGTAAGATATAGTTGTCCCCATCACAATGGAAAAAAAGGAAAAAAAAGAAATCCATAATATGTAGTACAGAAAGGATTCAATCAACAGATAACTGGAAAAAAATCTCTTAAAAAATTATGTAAACCTTTTTTCATCTGTTTATCTTTATATTTGAGTCTTGGATCTGTATACAGTTTCATCTGTCTTGAACCATTATTTGCATATTTCCTTTTATAGTTCAGTGAATATTTTATTTTAATCAGTCTACAACAAAAAGAAAACTCCCCATGTGGATGGATTGATAAGTACCTATTTCCTCTTAATGAGCATTTAACAAGATCAAGTTTAGTTATATGTATGTAACTAAAATATTGAGTTGCAACATCCTATAAAAGCAAGTTGTTTGCATTTTGTTGCTTTCATTTGTTTTCAGTGGCCAATATGACACTCCCGAACTGTCTGCTTTTGTTCACTGCCTATATCAGGAAGACAAAGACATCACACACTTGCTCAAAAATGTATAGACAAATGCACAGATACAAACTCATATTGTGTCTGAGTGGATTTGCATAAATGGAAATTTCAGTGTGCATTAAATGGATTTTTGCAGAATAAAGAGCGAGCTGCATAAACACATCTATCTTGTTAGCAATGTGATTTAAAGACATGAATTGCAAAATCTGCCATATGCTCAAACGCATCCATGCAATACCAATAGTTTCACAGCGTTTGCGAGATTATGTTGGTATATTGATAAGCGACAGTGAACACTAAACACAATGTTACATAGTATTGATAACAACAAATGTACTTTACACTAAGCTATGAGTTTTTAAATGAGAACTACTAAAGTAAAAACCAGAACCCTCCATCATGATGATTTTGTACTGAAGAATTTTGTGCTTGTTTCATCAGTACCCTGGAAATGTCTTGCATGTATCATTAAGATTAATGCACACTAGAGGTACCCCCAGGTCTTCATTTCTTCAGGTCTCATGGGATAATGCTGGTTGCCACCTATATTTTAATCCTGTGCCGTCATTAGCACAGGAAATATAATTTGTCACACTCCCTTCAAATTGTCTTGTGATGAAATTAATTTTATTGCGATAAAGAGTGATTATTGTTTTAATTGATCTGTTGCAGTGGTCACTCCCACTCTGAAAATTGAATGTATGCCATTGTGCAACCATATGACCATACAACAAATAAACACCCACATGTAGAGAGAAACAGAGAGAGAGAGCAGGTACATGTAACTGTACTTCATAGAGCTTTCAAATCTCTGTGTAACATTCTGTAAAATTCAGTCCAGTCTGCAGTTTCTGCTACTATATACCAAAATGTCACAGGTCCAAAATGTTTTTATAAAGATAGATTTTCCTCTGCACAGCATTGCTTTTGTCATTAAAAATATGAAGGGATGAAGAATTGAGAGTTGGCTAGTCCACTCAAAAGTCTATAAGGCTCTTTTTTATTTTCTTTGAGTTCAGTCATTTAGGTTTTATACATAAAGGAGATTTGAGCACAATTGTGACTACACAGCTGACTTTCTTATAAAAATGTCAAAATCAGCTAGAAGCTGGATTTTAATATCACAGATTAAGCTTAACCATGTCAACATCACATTGACATGTATTCACATTAATACAGCATTGCTTTTTCAGCATTACATGAAATGTTTCACCATCTTCTTCCACTTCTTCTTTCAGCACTTCCCTTTAGGGGTTCCCACAATGGATCACTTGTCTTCATTTCTCCCTGTCCTAACATCCTCTATGTCCCATGTCACCAACCGGCTGCATGAACCATCTCTGTGGTCTTGCTGTTTTCCTCCTGCCTGACAGCTCCATATTAAAAATCCTATGTCTAGTTTATTCACGATTCCTCCTCTGCACATGTCCAGATCATCTCAGCCATTGCTCTCTAAATGTGTCTCCAAACCTCTCAAACTGAGTTGTCCCTGATATAGTCATTTCTAATCTTTCTAATCTTGCCTGTCCTGGTCACTCCCAATGAAAACTTTTGCAACTACAGCTCTGCCACCTCCAGCTTAGCCTCCCGTCTTTTCATCAGTGCCACCATCTACAAACCATACATTATAGCAGGTCTCCGTATTATCTCGTAGACCTTCTCCATGACTCTTGCTCCTATCTTTCTGTCACAAATCACCTCTGACAACTGTTTCCATCCTTTTGTTGTCTACTTGTGAGCATCTTCCTCCATTCTTATACGTCACTCTATGCAGTATTCACAATAGTCATTTCCATCCTTTTTGGAAAATCCACTGCCATATGTCCTTCCACATTCCTCTTTTTAATACCATTTCCTCATCATCTCTGTTCACTTCACATACAAGTCTGCTCCAATCACTAATTTCTTCCCCCTAGAGACACTTTCTACCACTTTATCCAGCTTACTCCTCTTACTCTTTCTCTTCTAACTGACATCCATCCTGTGGGGCAAATGCACTGACAACATTCAACATCACCCCTTTGATTACCAGCTACAAACTCACGATTCGTCTGCCACTCTTCACATCAATAGCAACATTCACATAATCTTCTTTCAGATTATCCGAACACCACTTCTCTTCCTGACTACACCATGGTAGAACAGCTTGAATCCAAATCCAGCGCTTACTTCCTTTCCACCTGGCCTCCTGCACACACCTTATATCTACCTTCCTTCTGAACATCATATTAGCCAGCTCTCTCCCTTTACAAGTCATAGACCCTACAATTAAAGTCCCTACACTCACCTCCACACTCCTGCCTTTCATTCTCTCTTGCTGCCTCCAAACACACCTCCCTCCTCTCCTTTTCCACTGTTGCTGTTGGCCAACAGTAGTAGTTTCCACCAGCACCCTGCTGGCCAACGGCAACAGAGGCGGTCATTGTTAACCCAGGCCTCAACTGATCCAGTACTGCATGTGGATCATAAAGAAGATGATCTTCTTTATGATATACATGATTTGTTTGATTTGATTCATTTTTACGTTCAAAGCCCAGATTAATGGGAAAGGTTGCATCAGGTAGGGCATTCAACTGGCACTAGGACTATAGTGGCTCCTAGTACATTTGCTTATCACATCCAAATGCAATGCACAAAACACATGTGTGTGGGGGGGCTGAGTTCCCTTATAATACGAACCTTGTGTGAATAGGGCTTTTAGAATGAAATAAAGTCTTAATACTACTACTAACAATAAATATACCTGGCAGTGAAGCTGTGTTCATCTGGGCAATTTTGAATGCAGCACTGAAGTGTCTCTATGTGTGTAGTCATACTGGTCATTGTTATGATTACCCATCTTATCTTTTTTCCTGATGTAATTTCACAATTTCCTTTTTGTGCATGGCAACCTTTCTTATCATACTTCAATTTTCTCATTCTCACAGACAATTCCCCTCCAAGTTTTTTTCTCCTTCTTTTTGTCTATTCATTTCTGCCGCCAGCCGTTGACAATTAAAGCACCACTAATGTCACATGCTTTTAAAAGGATATGGAGAGAGAGAGCCATGAAAGAGAAATACAGGAGACAAAAAATTGGGAATTGTTAAGGAGAAGGGGAGAGATTGAGGGATAATAAAGTTGTGGCTATCGAAAATGAAACTCAAAGATAATAAAGTAATCTGTTGGCCAGTTCAATGCACACACACACGAATACTCATAAAGACAGATGGACAGATGCAGAGATAACTTGCTGCTATCTGAAATGTAATAAAACTCAAGTAAATGAGTCTATTCTCAGCGTCTCGCTAA
Organism: Aulonocara sp. 'chitande type north' Nkhata Bay; assembly: GCF_057382095.1. NCBI lineage: Eukaryota > Metazoa > Chordata > Actinopteri > Cichliformes > Cichlidae > Aulonocara > Aulonocara sp. 'chitande type north' Nkhata Bay. The sequence continues at coordinate 15,633,924 of NC_141356.1, read as the reverse complement.
AGGCCATTGTGGCAGTAATAGCAGCTATAGTGGTATAAGCCTGAAAGGAGAGATAATGAGTTAGTAGTAATAATCTCACCCAGCTCAAACAGATAAGGGCCCCACATTTGTATGCTCCAAATGTAATCTTATACCTAGAATTATCATTCTGCCTGTGTAAGGTTGCAGGTTCAAATCCCCAGCTAAGAAAGTCTGGGCGTGATCTGTGAATGTGAAATATTCTCTCCTCCTGCAAGTATAGTCAAGGTGACCTTGACCAACACCCATAATCCCTTAAAATCAGCCAACAGACTCTAGTGAAGAAAACAAATGAATTCCCTAATGCTGAAAGTACATTTTGTGTTATTCTGTGAATAACAGGGAAGACACTGACAAACATTTTGCTTGATCTATCCTTTTTTCAATTTGTTAGAAACTAAGAATGGGTTGTAAGTTAGCCAGTGTGCGCATGTATAATAAATGCTTACTAATCCTGCAGTGTAGACCATGATACAATGCATTACCATAGCAGAGGTTAAAGAAAAAAACAACACTGATTTGAATTATTTTGTTCAGTATTGGTTACTGATTGCAGTTATCACATTCTGATTGCCTCTGTGAATTTCTCATTCTTCAGCTGTCGGCCAGGCAATAGCATAATCACAGGGTACCTACATCCTCCACTCATTTAGAAGAAATGGGGAGTAGGATTCCTCTCTATGCAGATATGGACTGTCGATTGACACGTACAAAAACTGATAATCCAGAAGCAAAGTTGAAAGGAACTTTGAATCTCAATTCATTGAATGTCTACATGGATTAGTTCTAACTTTGATCTATGCCCGTTATGTTAAAATGCCAAAGCAATCATTTCAAACGGCCACAAGTTGCACAATATATACTCTGCTATTATGCTGGCATCAGTTCAGCTGGTTATATTAGACAAAATAAAACACTGACCAAATTGTGAATGTCAAGGAGTCACTGACTAAAAGACTAAATTGAATGACTGAAACTGCCACCATAGAGCCTCACTGCTGATTTTACTAAAAGTGGTAAATTTCCTGTGCTCTCCTCTGGTCTTGGAAAGGCTGATTAGCTTTTCAATATGTAACTTTCTCATGCCAAAACCCAATTAAGTCAGTTCATACAGAGCCAGTGCACAGGAGGAAACAGGTTTCACGCCATTCTGGATTTTCACGTGACAATTAACGGCATAAGCTCTGCAGTGAATAACATACTTTTTAAGCAGTTCTTATATATATATATATATATATATATTTCTGATTTAAATATACGGAGAAATGCACAGACCATTCTCAAGTCAGCCATCTCTGCTGCAGTCGGACTTGCATCATCTCAGACAACTGAGGGAGGTCAACAGATCAGATTTCATTTTAGGTTATATCAATTTAGCCCTGGTTTCTCCCAGAAGAATCATAGCAATAGAGTTTGCATGACTCTAAATGGATCAAATCAGCATAAATAACATCATACAACATAAATAAGTGAAAATAAAATGCAGGATATGGGAGATCTGAAGTGTGTGAGCCACCCTGTGGTGTTGTTTGTATCTGTATTTGTACTTGATCTTTGATAGAATCAGTTATGCCAGTGTAACATAAATAATGTGGATTTTACAGTACTTGAAACACATATAAGCATGCAGTGAATCAAGCTTTCCTTATTAGAAATGCTTGGAAATGGGGCTGCACTGTCTGTGGTGACACTGTCTACACACACAAATGCATAAAATATCTATATTTTCAAGGACAGCATAAAAATGCTTTGTAGTCAGTCCTAATATTTTTAAGTTACCATTGAGTGTATTATGTCACCTTAAAAATGTAAATGAAGCAAAGTTAAAAAATGTTCATATTTGGGCCTAATTTAAGACGACATGACAAGCATTTAATTCAGAATTATTTTTACTGCATTATTCTTCTTTTTCCATCATTTCTGTTTCAACTCACATAAATGTGTGTGTGTGTGTGTGTGTGTGTGTGTGTGTGCAATACTTCTCCTGTCAAAAGGTTCTTTTGATCAGTGCATGTCCAGACCACTGAGGAGAAGTTCGCCCAGTTGTTGAAAACAATACTCTGATGGAAATTCACAAAATAGCATGTCAAACTAACTGCATGGGATTCGTGATTTAAAAAAAAAATTCTTCTTTCCTTTTTTTTAAACTAATCTCTTTTTTTAACATAAAAATTATTATATTAGGAGGAAAAGAATTAGAAGAAAATTAAGCTTCTAACTTTTAGTTAACTTTTCTATAACTAAAGGCTATTTCAGCATGAAAAATTAAATTTTACATTCTATGATGCCATTAACTTGAATTCAGTTCAGTTTTTTTATATAGCACTAAATCACAACAGCAGTCACATCAAGGCACTTCATATTGTAAGGTAAAGACCCTACAATAATACAGAGAAAATCCCAACAATCAAACAACATGACAGTTTTCTTGCTGCAGAATATTGGCTCCTCTAAAGGCTTTACAGAGTTTTATAGGTAGTTTTGTCCAGCCTATAAGCAATAAATGCAGGAAATGTGTTTTTAGCCTAACTCTGTATTGAAAGTAGCTGTATGGAATATGTGATATGTATGTGTTACATCTGTGAGATGGTTATGAAGGTTTGGTCTTATTTTCTTCAATCAGTGATGAATAGTAAGATGTCCTACCTTTATGTAGGTTTTTTTTTTAATAGAGTAGCAAACTTCAGACTAAATGTAGATATTCTAAATTATTTCAAGTGCACAGGTTATATGCAAGGTGCGTGTTTGAGAGTTATACCAGGGAGTTAAGTACTTTGGATCTGAGACTTTTTACTTCAGAGGAGCAGTCACCTCAAAGCACTTTATATTGTAAGGTAATTACACTACAATAATAGAATACATTATACATAGAATGCATATTACATCTTTTGACTCCATATTATTTAAGTCTTGGATGATGGTCCTTCACAGCCTCAACTATATCCAGGTGATGTACCCTTATCCAAATTTATGTTATTATAACAGTTATGACAGAAATGTAACACCATCAGATTACATTTTCAGTTACCGGTAACCTAATGATAAAATCAAAAACAGTTATTGAAAAGATTTCACGTTTTGGCATAAAATGCGTGCTTGTAGCAGCATTCAACTAGCATCAAATGTTAGGAGAAGACTGCAGTCTGCTTAAATGTAGAAGAGGTCAAAAGTGACTTGTTAATATATACAGTATGTAACAAAAATCCCTCACCATTAGCAAAGGGCTTTTGTTACCTGACCATTAACTATTCACATGAGTCTTGATGCCAACCTATATAATTGCCATCCATTCCAAAAACCTTTTGGTGATTTCACTTTATAAAAGTAATGTTTCATTTGTCCAAAAAAATAAAAATTTCCATTGAACATAATCCATATGCAACCACCATGTGATGGAGGAAAGAGTTCATGTAATTTCTAGCAGACAGAGAGGCACTGAATACAGTAAATTACATATAAATTATTTCAAACTGCCTTTATGTGCTGCCATTTAAGGCCTCTATTGACTGACATTTTCCAGTAGCTTTAAATGGCGTGGTGAGAGGCCTTGGTGTGCACTGATATTGAAATGTAAAAAAAAAATAAAAATCCTCCTCTTTTTACTTCTGACCATTCCACCATCCTTGGGTTAGGTAATTTTGCAAATGACCCATGTAGAAAAAGAAGGTAATGTGGGTCTGGGGTGTGTGAAGGAAGGACATGTTTTTTAATCTCTCCATCTGTCTCTCTTACTTAATATTTCACGGATTCTGTCCCTCTCATAGCCTTTCTGGAATTCAGTTCCCATTAATTTAGATTCAGATTCAGAAGACTTTATTTATCCCCAAGGGGCAATTAAGAGACTGACCTTGCCGACCGTACATACAATACACAAACATCACATTGGGGAGACAGGTAAGGCCAGGTAGCTGGCCGGTCAGCCACATGAGCAGCGACCCGGAACCGAACAATGGAAAAATGCACAACATCAGGAAAGACAAGGAGAAAAAAGAACTCCCCCCAGACTGAGCTCCAACAGGGAGATCAGTTTGGGAACAGAAAAAAAAAACCAAAAACACCTTAGCGCACAGCACATGAAAAACTCTTAATACGAAACCACATGACAAGCAACAGGGATGGGTAAAAGGTGAGAGACAGCCAGTGTAGACAGCGCATACGGGCCTGCAGCATATGCGCTGGTCCCCTGTGATCCACCGTCTGCATTGGGAGGGGATAAATTAGAAGTTTCTAATTAAAAAAATTTGAGTTTTCTAATTAATGAATTAGAAACTCAGCAGTGGTATTGTTTAAAGGTTATTCTGTGCTCATTATATATACACTCATACCGTTTTTATTTTGGAAGTGTTTTTGTTTTGTTTTTTGGAGGTATTTCTTTATTTTCCAGTCAGAATTATGTTATTTTGAACACTGAAAGAGTTATAAAACTATTAACAGCCTCTGCTAAATTTACAATTCAATATATGGAAAAGATTCTCAAATTTAACAAGTATAAATACTTTGAAACAGCTACTGCCGTGCTTCCAATATTTAAACTATTACTATTTTTTAGTTGGATTTGTACTTCATTTCTATACGTGTCATTTAGTTATATAACAAAGATAATGTTATCACAATTTCCAAGAGTCATTCAGTTTGATGTCTCTCTGTGTACTTTTTGACATATGAAATTGGCATTTAGTACAAATTAAGAATGAGACAGAAATGTAAGGTATGCATGAGCCAGCACAGGGATGCAGTGCTGGTGCTCACAGCGAGAAGATCTTGAGTTTGAATCCACAAGCTGGAGACCTTTCTGATGGGAATTTGGATGTTCTCCTCATGCCTCGGGGTATTTTGGCTTCCTCCCAGTCCAAACACACGCATGTGTTAGATTAATTGGCAAAATGGCAATAGGTGTAAATGTGAGAGTGAATGATTCCCTGCCCTGTCTGTTTTAGCCCAACAATAGACTGGTGACCTGTGAAGGGTGTAAACCTCCCTTTTGGCCCATAACAGTTGATGCAGGCCTGAGCCAATAACAGGTGTTTTTTTTTTTTTTTTAAACATACTGTGCAGATAAATAAAAACTATTCATAGCATTATTCTTCACACTATTCCGTTTACTTTTAGTGCTTGAAATATTTCCACAGTACTGCATTTGTAGTTTAATATTATATAAATATTATATAAACCTTGAGCATGAACAGTAAGACACGGGTGTGTTTGGGTGCCAAAGGACAATCAAACTGTGCTGACAGCTGATTTTGATTTTTTTTTATGGGATGTTATTGCTTCACTGAGCTTCCTAAACAATGACAAAGCTGCTCTAGCAGCACAATCTTCTAGAATTGGCAGATCTGTTAATATTCAACTACAAATCAAACACAACAGAGTTTCATTCAAAATTGTGATTTGCTAAAGATGTGCTCCCAGAGTGCTGTCAATAACTCTACCAACGCTTTTTCCAAGCAGGCGACTAATCAGTGATTTTAAACACATCGTTCCCATAATGATGGCAAACAATGCTGTCAGACGGGTTTCCATGTGAGCATTTTATCACTAATTAATTACTTTATTATTGACACAGACTGGTAAACATATCCACAGTTATTAGCAGTCATTTTTGCATAAACAGTGGAGGCTTGTGATATTTTGGCAACAGACTCATGACTTCAGTATTATTTCTGATTCATGCAGCAAGGCACAATTTGGATGAATGCCTGAGTGTTTCATTTAGTCTGCCTTGAGGGCAAGATTTACGGGGTTCAGCAGTTGTGGAAGCAGTGGCTCCCCTGTGCCAGAAATAACCAATCAACACGATGAAGGAGATGCAGATCCATTTCCACTAGTGACGTTTGTATCATTTGATGCCGGTGAATAGTGTATGCCTGTGAATTCCAAATCATGACCCAAGCGCAGGAAGGCACAGACATTAGCGAAAGCACCAACAAAATGCACACATAAGGTGAATGACAAAACGTAGACTTTGCAATTCGGAAATTGCATCTTCTGAGCCCTCAGATTTTCTCGCTAAATTGACAGTCACAAATCTCTATGACAGAGCATGCACTAGCTCACATTAAGAAAGAACCATTTCTGCGTCTGTAAACTTTGGTTGCAAACTATACTGGTTTGCCTCCTACAACATCGGAAAATAACTTTGCGATGTTGTAGGAGGCAAACTTTTTTATAGAATGAATGTTCTATGTTATTGACATAATCTAAATCAATCCACATGTTTGGCTATCCTGAAGAAGAATAACCTTCATGGTTATATATTTTATGTAAAAGCACTACTACCCTCTTCGATGTTTTTATGTAATTTTAAAGGAGAATGGTGGGATGATTATGAAGCCACCTCTACATCTGCCACTGCACCCTACATTGCACGCTCAGTGTTGTCCTCTGTCCGCCAACACAGTGATTTTGTTTTGGTTAATACTGTTACATGAGCACAGCTTTTATTTAAGGGTAATGTCAGATAAAGAGAAAAAGCTCAACTACCTGGCAGAGACATAATCCTCCCTCTCCTGCTAATAAGCATTCCCCACATCTCAGCTCCTCTGGTTCTCGCAGTATTACATTAAATACACACTAGTTTGGTAGGAAATGTTTACATGAGTAATTGTTATGTAATCCAACATCAGCACTTTTTGAATTTTTAAAATGTATTGTTTTTCTAAATTGGCAGTATGATTATCTCTGCTTTGAGCCTGTGATTGACCGACCACCTGTCCAAGATGTACACCACTTATTACTAAGTGTCAAATGCGATAGCCTTCAGCCCCACTGCAAAGCTCAGCCGGATAAGCAGTTAAGAAAATGGACTGATCAATCAATGAATTAAAACTGATTAATGAATTATTGAGAAAAACATAATTGTTTTGCATGACTGTGAATTGTGTTGTATTGTGTCAAGATATTTAATAAAATAACACAAGCATGGTCACAAACATTCACACTCTTTAATAAGGGTCCACTGAGCAGCTGCTCATGTTACAAGATGACATAACAAATATGCTTTTTTCCTCTTTGCACTTATTGGTGATATTCATGCTTTTTTAACACGTAGCTTATTGATTGCTGATCTAATTAAACAGATTGAAACCTGCAAGCAAACTGCTCTATGCTTAGCATGCCTTACTCTACTCAAGTCATATATCCAACATACCTTGCCAATTTGGTGGTCTATTTAAGCTGCAAACGTTCTATCTTTCGCTCTGACATGTCTGTGCTGCTACTGCCTGCTGCTTCCATCCTCCACTTCCACGGTTCCCTATACAGTAGGCTTCAGTTAATATGTTATTACTCCCCAAATTTATATCTAGCACAGCAAGTGATGGGCATAGGGTCTAGGTGTCAAACCTTAGTTGTATTTTATAATTAAACAGTCGTTTTACATATTTGTCTGGGTTAACTTACAGACTGGTTGGGAGAAAAATGAAAACTGCCCGTATGAAAGACTAAGTACTGATTTACCCTGACTAACTGGCCGCCTGACTTACTAACTAAATGATCATTTGAAAAAATTACTCAATGGCAGTTCAGCTCATACATTAATTGACTGCATGCAGTCAATTAACGCTATCTGCCAGTTGGTCGACTATCCGACCAACTGACGGTCCCAGTGATAACCCTTCATACTTGCTGCCTGATTAACTGTTACCCCAGCTGTCAGTCAAGATAAGTGGCTTATTTGTGTATTCACTATGCCCTGTCGGGTGTCATGTTCAACCAGCCCATAATGGCAACAGGCCTGAGGCAGATATGTTAGTAAAAATAGCCACAATCCAAAACTCTAATACTGCTCTACTGCACTGCTGAATAGAGACAAGTGTGTCAAAATCAGCTTAACAGACACACATACATTCACCCACACCATCACGCTCTCAAACACCCCTCCCCTCGTAGTTCTTCTTAAAGACACTCCCTCACTTGCCTTTTCTCTCACTAATGCTCATTTTATGCTCTTCCCTTTGCCCAATTTCTCAACCCACATCCCACAACTCCCACCCCCTGTCTTTAAAAAGTGGTCTGTGTGGTACAGGATGGTAATTAAAGTCTGCAGTGATTGGAAATATATCTGCGCACCATATCATTTTAATGCCAGGGCCCTAATATGCCAAGATACTGGCTGTAATTGGATTTTGATTGGTTACTAATGAAGATGCACTTCCTGGGAGACAGACGTGACAAGTCATCTGTTTTACCCCAGCATCCCCTCACGCACGTCCGCACACATGCTCACAGACAGATATGAAGGCTTGCACTAGCATGCAGTGCAGATATTTTTATGCATGCACACATGCTAACGCGTGGATGTGGGAAGTTCTCACATGCTAACATATACACAGCTATCTGCTGTAATGCTGTCACACCACTGCAACTGAAGCACAGGGTAGCATTATTTGATGAATGGTCACTACACAGATGAAATACTCAGCAAGATAACACACAGAAGCTTGACATGTCATGATAAAAATATCAGTAGGCTGTTTATACAGCGCAACGGTATCATTTATTTGAAGTTTCTGTTTCCGGATTTCTAATTACTCCCGGAGATTCACTTATACAGTATGTCTGCTTTCAAGAAATCTTTATCAGAGCCTGTTTATTTTAAACAAATAGCTTGCTTCTGCCTTAAATCGAAGAATGTCCTAAAAGAGACTCAAACACAGTTTTCTTCAACCCTCGTTACTCACAATTTTTTCTTATCATCTTGTTTTGTAGGATACAAGTCATGGGGTACAAGGTTAGTCTGCTACTTTGTTGATGTCCACAGATACTGTCATCCAGGATAAGGAGACAGAAGACAGTTTGTCATTATAAATGACCCCCTTCGCCAATAAATCCTTTTTTTTTTCCTGTCACATAGTGCAATTATGGGTATAGACCTTTATCGTGGTTAGCCAACTTTATTTTGGTAATTGTCTCACTTTGACATGTATCGCCTTCATTTAGTATCTTCCCATCATGTTGCCTCACGTGTGCAGTTAATGTTAGGCAGGTTCGCACACACGTGTCACCTAAACACACACACAGCATATGGTGCAAATATTGTCTTTCAAAAGCATTTATCATAGGCCAGTATAGCCTTATGAAAGCAGATTAGTCCACCCACACTGCACAGAGGTATTCCTGCTCGGATTTCTTCACACACTGTTTTACTTTCTGGACTAAATTCCAGGGGGCCATCAATGAACCATAAAAGGGAAGAGCTGTCACTACAGTGCTATGCTACATAACCTGTAGATATGATTCAGTACGTTATATGTTTCTTTGCAATGACCTGTTTTTCACTCAGGTTTTTATGACCTCACACAAGAGCTGAGACAAAAAGAATTTTCACCTACTTGGCTCCAACATGCAACAGTACCAGATGTGCTGGTATCACATTTTCTGATGGGAGAGTTTTCTTTGACTCAGTTTTTACCACAGTGGAAAATACAAATTTAAAACAAATGAAAGAGTATTTCAACTACCATTCAGTGCAAATAAAATCCAGACTGAATCAAGTAAAAATACCATTTTCCTCATGGTGTGTAATGGCCTTAAATCACAAGACACAAAATTCAATTGTGGAAAATTGACACGAAATTCAGAATTTTTCTGATTTAAACTTGTTGTAAGGCATATACACACCGGAAGCATTCTGAAAGCTATTTTGTGGAAAGTTTATCGCCAACGCACAGTGAGAGAAATGAAGTCAACATCAGCTGACCTGGTCCTGATGTTTCCAGGAGGTGAAGGTGTATCATGGACACTTTTGCACATGTTTCAGGATCTCACTGGGGCAGATTTAGCCTTCTTCTTCTTGGCAGGTTTGGGACCACATCTTGGAAGGTGGAGAAATAATTTCAGAGCATTTTGATCTGGACCAGTGTGTTTGAGATAAAACTGGAAATTTGACTATAGTATAATTTGTATGAAGCTTTGAGCGGCATTGCACTTGATGCAAAAAAAATATAGTGGTCTAATTGATCAGATCTGTTTAGTCGCATCCCATAAACTGGAAAAATCAGGCTTGGTTAGAAAAAAATGCCCCAAATTAATCCAGCAAAATTACACTGTCGGCTGCCTTTAGAATTCGTGAGTCTGTAAAATATTTTTAACCCTTTCACGCATAGTGGTCACTACAGTGGACAGCAGGCTGTTTTCTTGTATTTGTGTCAGTATTGATGGTATACTTGCACATACACCACTACACTGGACACTGATGGGTCACTCCATATCCTGCCACCCACTCAAAACGTATGTTGTCCACCTAAGTGGACATGTAAAAAACTCTTTGAAAAGTCTTTTTTTTCATGCCTAAAGAAGAATAAAAATACTTAAGAAAAAAATCCTGATTGAGGTTGTCATACTTCATGTATGAAAGGGTTAATGCACAAAATTAATGTCTGGTGTTTTAAGAACTTTAGTTATGAAACACCATGTTCCTCTTAGTTTTGACTATACTGATGAATTTTGAGGCTTCTTCTTAATCAAACAAACTGGCCTTATTTCAACCGTTTGATCAGTTAAACCTCTCTAAATTTACAAAGTAGCTGATTTAAACAACACATTTATAGTCAGGCTATATTACCCTTTTGCTCCAGTAGCATCCTACAGCTAATGCAAAATTGGGCAATTATCAGTGGCTTTTTGGGGAAATTCAATGTGTCTGTAAACAAATCTCCCCCTTCCGTTTTTATTTATTACATTTTGTGTGGATGTGTGTTCCTGCATGTGTGTATGCGCGGACATAAACATGTCTCTCCTGACATTTCATTAAGCATGCATTAACAAGGCAGAATATCTTCCTAATACATCAGTTGCAAGAATAAATTGGAAATGCTGTAAGATTAGGCCAAACACATCTTTTTTTGCCACATCATCTCTCTTACTTAAACTCACTAATTTTATCTCTCCCTTGGTGTCCCTCTTAGATTTTCTCGCTTTATTCATCCCAGACACACAAAAATATCCTCTCTGCTTGCTGATTACCCGCAGTCTCCCTCGTCCCCTTCTCCCCTTCCTTCCCTCTTGCTCTCTCTTTAATGTTATAATTCTCTGCTCTGTCCATGTCTTTAATCTAACATCTCATTTAGTCAAGTTAAAGGAGGTCAGAAGCTGATATGACATTTGCTTTTGTCTCCTCCTCCTTTCTTTCTCCTCTAATTCCCATTTCTATTCCTCATCCTCCCTTTCTTTTCACCTCTTTTGAATTCCTCTTATCAAATATGAACTTTTTGATTGGTCTCTTTTTTTCTTCTAAATTTTCTTCTAAATTTAACGTTATCTTTTCCGCCTTCATTTTCCTCTTGATCATCACCTTTTGTTCTCTTATCCACCTTTTTTCCCTCTTCTTCCTTCTCTGCTTGTATGCTCTTTTGACCCCCGTTTCACCTCAAAACCCTTATCTGCTTAAATATCTCAAATGCACCTGGAATTAAAATATTCACAAGTGCTTGTGTGAATGAGTAAATGTATAAAACTTTTGGTTGGTACAGCTCTTAAGATTTGGAAGTGATCTTTGGTTGGCAGTATCAGACTGTGGGAGGTTGCGCGTATGTGTTTATGTACGTATGGCAGCACATAAGGACAATAATCTGTTTTAGCATCTGTGTCTCTGAAGGCCAATTATAACTTCCCACCAGGCCTATGCTCACACGCACACAGACTAAGAAGGCCAGGCTTTGTACAGTCACATGAGCAAATCGCTCTTTAAAATGCGTTGCTAAAAAAAGCCCTTCATCACTTGCAAATAACTGATTTGATTAGGAGAACATTTGAATGTAATGACAGAAAAATTTGTAGTTTAGTTTAAATATTTATGTAATTAACATATCACTATAACAATTCTTGAATTTGCCTGTGGAGTTTGTTTTATTTAAACATTTTTAGAGTTACTCTGCCTCGTAAAAATCCCAGAAGTCATTTTTTCTGGGAAATGTAATTTTGATTATGCTTCTTTTTGACAATATTTGGGGAGTTTAATGCATTTCTTAATGGTTTTTGGTAAAGCTTTCACTGAACTTGGTTTAGGTTTGGGAAAGATCATGAGCTGCTCCAACACAGAAACTCTGTACTGGCTTCAGATACAACGTGTTTATTGACCTTTAATCCAGCTCTATTCCTAACGTTAGCCAGAGTATTTCTATTTACTAAACCGATCCACTGACCGGATCCTGGACCCAAACCCAAGTTTATCATGTGAAAGTTGAGGGTTTTGCATTTGCTATCCGCTCTATATTTTCTGCTACCTCCCATTAAATATGCAGCTTTATCCAGTCAAAAATAAATGTTAATTCTGAATCAAGTCTGCTCACTGACTAATACAGTTAAAGGGTTCTGAAAAGATGTGTTGTGTTTAAGAATAATATTACCCAAGAAAAGCATTTAATAAAACAGAGGACTGTTCTATTTTGGCTAATGACTGCTCCAAAGGATGACGCTTGGGCAATGTGACAGGAAATGATTAAATGATTAAAAGGATCTGCATGGGTAATTAGGTGTACTACAAGTGTGAGAGAGAATAAGATCCCCCCCCCCCATTGCTTTAACCTGTGTTTTAAGCTACTGTTGCAGCTTGGAAATTAATAATTACATAAAAAAGTAAATCCATTTCAACCTGGGTAGAATGATTGCCTCACAGGAGGAAACGTCTGGGTTTGAGCTGCCTCATTGACTAGGGGCTTTTTGTTCCTCTGGTGCCTGCCTGGGTTCCCTTCATGATTGTTAGGTCACATGGTGATTCTTAGTTGGCCACAGGTGTGGACGTGAGCATGTGTGGGTGTCTGCCTCTCTGTGCTAGCCCTGTGATGGAATGGTAACCTGTCCAGTACCCCACCTTGCTCCATATGTTAGCTGGCATAAGCTCCAACTGTCAACAACTTTCAATTTATCAAACCTGCTGGTGGGACAACTGCTGTGTGAACAGAGATGCCACAGATCTTAGAAATGATTTTTGAAACAATTAGGGCATCTCTCCTTCAGCTACAGTACAATACATATTTGAAAAAAAAACTTAGTAGGTTGTCAAACAGAAGTTGATGCCATTTATTGTTAAAGGATTTGTGTGCTCACCTGCAGAGGCTCACACCCACACATAAATGGCAAACACATCTACACCCACGGGTAGTTGAGAGGGGGCATTACTCTGGTGGTGTCCCACTTCCTATTGGAACCATTTTAATAGTTACGCTAAAACTCCCGCAAAATATGAGGGTTGTGTAACGGCAAAATTTTAGTGACTTTATTTTGTCTGTTTTTTTTCTCTTTTGGAAGGTTGTCTGCTTTTTTCCTGCTTTCTTGGTTCTTAAAATGTTTTTGGATATGTATTATGACTCGTCCAATGTTGTATTTGAGAAAGGGGCAATGTTTCACTTTGCAGCACTGAAGTGGGCAGTTTTTTGTTTTGTTTTTGTAACTTTTATGAAGATTGTTTTCAAAAAGATATAAGCTGAAATTTTCCATGGAAGAAAGTTTCCTGAAACTTTTATGTGACAGACAAAATCTCACACTGAAGTCAGTCTTGATGAAATATTTCAATAAGCATGTGGACCAAAAGGCACTTGATCTGTAATGAAATCAGTGACAGCTGGCCTCAGTTAACTTTCACAGAAGCAGGTCTCCTTCAAAATTGACAAAGTAAAGGGAAAAAAATCTGACAAGTTGTCATTTCCACTAAACTCAGAGAAAAAAAAACATGCAAAGTGAGTACCATCATTAAAGTAATTCACTGTTTCCTTTGAAGTCTGAAAATGGCTGGGGTAAAAGTGAATTCACCCTGGCTCTGTCTTCAGTGCTAATGACAGCAGTTCTGGCCAAACCTATGCAACACTACAAGAGGTTCAGCAGGCACAAAGGCTAACATAATATATTAGACTGGAATCAGAGGAAAGAGTTAGATAAGGGTAAACTGGAAATAAAGAACATGGAGAAGTAAAAATAAGAGTGGCATTTGAGATTAAAAATACAAAATGGATGGTGAACAATGGGATGAGAGATGGGGAATGAACATGAATCAAAAATGACAAGAAGAAAGATGGCAAGAAAGAAGAGGACTGAACTGTGAGGAAAGGGCAACAGAGAGACAAAAAGACAAGATGACAGAAGTTCAGGCAGGAGATGAGTGGAGCTGACACTGGCATTTGTATTACTTCATTCACCTTCCAATAGCATCTCACTAGCCTCCCTTAAATGCTGCACATTATTGTGCATTGTCATTACCAGCTTTGAGGAATGACTTCTATCCCTGTATTCGAAACTGATGTCAGGTATCCAACTAAAGCAACATGCAAATTTAGCAGATATATCAGGTTATGCATGATCCCTGTGATGGACTGGCAACTTGTCCAGGGTGTAACACTACAATAGATGTATATAGTTTTTAGTAGACTTAAGAAATCTGGAATGATGTTTAAGTTCTAAAGAAATTTTTTGACACAAAGATTTTAGACAGATGCAACAATTCGGCACAGAAATACTGTGCAGAACACTCTTGTATAATCTGCATATGTCGTGGCCCAAATGAGGCATTGATTTGTTTTTAGCCCAAAGAACTCATTGCAATCGGTATTTAGCTGCCTCATGCTCAAAAAAAGAACTCATTAAAGCCAGGGCCACAGGCTGTGCATGTGTGTGTATGAATGTGACTATATCTGCACGTGTGTTTTACTGTCACAAGAAGTCATCGTACCGTTTTAATTAGAGACAGCTCTGCGTGCTTTAGGAAGTTGCAGGAAAGCAAGAGAAAGAGAAGTGTTTCAAGTTTTCTGAATCAGAATACTTTATTAATCCCTAAGGAAATATGTGGTTCGAGTTGCTCCAAGACAGTAAGAACAGTAACAGACTGAAATCTATTACAAAGTTATAAAATATAAGAAATAGTTCTAATATATAGAAATAGCTAAATTATAAATATCCAGAATATTACACAGATTAAATAAATATGATTGGCATTTTACTCTAACCTGGGAACTATAAAACTTTATTTCTTATTTTCACTGTAGAGCATGTGCAGAAGGGTGTAACTATTGCACTGAGTATTAGATGGAGGCGTTGTACAGAGATAGCCACAGACAGGAATGATTTCCTGTGTTGTTCAGTGGTGCATTTGGGTAATCTCAGTCTCACACTGAACGTATTCCTGTGTCTGGCCAGCACGTCATGGAGTGGGTGTGAGGTATTGTCCAGCATTCTCCTTATCTTGGACAACATCCGCTCTCTGACACCACCTTAAGCGAGTCCAACTCCATGCCCATATAATTTCTGGCCTTGCGGATCACTTTATTGAGTCTGGTTTTGCAGATTTCCAGGTCACGTGACAGTACGTCAGGCTGAAGGACATCACGTCTGACACAGTGGTCAGCAGCACAGGGAACTGTGCTGTCCCCTCTTCTCTTCACCCTGTACACCTCTGACTTCTGCTACAACTCTGAATTATGCCATATTCAGAAGTTTGCAGATGACACGGCCATCATGGGGTGTATCTGGGATGATCAAGAAGAGGAGTACAGAAGTCTGGTGAGGAACTTTGTCGCATGGAGTCACACAAACCACCTGCAACTCAACACCTCAAAGACTAAGGAACTAGTTGTGGACTTCGGGAGGTCCAGAGAAGGTCCACTGCCGGTTCAGATAGAGGGGGAGGAGGTGGAGGTGGTCAACAAGTACAAGTACCTCGGGCTGTGGGTGGACAATAAACTGGACTGGTCATGCAACACAGAGCACCTGTATAAAAAAGCCCAAAGCCGACTGTACTTCCTCAGGAGGCTGAGGTCTTTTAACATCTGCAGGAAGCTCCTGAGGATGTTTTACCAGTCGGTGGTTGCTGGAGTACTTTTCTATGCTGTGGTGTGCTGGGGGAGCAGCACAGCAAAGAGGGACTCATCCAGGCTGGAGAAACTGATCAGGAGGGCTAGCTCTGTGGTCGGCATGAAGCTGGACACTCTGGTGACAGTGGCAGAGAAAAGGACATTAAAGAAACTGATGGACATTATGGACAATGCTGGGCATCCTCTGCACACGGCCATAAACAACCAGAAGAGTCTGTTCAGTGACAGGTTGCTTCTCCCCAAGACAAGAACTAACAGACTTAAAAACTCCTTTGTCCCACACGCCATCAGACTGTTTAACTCCTCTCTGGAGGGGAGAGGGAGGGGAAACAGGAGGACAAAGGAGGGGGGAACAACTAAGCTGTAGTGCCTCTGCACCTCACTGTACAATACCTTGTGCAATACTTTTTGTAAATAGTCAACAGTGCAATAGACTCAATACTTGAAATGTGCAATTCACTTGTATTTTTTATTCCTATTTATCCCGTGTGTGTGTGTGTGTGTGTGTGTGTGTGTGTGTGTGTGTGTGTGTGTGTATATATATATATATATATATATATATATATATATATATATATATATATATATATATATATATATATATATATATATATATATATATATATATATATATATATATATATAGGTCCCTCATCCTATGAGGATCTGAGGGCAGACCACAGCGACCTCCCTGAACAGGGTCCAGTAACCATCAGTGGCAGATATCCAAGAAAGGGTCTCCAGTATGAAGAGTTGGACAGCACCAGGGCCCGACATGGTTCACGCCTACTGGCTGAAGAAGCTAACTGCACTCCACGAGCGTCTGGCAGCACAAATGAACCAGCTGCTAGTTAACGAGAGACACCCGGAATGGCTAACTGAAGGCCGGACGGTCCTGATCCCCAAGGACCCAAAGAAGGGACCGGTCCCCTCCAACTACCGACCAATAACCTGCCTCAGTACTACATGGAAGCTCCTGTCAGGAATCATATCGGCTAAGATGAACAGGCACATGGGTCAATACATGAGCGGGACACAGAAAGGAATTGGCAAGAATACCAGAGGCGCAAAACACCAGCTACTGGTAGACAGAACAATCAGCCGAGACTGCAAGACCAGACTGACCAACCTGTGCACTGCCTGGATTGATTACAAGAAGGCCTATGACTCAATGCCCCACAGCTGGATACTGGAATGCCTAGAATTGTACAAGATCAATGGGACCCTAAGAGCCTTCATCAGGAACTCAATGGGGATGTGGCGTACAACACTAGAGGCCAACTCCAAGCCCATAGCACAAGTCACCATCAAGTGCGGGATCTACCAAGGAGATGCTCTGTCCCCACTGCTGTTCTGCATAGGCCTGAACCCCCTCAGTGAGATCATTAACAAGACTGGCTACGGATACCGACTACGGAACGGAGCAGTTGTCAGCCACCTCCTGTACATGGATGACATCAAGCTGTATGCCAAGAGTGAACGAGACATCAATTCACTGATCCACACTACCAGGCTATACAGCAATGACATTGGAATGTCGTTCGGACTGGAGAAGTGTAGTCGGATGGTAACAAAGAGAGGGAAGGTAGTCAGAACTGAGGGGATTGAACTACCAGAAGGCAACATTGCAGACATAGAGGACAGTTACAAGTACTTGGGGATCCCGCAGGCAAATGGGAACCATGAAGAGGCCGCAAGAAAAGCTGCAACCACCAAGTACCTGCAGAGGGTCAGGCAAGTCCTGAGGAGTCAGCTGAATGGTAAGAACAAGATCCGGGCCATCAACACGTACGCCCTGCCCGTGA
Source organism: Aulonocara sp. 'chitande type north' Nkhata Bay (assembly GCF_057382095.1). Lineage (NCBI taxonomy): Eukaryota > Metazoa > Chordata > Actinopteri > Cichliformes > Cichlidae > Aulonocara > Aulonocara sp. 'chitande type north' Nkhata Bay. Next base: position 15,616,301 of record NC_141356.1, on the reverse strand, counting down.
TCAGGTACCCTGCTGGGGTAATAGGCTGGCCAAAGGAGGAGATAGAAGCCACTGACATAAAGACAAGAAAGCTCCTTACCATGCATGGAGGGTTTCACCCCAAGTCCAGCACCCTGAGGCTGTACGCTAAGCGGAAGGAAGGGGGCCGGGGACTGGTGAGTGTCAGCACCACAGTCCAGGATGAGACAACGAACATCCAAGAATACATTGGGAAGATGGCCCCAACTGACCGAGTGCTCAGTGAATACCTCAGGCAGCAGAAACCCAAGAAAGAGGAGGGAGACGAGGAACCATCATGGAAGGACAGGCCCCTGCACGGTATGTACCACCGGCAGATAGAGGAGGTGGCTGATATCCAGAAATCCTACCAGTGGCTGGACAAAGCTGGACTGAAAGACAGCACAGAGGCACTAATCATGGCAGCACAAGAACAAGCTCTGAGCACAAGATCCATAGAGGCTGGGGTCTATCACACCAGGCAAGACCCCAGGTGCAGGCTGTGTAAAGATGCCCCAGAGACAATCCAGCACATAACAGCAGGGTGCAAGATGCTAGCAGGCAAGGCATACATGGAACGCCATAACCAAGTGGCCGGCATAGTGTACAGGAACATCTGTGCGGAGTATAACCTGGAAGTCCCGAGGTCAAAATGGGAGATGCCCCCAAGGGTGGTGGAGAATGACCGAGCTAAGATCCTGTGGGACTTCCAGATACAGACGGACAAAATGGTGGTGGCTAACCAACCGGACATAGTGGTGGTAGACAAACAGAAGAAGACGGCCGTAGTGATCGATGTAGCGGTTCCGAATGACAGCAATATCAGGAAGAAGGAACACGAGAAGCTGGAGAAATACCAAGGGCTCAGAGAAGAGCTCGAGAGGATGTGGAGGGTGAAGGTAACGGTGGTCCCCGTGGTAATCGGAGCACTAGGTGCGGTGACTCCCAAGATAGGCGAGTGGCTCCAGCAGATCCCGGGAACAACATCGGAGATCTCTGTCCAGAAGAGCGCAGTCCTGGGAACAGCTAAGATACTGCGCAGGACCCTCAAGCTCCCAGGCCTCTGGTAGAGGACCCGAGCTTGAAGGATAAACCGCCCGCAGGGGCGTGCTGGGTGTTATATATATATATATATGTGTGTGTGTGTGTGTGTGTGTGTGTGTGTGTGTGTGTGTGTGTGTGTATTATATATATAATATTCTGTAACTCTGTCGTTGCTGTGCTTTTTTTGGAAGTCGAATTTCCCAGAGGAACCCACCCGAGGGATTAATAAAGTTCTATCTTATCTTATCTTAGTATACAAAGAAGTGGGGAAGAGACTTTTTGCCAGAAAGTTTTCAGCAAGGGAGAAGTAAAAAAAAAAACAAAAAAAAAAAACAACCTTTAAAGAAATTCACATTTTAAGGAGGATGAGGAAAATTGAGTGTCCGGGAGAAATGGATCAAACACAGGGCCATTACACAGAATACTTGATGTCCTGTCGGGGTTTGTTTATACTATACATATAGCCCTATTTTATTACTTACCATGTCAGGGCTCTGTATGCGGGCAGGCGGAGAGGAGGATCCAAACGCAGGACTCAGACATTAACTTGAAACTCAAAAACCTCAGCTTTATTGCTGGAATGAAAATAAAGCATGCCGTGAACACTGAATACGGAGACTAGAAACACACAGGCACAATCTGATGGTACAACGCAACACCGAGCATGGGAAAACACAGGGCTTATATACACAGGGTAGTAATGAGGGAATAGGCAACAGGAGGGAGAGATCAGGGCTAACGAGACAGGGGGAACAAAGCTGCACACACTAACCTAAGACAAAGACTTTCACAATAAAACAGGAAACATAAAACACTACTAAAAGACACGGACAGAAAATAATACATGAAACCACAATTCCTAAAACATGGATAAACAGAAACATGAAACTCTAATAATAAACATCATCATCACAACAAGAGAATGAGAAAACAATCCAAAACACCAAGATAACTGAAACACAAAGTACCAGAGAAACATAAAGAATAATCCATGATGCAAAAGTAAACCAAAACATAATAAACTCAATTGCTGAACCGTGACATACCATGTACATACCAAGGATATACCTTTGCAACACTGATTATACGTAGCTTATCCTCCAGTCTCCTCTTTCCTCTCTGTCTTTTAATATAAAAATCCTTCAACAGGGTGTACCGAGTTTGTTTTCAGGTCACAATCAGGACGATGGAGGGCAAAGGACATGAGAAGAGTAAAATTTGAGAAATTAAGAAAAACCTCAGTAAAAGTTTCTCTAAACATTTTTGTAAATTCACTGATACAGTTTACTCAAAACCAATATGCACACCGCATGTGGCCTGTGCACATCTAATCTTACTAACAGACGCACATTGAAAAAAGATGGTTCACGTGCATAAACACATCCTGTTTTTTGTTCTTTTTAAACAAAAATTATTTGTTTGTGTGTGTGTGTGTGTGTGTGTGTGTGTGTGTGTGTGTGTGTGTGTGTGTGTGTGTGTACTGTACGCACAGAGTCTTGGTGCCCTCTAGTTGTGTTGTTTCTCATGATTATGTTACATGAAATGCATCTAGTGGGAAGTGGGTCAATAAATTATATGGACTTTCAAAATGTAACCCTATGCAACCCTCTTTTCATATGTTTTCTCCATTTCACTTCATTCTAATATTTTGCAACCCCTCGCTTAAGATTAATAAGTGGATCTTGTGTATTTCTCCTGTTTGTTTTCTTAGCACTTTGAGCTGCATAAGGATTCAAGAGTTAGAAATTAGCTGCTCATATTTATTGGATTAATAACAAATAATAGTACATTTGATCTTAAATATGTTAAAAATGAGAACACTGGGGAGGGTGTGTACAGGGGAGAAAAAATAATCAAGGAAGCAAAAGGGGAAAGCAAGAAAGTTTCTGTATTTACTTCAGTTGCTCATCCTAAGACACATTTTATACCTGCTTTATTTAAGTATGTACACGCCCCAATAAGCTTATTACTGATTGCAATTATATATCTTATAAATATTAACTCTGTTGGACATTCAATATCTTTTAAGTAATTGTGCTGCAAGCTTCACATCTCCTAAAAGTATTTAAACAAATAAATACTGAACTGAATGTAGAATATTGGTAATTCCTTTTTTATTGATTATCTTTCAGGAAACACAGATAAAGGTTCCAAAGCACTTGACGAGCAGTTAATAAAATTGACTGTTTTTTATATGTAGCACTTTTCTACTCTAACTGAACACTCAAAGTGCATTTGTACAACTTGCCTCATTCACCCATTCACAGAAGCACTTATTTCTATCCTTTTTCTTTCTATGTAAGTGCTTCCTGTCTAAAATTCACACAATCATACTCTGGTGGATGCATCCTAGAGCAACTTGAGGTTATGGTGTGCACTGGGGGCTACTGAGCTCTCTGGAACCTCTGCGGGGTCCCAATATTGGCGAAGCTTTCTGGAAACAGCGTGGTGGTGGACTGGACACAGTGGAGCAAACTTTAGGTTGCTCTCCCGTGGTGAGGCTACCGTGGTATAGTGACTGGGACAGACTGGGCATCTCAGTCTGGCTACGAAGCAATATCATCCAGTAGGGAAAGGGGGAAGACAACAAGACAACACTCAAGACAACACTCCGGACAACAACTAGGGCTAGAGGCAAGCCTGAAGGCTGGAGAAACATACTGCCTAAAAGCCCAGGCCCAGCGGCGGCCCTCTGATGGCAGGCCACATTTGATGGTCGATCGTATTGCTGCTGTAAGTTGCTAACTTCCATGTAAAAAGAAGAAGTTTCGTATATCATTGTATCCCTCTTTGTAACCTAATTTCACCTAGCAACTGTGCCAGTTTGATGGGTAACACACATTTTTCCTCAGCAACCAGTGGCTGCCAAGTTACTTCTTTAATGGCATGCAGTTTTCTTTTTCAACATCAAGTAGAGAGACAAAAATTAGTATCACTCAATAATGAGTGTATCAAGCATATTTATATGCAGCCAATATGTGTGCAGCATATTTTAACAGAAATAATCTGTTTCATTTTCTTACAGTGCTTTGGGAGCAAGTAATAGTCATAGTAAAAACAAAGAGTACCGTAATGTTTTGATCTCCTGGGCCTTAAGACATATCAAAGTATAACACAGAAAAATAAAATTAATTTGCTATTCAGTCTACTCTAAGTTCCTTCGCTTATTTATATAATGAAAAAATGAGAGTTAATAATTTCCTACATTATCATCTGTCTTGAGAGAATTGAAATGCACATTTTCACTGCCTGTGTATGAACAATCAACAACAAAAACAACAAAAACAACAACAAAAAACCCCGATATGTTTTGCAAGACAATTGTATACACACATATCTCTTATTATAATGTATCATTAATTCTTTCTCATTATTCCCAGAGCTGATTCTGTTTTTTTTTTTTTTTTTGTTTTTTTTATAAAACTCAGTCAGTCTAAATCATCAGAAAAGGGTTGAAAAGGGTGAAATAAACTCACTGGGACACACTGAAAAAAAGGCCATGTTGGATTTACTTGATTCAATAGTGGACATTGGTTGCACACAAATGTTTTGCTTTGGCAGAAACTTAAACAACTGAGTTAAATCAACACAACTTTTTCATATTCAGTAAACCTGTGAATTTTGTGTTCATAAAACGCAATTGAAACATGTTCAGATGAAGTAAACTGAGCTCTTGGAATATTTTAATCCTTCACAATTTTGTCATTTTATTTCAACACTATTCAATAACTTTTACCCCAATACTACTTGGTCACTTAAATACTACATGCTGTCTTCATATTACATAATGTTCAACAAAGTCTAGATGGTTACCATAAAAATTGAATGGGTCTTCAACAACTGCATCCTTCTATCTTTATCCTGGTTGCAGGAGGGCTGGGAAATAACACTGAAGTGATAGGTTACAAGGCAGGGTACACCCTGGACAGCTGACCAGTCTATCACATAGAAACAAACAACCATTTAGACTTACATTCACAGGTAATTTAGAATCACCAGTTAACCCTAACTCTAATAACTGCATGACTTTTAACTGCAGGAGGAAACCAGAATACCCAGAGAGAAACCTGCAAACTAGCCAGAATGTGGATTTGAACACAGGACGTTCTTACTGTGAAGCAACAGCACTAACCACCACCATGCCAACAACCTAGGAAATGTAGGAAAGCTATGATTTCCTGTATTTGATGCAGAATTTTTTTGTTTTTGTAATAATACACAATAAATAGCAATAGCAATAGCATGCACGTGGTGCGTGTGTAGTTGTCTGCCTCTTATAACTCCAGTGATTTTCCTGCAGTTTGAAATCTTGTGCGATCTTGTGAATTTCATGAGTTCAGTGTCACGGGTCTGGGTCCGTTGGACCCAGTATGTGGAGTTTCATGTTTTTGTTATTCCATGTTTGAGGTTATTCAAACAATAATTCAATATTCAAAAATAATCAACCTGTGGCTAGAGCATGAGGGAGAAGCATTCCTCCACGTTCTGGAAGCCAGACTGCAACAGCTGCTCACGGATTATCCCTGGCTATTGGACTCACTACACCCACTCGTGCAAGACTTCATCCTTCACGAACTTCACCTACACCCACCAGCCGCTACCGCTTCCCAACCCAGCCGGACGCCGGAGGTTTTGCCCGGCCCGCCGGAGGTTTTGCCCGGCCCGCCGGAGGTTTTGCCCGGGAGGAAGCGACGATCGCGCCATCGGCGCGTCGCCCCACAGCCAGAGATTAGGACTTCGGAACTGCCGGCTGTGGTGAGTGGAAAAGACGCTCCGTCTGTTTCACCAGTTCATATGACTGTTTATACCGGGGCTGTGTTCGTTGAGTCAGCTGCTCAGCCGGTAGCTCGGTTAGCTGCCCAGCAGTCGCTAACTCAGTCAGCCGCTCAATCATCACCTCCATTACAGTCACAGTCAGACCCAGTAGACACCATGTTACAGTCCATAGCCCAGTCAATAGCTCAGTTCATTTAAGCCGGCCATCTCAGAGACAGTTGCTCCCTCTAAGGCCTCCCCAGAGGCTGGGTGTCAGTCACCAGCCAACTCTGGACCCCTAGAGGTCAAGACGCCAGCACCAGCAGCCTCACCGGAGAACTCACCAGAACAGCCTCGGCTCTCAGCACCCCCTGAGAGTTCAAGTGAGTTCACCCGTCCGCCTCAGTCCTCTGCTAAGTGTATTGGGGAACACTTTCAGCCCTCTGAGGACTGTATCCCACTGTTGCTGCCTGAGTCTAGCCACAGTGCTGCTCAGTCCCAGCCAGTGTCCACACTGGCAGAGGTCTCCGTACCTGCTGCTTCAGAGACTGGTTCCACTGGAGGGCCTGAGGAGCCCGTCCAGTCTCAAGTCATGTTAGCTGGGGGTTCAGGTGAACCCAGCCAGCGTCCTGCCTCATCGGCTGGAGGACCTGAGGAGCTCGTCCAGTCTCACGTCATGTTAGCTGGGGGTTCAGGTGAACCCAGCCAGCGTCCTGCCTCATCGGCTGGAGGGCCTGAGGAGCCTGGCCAGCCTCAAGTGTCGTCTGCTGGGGGTTTAGGAGAACCCAGCCAGCCTCAAGTGTCGGCTGCTGGAGGGCCCGAGGAGCCCGTCCAGCCTCAAGCCACGTCTGCTGGAGGGCCCGAGGAGCCCGCCCAGCCTCATGCCACGTCTGCTGGAGGGCCCGAGGAGCCCACCCAGCACCACGCCTCGTTAGCTGAGGGTCCTGGAGGACCCAGCCAGCACATCCTCACATCTGCTGGTGGTCCTGGAGGACCCAGCCAGCACATCTCCACATCACCTCCTGCAGCATCACCGCCGTCAGGTTCCGCAGCCGTCCCGCTGCCGTCAGGTTCCGCAGCCGTCCCACTGCCATCATCCGCGCCTGGTCCGGCCTCCGCGTCCTCATCCGCGCCTGGTCCGGCTTCAGCTCCGCCTTCGTCTGGTCCGGCCCCGTCTGGTCCTGTGGTTGCCACGCCGCCGTCAGTGCCAGCTCGACCCGTTCCGCCTCGCCTCTGCCGGCCGTTTTCCGGGCCTCTAAGATGGCATCATGGCCTTCGGGGACGGCCTCCGGAAGGAGTTCGTCGCCGCCGCTGGCTTCGCGGCCGTCCTCCGGACCTGCTCAGTGGCCGCCACTACCTTCCAAGAGGTCGGCCTCCAGAACTGTTTGCCCGTCGCCGCCGTTGCCATGTGCACGGTCAGTCCCCAGAACTGTTTGCCCGTCGCCGCCGTTGCCGTGTGCACGGTCGGCCCCCAGAACTGTTTGCCCGTCACCGCCGTTGCCGTGTGCACGGTCGGCCCCCAGAAATGTTTGCCCGTCGCCGCCGTTGCTGTGTGCACGGTCGGCCCCCTGACTGTGTTATGGACTAGTGGACTGTCGTGTTTTGGTTCTGGACTCTCGTGCTCCTGGTTTTTTGTGTTTCGGGCCCTCCTTCCTGGGCCCCCTCCGCCCGCCCTGGCTTGGTGCTTGTGCTTTTTGTTTGGGGCTGTCGGGAGCCAGCCCTTTGAGGGGGGGTACTGTCACGGGTCTGGGTCTGTTGGACCCAGTATGTGGAGTTTCATGTTTTTGTTATTCCATGTTTGAGGTTATGTTTTGGTTTTAGTTTGCATCAGGGATTGTTTTCTTGTTCTCTTGTTGTGTTTATGATGATGATTATGATGTTTATTATTTGAGTTTCATGTTTAAGGATTTGTTCTCGGTTGTATCTCACGTTTAGTTTAGTTCAGGTTCCATGTGTCATTCTGTCTGTCTCTCAGTGTCATGTCTGCGTCTTGGTGTGGTGTTCTCATTTCCTGTTTTATTGTGAAGGTCTGGGTCTCATGTGAGTGTGTTCAGTTTTACCTCTGTCTCGTCTTGTTGATCATTCTCAGCTGTGTCCACCACCTGTGTGTAATTCCCCTGTGTTTCTCTGGGTGTATTTAAGTCATGTCCTCCGTTATTGTAGTTGCTGGTCCGTCTGTGTATTCCAACCTGCCTCATCTGCGTTTCTACCATGTCGCACCCGTGTGTTCTCCCTGCTGTCCGCCGTTAGTCTCTTCTGGTCGTTCTCGTTAAGGTTTGTGCTCTGTAGTTTAGTTGATCCCAATATAGTTTAGTTCTAGCTCCATTTGCCGTTTGTATTTACTTTCATGTTCAATAAACCACCTTTACACCTTCACGACTGCCTGCATTTGGATCCTCCTTCATTTCCTCCACACGGCTCACCTCACTCGCCGTGACATTCAGCAACTAACCACTCTTACTAGATTGTATCAGGTCGTCTCAACAAGAACAAATTAAGTTGTTGAATTTCGTACAGATTCTTCATGATTTAATTACGTTCATAGAAACATGAAATAATTGTGTTCAAATTACAAGTTAGACTTTTTTAATCTAACAACCACCCAATTTACTTTTTTTGGTATACTAAAAAAAGTAGAGGTGGCTGCTCAACTTGACTGAGATGGGGGCCTTCCTGAAACCACAATCTAAAGAGCGCGAGTCTGAAACCCGTGCAGTGTCGCGGGATTTAACGTTGATATATTATTGACTTACTTCACTTGAACATGATATGAACAATTTAATCTAGCCTCTCTGCATATCATGTAGTTTCTACACTATGTAGTTACACTTAACTTTAAAGCACAAGGTAATTGTGTTAAATACACACAAGATGCTTACGTATATCAAAGAGCTGGCCAATCCCTTTTTTTCAGTGCATTGAAAGTATTGAAATTTTCTGCAGAGGAAATGTTCATTGCTATCTTGTCATATTGACCAAGTCCCCTGCCCTTCTCTGTTTCCAACTGTACTAATTTTGGTTGGATTTTAGTGTAGTTGTTACAGTTTTTTGATAGCACTTGCTTGGATATATCTTACTTTGTGTCTGAAATCTACTTCACATTAAAATATAGTAGTTCAAATGTTCTTATAAGTAACATCTATGTCCTTGATTATCACACCAGATTACATTACAGTGATAGTATTGAAACACACACTCACAAAATAGTGAAACCATTCATAAATCTGTCAAAGAAAATCCTACTACAAGTATTTTTCATTTTGCTAACAAACTAAAGTGCATTCACCCAATTCTACTACAACTGGAGACTGAGAGCTAGTGTTGATCTCCCTTTGTGGGGAAGTATTGCCTGAGTTCAGTGTCAAACTTCTTTGTTCCTCCCACATCATCAGTTGGTCATTATGAAGCAAAGACTTGGGATCCTCTTTTTTGTTACCTCTAATCGTAAAAACATTGAGCACACACAGGGAGGCTAACATTTTCCTCACTGTTCCTCCCACATCATCAGTTAGTCATTATGAAGGCTGAGTCATTAGTACGCAGACAGATCGTTAATGCAAAGACAGATCATGACGAGAGCCCAGCTCTTTGTCCTTATTAAGCAGGGAAGTATTATTTTCACACCTGAGGGTCATTTATCGTTGTGACAGTGAATGGGAGAATAGAGCTGGATTTATGGACAAAAGTTCTCTAAAAAGGCCACTGTTGTCTCATCTCAGTTTGATTATGTGAAAGCATAGGGGAACTATCAGAATGGGCTGATACTGTTAACAGACCAGTGTTCGTGGTCCATGGTGTTTTTATTTATTTATTTTTAAAACATTACTGGGTATTTGAATCATAATGTATATCACAATTTTCCCCCTAAATCTCTTTTAATTTTTTATTTTAGCCTGTATCACTGCATAATGCTGTCAGCCAATTGATCATTGCTACTATCATCTATGACGCTATCACAGAACAGTAACCATTCACACTTGAACATGCTGTGAGGCAAGTCTGTACCAGGTTTAAATAGAAAGGCGAGTTTTATGACAATCTGAAATCACATATGCTCTGTCAGCTGTGATGTCACCAATGGATAGAATGACGGAAAGCCTGTAAGACTGACTGTAATTGCTGCAAACGCTGCCGCTAGACGTCCAATCAAATGCATTTTGATGGCTCACATGGCACAGGTTTGGATGTTAATAACTTCAGCAAAATCCACAGTGCCATGTCGAGTCATCTTAATGACAAAATGTAAAATCCTTCACTTGCAGTCTGAGAATGAAAGACCTGCATGGCCTGTCTCTAGCCGAGAGTATTAGTACCATGAAAAGCTGAAACTTGAAAAATCTTTAGTAACTGTTTACAAGTTGTTGCAGAGTAAAATAAATGTAAGATGTGAGAAATTGTGCACTACCTGAAGGCCAGCTGTAATATTATTAGCCAAGTACAGCAAGTGAACTCTCATTCAGCTTCACTATTATTTTAATATCCTGCAGCATGACTAATACCATTGAAGTAAGAGCTGTAATGTTGATGATGTTGGAAGTGCTTTGTTTAATTTTAAAAACTGCCCATCTCTCGTCACATGGCTTCTCCCTTTACTGTGTTACAAGGATTCCTTTTAAACTGTGACAAATCTGATCTGTGACAAACCGTGTAAACACCGTGTCTTATCCTTCTGTCTGATACTCTCTTCTTCATCTCTGCATTAGCTATTTTGGTGTGTCATCTGTCTGTCACAGTCCTTATCTCCTTTGCTTTCAGCTCCTGTTCTCTCTCATCCCATTTAGAAAATCCATACATCCCTCTATCCATCCAACCATCCATACATCTATCCATCCATCTTCTTAACTGCTTATTTACTTCAGAGTTGCAGGGGAGTTGGAGCGCATAGGGTGAGAGGAGGGGAACATCTTGAACAGGTTGACAAAAAAAGACAGAAAGAAAGAAAGCAAACCTAAAATCAAACCAAATATCTATTTTTAATGTGGTTACCTTTTCACAAATACTTATTTATCAATGAGTTCATATAGACTTAACAAATTACTTGAATACATGAAAACAGATGCTGCTGATAGTTTTATTTATGATGACTATTATTGCTATAACCCCAGGTAAATGTGTGTCTTGAAAATGGTATTTTTTAAAAAAGAAATTAGTTGTCTTTGTGACATTTGAGAGTCACTAAGCTAGGCTAGCTAGAAATAGATTCATCTAATTGCCCCCTAAACCTAACAACTGGCTGTGTGACCCTGTGGAGGAAGAACTGCAATCGAGCATTTGTGGTAACTGGCAATAAATCTTCCACAGTGCTGTGGCTGACTCTTCTTTGTAGATTTTTTTTAAATTCAGCTACACTTGAGGGGGGGTTAAGCATGAATGACCTGTTTAAGTCAATGCCAAACCGTTTTAATCGGCTTTAAACCCAGACTTTGATTAAGCCACTCCAAAACCTTTATTTAGATTTTTTTTAAGCCATTCAGAGGTGGAGCTGCTGGTGTGTTTCAGATCATTGTGCTGCTGCATAACCCAAGTGTGCTTAAGTTTCAAGGCACAAACTGAGGGTTAGACATTCTCCTTTCTGACTTTTTGGTACAGAGCATTCATGGTTCCATCAGATGCAGCAAGTTGTCCAGGTCCAGAAGGAGCAAAGCAACCCCAGCCTCTTTATAACCTTTCCAGACTGATAGATATTTGTGACTTTGATTCTTGGCTGTTTCTTTAGATTGTGGCTTTATGTGTTATTTTTGTTATTGTTATCTTATCTTTTCTTTGTCAGGACCAGGTAAGTTGGATAGCTTTTCCCTTGATAAATGAAATCATCATTTAAAAACTGCATTTTCTATTTACAAGAGTTATCTATTATAAATGTTGTTTGACCAAATCCAACCTTTTGAAGGCGAACCATTTCTCACTCACCATCGATAACGCCACAGTTTTCTCTTCTCCTCAGGTTAAGAGCCTTGGTGTCATCCTAGACAGTTCACTTTCCTATAAATCTCACATCAATCTCACCCATTCTGCCTACTTCCATCTACACAACATTAACAGATTACTTCCTTCTCTTTCCACCCAGTCTACGTCCATTCTTGTCCAGTCTTGTTACCTCCCGTATTGACTACTGCAATTCTCTTTTGCATGGTCTCCCCCAAAAATTCCTCCATAAGCTTCAACTGGTTCAGAACTCTGCTGCTCGAATTATTACCGGAACCCCCTCCTACCAGCACATCACCCCTGTTCTTCAGGAACTTCACTGGCTCCCTGTGAAATTCCAGATAATATTCAAACTTCTTCTGCTCACCTTCAAGGCCATTCGCTCCTCCTTACCTTTCTGACCTGTTAAGCACTATCTGTTCTGCCTGTTCACTTCGATCTACTTCTTATATCCAGCTTGCTGTACCTTCCTTCTGCCTCACCACCATGGGAAGCAGAGCTTCCAGCTGCTCTTCTCCCAGGCTGTGGAACTCTCTGCCCCCAGAAATAACATTGGTTCTCTCCCCCAGTTTAAATCCCAACTCAAAACCCATTTGTTCAAATCTGCATATTCACTGTGAATCCACTGTTTGTTAATTTTATCTTGTGCTTTTGTTTTATTGTTCTTATTTTGTCATTGTTTTATTATGTGTTTTATCCTATTGTAAAGTGTCCTTGGGTGTCTTGAAAGGCGCTCATAAATAAAATTATTATTATTATTATTATTATTATTATTATTATTATTATTATTATTATGTTTTTTCACCATTGTACACATCTTTTTTGCAAAACACATAAAAATTATAAATTTTACGAGGTCTAGCCACAGTTGACGGATCCACATCTTCAGTTTAGCAGTTTTGTTTTTTATACACCAGATTTAATCCTGATAGAACCATTACAGCAATTTCATGAGTTAAACAAATATGTTAACCACTACACTATAGAGGAACTAACTACATAACTATATGTATCAAATAAACAGAAACAAACAGAACGTGGTTAAGTCTAGACTGCCTGACATGCAGGCTTTTTTGTGAACATGCAGAGACAGAGAGGGAGAGAATAAATACCAGTCACAGTCAGACAATCATATGAATGATTACGCATGTCCTCGTTGTTCAATAAAAGTCTAAACCTGTTTTAAATCAGTAAGAAATATACCTATGTAAAGAAATGACTCTTTAGCTTTATTGTGTTTCAGGTTTTTGTCCAGCTGGTCTGCTGTCTTTATAATGGAGTATCAAATATATGAGAAAATGACTTGTAGAGAGTCAGATCATTGACACAAACCTTTTTATTTCTAAACTCCCACCCACGTATATGTCAAATCCTTTGCTATGAGTTAATCAACCCTGTCTCACAGAGACGAGTGATGGATAAAGGATCAGAATTTCCTCACACCATCATGCCATTTACTCTGATGAAACTGATCTCACTATGTTGATGGTGTTGCTATTACCTCTTATTGTATGTTTGTATATATTTGAGTATGATTTTTCTCACTAACGTCCACTTAAATTCTACACAACAGATTTATTAGGTCATATTTTACAGGTGTGTCTATTTTCCATTCCGTTTCAATAAAGTATGTGTGTGTATGTGGCTATAGAAGTGATAGGGCAAATACAGTTTCCTCTCATATCAAACCAGATATTCTTCTCGTGAGGACTGTTTCCACATCTCTGAAAGCTATAGACGTAAACCCCTGCAGGGTCTGAACTTTTCCCAGCTGGCTGTATTTGCTGTAATATGAAATGGAATCAATATGGTCACCATGCAGAAACACATTCACCACTTACTTTAGGTGCATTTCATTCTCCAACCACTTTATTCTTTCTCCCTTTAAGAAGGGATAGATAGTGATGGCATGGTGGGGGATGGGTATATGCTAGTCCTTACTTTACACACACACACACACACACACACACACACACACACACACACACACACACACAATTTAGAAACATGCACACCGTGGCCATTCATCCAGGCATTGAGTTGAGTAATGAGTGGTTTTAGTGAAGAGGACAGCTCACCTTCTTACCAACCCTTCTCAAGGAGACTTCTGATCATTGTTGTCAACTACGGCTAAGCACGTTAAATGGATACTCAACTGTCCGAGGTTGTGTGTATATGTGTGTAATCTAAAATAAAGAGAAATGTGTGCATGTGTGAAATCAGCGGAATGAGGAAACTGAGTGCAAGTTTATGTCTATTTTCATATGTGTGTAAAATAGATTGTGTCCCTGGAATTGTGTTTGTGTATGTCAGAAAGTGCTACTCCCCAGCACCTACATCTGTCTCCCATTACGATTAGGACAGACCCACTGATAGATGTATAATGGACTTTCCTTTCTGTGTGTGTGGGTGTGCACATGTGTGTGAGGGAGCATTTAGCAGCCAATCAATCACATGCTGTCAGATGGGTAAGACTGGGGAAGAGTGTCGGCAAAGGTGACACACACACACACACACACACACACACACACACACACACACACACACAGAGGATCAGAGAGATTATTTAAGCATTCAAGTACAGCATCTATGTTCCCAGAGTCTAAGCACATCACTACTTTATCTTAATATCCGCCACAAAAGTTTTTCACATAAATAAAGCAAAAGTGAACCATGGCTCCTATCAGCAATTTCTGTTTTGAATTCTCTATGAAAAGTTCAGGTAAAAGTTAGGCCACTAAAACAAGTGCAATAAGCTTGTAGTCATGGTTATGAAAGAAATGCTTACAAGATTTAACACACTGAGTGGTTGTGGGTGGCAGGATGCAAACTATTAGAATGTTGTAAATTAGAAGAACGCTAATTTAAGAAGGTAATTATAAACATTGTTTTGTGTGTATGTTGAATGCACAGGATTTTTTTCCCTGTCAACTCCATCTTGGCAATGAAACATTTGCCTCACTTGATACACACGACTGTAATCATACAGATGCACTGATGATACTACAGTTCATTATTTTATTTATTTTTAACTATCCTAACTAAACTGAAAATGCAATTTAGTTATATTAATTTTCACAGGTAAAAATGAATCAAACTACTTGAAAAAATAAAATACACATATTTTCTTTAGAAATTAGCTCCTAATTAAAGCTGCTGTCATGTCAGATTTGGTTTGATATCAACTTTGTACTATTTTATAGTATTTTCACCAGAGCATAAATTTATTATTTTAATACATATTGGCATTTCCTAAATTCTTGTGTAAGTTCTGGCACTTTATCCTGCAGTATTGATGAGATGATATAATTATGCTAAAGCATTTTCTTTTTTGTAGCGACTAAATATTCGGCCATTTAACTTTTTTTTTCTTTTTTCATTTGACCGAGCCATATGATATTATACTTGTCAGTTTCATCTCATTTTTATCTAGGTCACATTGTTGCTGAGGAAACATGCAATCTAGCAAATGTTTAACAAATGTTCATTCTTTTTATCATTATTATGTTTTTAAGTCAGTTGTCCGTGAGCCCTGACTTCCCAGATGTAGTCGATGTTCCCATTTCACATATGTGCACAGCTGTATTCATCCGCTCTACTTTTTACGTCTCTCTCACATATACAGTTAGGAACTAGTTCACTGTGATTCAGGTTAAAAGTAAAAGAGCCTGTGTGTATGCATTCTCAAAGTTTTAAAATCTCACTGCACAGGATTTTAGATAGTAGCCACAACTACATAATATATTGCTATAATTTAACCTACCTAATAATACACACTCTGTCCACATTGAGTGCCCTATGCGCCAGCTGCAGCACTAAGCAACACTGAAACCACTAATTGACTGGTTAGTGGCTCTGTATTAAAAAGACACAAAGTATGTATTTCAAAATGAAACTGTCCTTCTGCAGAAACCAAACCAAACCCATTAGTAATTTGTTGACTGAAAGCAAACACTAACTAAGGGAGTCCCAGGGGTGGGCAACGCCAGGCCTCGAGGGCCGGTGTCCCTGCAGGTTTTAGATGTGTCCTTGAACCAACACAGCTGATTTAAATGGCTAAATTAGCTCCTGCAGTTCTCCAGAGGCCTGGTAACGAACTAATCATGTGATTCAGGTGTGTTGACCCAAGGTGAGATCTAAAACCTGCAGGACACCGGCCCTCGAGGCTACACATATGTAGCTTTGACTAATACAGGGGTGGGCACATGTATTAGTCAAAGCTACATATGTGTGCATGTTGTCTGTCAGTCATTATGTCTGTGCACAATATGTTTGTTATTCTTATTGTGTGCATATCTATGTGTATTTCTTGAGAATGAAGCAATAAAGTAGACAGGACAACAAAGTAAAGTAGCTTAAGGTGAAACATTGTTATTGTTTTGCAGATTTTAGTGATTGTGCTAGTCAGCATCCGTTGTTTCACTTAATGCCTTAAATCTTTATGCTCAAGTAACAGGCTCCGTTTCCTGGCTGCAAAAATTATAACTAGAGGAAAGGTGGCTCTCAAGTGATGCGGTGCCAAAGAACTCTACTTTTGTGTATATTCTTTTGGTTCTATTATTTTTGCCCTCTTTTAATTATTAATGTTTAAAACATTACTCCGGCTTCCTCCCACCGTCCAAAAACATGCAGCTTGTGGGGATAGGTTAATTGGATAATCCAAAATTGCCATTAGGTGTAAATGTGCGAGTGAATGTGAGTGCGAATGGTTGTCTATGTCTATGTGTTCGCCCTGCGACAGACTGGCGACCTGTCCAGGGTGTACCCCGCCTCTCGCCCTATGACAGCTGGGATAGGCTCCAGCGGCCCCGTGACCCTGAAAAGGATAAGCGGAAGCAAATGGATGGATGGATGTTTAAAACATTCTGAAATATTAGAGTTACAAATAATTTAGTAACTAGTAAAAGACCACAAGGGCACCATGACTTTAAATGACTCAGCATAACATTTTACAGTGTTATTAAAAGTTATCACAATTGTGATGGAATTATTGGACCGCATGCACGCGCAACCCCAATAAGATTCAACACTCTTCGCGCTGTGTTGTTGTGGCTGCGGGTCGCTAGGCCAACCGGTCAGATAAACGGGAAGGGGTGACAGCTAATAGTTCTGTTGAGCGGTACAAGGGGCGGCCAGTATATATTGCCACTTACCTTTAATTAAAAGCCGGGCACGCAGTCTCCCTGCGATCGCCGATTGCAAGAGCAGCTAGACAAACCAAAGGTGCAGCGTTGGCGCGCGCTTGGGGGGTCACGTGAACTGCATTATTTTTTTGTTTGCGTTTTTCCATTATTGCGAGACAAAGTAAGTTCCCTAAAAGTGTTCATAAACACATATATGATTATTATGGAAGATATGCTGGAATTAAGAAGAGAAAAGTATTGTTTTGTGAAGAAAATTGCCTTGATGGATACATATTATGCCTAGTGGGAGGGGCAATGGAGTGTACATGGAGGCTATGGCGGCCTGCCTGGGACTCTGTGAGATGGTTACAGCGAAGGTCACATATAGGGCTTTAGAGCGTGATGTCACTGGAGAGGGCATGGCCACGATTTTTGGTCAAGCCGCCATGTTAGTAGTCCAAACAAAGGGCTACAGGAGCGAAAGCACACGGAAACATCAGCTATGGCTCGTACTTGCTGTGTTGTCGGTTGCAATGTTACATCGCACGATCGGGAAGGGAATAAGCTGGAAAATGGGCTCTCTTTTTATCGTTTTCCCTCCTGGTGTGCTTCCGACATTTTCATTCCGGTAAGTTCTAAAGAAATTCATAGTGCTCTTCATAGGCTTTTAGTTTTATTTTCAATGCGCTGAGGTCATAGAAAATTAGAACAAACATCCTAATGTGTGATGCAGCAGAACTATGTTCTGTTTATGGAGTAGCTTTTCGGTGACAACTCCTACAGAGTAGCAAGTGGAATTTGCCTTTTTTGCGGACGGCTCCTTTTGCCTTTCACTGCAGACATGGTGTTTATGTTTTCATCTAGAGCAATTATGTGCATTAGTTATGTGCAACCTCTGGCTGTATCTTGGTCATACGGTCAACATACTCACAATGTGGAGGCTTAAAAATGGCCAAATCTTGTACCCAACCGTTTGTGAATTAGATGTGCGCCTCCAGGGATTTATAATTCTGAAACTGATTTGCCGTGTATGTGCTGACTCCACAGACAAGGTACGAGAAGGTATCAGGGTAGGACAATGGCGGTAGGTCTTCAGGGTTTCTACTTCACTGCCATATTTCATACGGGTCCACATTACCAATGCACACTATTTTTTCCAAGTACCGTCTCTTGGTGTCCGGGCGCAATCGGTCTCGATACAGTCCTTTGACTTTTGAGCTGATTTTAAGCATGGTTCTGGCAGTCGTCCTTCCAACACAGTGTGTTTGTTTTGATTCGTGGGCTTCTAAGATGGTGCCGCGATCCCACAATGCACTGTGGCGCTACGTCAACTCCAAAGCCCTGTAGGCTGGTTCGGCCACTTGAGCTTTGTAAATAGACTATTTTTTTGTTTTTGATTAAGTCACTTGTTTTTCTTTTTGTAAATAGTCCTTTTGTGCACTTTGTAGACCGGCTTAATAAACACTACACACTCAGAACCCTTCCTAACTATGCCTATATTTGTTTGGGAGAAGTTTATGAGAGGACCCCGCGACAACAGTATTAGAAATAAAGTGGATAATAAAAAGCAAAGCCCACATACACACACAGAGCATTTTCAGCATCTCAGATCACACTGAGAGATTTAGAGGTATAATACCATGCTACTGTCAAAAATATTCACCAATTTGTGCAGGAACAAGTAAAAACAAACACACACACACACGAATTGATGAGTATGTCTGGTATTAGTCTAAAGCTGTCAGTGAGGACAGACAAATGTAAACATGAAAGCGCCTCTCAGTGTGAGCTTTGGAGCGTGGATATGCAATGTATTATTTTCTGATGACAGTGCACATGAACGTGTATGTGTGTGTCTATTGTACTCTGTGGAAGCTATCGGAAGCCCTCTGTATAAATATAAACACTTTGACCTGAAGATTTTTTTATGTGCAGAATTGAGAAGATTAAAACTGACACAGCAAACCCAAACTAAATTGAAAAGTCCAGATTAAAAAGCTGCAATTCAAAAACACAGAAATACTTTTGCATTACAAAACAGTAACAACAAAACACACACACTTACACACAGACTAATGATCCCTTGTACCAAGAAGAATGTGTGTACTGTATGAGCAAAGCTGTACAAACAAACAAGAGGAAACAATAGTGCAGAATAGCAAAAAACATAAAATAATATCATGTAGCTCTATAACTATAACTTACTAATTATGACCTAATACAATGAGGACAAGAATTATTTTCAATAGAGGGATAAGGATTGTCAATTCTTTTTTTATAGCTCCAAATCGCAGCCCATTGTGGGGTTTTTTTCTTTTTTTTTAAATGAATGAAATGAAAACATCCACAAATAACATATCAACTGGTGAATCTTTACCCATAAGAAGTGCTATTTGGACTACAAACAACTGCATCTTTAAATCAAGTCAAATGCAGTTCCACAGACAAATTAATTGGTACACACACACACACACACACACACACACACACACACACACACACACACACACACACACAAACATGAAATCCCAGTACAACATAAACAGTGGTACTGATGAGCTACTGTCAAATATGAGCAAAACAATCCATAGACAAATATTTGTTGTGACAGGGGACACAAACCAAATGCTAATATGCAGACACCACTGAGGAATAAATATGTTAACAACGGAAAGATTGACTGGAAGAGAATGCATTGAGGGGAAAAAAGTACTGTAAAACTATTCAACAAAGCAAACAAATGACAACAAAGCATGTAAAGCAAGCAACTGAAAACAAATAACAAGTGCAAGCACAGGAAGACATTTTCTAAACTTAGCAAGGAATGTGTGAGGTGAGGTCTGGGTGAAGAGTCATCTAGAAGTTTTTGTATGAAGACGGCAGTGCAGTTTGATTTCCAACACAGATATCTGTGAGCATACTACAATCAATTCCTGTCCCTTAATCCCAGAATGAATCTTCAAATAACCTGTAAAAAGTACTGGCTCTGTATTTAATAAAATATAAAGTAGTGTGCATCGATAAATATGCACATTTTTTGATGGTTTCTCTGCTGCAGTGCATCATAAATGTATTTTATCAACACCCATCTAATTTAGGGGACAAGGCTAATACCAACATCACTGATTGATGGAATTTTTCAGTACAATGTGCTCAGAGTTGCACATGCATATATTTGTTAGTGTCTACTTTGCAAGAACACTAAGGAGTCCACACTTTTGAATACGGAAAGGCGCATGGTGTAATCCATTTCAACCTCCAATTTTGGAGGTTGGAAGTCAGACTTCCAACTCAAATAGATGGAGCAGCCTCACCAACCCCAGCTTAAGAGTCCGCTAAGGTAGCACTGCATCTCAACCATGGGAAAGCAATCCGTACTACAACTGTTGAGCATTTTAGACTTGCTAAATGATCCATGCACAGAACATTGGCCACGTTCTCTCAGTAAATGTTCTATCTATTACATCGGTCATTGTAAGTGCCGTTTATATTCCACCACAAGCGGACACGGTCACTTGCTAAATGATCCATGCACAGAACATTGGCCACGTTCTCTCAGTAAATGTTCTATCTATTACATCGGTCATTGTAAGTGCCGTTTATATTCCACCACAAGCGGACACGGTCACCGCCTTGCGAGCTGCATGAGGCACTCACACAGCACCAGACACAACACCGGGACGCTGCGCTTATTGTGACGGGGGACTTTAATAGCGCCAACCTCAAACGCGCAGCGCCGAACTTTTATCAACACATCACCTGCCCCACCAGAGGTGAAAGGACACTGGACCACTGCTACACTACGGTCAAGGACGGCTACAAGGCACAATCTTGCCCTCCGTTTGGCAAATCTGATCACGCCGCCATCTTCCTCATCCCAAAATACAAACAAAGGCTGAAACAGGAAGTTCTGGTTCAGAGGAAGGTCGCGTGCTGGACGGATCAATCGGTGGCCGCGTTACAGGACGCACTCGATGACGCAGACTGGGGCATGTTCAGAAACAGCTCCGATGATGATGTCAACGTGTTTACGGAAGCGGTTGTGGGATTCATCGGGAAACTAGCGGATGATACCGTGGAGACAAAGACTATCACAACGTTTCCCAACCAGAAGCCGTGGGTGGATAAAACCATCCGCGACGCTCTGAGATCCCGCACCGCTGCCTACAACACGGGACTCACGACGGGGGACATGGACCCCTACAAAGCCGCGTCATATAACGTGCGGAGGGCGGTGAAAGAGGCGAAGCAGCGCTATGGGAGGAAACTAGAGTCACAACTCCAACAGAGTGACTCTAGGAGCCTGTGGCGGGGACTAAGGACAATAACGGACTATAAAGCACCAACAACCGGTATGACGAACGCGGCCGTGACTCTGGCAGACGAGCTGAACACTTTCTATGCTCGCTTCGAGGCTGCAGCTAAGGACTCCAACGATGCTAGTGTTAGCGGCGCTAACGGCTGCAGACAAGAAGATACTGCCAGCACCGGAAACGTGCTCGTCATCTCCGAGCATGAAGTAAGGAGAGCCTTCAAGAGAGTGAACACCAGGAAAGCAGCAGGACCAGACGGCATCCCAGGTCGTATCCTAAGAGACTGCGCATACCAGCTAGCTCCTGTGTTCACTGAGATATTCAACATCTCTTTATCTCAGTCGGTGATCCCCACATGCTTCAAAGAGTCCATCATTGTTCCTGTCCCGAAGAAACCCCACCCTGCTTCTCTCAATGACTATCGCCCTGTAGCCCTCACCTCAGTAGTGATGAAGTGCTTTGAACGCCTGGTCAGAGACTTCATCATTTCTTCACTACCAGACACACTGGACCCACTACAGTTCGCTTACCGTCCAAATCGTTCCACAGACGATGCCATCTCTCATCTCCTCCACACATCACTCACTCACTTGGACACTAGAAGGGGGAATTATGTTAAAATGCTCTTCATAGACTACAGCTCTGCATTTAACACCATAATTCCCTCCACACTCACCACCAAGCTGGAGCATCTGGGACTCAGCTCATCTATGTGTCAGTGGATCTCCAACTTCCTAACTGGCAGACCACAGGCAGTAAGGATGGGCGGACATGTCTCAGCCTCCACCACTCTCAGCACTGGAGCCCCCCAGGGGTGTGTCCTGAGCCCCCTGCTGTACTCTTTGTACACATATGACTGTGTGGCCACTACCAGCTCCACCACCATCATCAAGTTTGCTGACGACACCGTCGTGGTGGGCCTGATCTCTGATAACAACGAGACGGCCTACCTGAAGGAGATTAGGAATCTGGAGAACTGGTGCCAGAGGAACAACCTCCTTCTAAACGTCAGTAAGACAAAGGAGCTGATAGTGGACTTCAGCACTAAGCAGGAGAGGAACTACCAGACCCCCGTCATCAACGAGTGCCCAGTGGAGAGAGTGGACAGCTTCAAATACCTCGGAGTTCACATCACGCAGGACCTGTCATGGTCCTGTCACATCAACACCGTGGTGAAAAAGGCCCGTCAGCGTCTCTACCACCTCAGACGCTTGAGAGACTTCCAACTGCCCTCCAAGGTGCTCAGGAACTTTTACTCGTGCACCATAGAGAGCATCCTGACGGGAAACATCTTAACCTGGTTCGGGAACAGCACCATGCAGGACAGACGAGCTCTACAGAGGGTTGTGCGGTCAACTGAGCGCACCATCCGCTCCGAGCTCCCTGACCTGCACTCAATCTACAGCAGGCGGTGCTGGACCAAGGCCAGGAAGATCGTGAAGGACCTCAGCCATCCCAACAACAGACTGTTCTCTCTGTTGAGGTCAGGAAAGCGATTCCGCTCCCTGAAGACCAACACAGAGAGACTGAGGAGGAGCTTCTTCCCGCAGGCGATACGGTCTCTCAATCACACCACCACACAGTCCTGACCCACACATACAGTTCTTACACACACACTGGACTTTCTGGACATTGTTTTCACTTCATTACTTAAATCACGCTGCTGTTATTGTGTATATGCTGCTGTTATTGTGTATATATTTATTTATATTTCTTCATACATTCTTATATAGTTCTATATTGTGTATTTTGTTGTACAGTTATTTTATTTTCAACTTTAATTTATATATTTTATCTTATTCTCCTAGTTAAATTTACCCTTCATTCTAATTTGTGTTGTACAGTTATTTCATTTTTACCCTTAATTTATATTTTATTCCTTCCTAGTTAAATTTACCCTTTTTAATTTTTCATATTTATTTCCTATCTTATTCATAGCCTTTTCCTTTTTTGTTTTCTTTAGGTCACGAGCAGTTGTCCAAGCATTTCACTACATATCGTACTGTGTATGACTGTGTACGTGACAAATAAAATTTGAATTTGAATTTGAATTTGAATCAGTGGTGTTTTTAATCACAAAAATATCCATTTTAATGCATTGTTGAAACGACTGTCTCTACCTTACTCAACTTGGGAGTAATGAAAGGCATCCATAGTTTGCAGTGAGATAGCAGCATACTCGATGACATTAGCTCTTAGTATTTTACTGACTGTTACCCTTATGATTGATACGTACTATGAAAGTGGCACATAATAGACTCGATTGCCTGTGTTTTTTTTAAAGCATAAATACAATTATACAAGCTGTAAAACTCTAATTAGTGTGAAATTGTTTTGAAAAAACTCATTGGCTCCTGTTCAGGCACATATGGCAAACTTGTTGTTTTAATGGCACCTGATATCCCCCCCCCCCAAAAAAAAAATAAAATTAAAAAATTAAAAATTAACGAAATATTTGAAGATTATGCTAATACATTCTTGCCTGAAAAAATCTTGCAAGTGTATTTTGTGACAAAGAAGAAGTAGTAGTGCAGTTAAAAAGTTCATCTGCCATTACAGCTTATTATTTTGTTCAGAACACATTCTGGCATACCTGGCCATAACCCAACACTACCAGATGACTGTCATACTATATTAGTCCATTATATGGAATCAAGCTGTCTTGACTTGTTGTGCAGGTTAACCAGTCAGATGTTAACGAGCCACACCGTCACACTGATTAAATTATTCCATGTTGCTCTGCAGCACCGGAACTATGAAGCAATTAATTTTATAGTGATAGAATAGATTTTTATAATACAATGAATTGATATTTTAATTAATTAACCCTCCTGCCATCCTTTAAAAAACTCACACCCATCACCCTAGGGACCATTCTCAGCCACGCCATAAAAAGACCATATATCCATATTTTATTCCACTTTAAATTAGCCAACCTTGTAAAACTACTTCTCCCTGAAATATTCATGTAAAGTTTTAATTATATTTTCGTTGTTTTAACCCTTCAAATCCCAGTGTTATTACATGAGCGCCCAAAAACCAAAAAACGAAACTAAATATTTCCACAAAAAACCAGTTGAAGTAATATGTGATTGTCATTATAAGTAGGCCTTTAGATGGACCAAAGATTGGCACCAACATACATTTTGACCTGCCATTATTTTTTTTGCATTTTTTTTGCAATTTAAAAATTAAAACTTCAAGGCCCTGAGTCTTCATTGACATCCAAGAAAAGAAGAAAAAATAAAATCATATGATGATAATTTGGGGTTGAAAAATAGCGTTTATAATGGAAGTCAATGGGCAGAAAATGGTCCCCAGGGTGATGGGTGTGGGGATTTCTGCTGCTCAGCCATTTTAGGCTGATTTAAGGAATTCACACTGGAATATTAACATTGACAGGTAAAAACTATCCTGTGGCAAGTTTGGTTATATTCCACTGAACACAGTGGAAATGGCAGCCATTTAACACATAGCAGTGGCACAAAAAGGTCCCAAGAAGGCAGGAAGGTTAATCATACATTTACACAATTATTATTGATATATGTCATTAATTTTTATTCCCAAATTTAATTAATTCATAACACATTTAATTATTTAATGATGTATTTATTTATTAATTAAGCCACTTTTAACCTTCTATACATATCTAATAAAAAGGCCTTCAGTAAATCCACTGCAGATTTTTATTTTAACACATACAGCAGGAGAACTCTGTAACTATGAACAAATAAGACTAACACAGTCAGTGCAAACTGTTGAGGTTTTATCAAATGGTGTTCAAATGTGCATTCAAAACACACAAGCTGGTACAATTTAATTTGCAATGGAGAGGTGTCTGATAGCAAGTATTCAAAACATTTTCCGGACTTTTCTTAATCGTGCTTGATAAATGAGCTACGCTGTGGGGAAAGAGCACTTTCTGAGCACCCATAAGCCCTCTAAACAGATTACAAAGACTTATGAGTAAATAGCGGCAGTGAGGGTGAAAAAAAAGTGAACACCCTTTTTAATAGAGCTTCCTGGAAGCTGAGTGCAGTAATGTGACGCAACAGTTTCTCTTCCCGTCACTTGCTGATGAGAAATAAATGAATAAGATTAAGGTTTTGCGCGACTATATAAGTAGGTGTGTATATGTATGTGTGTGTATGTAATATTATGATACTGCTGCAAGTGGTTCAATTTGGCCTCTTTTAAAGTGGTTGGTTGCTGGTTGGTGTGGGTTACATTGTGTGTGGATTTGTCAAGATCTTAGAATCGGTCAGGGTCATCTCAGTTTCATCTGGAGATGTTGTTTGTGAACATTCATATCTGTGCGTAGAATACATGCTTAGGGCTAATAAACCTTGTTTTTGATGCATTTTTACAATGCAGTAAATAGATCTCATTGCCAGGGTTCTAAAACTCCCATTTTATCAAACTTGTGGCATCTGACCAATATGCATATGGTATCAGCACCTTGACACATTGGGTTATGGCAACTGTAAGACAGGCCTGAACATTTCATCACATATGAACACTTGTAATGGACTGCTGGTTCCACGTCAAAACCTATTAGTTCAGTGAAATAAGATATTTGAGCAGGCATACTTTTTTTTTTTGCCCTGACAAAGTGATTTCCAAAGAACTATTAGCCAAAATCCTACTTCAGCATGGTGTGCACTGTCCTTGATTTGGTGTACAGTCAGGAAATTGGACAAATGGAGGACAAAAAACATGGTAAGCTTAAAAAAACAAGCCATCTACAGCAGATGAACAGTAAATGAAAGTCATGTCCTTTAGAAAAAAGTGGGAGAAAATCCAACAAAGTCCTGACACAAGACCTGAGAGATGCATTTGTCCCCTCAGTTAATCCATCTTCCCGTTAACTGAAGCCTCATCAGAAATGGTCTCAATAGAAGGATGGCTGTTAAGTCATTCTTAGCGAAGGAGAGAGAAACGGGGAGAACAGAATGACATAGGCCAACTTACACAAAAACTGAACTGAAAATAATTTGTAACAGGTGTTAATGGAGTGTTGAATTCAAAGTATTGAAAGTTTTTGGTTTAGATGGTCATCTAAGTCACGTCTAAGGCATCATCTAAGTTAGAAGAAATATACATGTACAACAGTGAGTATCTATAGCTATCTCTAAAACACAGTGAAGGCTTTGTCATGGTTTGACGCTGCATTTAAGCCAGTGGTGTTGGGGAGTTTGTCAAAATTGATGGAACTGTAAACACAAAAAAGCATCATTGGATTTTCCTCGAAAGTTGATTTCTTTCATCTGGATGTAGCATTTTCAGTACAAGAAACATTTCATCACTCATCCAAGTGACTTAGTGCAAGTTTTCCCATCTTATAAACAGGACATTTGCATAATGACCACAACTAGCACCACTGAATAACAGTCATAATCATTATGCAAACTGACACAACCATTAATCGATAGTCATGAGTACTATTAACAAAGACTAGGAGAATGGCTGCAATTAGGTTATTGGAAGATGGTGAAAGCCACCCTTAATCCCTCTACTTGGTTCAATTCCGTTCTATTCCATTATCACGTAATTGGCCTCCTTGACTCCCCACTCAAACCAGCCTTCATCCCTATCCAGGATGTGCACATCTTCATCATTAAAAGAGTGGCCACTGGACTATAGGTGTAAATAAACTGCAGAGTCCTGGCCCGATGAGGCAGTTCTTACTCTATGTGTTGTGTCATTCACTTAGCGAGAGGTTGTTTGGCTGCCTGATGTATAATTCACAGCAATTCTCTTTGCACTCAATTGCATACGCTATATTACTCCGTTTATGTTATGAGACCCAATACATGCGGCGGTGGACCATTTTCTGATGTAGAATGTTTGGGGATTTGAAAGACATAGAGACCCAGTGTTCTAAGAAAATGCATGTCAGGTGGTCTGCCACTCCTAACACATAAGGGATCACTAAAGGTTTTTGCTTAGGCAGCGGTTGTCCTTCTGTCAAGGGACCAGTAGGTAGGCAGGACTCAAATACAGGACTCGCTCTAAGGGTTCAGTGCATTTATGTAGCGAAGTCCTCGATTCCACAGGGGACTCCAAGGGGTCTGGTCTCTCTACAGAAACTCTCTCACAAAGACACAGATCTGCTCACAGCTTTCACAAACAGATCTCTCCACAGGAACGTAAAAGGTAAGTTTTCTCAAAGATACAGGCAGAGCAATCATAAGCAAGGGAGCCAGAGCTTCAGTAACTGTTAGTTGTTCAACAACCCAGTAAAGACTGAATAGCAGCCATTCACTTAAGTAGTGGCAGCCAAACATGATATCGGGTGTGAAATCAAAGGTGTATGTGGAGATTGAGGGTATGAACTTAGGATGAGTCCTGCCCTTGCACAAAACCAGCCCAAATGCACACACAGACAGAAAAAAGGAGAGAGAACACCTACAAATGAGAGAGAGAGAGCGAGAGAGAGGATGGTGGGCCATGACACCTTATCTTCTGGGTTGCCTGGAGCATTGTTTAAATCTCTTCCTAGCTTTGACAAATGTTTAGCTGGGATAACCACATTTAATAAGAGCATTTTTGATATGATGTTCTTCTGCTTCCATGGCCTCCATGTCTGTAGAATGGTGCTGTCATACTGTAACGGGGAACCTTCAGTCACCTGAGATGGAGCAGGTCATTCAGATAGGTGACAAAATGTTTCTCCCACTGAAAATGCTATGTTCAGATGAACAGAATCAACTTTCTCTGATCCTTTTACCCAGATGATTGAGAATGCATGGAAACGTATCAGATTTTGATACACAACACAATACTAAAAACAAAAACAAATAAACAAAAAACATAGAAAACACTAAAGCTCTTAAAATGGACATAAACCTGACTTACTCCTATGTAGCTTTAATAAAACTGTAATCTCTTGGCGTCCAAGGCTGGTGCTTCAAGTCAGCAATGACAAATAGCATCTTCTGCTTTTCTCTGTGATGCCAGAGGCATCGAGATAACTGTAGTAACTGGTACCTTGAAATAAGAATGCAAAATTGTAACAGAGCTGTAAACCCAACACTGAGAAATTAAACAAGATAAATAATACTGGGGAATAAAAAAGAGAAACAACTTGGACTTCAGAAGAAACCTGAAGGCTAAAATACTATGTCAGATATGTAATTATTGCACATTACTGTACATCTATGCTGTGAAGAATTTGATCGGAGTTATATAAAACGCTAATAACAGCTTTAAACAAAACATAGTTGGACTTTCATGGCTACTACATCTTCTAAAGGGGGTGATGCTGAACTTGACTTCTATTCAGTAAACAAATGGATACACAAATTGAAACATGACATGTTTTATATTCATTCATTATTTTCTGTTGTGTACCTGAGAGAGACAGTTTTTGTTTTGTGTAGCTAAATCACTTGATACATCCGACACCTGCGTCACTGAATGAAGAAAAGATTAATCTGATTGGAAGAATTGAGATGCCTTTCTTTGCAAGCCTGTCAAAGTCATGGCTTTATGCACAGAGGATGTTTAACCAACATCCTGATCTGTGAGGTGTCAGATTTCATCATGGAAAACATTTATTCACCCAAATAAGAGGAGACTTTTCTTATGCAATCAAAGCAACAATGGGTTAAACTGGATTTGGACTGATTGGCTATAAATGTTTCTTTTATTATGATGCAAGCCTGCCACCATGCAGGAAATGTCCTGAGGTAAATTGGATTTGATTTACAGCAAAGAGGAAGTATGTCAGTACAAAGACCTGGACGTGGATAGTGTTAGTGTTTTATCTTCATATATACTAGTGAACATACATAATTAGCTAGCATGATATGATATAATATTATATGATATGATATTATAATGCAATAATTTAGCATGCCCTTTCCTCATGTTTGCTGATATGCGTACAGTCAAAAAAAACAATGCTGCCTGCACCACCTTGATTTTTTTATGTGTGTGTTTGTGTGTAATTTTATCCTTTTTTTATTTTCTGTGAACACTTTATTTGTCGTGTGATTGCTTAGTGTGTTGTGTTGGCGTAAGTCATGTGCCACAAAGACAGCATTGTGATGTTCCTCTGGACTAGAGTAACAAAGGTGTCCCTGAAGAAACAACCAACAAACATCAGACGCAAACCTCTAAACTGCATTAGAATCAAAGTTTACGAATAATGTGTCACTAAACAATAGCAATGTTTTTGTGGGGATTTTTCCATTTTTATGTGCAAATAACAATTTTTGGTAAAGGTTAAAGTAGCACTGTGTGTCATGGTTGACAGGGGGAAAAATTTAATCCAGTTAAATAAATTCATTTAGTCAACAGCATGAATGGGAATACTAACATGTCAATTCACATTTATATACTGCGCAACAATGCTGACAGATGTCTCTTTTTTAACTGTAGGTAAAGAGGACACCTTTATATTTTATCAAGAAATGAGCAAAAGTCACCCTGTGTCTTATACTTGAATGTTTCTCATAAAGTATTTATCGCTTGTCTTATTTTATTTACAGTGTAATATAGACACAGTAAGCACTGTATTGCCTTGGGGATGCACTGCTATTTCAGATAAAGCTCAGTTTTAGACTAACACAGTTATAGTGATATAGTGACTGTTTCTAAATGGATGTTGGTAACTTGAAAGAATGCTAATGACTTAGGGCTCAGAAGGCTAAAGAGATCAGTTCCCATGTAGAAAACTTGAAATTAATTAGTGTCTCTTTATTTTTGGGTTGTGTACATCAAAGCAAATTTATTTATATTTAAGTATCCTTGCTTCCTTTGTTTATTGAGGTAATGTGAAGAAAGTGACATTTTGGCTTGCAGGAGCCTGAAGCATCAAAGACTGCTTTGAATGTAAGGCAGCTTCAACTGACGATAAAATATAAAAATGAAGATGACTATCCCAAGCCTGAGTCTGAATAAATTCAGAAGCGTATGGAAGTGGTTTCTATCACCAATAACATCACAATGAGGGCCAACGTGAAACCATCAATGTCCACAAATGTAGATATAATGTTGAAAGCACAAAATGATACTTTTAAATCCGGTGACATGGTGAACAGAAATTCAAGAATGTACTAAGACATCTGAAATGGGATCTCAAACCATCTTGTTTCAACACTACTGCCATCATCCCAGTGCCGAAAAAACTCACTGGTCTTAATGATTACCACCCTGCAGCACTCACCCCCATTATGATGAAGTGCTTCAAGAGGCTGGTAAAGGACCATGTTGTTTCCAGACCCCCTTCTTCAATTTGCTTACCACCCAAATGATTCCACAGAAGGTGCCATCTCCTCTGTACTACATCTAAGCCTGACACATGTGAGAGAAGAGAAGAACACACACGTGTGCAAATGCTGTTTGTGGATTTCAGTTCCGTAACTAACACATTCATTCCACAGAACACTTGGCAGATAAACTGGTTCCCCTGGGCCTCACCAACCCCGTCTGTAACTGGCTGCTAGATTTCCACACCAAAAGACCCAATTTTGTTTAAGTGAATAACAATCTGTCTAACGTCATCTCCCTGAGCACCAGCTCCCCTCAGGGCTGCATCCTGAACTTGATGCTATTTACTCTGATGACCAAGACTGCAGTACCAGGTTCACTACTAATTGCATCGAAGTATACTGACAACACAGCCGTGGTAGGCCTCGACTGAGGTGACAATGACTGGGGCTACTGAGAGACTGGTGGATATCCTATACCACTCCTCATCAATAATACCAGAAGTGGTAAGTAGCACATTGAGGTACAGATAATGGACACTTTGTCCTGGTCAGTTCATACCAGAGCTCTTGTACAGAGAGCTCAGCATTACCTGCACTTTTTGCACTGGTTGAGGAGAGCCGAACCGGAGCAAACAAAATTATATGGGATCTATCGCACAATGCACTGTTCTTCCTGCTCCTCTCACCACTGACACACATACACACATTCAATTTGGTTAACCAAAAAATACAAATACTGTTTTGGTCCATAGTTTGAATGACAAATAATGTCTATCTACCAACCTACAAATCCGTTTTTGATGCATGGCACAATAGGCTTAAGTTTGTGCATTTGGCAATTAAAAATAAAATAAAATTAATAAATGCACACAAACAAAGACTGAGATAGGGAAATAAAGAGTTAGAGAAAACAGTTGAAGTTGACCACATGCACCATATATACACATGCACGCACCTACACACACACACACACACACACACACACACACACACACACACACACACACACACACACACACCTCTTAATTGAAATTCTGTAATTTGTTCAGAAAACAGTGCAGTGTTTTGTCACATAGGAAGAAACGCAATCATTCTTGAAGAATATCCACACGTGGAAATTCAAACTCTCAGACTCTGCTCTTCTCCTCAGGAGGGAAGCTGATACAAACATAAAAGCAGAGGAATTCATATTGGCTTCTCAAAGTGTCTCTGTTCTCCCCTGGGTGAGTAAACATTAGCATTCCAGTGATTCTCTGTAATGTCCTAATCTGCTGTGTGTCAGTCTGCAGTTTTCTTCTGTTAACTTGGGCTCATGTTTGCTGTTGTGGACACAAACTCTAATTTCACATCTGGTTTGGAATAATTTGCACCTGATATTTATGCATAAAAGGTGGATTATAATTTTATAAGAATTATTTAAAAAGTTCAACCATTTCCTCTTTGCATAGTGTAGAAGGTTAATGGTACAGGGAAAAATTGTTTTGCCTAATATTAACAAATGACAATGTGAGAAAAAATAATTTCAAATAAAAAAGAATAATCTTGACAACTTTTAAGAGATCTCATAACCAAACAAACAGGACTGAAAGTATAATCTCCTTCACTGAGATACTATCTGATAAAGTCACAAACAGGATATTAATGTATGATATGTGCTATGATTATATAAAAAAGGCAATTGTTTGAACAGCACAGAGGAATAAACACATCTGCTGATGCAATTTTTAACGACCAGCTGTGCGAGGACATTTCATTATCATCTATTTATCCAGGTAAAAAGTCTCTTTGAGATCGAAATCTATTTTCTAGGGTCCAACCCATGGGTTAGACCATATGCATCTTTAACATCCAACTTGACTGACATTTTATTTTCAGTTACAGACCTTGGTCTTGCATGATCAGTATGCAAGTTTCAAATCAGTAAGGCAAAAGTTTTATTGTAAAACAGGAATAAAATTCCTGACCACTGTCCAAAAACAGGCAAGTGTCACAGGCAGGAGATTTCTCTGTTTCTGCCCGAGAGAAGAGAGGAGAAGTTAGAAACAGCCAACATGGGTTTGTGAAGAACTTGTGGTATTTGTTATTTAACTCTGAAACCTTCAGAGAGGAAGCTGGCAAGCAGATGGGTTTCCAGATAGGCATACAAGAATTTGTTGGAGAGTAGGCAAGTTAGATGAATAACATGTATTTCCCCTTTAAAGGGGTAGCAACCAGCTAGAATGCTCAAGTACTGGTAACCGAGAGTTTTTATTAAACTCTTCAATGCAACAGGAATCCAAGGAAATGCAATCATCACTCTGGCTTTGGGCAGGTAACTGGACAACAGAGAAGAAAACAGGGTCACAGAGTGAAGAAACCACAAGAACTAGTTAGAGACGAGGGAGGCCTAATTATCACCATAACAGCAATGATGATCTGGAAGAGAAAAGCAGCACATGCCGGTCTATAAAAACCATGAGTCAATGTATAACATGTGTGGAGAAAGAAGAAGGAGAAAGTCCACCAACCCCATGTGGGCCAGCAAGGAAATCCTAACCCAAACTCCACTTGAGTTGGGGTTAGCTACTGAGAGAAGAGACAGGGAAAGAAAAAAGAGAGGAAAGTCCCAAGGCCTGCCATATAGCCATGCCCTATAAAATATTCTTAATATTATAATATCCAATAAAATTAAAAATACTAATTTGTTCTCACATTTTTACCCATCTATATCAAACTTGTCTGAATCTGTTTCATTGCATGCTGCCTTTCTGTAATATAAAGCCAGACTTCTTTGAGAGGTTTTCAGTAGTTGATACATCCTACCCAACATGCCACGTGTAGCTGTACAAGGCAAAATGTGTTGCTTTTGTTTTAAAAAGGACCTGTTCTGTTTTTTTCCCCCTATTGCTATTCTGAGATTCTACTAGAGTAGCTCTGTATGATTCACAACTCAAAATAAGCCCATTATTTCATCCTCTGTCTGAAACAATTCATTTCAGCTCCTCTTTCTTTAAGGCTGCTATCCCTTTAAGCCAGTTTTCTTCTGATTGATTGCCCATCTCAGAGTGCTCTTAACACTAGGATGGTGGCTTGAAATCACCATATTAAGTTTATTTCCTCTCTTTGGCATCATAAAGATCCAAGAGTAGAGTGGAATAGTAGTAAATGTGAGGAAACTGGAGATTTAGAGCAGTCTGAACTTTAGCTTCTGGTTCATGGAGATTTCTTTTGCAATGATCTCATTATTTATGTGAAAACCTCTGTGTCAGAAAATAAGGAATAGCATCATCTTAAAAGTATCCAATTTAACATCACATAGAAAGTTAGATAAAATCACACAAATAGCTCTTCAGTTCATTTGCATTAGAATAATATGGCAATGGCATATATATGTTTATTGGGTCAGCCAAAAAACAAAAATCTATTAAAGATTAATGAAAAGTGCTATAGATAATTTTCAAACTTGTTATTACAACACAGATGCAAACCATTAACACACAGTCCAATGCCGACTGTGTTCCTTTCAGCTGGATATTGAAGACATTCAGCTTCTATGCTCAGTGTCCTCAGTGTCAACCTCCTAATATGATCACCTATGTCAACTGAGAGCTATTAAAAATGCATGTGAAGGTCAAAGAGACCTAGTGGGCTCAGGTACAGACCAAGTAGCCACAACACCTCTGGCTTGAATTTGGCCTGCGGCTTGTGATGCATGACCTGTCTACCCAACTCTCTTGTCCTATGTTTCCTGTCATTCACAGCTGTCAAACTGTTCAGTAAAGGCAAAACATGCCAAAATATTTCTACACCTGCACCGCTCAGAACTACCTTGGGACAAACAAGCATCTCTGTTTTTTTATGTAAGTCTCTACCATGCTCTGATGAAGGTTTGAATATATCCATTCTCATGCTCATCAACTTATATAGCAAATAATAACATTTATAATAAGAAAACACTAAGGGAGATTAGTCAGATAGATTTTGTAGTTGATATATGCAACCAATTAACAGTTCTAGAGCTCCATCATTAGACAATGGGAACATATTTATGCATTGCCATTGCATAATTTGTGAACCAAATAACATTTGCATGAACAAAATCATAACATTCTGTCCAATATTCATAATAAGGCATTGCTCTGATTAAGATTTTAATGAGTTGCTTCAGACTACTCCATTAATTTATCTGGTTCCACGGAATAATGGTTAAAGACACCTCGTTTATATGCCACACATCACAATTTCCCTCCAGGATTCAATCCTATCTTTTTGTCCTCACAATACCATTGTGTACCCTTGTGTAGATATTTGTATAAGCTTTAATTTAAGCACATCTCTTGTTTCATTTTCAATCAAAGAAAGATTTTTGTAGCCTATAAGCATGACAAAATAATGAAATAAAAAGAGATATATAATGTGATTTAGCAGCTGAACGTCTTCAGCATGCATCATCAGAAGGATGTAGTTGGATTTGGGTTTCTACAGAGTATTTCTTTCTAAAAATAATAAAATGGTAATAGACTGTCTTTACATATCACATAACTTTATTTTGGTCATTTTAGTGAACAGCAGTTTGAGTTTTTGTTTATTTCAGTGCCTATATATTCTGTATTTTCTATGTTGGGCCAAATATCCAATTCTTGCACTCACTGCAGTTTAAATTTTTTCTCCCTGTTCTTCCTGATTCTGCAGCTGAAATAATTTTACCAGGTCAAGGGAACGAAAGGTGAGGCTTAACTACTACTGTGTCACAGCAATCAGCAGCTGAAGATAGCAAGGTAGCAAAATGATATATATTTACATGAAAGTGCCACCGATTTATTCAGTGCAGACAATGGAATTGATAGCCCATACACTAAACAACTCTGTCCTTACAAACACCCTCTTGCATGAGCTTCATCTCTATTTCGCTTGCATCCAGAGTATAAACAACTGAGCCCTGCATATCAGGTGGGTGATGCAATAACTACAGTGATGTGACCCACTTTGTTTCTGTAGGTAACTCACTTAGAAACACATTACGCTGGATGAATGGTTGGATGGAAGGATGAATGAGCTGAATAAAAGAGGCAGGGAAATAGATGGATAGCTTTGGGAAAGGGAGGGGGGGGGGCAAAATGAGGCAAACAGGGAAAAAAGGGTGAAGCGACAGAGGATCAGATGGAAGAGAAGAGGAAAGGGACAAAGGGGAAGATGTCGCGACTGGGAAGGTGAATTGAGGTAAAGGATGCAAAGAGAACATTTGTAAAGCACTGAAAATGACTGAAGAAGAGATGTGTTTTTAAAAGAAGAGTGAACAAGAAAGGCCAAGTGGGGTGAGGGAAAACCAGTCAAAGAGAAGAAGGGAGGAGTGACTTAGAGAGAACATGACAGAGATAGAAGCAGATTGATATTAGATAAACTAATTACAACAGCCCATTCTTCCTGCACTCTCACCGCCTCCGTCTATATCCATCCATCTCTTCTGCCGGTCATCGCCTTATTCGCTCCGACTTTCCCGGAATAAAAGCGTGATGTTTTCCCGCCGATGGCAAGCGGCTTTGCTTCCCGCAGGCTCTTTAAAGTGAAATTGGATACATGTACATCTAATCGGAAAGCTTTTAACTAGCAGAGCCATGGGTTGCCAGGTGGGTAAAGTATTTAGCAGTCGGGACACTAAGAGTGTGTGTGTGGAATGTGTGAATGTGTGCATATGTCAGTGAGTGGGAAGTAAAGCATTTAGTGGTCAGTGCACTCACTGGAACTCTTGAGTTTCTGTGTATGTGCCTCTTTCTCTCTGCTGGTGTGTTCTGCCAGAGTCAATCCAAGTGTTTATGTGCGTGTCTTTACAAAGCCTCTCACCACTAGACCATCTATAGATGATGTATTCTATGATAACTAATCATAATACTCTACTTTCATTTGTACATTTCTATCTTCAGATTTTTTTTCATGTAAAATGCAAATTAATTTCTTTGCATACCATTTTCTACTTTCATTTCGAAAAAGATTCTGAAACTGGACTTAAATGAGCAATTTTCCAGTTAACAACCCCAGTGAATCACTGTGCAGGAAAATGAAACAGAGTGTAGGTCTTTGTAGAAGAGTCGCAAACCTAGTTGTGACATCAAAAAAGGAAGAGCAATTGAACTAGAGAAGATTTAACATCAGAAAAAATTTATTCTAACATAGTTTTGACTCTAATCAGGCAAAAATCTGTATTCATATGCATGTGAATTATATCTATGAGATGAAAAGATTTTGAAGTTCCAAAAATAACAATTTTTATACAAAAATCTGCATCACATGTTTTGTCACATTTGTAAAACTTAATTTTTTCAGACTTAATGAAGCTGTTCATAAACTTGATATCTTTTTCCACATATTGATAGTTAAGACAAACAGTCTGAAATTGTGGTTGTTTGTCATGTTTGTAAGAGGGCTTTTCAGATTTAGGAACATGAGGACATGCAAATCTGCAAAAGATTGATTCACAGGGTTTGGAAGTTGAGCGAAACCAAACCTGATATATTTTAAGTAATTTAAATAAAAATAACTAAAAGAAAATACCACACTGCTCTGAAGAGGCAAGCACCTTCTTACCTTAAGGAAGTATTGATGAGGAAAAATGTTTGATAAATGTACCAGTTATGCAGCATTTTTTTTTTTGCACTTCAGTCTTTACATACACTCACCAGCCACTTTATTAGGTATACCTGTTCAACTGCTCGGGCAAAAAGTGCAAAGTAGAACAGAATATCTGCTTTATTGTGACTGAGAACATAGATCAGTGTATTGACAATTCAATACAATTTAAATCAATCAATCAATCAAAATATGTATATAACACAGGTTTCTGTCAGGTATTAAGAGTTCAAGAGTCAGAAAGGTCGACTGGTGAGTTCTACTACTACGAACTCCCAGAAGGTGATTTCTAGCACTTTGTTGAATTCATACCAAGAAGTATTAAGGCAGTTCAGATGGGAAAAGGGTTTTCGATCTGAGACAAGCATGGTGTACCTAAATAACTGTGCAGTGAGCTGCTTAGTGTCTACTTTACTTTGTATCGCAGTCACGTGTAACTTGGACTCATGATATATGCATATTAACGTTCTCCTACTCAATGCCTCCAGGGCTGTGGGTTTGTGTGGATAACCTTACAGTTCAGACGTATATGTTTATACAGGAAAACCCTCATTTCACCGACCTTAATCAGGTGTGGGTGTCTGTTTGTGTGAATGTGTCAGTTTCATCACTCTCTGCCACCAAAACTATTTAGCAGAAACCTCTCATAGTTTTCAAGCCCATGAATTATTCACAAAGGAAAAAGTCTATCCTCCTTTTTCCTTTAGTCAACCCCCAGTACAAAGTCTCACACACACACACGCGCATCTCCTACCATGTATAATTACGTTAAGGTGACTGGGATGGAACTTCGCACTTCAGTGGAAGAAAAGAAACACACACACGTCTCCCTCCTTCTCAAACACACTCAATTTTCAATAATCAAGGTGCACTGTGTAATAATTTCATGCCTGCGCCTGTTGTCCCCCTGCCGAATTATTTATTTGAACACGTTCATCGGTGAAGTGTGAATCATCAAAAGCAAACAATTTTTTTCTTCCAGTCTTTCTCTTTCTGTGAATATTAAAATAAAAGCAGATATGGCAGCTAAAAGGGGGATTTCATTAGCATAATGAAGAGCAGGAAGGAGAAGGAGAGTGTTTTTCATTAGGTTGTGTCTGTAATCCACAGAATTTGAAAACAAGGTTAAGCAGGGATGCGTTTAATTGCCTGCTTAGAGGGTTTTTTTTTAATTTTTTAAATTAATTGTGGGAATATATGCTGGAACAAAACTGAAAGAAAGTTGTTCACATTATATAGGCAAGGCAAGGCAAGTTTATTTGTATAGCACAATTCAACAACAAGGTGACTCAAAGTGCTTTACAGAGACATTAGAAACAAGAACAAATAAAAAGCATGATTTAAAATTGATTAAAACAAGCAAATAAACTAACTAACTAATTAACAAACAAACAAACAAACAAACAAAACAGTATATAAAATCAAAACAGATAAAATCAGAACAGTAGATAAAATCAGTAGTTAAATGTAAGTTTTGAAATTTAAGCTTAAAGTGTGGATTTGGTGCTTTATTCAAATGCAGCTGAGAACAGGTGAGTCTTCAACCTGGATTTAAATAAACTGAGTGTTTCAGCTGATCTGAGGCTTTCTGGGAGTTTGTTCCAGATATAAGGAGCATAAAAGCTGAATGCAGCTTCTCCGTGTCTGGTTCTGACTCTGGGAACTGATAAAAGACCGGATCCAGATGACCTGAGGGATCTGGATGGTTCATACTGGGTCAGGAGGTCATTGATGTATTTTGGTCCTAAACCATTCAGAGCTTTATAGGCCAGCATCAGAACTTTAAAGTCTATCCTCTGACGGACAGGCAGCCAGTGTAAGGACCTCAGAGCTGGACTGATGTGGTCCACTTTTTTGGTCTTAGTGAGGACTCGAGCAGCAGAGTTCTGAATGAGCTGTAGTTGTCTGACTGATTTTTTAGGTAGACCTGTAAAGATGCTGTTACAGTAATCAAGCCTACTAAAGATGAATGCATGGACTAGTTTTTCCAGGTCCTGTTGAGACATCAGATCTTTTATCCTTGATATATTCTTGAGGTGATAGTAAGCTGACTTTGTTATTGTCTTAATGTGTTTTTCTAAGTTTAGGTCTGCATCCATCACTACACCCAAATTTCTCGCCTGGTTTGTGGTTTTTAGATGTATAGATTGAAGTTCTCTGGTGACCTGTAATCGTTTTTCTTTGGCGCCAAAGACTATTACCTCAGTTTTGTTTTTGTTTAGCTGGAGAAAATTGTGGCACAACCAGTCATTGATTTCCTCAATGCATTTACCAAGAGCCTGTACAGGGCCTCGGTCTCCTGGTGACATTGTGATATATATTTGTATGTCATCTGCATAGCTGTGATAGTTTATTTTATTGTTGTTTATAATCTGTGCCAGTGGGAGCATGTAGATGTTAAACAGAAGGGGTCCCAAGATGGAACCTTGGGGAACTCCACATGTGATACTTGTCTGCTCAGATGTGAAGTTACCTATTGATACAAAGTATTTCCTGTTTTCTACGTATGTTTTGAACCAGTTTAGTACAGTTCCTGAAAGACCTGTCCAGTTCTCCAGTCGTTTGAGTAATATGTTGTGGTCAACTGTATCAAATGCTGCACTGAGATCCAGTAAAACTAGGACTGACATTTTTCCACTGTCTGTATTCAGACATATGTCATTAAACACTTTGGTCAGAGCAGTTTCAGTGCTGTGGTTCTGTCTAAAACCTGACTGGAAGGCATCGTAGCAATTATTCTGTTTTAAGAAGTAACTGAGCTGTTGAGAAACTGCTTTTTCAATGATCTTACTTAAAAACGGGAGATTTGAGATTGGCCTGTAGTTGTTCATTTGTGTCTTGTCAAGATTGTCCTTTTTCAGTATAGGTTTGATTACAGCAGTTTTTAGTGATTCTGGAAACACACCTGATAATAAAGAAAAGTTGACGATCTGTAACAGGTCTGACTCTAAAGTCTTTGAGACCTTTTTGAAAAAACTTGTTGGCAGGACATCTAAACAGCAGGAGGAGGAGTTCAGTTTACCTAAGATGTCCTCCAGGTCTTTGCTGTTAATAGGTTGAAACTGTTTCATGGTGTTTAAACAGTTTTTTGGTGGACACAGTACATATCCTGGATCTGCTGTTGATGTACCAATTGCTTGTCTAATTTTTTGGATTTTTTCAGTGAAGAATTTGGCAAAGTCATTGCAGGCCATGGTCGAATGAAGTTCAGCTGCCACTGACACAGGAGGGTTTGTTAGCCTGTCAACTGTAGAAAATAAGACCCGAGCATTATGGCTGTTTTTAGTGATGATGTCAGAGAAGTAGGACCTCCTCAGTTGTAAATTATAATTGTGAAGTTTCTCTTTATAAATGTCATAATGAACCTGGAGGTTTGTTTTTCTCCATCTGCGCTCAGCTTTCCTACACTCTCTTTTTTCTTTTTTCACCAGTGTGGAGTTTCTCCATGGAGACTTTTTCCTTCCAGAGATAACCTTCACCTTAATGGGAGCAATAGTGTCCATTACATTTAACATGTTAGTATTGAAGCTATTGACGAGCTCATTGACTGACCCTCTGGGCAGGTCAGGTGTTAATGGGAAGACCTGGTTAAAAATTGCACTACTGTGTTCAGTTATACACCGTTTTGTGATCACTGTTGTTGATATATTTGTGTGGGCTGAGATTTTACTTTCAAAGAAAACACAGTAATGATCAGACAGGCCCACATCAGACACAGTAACCTTTGAAATGCTCAGGCCTTTGGAGATCAGTAGGTCAAGAGTGTGTCCTCTATTATGTGTGGCCTCTGTTACATGCTGAGTCAGCCCAAAGTTGCCCAGAGTGTTACTCAGGTCTTTAGTCCCTTTGTCCTGAGGGTTGTCCACATGAATGTTAAAATCCCCAGCAATAATTACACAGTCAAAATCAACACAGATCACAGACAGCAGTTCACTGAGGTCATTAAAAAAGTCTGTGCAGTATTTGGGAGGCCTGTAAACATTAAGAAACACAACTTTGGATGGGGCCTTCAGCTGTAAAGCCACATATTCAAAAGACTGAAAACTTCCAGGAGATAGCTGCTTACATTGAAATGATTCATTAAATAAGACATATATCCTTTTAAATATTAACTTTTTTTTTAATTTGCATTTTATCAAACGCTAACACTGTTAAAAACATAATTATAAATTGGGCAGTACAAATAATATAGTAATAAAAATAAACTGAAAACCAAATAAGATGTCACATCACACAGGTATACATAACTATACATCTCCACATATAAACATATTATCAGTGTTGGGGAGTAACGGAATACATGTACCGCCGTTACGTATTTAAAATACAAAATATGAGTAACTGTATTCCGTTACAGTTACCGTTTAAAAAGGTGGTATTCAGAATACAGTTACTTTGTTGAAATAAATGGATTACACTGCGGTACTTTCCTGTTTCATTTTGTCGCGGGTCAGGACTGTTTGGGTTTTGTTTGACAGCTACGTTCTTTTGTTCCAGGCGGCAGCGTTACGGTTGCCATGGTTACAGGGCGACGCTCTCTCTCTCTTTCTGCGACTGTGTGTTTCCTGGGTGAGAGAGCGCCTTTTCGTTGTTGTTGTTGTTGTGCTAAGCTAACAGGCAGAATGCTACAAGCATAGCTCTAAAGAATGTAGCATCATGGGCAG
The DNA here is from genome assembly GCF_057382095.1 of Aulonocara sp. 'chitande type north' Nkhata Bay. Lineage (NCBI taxonomy): Eukaryota > Metazoa > Chordata > Actinopteri > Cichliformes > Cichlidae > Aulonocara > Aulonocara sp. 'chitande type north' Nkhata Bay. The sequence goes on along the minus strand of NC_141356.1, from coordinate 15,574,659 downwards.
TATAGTCCGTGTTGCAGGGAGAATGCACTGCCATACACGTTATGTGTCTGTGAGCGCGAGGAGGGAGAAAAAGGCGAGTGGAAAGGTACGAGTTGTCGTCGAGGAAAAACGGGAGCTGGAAACATGTAAATATAATAATAACCACTGCAGCCAAGAAGAGTGCCTGACAAGCCCAGTTGTAAGTAAGCTATTAAGACTCGACTGTACACCGTGTTCGTGTTTTCCTCCGAAAACAATAAGTTCCGTTGGAGCAGTCTTTCAACGCCTCTCTCTGTCTCTCGCAAGAAAAATTGACCCACACAACAAAGTAAAGCTATTTTTCGGCTATGAGCCGACAGGGACCCCGCCGTATTAGTCAGAGGTCCCTTTACTACAGTTCGGAGTCGCGGACCTTCAGTAATAGTAATAAATCACACAGCAATAGTACATTCACGTTGTTGTAAAAAGCACGATAATATATTAAGTAATCCAAAGTATTCAGAATACGTTACTGTCATTGAGTAACGTAACGGAATACGTTACAGAATACATTTTGGGGCATGTATTCTGTATTCTGTAACGGAATACATTTTAAAAGTAACCTTCCCAACACTGCATATTATCTTCATACCTCCGGGAAAGATGAAGGTCGTCGCTCAATTCATTGAACAGGAAAACATCATCTGCAAAAGCAGAAGGGAATTGGTGAAAAGTCTGACCTATTGCCAGCAATGCAAACCAAGCTCTTACAGGAGACGAAGAGCCAATATCAACATGTCAAATAGCACATGTACACGAAGAACCACTCTAGAAGACATCCTGAGACACAAGTAGCTAGGAAAACGTCTTTATCAACTAAATATATTTCTAAATATTTTTAAAAATAATTGATCTAGTGTTTGTCTAGTGTTTCAAGACCAGCACATTATAATCTGTTAGGTTCAACGGAGAGTCAAAATCTCCTGTCCCATACTCAGGCATAGAAATTTCAACGTTAGAGCTCACCCTCTGCTCTTCTTTTTCAAAGAACTACCACTACACCAGCACTAAACATACTTAAACAAAATTTAAAATATATATTGTTTTGAAGAAGAATGGCTCAAAATATGAGAATAAAGTGTGGAATACCAACATACGGAAATGTGGAACTGATTTTACCTTCTACATCTGCTCCAGGTTTTCCTACAACTCCTGATATTTCTGTTTTCTCATCCTTCTTCGACTTTATGTTGCTGTCTGAGGGATTGCCATCACAGCTCTGGTCTTCTCCTCCTTGTTAACCACCACTACATGTGGTTGGTTGCAACTCTGGTGCTGTTGGTTGTGATAGACTCCTGCCTCTATGGATCTGGTGCTTAGGGCTTGTTCTTGTGCTACTATGATCCTTCCCTGTGTTGTCTTTTGGGCCATCTTTTTCTAGCCACTGTTAAGATTTCTTTATTCACAATTTCCTTTATCTTTCAGTGGAACATCTAATGCATGGACTTAGTCGTCCATGATTGTTCCTGTTCCTCAACACTGTTGCAGCAGCTCATCTCAGGGGGCCATCTCCCCGATGTACTGTATTCTGAAACTCACGGGACTAATCCTCACCCTTCCTCTTTCTGTTGCTCATAGAGGCTCAGGGAGGTGTACCTCTATATACTCCTATATAATGTATTTCTTATATTTGCCATATTTATATGTTTGTGTGTGTGTGTGTGTGTGTGTGTGTGTGTATCCTTCGCTTGTCCAATATGTCAGAAGACTCTGACATCATGATTAGGTTATGTTTGTGTGTTATGTGTGAGCAAGTGTAGTTGGTGGTCACTTATGTCTGGCCAGCTGATAGAAAATCAATAGCATGAAGAAGCAGCACACAAGTGCCACAACCATTTTTAGTCCACACATCAACCACAACAGCATGTCCAAGTTGAATCTTCATGTTTTACTTTGTGAATCCTTCTCAGTCATGTGTCAAATGATAAATGACACTTGTGTAAATGAGGTTATGCTGTACATGGGACGAATGCAGTAAAGATGAAGAGCTAAATTTTACAACCAGTTGAGTCATTTGTCTCATCTGACACATGGTACGAAACCTATCAGTCAGCATTTGAAAATCTTCATTTTTCATGTACAATTACAGGAAGGGGTAATAAAAAAACAATGAATAATTAGAGAACATACTGTTATCAAACCAGCTGCAATGTCATTGGGGGTTTTTTAGCCTCCTGAGAACCAGCCTATTCATTTACGTCCTCTGTAATGGACATTTGTTTTTATTCTATATCTTTTGACTTATTTGAGTTATTCTGGTAAGTCCTGATGTACAAAATAGAAGACATCCTGGGCTTTCTATTGATATCTAATGCATTTGGGTGGCCTCTTTTAGCTCCAAAGAGGAAGGAAATCACAAAAAAAGTTCAATGGGAAGATTCATTTTTCCTGGGTTCTCAGGAACATGGATATCTTAAGCATTGCCAGAGTATTTACAATCACCTTATGGAATATTCCAGTTGTCTGCATACTGAGTAGTGTAGTTGAGCATACTTCACAGTTGATTTTTTCAAGTACAAAACAATTCTCCACTGGAGAGTGCACGTACTCATGGAAGTGATAATCTCATGCTTGTTTATAGTTTTCTTTTTGCAGTTGTGTAATGTAGTTTCCAGTTTTTTGTGTGGCCAAGAACAATGTATTAACAGACAACCATGACTCTGGAGATGAATGAACTTCTGATTATCATTGTTGTTTGGGATTCTTGTTCAAATATTAATAAAAAATGTGTTCCTCTAATGGTACACTATATGCTGAACAGGACAATGAAATGTGGGAAAAAAGTAACTCTCTGTCTCTTAACACATTAGAAAAACACAAACAAAAGAACATAATGAGAATGTTAGTTTGCTATATTTTAGAAACATATATACAAAAGCAAACGCCTTCTAAGGTCATAGAATATGCATTCTCCCTATAGTGGCAGTCAGGCGTGAAGCCCTCCACCCTGCAGAACTGATGGAGCCATGAAATAGACATCAAAGACTTCTGGGTTGTTTCTGGGTGTTTCATCTTTGTTTTACAGATTTACTATCTGCAGCCATTTCCTAGTCCTACTTGAATTTGTATTCACATCTTGTCTGTGGCTGTCTTTCCATTCACATGTCTTGACCTCTATAAAGCTTTGACATTTTAGTCAAATAACATGGACTACAATTTCCTGTTTCAACACTGTGGCACCTAAATCAATGTGGGTTAAAGATACAATACGTGATTTATTCAACTAATCTAAATGAGTGTGAGGTTCCTTCTCATAGGAAGAGGAAGCTGCTGAAGTGCAACAAGATGGCTTGAAGGTAAGAAAAGAACACACACATATGCATGTTTTTACACATAATCTTAGTGTCACTGTTCACTATTGTCAGATGTTATCCTTTCTGACATGCAGCAAGTGTCAAGAATGGCATTCTGAATTCTCACATAGAGCTCTAGTAAGCAACTTCTAGAAAACGTCAAGGCTGCAGTGCATGTATGAAAAGGTTTTAAGGTCAAATTCTAAGCCTATGGACCAGGGCAGACCAGATTTGCATGACTTAAATAAGTGAGAAATCTTTGCAGTTGTCACAAACCTCTGTACATTACCACCCACTTTTAGTTCCTTGCAAACTGAGACACTGATTTTGATGGTCAGAAGAGCAATTTGCTTTGAGAGCACAAACAGCCATGTAGCTAACTCTGTCCCAGAGGGAAATGCAATGTTGGAAGTACAGACTGACTGAGGCTTTCATGTTTGGTCCAGCTGCTAAAAGCTCTGGATGAAATTATCTCCTCCTCCAGATTATAGCATTCATTTCTTCTGAAAAGAGCTAAGTGTGAAAAGAGAAGGGTGGAGTGATGAACAATAAAAGAAGAGAAAGCAGTAATGATCTGCCAAAAATGTATTCATCTGAAGATGTCACACACATCTGTTGCTAAATGTATGGAATGAATGGTATTTAAATGTTTATATGTGAAAAAGGGAGAAGAAGAAGGAAAGAGAGATGGGCAAAGTCAGAACAGATGTGAAAAGGCTAAATCGCACAAATGGAACACGAAAGAAAGAAAATCATTTATAGTTGAAACGCTCTCACTTTGAATGAACTATTCTTCATTTGTCATCACAATGTGTGTCCTCATTTAAGTCAACAAATCTATCTTCTATTCTGTTCTCTACAGTTTGGACTCCATTTCTGTCAATTGTCTGTTTCTAACCATTTTTATTACAGTAAGACCCACTCCTGTCAAATCCCTGAACTCCGCACATCCCTAAATATAATCCTATCCCTTTATATTTAATACTTATAGAATATAAAAGGGATCTCTCAATTTCATTAACATGGAGAACTGGAATTCCAAATGAATCCATAGTTAAACAAACACAGAGAAAGAGGGAGGGCTTCAGCGAACAGTAAACTCAAGGACCAGATGCATCTCTCAGGTCCTGTGTCAGCTCTTTGCTGGATTTATTTTATGTTCATCTGCTATAAGGTTTAGGTGTAGACCTTTCCTTTTTTGCTGTTCACTTGTCCGACTCAAATTTAACTCAAATTTTTTTTAAGGACACACTTCTCATCATGATGAAATATGGCAGGTTTTCAGCTAATGCAGGAGCTCTTTGGAAAATATGTGGAATTTTCAAGGACTGCTGCGCAAGACTGCCTTTAAATATAACAAAAGGAGGGTTGGTTTAAGACTTCTGCACAGTACTATGAGTCTGAAGCAAATGTAAATTGGATGTCTATACTGGTTTTAAGACAAGGTTAGATGTTATAGGTTATTTAATATTTGTGTCTAGAGTATTGCACTTGCAACAGTTTGGAAATTTTTATAGCTTTATACAAATTTGAAGATGAAATAATATTTTAAGGAGACTCCAGCATGGGAGGTTCAGCTGGCCTGATACTTCAGATACTTCAGAAGCTTCACTTTTGAAAATGTGCATAATTCTTCAATTACAACAAACATAGAATCACACTTTGCATAAAGAGTGTTGCTCTAGGGAGATACTATGCACTGACTGAATAACTGTCTTAATAATACAGCTTTGAGAAAAAACAGCATTCTGTCAATGTGGCTGAATATCTTCCAACATGGATAAAAGGATCCCGTTGCCTACAGTTGATTATATAGTTCCAAAATTATATAGCAGATATTTCTGAAATGCTCACTCTTTCTGTCTTTGTAGTATGCACATACACAGTTTTTCTGTTTAAACCCAGCCAATGATGAATGACTGACAATTTCCATGGAATACATACATGGATCCTGCTGGGACTTCCAAGACAGCCTTTCTTGACACGGAACCATTTTCCTTTAGCCAAGCGTTGAGTTTTGAAAACGAATCAAGCAAAATAACAGATTTTTGTATGTTTAGGTGCATAATTATTTGTGTGCATATTTTCATTGTTCAAACATTTAAAGGCCAAACTGTATTGCTGTCAGTATGTGTGAATGCATTATTCATGTGGATGGATATAGTCAGGGGTTCGGCAAAGATATTAAATCTGTAGAAGTGCTCTTTTTGTCCTGTTGCAGTTATGTCATTTGTCCCCTTTTAACTGTTGTCTCTCATATTTTCCCCATTGCAGTCCATTTGTTGCGTGTGCCCTCACCACCCCACATCTGTCATCTTTTCTCCTCGCTGTTTCCCCCCTCTCCTTGTGGACTTTTGCAGATGTCAGATCATACAGTCTATGCCTCACAGAAAAGGACCAAATTCCCGTTGGTTTCACCATTACATATCCAACAGGAGCGTGTACTGTGTGCAGAACCTAAAACCACTGTTAGAAATGAATGAACATGTATCAGTGACAAGGACTAAACTATGATTGCGTAAGAGGTCATACTGTCCACAAAACAAGTGCTGAGGCTTTCATTTTAATATAATCTGTTGAGGTTTTCTTGTGTGAAATGGTAATTGTAGTTTAGAACTGTGATCTAATTTTATTCTTTTGGTCTAACTTGCTTACAAAACTGAGGAAAGACTCACTAGCTTAAATAAAATTAGTGAATGAAGGAAAAAAAATTCGATTTCAAAATCTGATTTAAACTTTTTCTATTAGCTGCAATATTTGTCCAACTAGGTTGTTTTGGTGCCAGATGACCAGTTTTGGAGATATTAATATCCAGTATCACAGCAAAACGCATAATGGCCAAGCTGGTCCACAGTTTAGATGTCACGCTTTGCCTCATACTTTCCTTGGTTGCGAGAAACTTGTTAGCTTTAAATACATTCTCTCCTCCTGCTGGTACTGCAGCTTAAGCATGGTGTATCCATATCATGTCTAAGAGAGGCAAAGTGTGAAAATCACATGGTAGACCAGCGTGTTTTATACACTTTCTTGTGACATTGGGTTCTATATTAAGTGGTAAAGATGCCTATTGTCATTTGAAAAACTCACCAGTGTTTTTTTCAAGAAATTATGAGTTGTTGTTTTTTTTCTTAATGCTGTACTACATGCTAAGAGATGTGTAGCCTTTACGGGTTTTAAACCTATGCTCCTTGAAGGGAGGCTGAAAGGAGACCATCATGCTATCTAAGCTCCACTAGCTTAGCCTTTACTGCTCTGAAGTCTGTTACACTCTGCAGATCATTATACACATAAGCAGATATGTGTGGAAACAAGGGAAGCAGTACCAAATAAACAAGCAAACTGTGATTTATCATTTTCACAGATACGCATTTCTTTGTTAACCACTTTATCCAACATTTGTGATGTAGAAGTGTCACATTGTAGTGACACTTTAAATACCTTCTTTAGCACATTAACAAGTAAATCCTTCAAAGAGAAGATTCAGATAATGAAGGAGGCTTTAATAAAGCAGGTAAATTCATCAGGTGCAGGCCCAGTTCAAGAGTGGATTTTGAGATTTAGGGTCATCTTCTCTGCTTTCCTTTCTGTAAAACTCATTGCCCACGATTGTTGTCAACAAGTGACTATTTTCTTTCTACTGAACTACACCAGTCAGCCGCATCCCTCTGCAGAAGTATTCTATTGCACCATTAATTAAGACTGTAAGAAAAGAAACATTCATACATGTAATTGCTAACGTGAAAGCTTCTTCAAGTAAGGTGATCACTGGAGCTGTCTCCTAAAAGACATTGCTGCTGAGGTTTTTTTTTTCTTTTCACAGAAGTTATTGTAAGTTTTGAGTGTCATTTGTCCCATTTTATTAAAGATGAGGAGCAATTTCAACAAGGTAACAAGAATTACAATAATTAAAGGACCTTGAACATCTGGGTTATAAAAGTGCAGTGGAATGGGGCAGCACAGTATGGTATGGTGGCAAGTTGTAGAGAGAAGTATGTCAGTGTAACATTAGACCATTACACTAATCCTTCCCATTTAGACACACTTCAAAGAAGCGGTTAAAAACTTAAGCCCAGAGGGGTGGTCCAGTGTCAGGGCAGTATTTTGTATGTGCATGTGTGTGTGCGTGAACATTGTTGCTATTATGAGTGTTCATCTGTTGTGACGTTAAAGTCTGTATTTGTTGAAGACGTGGGTTGATTTTGGCAGAAAGGTGAGGACTCGACCCCTGAGGTTAATCCTAAATCTTAACCATGGAGAAATTTGATCCATAGCACACACACATACATCCACATATGGAGGGTGCAGAGGAAGCAGCAGGGTGCCCAGACGTTATTAGCAGTATTTTTAGCTTCGTTCAAGCATGCGTCAAACAAAGACTGGCTTTCACATGCCCAGTCTGGCCTCCCTGTCTCCCATTTTCTTCCCTCCCCCGTCCGTCTCCTTTTCTTATTTTCCTTTCACTCCCCCCTGTCATTATCGCCGCCTTGGCCTTTTTCTCATGTCATGTTAGTTTTTTCTAACTCTCTCCAACGTATCCCTTTTCCCTCCTTCTCTCCATCCCTTGAGACCCATTCATCTAACAGTACCTTAATAATGCCTGCTTTTCCCCAGTCCTCCCTGCAGTCACAACTTTCTTTCTCCTTCTTTCAATCGGTCATCACCACAACCCAGCAGCTCAGGCTAAATAAACACTGGATGCACAGCTGGTGATCAAGTTTATATTCCCCTTTCAAATCTCTCCGTCTTTTCTTCGCTTTCTTCTCATTTTTCCTTCAGTCTCATTAATCCCATTTTTAATCAGTCTATGTTGTAACCAGCCAGAGACATTAAAAAAAGAACAAGTTGTTGCATTTGTTGCCATATTTGAAATTCAGCAGAAAACTAAAAGTTTTGTCTTTTGGTTTGAGGACACTGATTTTTACTGGAGGCCAGCATTAAAATAAAGATAGAATCTCACTGTGCTGTTAAGTGCTACTGTTTTAGCTTTAATGGCTTGGCTTGAAAAGGCCAGATATTCACTACACCTATTTTAATTAAAAATATTGATAAATACACAGTGTAAGATACGTTTGTCTTCTGGAAATAAAGCTTAAAAATAAAAAATGGCACAGCTCTTACTTTCCAAATACTCCAAAATTATTGTATGAAATCATCTGTCCTTGCAATTGAGGATATGACACTGTTGATAACAATCAAAAAGCAAACAAACAAACAAACAAAAAACTGATCTGTATCAAACAATTGCCACAGACAAGCAACCGCTCTAATGAAGGAAATTTTCATGTTTATTTAATGTAGGAATTATTTCAAAATATGATTTTTTTTACCTTGTTTTCTAGACATAACCAGTGAGAAACTATTTTGAATTGCACCCAATCTATTGTCTTCTGCTCCTTAGCGGTTGTGCGATTGTGCCATTCACTAGACCCACTTACTTTCTAATGTGAACTTTTGTAAGTCTTTGTTCATCCTTATGTTGGAAATGCTAAAGTGGTTTCCTGGTGTGTTTGAAAATGATCATAATGGATTAACCATGTGTCAGAAAGTGATACCAAAAGTTAAAAGTAGGCAGCAAGCAAGTTTTTTGCCTTGCTAAAGTGAGTCATATCAAATATTGTATATAAATGCAGTCTTTGCAGGGGATACTTTTGTCCATCGCTTTAGAGAACATTATGAGCCATGGTTTGTAACCTAAACCTTGAACCTATTTAAATACATCAACTTATCAACACATGCATTTCTACAAGATGTAGGCATATACCAAAAACTGAAATACAATATGGGAGACATAAATATATCAGTCACACTGACTCAGACGTACTTTAAAGATAAGGCTGGATCGGATAAAGCTGCCCATATCTCAACTCACTAAGTCCCAACCAGGCTTAGCCGTCTCCATGGAGTGTGTGTACATTTGAAAGAGATCAAGTGTGTGTGTGTCCAAACTTACCCAAAAGTGTGTGTCCCTCCCTCTTATTCTGTTTCAAAGGGAGTAAGCTGAGAGGTGTCACATCATAAACAAGGAGCTGCAATAAAACCCCTGACAATCACTGGAGCATAGTTCAGCAGGCTTAGCCGTGTTTTTGATAGGGCTTTCTTTGAGAATAACATCTTTGCAGTATTACCAGGACATGATTTATTAATTTAAATAATTTAGTCTATATACATCTAATTATAGCACTTCCTGGCATGTTCCCTTCTTAAAATATTTATCAGTGCTAAGTTCATGTTTGTCCATTTAAGAGGAATGTGAAAAGGATCATTACTAGGGAATGTTGGTACTGAATGTCATTTATAGCACTTTTAACACCCCAGCAGTGTCCAGCTGCAGAGGTGTTAAAGATACTGTGCTATTAACTGGAATGGTGTCCTGGTGTTTGTTTCACTACAGTTTGTCTCCTCTGCTCATGAGAGTCTGTTCCACAAATATAAAAACAATATATTTCAGTAATATTTATTTATAAAAACATATTTAGAACTACCTGGATACAATTGATCCCTGTGTGAACAGGTATCAGACTGCAAATCAACTTGAGCATAGGTCCTTTACAGGCATTGTAGGCAGATAGAAAGTTATGTTGTGTTAAATATGTTCAAAACAAGATGCAGTAACAGTATATACAGAAAAGATTAAAGACATGTGCTTCTTTTTTATTTTAGAAAGGTAATTATTAAGTTAATTCAGACTGAACGGCCAACATAAAACTGATAGAGATGAAATTTTACTTACAATAATACAACACAGAATCTTTGTAAAGACTGTGAAGAATGTCACCTTCTGATTGGCTGTTCATTTTGGAACACAAATTCTCATTTAAACTCTAATTGAACTGAAATTGCAGTTCATTTGTGCAATAATGATTCACATTTGTGATAAGCCTTAAAGTTGAAATTGATTTCTTCATATAAATACAATGTGAACTTCTTTGACCTCAATCCTGGAACTTTTAAGATAAAATATTTCAGTGAACATTTTACTGCAGTTTTAATGAAAACCAAAGTTAAGATCACAGTACGATCGGTTCGGCCTTATGTTACGTGGGTCACCACTGCCAGGGTCTGGTCATAAGCCAGTTGTCCAAAGTGCAGAATAGATATGTGTGTTGCAAACACATCAACCACCACAGCCCTAAACAATGGCTTTTTCCTAGAAAGCATATTATTGTAGTAATGCATTACTATATACAAACAAAGGAATGCAAAGTTCCACAGTATATGAATCTAAATCGTTTGATTGGTTACTCACTACCAGCTACAGCAGGATATTGTAAGGTATAAGAGTACTATTATGAACTCCTAAAAAAGAGTTGTGACAGAGCTGGGATGAATGGAGGAATATTTCAATAAAATGGCTAAAAATCCTAATGCAACACTTAAACCCCCTGAATTGAAGCTGAAACTCAGCATTTCTGTCATATCTTTATTTTTTGACTGTAAAACTCCAATGTGCCTTGCAAGAGACTAGTAACCTCTCCAGACTGTGCCCCTATCTTACACACAATGTCAACAGAGACAAGCCCTCTGCTACACATAACTGGATAAATGGTTAAAAAAATGGACATAGAGAGGCCAAAAATGCAATTGTGTCACTGGGCAAAAACTTATGGATCTAAATATACGTATTGTTGAAATAAATACATCTAAATGTTCACTGTTCATCATTTGGTTAGTAAATAGGTGGTTATTTAAATGTGAACACATTGTAGAATTTTTTTTTTTCATCAATTTTGCTGATTTGCAAAATTGATGTCTCATAAAAATAACTAATGATAAAATGTGTTGTTAACTGCATCATTGAAACATCCCCAGATTTTTCTGCACACTTTTTATTTTGAGCAGTCACATTAAGTTGTTTACAATTCACCCTATAGTTGCTCCATCAGTCGATCTACTTTTTGGGTCTCAGCTATGGTCATGGCATTTTCTTTTCCCATGTTTCAGGTTTTCTTTTTCCAGGTATCTGTTTGGAGTTCAGATAGAAACAGCTGAGTGAAAATAGTCAGCTTGAAGTGATTTGGACATCTGATTAGAATGCCTCTGGGATGCTTCACTGTGAAGATATTCTGGGCAGATTCAACTGGCAGTACACTGCAGGACAGATGCATAACATGCTGCCGGGATTAGGTTTTCCGTTTTGTCTGGGAGTGCCATGGGATTAGGGATGGGTATTGATAAGATTTTAACGATTCCGATTCCATTTTCGATTCTGTTTAACGATTCGATTCCTTATCGATTCTCTTATCGATTCTTATTTTTAAAAAAGGAGAACACTAAGGTCGATTAGCTTAGAACTTTGTTTTATATCTTCTCTTTGAACAAGATAGAAATTTAGGAGTAACATGGCCTTACAAACCCAACAGTGGGATCTTAAGAGATCCACAGCCTACGGCTCTTAATGGGGTGTCACAGGGTCCCCAGGAAAAAAAACGTATATGTAAAATAATAAAATAAATATTCTCCTGTAGCAATAACAAAGTTTAACATAAATTATTCTGTAGCAATTACACAAGAATATCCAGTAATGTCCCTGCCTACAATTAAACACATTCACTTACCAAAGTGAAATCGGGGGCATCTGCTGTGGCAAATGGGTGCAAGCCTTTGACCACAAACTTAGACACTGCTGGGTGACATTCGTCTATCCTGGCCTGAAAGGAGACGCTACCGGTAGACTGCAGCGAGAACTGCCAGCATCTGAGCCAGCCAGACTCTGTCTCTCTCATCATGGTTATCTAAATGCAACGCACAGTAATAGCAGGTTTTGTAATAAGGTAAATCGCGCTAACATAATATGCAATGCTAATTGATTAGTTACCTGCAGTATTAACGGGAGAGGACGTGGAAACGCTACCGCTGCTGCTGGGTTGAGCTTCGCTAGTCCGGAGCGGATCAAAAACACGACATTCGTTGAAAGCAATCGCGTGTTTTTTGAGCAAATGCTTTTGCATATTCGTAGTGTTTCCTCCCTTTGATGAAATCTCTACTTTGCAAGTATTGCACGTTGCCCTGTTGTCATCCTTTCTCATAAAGTGTAACCAAACTTTTGAGCGTTTGTGCCGCTCAGGCGCCGTGTTTCCTACTGGGTAAAAGACGCTACTCAACGTGATGACGTCATTCGGGGCGACTGGAATCGATAAGGGAATCGTTTTTAAAAGTGGCAAACGATTCCAAGGAATTGAAACAGTGGGAACCGGTTCTCAACAAGAACCGGTTTTCGATACCCATCCCTACATGGGATCCCCAAGAAGAGCTGGAGGAAGTGGCTAGGGAGTTGAATGTCGGAACTATCTTGCTTGTTTGCTTGTTGCCATCGCAATGTCAACAAGCAGAGCAAAATGAATGATTCCTACACAAGTGTTTCCATATTTGTATGTGTGTACACTTAATGCTCATAGTTTAAAGTGTTATAGATGAAATGCATTTCTGTTATTTACTAAAAACTGTTAGCAGTCGTACAAATACCATCTATAAATATGTCAGTGTGAGGGTTAATAAAGAAATCCACATTTATATGAAGTGATAATCATCTCATCTTGCAGAATGATTCCCTGTCATGAGTACACATGTAAGCTAAGCTAAGAGACTTCATCACAAACAAAGCAATGAAGCATGAAAAACAACAAGACACTAACTCCCACCACCTTCTGTCCAAATCACACCCATTTATATCCCAGCATGCATCAGTCTGCTCTCATTCACTTCAGTTATGTCCCAAATGTGGCAAACAACCATCATTTTATGGATATCGCAAAAGGCCTGTGGGGAAATATGTAGTTTAGTAAAAAATGCAATAATCAAGTTGGGAAATAATTTAGGACACACAGGCACAGGCACATAAAAGCAGCAAATTCACACAGACTGATTTAGACATAGATAGACATACACGCTCATTTATAAAAGCACACACATTCTTCTTATTGCTCTATCATCTGCACACACATGCATGCACACACACTCAGTTGTTTCCTTAGGGGGAAGTTTGAGAATTCACACACACACTGCTGTGTGCTTGCACTGGCGCACGCACACACAGACACACACACTCACATTAAAACATGAAAAATCCTCATTTATTCATTATCCAACTCCACCAAGATATTATTCTTTTACGTGAGCTGATTAAAATTACACAGCATCAGGAAAATATAATAGAGCATTTGTTTTTCTTTTATAATGATTAGTTCAACTCGGCAATTAACGGGCACACAGTCACTGTTGGAGGAATACGTTTTGGTTAATTGAAGGAGCGAAAGAAGAAATTGTGCTCAATCTTCAGAGTCCAGCTGGGAAGAAAAATTCAAGAGGGAAGAAGAGCGTAAGGAGGGGGGGTTGATAGCTTGGCTGGCTGGCTGTGATTTTAGATGTGATTGCTTAGTGATGTGCTTTATAGATTGTGGACATCCACTATGATAATATGTAACAATAAAAATGTTAAAATAGTTACTGTGCAGTACTAGTACATGAGAATTACCCGTGGCTACGTAGAATGTGCAGTGTATGAGGACCATGCACAGATCAGATTTACTGCAAAATATATTGGAATACTTGTGTTTACCTGCATCACCAAACTTATGAAGGGTAAGGTATTGTTTTAGGGTTTTAGTTTTGTTTTTACCAACCTCTTGTATGGGTACGTAACATCTCTAGACTGTTTTAAGTAATATACAGTAAGAGACACTATCAAAAGATAATTTATCTGTTTTGTATTTAATTAAATTGGGTTATTAAATTAACTTGTTACTGGACTGAAACAGTCTTTAAAGTTACTGTATAACATTTTCACTGCTAGATGTCATTAAATTGAAGATTGCAGTCAACAAAGTTCTGCTTGCCTCCCATTTCAAGTGCTTAATCCTAGTTATGGCGGCTGCTGCAGGACAAACATGTTTTAGTCAGAGATCAAACATATTTAATTTAGACTGTGCCCCATAATGTAAGAACAATTGATCTCTATTTATTCTGAAAGATGCAGTAAAACTTTGTGAAATTAGTCCAGTGGACTCTGTGAGTGCAAGAAGCTCAGTTCCTACCGCTGACAGCGAACTTTTCTGTCGACAAGACTCCTTTTATCGTCTCTGTTAGCTGCTAATAGCCGATACTAGTGAAACAGTTTTTGAAGTGAATGTAACTTTGCTAGATTTGACACTCAGTGAATAAACTCGTATCCAGTGTAAGAATGTATTCAAACTGTTATCAGTGGGAAAGTGTGGATTTTCTTTAGGACAATTAAACCTAGCATTAACTGATATAATATTAGCTTATAATCAGTTGTAGTTTTGCTTAGCAGCGTTTGTCAGCTGTCCGAAGACGAAAGGGTCCTGTTTCTATTCTGCTGACAATAAGCAACTGCAACAATTTTAGGAGAAAAAAAATATGCATGTTTATGCACAGTTCCATGTGTCAGAGGCTTGAGCTATTAGAGATGAGGCTTGAGATGAGGAGGAACAGAATACCATTTTCTTAAGTAGAGTTGTCGCATTCATTTGCGTTTTCATTTCTTTGGTTAAGAGAACTGCTTCTCCAACAATAAAACACAGATACAATCCTTCATATCTTGAGTCTGAAGGTGCAGACATGAATTGAAATATCCCTCTAATGGCCATTCTCTGTTGTCATGGCTATTGATCAGTGGTCATGACAATTTGCATCCACTATGAGACTATTACAATTTGTTCTTATTGATAATAACCTAATATGAATATTCAATTGGAGGTAATCAAATATGGTGCTTTTGTTTTAATCAAAAGTACATTTTTTATCACTTCCACTAGCACAACACTGTACACTGTCTAAACATATTCCTTAAATGGCAGTGAACCAGTGAAATTCCTCTTCTTAAAGCCAAATCAAATCATTAACACTTGACAGAAAATGACAAGATGCTTTACAATAAATTCTCATCCCTACACACAAATGAAGGCAGATTCCAATTACTCACTGCTATTCGAAACAAACTGATGGTGTCTTGACCATGGACGGTTTGGCATGGATTCAGGGATCAAACTGGCAGCCTTTCTTCTGATGGACAATTCTCTCTAACGCCTAAACCACTAGTGCCTCAATATAACATAATAAAAGATTTCAAAAATGTAAATCCGGAAAATAGTAAGGTAATGAACAGAAGAAAAACAATATATGGGTAGAGAAAAAGACAAGTGTAAAAGCGACTGGAGAGATAAAACAGAAACAGACTGCGGGGAAGAGAACAGAAGAGAAAATAGCAGAGCTAAAACTGTTGTCTCATTCTTGCTAATGATTTCACATAAAGGTCAACATCTGAAGTGTTTCTCCCTAAAAATTTCAAATGCCCAACAACTGATGATTTAACCACCCCCTAAAAAGATCCAACAGCAGTGATGAATAAACTTTTACCAAATGCCTTATGACAGCAGTTTTCTAAGGCTATGAATTAGCCTCAGATAGTCACTTATGAGCGATGATTTTTGAGTGATTTAGGACACTTTATTCTCAGTGTCGTGGGTACTTTCATCCAGATCCCCTCACAGCAGAAAGTTTCATCTGCTCCTGATTGGTGCAGACTTGTTTTGAACGGCATGATTCGGAGACTGTTCACTCGTGTTAATGAGCCTTATGCATCAACTAGCTATGATTGCGTCACAGTATTTACAAATTACTCATTATCCCTGGGCAGCATAAAACGATGAAATCACAGAGCAAATGCATTCTGAGGGTAACTCCTTATTAGAGAAAAAAACCTGAAATGTGAAATGTCTTTAAGAGCGAAACACGTTAAATGACCTAATAAAATTCATGAAATAATTTCAAATTTACTTAATTCTTTCTACATCCTTGTCCCATTAAAATTGCATAACATAATTTATTTCAAATACTGTACATCCTGATTAAAACTTCCTGTTTTGTTTTTCACAACTCATTGCTTCACTTAAGGCCAAACGATTAATTTACTGGTGGCCACTATTCTACCAAGGATTTTTTAAAGTTGCTTTAAGAACATGATGTTGAACATGTTCATCTGCTTAAGCACAACAATGTTAATAATATGAGGAGGTTACTGTCATTTTGGCAAAAAAGGACCACTACTATAAAGATGGTAGCAAAATGAATAGCATTATAGGAAAAGGACCCCAAATATTACTACAAAGTGAACATTTCAATAACAATAGTATGTATCATTATGTTTAATGTAACTGCCTCTTAAACAAAATATCTCCTTTATCTTTTATAGTTTAGGAAAACAGAGGTATTATCATTCATTTATAATCAAACTCACTTCCTATAGTTTCACTTTTTATTCCCCCACTCATATCCAATTAACTCTACATAGCCTAGTTTTGTGTGCATTTTAAAGGGTTGTAATAGTAGAAGCTTTCATGTGTTATGTGATTAAACATTCTTAATAACAGAGCACATCAAGAACCATGAACCAAATGGTTGAAAGCTAAAACTCACTGTCTACTCACATGTCTGTTTCTGTGTGGGTCTGTGCCTGAGACAGTGTGTGTGACGGGGTTCTGACAGGTTCACACTTGTGTGCAATCATATTTATGTTTATGCATGTATTTGTCAAATGTGAGTCTGCATGACAAAACTTTGATAGCTGTGTGTGTGTGTGTGTGTGTGTGTGTGTGTGTGTGTGTGTGTGGGCAGCGTGATAAAACGTGACAGATCTGAACGTGTGAGTGTGTAATACAGAGAGAGATGAGGTGTTGAGCTGTGTGTCCTTTCATAACATGGATAGTTTTGAACATTGTTTCTCTCTGAACTGCATTAGAACTGTAAATCTGATCTGGTTGATTTTCACCATTTTTTTTCCTTCTTAGGTATCTTGTGAAAATGAGTTTTGTTCCTCCTCTTCTCTTTTTTTTCGACTGCTCTCCTTAGGTTTTGCGACAGCAGAGCATCTGTTTGTACTTCACCCTATCCCTTGGATCGTCTTCTGTCACACTAACACTATGCATACATTTCTTTTCTACATATTCCAAACACACCTTTGTCATTAGCCTGTATATCATTCAATTCAATATGGAAATGATCTGCATGGTTGATATGGTGATATTTTACATCTTATGCACTTTCTGGCTAAATAACCTCAAAGATGGTTCGGATTTGAGTCAGAAGTCATACCCATACAAACTTTGGCTAAATATAGATGTTGGAGTTTGAGGTGCAGGTGTAATGTAGTTTTAAAACCTACCCACATGATACAATACTCAGCAGAAAAAATATATATCATCAGCACATCACTTTTACAGTTATAACACCTCTTTTGCTGTCCTTTTAGTTTCTTATTCTGTATTAATTATGTTAACCTATATGCGTGTTTACTTTTCCTGTGCCAACAAAACTTCCTTTATTTTCTGCTTTGTAGCTATTTGTCTTCTTCTCATCTCTCTTACCACACAGAAACACACACAAACAGGACTTGTTAACAAAGAGACAGACCCAGAGTGATTGACTCAGCAGGTGAGGAGACAGGCTGCCAATAAGGATAACTCAACAAAGAGCCTCGATTCAACACTTATAACAAAACCCACATATGTTACACCAATTACCTTGGACAGATGACTGTAGCTCTGTGAGAAGATGAATGAACTTGACACAAAACAACTGATCTTTGCCAGATCAATAATGCTCGACCAAACTCTATAATTCCACCTTCAAATGAAAGTAAAAGTGGAATCATATGGCATCAGTACTGTCATGGTGAGGCACGAAACAGACCCAAAGATGCAGACTCGG
Organism: Aulonocara sp. 'chitande type north' Nkhata Bay; assembly: GCF_057382095.1. Taxonomy (NCBI): domain Eukaryota; kingdom Metazoa; phylum Chordata; class Actinopteri; order Cichliformes; family Cichlidae; genus Aulonocara; species Aulonocara sp. 'chitande type north' Nkhata Bay. The sequence continues at coordinate 15,556,627 of NC_141356.1, read as the reverse complement.
AGGCTAACTTGAAGAACCAAAGGCTGAACTGTATTTAGGTTGCAACTGCAAACCCACAGCAAAAATGAAAATCAAGGCTAATTGAATCCAGGAAGTACTGCAGCAAAACACCAAAGCAAACAAACAGTACAACACGACAAAGAGCTAAGGAAACCTGAGGGCTTAAATACACATAAGGTAATCAGGGAAAGAGACACAGCTGGGGAACCCAAGGTGCAGGTGAACAAAATCAATTAACAAGCAAGAGGGAAGCAAAACTGAACACAATGTATACAGGACAAGAGACTATCAAAATAAGACAGGAAACTAACACTGAGACAGAGACTAAGACACGTGAGCTTGACAGGCCAAAGTAAACACAAACAGAAAACTGACTAAACACAGGAGATATCACTGAACACAGACTAGGCATGGGGAACAAAGGAGGATAGGGTAAAAGCAAGATCAGAAGATCAAACAGGAAACTGGGTCCATTTTAGAAAACACTGGGTACAAAACCCAGGATCATTAAAAATACTGAAAAAATTAATCACTTCTGCACCTTTATTGCAGTCATTGTTTAAAAAAAAAGAAAAAAAATTCCACAAAATTAAATAAAAAGTTTAACCCTTGCCCTTTATAACCTTTAAGAACTATGACAAGAGAGAAGGAGAAGAGATACAAAACCAGTGAACTAAGATTTTGTGTCTGTGTATTAACAATCTATCCTAAAACTCAACAAAAAGCCTTAACATACTGGATAACTTTAGTTAGCTGGTATTTACAATTTCCAGTAAGAAAAAAATCTCCAACCTTAATGGATTCAACCTTGCAGCCATGTTTAATGGTAACTTGGGATATAGTTAGCAGTCTCCCTTGTTCTCTTGTTTGCTTCAACAGAAGTTTCCAGGGACTCCAAATGACTATAAAGTATTTTACCCTGAGTCTTTCTGTCTCCATTTTGAACAGCGCTTTCTCCATACTCAGATAATTTACCTGTTTCATTCAAATTTTGACCATGATCACAGTAAACAGTACTCTCAAAGGAAATATAATTTCTGAGTCAGAAAAAAAAGTGTATTCGTGCATTAAATCTCTGCTTGAAACAGCTAGAAAGAAAGAAAACTGTTTTTAGGATGATTTAGACATTTAAAGACATCTTGAAACAATGTCCCCAGATTTGTGTGGGATACAGTGACTCATATTGTCATAAAACCAGCTTAGCTTTGTTTAGAATTTACATGTGTTATACCAAAGGACTTGGAGACTCTTACTGTTAGTAAAAAATGAAGAGGTCTCCTCTAAATTTCCAAATAGGCAAATTCTAGCGTCTGATCTATGATACCTCCTGGCACTTAAATTTAAATGCTAATGCCTTCAGTTCTGAACCGATAGACGACAATCTTAACTGGCAAGCCAACTGACTTCTGACTGCAATATCCACTACAAGGTGAAGAGCTGCGAGAGAAATGTTTAACCCTAAACATTAGGGGAAAACAAACCCCTAATGTTTAGGGGAGAACAGGTGTGAAGTTTTTCAGGCAGTTTTGGAGGCACAATGAATACAGAATATGCTGCATTTCAGAACTAGTTGAGAAAGCTAAGGCAGAGAAAGTGAACAAGACATGCTGTCACTCTGCCATTATCAAGAAGGTGCCCTTGGGCAAGGCATGTCCCCAGTTGAGCAAGGAGAGTCCCCAGAAGCTTCAGCAATGATTTTTATTGGCCAAACGATAAACAAAACAGCAGGCAACCATTGGGCCTGACTGAGTATAAACACATGCCAACCTCCATCTGCTCCAACAAATTACTGGGTGTTCTCACTGAACCCGCCTGGATAAATAGGAACACAATGAAATATTTACATGGCTGATCCCGTCACCATTTAGCATCACGTGTTGTCATCCTTCACTCGAAAGATATCACAAGATGAACAATCTGTTAGTATCTTTTAATTGAAAAGTATCATAATAAATAAAAAGATACAGATAAATTACTCATTACATACTGCAGAAGTAAAATGTAATGAGCTTAGGCTTAAAGCTTAGACTTCACTCTACACAGATATGAACTAAAGTGTGGATCTGAAAAAAATGTCCACTTGAGGCTGCCTGTGGAAATCTGTGGATTTTTCTCAGAGATGATATTTTGCTAATATTAATGAATACAAATAAAGAATGGCTAACTTTATGCTGCTTGGTCCGGGGGAACACTGACATTTTTTTTTGTTGAAGGGTAAACTTGAAACAAGCTTTGTATCACTGTTGATATATTGTAAATTGGTTTATCTGCCACCTGTTTTAAGGTCTAGTAGAGTGGGCAAAAGCCAGGGACAAAAGACAGGATGCTTTTGAGCGCCTATTGGCAAGACTGACTTGAGGAACAAATACAGAGAGACATTCAGTCAGGATTTGTGGACTTTTGTCACTGTCTCAGTCATTATCGGCTTCTCACCACCTCTTCCTGACTTTCCCTTGCTGTCTCTTTTTCTCACATTTTCAAAGAAAATCGTATGTAACCGGGGTGCTGGAGAGTGTAGACACTGTCCTTTAAAATTTGTCTCTCTGTCATTTCTCTCTCTTTCCCTGCCCGTGAAAGACATTTTCTGTCTTTTTCTCTCCTCTGTCTTCTTGTCAGACACCTCTTTACTCTTCTTCTCTTGGTCTCTGGCACGTTGAAACTAAATGGGAGACAGAAAGTGCTCTTAAACACTACAATGCATCAGTTCACTTGTTTTCGGTGCAACATTACACTGCTGGTCTTTTATGTAAATCGCTACATTAAGCCCTTCACTCTGACATTTCGTTACAAATGCAAGAACACACATACACAACATTTTTAGTCTGTTATGTAAAGGGTCATTACACTGTTCCTAGATTCAACAAATAATGGCCTATTGTTCAGCTGCTGGGCATAAGTACACAAACTCAGCAAGATGTAGAGTAATCAAAACCCAGCGTTTGATCGTTATGTATGAGTTAATGCTTGACAAATTCACATTGTGGGTTTATTGTGTATATATGTCATAAGTACAGTAAATATTTAAACAGTGATACAATTTTCATTATATGGCCTATTTATAACAACCTGCTGGGTTTTACATCAGATGGTTAAACTATGATTGAAGTTCAGACTATTTGCTTTAATTTAAAGGGTTTAACCCTTTAAGACCTACCATAGAACCAAGTCCGCCAGAGCTTATATTATATTTTTACATGCTGTGGAGCCATTTTTGGGAGCATTTCAAGTTGCTATACATCAATACAACCATTATAGCCCAGATTTTAATAATATGTATTCATTAAGTGCATAGTAATTACATAAATTGCAAAAAAGTGCAATAAACTACAAAAAAATTGAAAATCGTTTTTGATTTTTTAACATATATTTGTAGTTAGAGAAATTTAAGAGTCTTATCCCTCAAAACTGTAAATACAAAAAAGTTGCACAAACTAGTTTCCCACCACAGGAAATTTATTTTGAGTGTCTTCATAGTTTTATTTTTGAAATACACCAATTTTTATACACTGCAGGAAAAACGAAAATAAATATTATACTGCAAATTTGCAAAAAAGCAGCATATGCATCAAAATAAACTATTTCCAGCAGTGCAATATGAGTCCTAAGCATCCCAGAAACGACACAGAAAGTCATAAAGTCAAAGATAACTTTTAAAAAGAGCAGTATAGGCCCTGAGGCCCTGATCGCAAAAAAGACTACATTTCCGCGAAAATGACGTCACTTCCGGTTTCGGGCAGGTAATGGCGGAAATGCAAAAGTTCGCGCTGACGTCTATTCCAACGTAGGAAGTGTTTTGAACAGCTGATCAGATCGGTAAAGCGTGTTTCTGGAATATTATGTTTTTGTTCCTGCAAGCGCTTTTTATGCAGTTTTTGCAAAGCTTTATGTGGAAGGAAACCGTGACCTAGGACAAGCTGATGGCATCAGATGTAAGTACAACTCCTCCGGTTTCATATGCAAAAAAAATTTTTGCGCTAGCTTACGTGGTTGCAGTGCTACTGGGATTTAAAAATAGTTACGCATAACAGAGCGTTCCCGCTCCGATCGGCTCTAAAGGGTTAATGAAAGTGTTACAACGACTATTTAGAAATTTAATTTTTTTAAGGTAAAAAAAATGGATGATGTTGGATTTCCAACAATAAAAGAACCTGTCCAATATTACCACATTACATATCAAATTACCATTAATGTGAAGAATTAATACATCAAGTGTAGTAGAGACTAATTTACATGTAAGCTAATAACTGATTTCAATTGTTATACCAACTTTACACTGTCTAGTATAAAGACGATATACAGTATACTGTTGGTGTAGGAAAAGGAACTCAGCCGAGATGGCTGTGAAACATCTGCTTACATCTTATTGAATGATTTTGTTGAATTCAGTTTCAATTCAATTCAATAAAACTTTATTGATCCTGAAGGTTGACCCCGAAGGAAATTGGGTGTTGTGTAAATCTACAAAGATCAGCAGGTCAGCTGAAAATCTACTGGAGCTCACAATATAATTACTGTGAGCTGTTAGTATTTTCCCCACACTGAGCTACTACAACAGATAAAAATAGATAGGAAGGTGTCCTTTAAGGAGCTACTATTAACTTACTTTGAGTAAATTTCAGAGTAAATAAGTTGAATCAGTACTTCAACTTTTACTGGAGAATTTTTACAACACAAGTATCTGTACTTCTACTTAAGCACAGAATGTCTGCACTTTTGCCACATCTAGACAGTACTTTACAGTGTAACTGGATAATGAGCAACCCAAGAGTTTTTGAAGGCAAATCAATGGAACACAGTAATGGCCAATTCAGTCACCTGATCGCAATTAAGGCAGATAGGCCCACAAACAAGCAGAGCATCATGTGGCCTAAGGATATTAGACTTCAGGCAGTTATTGACTGTAAAGAATTTTAATCCAAGTATTAAAAACAATAGGTGTTATTAAAGGTATGCAATTTGGTCTAATTACTTTTTATCCTCTGAAAATGTCTAAACATTTAATTCAACACTTACCTAACTGTAAATCTTACACTTTGCTGTTCATCTGTGGTGAGTATAGGCTGTCAGTCCACTGTTTACCTCAGCTGTCAATATGTCCACATCTATTTATGGTGTAAAACGTTGTAATAGGAATGAGATACCAGCTGATGAGTCAGTGAAGCTCACTTTTGTCCAATGATAGTGATATTGAGGTGAGTTGTTGAGGGTATGTTAAACTTTTAAGCACTGCTGTTTTTGTAGCTGGTAACTGCACTTAGCCCACGTTAGTGAAACTTTCTTTTACGTGGAGCTAATGATGTTGGACTCTGGCACTTAATAATTGGCAAATAACCTCTCAAACAATGTGAGAATGTAATTAAACTGTTTATCAGAGAGAGACTCGAGCCTAACAGTGCTGGCATAATGTTAGAATAGAATAGAATAGAATACTTTTATTTGTCAATTTCTTCAAATGTACTTGCCATACAAAGGAATTGAAATTACGTTTCACACTGTCCCATGCGTAGACATTGACAACAATAAGGTGCAGATGCACAACAAAAACAGCCCTAACAATAAGGTAATAAATAGTAATATAATAATATAAATAGTGCTAAAAGAAATACTAAAAATATATATATAGCAGCAGGTGTGTGCAATTGCAATGCAAGTCAGGAATGTTTTCAGTTCATGTTAGCTTATAACCAGTTGCTGTTGCTATTGCTGTTTACCTGGCTCACTGTTATCAGTGCAGAGATGGGGAGCCTGCTGACAATAAGTAACTGCAACATTATTGTGATTATTTAAGGATGTTTTTTTTCACATTTTTGTGTGATAAAGCCCTGACTTGAGTTCAGGATATGAGGCTAGAGGTAAAGAGGAAGAGAGGGACATTTTATCCACATGCTAATCACGTTGTCTCTTTCCTTTGCACTTTTCTTTCCTTTTTGGTGAAGGGGACCCCTTCTCAGATGAAGAAACATAGGTTTGATCCTTCTTATCTCGAGTCTGAAGATGCAGGCATGAATTAAAATTTACCTCCAGAGCACAAGAATGCCTAGGAATTCTTCTCCTCCATCTTGTTATGTATCTGGTCACACTCTACTCACATATATATAAAGTGATTAAGTAGAACTGCCCAATGTGTTCAAGATGGCAGGCAAAATGGTGGTTTTCACAAACCCACACCTGCTCCACACATGTATTTTTAATGGATTAAATCTAAATTTATGAGAATGCATCAATTTGTTAGAAGATGCAATTGTGCCTTGAAAGTTAGATATGTGCGAAAAACTAAGATATCAGGAAGAGGGGCAAATACTCTTTCATTGCACTGTATATAAGCCCTTTTCCAAATTTGTAATTTGACTAAAAGATTAGAATAGGTAACTTGGCACTTTTCTAGGGTTTGTTTTTTTACACAGCCTTGTTTCCATACAGCAACTAGTAGTGTGACAGCTTGCATCAACCACCAATGAACACACAAACTCAATTTTAAACCAATAAAACTAGTGAAGTAGAAAAATCTTATTTTCAGCTTTGATAAAGTAAAACTTTTCACATCTTTTTCAGTCGACTGATTCTAGGAAGAGTACATTAAATAAAGCACTTCTTTAGATAAGGGTATGAGGATGTGATTCAGTGACTCACTCACTATGGAGGGATTGGATTTCAGACTCAGACTTAGTGAGGTCAATAAGTAAAATAGAAAAACAAAAACATTTACATAAATATTGCCTGTTGTGCATTACCTGTGAGAAAACAATATCTGATTTTCCCAACAATGTCAATAGTTCAGGTGTGAATAAGCAACTGTTAAAATAGTTAATTCAAAAGTACCCTATAGACAACGGCTCTTTTGCATACACATATGTGACGGTTGAGATCTGAGTCCGGAAACTGCCCCTCGTATAGGGCTGGGTTTCCCCCTTTCTAAGTAATTAGTTGATCTCTTGTGTGAATCTGGAGCTGTGTGTATAACGGGTCTAAGCAGTGCTATTTGGCCTTTTAATTTTTGTAAGACGGCTTGATGTTAGAGTTACTCGGTTGTTGTGTCCTTGGGCAAGACACTTCACCCGGTGCCTACTGGTGGTAGCCTCACCTCTGTCAGTGCGCCCCAGGGTGGCTGTGGCTACAATGTAGCTTGCCATCACCAGTGTGTGAATGTGTGTGTGAATGGGTGGATGACTGGTTGTGTAAAGGTCTTTGGGGTCCTTAGGGACTAGTAAAGCACTATACAAATGCAGGCCATTTACCATTTACCATTACTACTACTATGTAGGTGACAGAAAACATACTGCTTTAGTTTCAGTAGATGTTTAAAGTTATTTTTACCCCTTTAGGAAGAAAAAAACATGGCTGTGCATTCAACGTATGACACATGGTGTTGGATTTTAATATATTCCCCGCAGCGCTTATCCTGTCTCCCTTGTACTATAGTACAATTTTATAGTTTTTAATGAATTTAATAAAGTAGATCTTTTAATAGTTTTTTTATGCTACTATTACATGTATAGAAAGATTGTTTTGTATTAGCATTAACCCTTGTAAACTGACTGTATGCCTACGGCTCATTTCCTGTTTAAATAGTACCTCCCATTGGTCACACGTATATACACTGTTTTGTGTGGAAATTTCTCAAATGAATTGATGTTTTGTTTTTTTTTTTCTATTTGTAAATGTTTAACACTCAGACCTCTAGACTCTCTAGCTAAAGTTAACCGGGGTAGCTAGGGTAAAATTATCTCAGGTTCAGGTCTGTCTGTGAATTAAAATCACTATGAGTCAGGGATGCACAGCTTAGAACACATTTCAGGAAGTTCTCTGGGCAGCTAGTCAGAGCTGTGCATGTATTTTTCTGATAAGAAAACACTTATTGCCCACATACCTGTTAACATGTATGAAAATAGCACTTTTATCTAAGTACTAGTCTGCAAGACTGCAGATGCATGAAGGTAAGTGCTACTATTAGAATGTTATATTCATACTGAACAAGCTTTTTACATCATTTGATAGATTAAAATGTGCACGTGAGCACTCTTGACCCTGCACATATGTGTAGATCTTGAACAGCTTGTTCACACACAATGATAGAAAATAGCATTGCTCCAATATTAGCATACTTTATTAATGTGCTGCTTAACATGTATGAAGGGAAAGACACATTAGAGAGAAGATAAGACAGGGAAAAATAAATGTGTTTTTAAAAAAGCAAATTGAAAAGAGAAAGGGGAGAGAAAAGAGGGGAGTGGGGGGTTAGGATGAGAAGATGAGAGTTGTGGATGAGAGATGAGAGATGAGAAGTGGGTAGGAGAGGAGTGAAGAGAGACGAGCAAAAGAGGGGTCAGGGCTGCACTGGTGATGGCATTGTATGCAGTGCATGTGTGTGTGTTGTGTATTACAAACTACTTTATAAAGGTGTTATTACAACTCTTTTTTTATTTGTGTTTGTACAAAAAGTACCTTTAGAGTGGAACAATTCAAGATCTTTATCACACACTTATACCCTCATCCACCATTCAGCATGGTGAGAAGTATGATCAAAACCTGTGCTTACCACATGCATATTTCAAGAAGGGGACTACAATAGCAAGCAAGGGAAAACACACACGAATAAAACTGTGTGCCGCACCAGCGGAGCATGTGAAGAGGTTTCTGGGAAAACATCGTATCACGGTAAATTTTGTTTTTAAAGCTGAAGAAGTATAAGGCTTCCTTTTTAATTTTTGTTTTTTAAATGGGAGCAACTAAAATGCTCAAAGGTAGCAAATGCAAAAACAGGAAGAAAAAAATATGCAGTGTCACTGGTGGGAAATCTCTTGAGTTCTGTTAATCTGTTAATCTGATACCTTTACAAATATGGTGTAGTCTTTTTACTAACAACAATGATTATCTAGTAATAACTCAGTGCTTGGAAACCATATCCTAACATATTGAAATGTCATTTTGATATGTTCTTCCTAAGCCTTATCGCAGACCAAGAATAATCCCCAATGACAACAGCAATCATTGCTGGCCGTGTCCTCCACAAAGGAAAAAAAAATGTCAGTATAGTCAGTAAAAAAAACAAAATAAATAAAACTAAGAATTTTATTTAATGGGAAAAAAGTTTCTTACCAACACACCATTACAAAGTGCAGCTTCAAGAACAACTGATTTAACTATGGTTCAGAAATGACAAATTACAATCCTAGAGAAGTTTTCATTCACTCTGTGTATAATCTCTTTATTAATGTAACATCAGTACAATGCATGTACAAACCTGAGAGTATCATTTTCTCTCATGAAGTTCCAACTTTTCAAAAAATGTGTTCTTAAAGACTATTTTTAAAGAGATTGTGCAAACCTCTTTGTTTTCTTGTTCACACGTGTCAGAACACACTATACTGTAAATGGAGATAAAGTTATTGTAAAAGTTTTTGCTATTGTCTGAGCCTTCACAAATGTCTGCGATGCCCGCCCACACTCACACACCTTCAGACACACACACATCCGCGTTAAAAAAAAAAAATGTGTATGCAACACATAATGACTTCAAAGGTACAAGAGCTCTCACACACACTTTGCCCTTGCCTCTATGAGTGTGTGGGAGGTAAAACCTTTTAGTAATACTACTCTTTGTCAAGTGGCAGCACTTTGATAATAGCATGTGTGTGTGGATATGTGTTTGTGTGTCTTTTGATTCATGCGATTAGATGCATAGCTGTCAGTGAAGGTATCTGAGTTGTGTTTGATGTGTGCATTATTGTGTTTGAGATGTTTCTCTGTCTTTCTTAGGTCGTGTTTGTTGGTGTTTGTGTTTGTGCGTGTGTGTGTGGAAATACATCTGCATCTGCCCTTGCTTTAATTGAAGCTTGTGCGCTGTCAGTATTGGTCAAGTGGCCCTCTCAGCTAAATGACGAGCAACAGCAGCATAGCATGCATAACTATCACTCTATTAGCCCCATGTAAACACAATGATTACCATTATACAGATGAAGTGAGAAGGAAGCAGAGATGGATGAGACTGAATGAAGGAGAGTGAGAGGTAAAAGGAACTATTCCACTGCACGTAGTTGAGTAAATTTTTTGCTTTTAAGGTACATTGTTTTCTTTTTTTAATAAATTTTTTGTTTAATTTCAGACACACAAAAAATGTAAACTTCTTATTGTTTGCTTTTGATTTTGTGTAAGTACTCATGTTAAGTTAGGCTTTGCTTCAGTTTTAAATACATTGCTAAAAAGGATTGGTGCAGCTATCTACCAACACGACCCCACAGGAACACACTCCTCTTGTTGCCTCTTGCTGGAGAGCTGCTAGCTGTACTACAACACAGGTACTCATTAACTTTCCAAAAAGGCCATAAATGCACTTCTAGTGATGCTGGACACCGTTTTTCCATCAGTAAAAAGAGGATTCTGACAGAATAATGTATTTGGTTTGCTCTGACTTTTATGTACAAAGGTACTAAGATACAATTATCAGTGATTTCTTATGTTTTCCCGCCATGTGCCCTGATCCTTCATGTCATATATTGCAGGTTTAATACTATGGCTTCCTGATACCATTAAAGCATAGCATCATATCACACTGGGGTTTGATTCAGGAAAACAAAAGATAACATAATTAATTATTCTAGCTTCGCATTTTTCATGCAGACTCCAAAAAATGTATTGGTTATTGTGAACGACATTATGGTGTTTCTCCTGTCTTTTGTTCCTCAGGCATCATAAGGAAAATTAGTATTTTTAATATATGTATATAACATAGGCCTGTTTAGGCATCTTTTCAGTTAATCATTATAATAAAAAAAATAGTAAAAGATGGAGAAAAATGTTACATCCTTGAACAGCTAATTCCCTGAAGTGTTATAAATGTTACATATTTCTATGTAGCATTTGTCTGCTTGTTAAATTAGGCAGGAGTACGTCTAATATTTATATTACCACAAGCACTGCTTATGTATTTTTCTAATTATTATTATTATTATTATTATTATTATTATTATTATTATTACTACTACTACTACTACAGTATTTGTAGTTATCACCATTACTGTAACTATTCTATATAATGCTGAGAATGCCACGGTTCATGTCATAATTGTTTGAATACTCAGATCCATGTATCCACTATCATCTTCTTTTAATGAGCCACAGGCACTTTATTACCCTCCGGCTGTACTGCTTGTTAAATATGGCAACAACTAAAAGTACATTTAGGAATGCAGAAATGCTCAAGATTAACTACTGCAGTTCAAACTGAGCTTTAGAATGGGAAGGAAAGGTGATTTATATTACTGAGCATGGCATGATAGTTGAAGCCAGACAAGCTGGTCTGAATATTTTAAAAATCTGCTAAACACATATTCAACTCTGTATATTTTATATATTTTATTATTATTATTATTTTATTTTATTTTTTTACTATTTAATTTGTAAAAATGTGTATACATACACACACACACACACACACACACACACACACGTAGGAAAATATTTAGTATACACATCCAGAAATGCATACACTATTATATATTGTACATATATTTATTAGTTTCAGGTTGGCCATTCTTGTATTTTGCTCGTTTGTGTTGTTGTGTTTGCACATCTCTGTTGCTTGTGGGGCTCGCACACAAGAATTTCACTCGCATGTGCTGTGCCAGTGTGCCTGCACATGTGATGTGACAATAAAAAAAAAAAAAAAAAGTGATTTGATTTAAACTACTGGGATTTCCTCACACCATCATCTATGGGGTTTAAAATACCTTGTCAAGGCCAGAAGTCAAAATTGAAAGGCCAGACAGCTTTGAGCTGATAGGAAAGGAACTCAAATAACCACTTGTTACAACCAGTGTATGTGGAAGATGTCATCATCCTCCAACTAGTCCTGGTCTGACTTACCTTTCTTTCTGTTTCTCTCCTCCTCTGCTCTCTCTGTCTATCCTGTGAATGTGTTTTTGTATGCTTGATTTAACCATGCCTCTGTTTGCAGGGGTGGGATTCCCACCCTTCATTCCAGTGCACCTGCAGTTGATGAGCACACCTCATCTCCTCATTCCCCTGGTTCTACTTAAACAGAGGAAAGGCCTTAATTTAGCACTTAATCACTGAACTAACAGTGTTATTGCAGTTGGCGCCATATTCTGAACTGTTTGGTGTTGGTTAGTCTCATGATTAAAATTTGCCTTGTTTCTCATCTGTGCAGGAAATTAGCATGTTCCAAGAGGGAGGAGTGGATTATTGTTTGTGGACCTGAGCATGGATCTAAACAAAGATCATTACTTCAAGATATTGTTGCATTATCATTGCCTGTAAATAAACGGAGGATGCTGGGTAAAAGTTCAACAGTTTGAGTCCACCTCCCTCACTATTCTTGATAGAAGAGCATCTCTGAATACACTTGAAGCAGATGGGCTACAGCAGCAGAAGACAACACTAGGTACCACTCCTGTCAAATAAGAAACTGAGGTTGTAATTCATACATGCTCACCCAAACCGGACAGTAAAAGATTGAACAAATGTTGCCTGTTTTGTGTCTCACTTTCTGCTGTGACATTCGGGTTGTAGGCTCAGAATTTATCATAAAAAACAAGGAGGCCTGGATCCATCCTAACTTGTATCAGCGGCTCAGGTTGTCGTAATTGTAAACCTTGGAAACAATCAGCAATAAATGCTGGCATTAAGTTCGAACACAACAGAATATGACATCACAAGTTTACAACTTCTATTTCTCTCAGAATTTGATGTGAACTCAAAGCTATGCAATTCCAGTCTAAACAGTCAAGTGCTTCCAACTATGGCAACCATGATGACCATTAAAAGCTAAGTTATGGCTGTTGACTTTTCCTGGAAGAAAAAAAAAGTGTTCGAAGACCACTTTCTGTTAGTTAGTACCTATTATGAGTTATTTTCTGGTGTGGATTAATCATTTAAACAGTAACCACACCTTCAAATGTAGCTGTCATATCAGGGAAAGAGGATATACAATAGATGTAACTATTATTTTACTGTCATCATTGATTTTGACCTTATAAGTGATTAACCATGAAATTAACATTTTAATGAAATTACCAAAAGAAATAGAACTACTGGACAGTTTTGTTATATATTAAACCACAAAGTAATTGTTGAGTGATTTAATGATGTGAGAATACACAAGAAATACTGAGGAAGGGAGAATATGAGCATGCATGTTCTGGTTTGTGATTGTCAGATGTGCACCAGGCATGCCATGTGTGTTCTGCCTTCACATTTTCTGCATTCACAGCATGAACACATATGTTAGGTAACATTTTTAAATTCCCTCTACATGTGGTTATGTTTAAAGCAGTCTATTTCTACTCCTTTAAGGAGGTTAGGATCCAGGTTAGGATTCAGAAAGAGAGTGGAAAGGGGACCTCTTTCAAAAAAAGTAAATGCAGGAAGCATGCTCTCATGGATATGTGTGCATAATGTGAACTTTGTTTACGAGTTTACGAGGGGCTACAGGATTTAGAAGACCTAACCTCTGAAATAAACTAATGCTTCAGATGTCTTAAATGAATGAAGCCAGATAGAAATCAGCTTAATCTGACACATCTTAAAGGTATTGAGATGATGCCACCAACAGCACAACCTCTATGCGAAATGAAATGGAGTTGTAGGTATGCAACTTGAATGAGACTCCCTATTAAGCCACTGAAAGGCTGTAAAAATGAAAAGTACAGAATGTTTCTTCATGCTTCTTCCATGTGTTTACATAACCTACTTCACATGAGCAATATTCTGTTTTCCTGTCAGAGTGTAGTACCCCCTGAGAGCACCGTATAAGTGTAAAAGCAATATGCGAGTGTGATAGTTAAAAGAAGTTCATGTTGTATAATTTAAAGATCATCCAGTCAGATAGCCTGTGATTTTGGAAAGCGCAGAAATAACTAGATAGTATAATTATACTTGGGATGTTATTGCATGACCAACTGAACGCAAAGATTGAAATGGAGAGTTTAATTAGTGTTAATGTAGAAGTTGTCGGGGGAGAAACAGAAGAAGTGATGTGTGAATCATGTAAAAATACAGAAAAAATAGACTAATCTATTCTTAATAGATTGCAATATAACAGCAGATACGTGAACACAAACAATTCAGAGGCCTAGATATTAACACAAACATCCTTTTAGCTGAAACACAGGATTTGTGGTAATTCCCAAGATTATCATTCTTATCCCATCTTAATCTTCAAGTAGGAGTTTTAGGCACTTTTTACTTTTATGGGAAGCACAGTGTGCTTGTAGAAAGATATAGCTGCATCGCCTGGAGGGTGCATGAGCACAGACAAATAAACAGAAACATTCCCCTTGTTTCTTTGTGTCCCTTCATCTCCCTTTGTAACCATCACAAACAGCTCTAAAGTCTTACTATAGTTTGCACAGTACAGTGAATCTCTGTAGGTCTTAGAAAGTGATCCCCGACAAGCATTTTGGTCCAACTTCTAAGTTTTCTTCCAGCTGCAGCTAAAAAATAAATAAATAGAAAAAACGTGAAGAGCAGTCAACATGTGGTTCCTCTGTCTATAATATTCATCGCAGTGTTGCAGTGTCATTTCTTTCATGTCAAAACTTCAGGAGCCTCTGAGTTTAGCAATTAAAAGCTCCCCAATGAAAGTGTGTAACACATGGATAGAAATTGTTTCCATGAACGTAAAACCACTCAAGACCCGAGAGAGAACAGGAAACCTCAAAGAAGCATACAACACTCTACCTCAAAGAGAACATAAAGCAACTTTAACATCCAGGCCAAAATGTTGAGATCCAGATGGGAAAAGGAAAGCTGTTAGTCCCTAATGTGCAACTCAAGACATGCAACCTGTAATGATTCTTCCCAAAAGAGCCCACACTTTAGTAACAGGTGATACAGATGAAGCAGAGAGAGCAAGGTTTGGGGCAGTAGCAGCTAACAGAGAGCAATTCAGCAAAGAAAGAATTCCCTTTTGCAAAGAAAATACTTCATGCTCCAGCAAGATCAAGCTGTTAAATAAGAACCCAAATAATACACATACATACGATGAAAGTTTAACTTCACAACTGCATTGCACAGGCAAGAATATCTGACAATGAGTGGTTTCTGCTGTCTTTTCAGATTCTATTATAAACTCACAACGAGGCTACCCGAAGATTCCCCATCATGCTGTCACAACGTCAGTTGAAGCTGTGACCTTGGCTCTACTGTAAATTATTAAAGTTTGGCCAAATATAGTATTTATTAGACCATTCCACTACTATATGTGCTACTGGATTGGAAGCAAACATTGTGTTTGGTAATGCATGAATTCGCACAGTTAACAGCTGAAAAGCACTATAGCTGCTGTGTGCCATTAAAAACAGATCATCAATGTTGTTGAATTGCAGATGTCATTGTAAATGCATAGTGTTTTAAAAAAATGTGTCATCTTAACAACAGTTTTAGTCATTTAAAGATTGAATCTTGCTTTAAAATATAAGTCAATATGGAATTTATGTTAAATGGTTTTTTTTTTTCAGGCTATTTTGTAAATACGCTGCAACTCTGATGTCTTTTTTACAGCAACAACCACTAATACATTATAATGTATTGAAAGCCCTAACATACACTACTTACAGACAAAAAAGAAAATAAGATGGAAAATATTTTTTTAAGTAAAAACTGAATTTTTAAACCCAGAGAAAGTGTTTGTTATGTATAAAAAAGCACTAAATAAATTAAACTCCTCATATGTTTATACAGATGGCCCTTGAATACAATGGACAATCTAAGAACATAATAATTAGTAGGTATGGAGGAGGGCTGCGAACAAAACGGTGACACTTTCAGTTTTGAACTCATAGTTGGTGGCAGAGAGAAGTTAGCGTGTTCTGTGAATTCCTGTTTTTTTTTTTAAACTTCTGAACTTCAGTTAGGAAAACTTAATTTTAAAAAAGACAGTTAAATAGTGCCAAAGTAAAACTCTTCCATGAAACAGCTTATGAAACTTCAGTATGAAGAATGTGTTGCAGTCTGTCTTTCTGTCTCTGCCACCAACAGATTTATCTACAGTGCAGCATTATTGGTTGATGCTAACAGGGCGCCAGCCTGTGCTGTATCCAGTTCTGTGACTGAGGCGCAGGCTGCACAGATTGGAAAATCAATTACCAATCTCACACCAGAGTCCCTGAGAAATACACCTACTCACGCATGTGCACACACAGTAAATCTGAAATGCGGTTCCTCTTACATAGTATACACCATCCTTGCCTTACATACACACACACACATACACACACACATATACACAGGAACACAAACAGAATGCATCCACTGTACACATGCAACATTTCAGCCTTGTAGACACTGATAAAACACAATGGTTCTACCTCACACATATACATCTACCCTCAGCTCCACCGAGGTTGCACTTCAGGGTACTCTGATGTGCCAATAATCAACAGTGTGTGTGTGTGTGTGTGTCCTTGTGGATGTGGAGTGCATGTGGGTGTCGTTGGGGAGATGTGGTGTTGTCTCAGTTATAAAAATATGGAGATGTATGCAGACATCAATTTATCATTCTGAGACAGAGGGATAGAGGAGAAAAGGGACATACTTAAAGAAATGGATGCCTATCACGTAACGAAAGTGTGTGTGTGCATATATATATATATATATATATATATATATATATAGGTGTGTGTGTGTATGTATATAAAATACTTTTTTAATGCATACAAATGCACACATACACACAATAATATCTTCATGCAAATCGCCTAGAGTTTGCAGCTGCATAACAATCAAAATGGTCAGTTATTCAGCCAGTAAACACTGCCTTAAGAAGCGGGCTCTATGTCATATTCAAACTGGCTATTGAAAAGCTAGTAACAAACTATTTTAGCTTAAATTAATTTAGCTGTAAAGTATGTATGAAAACATACATCAGTACCAACGGCTTCCATAAAGATGATCTTAAAGCAACACAATAAGATAATAATCCAGAGAATAAACTGCTTCATGAAAACATTCGGAAGACATTGAAACCAAATAGTGGTCTGAGTTTGGTGCAGCACTTAACTGACTTGACCTTATCATCTAACATCAGTGCCTGACTTTACTAAAGCTCTTGTAGCTAAATTGGTGCAAATCCCTTCAGCCAGGAGCAAAATCTTGAGGAAAGCCATCAGAGAAAAAGAAGGGCTGGTATAACAACGTGTTAATGGCCAGGGTGCCAGAATGCAATGTTCCTCATTCACATATGGGTGTCACATTTGAGTTTTTCTCACAACACGCATCAAATTTCTTAAAATGGATTTAAAATGTAAACATTTACTAATGCAACAAATATGTTGCCTAGAAACAATGCTGAAGTAGAAACCCACAATCTATGAGAATCTATAAAGAATGTAACTGTGACCAAATTACAGAGGTGGCAAAAGTACAGACATTATTTAGTTTAGTAGAAGTACAGATACTTACAATTTAAAAAAAAGTAAAAGTTGAAGTACGGAATAAACTTTTTCAGAGATACAGCCTCTGATATATTTACTCAAAATTAGAGGACATTTATACCGGCTCCTTTTCTCCAACAATAACTGAACATTGTATTATATTACTATAATAATACAATATTTTTAGTACATGGGAATACAAATGTTATTCTAATCTAAATTTTAATTCTAATGAACGCAATCAACTCTAATCTGTTATGTAGGACTCAAGCAGTGAAAATCAGTTTGAAAAAAAGCTCTATTTTCTGTTGTTTATGTTGTAGAGGGTGACAAATTTAAGCAAAAAAAATGAGTCTGCTCATCTGATCATTTCATTTCATTGTCTTTGCGACACTTGATGTGACGCTGACTGCGAACGCCACGTTTTACCATACATGTAAATGCATCACACTACAGATTTAAATCAAATCAAATCAAATCACTTTTTTTACCTGTTAATCCGGCACTTAACTGCCAAGTGTTTTGAGTAATACAACGTTAGCATACCTCAGGTTGTTTTTCAGAATGTTTCACAATATGAAAATACACAACTTATCAGAGCAGACAAAATATGTTACTTAAAAAAATCATTATATGTAATTGTTACATTTCCGCCCTGCGACAGACTGGCGACCTGTCCAGGGTGTACCCCGCCTCTCGCCCTATGACAGCTGGGATAGGCTCCAGCGCCCCCCGCGACCCTGAAAAGGATAAGCGGAAGCGAATGGATGGATGGATGGATGGATGTTACATTTCCAGCTTATCATGTGCGACTCGGCAATCCTTAGCTTTAAATGTAACTTCTCTTCGTTCTCACTTGTTGCCTGTCTTTTTTACATCTTTCTGCCCATGTGAGTGACATTATCTCACACTCTTTTGTCTCCCTGGGAAATACAGTAGCTGTACCTGTAGTTAGCAGACACACTCTGAGACAAAATGCACAGAAAGTTTGTTTAGTGATATTTGTTGAGCTGATAGAAATGTTGCATTTGAGATTACCTGCCACAACATGTTACTTCCTCCATCCTCGCTTCTTCCAAAGTGCTACCTAAACATTAAAGTACTGTGACCACAACTTAAGGACATGTTCACTCATTGTGGCCCATAAACACTATAATATAATCAGTAACACTATAAATGATACATAAATGAGATGGGCTTGCCTCTTTCATTCCTTTGCATACAATAAGCCCCGATGAAGGACACACCTGTAAGATTATCTTTGATGTGTTACTGTTTCCTCCGTTTTGATATTTTGATGCAATGTGAAATAAAAACTCTGTTCAAATGTCTTAAATGTCTAAAATAGTAACTTTATTTTTTAAATGTATGGAATAGAAATGAATAGATATTTATTTAAAAATAGGGAGCAAAAGTGAAATGTTGTCAGAAAAATAAATACTCAGGTAAAGTACAAGTACCTGAAACAAAACATCTTTTGACTTCACACCTCTCCCAATTAGGGTTGTGAACTTTCACTTTGTGTACCAGAATGTTTTGTGCCAAGTGTTCATCATTTAGCCAAGACGGACATCCTTGGTTTATGTTTCATGTCAAGTAATAATTTTATATTTCTGTACAGGAGCTATTATTTTACTCCAGGCAATGTGATTATAGGCAGGATATATGGGGTCACCCAAATGTCACTACCATTACCCAGCACTTGTAATTAGGCTCTTATAAAATGACTGTCAGTTCTTTTTGGATGGTGAAGAATGTTCATGAATGAATGAAAAGTAAGGATGAATTTATGTTGTCACTCCGCCCATTAATTTTTAGCCTGAATGTAGTGTGTAAGAACATGATTTATGTATGTAAATTTAATTAAAATGCGTTCGTTTTGTCATATGATTTAACAAACAAGTCTAACAGTGAGAGCCGTGAGCCCCGACACTATAAACACATAACATAATTGTAACTTTTGAACCGCTACAGCAGAAATGACATAATGTTTAAGCTGTGAGTCAACATGTGAAAAATGTATTAACTTTAGCTGGTTTAAAATATATATAATAGCATGTACATAAGCACACATACTTCTCTGAGAACAAGTTCAAAAGCTTTCTCTGTGTATTTCAAGCAGTGACATTTGGAGCATAACACAAACACTCATTTGAATATCTCTGAGCTCTGGAAATAGAGTTCTTCCTTTTTCAACCAGATCACATTTGTTTGAAGTTTATCTCACACAGCAATATTTGACATCTCCGTTTGCAGGAAAAGGAAGATTAAAAAATACAACTCACTATGCCATCAAATACATGTCTCGTTATAGTGGACTGAGGTTGCACTCTGCCTCGTGATATAATTTTAGTCACATTATCTTTATTTTTGTTGCCAGGTGCTGGCAAGTTCAAAGTTACAGCAACATATAGCACTCTTAGCTTAGTAGAAATATGTTTTAAAGAACCTGATGAGTTATCTTTAGTCCGCTAACAACTGTGAAAACGCCATTCCAGAATTCTCAAATTAACCTGACACAAGTAATAAAAATAACATTCAAGTAACTATTTACTGGAATGAAAACTGCTTTACTGGTTCCTGCAGTCTTTATATTTGTGTTCGTTTATTTGGATTTAAGGTCACTATTATAATAGTTGGTGCTCTTCCTTTGGTGGACATGAATATTTTATAGAAAATAGATTAGTACACATAACATTCATGCTCATAAGAAGTCCATAACACAATCACTATTATGTTAAAACTTCAGAACACTCTAATACATAAAAAGTTTATCTTTTGTGAAAGAGGTTTTGTTCCACTCAGTATCAGATGGATCAAAACCATTAATTATTATCATTCAGTAATTTGTGAATGAATGTGTGTAATGCTGCTAAATTGACAAACCTCTAAGAAAATTAGTGTTTTTGCAAACCAAACACAAAAATACTCCAGCATTTTGGGGCCTAAATCAAAATCAGCCTCATGATGTGGATTTGGTTAGTTAGCGTTTTCAGTGGAAACACTCATATTCTTTTTAAGAGCAGGTCAACATCAGATCTTTATTAATGACGAGCATTCAGGAAGCCTAAAACAAATACAAATAAAATACAGACAACAGCTGTACCTCAGCCTTATCTTTGGTGTAAACAAAGAAAACATCACCTAATTCCTTTCTCTGTTGTTTTAACACAGTCATTTAGGAAAACATTACTCTGTCTTTTTAGGCCAGTTCAGTTTCATCTTCAGTTTATTGTCTCTTTATCATGAAAACGAGGGTCCTTCATGAAAATGCAAAAGAAAAGAAAAACATTTCTATTCATCCAGTTACGTGGTAAGTATCTAGAGCACATATTTGGTGTGCAAAGGTCGTGTTAATGAACAACAGAGAGCTGAGGTGACAGACCCACATGACTGTCAAACACAGTCTGTTAGGAAGTGAGGAAGCTGAGATTATAGTTTTGGGGCTATCCAGCTCTGACCGACCGATCCAGTTATATGTAACTGAAACATCAGGTATAAGATTCAAGATTCATCTGTAAAAACTGGGGAAAAAAATAGGTGCAATCAAAGTAAATAACAAAATACATAATTTCTTGCAACAAACAAAAAAACAACAACATTATTACTGCTGACTAACATACTATTGTTGAGTAATGAGATTTATTAATTACAGCTCTTTCATTTTTTGCTCAGCCGAAGAAAACACTTTCAGAGTAACTCTTTTCCTCTATAATCTTTGTGTGATGCATTTAAAACTGTGTTAATACCGCAAGTTCTTGTAATATTATTTTTCTGATTTATTTGTATTCGTTCAGCCTCCGTTTTTCCCAATAGAAAAACTGTGTTGCATATTTCACATTATTCTCCTTTATGATGTGAATACAATCAAGGCCTCAAGCCTGAAAGAAACACACAAATGGAACTCACTTTTCTCAGTGACTCTCTATTCTCTATATTTCCCCATCTTACTGTCTGAGTAATGTAAATGAAAGTTTCAAAGGAGTCTACAGTGCCTGTAGCTGACAGTAAACACACTAGCTGTCCTACAAAATTTTTTATTCTTTTATGACTCTTTATAATGTAAAATGAAAACAAGAAATCTCTGCATTGCTACACTCTGTGAGAGTTGCCCTTCTGTTGCATGCTCATTTTTGAGGCCACAGTTATATATAGACATCCATGTAGTATGTACATGCTGCTAAATTACAGCCCATTTACCAGAAATATACATGCTCTTAGTATTCTGAGAATATTACTCCTTGGCTTTGATAAATATAGATAACAAGGTAAAGAAAAAAACCATAATATTTGACCTCTGGGTGGATCTGGTGGCCATGCCGCTTTGCTACCCCAGTTTAGGTCCAGTGATTATTGACCACCTTTATCCTGTAAGTAATCATTTCTATCCTGATCAGAGAGCTGTCTTGCAGGAGGATAATGCCCCAATCCAGAGCATGAGGTTGCACTGAATGGCTTGATGAGTATGAAATGATGTGAATCATATGCTATGGACCTGGCAGTCAGTAGATTGCAACTGAATTGAATGCCAGTGGGAAACTGAGGAAAAACAGCAAAACAGTATTCTGAGGAGAAACGTCAAAGATTAGGGATTTTTTTGTCTAACAACATGGTACAACGCACCATGATGCTAAAAGCTGTAGCTTTGTCAATGCTTCTGGCCTCTCATAGATACACATCACAGATATTTTCTTACAAAAATACCATTTTCCTCTGGTGTTAGCACCATGGCACACTAATTTATAAATGGTCTTCACTCCCAGTTCATTACTTGAGAAAGATTCTAAAAGGCTGTTAAACACAGTTTAAACATTTAAAGTCACTGAATAATTTTTAATGCACAGACAAAATTATGAAAATGCTTTGTGTTTATCTTTGTGACACACCTGTTAGAAGAGCCATAACTGGCATTAACCTCCTGGGATGAAAAAAAAAGGCACAGACATTTGTCTAGGTGTGGTCAGACCCTGCTTGTTTACAGCAATGTACGTTAAATAGACATTTTGCAAAATTCTGCTAAATGTATTGAGATTGTCTGAATGTATAGACAGCCCTTGATGACGTTGCACTGACATTTGTCCTTATGGTTTTGATGACCCACCAACCATTTCCAGAAGACATTCCTGCACTATGAAAAAGGACTAGTTCCATAATGACATTATATGTAGCTACTACCTTGCACTGCAAAGAATTTAGTTTTTCACTTAAAAAAAAAAAAAAAAAAGATGAGCATAGCAAAGGTAATTTTCTTACACAAATACAAACAGGATAACTGGGACATTTGACAGTGTAGCCAGTGGCAACCTTGCTTTCATTTTGTCTTTCAAAACAACAAAAACAAATTCTCTCTTTATATTTAGCTCTCCGCCTTCAAAAGCAGGCATCAACAGGCAGGAAGAAACAGAGACAAAGAGAGGCTGGGATGAAAGACAGGGACACTAAAAGTGCTGAGGCTTGGTTTTATTAGAAGAGGTTGAAAGCATCCCTCTTGGCAGTTAAAACATGATGAAATCACTTCAGCTGATATGATGAAATCTGCAGTGCTATTTGGAAAACAGAAAACAAACCTGCGTGCGTAACAAGGTGGTTAAGTGGAACTGAATCATATTAGCCCAGTTCCAAATGACGCTTTATATTGCAATCTACAATATAGAGTCAATACAAATTACATTTTCATATTACTCATCAAAAAAAAAACATTACCCTCCCTCATATATGTCTTTTATTGCAAAAAAAATAAAATTATAATTTAATCGGTTGGTCGAATTTCTGAGCATAAAATTCTGCTTGGAAAATAGGTGAATTTTGTTTGGCATCTTTCAGCCTGCAATAACGATAACTAGTTCACATTGTGTCTCCTGTCTCAGCACACACATGAAATAGGAAAAAATTTCTCAGTGTTTATTTGATAAATATTCTGTTAAATCAAATTTTGTCTACTTTACATAACATGTAAACTGATTTTCTGTTTTATTCTTATATGTTAACAATATCAAGCTTCCTAAAAAATAAGAGCAAACAAACAAACAAACAAACAAACAAACAAACAAACAAACAAACAAACACATCTTCGTTAATTAACAAGTCTGTAAAGTCAATATGACCATCTTTTGTTTACAGTCTTAAGGTAAAGTCTTAAACTTGGGTTCAATAAGTTTTTTCGATATTTAATAGCAAAATAACAAAATCTCATATATGTGTAATTACGTTATACGAGTTTAGGTCTAAATAAAAAAGAAGGAAGATGACTTCTAAGCTAACTCTCATCAATTATCCTGATGCACTAAATTCTCAGGGATCAGTTAACAAACTACTCAGTCCTTCTATAGGAATGAAAGTTAGCTAATTAATTTAGAAAGTATATTAATATAATGAATTAGTTAGCCAAGTATTGCTCCTGTTGGCATTTTCAAACTACAGGCATCAAAATGAATGCCTTTAAAGTTTTAATTAAATGAGTTAATGATCTGTAATGCAGCATTTGGGTGAGAGCTTGTGACTAAAACTCAATGTCTGCATTTGTGAATTGTCCATTCCAAGACTATAATCACAAAGTATAAAGTTAGTGTGTGTTTTAAATGAATTATTACTCTTTGAGGAAACTAAAATGCTGTTTACTTCAAACCCTGATAATTAGTTTAAACGGTAGCCAGGGCTGGACTGGGACAAAAAATCGGCCCGGGCATTTTGACTAGAGACCGGCCCACCAAAAATGTGACGTCATTCAGGGATAAAACCGCAAAGGATTTTGGGAACTTGTGGCAAGAGGTACTAGCACGCAGGCTTTCAATTGAACTCAGTTACACAGCGATAAAAAGAAACACAAAAAATGGCAAGAAGCTGTTGTATTATTAACTGCAATAGCCGGTGTTGTGCCAAAAGGTGTCTGCCAAAAACTGATTGCTCGTATTTAAATTGCTATAAGTAACTTGTTGGGCTATAATATGTGAAACATGTCAAATGCATCCCTCATGGATGACATAAAGTCATCTCTCCATCTCCATCTCTCTCTCCTGCTCTTTTATTTCTCTCTCTTGCTCCATCTCTCTCTGCTGCTCTTCTGTCTCCTCTGTCACAGACTTCTCCACTTTTGATGATAAATCAGCCTGGTGCAACATGTAAGGATTGGCACAATTTGTTAAGATTTTGAGGAGTTTGAGAAACTAACCTTAAGCATAAAATAAAATTTACTATCAGTAACTTCATAGCACCCGCCCAGC
Organism: Aulonocara sp. 'chitande type north' Nkhata Bay; assembly: GCF_057382095.1. Taxonomy (NCBI): domain Eukaryota; kingdom Metazoa; phylum Chordata; class Actinopteri; order Cichliformes; family Cichlidae; genus Aulonocara; species Aulonocara sp. 'chitande type north' Nkhata Bay. Next base: position 15,532,017 of record NC_141356.1, on the reverse strand, counting down.
AGTATATAAACTCCGTCATGCTAGCTAGTACGCATTACCAGTTATTCTAAGCGACTGTAAAAAGTCAGCACAACGAAAACAAACTACAACTAAACTTGGTTTATATCTGACACAGATAGACAGCAGGTCATAACTTCTTACCTGAAGTTCAGTTCCTCTGCCACTATGACCGGCGGCCGCCTCGGGTCTCTCCTCTTGCCTCCCCTTTCCCTTATCCACCTGCTGGCCTCCACCACTTGCTGATGTTGCTAAATCTGTGGAAGCTATGCCATAGCTACCACCAAACAATTCAGTTATTTTTACACATTTGGCAGCGTCTGCCTGAAGGGCTTGTTTCTTTTTGGCCCTAATTTTTTCTGCACCTCCTTTCCTTTTTTTGTTCTCCATTTTCTTTAGTTCATCTATAAGATTGCTCAACAAGGGGGAGGGTGCATCCGACCTCCTCGGCTGTAATTGGTCCAGCCCAGAGTCGATCATGACCAATTGGCCAATCCAACACCTTTCATTATTTATACCCTTCCAAAAAAAAAAAAAAAAATCGATCGTCCCATAAAAACAAAAAATCGCCAGCTATGACGGTAGCCATTTGTCCCACCAGATATTTGTTTGTGTTATGTGATTGTGCTGATGGTTTATGTTCTCAGGTGACAGTGTGTGTGGCACGGATAGCTCTTGATAGACTTGGCTGCAGCAGAATTTGTGTAAGTGCATTTGCACTCATGAGCGTTCAGCCATGTGCTAACATGCCATATCCGAGATACAGCCCGCAGGCAGTGAGGACCTGGCTAGCATCAACTGTGTTCAACAATTCATTATACACGGGCCTTATTACGTCCAGTTCTAAGGCACGGTGCTCACAGTAACGCTGCCATTATCTGTTCTGCACACAGCCATACACTGACTGGGGCACAGGTGTGTCATCACTGCTGCCATCATAGTTTCAAATAGCTGAAGGAGAAAATGGCTCGAGAAGGAGGAGGACCAAAGAGGGGAGAAGGTAACATCGAAATTTGTTAAATGCAGCAGCCAATTTTCTGCTAATCTATAATACATATAACCAATAAGATTTGTTTTTTCTGTGACTCGACTGCTTAGGACGTGGGTAAAGTGAGGTAAAAAAAAAAACAAAAAAAGAAAACAAAACAGAGAGAGATGTTTGAGAGCACAGCCACACCGAGCTAGACAGACAGAAATGAAGGGAGCATTTATAATGTCATTTCTTTTGAATTGATAACTGGTAAAAGATATGATATTATTGGTTTATTTCTTTTCATTTTAATGCACATACATGTGCATGTGAAATAAAGCACTACCAGGCATGTTTTCCTCTGGGCTTTTAGTGCCAGTGAGCAACTTACAATTAATTTATATCACACTTTAGATCTTAATCCTAACCTTTGTTTACTGTATGACATAATATATGGTAGACAGACATCTCACTGTATTGTACTTTCTTGTTGTATTGGTATCTGTAAATGTCAGTTGACAAACATCTGCTTAACCTACAGTTGTCTTTAGTTATTTTACCTGATTAGACCTCTTTTAGGACTGTGTGGGTGGTTGCAGACTGTAATTTATTGACAGCTCCCTAACTTTCCTGTTAGTTTTATGGCCCCTTTAAAAACCTTAACTCCCAGCAGAGCTCTACTCAACTCAAATCTACCTCAATAACTGAAAACACCTGTGTGGGTGTGCAGGGCTCTGAGAATTGTGTACAAGACATCTTATCCAGTGGTGTTGTGTTTTAAAATTAAAGTTATATCCTCTCAGTGTCACGGACCCGGCTCTGGAGGACTCGGGGGTCCGTGACCAGTTTTGACTGTTGTTATTGTTGTTAGTATTATTATTATTTGGTGATGTGTGCTTTCTCCACAATGCTGTGTTAGTCTGTGTCCCACTCGTATGTATAGGCAGGGTGTGGGTGTATACGTGTGTATGTCTGCGGGTGTGGCTGGAGGATGGAGCACAGCCACCTGCAGGCCTGATGGGTGTGGCCCTGCGAAGGACTGGCCACACCTGAAGTTCCTGCCACACCTGTTGGTGATCAGGGCTCGTCGGGGGAGCTACTTAGGAGAGTGTTGGAGCTCCCACCGGCGCGGGATCATTGAGTTATCGTACCAAGTTAGTGTGTCAGCATATGTCTGTGTTGTTCGTATATGCCCGCCGAGGGTTAGTGTTGACGGCTGCCTCTATGGTTTCCCTGCAGGAGGAAGAGTGGTCCAGAAAGGCAGCACGCACGGGGTGTGCGGAAACACAACAGCGGGGAGCACGAGCACGAGCACAGACGTCGGAGGGAAGCACGCACACGGGGTTCAAGGGAGCAACGGGGAGTTATTGTGTTTACAGTTTTTCACTGTGAATAAAGAGCACTGTTTGCATCGCAGAGTCTGCGTTTTGGGTCCTCCTTTCCCCACATCCCCACGGTCTGCCAGCCAGACCGTGACACTCAGGGCACAGTTCAAACATCCCCACCTCACTTGTAATGTACATGTTGACAGCAGCAGCCTGCAGCTTCTTGCATTGTCATACATTAGATGAGGAGTAAACAGCAACGACACATTTTATATAAAATATATGCATGGATACATATCCTGGTAACCCAGAAAGATGTTATTTTCATTGTTCATTCGTCCATGTGGGACAGTCTAAAGAATAGCAAGCTGTTTAAAGGCGCTAAGGGAAAATCTAGAAATGCCTTAAACATACGCCTTGAGTCCCTATGTACAAGATCTTCACACCTTGATAAATTTAATAGCTTTGTTAAGGTGGAAATGCAGCAAGTGTATGCCTTCACAGCAATGTTCTCTGAGGTTTGCTGAAGCACCTTCCCCCCTAATAAAAAAGACCTTTCAGCTTCTTGCATTGCCAAAATCAGCAACAGTCAGTGCTATAATTTGATTATTATTAGTTTTTTATTTTTTAGGTTAATTGTGAAGCTCTTGTGGATGGGCACAGTATGTTGCTGAGCTACAATTCATTGTCATATTGACTTTCTCTGTCAGTAGCTGAATGACATCTGCTAGGGGCATCTGTTTCAAGGAGAAAGGGTCATTACTGTCACCAATACACACAGACACAACCACACACCAAAGTGTGTTAGGTAAGCAATAACGGCAGACTTTTGCCAATGATGCTCCAAGATAGGATCGCCTGCGGGCAGTGAATGGCAATAGTTTTCTCTTCAGTTTGCTCTCTCTCCCCCGATATAAATAAAAGTGTAAATGGGTCATACATTATGAATAGTAATACAAACGAGGCCACATTTCCAATATCCTGATTATCCTTACTAATACAGATATAAATTTAAATAAATTTACAATTTCATTAAATAAACTTATTTCTTTCTCTCTTTCTTTCCATTAAATAAATCCTCTTTCTTTCTTTCTATCTTTCTTTCTTTGTCCATCCTCGGTCTCTTGCTCTAAACATTGTAAATTGGTCATGCATAATGGATGAACAGATACAGATGGAAGCTGAGCTCTTTCCAAAGATACTGGAGGAGAGGTGGGATGGAGAGGAGGGAAAAAAAACACAACCTGTGTACACACCCCTGTCCCATCGTTCCATTCGTGTATCTCTGAAATGCCACTATTTTTATTTTTTTGATCGACAGTCACCTTGACAGGACTGACCATTATTTTTGACACTCTTCACTGTCACCCAGATTTCAAATTGTGAGAAATCATAACATTGTATTTCAGAAAGAGACAGAGGTGACTGCTGATGTCTTTAGCAATTAATCTGTAGACAGGTTTTTGGGCTATAAATGTAATTCAAAAAGTAAATGACCTCACACAAAGAGAGGGCGATTTAAAAATTTGCTTCTTTTCTGGGGTATTGATTTATTTGAGCTCTTTAAAAAAAAAATAAAGACACATTAGCAAGAAAGTGACAACTGCTGATGCAATTATTGAGAAATGGAAGAAATATAGTGTGCAGATGATCATGAGAAAGATAGGTGATCAACCCAAAGCTTCATGGGAAGAGCTTCCTAATAATCTAAAGGCAGTAGGGCTCACAGTCACCAGGAACACTGTTGATAGCACATTAGGCCATGATGGATTGAAATCTTGCAGCAGCCACAAGATCCCACTGCTTGAGAAGGCATATGTTGAGTTTGTAAGGCTTAGGAAGCAGCTCAACCCACTTCGTTGAGAAGAAGTGAAATAGTCATAGTCAAGCATGGTGGTGGAAACATTATGCTTTTGGGTTGTTTGTATGCTAATGTACAGGAGGACTTTACAGTAAATGTCTCGGTCTTCACAGTATTTAGCCAGAAAACTGAAGACGAGTCTTGGATGGGTCATCCAAGATGACAATGACCCAAAATTACTGTCAAAACAACAAAGGACTGGCTAAAGAAGAAACTTATTAAGGTTATGGAGTGGAATAGCCAGTCTTCAGACATCAATCCTATGAAAGATCTGCAGAGGGAGTTGAAACTCTGAGTTGCCAAGAAGCAGCCAAGAAACCTAAAGGATTTAGAGAGTTTCTATAATGATCCCTCCCGAAATAAAATGTTGGCCAACGAAAAGAAACATCTTTCTGCTGTGCTTGCCAGCACGGGTTTCTGAACCAAATACTAAATCATGCTTTGCTTGGGGATCAAATACTTATTTCACTCAGTGATGTGCAAATTAATGTATAATTTCTATGTTATTTTATTTCTAGATTTTTAATTGATATTTTATATGATATATAAAAGGTAACTGAGACTGATCATTTCTGAAATGTGTCTGAACTTAGAACTTCAGCAGGGGACCTAATAATTAGTTTCCCCACTGTAGGTACGATCGATTAAAAAAAGAAAAAGAAAACAAGAAAACAACAACAAAAACAATGTTACTTGAGATGATAGTTGTACTTTTTGTCAGATATGTTGAAAGATATGAAACAACAACACCATGCTTATCTACACTGATATATTTGAACAGAGAAACAAGAACAAAATAGCTTTCAATCATTTAGTCAACAAAATTATCAATAGATAGTCTCATGTGGCCTCATAAGATAGTGTTGCCCCCTTTAGCAAGCCTCTCATTATTTCTTCCAGTGCTCTTTCATGTGTTGCAAAATTAGTCAATGACTGCAAGCTTCCTAGTCCCTGAGGCAGTAATGCAATCACAAACAATCGTTGTATAAAAGGTAGAATTTAGAAAGTGAAAGTAAATAACACAATCAGCTTAAATTTAAATTGATGACTGCTGCCCCAGATTCACTCTAGTGGATTTCAGACTTTTTCTGACATGCCCTGCCTCAGAAACATTTTTTAACATAAAAATTAAAATAAAAGGTTTGTGCTGAATTCTAATTTTATCAGTACAATGACATCAGGAAAAAAGGGGGGGAAACACTTTTATTCACCTTAGTTTCGTTTTCTATTTTTCATCTGCTTGTCACTGCCTCATAGCTTGACAATAACTGTCCAACCCAATGGTGGCCATAAATATCACAGCCTGCTCTACACCAGTCCAGCACAGTGCTTCACATAATTTGTACCACAATACTACAGACTAATCTGTTAATCCATTACTAAACTGCCTGGCATTTTCATACCATTTGAATAACACAAAAAAAATTCTAATTCAATTTGTTTTTTTAAAAAAATTTTCATTTAGAAATAAGATAACTTTAGCAATATGTGACATACATTCCTAAAATTTAAAATGTTAAGAAAAACAATTGAATCTTCCTCTCTGTCATCTCTTTCTTAAATCTTTTAAGATCTCTGAGAGTGAAATTGAAGAGGAGCGATAGAAGGCAGTAGAATAAATCAGCGAACTATCCAAGGTGTAATCTTAGTAGCAGGGGGGGCAATATGAGAAGAGTCCCACCAAGGCTACATATGTCTGCATAACTGTCCTTTGTCGTGCACTTAAACAGTCAGTAATAAAATAAATCAAATAAGAATGAACAGTACATACAGTCCAGATTTGAAAGACAATAATGAGAAAACATCTGAGATGAGGATCAGTTATTGAGTATTAAAATCCTTTGTGTGTGTGTGTGTGTGTGTGTAAGTACACAATTTATTTAACAGGTGAAACCTACTCAAAGGTGCTCTAATGTGCCAGTTCAACACTTTATGCAACGGTTTAGTAATATCTGTCCCCAAGGATGCGTGTTAGCACTCTAAAAAGGTTACTATGATACTACAGGAGATTATATAATAAAGTTATTACATAAATAAATGCTTTTATTTCACAGCTATTTAGATTTAGGAAATATTAATTAAATTCAGGCAAGGATTTACTTTTTTATTTATTCATTCATTCCAAATACATATTTATTGTTTAATTAATTTTGTTAATTTTATTAATTTTCTTTCACTTAATAATTCCTACATGTATCTTGTTCTTGACAATTCTCTTGAAACATGTGGACAGTCAACCTCTTCCACAGATAAACAAATATTGTTTGTCTGTCTGTGTGACTGGCTGACTCTTGAGTGATGGGAAGCAGCCTAAGGTTCTCCACATATTTTGAAAACTCAGAAATGAATGACATTGTGTCATGTAGGACAGCAGGCAGAGCATCTGTGCTGCCCGATGCCACTCACACTGTGACATACTGATGCATGCCATGCCTAAAGACTAAGCAAAAGCGGTGAGATAGATTGTGTCTATGTCAAAAAGACAGAGAGAATATTCCTTTCTTGTATTGCCTCATGCATTTCCTTGTGTGTATTATCTGCATTTGGAAATGTGTTGTGTGGGGAAGATACTGTGGGTGCGTCAGTATGTGTGCACATATGAGTGGATGTTTTCACATGTGTGTTTGGTGTCATTTGCATGCAGGTCATGATGACCCTCTCCTCTCATCTGAGATTCTCATTAATTCAAAACCTCCAAGTGCACTCACACATGCACACATACACACACAGACGGGTACGGCAGGGTCTACACAGGCCATCATATTCTAATCACTGCACCCTGCCCCTTCAATCTCTTTTTCTCCTCATCTTTCTTTTTCACCCTGCCACTCTCCATCTCCTCTCCTCCCATTTATCCCCTCCACCCTTCCTACCTCTCCATATGCCTCCCCTCACTTTCTTTTCCCTGTCTTCTTCTCTCTCTCCTCTTTTTCCCACCCTCGGGGTCTTTCCATTTCCCTCTCTCCTGTCTGTGTCTCTTATGTCTAATTGGGGTAAACACTCAGAGCAGTTAGTAGGGACACCTTGCCATGTTGAGACCTCGTAGTGACACCCAGCCATTATGTCCCCATTATTGTGACACCCCCGCATGCCCTGTGGATGATGAAACACAGTTGACCTTGTTATGATGACCTTCTGTGTAATACTGGACTGTAATGATATCCACTCATTACAGTGTTTAAGTGTAAGTCATGAAAAACAGCTCTCTTCTAAACTACTTGCAAATCAGTCGTTTTTTTGTCAAATGATTTGATTTAAGAACGTGAAAAAAAAAGCGTGAAAAAAAGCATTTCTCATTTTTTCATAAAAAACAACAACAAAACATGTTTAACAATCGATAAAAGTAGGGATGGGAGTTGATAAAAATTTAGCGATTTAGTCGTTAGTCAAAATAATGTTTTACAGATATTACACAGAACACCTTTCCTAAAAGTAATGAAGTACATAACTTAATTACTCCCAGGACAAAGTAATTCATTATGCTACTTGTTACTTTACATTTGTGTTTCTGTAAAACGTCTTGAAGCTTCACATATGCCATTTAATACACAGTTACCAAAACTATAAATTTTATTCTGCAGTAGGGTTGCCAAGTTGTGCCGGAAGCACAATGCACAGCTAGCTAGGCATAGTGTAAATATGCACTCTATGTTCATATTCTTATAATAAAAATGCAGTAAAATGTTGATATTTAGTCGTATAAAACATGAAAGAAAAATACAGTAAATAATAACAGAAATCACATGAGCATTTTCTTTGAAATATAAGCAAAAAAGGACAAAATATTCAAATAAAATACTCTAAATACTGGATCAGTTATCCAGTTTATTATGTTACGCAGACCAAACGGCACCTTCTTTTTATGAATCACATATTACTCCTCACACTTAGTGCAAGTGACGGGCTGTGAATGACAGTTGTGACTGGACACAAACACTCATCTGATATAACCGCGGTCAAATCAGACTTGGTATTTGTAGGAGTGCCATCTATTGGTCAGAAAGTGACATTGCAGGTAACGGTCAATATACGGGACATCAAAGATAGAATAAGGAACGAATTTTGCTCATTATACATCTCGGCTAAACAGTTGGCAACTCTAGGCTACAGGCCCACACACAACACAAATCCCCTTCCTAATGAGGGCGCACCTATCTTTCTCTTAGTATTTAGGTATGAACACACATCCAGCTGCACAAAGCAATTATAAAAACCAGCCCAAATAGACTTCTACTTTAGAAACATGAACAACTAGAAACAGAGGCTATAGCCTGACCGCTCGTCCTTTTGTTACCTGTTGATGTTCAGGGTGTGGCTGCTGGGCTTTAACATGACTCTGGATTCTTGGTTAGCTTAGCGTTACTTTAGCTGCTCATGCAGGTGCTTGGAAAAAGACGAAGTTTTGTAAGCAGCATTTGTAAGCAGCATAATGCAGTTGTTTTTGTCCAGGATGTCAAACCTGGTTCAGTGGTCAGCTTCAGTGTCTTAATCTGTCATTTTTTCCACCATATGAAACCATATTATGTACATATTGTTTCAAACAGTTGTGAGATTACACATTGGCCCTTTAGACATCCTGGATTCATAAGCCCATCATGAGCTCCTGTGGAAACTCTCAGCCTGTTAAATGAAGCAGAATTATACCGGCTTAACCACAAACTAACCCTTTTCAGGTCTATTGTCATTACATCTGTCTCCTCTTATCTTTTTGTCTTTCTTTAATTTCCTCTCCTCCTCACCCTTTCTGTCTCTCTTTTCCTGTAATGACAAATTTATAAACCTGTCATCTTTGCCTCTCTCCGGTCTTCTCTTCACTACCTTGTCTTCTATCCTCTCCACATCATCGTGCTCCTCCACTCTCTCCTCCTCTCTATTCTTCTGTGCTCATAATGTCTTTGATAAAGCCTGTCAGATTAATTAATGTGATTAACTGTGCGTGTCCTCACTGATAACAGACCTTCAAATTCAACTAAAGGACATTAGTGTGGCTGACTAGAAGGTTGGATGTGTGATTGACTGACTGTAAAAGGGGTTCCAATGAATAACTGGATTACTACCTGACTTTTTTGAGGGGCTCGTGTGTACTTTGATCTGATTTTTACATGTAATTAGTCATTACAAAGACATAAATGCAGAGACTCAGCCTATAAAGTGTACAAATAACATCTCTGTGTAACACAGCTGTTATGAGGAATCCACCACAAGACTGCAGAAACGTTTAACTGTGTAGGTAAACCCTTATTCTCACACCTGTGAGCTGCGTCTGCAGCTTTCACACTTTACAGTACCGTCTCCCTCAGCATCCGCCTCCACTGCTCTCTTTCCTTTCTGTTCCACGCCCCCGGTCCCAGTGTCCTACTGAGGTAAAATAGGGGAGCCAGACTAACCTGGCACTGCCCTGAACAGTCTGCTTCTCCCCTTCCCTGCAGCTGAGCCATAAACCGCATCCACCAAAACATTATGATTTATACATTCAGTAAAAATTAAAACAGTTATTATGTATGAATTCTGGGACTTACACTATATCGAAAGAGACACATAACTGGTATTATGAAAGCAGACTTTCCACATGCATAAAAGGGAAACGGGCTGACTGTGAACACCGGTGGCATTTTTGCTAAGAGCGCTTTGATTCCACAACTAAAAAATTAAATAGACACAGGATGGTTTTGAAAATGTTTAATACTACTAACAGGCTGCATTGGCTCACATCTCCTTAACACGAGAGCAGGATTCAAACTCCGCGGAACCACCAGGAGGGGTCATTTTCTTCGTTACAGAAGAAGAACTTTATGAAAAGTTAAAAAATGAATTTTGGATAATGTGTTGCAATAGTTGTGCTAAAATATAGATGGTATAAAAACAGAGAGCTCGATGTGAAAAAGACTGAACAGCTGATTGCCTGCAATTTAAAATTGACCTTAAAGTTGGCTACAAAAATATGTAAAAACAAAAAACAAACCCACATTTTAAATCATGACTGTAAAAGTAGAGCAGTCAAAGTTTGTCATCTTGTCCACATCTGCCTCCGGTCACCAAACTAGTCTTTCATCCAGCATCCACATTGCTGCAATTCCTAACCTCTTAGGTTCACAAAGTGCATGTAAACAGTTGTGTTTTTTTACATTAATTTCTATTGGGTCAAAATTACATCCTCAACGGTTCTAGGTAAAAGTGGTGATACAATTTCTTCTTTTGATCGCATGCACCAAAAATCCAGTATTTGCTGAATAAGCCTATTTTAAGAAAAGTCATGAAATATGAGATGATGGTGTTTTCATTTTACAAAGTTAATCTGTAATGCTTCTAGTGTTAAAAGTGTTAAAAATGGTGGCTTTCCAGCAGGATATCACAAACCATGGTGGATTTTGTTTTACTTGATCATGTGCTACCATTCTGGTAGTCAAGCAAGAATAACTGTCATTCCCCCACTGCAGGTGGTTTCTCCACATATCTAGTAGCAAGTTGCAAGATTTAATCAGACTTTATTGCAAAAAAAGACCACCTATGAATCATCTTTGTTCTTTGGGTTCATCCAGTGCTTCAATTTGTACAATCACCCTGAACTGCCCTAGGCTATATAACACCTCCTGCTGGTAGATTTCAAAGTCAAAGTCAAAGTCAACTTTATTTGTCGATTCTGCCACATGTACAGGACATACGGAGAATAGAAATTGCGTTACTCTTCAATCCCTAGATAAATAGCAAATGAACATTTAAATATATTTAAATATAAAAGTGATTAAAAATGCAAGTAAAATAATTAAAAAGTAAAAATTTAAATAAATACAATTTTACATATAACAAGAAAGCTATATAATATACAATATAATGGGTAAGTGACATTGAGTGTAAACCAGGCAGAGTAGTGCAAATAGGCAAATAGTGCAAATGGAGATTTAGTAGTGTACGGTAAGAGAAAGTGTAACAACAAAGTGTAACTTTGTAATTTAAATGGTTTTACGCTAATTCTGGCTAAGGTATAACAAGTGTTACTCCCAAATTTTGCAGATTTAGTAATAGGCCCCAAAGCTACTTGGTGGTTTGTGAAAAGGGGCTAAATAACTCTGAGCCCACTCTGAGGCTAGTGCACAGATGGCTAAAGGACTTATAAATATGAGCACTGTAGGATTCCAGCGTTTCAAGTGTTGAGCTCACTTGTTCATTGTATACACATGACAGGTGAGTGTGTGGGCAGCAAGCAGAGAAGATGCCTGAATTTGTAACAGACTGACAGGCAGACAGATCAGTCGAATGATTGGCAGGTAAACTAGGTTTACAGTGGAAATAAATTATTTTCAGTGGGCACTCTATAGGTAGTCAAGTACAAGGGGAACTGCCTGGTTGCCTGTTTAAGTAGTAAAAAAAGGTTTGATAGAAGACTGAAGGTACCAGAAACAAACAAGCAAAATAAACTAAATAAATAAATAAAGAACTTGAATTATTATATGACTCAAAGATTCAAAAATTTCTGTTGTTAAAATCCCATATTTGAGCCATGGGGTGCCTTGGGCAGATATTTATTTAGTCATTCATTCACAAATACACAAGCTGGTATGGACCCCACTGAGGAAAGAAATTGGAGAAGGAAATCAGGAAAGAGCACATTTTAAAAAATGTGCATTTTTAAAATGCACTTTCAAAATATGTTCGAAAATTTTGAATGCAAAACACAGAGGGTTGGTAATTTGGGATTTAAAGATTGGCAGTGAGATGGAGATCAAGCAGCAGCTAAAGCAACACAAGTACAAATCAATAATTTGTATAGAAGGAAAAATAACAAAAGTCTTATAACTACAGGTCGGTCTCTTCTGATTACCATAAATTTATATATATATATTTTTTTATTTATTTTGCATTCAAAGCTTACTGTATTGTGCCTCAAGTGTTCATATTGGGAAATAGCACAATATCGTTTGATTTACATAAATGGCTCTAAAAATGCAGGCTCTGGGGTATGCCACTTGGTAATTAACATGCCTTTGAAAACAGTCCTTGGTCATTTGCTGACAGTTGAAAACCAGCTTTTGGCCATTGCACACACATTTACCAAGAAGAATGTGTCTTTTTGTGTCCCTTTGTGGGTCTATGCCTGTGTCTGCATAAGAGTATGTCTGGCTGTCCTAAAAAACTGTTTTCATTTTAGGACATCTCATCTATGATGGTTGAAACTATGGATGACTGAGTGTTTTGGTGATGGCTTAAAACATTTTTCACTGCTGAACACTCATATATAACATGCGTGTGTGGGTGACAGTCTACAGAGATGTGCTGAATCTTAAACACTGCTACTCCTCCTCATAAAGGCAGCATTCACTCAGGAGCAGCAATCTCTGTTTATCTGGCATCTAAACTGTGACCCAGATTGAATTCTTCATTGTTTAAGATGTATTTTTACTTATTATAAATCAAATTTGATGCAAATATAATTTAGTTTTACATAACGTATCTGTGTTTTAATCTTTTAATATAAAAAAAAACTTGTGCAAAAGATTGTGCAACAGCATACAATATAATATTGTTAGAGAGAATTTATGATGTTGATATTTAATTGATATCTATGGCACAAACTATTTTGGTTCAAGGTCCAATTGCTATGGGTTCATTAACTTTGTCAACCGATGCCCCAAAAATATTTCCTGTGGAAAAAATAGACCTTCACACATCTTAGCAGCACAGCTGTTTTATTACCTGCACCTAAACACAGAGTAGATAAAAGCTTCCATTCACTCAATTGTCCAAGAGCTCACCTGCCGTGAGTTTGACATTATTATTTTGAAATGTGCACCCGTCAGAAAAAACATTCCAGCATTGTTAATTTTTTTTTTTTTAAGTAAAATTCAGAAGGAGATAATGGTACCAATGCGCTATTACATAGAGAAGAAAGTACACAAAAGTGGCTCATTCACTGTTGAAACATTGCAAACCCATCACTTAATGTAAAAAGTTACCTGGCTACCTAAAAAACAAAATGCATCTTCTATTGGGATTCACCCTCTCTTTCCGGCACCCAAATGCCCTGTTTCATCAAAATACATTATTTAAATACGTTCTTCCCCAAATGTTCCACTCTGAACAGGAAACTCATCGAATAAGGTTAGCCACAAAATACCTGCGTCCATGCCTTAAAGATGAACTGAAAAAAACTGAAACAGAAGAACCTTGTTACCAGTCACTCCTCACTAACAGATGATAGGCTGAACAAGATTTAATGTTGATTTATTGAATGTAGTTATATGGTTAGTGTGTTTTTTTCTTAGTCCCTTTCTTAGTCATCAGATTTCTTATTTAACCTCTACATTATTGAGTTACACATAATAAAAGCAATTATTTTGAACATGTAATTAAATGCAACTGTAAATGCATATCAATGTCTATGTACATGATACAAATATATTATAATATAATATAATTAAATGTATAATATAATATATTAAATCCACCCCTCTGAGAGCAATAATAATAATAAAAATAATACTTGATTCATATTGTATTGTATTATATAGCAATAAAAAATACAACCTTAGAAATATAAACACAGGAAACACTTTTTAGGCCAAAATTTAAATGGTAAATTGTGCTTTTATTAAACGTCTCCTGAGGCTCCCATCTCTCAGGCTTACCCACATCACTACGGATATCTCCCTTTGCAGTGCAGCGTGGAAAGGATGTTTGGAACATCTTATCCAGCCTCTGCAGGCATTTGCTGTGATAGATTTTTGTGCTATACAGTGCTGTAAAATATTATTTTCTTTTTTACATGGTCTCTGAGCAAACTGCAGTATAAACATTAAAGGTGAAATTGTAAATCCTACACATCCTCTCATAATCCATATAATATGTTGCGTATAATAACATTCTGCCCTTGAAATTAACATACCACACAGAAAAAGTGCAGCTTTAAGCATTTCAATAATTGTCACGTAAATTTTAACTGTTGTTTACACTAAAAAACACACAATAAATAAATACTACACAGTAACACTGACAGCATGGTTAAGCATTGCTTAGCAAATGCTATTTAAACAGTGACACAAGAACTTTGATCTGATGACTAACATGTCTAACACTAACTATTATGTTATGATGGTTTTGAAAACTGTTTTGAGAAATGCGCTTACTGTTTTGACATGTTAAAAATGATTATAGAAATGTATCAAACTGATACGTTTCTCAGAATTGCATTGCAGTGATGACTCAAATAATTTAAACCAATTTTCCAATTCCATACTTTTTCTTCTTCTGAATAGCGCATTTACCACATATTATACAGACTTTTATCACATCAGTTTCCTGCAACAGGTACCTATTTTCAGAAATAAGCCCTGGTAATGTTCTGCATGCTATTCAACACATGAAACTGCACAACCCAAATCTAAAATGAGAGAAATGTAACTCTAATTGACTATCTGTTTGCTACGTGTCTGCTGGTTGTGTATATATGAAAGTAAATTTATTTCCAAGTAAAACTTTTTAGAGCTGCTCATTTGCTAGCTTATCCTGGAGTTTGCTTTGTTTCTGCCTAAAAACCCAGAAATGTACACTATTTGACACTAGTGCTTAGTTCCTATATACTAAGAAAGACAGATCCTGGTGAGACTGCCATAATCAACAGCTGCTAGCTGTTATAAAGAAGCACTTGCCCCTTGAGAGACAGATATTTTTTTCTTCACATCGTGCCTGCATGGGGATTAAACCCAGTTTTATACATCACAAGTTTAAAGTCTAGTCATTTAAATTCTATGGGGCAATACATTTTAAACCTGGAGTTATTTCTTTGTCTAGGAAAAAAAAAAAACTTGGGTCATTAACAATATAGCTTACAGAAAATACACAGACGGATTGTTACAACAGAAATCATATAAGTAGTTATAGTTGGAAAAGCACAGAGAACTTGTTTCTGACGTTACATTTTTCTTTTGTTTAACTCAAACCCACTGCCAAAGGTAACTCTGAAATGCACACCATCACGGTTCACACCGTTCAGCGCTGACAAGACTTTTCTTCAGTTGCGCAGCAGCACCCTAGACACCTGAGTTACTGTTTCTTTCTCCACTAGGAAGCTGCATACACCTCTGCTCT
Organism: Aulonocara sp. 'chitande type north' Nkhata Bay; assembly: GCF_057382095.1. Taxonomy (NCBI): domain Eukaryota; kingdom Metazoa; phylum Chordata; class Actinopteri; order Cichliformes; family Cichlidae; genus Aulonocara; species Aulonocara sp. 'chitande type north' Nkhata Bay. The sequence continues at coordinate 15,516,782 of NC_141356.1, read as the reverse complement.
TCTACTGCGTTTTACCAAAGTCTACAAAGACCATGAAAGCCTTTTAACAAGTGAAAAAAGGCAGAAAGTCTGGCGTCAGTTTTTTTTTTTAAGTTGAACATGGGAGCCGCGGCAGTTAGTTGGTACCATGCGACTTGTTCAGAGAGAGCAAAGGAGCGTGGGTGACATCTCTCTCTGTCACACTCTTACTCATTCTCATGTCAATATCCCGTCCTCTCTCAATCTATTTCTCCATCTCTGACTAAACCAGGGTGTGATGACTTTGTGACAGCTCCACAAAAAAGCCCATTTTGAAGTTAAAATGTGGGGTGCTTGTCAAGGGGGGCTGAGTAGGGTGTCTTTGTGCACATTTGTGTGTGAATTTGTAAATGCATGATGCATGCTAAGAGTGACAGGTGGTGGGCCGAGAGGATGGGAAGAGGAAGAGAATTTAAAAATGGCTTGACTGATGGCTTGATTGCCAAGGCTGATTTAAACCACAAAAGATATAAAAAGCGTGTATAATCTAAACTTTCTCCTCAAAAGAAGTTGCAGAATTAGTCTCCTAGCTAGACAGCACTGAAGAAATCGAACAGTTGTAGAAAACAATCTTGTTTAATCTCCCAAACTTTTCAGTGGTAATGATGCTGCCACTTGGGGTGGGACACTGTGCAGGGAACTTCTGGCAGATGGGTTAGTGCTCTACTTACTTACTTAACTTTAACCAAACAGCAGCTATAAAAGAAATTACTAATTGGAAAAAAAGGAAAATATTATTAACCTCCTAAGACCTGGCGTCCACATATGTGGACATCACATTTTGGGTTATTTAGACCAAAATACTCAATTTTGCTCTAGGAGGGCCTGCTATCTAATTACGAGGACATTATACTGCTACTGTTCTATCAAAATTTTAAACAAATATCCTCATATGTGGCTCTGATTTTTCATAAAAACAAAAATAAGGTAAAAAAAAATCTGGTAATTCTTTGTTTTTACATTCATTGGGCCCCAATATGCCCAAATATCAAAAAGAAATTAAAAATGCATGCCGTGGAAGAGTTTGGGTCTTAGGAGGTTAATGAATAAAACAAAAAAGTTTTCTCATCTGAAACAAGCCAAAGTCTATAATTTGACAGGCAAATGTTTGATCTGTGTCACCAGCATGTCTCCTCCAAATGAAAATTTGTAGGTGTGCATAATGCCTTATTAAAAATGCTAATGATACACATTTTAAATAATATAATAAATAACATATTGTCAATCCGTTCTCTTTTCTAAGCTGTCAGTTACAGTTGTTTTGCATCTCTTAAACACATTCATTTGGTGTTGGTGCAATGATCCTCCCCAATACTTTTGTTTAAGGAATCAGCGACCAATTGTTTTTATATTGTTTAGGTTGAGTAAATTTTATTTGTCTTATTTTGAAATAAAGAAATCAAATCGGGGATGCTGCTCATGAGTTACGCCATTAGATATGATGCAAAAGGACTGGAGTGAGAGCTGGTCTATGTTGATCATTATTTAAAACTTGTGTCATAATAGCTTATAAAATATGTACACAATCGCATTCAATATTTACTTCAAAATTATATGTTTATTTTAAGAACTGAAGCTACAAAGCCAGGACGCGGCTGATGGGGATTAGGCACCTTGCTTAAGGGCACTCATCCATCCTTCCACACAGCCTACCAGCCAAAGAGCCAAGGAGTCCTTGAAGCAGCTCGCCAGCTAGTCATCTCTCCATCCCTCCATCCATTTTGGCCATAGCTCCAAAAAGTAATTGAACTGCTCATGTAAGCAGCCTAAATGGCAAACACACACACACACGGACACGCACACTCACAAATTTGATCTCCTCTCTGTTTTCCTGTCCTTCATTGTGTTTCTTTCTTTTAATCTTGCTCTACATACATTTCTGTTTTCCCAGTGACTCTCTCGGAGCCAGCAGTCAGGATCTGTTGTACAGTCTTGGACAGAGAACCTTCGTCTTGTTCCAGTGAGAATATGTGTTATTTCCTTCTCAACACCATGATGTTGTTGGTGTGTGTGCGTCTATGAGCCTCTGTAATTTGTGTGTTGCAGAAACAGATGTAAAATCACAGAAAACATCTGTCTCCCATGTGTTGAAGGAGAAAAAGTATATGCAAAGCCCTGCACTTGGCTGGGTTATCATGTGTGCCAGTGTCTGTGTGTGCTTTTGTACGTATGACTGTTGCACAGAGATGAGCTTTTATTACTTCATAAATCTGCTTCCAAGGAGCTAGGTGGAGGAATGCGAGTATATGTGAGTTTGCATAGATACCACAAGTGTTCAAGAGAGACTGTTTGTCGTAGAGTAGATAAAAATCAAATTCAAATTCAAATTTTATTTGTCACACACACACAACCATACACAGTATGACATGGGGGTGAAATGCTTGTAGCTGTACAATGCCCGACCATTAAATGACAGAAGAAAAGTTTTACAATATTTACAATTTACTACAAAAATTTACAAATTAACTTAGGAATTTACAGTAAAGAATGTGCAAATAGCAGAAGAGATTATAAAGATAAGGATTATAAATTATAGGAATTATAGGATTATAGGAAATGTGTGGTGGTGCGTGTGGTGACGTGTGTGAGAGTCCAGTCTTATAGTGACGTGTTTGGGAGAGTCCAGTCCTACACCTGGTTCAGGCCCCGAATAGCCTGGGGGAAGAAGCTCCTCTTCATTCTCTCTGTTTTGGCCTTAAGGGAGCGGAAGCGCTTCCCAGACCTCAACAGTGAGAAGAGTCCATTGTTGGGATGGGAGAGGTCCATCATAATCTTCCTAGCTTTGGACTTGCACCGCTTGGTGTAGATGGACAGCAGGTCAGGGAGCTCTGATTGAATGATGCGTTCTGCCGAGCGCATCAAACTAATAGACAGTTCCAAACTTACAGGAAGTTGCCTTAAATTGTCCATGTAATAAAATCACTCAAAACATGTTTCACCTTTTTATTGCTGATCATATCTTCTCTTAATCCAAGTGTGTTGTTTGCACACAAACTGAAGATGCAAAAATTCTGGCATCTCACATGTATGTTTAAACATTTATCCACATCAGTTAGGGCCAGAAACTTCAGATTCAAAGTCAAGTGCATTAATAATATTGTTTTTAATCTACACATAAAAAGAAATCAAATGAAAAGAAAGAGTGAGTTGCCTCTAAAAGCACTTTCAACTTCAACAAGTCTTTCATTGTTGACAAAAGCCTTTGAATGTGTACAGTGTAACAAATCTCATGTGTGAGACAGCAACTGATCATTAGTTTATTATGTTGGGCATTATTCTCATCTTCTTTCTTTGATGCACTATAAAGAGCTACTGCATTGTATACAATCAGGGCAACCCACGTGATTTCCTCGTCCTTTGTTGGTTTTGTCCCCCTTTAGTATGATTAAAATACTCACGATGACATAACATTTATTCAACCCTGTCACATTCAACACACAAAAAAACGGTTACAGTAAATCAGGGGATTTTAACATATTTCCCGTTGTAAAAATAGCAGTTCAACCTCATTTATGGAGTACATTTTAGTGGGTTGTTTTTCATCTGACAGCTTTATACACAATGCTGATTACAGGACATGCTATTAAATGATTTTCAAGCCTGTGTATTTGGATCCTTTCAGTGTAATTGCTATCATGTTGCTGACTCCTACTCTTGGCCGGGACCTTTTCTTGTCACATTTAAAAATAATTGGAACTTTTTGGTGTTATTTTCAGACATGTAGGCTTATAATGGCTGTTATTTGGCCAGATAGGGAATAATAAAGACCAACACACACCCATGCACCTTGCATGGCGGTTGAAATAATTAAATGACTTCCAACCAGAAGAGAGTAGTGTGAATTCTGCTTGGGACAGGTATTTCACTTTTTTAATATTTATCTATTTTAAAGTTGCTATGTTGTAAAATGTTAAAGGTAAAGAGTGGAACAACTGTCCACAGAATCACAGTTTCAGAAGCTGCTTTAAATCAATTATTTATTTCTTTTTTCAAGAATGTTCAGCAATGGTACTAATCAAGAAATTCAAATAAATGAATATTTTAATAAATAAATACACTTTGAACAGGAAGGTTGGGGATTTCAGAAGATTTTACAAGAATTCAGTACCCTGAAGAAATAAAAAGTCTCTCTGCTTCCCGCTGCCCTTAGGAAAGTTCATAATCTCTCTTTTCTCCAGTGTAGTTGTTCAGTGCACACAATAACAGGATGCGGTTGTTCAGGGCGACCTGCAGATGTCTTCTTCAGTGTTTATGTGTGTGAATTCAAAGTATGTTTTGAGAAAATAAAAGAGCAGTTCTTTGCAGGGAAGATGATAAAATGGCACTGTGACACGGCAATCCTCCACAGAAACAAGTTCTTTGAAAGAATGTTTTGCAGATCATGCTCTAAAACTCTTCTTCAATAGCTAAAGTCATTAAATTCTCTCAGAAGCAGAAACTCTCTTGGTTGTAGCTCATATTCTCTTTAGGTTTCATTTTTCTTGTAACTGTTTCAAATATATTATTTAGATGCAACAATATAAAATAAATCCACTCAAGTTTCACTGTGAAAATAAAAACAATAATACGTTTCAATCAGTGTATGATTTTTTTGCCACTTTTGAAATAATAATAGTCTAACCCATACTGCAATTGCTGCAATTTAAACCATTATGCTACTTTAAATGCCAACGATGCATTTACAACTGTGTAATTTCTATATGTAAGCTGTAGTGAGATTTAATGTTTATGCAAATAGCAACACGCCTTAATAGTTGTTTTGGACTTCATAATTCCCTTCAGGTGTAACGTTTCCTCTCATTTACAGCGAGAGATGCGTGACCGCTGTGATTAAAACACAGTTTCTGCAGGATGATTTTAGGTGCTGCTACATTTTTACTGGCTTACCACATAAACCAATTGCAGAATGCACATCACTTAGCATTTCCCTTAAGAAAAAAAGACCTTCTTGCAGCTGCGTTGTAAGGTGCAAAGCACTTGCCTTCCTGTGCTTCTACGTTTGCCTAAGGGAGAATGTGTGCCTCTGTGAATTCAGACCACTTTAAAACCAGCTCAATGCTTAAGAAGCTATAGGCGTGATGGGTTTAGACCTGAGAGGTTCCTGGAATTTGTTTGTCATCAAGTTGATTTCCCAAGCAAGCTAAAGCGTTAGTCATCTGAGTTTTCACATTACACATTACATGATTTCATTGACAAGTAATTTGATTCAGTCAGTCTTTTGCAAACATTTTAACAGGAAAATAAACAGAAAATGTACTGAGGTTGAATGAGAGGTAGAACTGACATTATTTAAATTGCTGTATGCAATATAGTATATTGATATATTGATTACACCGATGAAGGCCACAAGCTGAACTTTGACCTCTTTAAACTAAAGTGCTTAATGTTCATGCTGTAATACAGTTTCCATACAATTGATAAGAGGGCAACAAAGTAGGCAATCTGAAGACAGCTGTTATTGTTATTATGATTTTATTTTATTTTTTGGGAGATGAGTAAGAGTTAAGGAAAGACATGACACAAGAAGACATGTTTTTGTAGGTGGAAAAAACGATATATATGTATATACCTGCAAATGTGATGTTACGTTCCCCATTTACATGTCTCACGTTCAACGTATGTGTCCTGTACAGGTACCAAAAATTGTTTCCACAACGGAATTTAATGTAACTCACCACTAAATGGATTATGAAAAGTCTTGCAGTCATGCTAAAATCCACTCACTGAGTGAGTTTTGATAGTGTAATTAATAAAGGATCTTGAATTTTGTGTGAATATTAATATGTATTAGTCCTGAAAATCCTGGATCAGAGTGATCCTAGTTAGTACTTTTTTGTTAAAGAACCAGTACAAAAGTGCATTGGATTTTGGAACTTTTTATACCATTTACATCTTTTGAACAACTCTGCCCAAGTTCCTCACTCTCAGTTTTCCAGATCATTTACTGTAAAAGCTGCTTCATGACAGTCATTTGCTGACTTCACGTGAAATGCATTGCTTTATTATATGTAGAGGTTTTAGTTTTAAATGAGTGAATACAGCACTTCGTAAGACACAACATCAAAAGTGGTGAATAAAATGTATGAAAGTATGAAACTTTCCTGTTTTACTATATTCAGAAGAATAAGATTTGCTTTGCACACATCATCAGTCTTTCAGGACTTCTCGGGAAGTTCAGAGATCTGGAACCTGATGTATCAATGTCTACACACACACACACACACACACACACTTACAAAACAAATGTGTACACCTTTTCCCACACATAACCTGGTGTTTAAAGAATATGCTGTGAGAATTCATGGGTGTCAGTCATACTTCAGAACATTACACATCCTTTTACAGTGACACAAACCTGATATGGTGTAGTGGAAATGAGAACATAAACATAAATCAAAACACACCCAACATTTGAACCCTGCTTGAGCAGAACTTCGATCAACAAACAGGCGTTCTTTTTTTTCTTCAGTTCTGCAGCGAGTTTTTCATATTACATCTACTCTATCTCTGCAGAGAGTGATTTTATATGCAAATTAGGAAATAAGGAAGTCCAATCATGGCTGAAGCTGGGGGTGTAAAAAAGGTTTGTGAATGTGGGTGGAATTTTGTGATGTCTGAATTTTTTTAAAAAGGGGCATGCATATGCTTTATGAATCTGAATGTTTGGACATATGTCTTTTTCCACCATGTACACCATACAATGCATTTTTATTTGCCTGTCTCAGAGTGTGAATCATATCTGCTTGAAATCAGTTTAAATCACGAATGATTAAAATACAGGAAAAAAAGCTGAAACAGGTTGGAGCAGTTAAAACTATTAGGGATCATGTCTATATACACCAGTGAAGTCAGACCCACCTGTTAGAAGAGTCTTAGGAGTACATCATGTAAGAAGCACAGGGAACATTTTGTACCGTAACCCCTGTGAGCTGACATCTATCAGTATAGCACAGTATTTCCCCACTCGGCTGCTTCTGATGTGTAACTTACCAGCCGCACGCTGGAGAGTCTTTGGGGTGTTTACCACACAAAGGACTCATAAATAGCTGGCTGATTTTCTGCTACTATGTGGAAGTGTAAAGTAGATGTATGAGGCACATTTTAGTGGTGACAGATCCATTCTTCAGCTAGTATGAAAACCTGTCATTACAGCTACTGTGATACAGGACAACAATACACTTATTGTTATTTTAAAAGCAGACTTTGTGCTGCTGTGTCAGTGGGCACCCAGTGGGCACCCTGATATTATTTGTGCTTTCTCAGCACAAGCTGCATTCCAGTCATCGAAAATATAACACCAACAGCAGCTTTACAAACAATGCTTAGGTGGGTGGTACAGGTCCAAGTAAAATCCATATGAATGTCAGTAAGCCAAGGTTGCAGAACATTGCATTGTAGGCGATGTGATGTGTAGGTGAACTGGCCAGTTTCTGTAATCCTCATTAGAACCGGCCTTTATGTCTCCAAAAAGCTTTTTGATTTGCCTTTGTGAATGTATAGAAAAATTTAAATTTTATTTAATTATATTATTCCATAAGGGCAATGAGAGAGAGATTGGGTAGACAAGTGACAGATTAATAAAGGGCCAGATTATTTTTTAGATCTTTTCTGTGATTACTTTATAATTAAAGAAAGATTGGATAAAAGAGCGAGTTAAAGAGGGGCAGATAGAAATGCAGTTAGGTAACATAGTAGTTAGGAACTTAAACTTGATCCCCCAGTGTGTGTGTGTGTGTGTGTGTGTGTGTGTGTGTGTGTGTGTGTGTGTGTGTGTGTGTGAGTGAGAGAGAGAGAGCCCGGAAGGAGGCAGAGATAAGAGAGAAGAGAAGTATGAGGTGATGGCGGAAGAAAGGGCACAGGAAGGGTAAGGAAAGAAGGAAGAGGAGAAGCACAGAACTGAGAAGACAAGAAAGCAAGGGGAGAAGGTGCCAGAATGGAATGAAACAGAGAAAATGAAAAGGAAGAGTAGGCAGGAGAGGAGTGAAGAACCTTGTTTCCACTGATAAGCACGTATCAAAGCTGCCTTGGCTGTCAGATCAAAGACTTGGCGTCACCACAGAGTCAGCCTTTTTAGGTATCATATGTCCAGTTGGGCCACTGGGATTGGCAATCAGTGATGGGGACCAGCTAAACTGACACGGGTGGAAGGAAGTAAAGTGTAACATAGAGTTCATCTGGACTCTCAGGGATCCTCAGCACACAGGAGGATGAGTCAAGAGCTAAAAAAATGACGTTAATTAAGTACGCCACATTTTTCATCTCTGGGTTTCTTCTTGCTTCCATGTTCTCTCTTTAACAAAACCAGGCGTTGCACACATGCTGGTTTGAAAACCATCATGTAGTCAAAGCAGTGTCACCTGTCCTTTCTGGGAAAAAAGAAGCAATTCTAAGGTAAGACTCAGCACTACAAAAACTAGTATATGCTTCAACTTTTATGTTTAATTATCTCTTTACTTCTTTGCAGTTCCTGAAATTCAGTTTAATTTCCATTCCCCAAAACAACAATTAAAAAATACTGCAAAAACATGTATTTTGAATTGCTTTGGTTAGAAAGCCACAGAGCTCAAATAACAAACTCACATATACACTTTATAGCCTCTAAATGAGTAAAGAGATAGGCATAATATGCGTTATATTTCAGTTAGTAAACCATTCCAAAATTCTCAATACCCTCTGAATAATAACACACGAAAATAAGTTAAATTGCTTCATGGAGATTGATAGAACTGATCAATATTTACACTGACTTTTGTGCATGAGAGAGTGTGAGAAAGAGCGAGACTGACAAAAAAGATTTTTAAAAAAACCCGAAAGAACCACAAATGTAACGAAAACATCAGCTCTGTGATGTCTTTAAAATGTTGTCAGACATTCAGCGAGTGCTTCGTAAAAACACTTCTCTGTCCTCCCGAAGCTTGTCTTGGATTTGATGCGAGGATTTAACTACAAAAGACCAACAGAGGGGCCGGTTAAAAGAGCAGTCCTCAAATAACTCAAATAAGCCTCTTTCACATAAGCCTCTAGTTCATTTTTAAAATAAACTGAACTAGAAATGGAGCTCTGAATGGTGTTATTGGAAATTATAGAGGTCAGTAAAAAAATGGAGGCAAGGCCTAAAGACTTTGATAGAGAAGGATTAAAATAAATAATCAGTATCGTTTGGTATTTTATGACTAGAAAAGACAAATTCCCTATAAACACGTTTTTTGGAAGGGGCTACCCTTCAGGTAGCTGTAACAGTACACAGCACAATCATTTCATGTGCTATTCCAGGCTGGCTGTAGGGTAGCTTACCCACTTGTCAAATTACGAAATAGTATTTATTGAGATTTTGCTATTTTCTTAATGTCTTTTTCCAGGACAAACATGCATCTCACCTGTATTATACGCATGACTGAAAACTGCTATAAATTAAAAACATTACTATTTACAGGATATCACTTCAACGATTTCAAGACAGGATTCAAATTGTCAGTTTTTTTAGCTACAACTAATTTTTGTCTTTATAATAAAAGTTTCACAAAGAACTACAAAGCTGTGATTGACTGGAAAACTCTTCTCCTTTGTGCAGCAAGAGCTGTTCATACTGCTAAATCTCTCAGGGGGAAAAAAATGAGAAAAGATGGCTATAAAAATTTCAGCAGTTGCCAGTTTTTCTTGGCTGGCATTAACCTTGGCTTGTTCAGCATCTAGACACTGAGAAGGTTTCCCTGGTAGCTCAGATTCATTGGAAAGAATAAAACTTCACTGACTTGTTGAGTGTTTTGCTCACACTGTGAAAATAACTATTAGACTCTGTATGTTCTACAATGTAGTGAACAGTGTAATGTGACGATCAATGGGACTGAATACATTTGTTTAATTTCAAGTAGTGAAGAAAAGGCAAAAAAAAAGCGAGATGGCAAACACATATGAATTTGACCCACAACATCAAGAGTTAACAATGCGAAGAACAGGAGAAAAACAACCTGCAAGTATAATGAAAGCCATAAGCAATATAACCCCAGTAGAGCGAACATGATTGTGAATGATGGAATGATGGAGAGTAACTGCCACTGAATAGAAATGGTAATTGCCTCAGGACCCCTTACAATATTTATCTTCTAATAATCTGACTGTAAAATGACTGATCTCTTGACAATTACACTATGGTCTGTGAGTCATTATGATATGGAATGAATTTTAGCATTTAGATTGAGGTTTCAAGAATAAAAAAATAAAGCAGCTCAAATGCTTCTGCCTGCATGCCTGGTGCAGGTTAGCCGTTCAGAGAAGCAGTAGCTGACCTGGTGAGAATAGAGTATTTTGCTCAAGGATTCTTCAGTATTGTAACAAGACTGAAGTGTTGTCTCCCTGTTGGCTATAACATAAGAGCTGTGCCCTTCTGTTATGCAGCTTCCCATCTCATTACGGGCGATCGTGGCTCAAGAGTTGGGCGTTCGCCTTGTAATCGGAAGGTTGCCGGTTCGAGCCCCGGCTTGGACAGTCTTGGTCGTTGTGTCCTTGGGCAAGACACTTCACCCGTTGCCTACTGGTGGTGGTCAGAGGGCCCGGTGGCGCCAGTGTCCGGCAGCCTCGCCTCTGTCAGTGCGCCCCAGGGTGGCTGTGGCTACACTGTAGCTTGCCATCACCAGTGTGTGAATGTGTGTGTGAATGGGTGGATGACTGGATATGTAAAGCGCTTTGGGGTCCTTAGGGACTAGTAAAGCGCTATATAAATACAGGCCATTTTACCATTAAAACACATCTGAATCTCCAGATCTGCTTAAAATATTGCAGCTCCTATGTATCTCTGCCAGGGAATATGAAAGTGAGCCAGAGGGCAAGACAATGAGCATGTGTGTAGGAACGATGGTGTGTTAGTAAAAGAGAGAGACACATGGCCAAATTTTATGTGTATGAGTAACCCAACCGATTTAAAGAGAGGGCGCAATGGGGCCACAGCCATAAATGAGTGAAATGGAGAGGCATAAACAATGAATACAAGACAACGTGGCTATGTGTGTGCGTCTGTGTGTGCCTCTGCCTGTATAAGAGTGATATGTGTAAACCAGTGTGTAAATGGCAAGAAAGGGAACATAAACAACACAATGTGGCTCTGTGTGTGTGTCTGGATGTGTGTGTAAATCATCAATTCAGGGTAGTGAAAGTCTGTTTATTCATGCCATGACCCACATATGCTCCCCAGAAAGGCCTCATCAAAAGGCTCATTGTCTTCCTCCTCTTGCTCCCTTCACCTCCTTCTCCCCTTCCCTCTGTCCTCCCTTCCTCTTTTTCTCTTTCCCTCCCTTTCTCAATCACTCCCTCCATCCCTCTTGGGGTCTTTTTATAAGCCAGGCTTGACAGTCTCAGACAGTCTCCCCCTGCTTTCTCAACTTCCTGAACCCTGTTGTAAAGTGAAACCCTTGCTTCAACACACTCAGAAGTAACACACAGCAGCAGCAGCGAGAAAGTGAGAACTTGACGGCTACGGTCACTCGGCGTAGGGAATCTGTTCCATCTTAATCAACTGGCCCATAAGAACCTTGAATCAGAAGGAATTTAAGATATGTTGGATAGTTTTCCTTACAAACTTGAATCTTTTATTTTTTTTTCTACAAATGAAACTTTGAACCTCAGCATTGGTACCAAGTGTTTTTGGTTTAATCACTGTCATTTTGAACATGACTTACGGGGCGACCGTGGCTCAGGGGGTTGGGAAGCGTATCTGTAACCGGAAGGTCGCCGGTTCGATCCCTGGGCTCTCTGTCCTGGTCGTTGTGTCCTTGGGCAAGACACTTTACCCTACTGGTGTTGGCCAGAGGGGCCGATGGCGCGAAATGGCAGTCTCGCTTCTGTCAGTCTGCCCCAGGGCAGCTGTGGCTACAACCGTAGCTTGCCTCCACCAGTGTATGAATGCTAGAGTGAATGAATTGGCATTGTAAAGCGCTTTGGGTGCCTTGAAAAGCGCTATATAAATCCAATCCATTATTATTATTATTACAATGCATACTAACAAGCATCCACCTTTTATTCCGTGTGGATAATTTTTCAGAGATCCACACCACGTAATATTGTATTGTATGTATTGGTAGGGTTGCAGGTGGAGCTGGAGCTTACCCCAGCTTACTGAAGCCCCTTTCCATTATTACTTACTCGGATCGACTCGGCATGGTTCACCATGGTTCAGGATTTCCATTAAGTCATAGCACCTGGTACCAGGTACTTTCTAAGTACCTGCTCGCCCGGGGATCCATGCAATCCGAGCAGGTACTAAAATGTGACGTTGACAGGTTGCATGCCACCGATTAGCTGGTCAGTAGCATCGCTTGATGAGTCATGAGAGCGTTTCGTTCACGAAACTCAAAACCGCCACTTTTAAAACTCCGCAACGAGGGAAATGGCTACAAAAGACAATGCCTTTTTCTCTGAGTCTGACGAAAAGCCACAGACCGAGCAGCAGCTATATCATCACCTCGACGTCCACTTTTGTTGTAGCGTTCATGTTGCATGTTAATTATGTCGCAGGATGCGCAAATGTGTCACTATGATGACAAGCATGCACACAAGTAGCAGTACTGGCTTGTAATGGAAAACTAGTCGATTAGAGTCAAGTCGTGGCGATTTGCGGCAAGTCAATCCGAGTAATTGCTAATGGAAAAGAGGCTTTAAAGGGGATGGTAGGGTACACCCTGGACCAGGGGTGTCCAACTCCAGGCCTCAAGTACTGTGTCCTGCAGGCTTTAGATCTCACCCTGGGTCAGCACACCTGAATCAAATGATTAGTTCATTACCAGGTGTCTGGAGAACTTCAAGACACGTTGAGGAGGTAATTTAGTTGGATCAAGGACACATCTAAAACCTGCAGGACACTATTGTCTATTGAGGCTTGGAGTTGGACACCCGATTCATCACCAACCCATCACAAGGCTAACACAGAGAGAGAGACACCAAACACTCAAATATATTAACACCTATTTAGAAACACAATTAATCTAACAATTATGTCTTTAGAAAAATGGAGCACCCTAAGGAACCATGTAAGTTTTGGAAAAGTGCACAAATGTCTATATAGCTTTTTGTCATTTGTGGTTTATTAGAAATACAAAATATTGTTGTTTTATCTAAAATGTTGAATAAAACAAAAACATTGTGTTTTAAGTTAAAAGTCTAAACTGTGGGAGAAAACTCCATCCATTTCAGAGAAAAATCCACATATATTTTATTCTATGGATATGGATTGTTATACAGAGTTAGAGTTTTGTAAAAGGAGAAACAAGTTTGGTTTAAGACGATGTTTTGTTTCTTTCTGACTTTTACAAGCTAATTTATCACATTATATCAGTGTCAAAATTTGACTGCATGTGATAATTACTATCTTTACTCACTCATGTTGCCAAGTATTTTCAGAACAGCTGTGCCAAAGGTTAATTTTCAGGCAGTTGCCAAACAACATTACTTTTAAAAAGTGACAGCTATCTGCAGTAAACTAAACAATGGGATTTAGTTCGCATCTAAATGTTTGGCTCTGAACATTGTGGGATTCACAGTAATTGTACTTACTGTCAAAATACTTTTTACAATTATTTTGCCATTGAAGTATTGTTATAGTTTAAAAATTGTTCGCTATTTTTAAGAAACATCTTAGAAATATCTGAGTTTTATATAAAATATAGAGATTTAGTGTTAAAAAATAAATCTGTAAGAGTCTTGACGCACTGCTCAAGTGTTTTTCTCATGGTGGCTTTCTGGCAGGGTCAGTCAACATGCTGTAAGTTGAACCTCTCCTTCAGACGAAGGCCTGAAATTCTACCTGACAATAAGGGATTGTCTTGGTTTCCAGTTTTCCTTAATGGAAGTCAGCTGTGTTTTTCTTTTTTTTCCCTGTCAGAATGTTGTCCCATCACGAAGCAGTCCAGTGAAAACAACACAACAGAGAGATCTAAGCAGGGATGGAAAAACAGAAGTAGGAGAACGGCAAAGGAAGAAATTATGGCAAGGAGAGTCCAACAAAAACACAGTGGACTTATGAAGAATTGGGAGGGGTGAAAGTAAAAGGGGAGAATACTGATGTGGGTCATTCAAAGGGCATTTGACGTTGCCTTCCTTTGTCAGTTTTCTGTGAGCCTTTTTTTGTTTTTTAAGTATGAGCTCATTTGGACCTGCATGCCAGCAGCACATTGTGAGGAGCCCTACTATTAACCTGGAAAATTATGTCAGGGGCAGAAATTGACACAAAGGCAAAGACTGGAATAACATTAGTAACTAAAACCTTACTCTGTCAAAGACTCTGAACTAGTATTCTGTCAAATTCATGACAGTTTCAGTTAGTTGCCATTGCATTCACTGTCTCTCAAAATACCTTTGTATCTTTACCAAGAGCAGCTTGGTAAAGATACAGTCTCAGTTAGGTCGAGAGGTCCCCGGGTGCCTGAGAGAAAACATAGTAAAGTTCTGCATACTGTGAATGTTTACTTACCATGTTCCTCAGAGGCCTGGGTAGCAAGGTGGCAATTAGACATCTAACATCTTTCCTGATGACTTTGCTCCTCCCCATTGCTCCCACCTGATGAATCCTCATTACTACAGAACAGATTGCATAGTGGCTGGGAAGTTTGCCAGCTCTGTCTATGTGTATTGTCAAAGAAGCTGCTTCAGTACAGCGTTCATCTTCAGGTGGGCTTGATAAAGAGTCCATTCATGTGGTAGGTCATGGTACTGACCCACCAACTAATCAGTCCATCTTTGTAATGCCCAACCTATGCAATCAGGTACTGCTCCACCATGACTGGCCTTAAGAAATTCCATGTACCTGAAAGCTTCTATTACTCAACTCACTGAACAATGCGGGAAAATTACCCTTCTCACTGTTCTGAGTACATGGTCCATCACTAAAGGAGTAGATTATTGAGTTACTGGATGATTGCTCTGGCACATATTGCTGCAGCAAGTTGAGATGGTGCCAGATGGCTACAGAGACTTTTTGTTTTGATGTTAAGTAATGCACTCATTGTAACCACCCTATAATATCTTCTGCTGTTTAGAATCTAGCAGCAGATTAGAATCTTTCCCTCAATTGCCCAGACTCCAACATATGCTCACAGTAGAATTTCAATATTTAGAGAAAGAAAGGATGTTATGTAATTTATTTAATGCATCCATCTCAAAGATTTTGAAGCAAAATAGTTTGTAGTGAAGACTGTGAACAGGGAGAAGGCAGTATCAGGATGTTCTTAACAGCTGACTTAAGGCAAAAAAACCTTAATTTAGACTATTTCTACAGTTGTGTCCCATATTTTGAATCTAAAGCAAGTGACACACTGCATATGTTGGCACTTTCACATTGTGTCCATTTATTAATTAATTTATTTACTTACTTACTTAAAATCTCTTTATCGGCATGGCTTAATGCTTGCTGTTACATTTGGTTGGTTGCCACTGTAACGCTACCAGTGAACGATTTTTTTCTGTGGGAATTTTTCCAAAAGAGAACAGTGGCTCGTGCCTATCAAGTGTGAAAGACAACTTTGAGACTTCCATTACTTGCACTTTAAGTGTATCAGCTTTCTTACATTACCTGCTCTATACACAAAATCCACGCATTGGATGATGTAAAGAGACCTCTTTGCCAAGCTTGTATACTTTAAATGGGACAGCTGCTCCATTTGCTCGATTATTCACAACAAAGCCCAGGTTTTCACGGGGCTTAGTGGAGTGGTTATTCGGGGATTGTTGATGCATCACACAGAAGAATAAGCATTTTTAGTCAACAGTCTTGGGAAAACAATCTTCTCGTCTCATTAAATGTATTTCATGCATTTGAGCTTGGTTTTAGTCACTTGCATCGCCAAGTGTATTTTCCTACAACTAACCCTGATCTTTCAATTTCATTCTCTTTTTTTTGGCAACTGCAGAAAAACAGTTGTTCACCATATCCATGGACGCATGTCGCTGGCAGCATTTACAGACTTTATACTAATCTTCTCTGGTTATTTAACCAAGTGGACCAGCTTGTTGGAGCTGGATTCAAAGGTTATGTGCGACCTCATTAAATCCTGACTGAACGTTAACAGCTGTGACCTTTGAACCTTTTGGACATTTGTGCTAGAAAACTACTTTATTTGTTCAATTTTTATGATAGTAACAACAAAGGAGACAATTCTGTTTCATGATCAGGAAAGAGTTGTTGTTTTTTATAATAGTAAGGAGACACGAAAGAGTTAACAAAGGAAAGATGAGCACTGAAAAAGAGAAGCCAGAAAGGGTTCAAGAAGGGATTAGGAATATAAAGTAGCAAAGTCAGGAGTCAGAGACAAAGATATGTGATAGAAAAATAAATAAATAAATAAAATAAAATAGCATTAATAAATGTAAAAAGGTGAGAGCCTTAGAGTGAAGCAGATTGACATGAAGGGGGAAAAAGAAAAAAATATGTTATCAAACATGGATACTGTCCAAAGAAAATGCCGCAGATTGATGAAAAAAGGAAAGGCGAGACTGGAAATGGACTAAGAAAAGTCCAAAGAAAACAGACTTGGGGATCTCAGAGAGCTGGGAGGTGATGGGAAATGATTTTGAAAAATATCAGGAAGGGTGGGATGAATGGAAATAAAGAAAACAGTATGCAGAATAGATGGTATGAGGCGAAATGTAGAAAAAAATAGACCTGAGAGGAGTAGTACAGAAACTGGGGGATTAATTAACCTCAGATGACAGATAACAAAGATGAAAATAGGGCAAAGGTAATCGAGTATAAAACCGAAATAAAACCAAACATGATAAAATCAAAACTGGAAGAGAAATTTACCAGAACATAAACATTTTTTTTCTCTCAGTGCAGGATTTCATTTCTTCAAAAATAAACTAAATGTTCAGATTTGCGTCTCACCAGATAAAACATGCCAGATTCTTACCCTATAATTGGCCCAATTTGTCTGAATTACACTCTGGTTTCATGTAATATTCAAGAAGAAAAAAAAAACTTAATAAAGCAGGTAACAATAAACAAAACAACAACAAATCAGTGTGTCTTTATTAAATCTTCTCCATGGAGATCTGCAGCGTAATATTAAAGTAAGAGAAAAACTGGGTTGCTCAAAACAAGCTCTAATTTTTAAAATCACTGAATACAAACAAGTCTAGTGATATATGACAAAAAGACATATACAATAATAAGTAGACATAAGGCAAATCCAACAGACATTAAAGCTCAGTACAGAGTTCTGGCATAAAATACTATAGCAGTAAGTTTGATTATTTGTTCCAAATTTTCCTTGATGACTCTTTATAGGAAATCCACAAAGTTTCAAACAGAGGAGGAGCCAGACATTTGAAACACCCGGGGCTTAGCCCTAAAGGGTAGTATGCATGTGGGATTTTTTTTTTTTTTTGAGGGGGGGGGGGGTGTAGAAATGACTGAAAGATTAATAGGCTCTGTTTTGAGTTTTGTTCAAAAAAGAATGACTTCATATAGGGAAATATATATATCACACATGCAGGACACCTTAAACTAGTTTTTTAATTGAGCAGCAAGACAGAACGAAGTCGGGGCTGTATCAAGACACAGGGACTAAACCCCAATTCAACCAGACCCAGAACTGATCCAGAATTAAAACAGGACTACAACAGTTCAAAAGCAGGATTACTGAGGACTTAACCAAGACATAACCACAATCAGAACTAGATGATAGTAGCACTAAAAATCATCATAGACCTGCACTACACTTATTTATTTAATTCTACCAAAGTACAATATTTAGATTGAGAAAAGTTTATATAATTATTTAGCCTTGTTGTGCAAACAAGCCTGCAGAACTTAATAAATATAGAATTTGAAAAATAGCAAACCTAAAAAGAAACACTAGGTACGAGATACATGAGTACCTATGATACAGTGATACTTTTAGTAAGCAACCATTTGACTAACATGTGTGTCTCACCTGCTCTTGTTCATCTCTGTTCTGTCCTCATTCTCCATCTCAATCTCTGCTCCTCTCTCTCCCTCTTTGTGCTGACAATCATCAAATATACAGTTGAAACCAGATATTTACAAACTCTTCAGATCAAAACACAAACACTTTTTTAATTGTAACATCAAATCAGACTAAATGTTTATTTTTTTAGATTGATAAATATAAAAACATATTTGTTAACTTTAAGAGTAAAGAGAGAAACTGTCTGTGTTTTTTAATTGCAAATGGCACCAAATTGTATTCAAATTGAGCCACACTTATGGAGCTCCACGATTCTTTTCCTGGTGTTTTGGTTGACATCTCTGGATTTTCCCATGTCAAAGAAACAGGCTCTGTGTTTCGCCTTATATGCATCCACAGCTGTGCCACCAATTTACTCACATGGACTCTACTAACCTATCAGAAGCTTCTTCAGCTCAGAATGGAATCGTCTGGAGTTTTCTTATTAATTAACAATAAACTTAGTGTACATGTACTCCTAAATTTAATGAAAGTGATAAAAAATAGACAGCTCTGTCTCTCTTTATTCTGACATTTAACTAATTCAAAATATATTTCAATATTTATCTAAAACAAAAGTTTACTCTAAATTGATGTTGTACAGTAAAAATGTTTTATGTTTTCTCCCTAAAGTGTATGTAAATATCTGGTTACAAATGTGAATATCCTGCTGTGTACTGAAATCCCTCTTGTTTTGCATAGAAATATACTGAACAACATAGTAAGCATAATATATAAAATAACATTTACCTGAGTTTTTTCTTTGAAAGAACCCTCTAATGTCCATTCTTATATTTCAGTACATAACTGAAACCGAATTAGTCGGGGAGGGTAAGAACTGAAAATATGAAATAAATACACGTAAGCTAAGACTCTCTAAAAAATAGCATTTGTTCGGCTTTTCATTTCGCCATTTGTTGATTCACTTGAAGAGCAAGTAAAATAATATTGGTCAAGTGATCAGTTTCATATCAATCTTTCGTGATGCACCGTCATATTTACATTATTTGTACGGTACGAATGATTTGCTTTGGTACCTGCTCAAACTTAAGCTCTCCTTAGTATGGCTGGCTCCGTCTCTCCAACAGCGCACTCACGGGCAGCAGCTCCCCCCGCCCCCTCGCTCAGTCGCTTAGTGCCTGAGCTTGGATCATACCAATATCAGGGGGGGATTCACGCACAGTCGTAAATTCCCACAGTGTGCACTATGTGCTTCGAATATTGTGTGTACTTTTTGTTTTATACAGTTGTCAGCCAGGCATCTAACTATGAAAAAATTACACTGCAAAATACCCCGGGCTTCTGACAAAACAACCCGGGCTTAAGCCCCGTAAGCCACCCCCACGCTCCGCCCCTGGTTTCAAAGCCCACAGACACATAATGTGATGTGAAAAACACTGTTTTACTCTGTTTTTTAAAAGGAAAAACTGTCCACTTTCCTCTGTTCTGGATTACTGTCGTTTCAGTCTCAAAATGGACAAAAGTACCAATTTAAAGAGGCTATCTAGGATGGTATTTTTTATTTATTTTTTGACTTTTGACAGAAACAGATTTAATGGTAAAATATGTGTGTATACCTTTGAAATCATTCATTAGGCTGACATCAGTTAAATGGTTAAGGTTAAGGACTAAAATTTATGTAAATCTAGCAGGAGACATCCAGACAGAAGCACCTTTAGAGCTGCACTCCATGGGTTATGAGAGTCTTTCACTGTAAATGCACTGAGGGCTGTAACAAAGCAATTTATAGGTAGATTAAGTTTCACCCATAAAAATGATTATTCAGTCACAGCAGCAGCTAAAGTGAAAGACTCAGTGTTCAGCACTGCTTTATTAAAGCATTAAAGTCTGTTACCTGTCGTACATGGAACAAATTATGTTCTGTTAGGAATGCATTAACCTTGATGGGGTGTATGTGGGGAATGTGTGTGAGTGTGTGCAGTTTTTAGCACTCATATTTAACTTAACATTTATTTCCTTTACCTTTTTCCATTTCCTCCTCTTTGCATATATTCTTTTTTATTACATCATCCCAGTTATTGTCTTTGTTTTTAATTCGTATATCATGATACTTGTGCGTTTTAGATCATTTTGCTGATCTTTTAACCATAATTTAACCAATAAACTGTTTGTACTTTGGTATGGGTTTTTTAAGCAAATGTTTATGTAAACAAATTGATATATTTTAATACGAGAAATGTATTGGGTTAGTATTGATGTTCTTGTTAAAGTGTGATTGACTGCACCTTAACTGTATTTAAGAACAACTTAGCTCCAGAGGAGGCTAAAAGGGTGTAATTTATTGGGTTGAAAATGTATTGGGCTTTTGGCTACGAGCTTCATACTGAGTAAATACTCACTCAGTTATGCATCTATACTTTGTTATATGTCTTCATAGAGTTTAAACTGAAATAGCACACACACACACACACACACACACACACACACACACACACACTGGTCCTTTTCAACAAGGAAACAATTAATCTCCGATTAGCCAGGCCAAGAAGCACCAGGTGTTTAATTAGTTACATGTGTATTTGTGTGTGTGTGTGTGTTCGTGGGGTGCTCTCAATGGAAACTGGGTTGATTCATTGGCACATCAACGCTGGGGTGGGGGGCTCATGACATGTATGTATGTGTGTGTGTTAGAGGGGAAGGGAGAGAAACAGAGAAATTGAAATCCTCTGTATGCTAATTGGGTTGAAAATGACTCACTGGCATACTGGGACAAGAGACGACAGCACCACTATGTTTGTGTGTCTGTGTGTGTGTGCGTGTCTGTTTGACAGTTAATAGAGATTAAACGGATTCACTGGCCGGCCTGTGTACTGACCAGGGGTGAGCCGGCACACCTACTGGGAAAGAGACAGACAGATGGACTCAGGAAGGGTGAGAGTGAGAGGGATCGTGATTGACTAGGTGGGTCTTACATGACACTTAAAGGTTGTGTTTAAGTCCAGCTAGCACAGCTGCTATATGTGACAATCAGTATGTGTGTGTGAGTGTGTGTGTTGATGGAGCATCTGGAGCCTTTCTGACATTCTCAACTCCTGTCAGCACTAGCTTGACATCTCTGACATCAGTGATTATTAACTCCTAGTCACACATGCACACACTGCTATTGCTGGTTCAAAGTCTTAAAAAACCAGTATTTACTTAGAACTATTTAAGAACAAGTATGTTTCTGCTTTTCGGTACCCTCGATATTGATCACTCAGGGTTTACAGTTCAAGATGTTGATACCAGAAAATGAATTAGATTTTCCTATTGTCTTTTTAAAAATCTGGCATCAACACTCTTTACTTGGGTCTAGCAAAAGCACACCATTAAATAAACTAAAATACAAGAATGTCTATTTATGTGTTTTCATCACAATTTTTTTTCTTAAATCTCATGGATATTAAGGAAAACTTGGTGGATTTGGAATCAAAAGAAAAAAAGAAGGAAGAGTAGATGAATCATCAAAGGTCAATTTTACAGTTGACATGCATATGATTTACTTTCATATTGTTTTTTGTTTGACTGAATAGAGCATGAAGAGATTAGAAGAGAACGCTAATCTTGATTTAGACAGAAATAAAACCACGGGAGAGCAATAAATGATTTGACAACAACAAAAAAAGTAAATTATAATAATGATCCAGAATGAATTAGTACTTGGATCTGCCACCAATGCAAAGATATTTAATGGTTTAAAAAAATCATTAAAAGAGTGATGATGGTTAACATAAAATTCAGTACTGTATTTCCTTACCCATAAATACAAGTATAGATATTCATATATCAGTATGAATATATAATATATGTGTATGTATAGGATGCAACAGATGGTGACGGTTCAGAGGTCTTGACCTCAGACTGAATAAAAGGCACAGAAAAGTCACAGGTATTGAGTAGCCAGACATAATATGCCTGTAATGTTTTTAAATGGTTTAGATTTCCCAGTGAACTTCCTTAACCCTTGCAAACACCACAGACATGTATACCGCGAGCGGGATGTCATATGGTCTTCATTTAGTCATGTGTAATGAAGTTAGCTTGTGCTGGAGCCGGATCATATCGTATGTATTATACATTGTGAATATATGCTGGGTTGAGGAGAGAGTGAGTGGCAGGTGAAGCTATGCTAACAAGATGCAGTGGAGGTCAGATACAAACGTGAGGATTGCGTCTGACCTCCCAACAGTACTGCTGAGCTCTGTGTCACATTTCAGCTTTTTTATTATAAACAATGCAAGGAATCAAAAATTGTGGGTTTGAATAAGCAAATAAAGTGAACAAAGGTAAAACAAAAAGAAGCTCCTCCAATTCTTAAGTGTCTTTAATGATATAAATTAAATTTAGTGTAAGCAAAATAGCCAAGACACCGTCTTCTTTCCTTTCATTGGATCAGTTCTGAGGTATCCCAGGCCAGATGGAATGCATTATCCATTCAGTACTTTCTGGACCTTAACCAGGATCTCCTCCCGGTCTGGAATCTCTCCAGGAAGAAGATCCTGATCAGATATGTGACCGTTTAGCTGGATTTTTTTTTCTTAAACATGAAGGAACTATGGTTCAGCCTCTTTCCAGATGTCCTCATTCCTCATACATAACTACAATGTGCTTTCCAATATAGCTTGCTAAGTATGCACATTGTGAACAGTATCCCATTCACTGGATGTTCACCTGTCACTGTTAATAACAGCTATAAAGAAAAGCGTCTGTTGAACTTTACAGAACTTTACATATTCAAAAATCTGTGGGTCCTCAGAAAGGCTATTCAGCCTGAATTGTTCATATAAACTAATTACCTATCATTGTACAGTTTATTGGATTTAAATGACTGCCATTAAAACCTACCATAGCTTCACACTTGCTGAAGCTTTCTTGAACCACATTAATACCTTAGCCGTACTGCACTTCTGTGACAAAATTGAAAATTGCTTCTTTAGCCTCTCTCTTGTTTAGGGACGTCCTCATCGGCATTAAACCTTAAAACCTGCACACGCTCACACATAATTTAAACTTTGAAAAACAAATTTATTTGATCATTTGTGCCAAAGAAGGGGAAACTCTGTGTCCTCTGATTGCTCAAATTGCCTCCAGCTCCAAGACTCTGAGGAACAGAGTTACTTCAGATGATAAAAACTGTCTGTCTTTCTCCGTCAAAAATTCCACCCAGACAGAAAATAAAATCCTCCCTATTCAAAACGAGCTGGGCATTAAGACTCCACCATACCTTTTTATCTTTATCTACCCTTCTGTCTTTACACAGTCAGAATAAACCAGGCAGATATACAGTGGTAGCTGGTTTGTCGCCTCATATTCAGCACCCCTACCCATGCTTCCACCTGGATTCCAATTTTCTGTAATCTGTTGGCCCAGAAGGGATTGAACAGTTTCCTCTTTCTGAGAAAACCTTTCTTCCAACAGCTACTTTCTACCTCTGTAGCCTAGCAGCACCCTCCTCTCAGCTTTCCTTCTTTTTGTAGTTGTAAGCTGTGATCTTCCGTCAACTCCCATCAGACAGGTCAGGTGGAAGACAAGAGGAAGAAAATCTTACTGACCTCATCTTCTTTCTGTCTTCTCCAACAGAAGTAAAAATCTGGTTTCATATTTCATCTTTTAATGTAGCTTGGTTTTTTTTTTTACATTTTTATCTTATTCAAATAAAAGATCCAACAAGTATTTAAAAACAACCCTATTTTTGTTGCTCTGGTTCGTCCCATATTTCATATACTCCAGATTAGCCATTCACAAAGTCAAGAGTGCCCACTTAAAAACTAGAAAACACCATGTTGGCCACACAATCTTAAATCTTCACTGTAAGCAACATATAAGAGAAAGTTTTTCCTAAGTATTTCCTTAAAAATTGTATTGAAAAGGCTATTGGCTATTAATTTCTAATGCTATATGCAAAGTGTTAAGTCTCCTCAATTTCAATACAAGAGCAGTAAATTTACGTCACAGTAATGAGAACTCACAAACTAAGTAACCACTATTATTAATTTTTATTCACTTCTATATAAATATATAATTACTTTATATAAATAATTTAATTTATATGAACATGTAATTGTAATTGATTATTTTCAAATTAAATTTCTTTCAAACTGAATTTCTGCAGGTGAAATTACCTGCAGTACCTTCATGGCCCTGCCAACACTTCTGGAATCAAAGCTCTAAATCATAACAACAAATTAAGCACTGATGGTATGTGTACATATTGCATGACTACTGAAGACAGAAGAGATTATGTTGTTTTCATTATATAATACTGGAAAAATGAAACTTTCTTAACAAAATGACTGCTAACAAATTACCAAAACTTATCTTGCATTTTCAGGATCAAGTTCACATTACTCTGAATAAGATTATTTTTATTCTTAATGATATATGAACAATGAAACTACAACTACTAGACTTAAAGACTACTACTAGTGCTGTGTACTAATTACCCTATGATTAGCTTCCACTTCACAACACCCTATGAAACCGATGTAATCTTAAATGTACGTGAACACATGCATGCACACTAATAGAGGACTCATTAAGCCCAACTTTCAGGGTCACGGAAACAGAGAGAAGGAACAAATGTGAGAAATAGGGGTAGAGAAAGGTTTGATGAGAAGATAACTAACAAGGATAATAAGACAGAAAGCTTAAGAGAGTGTGAAATTAAAGATTGAGGAATAGGGGCAGCATGCAGTAGTGATGAGAAGAGAAAGGAGGACCAGTAGTGTGAATGAGAGTTTTAAGAGACAGGACTTGTGAGGTTTACAAGCAGCTTTAAGTAGGGTTTAGGGGGTGTTCAGGGTTTTTAAAGCTTGTTGTTTGATGGTTCTGTACAATTCCTGTGGGTGTGAAAGGCACTTTGGACACACACACTCCTACAAAAAAAACAAGGGCAGCAGCTTAACAGAGGACAGGCAGTTATCTAAAATTTGTTTTCCAAGATTTTCTCCGCTCTGATCAGACTGGCCCGAAATGTAGCTTTCAGAAGCATGTGGCATTGTGGTAACAGCTAAATGTTTGTCTTGTTGAAATTTCTAGATTTCTTCCCAAATGGAAAAAATGTGTTAAAAATGACTCTAGTTCAAATACACACTCCAATACATAAAACTTTCTGTCCAGGGTGTCAGTACTTTGTGTTACTGAACTAAAAAAGTATCATTACAACCAAAACCTTCCAGGGTCAAAATTACCCCTCCTCCTCGATGTTAATAGTCACCTGTATATGTTGTCGTTTTTAACAAGTCTTCTGAGTAATCCATGCCCATTTTTTTTTGGCGATTCACTCAAGTGTCTTCAGATTTGATGGTCTTGTGGCATGGACCCTGGTCTTCAGTTTACCCAACAAGAATCAAGTCAGGGCTTTGTGCAGTCAGTCAGAGTTGTTCGTTTTATTCTTCTGGAGGTAGTTCTTCACCAGGAGCAACATATATTTTGGGTTGTCGTGTTGGAAGACAAAGCAATGACACAGACCCAGTTTTGCTGCTGACTTCTTGCAGTTTTCATTCAAAATCTTCTAATTATTCTTCTTTCTTCGTTTACTTATGCCTTGATGAGATTTACAGTTCCAGATGCACTGAAGCATCTCCAAAACATAATACTCCCACCACCGTTTTTCACTGTGGGGACAGTGTTCTTTGTGTTGTACGCCTCTGCCTTCTTTCTCCAAGAGCTCCACTTCCATCTAATCTGACCAAAGGATGTGCGTCCAGAATGAATAACCATTTTGCAGGTTCTCCTTTGCAGAGTTTAGTCTGGCTTGAACCGGTCACTAGCACATAAATTGGGTTTTTCTTGGTCTGCAACCTTGCAGTCCATTCCTGTGTAGGGCTGAGTGATTGTCTTCTTTGAGACTGAGGCTTGTTCTGTACTGTGTGGTGCTCTTTAATTATCTTGATGATGCGTATATCCATCTCCTGCTTTGTGAGCATCAACAATTTTTTTTTCAAGTCTATGGTGATTTCTTTTCTTTTGGCATGATGAGTCCTCAAGTGACAGCCCAAAACCTTGCTGAAGCTTTTATAATGTGTTTAAATTATAAGATAACTGATAACTAAGATAACTTCTGAAATAATTCTGTTACTGTGCAAATAGAAATAATTTATGCTTTTTAAACAAAACTACTATGTTTAGAAATGTTATGTTAAAAATCTCTTGGTCCTTGTAAAAAAAACTTGAGAAAATCATCAATAAACCTTTCAGAAATAAATCATTCTGAATGCAGCTGGATACTATTTTTTATTCTTATGTATGTATGCATGTATGTGTTTATTTATTTATTCATTCATTCATTTTAATATTTCACTGGATTAATAAAGGTGAACGCAGCAACATGTGAAAAAGAGATAGCAATACTATTACTTCTGCATCACTGGTTATGTAGTGATCATAAGAGGTGATGACTAAATCCTTTTCTACTGTTCTCTAATAGTCACAGATAGAGACAGTAAATGAACTGTAGCTGTATTACAAGTACCCAGGGAACTGGACAATTAAAGTACTTGGGGCACACACAAAACACACTTAGCTCAGCTCCTTTCATTTCTTTGGTTGTAACACACATGCATTTGTACCTTATTACGCATACTTGAACAACACAAACTGACAGCTACAGGTGAGGGACTTTTAAAGCATTACTTTTATGTATAGAGCAGTACTTATAAGGAAAAAACAAGCACGCACATTCACAAACACCTGAAGTTATCTGAGCTGCTGGACAGTGAAGGTGGATAAGAGCCCTTTGAAGACGTTCACTCGGTGTCTACAAGGCAGACAGTGTCAACCAGCATCAAAACAACCTGTCAAACTGCTACTGCCGAAATTTGTCATTTGCACTCCTAACACTCACACTCACACATTTCACTTTCTTTCACATGTAAACAAAGTTTAAATGAAGAGAATTGGAAACCCATTCAAACATAATTGACTGAATTTTGAAAATTTTCGGTCTTAAAAACTATGTTTAACTACTCTAACTAAAACATTCTCAACTGCCTTAAATGTTTCCTAAATCACGTTTGAATACGTTTGTATCCACTTTCATTTTCTTTGGATTTACAGTTGAGCTGTCTTTAAAGTTTGCTTTGTGTTCAGCATAATCACAAAAATATAAACTAGATTTCTTGCACTTTACAAGCATTAGCATAGAAAAAAGAAAAAAAAAAACAATTGAATTGACAGTTGTATTTTTGAGGTAAAATGCATTATGTTCCTGCCCATGCAGAAAAACTATGAATAAAGTCTTCTTTTGATAAAATAATAAAAGATATGGGGACTTTGTCGGCTGTCCATAGTAAAATATTCTGTCAGCATCAGAGAAACAAATGTGAAATGATGTGCAGCTGCATGCATGAGATATTCCAGGGTCAAAGCACCAAAGGACAAAACTGACTCAAAGTGTTAGCATTCTTATGGAAATACATACCACCAGCAGATCCAGACTACATTTGCTGCCCCCCATCCATGTTTCTCTCTACCTCCCTCAACGCGTTCATCAATCCTTCGTCATACCCACCTGCTCCTCTTTCTCCATTTCTCAGCATTCTCCCAATCTGTCTCTCAGTAGGCAGTCTCCATGAAAAGGTGGTCCACTTTTGAATCAGCTGCCTCTTTGAAGTCTCGCCCAACTCCTCTTCCCATGTATGAAATCAGCCTTTCCTCTCCTCCATTTTCCTGTCTTCTATCCTTATCTTGTTCCGTTTCTTTTCTGCCCCACCCCGCACACACATACACGCTTACTTTATTCACCAACCAGTTTGTGGTTCTTGTTTTCTGTGACTTATTTCCTTTCCTTGCTTTTACATTTTCTCTTTTGTCTCCTCTTTCGTTTTGATCCAGTAAGTTCCTAGTATTTTTCCACTGGCTAGAAGGCATTTTTTTCATTGACATGACTTGACCTGACTGGTCCACTTTTCAATTGGACAACTTTTGTGCACTTTATTATGCTGAGACTACCTTTACCCAGCAAAGGTCTTC
This sequence comes from Aulonocara sp. 'chitande type north' Nkhata Bay, assembly GCF_057382095.1. Taxonomy (NCBI): domain Eukaryota; kingdom Metazoa; phylum Chordata; class Actinopteri; order Cichliformes; family Cichlidae; genus Aulonocara; species Aulonocara sp. 'chitande type north' Nkhata Bay. The sequence continues at coordinate 15,488,841 of NC_141356.1, read as the reverse complement.
TGCTTGAAGTGTTGAAGAAACCTTGCTATCTATCACCCAGCAGGTGCATTATAACACAGTGGTACCTATCTGCTGTTCTTGGAGGAAATATTGTTGTTCAATATGTATGTGCAGTCCACACATACACATATAAGTGTGTTTAGAGAATATTTTAAGAGAAACATCTCATTTTGTTTACACAGTGTGTATATACGTAGAAGTGTATTTTCCTACAGTCTAGAAAAAAAATGGATGCAGCTGCATTTAGTCACAGTTGGAGCTCATGTAACCTTGAACTGTTTAACAATGTATTTAGTAATTGCTGTTTAACACTAAAATTAAAAAATGCACATGACGATATATTGGCTAATGTTAATCAAAGTGACTAGTCATGTAAAGATCAATGAGAATGCACATTGACAGTCAGTGATATCTCAGCAATGTGACATCCAGAAAGGACAGAAAATGAATGATATTTGGCAACATCAAGCAACTCCAGGTGGAAAAATGCTGGCAACACAAAGCGGATGGGGACAGATAAACTTTTCGCAATTTCGAACTGAGCAAATTAGGTGACTACAAATGACAACACCATACTGTTGATTGTCATATGACCTGGTAGTAAATACTTTAGAGGGTTACCTAAGTAACCAGAACCTAGAATATCTGCGAGCAACCAGTCAGCTTCAAAGAGATCCGCAATGAGCGAATTGAGCGACAGATCCACAGCTGTGGATAAATTGGTCGCTGATTTGTTTTTGTTTTGTTTTTGAATGTCAGAAATGTATATTTGTGAATGTGGAGATGTTATATTGGTTTCACTGGTAAAAATAAATAATTGAAATGGGTATATATTTGTTTTTTGTTAAGTTGCCTAATAATTATGCACAGTAATAGTCACCTGCACACACAGATATCCCCCTAAAATAGCTAAAACTAAAAACAAACTAAAAACGACTTCCAAAAACATTCAGCTTTGATATTAATGAGTTTTTTGGGTTCATTGAGAACATGGTTGTTGTTCAATAATAAAATTATTCCTCAAAAATACAACTTGCCTAATAATTCTGCACTCCTTGTATTCCAAAACCAGTCACTTTAAGTGAAGCGACAGCATTTCATTTTAAAATACAGCAAACCCAATTCGTTTTTACTCAAAGTTAACTTAACATAAGACCACAGACCATGGGACAGGAAGGCAAGTGTAATGTTGTCACACACTAAATGGAAGGTGGACAGGAGACGTCAGGTTTTGATGAAGTATGCATTATGTTGTCAACTTTTAAACACAGCTGTTTCATTACAGAATCAGAAATTTAAATATACACTGAAACTGTACTAACACTGCACCAGCATACATACTTTACATACTGAATCTGTAGTAGGAGCATGTTAACACACACACACACACACACACACACAAAATATGTTTTCTATGATGCATTTCTTTTTGAACAATACTAAACACAGAAAATCAAGTCAGTATTAGTAATAGTTGCTAGGAGATAACTACTCAGCTGTTAGTAAGCACCCCTGTGTCATTATTCTAGTTATAGTATTAATTTTGATAATTTGTTATATTACACTTGTTATATTTTCTTCTCAGCATTACGTATTAACAGCTGATTCAGCATTGTGTATTAACACTTGTAATGAAATGCATATGTTTTAAAAGCATCATAAATTTAAAATAATCATTTTTTCGTCTTTAATTTTTTAAAACCTATGAAGCTGGACATATTTCACATGTTACGGTACTACTTTAAAGGCATGTATGCAATGTCAATTATCAGTGTGTGTGCGTCTTTTACATACATTATATTTTGAAGTTGTGAGGTAACAGAATACGTCTAATTCACTGTATTCAGCTCAACTAGATTACAACAAATCACAGGATTGTTCAAACATCACCACATGCTAAAAGCACTGACAATGCCTCTGCCTCTATAACACTGCCTACTCTCTATGACTCCATGTGCATAGCAACTCAGTAGTAACAGGGCTGTACATTATGAAATACATATTTGCTTTTCACAAAACTCACATCATTTTCTTTATTCTATTGTAAAAAAAACTGTAAGAAAAAATGAATACATCATAGAGCAACCCAATTATTATCCAAAAACTACATGTATGGTTTTAGACCTAATATAACTTCTGTACACTACATTTTCACTAATCAGTATCTCATTACTTCCAGTTGTTCATGGGAAACTGACTTGTTTTTCCATTACTTCCATTGCTCCTGTGTCCTTTCTTCTTAACAGAAGCCTGCATTCACAGGTGAGCTCTCCTAGGAATAGTTTAACAGCACATGCAGGCAGGGTGGTCACGGTGATGCATGGGTACACAGCAAAGAAGCGAGCTGGGCAGCTACACAGGGTAAGAAGGAGGGGCCGAGAAGATGAGTAGAGAAACAGAAAGAGAGGCATGAGAAGGCAGTCTGAGAGGCGATAAGAGCAGAGGAAAAGAAAAAAGAAACACGAGAGGACGAGGTGGGTGAGGCAGAAAGGCAGAGCAAAAAAAACGAGACGTAAACTTGGTGGAAGGAGTGGTGGAAAATGAAGAAGCAAAAAGAGGTGAAAATTGGGAAGATTTCAAAGAAAATCAAAGGATTAAAAATAGGATCACCTCAGTATTGAGAGAATCCCACTGGGAAGGGAATAGAGTATGAAAAAAATATTCTGAGGGCTACTAATAGAGACAGATATGGATAGCACATGCAGCGCAGGACCTGGCAGTAATAATTTTTGTTCTAACTGCTTTGGCACTCTGAAAATTTGGTTGATGGTTTGAGCCATTCCAGCCAAATGTATGCAGCATTCATTTCCATCTGCTTAATGGTTTTTTAGGCATCTATTCTGTATTTTTTCCAAGTTTAATGTTTTATCATAATCAAACAATTTTAATGAGTTAATTGCTAGGTCTACTTGGGTAGCAGTAATAGAATATAAACAGAAAACAGTAATCAAATTGTGTGTTTGGCAGTTTCTGCTACTCATTGAATAAACAGAAAAAAAATGTAGAAATCTGACTGCTAATTGACAATGCCAACTTTTGTTGGCAGACAGTTTTTTATTGACTGTCCATGGATTGGACTGCAGCCTCACAGGAAACAAATGGATGTTTGTAAGATTTTGCCGTGTTTCTACACTGAAAATAAAACAAACAGCTTAAGGCATTAAAGCCTGGATCCTATTTACTGACCATATCATGTCCATGTGTCTCATAGTGTCAGGTTAAAACAAATGTATAGTGCTGGTGACATCTCAGCCTGTCAGATTCTGCAGCTGGCATGTCCTTAATGAATTTGCATACTTCTGTCCATGTGAAGAAGATATTGTACAATTTGTTCTTCAGTTAAATGTTTCGAAAGTTTTGTTTCTATGTTTCTTTTTTTTCTATATTTAAACAACTAAAATATCCATACGAAAAGAATGAAAGAAGAAGAAGAAAGAAAAGAAGCAAAACAGGAAACAATAAATAAATAAATAAAAGATACATTAAGAAAAGGAAAAGGAAAGAAAAAAATGTAGGGAGTGTGTTTTTGCTTCCATTAATATAACTAATATTTCCTCTAGTCTTCTAGTAGTTAACAAAGTCAAAATCTAAAGCAAAAGCAAAAACTGGCCTACGTTTTTTAATGTAGTCCATCCATTTCTTCCATCGTGATACAAACAGGTCCCTCTTGTAGTTCACATCGGCTGTCATTTTCTCCATTCTGTAAATGTCCATTGTGAAGTTTTGTTTCTATGTTTCAAATGACCTCACCATTTAAGTCAACGAGTTTTCCAACAGTACCATGTAGGTTGCTTGTCCACACATCATAAATATGGTTTCTAAAAAGCATAAAATAAAAAGGTCCACAGACATGAGACGACTAACCTAACTCTAAAACAAACATGAAAGACCATAGACAATTGCCTTCAGATGACCCCAAAGATAAAAGTCTAAGGGGGTCAGATCGGGAGACCTTGGTGGCCATTCAACTGGCCCACGATGACCAATCCACTTTCCAGGAAACTGTTCATCTAGGAATGCTCAGACCTGGCACCCATAATGTGGTGGTGCACCGTCTTGCTGGAAAAACTCAAGGAACGTGCCAGCTTCAGTGCATAAAGAGGAAAACACATCATCATGTAGCAATTTCAAATATCCAGTGGCCCAGTGGATGAAGAATGGACCCACTGTCGTTGTACCCCATATACCACACCAAACCATCACTTTTGTTGTTCCAACAGTCTTGGAGGGATCCATCCAATGTGGGTTAGCATCAGACCAATAGCGGTGGTTTTGTTTGTTAACTTTACCATTCACATACAAGTTTGCCTCATCACTGAACAGAATCTTCTGCGTGAACTGAGGGTCCTGTTCAAATTTTTGTTTTGCCCATTCTGCAAATTCTGTGGCCACCATGGTCACCACCCATCTTGAGGAGTTTGCCCCCTCACATATACTAATGTGCCACAAACAGGACTTTAATATCACCAACCATTCCCATTTTATTACGGTGTATCCATATAAATGGCCCACCCCGTAGAATTCAAGTTCTCTCAGTGATGACGGGTGTTATAGAATATGGCTGTTCACCTTCCTATAGTCCTTTATTTAAATCGATAGCTGGAAACAGTCTGAATTTTTATTGAGTCTCAGTCATCATCAGTAACTGCTAAAAAGGATGTAAACTTGAACAATCAATAATTAGTCATTCAATAAAACAAGTACTGTAAAGAAGACACTATAAGACAGTGTGGAATTTGACGTTTCGATGAAAAGGATATTACTCTTAATGATTTCCCATCTGATTTGATACCACTGGGTTCTCAAAAATATTATGCCAAATCTAATTTATACATGGTTTTAGTCTTGGTGGGCCTTGTAAAATTCCTGAAAACCACTTCCAGCAAAATTACTGTTGACATCATTCCCAAACTACACCTATTATTTCTTAATATGAGAGTGAAAACAGCCCATTAGCTGGTGAGCCTGCTCTTTCTTTGGCTGCTAATGGTCCCTTAGGTTGAACTAGAGGGTACCAGTATATCAGTCCAGCTTCCTCCTCACCTGTTTGTCATCGTTTTCTGACCACTTATTTCTATAGCAATGACAGCAGAATGACAGAGTTGCTGCTGCAAAGATCATCTGGTTAGAGAAAAGGTGCCTTCATTTTACAAGAATATTGTTGTAGGTCATGTATTTCAAAACTTTTTGCTGCCAACAAGTCTTCCACTCTTTCCACAGCTGCCTGCTGTTAAGAAACAGCGTACAACTTAGAGTTATAACATACTTTACTTCACAAATTAATTTGCACATTGGATGGTAGTAAAATACTCCAGATGTCTAGGTGAATGGATTGAAGTTGTATAACTTTTGTGACAGCTGTTAGAACGATCTTAAAGGAAACAGCACCTAATTTTGATGGAGGCGATTAGCACTACAGAAACCAGTTAACCATTAAATTCTGTCATAGTGACCCACTGTCACATAAAGCAATAATGTATAGTGATGTAGCCAAATTCTTCACAAGAAGACAACCATCACAGCTAAGCACGATACATTAATATTACATCCTATTATATCCCCAAACTTACTCATTTTTATTGTTGATTTTCCTATTACAGGGCTTGCTTTAAGCAGGAGGACTGAAGCACACTGTAGTAAAGGTAACAATGCACCTGAACACAATAAAAGCTTGAATATCTAAGTGACTCAATCCAAGAAAGATGAAACACGTATAAACATGCACGTACACCACTATTTATACATTGCAGCATGATATATAATGCGGAAAAGAATTCATATTCACACACCACAAATACAGGTTTACGTGTTTGTGTTTGGTTGATATTTGTGGCTTGCACAGCATTTAAAAGTTGTTCAAAGATTTCAGTAAGCAAAAACAAGTGCAACTTTCTAAAAGTACATTTTTATTGATTATGCCTTTGAAAATATTCCCCATAGTAACAAGAGAGAACAAACTGCTCTGACCTGCAGCTTAATTCATGAAAAAGGATCTCACCAACTCCAAGCTGTTAAGTGTCTTATGGGTTTAAGGTTTGAAGAGGACCCAAATGCAACAAATACAAGGACACTTGAAGCTGAAATAAAAGAAATGCTAACCTCAAATCAAGCTAACAGATCTAAGAGTAGTCAACCAAAAGATCATCCAACAGAAGACAGCAACAAAATAAACTGAAAAGGAAGCCAGATATTCAGTTAGGTGAGAAGACAGGAAAAAGTGGTAGGGATGAACTGACTAAGACACAGGACGAGGCAGGCTTTTAAAGTTAAGAGATAAGATAAGATAAGATAAGATAGAACTTTATTAATCCCTCGGGTGGGTTCCTCTGGGAAATTCGATTTCCAAAAAAAGCACAGCAACGACCGAAGTTACAGTTACAGAATTGTTATATATATATATTAGTGCTGTCAATAGATTAAAAAAAATTAACTAACTAATCTCACAATTTTCTGTTATTAATTGCGATAAATCTCAATTACTTTATTAATAGCCTGGCTCCAATTACATTTTTTTATTCTTTATATTTTAAGTAATTATCGTTGTTCACCGAAGTCCAGTGGTCTCCGGTGAGAGCGACATTCCTTACTTGCACAAGCTTGCTGGACTGCTGAGCCCTCTGGTCCCCATACAAAGTGTGCAGTCTCCACACAATGGTTCCTCTCGAGGGCAGATTGTAACACTCATCTCCTGATGCAGCACGAATGACTTCTCTCAGTCCATCATCTTCTACTATGCTAACTGGTCGGCAGTTTTTAGCTATCCAAACAACCAAGGAATTGGTTACCTTTTCTCTCACATTTTTTGTTATTCGTCCACAAGCACCATACTCCTGAAGCGTAGACTGGCGAGGTCCCGTAGAGGTGGATTCAGTTGGGTGTCACTTCTTCTTCTTCTTCTAATCATTTCTGTCAGGCCAAACGCCAGCATAGCACACTGTTGCCCCCTCCTCCAGAGGTGCTCATGAATTTAAAGGTCTTAGATTACAGGAAATTAATAAAAAAACAAAATCAGCGTTAAATTTTTTTTATGCATTAAACATTTCGCGTTGATCTTAACAATTAACGCGATAATTTTGACAGCACTAATATATATATATACACACACACACACACACACACACACACACACACATATATATAAATACAGAAACAAATATAAATAAAATATACAAAGGGGATAAATAGAATAAATAGGAATAAAAAATAAAAATACAAGTGACTTGCACATTTCAAGTATTGAGTCTATTGCACTGTTGACTATTTACAAAAAGTATTGCACAAGGTATTGTACAGTGAGGTGAAGAGGCACTACAGCTTAGTTGTTCCCCCCTCCTTTGTCCTCCTGTTTCCCCTCCCTCTCCCCTCCAGAGAGGAGTTAAACAGTTTGATGGCGTGTGGGACAAAGGAGTTTTTAAGTCTGTTAGTTCTTGTCTTGGGGAGAAGCAACCTGTCACTGAACAGACTCTTCTGGTTGTTTATGGCCGTGTGCAGAGGATGCCCAGCATTGTTCATAATGTCCATCAGTTTCTTTAGTGTCCTTTTCTCTGCCACTGTCACCAGAGTGTCCAGCTTCATGCCGACCACAGAGCTAGCCCTCCTGATCAGTTTCTCCAGCCTGGATGAGTCCTTCTTTGCTGTGCTGCTCCCCCAGCACACCACAGCATAGAAAAGTACTCCAGCAACCACCGACTGGTAAAACATCCTCAGGAGCTTCCTGCAGATGTTAAAAGACCTCAGCCTCCTGAGGAAGTACAGTCGGCTTTGGGCTTTTTTATACAGGTGCTCTGTGTTGCATGACCAGTCCAGTTTATTGTCCACCCACAGCCCAAGGTACTTGTACTTGTTGACCACCTCCACCTCCTCCCCCTCTATCTGAACCGGCAGTGGACCTTCTCTGGACCTCCCGAAGTCCACAACCAGTTCCTTAGTCTTTGAGGTGTTGAGTTGCAGGTGGTTTGTGTGACTCCATGCGACAAAGTTCCTCACCAGACTTCTGTACTCCTCTTCCTGATCATCCCAGATACACCCCATGATGGCCGTGTCATCTGCAAACTTCTGAATATGGCATAATTCAGAGTTGTAGCAGAAGTCAGAGGTGTACAGGGTGAAGAGAAGAGGGGACAGCACAGTTCCCTGTGGTGCTCCTGTGCTGCTGACCACTGTGTCAGACGTGATGTCCTTCAGCCTGACGTACTGTGGTCTGTCGGTGAGGTAGTCGGAGATCCAAGCCACCAGGCAGGGGTCCACCTCCATCCTGTTCAGTTTTTCTTGAAGCATACAGGGCCGGATGGTATTAAAGGCACTGGAAAAGTCAAGAAACAGGATCCTGACCGTGCCTTTTCCCCCATCCAGGTGTGAGTGGGCTCTGTGTAGGAGGTACAGGATGGCATCCTCCACTCCGACACCCGCCTTGTATGCAAACTGTAGTGGGTCCTGGGCATGTTGTACCTGTGGTCGGAGGAGGTTGAGGAAGAGCCGCTCTAGAGTCTTCATAAGATGTGACGTCAGTGCCACCGGTCGGAAGTCATTCAGCTCATTGGGCCGGTTCCTTTTGGGGACCGGGACGATGCAGGATGTCTTCCATAGGGCGGGCACTCTCCCCAGTCGCAGACTGAGGTTGAAGACTCGTTGTAGCGGCTCCCCAAGTTCAGCAGCACACGCCTTAAGCATCCTAGGACACACCTTGTCTGGGCCTGCTGCCTTTCTGGGGTGAAGCTTCCTCAGTTGCCTCCTGACCTGATCCACTGTGACACTGGGAGATGTTTGGGAGGAGGGGAGGGGGTTAAGTTAGATCCATAGATTGTATTATATATATATATATATATATATATATATATATGTGTGTGTGTGTGTGTGTGTGTGTGTGTGTGTGTATGCATGCATGCAATTGCTGCATGTGTCCGTGTAAAGGTGTCACTTTCGGGTTGTCCAAACATCACACCACTGTATCCTAGCAACTCCACGTGCACTTTTGTTCGAACACTGCTGTTTAATGAAAACAGTGTGTCAATTTTTTAAGGGCTTCTGAATTGTATTTGCAAATCTGAGTGTCCACTGTGTTAATTTCTAATTTCAACCAAAACACAAAAGCAGTTGAGTGCCCACTTGCGAGCACAAAATCTAAGTGGCCACTTGACAGACTGTTGAGTGGACGAGTGGCTGGCTTGAGTTTAGAAACGACATTAGCTTATTGTCTGGTTAACAGGAAATCTCAGCAGACTTGGATTCAGTCAGACTTAACTGCAAAGTGTTCATTTGCTTTTCAGATGCACAAGCTCCCACCTCTGGGCTTCTGATTTATTCAGTGAGACATTTATGTAAATTAAGATATGGGACATTCTTGCCAAAAGGGTCCTGCAGGTATTTACAGTGACTGTATCAACCAAATAAAATATAATAAAATAAACTAATTGATGCCAAAAAATGAAAGTTACTGGCTACGATAAATTAGATTTTGGCACATGATTAATCCAAAGACATTTCACATCTTTCTTAGCAGACACTTTCTCAGCACTAGCTCAGTTTTGGATGGTTAGAAAGCAAATATTCTTGGACAGAATACTCAGTCTGTTAATTAATTGATGTGATGTGTTGGCCGTGAACTATTACCTGCTTTTCTGATCAAACAAGGTTGCTGCCAAATATCCAGCTGTGTCTGCTCACTCACTGCTGCGTTGACTAAGACTGCTCCAGATAGAAAAAGAAAATATAAGTGAGTGATGTCCCTGCTCATCACATGTGGCCATCTTAAGCTTTTATTGTAGTGTTACTGTAGTGTTACTCTTCTGTGGAAAAGCGACAATTTAATTCACTGCAGATTTCATAAATCGCCTATTGCTGAGAGAAGTATTATATAATTATAATTATACAATAAGTAGACATTTTCAAACAGGAAAATCTAACAGCAAATGATAGATTATGCTATGATAATTCAAATGACTGGTGGCCACTAGCCAGGTGTGTAGAGCTGTTGATAAAAAAGCAGTTATGTGAGATTGCTTTACTTAGATGTATGCAAGTCATTATTTTAGGATAATAACTGCTAAATAGTCCCTTCAAAGGCCAGGTAACTGTGTAGGCACACCTTTAATTCGCTTGTAGCCACAATATTTTTTTTTGTATACACACACACACACACACACACACACACACACACACACACACACACACACACACACACACAATCTGTCGAGCCAAATGCCTTCCATAATGTATATCTGTATGTTCTCCTATACCTAAAACTAGCACAAGTATCACTAGTACAGCTGACAGTCTTCCTCCTTTTCATCAGCTTTGCCCTCACTTTTAGATGTTGACTCAGCCTAATGATGGGGGTTGAAGTCAGGCCTGTCCTTGGATTGTGAAACCTTTAAGACTATTACAGGGCATTTATCACTTACATTAAAGGGCACTTTGGATCAGAGCATCCATCAAATTTTACAAATTATTACTCATTTTATATTCATCAGATGCTGAGATTCTTCATCGGGTCATGTCTGTTCCTTGTGTCAAAGGCTGAATTTCAATTGGCATACCAATACCTGCGAGCTTTGATTGAATATGCAGAATATTTCTCAGCCTTCTCCCCTCTGTATTTTAGCATAAAAGCTTCATTATTTTAATTTATCAGTGTTTTTAATTGTAATTTTGTGGGTGGTTTCAATTTGAAAATCTGAATGTTTCACAATGAGAGCTAGCTGTAACATCACCTAAGTTGCAGACCTGCCATAGAAGAATTAGTAGGGTTAAAGGTTCAATCCCCAAATGTTATCGACACAAAAACACACTCAAGGCTCTTGGATCAAAACACAGTCTTGATTAAAATTCAGTTTTTGATTTAATATGTCCTTAAAGTCTGTTTAGTTAGTGAGGGGCTGAATAATAAATAAACCAAGGCAGATAGTAGCAGTTATCAAACATATGCAGCCACTGAAAGCAGATTAAGAATGCTTCCTATTTATTTTTATTTTTCATCTTTTTCATCTTTTTTTTCAAGGTAGATACATTTTTATCTAAAACACTTGCCGGGTTGAAGTTTACCAGGCTTTGATTACAGTGTAAAATATTAGTTACAAGGTCTTAGTTACAACTCTATCTTAATCTGAATTGCTCCAAACAGTCCTCCACCACTTCCTGGGTTACACCAATGCATTCCCAAGCCAGCCAAGAGAAATAATCTCTCCAGAGTATCGTGGGTTTGCTCCTGTGCCTCCTCCACCGAGGAGGTATTCTGATCAGATACCTGAACCACCTAAAATGGCTTGTTAGATGTGGAGGAGCAGCGACTCTACAAGTCCCACTGAAATGGTCTAAGCTCTTCACTTTACCTCTAAGGCTGAGCCCAGCCACCCTTCAGTGGAAGTTAAAGGGTGACTGGGCTCAGTACCTACTTGGAGTCTGCTTTTGGCTTTAGATCTGCCTTAATTCTTCCTAAATTCAACAATGTGCTGGAATCCTTCCACAGAGATGTTGATCCACATTGGCATGATAGAATTATGTTGTTCCTGTAGATGTGAGTATAGTGAACTCATTATCATACTCAAGAAACCAGTTTTTGAGCTTTGTGACATGGTGTGTTTTCCCACTGGAAGCCATCAGAAGATGGATACATTGTGGTCATAAAGGGAATACATGATCAGCAATAACACTCTGGTAGGCTGTGACATTTGCATAAAGTTCAACTGGTACTAAAAGGCCCAAAATGTGTCAGGACAATAGCCCCAAAACCATTACACCACTATGGTGTCTGAACCAGTGATACAAAACAGGATGGAGTCATGTTTTCATGTTGGTTACACCAAATTCTCACTGTACCAACCAAATGTTGAAATTGAAACTCATCAGACAAGGCAAGTTTTTTTTTCTGTCTTCATTGTCCAATTTTCTCGTACAAACTGAAACCTCAGTTCCCTGTTCTTAGTTGACAGGAGAAGCAAGTAGTGCCGTCTTCTGCTGTTGTAACCCATCTGCTAGTTTTTAGTTTGGAGATACTCTTCTGAAACCTTAGTTGTAACAGGTAGTTAATTAAATTACTGTTTCCTTCCTGTCAGCTCAAAAGTGTGAGGTCAATCGCAGCATCAACAAGGTATTTTTACCTAGAGAACTGCTGCTCACGGCACATTTTCTCTTTTTAGACAGTTTATCTGGAAATCCTAGAGACGGCTATGTAGGAAAATCCAACTAGTTGAGTTTCTGAAATTCTTAGATCATTTGGCATCAAACAATACGACATGTTCTGCATCACTGAAAATACCTGTGTTAGGTAGGTTTGAATTTCAGGTTCTTCTATGGTTGAACTTCAGCGGGTTATATGCGCTATGTCCGCATGCCTAACTGCATTGAGTTAAATAACCAGCTGATTAGGTATTTACACTTATGAGCAGTCAAACAAGTATACCTAACAGAGTGGCCAGTGAGTGTATATGTTGGACAGAGGCGTGTACCCTGCAGAGCTATTTGTAGGATCTACTGTTGTAAAATGGAAATCCCTATTTTTATTTTTGACAGCTCCCATAGTTTCACTTGCAGGATTAAATCTAGCTATATTACAACAGGTTGGCTGTCTGATGGATCATCTTATATGACAACACAGATTTGCTATACTCTCATACTAAGCAGAACTAATAATGGTCCAAGACACTTTCCTCACAGCCTCCAACAGCAAATCAACCAAAGAACATTTCATCACAACTCTGACAGAAAAGAGGCTGCTTAATATCGGAATCCATCATGCCCTCAAGCACATACATGACTCCCTGAAAGTCATGTACAACCATATGAAACAACTTCCCCGAGTTAATGTGTTTTCTGAAGATCTCTGTCAAGAGAACAATGAGTGGGTGGAATATCCATTCCAAAAAGCTTAGAGGTACTACAAGATACATGATCACATTCCTGGTCGTGTACAGTTTTGTAAACATATTTGCTTGAATTGCCACAGGTTTGATGTCTCCTTCCCACTTCTTTGACTAAATTAACTGCCTGTTTGAGCAGCACTAAATCAGTGTCTTACTCTTTCTAACGTTTTCCCTCCTCTCCTCATCCGCCTTCAGAGCTGATGCGTCTAATGAGCAGGCCATTGCAGTAGCAGGAAATCATTAAGCGAGAGCAGCGAAGGTCAAGCGCTTTATAAAGATGAGGGACAATTAAAAACCCACCGAGACAATGTAGCTCTGAAAAGGTTAGCATACTCTTCTAGCATACACACTTTCAAACAAACACGAAGACACACATTTGTGGGGGAGGCACTCACAGGCAGGTTTTGGTGCACGCGTGCTGACAAAAGCACTGGTGGGAGAGCGAGCACGCAAAACATACAGATAAACAGACCAAAGCCTTGACATTGCTGACAAACATGTACAGTAATGAAATAATCTACTGAGACTTAATCATGTTCACAATCATTTATGAACCCCTAAAGAAATTGTGGGCATAATAACAAACAAAAGTTTAAGCCTCGTCCAATTTATCATTGCAGTTACATTGAAAACTAGCTTTTAAACTGATCTATAATTTACATTCTTTATCCTCATGTCTCCACTTTATAGCTCTCTGCTGTTGTATCTGATTTAACAAACTGCAGCTGTGAATATATTCAAGAGGCTCATCTTTTGCTCATCCCGTTGCTGAATATGGCTGTAGCCATGGATGCACATTGATAAAATTGATAAAAGATTAATTCATTTTTTAACATAGCCTACAGTCCAGGACTGTACATGTGAAGTGCACTAACAAGGTTGTGGTAGCTCAGCATTGTGGTGAAGCAGCTGCTTGTACCACATTCTGATATAGATGCTGTACACTCAGATCTTTGTAGGTCTAATGATGATTACTTGGGTTTTACTGCAGCAGCCACAACACAGCTACATTATCCATACCCATGGTACCATGGACACAACGACAGCTGTTGCCCAGATATGAGCTTTGAACACACTTTGAATATTTGCCTCACTTAAACTTGAAGGAACACAAAAGTTGGTCAGAATATAATTAAACGACATCACAATCCCTGGATGGTTTCAATAGTACAATACAGTAAAATAGACAGTCAACTGTGGGGACTATGCATAAGTTTTGCAGCGTTGTCATCTTCATGTTTTTTGATTTCCCTAAAGTCACTGCGTCAGCACCAGCCTGTTTGGGATTAGACCGTTTAGGTCATATAACCTATATCATAAAACTGCAAAAAGGAGCCCAGACTGATTTCCTAGGGCATGTTGAGCATGTTTTCTTTCAGAAGTGATAGCACTACTTTAATATTGAGCTCAGAGCAATGTGAGAGTTCAGACAAACATAATAGATTAGATTCTTGGTTCTCTGGTGTCTAGCTTTGGGCAAGTATTGCTCATGTTCAGGAATACTGATTAGCGTATGACCACCAAAGGGTTGCGTAAAACATCATACAGTGCATGTGGCTATCACTAATTTTGTGAACCGTTGGGTTCACACAGCTGCTCTATATCTTAAAGGAAGTGTGTGTGTTGTAAAAGTTTTGCCTTGAGGGAGTTTAATGGACCAGTTAGATAATTGTTGTGTCTATCACCCACAATACCCGGAGCTGTTTATTATTAAGGGATTCTACATCAATATGTAATCATTTGCATGCAGGAAACCACAAAACCTTGCAGGGTGCGCAGAAAAAAAATTCACATACCTGCCAATACTCAAATAAAATGACCAGAAAATTTTAAAGCCTTGAAAACTAGCAAGCGTAAATGGTGACATTTGTGTTCCCCGTCTTTATATGCAAAAGAAATATAACCATTGTGATCCAAGATCCATTGTTCATTCATTTGATGTGTCGAGTGATGCTCTTCCCTTTCAAAGTAGATGTGTGACAACATCAGATGTGTTTCTTATTCTATTCCTTTACTTATAATGAAAATGAACCTCAAAGAAATAACCAAAATTTCTCCATCTCTATGTACATGAGACACAGGCTTGACATATTAATAATTGTAAATAAAATCATCTTTACACCCCAGTGGTTTATTATTTATACATGGAGAAAATGTATTTTGTTCATTTAAGTTATATTATTTATTTATTTTGTGTTTGTGTGTTTGTTTAAAAAAAGAATAATGAAATGATTTAGGAAGTAGCAGTAATCAATATGTTTCAATAAACATTTAACATTCACGTTTAAACTGAGCAGGTCTAAGGTTTTTATTGATTTTTGTTTCAGTCTGTCCGTTGTTACTAGCAGTAAGCAGCTATATTAAAGAACAAAGCTTATAATGAATATACTCTCAGTTAAAGATCACAGGTGTTTACAGAATAGATAGGTGATGGTTTGATGAAGAAAGAAGCACTAACTAAACAGTCTGGTATCATGAGATAAATTAAGTCATAAGTCAAATGAGTTTACTGGTATCAATAAACAGGGCTCTTAGCTATCATCTGGAACTCAAGAAATCTGGAGCAAGTCCTTTCCATCTCTTCTTCTATGAGCAACATAAAAATATAGGTGACTGCCTTTGACTCTCTACTCCTAATGTTGTACTGTACATGAAAGATTAATAATTTCCAAGCCCAAACTTTTAACTCTGCGATTTAACAATATTATCAAGGAAATGGGTTCCTGACAAGGACAAGTCATTCTGACAAGAATTATTTTATTTTTTTTACAACTTGAAAATGAAATAATAAAATAGAAATGTATGGTTAACATTTCAACATGTTTCCTTTGCTTCGATTTGACAGTGTAAACTGAATTTTCTAGAGACACTATGCTTACAACAGTTTTGCTGTATTCATCAGGAGGACATGCAATGTAGAAATGTAACTATACTTTTTTTTAATCAACATATAAAGCATTACAATTTGCAATAATACAGGACTATTTGTCTGGTAACATGTTGTGGAGTTTCACTGCCCCCATGTGACAGCAAATCAATTCATGCAGATAGAAATTCAAATGAAGGGCATTACATGATAGAGGGGTTAAATTTATCAGTGAAGTTTAAAGTTTAAATGCTGTATAATACAGTGTTTCTGAATGATGAATGAGAGAAACAAAAGCACAAAGATGACAAAAAAAAAAAACACAGATAAACGAACAGCTCTAGTCCCTCCAGGCTGTCTGCTCATAGTGTTTACAACGGTCTGTTACTCACGGATGAAATGTAAAATCATCTATCACATCTTGAAATCTCTTCGTTGTCTCTTCTTCTCCTCCTTCTTTGTGTTCTCTTCTCTGCTTTGTGTCTCCCTATTCACGTTTCTCCCCATTCATTCACTTCTCTTCTTGCTTTCCATCACTTCTTATCTTTTTGTTTTTCTTGGCACATGTCTTTACATTTTTAGCTTTTGATTGTTCTCGCTCTTTCTTTGTCTCTCTATCTGTCTTTCAGGGTCATGGTATATTTCCCTGGGTGTTTGCTCACCAGATTAGCTCATGTTGGCGAGCTGGCCCTGCGGTAGAATTAATTGCATCAAACACTGATAACAGAGACAAGGGGAAGGGGCGGGGAAGCGCAGATTACATTTAGCTGCAGTCAGATAAATAGCCTCAACTAGCAACAAACACCTCTGCTAATATCCTTCCAGCTTACTTTTCTATCTCTTTCCCATTTTGTATCTAGCTCCCGTTTCCTTCCTCCATTCCTTCTTTCTGCTGTGAAGGTTTATTAGTTCTCTCTGAGTCACTTCTTTCAGTTTTCTTTTCTTTAACCTCAAATAAAAAGCTGTTTGCTAGAGCCATGTGTCAACACCTACCACTACATTACTTGGAGATACACACACATTAATAGTCAGTTTCGGTACTTCTTAAATACACAGAAATATTAGCAAGCAGGCATGTAGAACCATATTCATATTCAGAAATGAGCTTGTCTGTAAACAAGCTCATGCTTTTCATTCTTAAACATACAACACATCTGTTCACATCTCATTACAGTCTATAGTTCAATATCATGTTAGCACATACACATACATGTAATGTCCTTTTATCTACAAAGCATGAACAGAATCATATTTCTACATCACTGCCTTTTGCTTTGCGCACACACACTCACACTCACACACACACTGTCACACTGTATTTAAGCACTTTGCTTTTTTGTGAAAGAGGAAATAGAAAGCAAATAGCTCATCCAAATGAACTGAAAAGCCTTTCATAGCAGCCAGATGCTGAAGACACAACAGCAGTAAAGCTGTTGTTAGAAATGTGGCTTCATCATTGTTTCACGGAAAAACTGATCTTCACTCTAGAATATGAATGGATGTATTCCACAGCCTGAGCAAGACGGGTTTTTTTGTTGGTGTTTGGGCTTGAGGATGTTTTATAAGTACTTTGTAAAATGCATGAATATTGCAATTTCATTAAAAAGCAAATGTATTCACTCAGCTACATTTGTGCACATTTTTACCATCTCATTTTTACTATCTGTCTATATAAATTCAAAAGTATAATGCCATTTGTATTTGACAATATGTCATGTAACATCAAGTTGTACCAGAAAAGTTGAATACATTATTTCACTCGCCACTGTACCTGCAATACAGATGGGAGAACATCTGCATTACACTTGAATTTAAGTAGTTCAAGCAATTTCAGAATAATACAAACGAATAAGTTTAAATCTTTGTAGGTTTCTTTACAACATGCGCCGTTACATTGTCTCATCTACGCCCCTGAAGCTTTTGTTTGTTTTTTCTTGTCAAACTTAAAGCCTCATTCCCCACAGCATCTCATAACACAAGGCTGACAACACGGAGGTAATTTGCACAGTTCCCTCTAGAGCCATAGAAATAGTGATGAAAATGCTATTTTGTAAATCCCCTGATAAGAGAACAAATTCCGATGTCTAAAATCAGTGCAATTTAAGTACTGTTTTTCATCATGTAGCACATAATCCGTTATTGATTTGGTTTGGTGAAACGTTTCCTCTCCATGGGGCAAATTGTCTGATAATTATACAGCCTATCATGTCTGACCAGTAAACAGGTTTTGAAGTGCTGTAGCTTCAATATAAAGCTGTCTTTGTGCCCCAGCAGACAGATAGACAGTAATTACTTGATATTAAAACCCATCTCATAAGCTTTAGTAATTACAGTTGCATATCTGGAAATTACTGCAGCAATATTGTCAGTAAAATTTAAAGTTTTCCATTTGTAAACAGGCGACTAAAAGACTGTGTGCCACAATGTAGTGCAATAAAGCATGAAAACAGAAAAGTCATACAACAAAACAAAAATGGAGGAGCACTGTAGGTACATCCTGTTCGTATTCAACAAATCAGCCTGCTGAAACCAGGAACGGTCTCGTAAAAGATTCTAAAACAGAGAGTTTTGTCCTTCCATTTCAAAACTGGCCAATTACTAGTACTCGGGAGTCTGGGCTGTTTCTATGGAAGTATCCATCGGTGCAGATTTTCGTAGACAAATGATAAATTAGTGTTGAGAGGACTTTCAGCATCCTGTTTCAAACTGACAGTATCTTTTAACACTGTCAACTCTCTCTCTTTTTTTTTTTTTTAACTGTAAACATAACTATAAAGATGTAAATTTAAACTCTAACATATGAATAGTTAATTGGGTCCTGTTTTGCAGTGTTTGTTTAGATTGGGGGACTCATATCAACAGTAGTCAAAAAACAAAACTAACAAGAGAAGGGTAGTTTGTTTGGTTATTTGAGTTAATTAAGTTACGATTTTCCATTTCTATTAAAATGTGTCATTCATTTTGTGAAAATCTTAAAACAGTACATCATAAGAAATTGTGTTATTTTCAGTCACAATACAAATGCTGCATTTCAAACCAAAGACATGTTAGTAGAAATGTTTTTTCAGTGGGTTCTTTGTGCTGCTTACAGGGAATCACACTAAAACTCAAACAATAATATAAACACAGTTATTACGCCCTACCCTGAAATAATAAAGTGCTAGAGCATGTGAAGAGAGTCTGCTGAAGTACACAGACTGGTTAATATGGAGGGAACTGTGTGCAACGCAGAAATACTTTAATCAGAAAAGAATTGAAATGTGCCACAAATTGATGAAGAGAAGCTTTATCAAAAGTAAAGATATTGATTTTCAAAGTATTTAGTATTTAGTATTTATTTATTTATTGTCATTGTCAAGAACAATGAAATTGCGTTTGGGGCTTCCATACAACCCAAAAAAAAGAAGAAAATAATAAATACCCCCTAAAACCCAAGTGTACATATTTAACCCAGTGTGACTCCAATGCAATAAGACAATCCTTAGCAATAATGTTCGTAGAAATTCAGACAAAGACCTGAGAAACATGACAAAATACAACAATGCAACCCATTCAATATTATTGTACTGTGAGATATGATATCAGATATGATAGTTATCTATTTAAGAAAGAGGGGGGGGGGGCAGGAGGGGGAAGAGAATAAAGATATGATGCACCAATGCAGACCAGTTCATTGCTATTAAGAAGTTGGATATGGTTATTGTCCGTGAGAGGGGGGCAGAGAGTTCAGGAGCCTCACAGCCTGTGGATACAGGCTGTTGGCCAGTCTGGATGTTCTGGCCTGTATAGACCTGTACCTTCTCCCTGAGGGCAGCAGATGGAAAAGGTGGCGCGCAGGGTGATGTTGGTCCCGCAGGATACTGTGCACCCTCCTCAGACAGCGAGTGGGGAAGATATTACTGATCTCTGGCAGACTTGTTCCAATAATTCTGCCAGCTTCTTTCACCACCCGCTGGAGTGCTTGCTGATCGGCCTTGGTGCAGCTGGGGAAAAGAAACAAGCTTAAAGGTGAAAACATTTATATTTTCCAAGGTAGATGAATTTTTTTTTAAATTCTTTAAAATTCTTAAAGCCATTTATAATTCTGACTTTCTTTGAAATCAACAAGTTCTATATAAGATACGCTTGAAATTAGACATTGTATCATGTGCCACCTGCCGCCTACATAGCTTAGCTTTCTTTTATTCTTCAAGATGACTGGTATGTCATGTCTAAGTCATCTGATTCAAATCTTTTCTAATGCTGTGGTAACAAACTGCCAGGTCTTTACATGTATTCAAGCTAGTTTGAAGCCAAGCCTAAGAAAACAAATTCACTGCAAAAGAAAAAAGAATGTTCATAATGTTCATCAGATTTTCTCATTTTTTCAGAGTTCACAGTAATCTGGAAGCTTTGAAAAACATTCCACTGGGATGTAGAGGGTTAACCAATTAGAGCATATAACCAGCCAATGAACATGAAAGCATGTGCTAAAGTGTTGAATTTCTTAACATATTCCTTGATCCAAATGTCCTTACAGTAAAACTGAGTTCACACATTTTACTATGGGGAACTAAACTGCTTCAAATCCATGGACTTGGCTACATAGCTGCAGTTCGTATCCAACCAAGCTACTCTGGGAAATCCAGTGTTTAAATGTAACATTTGAACTGTGCACAATTAATTATGTAGGCCGAGTACAAGTACACACACAGCAACGAGAGAAAGTGAGAGAGAGTTATCAAACTGAGAGCATGCTCATTTCATGATTTGACACAGTCTAACATCTATGCACACAAGGTTCTCGGTTGGTAAATACCCCTGCTTTCACAAATACACGTTTCTGAATGTGTGTGTATGAATATGTGTGTGGGTGTATCTGTTTATATGTCAGATTCATCCATTTTAAATCACTGTAATAAACATCAAAGTAAAACTTCAGTCTGCTCTATAATTCAGCTTTTGTGGTTGTGTTTCATCAGAAGAAAACACCTTGGAGTTT
This sequence comes from Aulonocara sp. 'chitande type north' Nkhata Bay, assembly GCF_057382095.1. NCBI lineage: Eukaryota > Metazoa > Chordata > Actinopteri > Cichliformes > Cichlidae > Aulonocara > Aulonocara sp. 'chitande type north' Nkhata Bay. Next base: position 15,468,137 of record NC_141356.1, on the reverse strand, counting down.
GGTGGTTACTGCTTAACCCTTTAAGACCTACCATAGAACCAAGTCCGCCAGAGCTTATATTATATTTTTACATGCTGTGGAGCCATTTTTGGGAGCATTTCAAGTTGATATACATCAATACAACCATTATAGCCCAAATTTGAATAATATGTCTGCATTAAGTGCATAGTAATTACATACATTGCAAAAAAGTGCAATAAACTACAAAAAAATGTAAAAATCAGTTTTGTTTTTTTAACATATTTCTAGTTAGAGAAATTTAAGAGGCTTATCCCTCAAAACTGTAAATACAAAAAAGTTGCACAAAATAGTTTCCCACCACAGGAAATTTATTTTGAGTGTCTTCATAGTTTTATTTTTGAAATACACCAATTTTTATATCCTGCAGGAAAAACGAAAATAAATATAATAATGCAAATTTGCAAAAAAACAGCATATGCATCAAAATAAACTATTTCCAGCAGTGCAATATGAGTCATACGCATCCCAGAAATGACACAGAAAGTCATAAAGTCAAACATAATTTTTAAAAACGCCAGTAAAGGCTTATAAGGCCCTGATGGTAAAAAACTACATTTCCGCAAAATGACGTCACTTCCGGTTTCGGGCGGGACATGGAGGACATGCGATAGTTCACCTGATGGAGGTAGGAAGTGTTACAAACAGCTGATCATATTGGCAAAGCATGTTTCTGGAATATTGTGTTTTTGTTGCTGCAAGCGCTTTTTATGCAGTCTTTGCAAAGCTATATGTGGAAGGAAACTGTGACCTAGGACAAGCTAATGGGTTAAGATGTAAGTACAACTCCTCCGGTTTCATATGCAAAAAAAATTATTGCGCTAGCTTACGTGGTTTCAGTGCTACCGGGATTTAAAAATATTTACGTAAAACAGAGCCTGCCCGCTCCGACTGGCTTCAAAGGGTTAAACAGCAGGTGGACCACTGTGATAGAGTTCACTGTAATTTTTCACTGTTCAGTGTGTAGTGTGTATGTAACACAACATAGCATTAACTTATCTATGTTACACCAACTATAATAATCAAATATTTTGCATTAGACAAGACGTAAAGAATAAAGTATCACACAGAGGGATTGTTCAATAATTGTCTTAATATTCTAAAAAATGAATGAAATTTTATATAATGACATAAAGAAATGATGGTATAGCCGAGGAAAACAATCACTACCAGTGTTTGTGTTGTAATCTGCACTGCTCTGTTGTATTTTGTCATTTTATTTTAGTCTCTCCCTTTGAAACTGTCTATTAATAATGAGACTGGCACTTTGCCCACTTTGGATATGTAGCTCAAGTAGCACAATTACAGTGGTTTGCAAAAGTATTCGCCCCCCTTGAACTTTTCCACATTTTGTCACATTACAGCCACAAACATGAATCAATTATTTATTGGAATTCCACGTGAAAGACCAATACAAAGTGGTGTACACGTGAGAAGTGGAACGAAAATCATAAATGATTCCAAACATTTTTTTACAAATAAATAACTGAAAAGTAGGGTGTGCGTAATTATTCAGCCCCCTGAGTCAATGCTTTGTAGAACCACCTTTTGCTGCAATTCCAGCTGCCAGTCTTTTAGAGTCTGTCTCTACCAGCTTTGCACATCTAGAGACTGAAATCTTTGCCCATTCTTCTTTGCAAAACAGCTCCAGCTCAGTCAGATTAGATGCACAGCATTTGTGAACAGCAGTTTTCAGATCTTGCCACAGATTCTCGATTGGACTTAGATCTGGACTTTGACTGGGCCATTCTAACACATGGATATGTTTTTTTTAAACCATTCCATTGTTGCCCTGGCTTTATGTTTAGGGTCGTTCTCCTGCTGGAAGGTGAACCTCCACCCCAGTCTCAAGTCTTTTGCAGACTCCAAGAGGTTTTCTTCCAAGATTGCCCTGTATTTGGCTCCATCCATCTTCCCATCAACTCTGACCAGCTTCCCTGTCCCTGCTGAAGAGAAGCACCCCCAGAGCATGATGCTGCCACCACCATATTTGACAGTGGGGATGGTGTGTTCAGAGTGATGTGCAGTGTTAGTTTTCCGCCACACAGCGTTTTGCATTTTGTTCCAAAAGTTCCATTTTGGTCTCATCTGACCAGAGCACCTTCTTCCACATGTTTACTGTGTCCCCCCACATGGCTTGTGGCAAACTGCAAACGGGACTTCTTATGGTTTTCTGTTAACAATGGCTTTCTTCTTGCCACTCTTCCATAAAGGCCAACTTTGTGCAGTGCACGACCAATAGTTGTCCTATGGACAGATTCCCCCACCTGAGCTGTAGATCTCTGCAGCTCGTCCAGAGTCACCATGGGCCTCTTGGCTGCATTTCTGATCAGCGCTCTCCTTGTTCAGCCTGTGAGTTTCCCTGACCTGTCTGGTGTGTTCTTTGGACTTCATGGTGTTGTTGCTCGCAATATTCTCTTAGACAACCTCTGAGGCCGTCACAGAGCAGCTGTATTTGTACTGACATTAGATTACACACAGGTGCTCTCTATTTAGTCATTAGCACTCATCAGGCAATGTCAATGGGCAACTGACTGCACTCAGACCAAAGGGGGCTGAATAATTACGCACACCCTACTTTGCAGTTATTTATTTGTAAAAAATGTTTGGAATCATGTATGATTTTCGTTCCACTTCTCACGTGTCCACCACTTTGTGTTGGTCCTTCACATGGAATTCCAATAAAATTGATTCATGTTTGTGGCTGTAATGTGACAAAATATGGGAAAGTTCAAAGGGGCCGAATACTTTTGCAAGCCCCTGTAGCTCCTTAGTTCACCATGTGTGTCAGTGTTTCACATACTATAGTGAAGCCTAAACATGTAGATGATACAAAAATGCCAAGACATTCACACAAACAACTGAAAAACTGTACACTAATTTACACAACTGAAAAATAAAATAAAAGACATTTCAACTGAGCAAGAAGATGGATTCAATCCTCGAGTTAGTCTTCTAGGGCAGTGGTCCCCAACCTTTTTTGTGCCACGGACCGGTTAATGCCGACAATATTTTCACGGACCGGCCTTTAAGGTGCCGCGGATAAATACAACAAAATAAAACTAGTACCGGTACCGAAAAAAAGAAGATTTATTCATAACACACGTGAAAAGACCCAGGAAAACCGAGTTAACGATAAAAACAATAACAAAATAACGCTAAACTGATAAAAACCCTGAAAACCATACATTTCACGCCTGAGCCTCAACTCTCGCAGCCCGGTACCAAACGACTCACGGACCGGTACCAGTCCGAGGCCCGGGGGTTGGGGACCCCTGTTCTAGGGCATGGATACATTTCAGCACCATAGTGAGTATAATGCAGACATCTGCACACCTGCCAATGTTTTTATGACTATGCAGACTTGTCTGCAGAGACTTTACATTACAATGCACCAACTGTGCAAGCACCCCAGGCAGTGAACTTCAAAGAAGTACAACAGGAATGACTACTCGGCCGTGGTGTCTCCAGCTGCTGTGTCCGCAACAGAGTACAATCAAGGCTTGAATCACACGTGTGCCACTGAAGTCTCATTTATATTTATATCTTATTTATATAAATATATTAAAAGTCAAACTTTCATCAGCTAAATCGGAATTTTGACAAGATAAATAAGGTATATGTGACGTTGAAAACTAACTAACTCCTGAAAGATTCATCAAAGTTGCACTGAGAACTGCTTTTGGTTACTATTCACTTTTTTCCCTCCTCACCAGACCTGCGAGAGAAAGATGTCAAGGACAAGCAGGTTGGTTTAAAAGTTCTCCACCACAATAAATCAATACAAATATATGATACTGCAAAGTTCAAATTTTTTAAAGGGGAGACAGAGTTATGGAGTTGAAGAGAGTGAGTCATAACTATTTGTCAAAATCTAATTCAGAGTTTTTGCCCTTCATCTTAAAGAACCAAATGGGAAATTTAACTTGCATTCTGGGAACTAGCCTTATTAAAACACATAACTATTCTTTTGGGGACCTTCTGCCTCAAACCTAATTCCAACTGTAAAAGCTTGTTCTTTTTCATAGCACCACAGACAGTTTTTTATAATGTAAATATGGACACAACAATTATGTAGGCGGAACAGAAGGTCAGTGTGTTTGGTTTTAATATCAGTAACTAATAACATATTCAAGTCGAGCTGTAACATACATTTAACCAGCGTATCTCAAAATGGTATATAGAGCAGATAACCAAAAATAACCACCACTTTCTTGCTCCACAGTCGCCACCAAAGTAAAAGTTTTTTCATGCCTTACTCCCTGGTGACCTTGACATTCCTTGAGGTGATGAGGTCAATGCCTAGGAGGGAAAAAAAGAAAATAAAACATATATTCTACATTTGCAGAAAACAAAAATCAATTCCTCAAGTGATATCTGACTGGGATAATGTAATTTTATAAGCCAGCAGTAGTGGAAGGGCTTTTTTTTTACTGTGAAAATACTGGTAAAACAGTATAAAAAGTCTATATTATACTTAACATTTGGCAGTACCTAAGCAACGCATGTATGTTGAACAAATTTGTATCATAGATATAGAGAAACAGACAAGCAAGGAAGTACAGTTGTAAAACACAGTCTACAGATGCACTCTCCTCAACTATGTATCTCTACAACATATCATTAGGCAGAGCCTGTAACACTTGACACTCTTCTAGTTAGTACTATATGCTGTTGCCTGCTATCAGAGATGGCCTCACCTACGCACCCTCCTCCTAGCATTTTGCATTTATGAATTTTGAATGTTTTCAATAAATGTTAATGTCTGTTTAACGCAGTGTCGCTCAGGCTCATGTGAGCTCAAGGACAGTCAGTGTCATGCTTGCACAGATTTGTTCCAGAGAATCACAAGAATCACTCGCCACCAACTATAATAGATCTTGTTGCTGACTGAACTAACTTTGAAGCCTATGTTCCAGTTAATGATCTCATTTAGATGTGTGGAGATACAAAACACAATGAAGAACTGTAGCCTTTAGATTCTACAGCTGCTCATTATCTTAAAAGCTATTAACCTAATTGAGAAACAACTTGTAATAGCCCGATAACAATTATACAAGTACAACGTTCACTGCATTTAATTGTGGTAAAACTACCACAACAAGTTAATTCCCTGAAGGTTTCCAAGAGGGTGTGGATGTGTGGGTGTTAAAATTACAATATTATTTCCCTACCAAACGTAGAAACAAATACACACCATGAAAAGGGCATTTATAACACCTGTAACACAAGATAACTACTGTTGTTGTGCAGATGTAGGGCAACTGGCTACTTTGTTGTATCAAGAGAAAGAAGTTTTTACACAGCAAAGACTTAATTGAGGAGCTCATTTTCATGTATCTATTATTTGCTGTTTAGTCCAGGCATTTTAAATAGGAAAGAACTGAGAAAAGTGTGCAGTAACAAGTAGGAAAACTTTGATCCTTGTGTTGAAATCCAACTACAGTGACTTTTATCAAGTCAAAATGTGTTTACACATAAACCAATTCACTGTTATATAGAAATTTAACTCAAGTTAAACACACATTTTAACTATTAAGTCATTTTCGCTGTTTTAGAGTGCCCTACGCAGCAGCGCTGTATTTTAACACCATTGTGACCAATGTAACTTCTTATAAATTCAAATACCTCCAGATAAAACAGCACATAGCAATTTCCACTGCCTGAGAGAAGAAATCTGCACAGCATTTTACCCAGACACCATGAAAATAAACTGAACACATAAAAAAATGTAATAGTTCTCTTACAGTCATTTAATCAGAGTTGGTAAATCAGGTTTAGCGCTTCATTTAAAAAAAAATAGATTATCTAAAAAAACTGAAAAACAAAACATGAATGAATCCCTTTACATTTGCGAGAGCATCTGACAGATGCACGCCACTTTGATCTGTCCACTTCTTACTGTGCATTGTCAGTGTGTGCTGTCACCATGCCATGAATTCCTCTGTGACGACCCATATATGTGTGTCCCAGCTGTCGCTATTCAAATTTTGGTTAATTAGCCACTAGGAGAGTTGTAAACGAGTGGGGACACACCGTTGATTAAAGTGGTATTTTCATGATGAGCGTGTCTTCAAAGGGAGTTGCACTTTAAGCATTAGCAGAATAATTAACACCCTGCCTGAGTAATAGGCCCCATGGACAGGCAGAGAGAGGACACACACATAAATATACTGAGAAATGCAAAAGACGCATACTGCTTACTATACCATCTATACCATCAGATGAAATGAGTTTTCATTTGTATTTAGCAATGTTTGCTGTTATACTGACAAAAATGTTTTCATCTACAATGTTGCTATACTGCAATAGCAACATAACAATACTGCACCATGATACACAGACAAATACATACTGTAAATGTATACAGCACTAACTCAATGCAGAGGGCATTGGGTATTGGAAAGTAATAAAGACAATACCTCTTTATGTGGAGCCTGGAGACAAAGTTGTCTCTCTCCTTCACTCATCTCTCTTTTAATTTCATCCATCATTCGTCACTGTTTGTCATATAACTGAAAAACAACTGAGAGCTCTAAAATGTCTCATTCATCTTCCTTTCTGCTGTATTTTCATTTTTTTTCGTCCTCTTTAAATCCGATCCCTATTTCTGCCACCCTCATTTTTTTTCCACATTTTCTCTCCCTCCTAGGTTTTCTACCCTCACAAGTTTAATTATCTCTCTTTCTCTCTTATGCATCTTTAATTATGTATTTATTAATTTTTACTTTTATGTTTTTCTTTCTGTCATTCCATCATCATCTCATAAACTCAATATCTCTTGAACGCCTTAAGGGAATTTCTTCAGATTTGGCACAAACCTTCACTGTGCCTAAAGGAGAAACACATTAGCTTTTGTTTGTCGAAGGTCAGTACATGTGACCTCAAATACAGCTCACTCTTGTGAAAGTGATACCTCAGTAAAGCCTCAAGGGAATTTCATTACATTTGGCACAAACTTGCTCTTGGATTTCAGGATAGGTGATCAGAATTTGGTATGGGTCAGGCTTCCTGCGAACATATTTTTTTTCCATAATGCTATAATTGGTACATTAAATATCACGAACTTTCACACATATTTCATTAAAAAAAAAAACACTGGAAAGGCATCCTCTGCTCATTTTTTGATCCCTGAGATGAGGACCGATTTAGACTAATCAGCAAAATGAAGGAAACCCAGTGAACACGTTTATTTTGTCATCTAATTGTATTTCTTGTGACTGACCTGTAGCTTCTCTTTTTTTTCTAACTGTTTCATATGGTTTCAGATATTATAAGATTTCACTGCATAACCCGAACAGTCTGTACTTACACTACAAATGACCAGCAGCTGTAAAACTGCAAGTCTTCACTCTTACAGGAACTTGTGTACCTCCCTGCCACCACCACTGGATTTAGATTTATTTAGATTTCATATGTAAAAGTAGAACTTTCTGCAAACTGATATTTTTTTTATTTCATTGTTTTTGTTGGATGCACTCTGGTTTGTTGAAACTATTTGTTGAATAGCAAGTGCATTACATTAAATGATTGTTAAACGTAGGGCACATATATTTTCACCAGAGAGTTTGATGCTTTAACAGATGTAACAGATGCCTAGTCACAGTGATGACCGCATGGGAGTAATGAACAACAACTCAACTCAACAAAAGTTGCCCTTCTCAACTTTCGCTTGGAAAGTTGAGAAGGGCAGACAAGGTCAAAGCAGTGAAGATCAAAGGTGCTAGCAACACATTGAAAGGCTGCTTTGCCTCAAACATTCAAAAGTCAGCATGCTGCTCTACATATGAATGACTGAGATAAATTCATATGCCATCGCTCTCATCACTGCTATTAAATTTAGAAGTATTACGCTTTGGCCACTGAATATTAGGTGACATGTTTCTCAGATGGCAAAAGCATTTCTCTGTGGTGAGCTGTAGGGACACTGGTGAAGTGGTTGTTTTTTTTGTTTTTTTATGTATGCCTAAACTTGATTTGCGAAAGGCAGGGACTCCTGATACTTTTGTCATTCAGGGAAAATTTTACAAACAGTGTTTAAAAGGTTTTTTTATAAAAACATTTTTTTCTGCCTTAAAAGGAACCTGCCTATGACAGAAAAAACTTTTTGTTTTGTTTATGTATGGATATCTGGTAATGTACAATAACTCATATTGCTGAGTATCTCATTACAACTGTTACACTACAAATATATTATACATTTAAAATCCCAAGACTCGTGGTGGATTTTAAGGTGGATTATGACCTTGCACCTCACCTCTTTTATGTTTGAATCTCTGGTATGAAACCATTGTATCATTATACAGGGAGTGCAGAATTATTAGGCAAGTTGTATTTTTGAGGAATAATGTTATTATTGAACAACAACCATGTTCTCAATGAACCCAAAAAACTCATTAATATCAAAGCTGAATGTTTTTGGAAGTCGTTTTTAGTTTGTTTTTAGTTTTAGCTATTTTAGGGGGATATCTGTGTGTGCAGGTGACTATTACTGTGCATAATTATTAGGCAACTTAACAAAAAACAAATATATACCCATTTCAATTATTTATTTTTACCAGTGAAACCAATATAACATCTCCACATTCACAAATATACATTTCTGACATTCAAAAACAAAACAAAAACAAATCAGCGACCAATATAGCCACCTTTCTTTGCAAGGACACTCAAAAGCCTGCCATCCATGGATTCTGTCAGTGTTTTGATCTGTTCACCATCAACATTGCGTGCAGCAGCAACCACAGCCTCCCAGACACTGTTCAGAGAGGTGTACTGTTTTCCCTCCTTGTAAATCTCACATTTGATGATGGACCACAGGTTCTCAATGGGGTTCAGATCAGGTGAACAAGGTGGCCATGTCATTAGTTTTTCTTCTTTTATACCCTTTCTTGCCAGCCACGCTGTGGAGTACTTGGACGCGTGTGATGGAGCATTGTCCTGCATGAAAATCATGTTTTTCTTGAAGGATGCAGACTTCTTCCTGTACCGCTGCTTGAAGAAGGTGTCTTCCAGAAACTGGCAGTAGGACTGGGAGTTGAGCTTGACTCCATCCTCAACCCGAAAAGGCCCCACAAGCTCATCTTTGATGATACCAGCCCAAACCAGTACTCCACCTCCACCTTGCTGGCGTCTGAGTCGGACTGGAGCTCTCTGCCCTTTACCAATCCAGCCACGGGCCCATCCATCTGGCCCATCAAGACTCACTCTCATTTCATCAGTCCATAAAACCTTAGAAAAATCAGTCTTGAGATATTTCTTGGCCCAGTCTTGACGTTTCAGCTTGTGTGTCTTGTTCAGTGGTGGTCGTCTTTCAGCCTTTCTTACCTTGGCCATATCTCTGAGTATTGCACACCTTGTGCTTTTGGGCACTCCAGTGATGTTGCTGCTCTGAAATATGGCCAAACTGGTGGCAAGTGGCATCTTGGCAGCTGCACGCTTGACTTTTCTCAGTTCATGGGCAGTTATTTTGCGCCTTGGTTTTTCCACACGCTTCTTGCGACCCTGTTGACTATTTTGAATGAAACGCTTGATTGGTCGATGATCACGCTTCAGAAGCTTTGCAATTTTGAGACTGCTGCATCCCTCTGCAAGATATCTCACTATTTTTGACTTTTCTGAGCCTGTCAAGTCCTTCTTTTGACCCATTTTGCCAAAGGAAAGGACGTTCCCTAATAATTATGCACACCTGATATAGGGTGTTGATGTCATTAGACCACACCCCTTCTCATTACAGAGATGCACATCACCTAATATGCTTAATTGGTAGTAGGCTTTCGAGCCTATACAGCTTGGAGTAAGACAACATGCATGAAGAGGATGATGTGGACAAAATACTCATTTGCCTAATAATTCTGCACTCCCTGTATGTGGGCTTCTGGCTGGGACTGACATTCATACTCATTGTTATGAATATAACAACTCTTGTCTTGCAGAAAATCACCTGCTCTCTTATTTGAACATTTTGTTTTGCTTTTTTGATTTTGAAATGCTTTACTTGTTGTCCTGTACATAATGATGAATATTATTATGATGATGATTGATAACTGCTGCAGCAAAAGATTTTCCCATACATAAGATAAATAAAATATTTTATTATCTAATATTAAAATGAGCCAGTGCTTCGTTCCTTGTTAATGCTGCTTCCTTGTGTCCAGAAATGTGTACACATGTAAACATGAAATTTGTACACAGCATAATCTGTTAGTCAGTTCCTGTGATTCTCATAGTTGTAATCACTACTGCACACTCTGGTTTTATGAGAGTTTGTTATTACTTGGTCTGTTATTCTGTGGTTACATGTTGTCATTTGTGTGTTGCACGATCACTTGTTACTTTGAGAATGCCTGTGTTTGTTTACTTGTGGTTGTAGCTGTTTTTTATGTATTCTGTATGTTATGAGTGGTTACTTCTAGCTTTGTTAAATTGTACTTTCTAAGGCTCTCGTCTCACTGCCTTATGACTAAGTCAGAATTGGCTCTTACACAAACAGACACACATACACACACATACACACTGGGGAGGTTTTTTGTCAGACGCACTAGGAGTTTGAGTGCCTCACTTTGTTCTCTAATTTTGGTAGGACGTTTACTAGTTCTTGTTATTTTTTTTCTACTTAGCAAGATGGAGCACTCATATGCATCTTCTGATTTGATTTGTTTTGCTTTGATTTGGCATCACCCGTCAGCCTTGTTTGTCTTTGCAGTTTTAGCTCCTTTTAGTTCCTTCTTGTTTGTCAACCATATTGCTAAGCATACTTTGCTGAAGTATAACCATCTGTTTTTTTCTTAATGTTACTGAACAATATTTTACTTTGAACTTGTTACACAGATGTTTTTTTCTGTTTAGTATTAAATTGATCACAGTGTTTACATGATTTTTTATAACTAATTTTGTTCAAGTCTAATTAAAGGTAGTATAGGACATATTTTTGTTAACAGCTCATTGGTGCCATCAAGTAGTGTATTAGGTACTGTGTTGATAATTGTTCTAAATTGTGAGGACTCACTCTAAAAGTGTCTGCCCAGCAGCAAGTCTGACGCAGTTTTCTTGGTATGTTATCATTATCGTCAACTAAAAACGGTCAAACAAAGGACCAATAGTGTCATGACCATGGTCTCAGTAATGTGCAGGGAGAACAAAGCCTGTCGTCCGTGATCCCAGCTTGGAGGAGAAACCTTTCCAAAAAACCTTTATACTGGCTCTGATTAAATGGCGTGCGAACAAAAAGTGCATCACAGCTTGCCACTTGAATGTTAAAATTGGAGAATTCAGCAATAGAAAAAGCTGGCCTGGTCCAATGAATCATGTTTTCTTTTGCATCACAGAGCTAACCTAACGTCATGGACAATGATCTGCAAAGAAACCTTGGGTCCTAGTGTTTCTGGGGAAGTTACTTTGACATGTACCACCAACCCTTAATATAACTGCAAAACTCATGATTCACCAACCTTCCAGCACTCTTAGCTCATTATGAGGCATTTGTTGCGGCTAGTGGCAGCAATGTTCAAGGCCACTATTATTTCTCAGACACGCTAGAGGCTTTCACAAAACAGCAGCATTTGACACCCAGCACCCCCATACCTGTAACCTGTCAGTGGCATTACAATCATATCAGTAGAAAAGATTTTTCTTACTGGTCAAGGGTAGAGATAATGTTCCTGCATTTAGCCTGTTTGTAATGTTTATAGATGGCGAGTGGCCCAAAACTCTTTAGTTACATAAAAGAATGATGTCATAAGCCTTGCACCCACCTTGTTTCTGTTCTTCTTGCGTACGGTGTCAATAACAACTTGAGTAACAGGAAAAAGCATCCTGTTTGATCACAAGATTACTAAAGTCGCTACCATCAGAGCGTTACTCTTATCCCCATATGAAACTAGAGAACAGAGAAAAATGAAAGTAAATGGGAATTGGGTGTCACTATTTCCTCACCTTGCTTCCAACCTACTCATGGCTATCATATGGGAATTTCTGTTTGCACTGTACTGTAGTTGAGACTGTACAGGAGACTAAGGATGACAAGCAAGGTCACGAGCTGAGCTCCAACCTATTACTTGTAGAGTGTGTGTCTGAGACTGGTGAGAAGCCAGGGTGCCTAGAGGTAGATAAACAGATTTCTGTGATTGTTGAAGGCACACGGTTTGTACTGGAGTCATATGGGGTTAGAGTTGACTCACTGGGAGACAGGCAAAAACATCACTACCTCCCACACTGTCTTCTACAACATGTTCAACTGTCAGTTCTGTGCTCTTTGTCTGCCAACCTGTCTCTGCTATGGTGTTTTAGATAAACAAAAAGTGTTCATTTTCAATTGTACTCATTGTTACACAGAGTAATTTTAGTTTGTTATTAAAGAAGCTATGCAGTGTTCCTCTGCTCATCTGTATTTATGCATTAGAACAGTTGACGCCTCAGAAATAACGCCCATTTGACCTTCACCCTTAGAAGTTCCCCTAAGGACGCCATGTTATCTTTCACAACTTACCCAGCTGTCATTTCATTGTCACTTTGTTTGCTGACACTGACCCTCTGTCTGTCAGCATCTGTCAAATGAAAGAAGCTAAAACAGTATACTAAGAAATGTACTTGGCAAATATATAAAGTATTGGGGAAAAAATGACAAGTGTCATGACACTGCTTTTTGTCAGTGTAAATTAAAGCTGCAATATCCAGTGTTTTTTAAACACTAAAATTACTACAAATAAATAAATATTTATATTTTTATCAGTCAGCTATGTACGACCTCTGTGTGAGCTTCGCTGTGGCTTTGAAGGTGAGGCATGCAGTCAAAGTCATTAAATAACATTACTCGAGCAGTGTAGTGATGAAAAAAGTAGATAAATAAAATATATATTTCATTTGGCATACTGCTAAAACTGTTAGACGCATTTCTGCATTTTTTTAAATACTGGTAGTGTGTTCTCTCTGCCTTGTGTATGAGTATGAATATGCATAAGCTGAGTGGGTATGATGTTCCCAACTTTTCTATCTCACTTTAGCATGTTGGCATGCTAAATAGTGGTTTAAGGCTGATAGGGATGTAATTTTACCCAGTCTTGAGCCTAAGTATATGATTACTGAAGGTGTTGATAGGACTGCCTCAAAAATCAGAATTATCATAAGGACAGTGGCATTTAAGGATGGCGGAATGTCATTAACTTTGTTTTGCCCACAAAAGTATCCATTCTCAGTATGAAAACTGATGACATCACCTCCTTGCAAGCACTGACAAAGACAAGATGCTAGCACAAATCTTGTAATGAAGAACCCGGCACCAAAATAATGGGTTGATTTAAATCAGGTAACAAAATGATGAGCAATCACACTTGTAAGACTGCACCCTCCATTTCTACCCATAACTGTTTTGAGACAGCAAACATTTTCAAGGTGCTCTTAGGAATGGTTGGAAGCACATAAGTATTGAAGCCAATGGGTGGAATTTTAGTCCAAAAGTATTGTTAACTTAAAATTATGTGACCGTGTATCCCAGACTATTGCTGAGTAATGCAAAGCATGTTATCTAATGAATTACTTTATAAATTAAGTAAGAATTCACTTTTTAAATAAAAAGGTTAGTGTATGCTTCATACACTTTTGTTTAACCATGCATTTTTGCTTGTTTAAAAAAAACCACACACCTATGTACAAACACACACACATAAATCAGGGGCTTAAAAACACATTTATAAAATTGGAAAGATTCAATTTTAGATGCAATGAGTTGACAAATGCTTCAGACGTTTTCAGTTTAGTCAAACTGCACAGGTGTATTCACCTCATAGGTCAGACACAGAGCAATGCCATGTTTTTCATTTAGGTTTTGAGTTTTATTCATTTTGTAATATAAAAAAGAATCAATAGTCACGCAGTAGTGGAAAGTTTAAAAAAAAAGTCTTAAAATATAAAATGTATGAATAATGACATAAGCCAGAGATAAATTATTTACTATTTTGTATTATGCAGTTACGTTGAAATCATCTAAGAGGTCAAGGCGAGATTTGAGAGGCTGTGATCATGTTTGAAAACACCTTACTTTCAAAGGAACTGGCTGCTGTCGGAGGTGAATATCCGAAATTGAAGTGTGACAGTGTAAGGTCCAGCTATCAGAATCAGAATCAGAATACTTTATTGATCCCTGGGGGAAATTATTTTTTGTTACAGTGCTCCATTTTAAACCAACATTAAGACAAGACAGACAATACGCTAACTAAGAATAGTACAATATATACATATATATACATACATACATACATAAGTCACTTATAAATAAATAGTTGGAAAAGAAACATGTGTAGTTGTAGCAGCAAACAGTGTGTTAAGTGGATGCGTTGTACAGGGAGATGGCCACAGGCAGGAATGATTTCCTGTGTCGTTCAGTGGTGCTTTTCGGTAATCTCAGTCTCTCACTGAACGTGCTCCTGTGACTGACCAACATGTCATGGAGTGGGTGGGAGGTGTTATCCAACATTGTCTTTATCTTGGACAGCATCCGCCTCTCCGACACCACCTTGAGGGAGTCCAGCTCCATCCCCACAACATTGCTGGCCTTACGGATCAGTTTATTAAGTCTGTTGGCATCTGCGACCCTCAGCCTGCTCCCCCAGCATGCAACAGCATAGAGGATCGCACTGGCCACCACAGACTCATAGAAAATCCTCAGCATTTTCTGGCAGATGTTGAAGGACCTCAGTCGCCTCAAAAAATAGAGACGACTCTGGCCCTTCCTGTAAAGTGCTGTGGTGTTTTTAGCCCAGTCCAGTTTATTGTCAATGTGTACTCCAAGGTATTTATAGTCCTCCACAATGTCAACACTGACCCCCTGGATTGAAACAGGGGTCAAGTGTTTCCTGGTCTTCCTGAAGTCCACGATCAGTTCCTTGGTCTTTGCCACGTTGAGCTGCAGATGATTCTGCTCACACCACGTGACAAAGGAGTCGACCACAGCCCGGTACTCTGTCTCATCATCCCTGCTGATGCATCCAACCACCGCAGAGTCATCAGAAAACTTCTGAAGATGGCAGGTCTCTGTGCAGTGGCTGAAGTCTGTGGTGTAGAGGGTGAAGAGGAAGGGGGAGAGGACAGTCCCCTGTGGTGCCCCTGTGTTGCTAATCACCTTGTCAGACACACACTGTGGGAGACGTACATATTGTGGTCTTCCTGTCAGGTAATCAACAATCCAGGACACCAGAGAAGCATCCACCTGCATCGCTGCTAACTTATCACCCAGGAGGGTCGGCCTGATGGTGTTGAAAGCACTGGAAAAGTCAAAAAACATGACCCTCACAGTGCTCGCCGGCTGGTCCAGATGGGTGTAGACACGATTGAGCAGGTAGATGATGGCGTCCTCTGTTCCGAGACGAGGCTGATAAGCGAACTGAAGGGGATCCAGATGTGGTCTTACTATGGGTCGCAGCTGGTCCAGGATGAGCCTTTCCAGGGTCTTCATGATGTGGGAGGTCAGTGCCACGGGCCTGTAATCCTGGGGGCCACTGGGACGAGGCGTCTTTGGTACAGGGACGAGGCATGATGTCTTCCACATCACCGGGACCCTCTGCAGACTCAGACTCAGCATAAACAGTTTATGAAAGACTCCACACAGCTGGGGGGCACAGGCCTTGAGGACAAGGGGACTCACTCCGTCTGGTCCAGCAGACTTGCCTGAGTGAAGTCTCCTCATTTGCATCTCAACCTGGTATTGAGTGAAGGTGATGGGTGGGGGAGGGGTGTCAGGAATCTCACAGGAGGCAACATGTGAAGAGAGAGGCTGGCACAGTGGTGTGGCTCTGGATTCCAGGCTGACTGCAGGTGAGGTTGTGGGGGTGGGAGCAGACACTGTGGTGTCGAATCTATTGAAAAACAGATTCAACTCGTCGGCTCTATTCTCACCTCCCTCAGCTCCCCTGCTGTTGGTTGGCCTGAATCCAGTGATGGTCTTCATGCCCCTCCACACCTCTCTCATGCTGTTCTGCTGGAGTTTCCACTCCAGCTTCCTCCTGTAATTGTCCTTAGCCTCTCTGATCTTGTCCTTTAGTAACACCTGGACCTTCCTCACCTCCTCTTTGTTGCCCCCTCTGAAAGCCCTCTTCTTGTTGTTGAGGAGGGCTTTGATGTCCTTAGTCACCCACGGCTTGTTATTTGGGTAACAATGAACAGTCTGAGCTGGAACAATGGAGTCGGTGCAGAAAGTTATGTAGCCTGTGATACACTCAGTAAGCCCATTGATGTCCTCGGCGTGAGGCTCACAGAGTGTTTCCCAGTCGGTCACCTCGAAACAGCCCTGTAGTTCCGCTATTGCCTCCTCTGACCACCTCCTAACAGTCCTGGTGGTCACAGGTTCCCTCCTCACAATTGGCACATAGCGGGGGGTGAGGTGAATCAGGTTATGATCTGACCTACCAAGTGGGGGGAGGGAGGAGGAGCTGTATGCATCCTTGACGTTAGCATACAGTAAGTCTAAAGTTTTCTCTCCCCTGGTGGGACAGTCCACATATTGTTTGAATGTTGGTAGTGTATTGTCCAGTGATACATGGTTGAAGTCACCCGAGATCACAATAAAGGCACTCGGGTGCTGAGTCTGTAACCGAGCTATGGCAGAGTGGATAGTGTCACATGCAGCTGTGGGGTTCTTAATATTAAAGTACATGTTAAGGTTAACTTCTGAATGTACACCAAATGTCTGATGTACTTAGAGGCTTGTTTGATCAGGTACATATTCCTATCAGGACACTGCTCATCATTCCCTTTTGTTTATCTGAGCTTGAAGGGCAATTCAGTGCACATCTATGGACACCCTCCTTCTGTTGCAGGTGTAAAATAATGCAAGTAAGGAGCATAGTGCACTATTTTTGTAAACTTTTCAAGTATTTCTGAATGATTTCACAGTGAGAATTTGTGAAGACAGCATGGTAAGTTAAACTTTAATGATTCATAGTTTGAGGGCTAAGGAATGTAATCCTAATATTAGTACATCTCAGGTTTTCTACCCTCACAAGTTTAATTATCTCTCTTTCTCTCTTATGCATCTTTAATTATGTATTTATTAATTTTTACTTTTATGTTTTTCTTTCTGTCATTCCATCATCATCTCATAAACTCAATATCTCTTGAACGCCTTAGGGGAATTTCTTCAGATTTGGCACAAACCTTCACTGTGCCTAAAGGAGAAACACATTAGCTTTTGTTTGTCGAAGGTCAGTACATGTGACCTCAAATACAGCTCACTCTTGTGAAAGTGGTACCTCAGTAAAGCCTCAAGGGAATTTCATTACATTTGGCACAAACTTGCTCTTGGATTTCAGGATAGGTGATCAGAATTTGGTATGGGTCAGGCTTCCTGCGAACATATTTTTTTTTCCATAATGCTATAATTGGTACATTAAATATCACGAACTTTCACACATATTTCATAAAAAAAAAAAAAACACTGGAAAGGCATCCTCTGCTCATTTTTTGATCCCTGAGATGAGGACCGATTTAGACTAATCAGCAAAATGAAGGAAACCCAGTGAACACGTTTATTTTGTCATCTAATTGTATTTCTTGTGACTGACCTGTAGCTTCTCTTTTTTTTCTAACTGTTTCATATGGTTTCAGATATTATAAGATTTCACTGCATAAGATTTAACATGCTTTAAACTTTAATGATTCATAGTTTGAGGGCTAAGGAATGTAATCCTAATATTACTACATCAACAGCTTTATGTCTCAACAGCACAAGTAATATTAGTATACAAAAAGCCTGTATTTCAATTCAGCGTTTCACACTTGCACATTTTGTCTTCAATTGACTTCTATTGAAAATCTCATGCTAGCATGCTAAGTCTTTCCCTATGATCGTGCAGTCAATCCTATTTCCATAACCAGCATGAATCCACATTGCTAATAGAGTTAGCCTGCTGACAGTCAGTATTCACTGTGTGTGTTAATGCCCCATTCTGAGCAAGCTATGGAAGTGCTACACCAGTCCATATTGGTTTTCCCCATTAGAGGATAATAGTTTTAGTTGGGTTAGTGCAGTCCATTCTGACCCTGCTGTGAACATTGATTTCAGTGTTTACTGTTTCCAGTGTGTGTGTGTGTTTGTATGGTTTTTCCATGCAATTTCTGGGATGCACTGCACAGCAGAACAGTCAGAGTGACCTCAAGGAAAATTCTGTATGTTACTTCACTGGTTTATAGCTATTTTAACAAATCACTTTCATGGCCTTATTTCAAGGAATTTAGAGTGAGAGAGACCTTTCATGTAGGTTTGTTTTTACAACCGCTTATCAAACTTAGTGAGTTGAGTGCTTAGATGAAGTTCAGAAAATGGAATGACAATAATTCTTATGAAGCATATAAAAAAATACAAGGATATGCAATAATACAGGCAAATATTTATTTTTTAGCATTCTGCAGATGTCCCAAGGAGGTTTTTTTTTTTTTTTTTTCATGAACAGAGATTGACAGTAATCCAAACATGATATGTCTGACGAGAATGTATGGAAGAAACTGAATATTAGATTTAATATTAGAGTTTTACATGATAAGCACGAATGAAAATGCCATTGCCCATTCCCTGAGTGGCTGTTAAGAGAGAATTACAAGAGCCAACAAGAGTCAGTGCCCCTCTTTAGTTATGAGGAAGGTATATAAAATGGCCCTTATTAAAAGTGTTTAATGTCACCTTTAACCTGTGTATCTAAAGTCAAATGTACTGTAGGCTAGTATTGCAGCACTCCCTAGATTTTATTAGAGCAGAGTAAACCCAATTCCTGCTGTGTCATTAAGTAGCTTTATGTTTTACCAATAAAAGGTAAGTCTGGCCACATTAGTGAAATGGTGTTATAAGACGCTTACAAAGTTCAGTATCTGCACGCACATGTAAACATTATCCAGGATAGATCAGAATTATAAGAAACCACATCTTTTGTTTCTTTTTTCCTCAAACTGACTAACTGAGCTTCTCCACTCTCAAAGTCTCAACATAAAACATTTAATGGATGCTTTTATCCCAACTGGATCTGCACAGGAGGAGCGTGCATCCTTTCACCTCTTTTACACTGATTCAGAAACATCTGTGACTTCTCACTTGATGTTAATGGCTAGCTTAGTTTAGTGTGTCATTGCACTTACTAAACTCCTGCCAGGAGCCTTTTTGTCTACAATACAGCAGCCTCAAACAAAGGAAATGAGTGTAGTGATATTTGGATGCTTAATAGGCTGCAAACAGCAACTCTGCAAACTTTTCTAAATTCTGGACTCTTTTTTTCAGTAAGCAATCAAGTTCCATTGAATAAACTCTAAGATGACACATTAGAGGATTGTTCAAGGAAATTCAAATGCAGTCCATGTACAACTGTTGCTTACTAAGCACTTTAAAACACTTTATGGAAACTGGATTGGTTCTATCTATTGCCCGATCAGCCAGACAAAAAGTGACCACACCATCAGAAGATCAATACATCAAGGCAACTTCATCGAGATACCAAATTTGCTTAATAAAGAATGTAAGATTTCAAGAAGCAAAATGAGGCTGCATAATAGTGGTCTTGTAGGATAAGTAGTATCTGTAAACTATCTCTCAGGAAGGAAAACAAGGTCAAACACTTTCAAATTTCAAATCTGTCCATCAAATTTGATAATTTTATAATGCAAGAGAAGGACAGTTTGTTTTTCTCCTTAGATATTCCTTCAAAAAAGGAAAAAGAAAAAAGAATATCTTCAAATTGATATGTTTTTAGTGACTGTGCAGTGTGTTTTTCTTTGATCTGAATTCACATCAGTTTTGAAAAAGAAATGTCCCTAACCAAAGACAAGCATTTTAGGTTAAGGGGTGATTCAGAATTAGCTACATGTATGGTTGCAAGTATGAATCATTGATGTTAACCTGAATTGTTTCTCTGTGGTTAAAATTACAACAAAACTTTAAATTTTCTAGACTATTAAATCCAATTCCATTTTATGTATATAGCACCAATTCACACAAACAATCACTACAATATTTGAAAGAAACCCCAGAAATCACAGGACTTGTTATGAGCAAGTACTGGGTGACAGTGGCACTAATGATTAAATACAGTCGTGGTGTATAAACATACTGGGATTGAAAGAGGAGAATGACCAAGAGTATCTGAGAAGCCCCTGAGCAGCCAAAGTGTCTGTCTCTCAAATCTAAACTTGAAGCACAGGTGCAGTAAGCCTGCAATATGCTTGACACATTTCACTTTGGCTTTCTTAGAGCTCGTTCCACTGAAACTGCTCTTCTAAGAGTGTCTAGTGACATTTTTATGCAAAGCAATGAAGGAGAATGTTCTGTTTTCCTGATGTTAGACCTTACTTCTTTGATAATGGTGACCATCATATTTTGCTTAATAGGCTGAAGTACTTGGCGGTTGTATCTGGATCTGCTTTGGAGTGGTTTGCATCATATCTGCCTGAACTATGCCTCTGTGTGGTTGTTTCTAAGTTCTCATCCTCTTCTCTAACGCATGATGTCCTGCAAGGTTCTGTATTGCTGCCCTTATAGTTTCTATTATATCCACGCCATTTTCAGCACATTTTGACCACCATTAAGGGTATTTGCTATCACTGCTATGCAGATGACATTTAGTCATCTCTTTTAACCTCCTAGGACCTGGCGTTCACATATGTGGACATCACATTTTGGGTTATTTAGACCAAAATACTAAATTTTGCCCTACAAGGGCCTGATATCCACTTATGAGGACAATATACTGCTGTCCTATCGAAATGTTAAACTAATATCCTTATATGTGGCTCTCATTTTTCTTAGAAACAAAAATCAGGTAAAAAAAAAAAAAAAAAGAACAAACATCTGGTAATTCTTTGCTTTTACATTCATCAGGTCCCAAATATCAAAGAGAAATTAAAAATGCATGCCATGAAAGAGTTCGGGTCTTAGGAGGTTAAGCCTCAAGATAATTTTGAACTGCATTTCCTGAATATGTGCTTAGAATTCATTAAAAGTTGGATGACTGATAACTTTCTCCAATTTCATGAAGAAAAGAACACAAGTCCTTGTTTGTGCCTCTGGCAGATTTGTGCCCGGGGTAATGAAAGCTCTTGGTTCCCTTGCAACATTTGCTAAATCATCTATCAGGAACCTTGGGGTCACTTTTGATCACATTTGAATTACTGTAATTTATTGTTCTAAGAAACAACTTCCTGGAACGTCTGCAGGTCATTTGCAATGCTGCAGCGAGGCTTCTTTAAAGTACTCTCATGTCACACCATTGCTGGTCCAGCTGCACTGGCTCCCCATTGAAAACAGAGATTCTGGGTCTGACTTTTAGAGCTCTTCATGGACTAGCACCAGATTATGTCAGCGGACTTTTACAGCCATATATCCCCAGCAGATCCCTGAGGTCTTGTGATCAGGGCCTACTTGATGTACATCAAATGAGGCTGAAAAGTATAGGAGACAGAGCTTTTTCCACAGTGGACCCCCAACTCTGAAACTCTCTTCCTGTAAGCTTGAGAGCTGTGGTCTTACAAGAAGCAACTACAAACTATTTTCTTTGTTAATGTTCTGATATTTTGTTGTGAAGCACTTTGTGATCTCGGTCTTGAAAGATGCAATATAAATAAAATTTTACTTTAATTATTTTACTTCCTCTGTCAAGATAATAAGGTGCTATTTTTAAGCTATGACAGGGCCTGATTAGTGACGATTTTGTATTCAATGAGAAAGATTTTAAATAAAATTCTGAATTCAGCAGGAAGCCAATGAAGGGAAGGTAATATCAAAGAAATACTGCCTCTTTCTAGTCCCAGTTCGTACTCTCACAGTAGCATCCTGGATCAGCTATAACATAGAATTGTTTTTTTGTTCTCAAGACAAAAAATGTGACTAAATTACAATAATTCCTATATGAGTAAATATGGGTTTGGTCACTAGCCCAACATATGTATCTGTGTGTGTCTGTGTGTATTTTGTGGGTAGCTGTAATTCAGAGCTACAGGAAAATAAAGTATGGTGCCTTGATTTTTTGTGTGTTAGTGCTCAGTATCACTGCTGTGATGGGTTGGAGGGCAGTCAGTGAAATACGTTTTGAGCTCTGGGTTTATTGTCCTTTTAAGGAGCTCATTAACTTCTATGGTCTTACGTCTGTGGCATTATTTAAGTTTGTTAAGAGCATGACTCATTTAAAATGATTTACTTCATTTTTCTATTTAATGCAGTATTTCATCCTTATGCAATGGAAAAAGGGCTCTGGCTAAGAGATTTTTTCTTTATGTTACAAACTTTTGGATATATGTACTGAAAGGACTTCTTTTGACATTGACATATTAAATATAACAAAGTTAAGACTTTATAGGTGTTCTTTGCTCTTATTTCTGAGGTAGAACATTTAGCGTAGCAATTTTGTAATGATGAAGCTGCTCTTCTGCTGAAGGTGCAGTGAAGTGAGGGAAAGAGAGTGCTCAGGGATATAAAAAGACAGAGGAAGACTTTAGATGTCAAAGTTAAATGCAATTCAGTCTCCACACTCTGACAGGTGTGTATTATGTATAGCTCAAAGAACACAATATGAACAATGGGATAATCTAGAAACATGTTAAAGTACTGCACAAGACAAAAAGGTGAAGATTAGGTTTTCAATAACAAAAATATGTAAGCTTTGTCATTCTATTTTTAGGCTATTCAAACCATGAGATATGTTTTATTCTCAGTTCTGTTTTGACAGTGTTGTCCTTATGTTCCCGTTACAATATATACACTTATGTTGTCATGAAAAGATTTAAATTGCAACATATGACAAACTAGTTAAAGCATATTATCATAGTCACACTCAAATCTTTTGAAAAGACACAGCAAAGACTGACAAGCATGTGTAATTATAAAATACTGTGAATACATATGAAACAAAACAGAAATTTTGTGTAATTATTTTTCTATAAAGAAATTTTCTTCTTGCTTACCTTCCTCCTGAGATCTCTGACTGATCCACTTCCTACAACTCCCCTCAAAGTTCAAGCATAAGAATTAAATAAAGAGGTGAAATCCTTATATTAAAAATCTGATGCTCCCCCAACAGAGATTGAGACTTTACTACCTGCTGGGTTTCTCTCTCCAGCTCACAGCCGGAACAAACATTACAGCCAGTGTTTTTACTCTGGTGCCTGTGTCCGTATCTGTGTTGGCAGACTTAAAAATCTATGCTGTGCCAATCTGGCACATCAGACTTGGCTCCATAACATCAAGTTTTATTGCAGGCCCTGAGAATACTGACAGAGACCCTGGTAAGAGTCTGTGATAAATGAACCTCCTGGCCTACGAGCTGCTAACTGCCAGCAGAATGTCTCTGAACATTTCCTATGTCATCAGGGCTTTCTAATCACAAGGTATTCACGCCTCGATCAGCGTTTAGCTCACCCGGTGAGCAGCCGACCAGGGTGTGCGGGGAGGCATTATTTCCTGACTAGTGCTTTTCTTATGTCTGGCCTTGCCAGTAATCGATTGGCATCTCCTTTGTCTGCCACATTAAAAGACTCTGAGGTGTGTGTTTTCCTGTGCGTGTGTGAAACCAATATGAACTGACTTGCAGTGCATTCACCTGCCTGTGTATCCATTACCTGTTCACAGTAAGGAGACCGTCAAGGTTAAGGATACTTTTGCAAAGATTTGTGCTGATGTCCGATAAGCATCTGGGAAGGCAGAAAGGACTGATGGCTAATGAACCTGGCTCAGTATCATGAGTTCACCATCAAGGCTAATGAAATATATGTACTGGATGCCCAAACCAGTTACATTGCGAGTCAGACAAAAGATGGCAGACAGATGAAGCACACTTCAGTCAGCTTTTTAAATGCAATAAAAAGAGGCTTGCTGATCTATTTATGGAAAGTGACAGGTACAATTTCTATTTTCAAATCATACGAAAATGCTTGATGCTGATAACAGGAAGCAGTCAGGTATGAGTGACTGCAGTTACTGTCTCAGTTTTCTTTGTGATAGTATATTTTCACAACAGATTACACATTGACTGACATGGCAGTCCTTCGACCTGTGTTAACATTCATGTATCACATTGCAATAAGTCGTGTAGTGAGTTAGAGGGAAAAGACTAAACTGTAACTCAACCTCAGAAAGTACATATGTTCAAAATTTTGTTTGTCGCATATTTCACAGCCATGCCTTCAATTACATACAGATTTGTCTGCATTGGCAATGCAGATTCCTTCATGATTTTTTTAAATATTTTACTGTCAGTTGAGGTAAAGTGTCAGATATTGTGCCAGAAATTACACACACACTAAGAAAGAAACTTGGCTTCCAGTTAATTTAAGAATGATCAACACAATTTATAAAATGCAGGCAGTAATTTTGTCTTTTTACTAGCTGTGAAGCTTACTGCTATTTTTACAAATCTGAAAATCAGGTGAAAACAAATGAATCCCACACTTTCAGGAGTGAAAGATTGTTATTTTCTTTTACATAAAAGTGTGCACCATTACCATATAATACACTAAAAAGAGATAGTCAGGTTTCTTTTTTTTGTTCTGTTTTTACACTCAGATTGTTGGCCAGAATGAGATGCAATCAGTTTTAGGATATTTAATCAACGACAATCAACTGCCGACGATGCAAAGTTAGTCAGTCCCATTTACTCAACTTTCTCAGAGGTAAAGTTGGGTAAATGTTCACCAGTCTGCAAATACTGTGTCTATCAAGTGCGGAACAATTTCAGAAAAAATCTTCTTCAATGCAAAATTGCAAAGAGAATATCACATCGTCTGCAGTACATAATATCATCAAAAGAGTCCAAGAAGTGACCAGACTGAGAATTAATGCCCAGGATTTCTGGGCTGCCAGAGGCGCTGCATTAAAAACAGGCATGACCGTGTCATGGAAATACCTGTATGGAGTCTGGAACAATTCTAGAAATCAGTCTGTGAACAAAGTTTGCTGGGGAGCCACAAATGCAGGTTAAAGCTCAATCTTGTGAGGAAGAAGCCATATGGAAACGTGATCCAGAAATTCTACCATAATTACTGAGCCAGAGCTCATTTAAAATGGACTAAGGCAAACGATGAACTGAAATTTAAAATCTTATAGAAAAACATGAACACCGCGTCCTCATGGCTAAAGATCAGAGGGACCATCGAGCTTGTTATCTTGGATGTAATGGGGGTCATTAGTACCTATGGAACCAGCAGCTTGAAAGGCACCATAAACGTCAATAGGTACCTAAAGGTTTCAAAGCAACATATGTTCCCTTCCAGAAATCTTTTTGCATATTTAAGCGAGAGAATACTAAATCACATACTGCATCTAAAACAACAGCATGGCTTTGCAGTAGAGAAGTCTGAGTGCTCAGCTGGCCTGCCTGCAGTCCAGCCTTTCACCAACTGAAAACATTAGGAGCATCATGAAATGAAAAATATGACAAAGGAGACCCAGTGCCATTGTGCAGCTAGAATCCCATATCAGACAAAAATGGGAAAATATTCCCTTCCCAATAACCACTCTCCTCAGTTCACCTGTGTTTATAGAGGTGATGCTGCACACAGTGCTAAACATGGCCAACTTTTCTGAGACTTGCTGCTGTCATCAAATTCAATATAAGCTAATATACAATTTCTTCTTAAAATTGTACATTTTCTCAGTTTAAACATTTCATATATTTCCTCTGTTCTATTGTGAATAAAATATGGATTTGCAGATTATGTTGTTTTTATTCACATTTTAAACAGCTTAACAATTTTTTTGAAACTGGGGTTGTACATCACATGGTTACAGAGCTTGGACTGTCTGCTAGTGACCAATACAGCACTATAGATGCTGCATCAGCTTATAGAGTTGTGAAATTGTACAAAGTCAGAAAAATGTATTCACATGTGAAAATATTATGAAAAAGCAACTAAATAAGCAAAACATAAATATATTTTAAAGGAGGCAAAGTTGAAGAAGGGTCCAGCTACAATTCATTTGGACATAATGCAAATATAATGCACACGTTAATGACGGGTGTAAAGGGAGCCAGTGTGTTTTAATGACACTGGGTTAGTTGATGACATGCTCTTGCAGCAGTGACACAAATGTAACATATAAATGATTGTACCATTATTTTTAATTTCCCCAGGGAGGTCATTACAGTATTATCTAGATGTATATTCATCACCCTTTTCCTCTCTCACTCCTGTGGCCAACATCTTCATTACACTTTTCTTCCCTTGATCTCCTTCTTGTCTCTATGCTGGCATCTTTCTCAATGTTTTCACTTCATCCCACTCTCTCTTCCAGCATCTCCTGCTTGCTTTCATTTTCCCGTCCCCATATTCACCAGCTCTCTTTCTCATATGTTCTGTCAGTATCAGTCTTCTTCCCCCTTCCTTCCCACAATGGCAAAGGTCACAATGGGTAGCAATGACATTGCTTATCTTAGTTATTTTGTTGTCATGGCACCCCTAAAGCAAATGGCATGACAGGCTAACAGAGTTCCAGATGAGTTGAGCATTCATTAATAGAAAACAGTTTTAATGGCTGGTCACATACAATTGTGTGTGACCAGCCACACACACACACACACACACACACACACACACACACACACACACACACACACACACACACACACACACACACACACACACAATTGTTTTTTTTGTCTTTTTTGTACTTCTCTCTTTTTATTTATTTTTTTTACTCAGTTATTTAATATAAAGTCATGGTCAAAAGAAAGCACAGCCTCTGTCATATAAGAGTCTCCGTTTTCTTAAAAAGAAAAACAAAACATATTAAAATACAAAAACAGCAGAAACACTAGACATTCTAGGTAACTAGGTATAGGTATTGTAGAGCTTATAGAGCCATCTTCAGCAGCAATACCCTAAAACATGTACTTGGGATCATCATTCTGTTAAATGGCCCAATTTTGTCCAAGCTTTAGGTGTTGGACAGATGGCATCACATTTAACTCTTTAATCTGGTGCATAGAAAGGTCATTGTTGACCCAATGTGCCCAAGTCCTGTGGCTGCAAATCTAAATCCCAAATCTAATCTGAGGGAAAGATCAGAACAATGACAAAAGGAAAATATTTACTGCTGATAGGCAACCATAGTCAACTATATGTCACCTGACTTGAAGTTTACTTTAGCTTTTATTCTTGAAAACATCAGCATTCGACTTTAATGTTTGCTCCTGACTGTTACAAAAACATCTAGCAGCAAGAGCTATTTATCAGCTGTAAACAGAACTGTTTGAACAATGACAAATGTGTTTATTCTTCCTCAGTCTCAGATTATCCAGAAGATGAACATTGTTTAAAGCATGTGTTGTTTCATAGCTCGTACATAATTTTCACTGAAGTAAAAGAGATACACTGGATCTCTTCAAGTTAAAAATAATGATGGTGTCAGATTGAAGTTATTACTGGTAGCCTGAGGCTATCCAAATTGGATTTGATGTGAAAAATCAATTAGTTTACCAATCTGTAAATCGTGTGGCTGCTTATATGGACAGACGCTATCAGGAATATATTTGAAGTGGTTTATAAGGGAACTAATCTGTAATTCAGTGGTCCATTTTTCATGATTGAATATGACATGACTAAAAATGGATTCACCACAGAATTTAATCTCTTTCACACCAATGGCATTTGCTGTAGAGCGATTACATGTGATAAAAATGCTAATAGGTGAGCTAATAAGTATACTCATTAATAAAACATATAATAAGTAATATATCTTTTTTAAGAAATCTTTTTTTCTGGGTTTTTTTCTAAAAAAAATCTGTAGTTCTGCAACATTCTCTGTATAAATAATGTAAAAAGGCTGATTTTCAGGAAATCGCCTAAAGCAATGCAATTAAAGTATAATAAGAATTAAAAGCAAGTCCTTTCCCCGAGCTTGTGATGTAGCTATTCTATCACTTGTTTTATTAATGCCAGTCTTATCTGCTTCTCTGTCTCTGAATCACTTTGTGACAAACAGAGTTTGTTCTATGAATACAATTGACTTTCAGGGGACTCACAAATGAAAACAAGAAAACTTTCTATCAACAGCAGCTTGAGGGTGAGTCAGAGATAGCAGAGGCCCAGTGCATACTTAGGGCTGTTGTCTTATTCCCTACATAAGAGGTTATTTGGACACACAAACAAGTCAAAGACCGACTGCAATGTTCTCTGAGTGGAACGTTTTGATTTTTGAATTGGCTCCTTCTGACATATTGAGAATCTTGGAACAGGCATTTTTTCAAAAAATGATAGAAAAGGTTAGTGGGGAGTTACCGACAAAGGAGAGGCGGGTGGTGGTGAAAAGAGTTGTAAACAGAAAATCTAAAGTTACAGAAGACAGGGGGCAGAAACAAGAGAGAAGTTGAAAATACTAAATGGAGAAAAGTGGGACCAAATAAAACTAATAGTAAACGTTGAGTGGGAATGACAGTAAAAACCAAGATTGCAACAATCAATAAATCCAGAAAAAGATGGATGGATTTATTGTTTTTTTTTTTTTTTATTCTTTCTTCTTTTTTTTTCTAAATGACATCAGAAACAGCAGTATGCGACATTACGTGATGGCAGAGCTTCAGTTCATCCTTTGTCATTTTTTTTTTTTTTTTTTAATAAATAGGACAGGGGGAATGAATGAGAGAGAGAGGGGGAGAGAAAGAAAGAAAACCAAAGGGGAGAAGAGACGGTGAGAAGGGGGGGGAAGAGAGACAAAAAAAAAAAAAAAAAAAAAAAAAAAAAAACTCCTGGGTCACCTGTATGGAGAAAAAAAACAAACAAACAAACAAACAAAAACAAACAGAGGAGACAGCAAACAACAAAGAGCAACATAATAATAGAGAAAACAAAGCACCATCACAATAAACTAGCTAGTCATAGATATCAGTATTTACTAAGTAATAAACGATATTGTGCAGCACGCAAGATAGACAGCGCACAGTGTGCTTTGAGGCAGCAGCCAAGAAAGCTTTAGTCCGCGTCTGTGAATACCCATGTGTGCATACCTGTGTGGATCAGCATGCTTGCATTCCAAAGGTTTCTCCATGTAATGATCTGCTAGGGAGTGTGGGGGGGCCACAGCCCCGTCCTCCAGGGTGTGAAGCGGGTATGGAGGAGATCAAAACTCCAGACATCCAGAGGCCCCCAGAACACAAGAGACCATGGAAGACCAACAGAGGGGCAGCCGCGCCACTGTCCCAGTAAGAGCTGAGGAGAGTCCCAGATGAGGGCTCGCCCAGCAGCCGCGGAGCAGAAGTCAGGGGGAGTTGCAGTGACGCGCCCGTGAGCTCCGCCGGCCCCCAGCTGCGCCTGAGTGACCGAGCCCTAGGCCGAGAGGCCGGGGGCACCCCACCTCCAAAGGGGCCCAAGCGAGCCCCAGGCCCCAGGCCCCGACAAGCGGCCGCCAAGGAGTGAGCCGGTGTGTACCCGGACGCCCACCCCCAGACACAAAGAACCACCAACACACCGACACCTGAGGGAGTCCGCCACCGGCAGGGGAAGTGGTGGTGGGTGGAGATAGGCCTCCAAACCTTGGAGGGCCTGAGGTGTCCCCAGAGAGGTGGCGTCTGATACCCAACCTGACATATAGACACAGACATACAGGCACACACAGACACAAACATCCATTCCCACCCTCATGCTCTGATATCGGATGGATTTATTGAATGGTAGGGGGTGTATACGTCTCCCAGCATCTGTTACAGGTGCCTTTTTTAAGACTGTAATCAACAAAAGTGGGACATTCCCATTGATTATTACAGATTTTGAGAAAGTGAGCAACCTATTTTAGATATCTTTATTCATTATTGCTTCATTACATTGTAGCATCTCAAAATTATCTCAAGGGACTACATTTGATTGAACACTGAAAAGCTGCAAACATTGCTTGAAAAATAATAAATAACACAAGGGTGATGGTGGCTGCATGGTGGTGCAGGCTGGCAATGCACTTGCCCACATGAGAATGTGTAAACTAGGACATGAATCAGCTGGTGCTATTTCCAGTCTTAAATTTTCAAGTAATAACATGTATCACATTTGAAGAAATGTTTGGCTTATTTGAGAGTTTAGAAATGTGTTAGATAGGATGTACAATTATTGTAGAGACACTGACACTGCCCTGGATGTAATAAAGACCTGAGTGTGTCATAAACCTAGGAGTAAATTTTCAGGAGACCCTCCCCCACTTGAACTGTGAAAGTAAGACAAAAAGGAGTTAATGTTGAGTGGAAATTCCCCAGGGGATACCTGGGTGGGGGTCTCAACATTTGTATCGAATAACTTTGCTCTGGAAGGGAGATGGACTTTTATGACCCCCAGGAAGTCACGTACGCAGAGGTACATACGCATATATACACATGCACTTACACACAGGAATGCGCACACGCAGGCACTCACGTGCTCGCGCACACACAAACATATAAACATAGTGCTTAGTTTTATGGCACCTCGCAGGACTGTGTGTAACAGACAAAGGAGTTGATATCTGCAGAGGAATTCCGGGGTCCTGTACATCTCCCTTCTAGAAGGTGTAATCAGTGAGTGTCGATTAATAAAAGTGTTGTGAATTGACTACTGAGTCCCGGTGTTCTTTCTGGAGGCCTGAGGAATCTATGAACCGGGGTGAAACTGCTTTCGTAACACATTGCATGTAAAAAAAATGAAATTAAATGAAGGCTGAAATCAGTCACATACACACACAGATAGAAAAGACACACTGGCAAGATTCAGTCAAGCTGTTAAGGATAAATATGATTGATGCCAAGAGAGCTGCTTTCAGAGCCAGCTGACTCTCCCAGGATATTTGTGTGGCTGTGGCAAGTGTTTATATTACAACACACTACTAAGTCTTTCAGCTCCCAAAAACTGATAGTGCATGCGTGAACTTATTTGCATGAGTATGCCTGTAGTGAAATCCCAGTGCTGGGTACGTGGTGTCACCCAGCATCTTCTGCCAACTCTTAATGGGTTGTATTCAAAAGAAATAGTAGCAGATGCATTGTTTAATCATGGGATAGAAAATGAAGTGTGTAAATGAGAAACCTCACAGGAAATACAGGACTAAACCTCGATGTATTTCTTGCAGGTGTATGGCCATATACTCTGATCAAATGGTCAATACATAGTTAAAATAGGTGACTAAAAGGCATGTTTATGACTGTTTTTCTGCCATTATTTGCAACATCATTACACCAAACAGAGAAATAGTGCTTTAAAAGTTATGAAATCACTTTAATGTATTGTTTAAATGAAACCTAAAAGGAAGGGTGTATGTATTCTAAACAGGTAAAGATTTTTTTTTAATTAAATGTAACTAACAAATGAATAACAATGACCAAATGCCAGCTTTCTCTGAGGTAGATAAGTGCAAGACGCTGGCTGAATACATCAGCACTGAGCAGTTTATTGTTTGGCCTGTCATTTGTTCTTAATGGATATTTTAATGGCTGTTTCATCTCCTCCACTCAATTTTGCTATTATAGAGAGAGGGTGAAAAAGAAGGTAAAAAGGAGATGGAGAAAATAAAAAGGGTAAATGAAATGAATATTTGATTGGGGCAAAAGGAGAAAGATGAGAAGAGGGGAAAAAAGTTAACCATGTCTTCTCTTTCCAAGAGTGCTGTAAACTGATGTTCTTTGCACTTGTAGCCATTTGGAGAATGGATTGCAGTGGTTTCAGGATCAGTGGTTTATTGTGAAATGTAATCATCAGTGGTGCAAACTGAGGGCTGGTTTATTTGACCACAGCTGACCAGGTCTGCATTATTGAAGAATCCTCTCGTTGGAAATGATAGTCTGCTAATTGGATTTCTCCAGACCTCACAATCCCCCACCAATTTAAAGCAGTCTCAGTACTGGTCTGTATGTATCTCCCTTGGATTGCAATATTATCTTGTTAGCCTCATCATTCCGGTTATTTTTCAGTTCCTCTTTTTTACACTTTATCTCTCGTTATTTTTTATTCCATGTGTTTCAGATCTAGCTAACCAACCTACTATTCTTTATTATTTCATGTCTTTCAGCACCTTTCTATCAAGAGCAGCTTGAGTGGGTCAGAGCTGGCAGAGGCCCGGTGCATACTCAGGGCCGTTTTCTTATTCCCTACATAAGAGATTATTTGGACGGATTAACAAGCACCTTCTTGTTTGCGCCATTATCTTCATTCATTTAAGTTGCAATGAGAGGCTTTTGACTGGGTCGAGCCTATTTGCCTATCTTGTACACAGCACACCTTACATGTCTGTGAAGGTTCTCAGTCATCCAGGTCATCGTAGTCAAAGGAGCTTGCAAAGAAAAGCATCTGGACTTCTTTAAGTTGCTTGAAGACGTTTCACCTCTCATCCGAGAAGCTTCTTCAGTTCTAAGGTCAAATGGTGGAGACTCCCAGATATAAACCTAGTGGGAGTGACCCCCCACAGAGGGACAAAAGGACCCCCTGATGATCCTCTAATCGCCTGAGCCAAGGTGGGAAACTGGGCGTGAACTGAAGAAGTTTCTCGGATGAGAGGTGAAACGTCTTCAAGCAACTTAAAGAAGTCCAGACGCTTTTCTTTGCAAGCTCCTTTGACAGCACACCTTACAGTACATCTTATAGCCAGAAACTGTGACGGTATATCTTTGACTACCCTGGAAAATGTGTATCCTTTATAATCAAATTCAAATTCAAATTCAAATTCAAATTTTATTTGTCACGTACACAGTCATACACAGTACGATATGTAGTGAAATGCTTGGACAACTGCTCGTGACCTAAAGAGAACAAAAAAGGAAAAGGCTATGAATAAGATAGGAAATAAATATGAAAAATTAAAAAGGGTAAATTTAACTAGGAAGGAATAAAATATAAATTAAGGTTAAAAATGAAATAACTGTACAACACAAATTAGAATGAAGGGTAAATTTAACTGGGAAGAATAAGATAAAGATAAATATATAAATTAAAGTTGAAAATAAAATAACTGTACAACAAAATACACAATACACAATATAGAACTATATAAGAATGTATGAAGAAATCTAAATATAAATAAATATATACACAATAACAGCAGCTGTACAAGTATTAACCGGAAATGAAGAATATAGTGACCAGTGTTGTGCAAAACCAAAGTCCAGAAAGTCCAGTGTGTGTGTAAGAACTGTATGTGTGGGTCAGTACTGTGTGGTGGTGTGATTGAGAGACCGTATCGCCTGCGGGAAGAAGCTCCTCCTCAGTCTCTCTGTGTTGGTCTTCAGGGAGCGGAATCGCTTTCCTGACCTCAACAGAGAGAACAGTCTGTTGTTGGGATGGCTGAGGTCCTTCACGATCTTCCTGGCCTTGGTCCAGCACCGCCTGCTGTAGATTGAGTGCAGGTCAGGGAGCTCGGAGCGGATGGTGCGCTCAGCTGACCGCACAACCCTCTGTAGAGCTCGTCTGTCCTGCATGGTGCTGTTCCCGAACCAGGTTAAGATGTTTCCCGCCAGGATGCTCTCTATGGTGCACGAGTAAAAGTTCCTGAGCACCTTGGAGGGCAGTTGGAAGTCTCTCAAGCGTCTGAGGTGGTAGAGACGCTGACGGGCCTTTTTCACCACGGTGTTGATGTGACAGGACCATGACAGGTCCTGCGTGATGTGAACTCCGAGGTATTTGAAGCTGTCCACTCTCTCCACTGGGCACTCGTTGATGACGGGGGTCTGGTAGTTCCTCTCCTGCTTAGTGCTGAAGTCCACTATCAGCTCCTTTGTCTTACTGACGTTTAGAAGGAGGTTGTTCCTCTGGCACCAGTTCTCCAGATTCCTAATCTCCTTCAGGTAGGCCGTCTCGTTGTTATCAGAGATCAGGCCCACCACGACGGTGTCGTCAGCAAACTTGATGATGGTGGTGGAGCTGGTAGTGGCCACACAGTCATATGTGTACAAAGAGTACAGCAGGGGGCTCAGAACACACCCCTGGGGGGCTCCAGTGCTGAGAGTGGTGGAGGCTGAGACATGTCCGCCCATCCTTACTGCCTGTGGTCTGCCAGTTAGGAAGTTGGAGATCCACTGACACATAGATGAGCTGAGTCCCAGATGCTCCAGCTTGGTGGTGAGTGTGGAGGGAATTATGGTGTTAAATGCAGAGCTGTAGTCTATGAAGAGCATTTTAACATAATTCCCCCTTCTAGTGTCCAAGTGAGTGAGTGATGTGTGGAGGAGATGAGAGATGGCATCGTCTGTGGAACGATTTGGACGGTAAGCAAACTGTAGTGGGTCCAGTGTGTCTGGTAGTGAAGAAATGATGAAGTCTCTGACCAGGCGTTCAAAGCACTTCATCACTACTGAGGTGAGGGCTACAGGGCGATAGTCATTGAGAGAAGCAGGGTGGGGTTTCTTCGGGACAGGAACAATGATGGACTCTTTGAAGCATGTGGGGATCACCGACTGAGATAAAGAGATGTTGAATATCTCAGTGAACACAGGAGCTAGCTGGTATGCGCAGTCTCTTAGGATACGACCTGGGATGCCGTCTGGTCCTGCTGCTTTCCTGGTGTTCACTCTCTTGAAGGCTCTCCTTACTTCATGCTCGGAGATGACGAGCACGTTTCCGGTGCTGGCAGTATCTTCCTGTCTGCAGCCGTTAGCGCCGCTAACACTAGCATTGTTGGAGACCTTAGCTGCAGCCTCGAAGCGAGCATAGAAAGTGTTCAGCTCGTCTGCCAGAGTCACGGCCGCGTTCGTCATACCCGTTGTTGGTGCTTTATAGTCCGTTATTGTCCTTAGTCCCCGCCACAGGCTTCTAGAGTCACTCTGTTGGAGTTGTGACTCTAGTTTCCTCCCGTAGCGCTGCTTCGCCTCTTTCACCGCCCTCCGCACGTTATATGACGCGGCTTTGTACGGGTCCATGTCCCCCGTCATGAGTCCCGTGTTGTAGGCAGCGGTGCGGGATCTCAGAGCGTCGCGGATGGTTTTATCCACCCACGGCTTCTGGTTGGGAAACGTTGTGATAGTCTTTGTCTCCACGGTATCATCCGCTAGTTTCCCGATGAATCCCACAACCGCTTCCGTAAACACGTTGACGTCATCGTCGGAGCTGTTTCTGAACATGCCCCAGTCTGCGTCATCGAGTGCGTCCTGTAACGCGGCCACCGATTGATCCGTCCAGCGCGCGACCTTCCTCTGAACCGGAACTTCCTGTTTCAGCCTTTGTTTGTATTTTGGCATGAGGAAGATGGCGGCGTGATCAGATTTGCCAAACGGGGGGCGGGATTGTGCCTTGTAGCCGTCCTTGACCGTAGTGTAGCAGTGGTCCAGTGTCCTTTCACCCCTGGTGGGGCAGGTGATGTGTTGATAAAAGTTCGGCGCTGTGCGTTTGAGGTTGGCGCTATTAAAGTCCCCCGTCACAATAAGCGCAGCGTCCCGGTGTTGTGTCTGGTGCTGTGTGAGTGCCTCATGCAGCTCGCATAAGGCGGTGACCGTGTCCGCTTGTGGTGGAATATAAACGGCACTTACAATGACCGATGTAAATTCCCGAGGTAGATAAAAAGGACGACACATGATGGACAGTAGTTCCAGATTTGGTGTGCAGGAGCGTGTGAGAGGAACAACGTTCGCACTGTTGCACCAGTTGTTGTTCACCATTAAACACACGCCGCCTCCCCTTGACTCTCTGGAACTTTATCCTGGCCCTGAGGTCGTCAAGCTTGTTCTCCAGTGACTGGACGTTGGCGAGCAGGATGCTAGGCAGAGGTGTGCGGTGTGCACGAGCTCTCAGCCTGTTCCTGACGCCGGCTCACTTCCCTCTAGGCCGCCGCCGCTTCCCTTTGTTCTCCCTCGAGATCTCACTCAGCCAGCTCGGATCCGGAGTTAAAAACTTCGAATTGTGAGTACATTGTATACCAATAGAAACAAGAGTGTCACTGTCATACCTAATGTACCCAATGGTGATGATTTTGCCGATTTAGAAACGCTGAAAACTAACTTAAAAAACAAAGACAAAGAAAAAGTGGTCGGAGCAGTCGTGACGGCAGCCGACCTCACCGGCGCCATCTTTAATCATCTTAATAGTGGTGTTGGTGAAACTGCTGAAATCAAGTTTCACAACGGAAACTAATTTCCCTAAAGTTGATATCACGTGGCTGCATCTACAACTACCTATAGTAGATGTTTCTCAGCCTCAAACTGTCTAATCTTAACCATGGCTACACTGCTCTGAGTGGTTTCTCTTACCAGGAATTTAGTCAATGAACACAGCCCAGTACCTCAGAATTGCTGAACATTACAAGGTTTTGGGTGCTTATTCAGAAGTCTGACACCATTGTCGCATTCAACAGGGATTTATGGGGGTTAAACAGGGGTCAGAAGTAACCTATAAGAAGTCCATGTACTTTAAAAAATGCGATAACTGTGAAATATTATCTTGAAATTGAGACACACTTTGAACTTTCACAGAATGAAAGGGGACTCTGTGGTGTGGCACGTGGATACGAACCTTGATAGCTCCTACCACTGAATTTAATATTCCATATGTTCAAAAGGCCGTTCAACTAATTATCCAAAATCAATTTTACTTCTGGTTTGGATTAAGTATGTTTTGATGCCCTTTTTTGTTTGTTTTTCCCAATTTTGATTCTGGTGATGACACAGTGATGCTAAAATGTTTGCACAGTTAAAGGCTGTGAAGTAATTGGTGAAACCTCGTCCACTCTGGAAGTTTTCTTTCCTTAGACTGAGAGGCTCTCATTGAGAAAAAACACGATACCAGATGCAAAGAAACCCCAGTTATTATCTTTCATTTGTTTAATTTGTTTGTTTTGTGCACATACACCACTAGTTTGTACCCTGGGGAGATAGTTTGCTTGTATTATTAAGAGAAATATAATGAGATGCAGCCAATATATGAAGTTCAAAAACTTGACCTTTTACATACAGTATTTATGTATATGACTTCTTATTAGTATCATTTGTATTATTATGTATAAATATTGCTTGTTCCAATTTGGCACAATTTGTTGAGATGCCAAAAGAGCAAGACATCTTCTTTATGTAATCCATGATCCACCCCCCTTCTATTTCCGTGTTTATTTTTTTTGCAGTAGGTTACCATCAATTCAAACGGAGTCATCTTACATCCCAGCTTATTTTTCAACAGCATTCTACAAGAGGGACAGTGTTATGAAAGGCTTTTTCAAAGGCCAAAAGTCCCTTTTATTGAAAACCGTTTGTTCTGTGAAATGTATTCACAAAACCTGCCACAGTCTCTCCTGTGTGCTATGAGCCATGCATTCTAATAGATGGTCATAAATGAGAGAATTAATAATTGACATCCTGCATGAAGAAGCTTTAATGAGTGTTGGTCTGAGCCAGTAGCCCTTGGGGGAAAATAAACAACGTATTTATTAAATAAAATGGAACATGACGAAGGTTGTTATGCTCAGTCGGGTTCCTTTTTAGGATCCCCTTTGTTAATTGTTAAAGCTGATCATGTGTGACGTAACAGCTTGTAGAAGACACAAGTGATCTGGTTACATAATGCAAAACTGTTGAGGTTACCGTGATATTTTATAGATGGATCTATCAATACAGCCATGTATAGTAATCATGGTCCAGTTGAAGGACTGACTGCTACAGTATGTATATGTTTGTGTTTCATAAGCCTGAAATAGAAAGGAAACGTGTGGGTGTGTTATTGATCACAGACAGGTAATCACCTGCGGCAATCCTTAATTACATATATAGATCGGCTGAGGACATACAAGTAGCTGTGGCTCTACACCTTCCAATCTAACTGGCAAGGTCACTGCAATGACAGTAACACTAACATGTAGCTGCCTTGCAATGCAGTTAATACAGTTGAATATCAGCAACTGGCAAAAGCCCCCCCCCACAGCAATGCAAGTATAGGGTAAAAGAAAGAAAAGGATCTTTAAGATTAATAAGATTAACTAAGGGATGATTCCCAAGCTGTGTGATCCTCTGCACATCCTAGAAGGCTAAGCAAAAGCCTGCTTATTCATTCATTCATTCATTCATGTGTAAAATGAAAAAAATGAGACAATACTGGTCTGAAATGTTTAGTTTTAATTTCACGATCTTCTCCTCTATGATTACATGTTTTCATGGAGACACGCAAAACCATGCAGATTTTTGGGAGAATCCATTTTCCATCCAGATTCCATTCACACATGCTTAAATAGCTGTACCACTGAAAAAAAAAATGCTGCCTGGTATATCACTGACGATTCTGTGCTGCTTTGTATTTTTTTTTCTTTTTCAATGGCTAGGTTTAATAATGATGCATTGTGATGACCTTGATTTCCCCCAATACACATTCTCTGTGCTTCTCTTGGTGACAACATTGCGGTGTGACAGTTTCGTGTTGTTCTGATGTCTCTTTCCCCTCAGCTTTCACTCTCAGCTTGTAAGAGTTTAACCAGCGGCTCCCTGTGAGCTCAAGTGTAATTACAACAGCAATAACATCAGCTCAGCTGTTTTGTCTGACAAGAAAACTACTTTGCAAACACAGACATACTTGTTATACTTAATTGAGGTTTGGATTTGTACTACTGCAGAACTTTTTTTTGGGTTTTCATTATGTGGACAAGCATACAACATTGAATCACGTCTGTAAAATGAAAGACATTGATGGAGCAACCCTGCAAGCTAATTCAATATGTGTGTGTATGCATGTTATATATATATATATATATATATATATATATATATATATATTAGTGCTGTCAAAATTATCGCGTTACTTGTTAAGATCAACGCGAAATGTTTAATGCATTAAAAAAATTTAACGCTGATTTTGTTTTTTTATTAATTTCCTGTAATCTAAGACCTTTAAATTCATGAGCACCTCTGGAGGAGGGGGCAACAGTGTGCTATGCTGGCGTTTGGCCTGACAGAAATGATTAGAAGAAGAAGAAGAAGTGACACTATGCTACTATCTAGCTAACACTAGCTAACACACGCAAGCATGGACAAGGGCGGACTTTTGGGTGGAAAGTTTCTCTTTAAGAAGTTGCCTGATGGCTTGTTGGACAAAACGAGAGTAAGATGCACAATTTGCAAAGCTGAATTCAAGTACCACAGAAGCAGTTCATCACTGGCGTATCACCTGAGAGCAAAACACCCAACTGAATCCACCTCTACGGGACCTCGCCAGTCTACGCTTCAGGAGTATGGTGCTTGTGGACGAATAACAAAAAATGTGAGAGAAAAGGTAACCAATTCCTTGGTTGTTTGGATAGCTAAAAACTGCCGACCAGTTAGCATAGTAGAAGATGATGGACTGAGAGAAGTCATTCGTGCTGCATCAGGAGATGAGTGTTACAATCTGCCCTCGAGAGGAACCATTGTGTCGAGACTGCACACTTTGTATGGGGACCAGAGGGCTCAGCAGTCCAGCAAGCTTGTGCAAGTAAGGAATGTCGCTCTCACCGGAGACCACTGGACTTCGGTGAACAACGATAATTACTTAAAATATAAAGAATAAAAAAATGTAATTGGAGCCAGGCTATTAATAAAGTAATTGAGATTAATCGCAATTAATAACAGAAAATTGTGAGATTAGTTAGTTAATTTTTTTTAATCTATTGACAGCACTAATATATATATATATATATATATATATATATATATATATATATATATATATATATATATATATATATATGGAATATGGATGTGAAAATATGGGGGAGGAAATACTCTTACAAAGAGAGGGAACCACTGAATTTTCCCAGAAGGCCTCTGAGTATGGAAATTTCATTAGTGGGGCTTCAATGGTTTCAGACTGAAATTATTTCGAAGCTTTATGCTCCCAGACATTAGTATTGAGTTTGGTTTTACTTTTCAACTTTTAAGACAAATTACATCTCAATGAGTACTTACACACAAGTAATACCAACAAAGAAGAGAAAAGCTGGCCAGAAGTTGTGAAATCCAATGACTGTCAAACCTGCCATTTTGGAATTTGAAATAAATGAATAAATATAAGCTGTCTTTTTAGTACTGATATTCTGTTTGTAAGTGATTAACAAGGCAAATGGAAGTGGAGGGGCTGGTACATATCCATTGTAAGACAGGTGTGACCTGTTGTAGAAATGAAGGGCAGAAAGAGCAGGGTCAGGCGATGGGCAAGGAAGGGAACCTTTTAGGCACAGACTGATGGGGAGATGGATATGATCCCAAAATCTATGTGTCAGTTTCCTTTACCAAGTTTCCATAATTAATTTAGGATAAATGGCAAATGTTGTCTAGTTACAGATATTTGTTATATATAGACATATATAATAAAAACAGATGTAGAATGTCACTGCAAATTAAAACAACACTTCAAATTGTCAAAAATTAGATTAAACACATGCTCTGAACAAGATTGCTATGTGCAGGTCTGGTGTCGAAACTTTCTGTAGAGTTTTCTCTAAGCTCAGTTTTTTGTTATCTCAGATTCTATTACATGACCGATCTACTAAAGCTCCAAACAAAAAGTTAGAAAAAACTGTAAGGAAGTGGTTATTCCGAGCACAATGTTGTTTTAGTGTAACATAATTAGAAAATAAAGTTTGATCTGAAGATATTTTATACACTTCCAAACTCTTGCCTGGCAGTGTTAACTGCGCAGACTAGAAAACACAGCTAAAAACTTGTGTTTATACTCATTCAGTTTCCATTATTGTGTAACATAATGATAGCGATTATCAGAATTGTCTTTCCGTTTTTTTCTTTTTAACTTCCCCAGATGGATGAAAATCGCAAGAAAAAGGTCTGGGTAAGGGTCTCAAGTAGCACTATGACTTTTTGCAAAACAGCCAACTAGAATTAAAATATGCTGTTTGAAAATGCAGCCTGTAGCTCCATTAAAAAAAAGCTTGGAGCTGCCAGTGGCTCTCGGTGTGAAGAGAACAACCTGGTAATGAACTGTCAATTAGCCTGGATAACAAAGCTAACAAGATGAGACATAGGGACACAGACACGGTGGATGTGTGTATGTGTGTCAGCAAGGGATGGGAATTATATGTTTGATGTTTTGCCGTTGTATGCATTAATGTGTGTTATGAACAGTAGTGGGCAGGTGTGTATTTGTCTGTGTCTTTGTATCTGTCTGTTGACAGCCTGAGAAGCTGACCCAGTAAGTGTCAGACCTGATTTGTCAGCATGTTGTACAGTGTGAGCATATTTATGTGTCAGTATGATCAGAAAGAAAAAAAGGAGACAGACTTAACTTGACTAATGAAGCTAACAAGACACAGTGTGTATGTGACCAGGAAAGAACAGAGAAGTAATATGAGCATCTGCAGTGCTTGTTATACACTGTAATTTGATTTATGCAGATAATGTAGGTGTTAATCTGACTATTCAATTAAATTTTATTTATACAGCTCAAAATCACCAAAACAGTTGCATTAAGGCGCTTTACATTGTGAAGTAAACACCCTACAATAACACAAAGAAAACAGAAAACCCCAATCATATGGCCCCCTATGAGCAAGCTCTTTGGCGAGCGATTAAGAATAAGTAATCGATAAATGCAGAGGTGTATAAACACACAGTGAGTGAGAAAGTAACTGAAGAAGAAACACTCAGAGCATCATGAGAATCCCCCAGCAGCCTAAACCTATGGCCACGTAACTAAGGGAGGATTTGGGGTCAACTGATCCAGCCTTATGAAAAATGGGAATTTTAAGCCAAATCTTAAAAGTAGAGATAGTGTATGTCTCCCATATCTAAATTGGAAGCTGGTTCCATAGAAGAGGGACCGGTAAACTGAAGGCTCTCCCTCCCATTTTACTTTTGAAACTATAGGGTTTTTCAAGGAGCTTTTAGTGCAACCCAATAATAATGAATTTCAATAGTGCTGCCTAGAAGTCTGAACTAACCAAATGAAATGAGAAAGAAAATGATGCTAAAGGGGACTATCATGTTAAAATATCATGTCAAGAAGTCCCGATCAACCAACCATGAGGGATGACTTGAGAATGAGACTACCCCGATGTAGATCTCAGGTCAATGCTTCTAAATGGTGAAAAAATGTACAACTAATCATGGTGTAATCAAGCTGGTAGGCACAGGACAAACTGCAGCCAAATGACAAAAATAAGGTACTTTGTGACTGCAGTAAATATCAGTAGAACCACAAGCTGCCCATGAACATACAAAGGCTACATTCATTCTTAACTGTTTTCTTTCTAGAAGGTTTCACTTCAATCTGACTCAAATACACAATTTACCTTCAGTGCTTCAGTGTTTGCTTCCTCTAAATCCACTATTTGTTTATGTCAGCATCGCTTTTGTTTCTCTTCCATACCTTGTCTTTGCACATCCCTCATTCTTCTGTCATTTGCATGTGTGTGTTTGTGTGTCTACCAGATAACCTGTCTGAGGTACTATTGAGGTTAATGAAGGGAGACTGCATCAGGCTCCAGATCCCTTTAATAAACCTCGTCAGCTCCACCAGCCTGCTGAATGCCAATGAGTTACTCAAATGTATCGCTACACCTGTGTCAGGCAGACAGAAAAAGTCTGTGTGACAGGAAATAAGGTTTGAGTAAAGACAAGTTCAGACATTAGTAAACCGTCAGGTCATGAATGTTATTTAATGTTTAGTAATACTAAACTGACTATTGTTGTTCAAGTCCATATGGCATCAGTGTCTACATACATGACATTATTTCAGTTTTCAAACCATTTTGTCACGATGAATGATTGTTTTCTGCAAACTGCTATTTTACCTACTCAGTCATCAAAGGGTGTGAGAGGGCTGAGGATGATCCAAGCACAGACGTTCACACGTGGCATAACTCCAGAACAAAAGAGACAAATCAAGTTATATTTCACATTAGGTTAGAGACTAAATTGTTGACACTTATATTTATATTACAGCTCTGAACCAACATGGACGTAAACAATAGTTTTAGTGGTTGGAAGAGGCATACAATTGCAAGTTTGTACTTCCACATGTATGTGACCCAGACCACCTCTAAATCTGGGAATCATTTGTGTCTTCTTCAGCCTAGTACTTGCATCAATTTGAGACTGGATCACAGATGTCACACTTTTTGTGAGACTGCAAAGCATCTTTATCTTGAGGCTACAATTGAATTCAATCTAACATTTTGAGACAATGTCTGGTATTTTGATTGACTTTGGTTGACAAAAGATAACACAAGAAAAGGATGGCTCCAAAACAAAAACAAAAAACAAATAAGCTCATCTGTAGGTGCATTCTTACAGACACAGTTTAACAGCTATTGCATTTAAAGACCATAGTGATGCTTAACCTCTAACTCTCATGAGATGTGCAAGTTGCGGACATATTAAAAAGAAATCTTTAATGATTGATTGATAATACTTTATTTATCCCGAGGGAAATTGTTTTTTGAGGTGAAATTAAATATTCTTAAGGCAACAAAAAAAGACAAATTGAACTTGTTAGGCTCGACAATTTAACTCTGTTGTATGTATTAAGTGAGATTTTGCCTCACTTTTTGCCTCTATTTTATGTTCTATATTTCCTGACTAGCCATGTGGCAAAATCAGCGGCACAGGGGCAAAGATGTTACAGAGCAAGATGGAATGGAAATGCAGAGAGAGTGGAAAATATAATGATAATAATAATAATAATAATGGATACTTTATTGATCCCCATGGGGAAATTACTTGTTTTTCTCTGCATTTGACCCATTCACTCAGTGAAGCAGTGGGCAGCCCACTAAGCAGGCGCCCGGGGAGCAGTGTGTAGGGACGGTACCTTGCTCAGGGGTACCTCAGGGTAGCCGTTAAGTGGATTCGAACCAATGACCTTCCGATCATGGGGCGACCACTTTACCTACTGAGCTATCCCTGCCAAAATATGTTAGTAATAGTGGGGAATTGACACTGAAGCAGGGAAAAAAAAGAACACAAATTAACTTAAGTGATAGAGATATTTGATGTAGTCATTTGTAAAGTTATGTTTTCAAGGGACTAGTGATGTGTCGGTTGCGAACGAAATGGCTCTTAGAGCCGTATCTTTGACGTGAACAACGTCAAAGATCGCAAGCCGTGGGTTTGTTTTGTTTTTTCTTTCTCTCACCTTCTTTCTCGCACTTTTTTTCCGCTTCACTCCGCACGCGAGTCTTGTGCTTTGCGCTGGGAAGAGGGGGGAGGGGCGGTAGTTACACTCGCAGTAGCACAGGAACAGAGCCGGAGAGACAGAGAAAGAGAGCCAGGGACAA
The DNA here is from genome assembly GCF_057382095.1 of Aulonocara sp. 'chitande type north' Nkhata Bay. NCBI lineage: Eukaryota > Metazoa > Chordata > Actinopteri > Cichliformes > Cichlidae > Aulonocara > Aulonocara sp. 'chitande type north' Nkhata Bay. The sequence goes on along the minus strand of NC_141356.1, from coordinate 15,423,985 downwards.
CAACATCACACTAGAAAGGTATAGTAATCATCCACAACTATTTTCAGTTGCGGATGATAAAGGATTCAGAAAGTTTATTCGTGCAGGCCTATATGACAGAGAATGTGCATCTTCTTTTTGTTTTCATATTTTAATTTATATTTAATTGTGTTGTTGTTTGCAGTGTTTTGTGTTGTTTCACTTTAAATGTCTTTAAAAGGAAAAAGCTGAAAATTTAAATAGTTAAAAGTTGAAATGTGAATAGTTGGTTTTTGTATTATATGATTTATTTATTACATTTCATGTGGAGTGAATAAATAAAATTATATTTACGGTGGCCCCTAGAGACAAAGCATGTAAAAACTCCAAAACACGTAAAAACTCAGAAGCACATAAAAACTCAAAACATGTAGAAAAGACAACAGAAGTGCTCCAGGATGCTAGGCGCAGTGTTGAGCTTTTGTTACCTAGAGGCTACACAAGCCAGCAAGTACCAACGACCGGATTTGGCGTGTGGTAGTAACAGGTAAATTAACATTTTTTTAATTATTTGAATATATATGAATGCTTGTGTATAAATACACAAACAATACACATATGCTTTCAATTGTGTAATTTAAGTGATCTAGGTAGCTCTGTTTTGGAAGTTCAGTTAACGCTAGAAATGTGTTTTGGAGTTTGTACGTGTTTTGTCTCTAAGGGCCACTGTATATATTTAAATATAAACATATATAAATAAAACCACTTTTTTTACATTAGTGATTCCTTTTGTGCATAATTTTATATTATTGTTAATAATAAATAAATTAAAGCAACAAAACAACCCGAAGAGCCGGTTCGGAGCCAAAAGAGTGAGCCGAGCCGGAAATCCCATCACTACAAGGGACTTTATGCAGCTATACCCTTAATGAGTACCATAGGAACTAGAAGAGTAAGCAACAGACCGGTGCTGTTAATAAAACACAATTGATTAACTGATCATCAGCAGGTGTAACCATCTGCACCTTCTGTTGCTTTGCCAGTATAGTGGTAAAAATGTACTTAAGTGTCTTTTCAAATCACAATTACATGTGATTCAAATTATTTGTAACTGGGTTGACCTCAAAAGGATTTTAGTGAGATATAAATCCTCACTAATGACTGTGATTTCATGCCTGAGGTGCCAACTTGTATTTTCTGATATATTTAAGTAATCCACTAGCAGAATAACTTAGACATACAATTACAGACATGCAATTATTATAGGTCAATTTTTTCAAGTTATGACCCAAAGGGCGCCCGACTGACAGAATTTCCCCGGTTGCCATTTAACATAACATTCATATTTTTGAATCGTGGGAAGTAGCCAGACCCTTTAGAACAAACATGTTTGTATTGCCAAATACATTTAGAATTGTTTCTGTTGGTCCCTACCAATACGTATTATTAGTATTATTATTATTAAAAAGCAATTATGTTGCTTTGCACCATTTGCTATAAATGGTTACTGAATACCAGATTATAAATAAGATTATTTAAAGCAATGCAACCACATAACAATGCACTTTTTCTTTTATGTTTTTTTTGTGATTATACTAAATTCTGGGAAAATGTTGCACAAAACATCAGTGGTATATTGCATAAATGCTTTCGTTTCTTTACCTTTTACCAGCATGAATTATTGGCCCTCAGTCCATGCTTTCCAATCTTGCAATCTTGTGCCTGGTAAAACAAAAAGTTGAAATAACTTGATGTTTTCATAAGAGCATGTGAGAAACAGTCTCACACACTTTAATACTTCATGCTACTTCCACTTTCAGTATTTCAATGCCAACTCTGGACACAGACAGGAGTAACTAACCTGCAGGTGATTGTTCATTTGACTGCTGCACTTCTCCTCACTGCCCTGTGTGATTCTTCCCAACATGGAGGTATAATCTTAGAACTTATTTTAGTGATGTGCTCCAGGGCCTGAAAAAGATAAATGAAGTGAAAAATAAAAGGTGACAGTCTTGGTGACGCACTGAACCACTCATGCTATAGTGGTCAGAATGAATAAATAGCCAGTTTTTCCATTTGCAGTAGTAGCTGACAGGAACATGACAAAATCATCTGTCCCTGTGTGTACATCTGATTATGCACTTGCATTTGGAGTTAGATTGTGTTCAGCTGAAAGTCCTTCACATACAGCACAGAAAGAGATTTGGTGGTTGCAAGAAATTAAAGAACACGTAGTGCTTCTCATACTGGTGTCATGAAAGAACAGCTCGATTTTTTTCTTGGTATTTGCTACTCTCTTACGAGAGCATTCTGTATACCCAACCTCTTCACACACACACACACCTGTACTTGGTGCAAGTTCCCCAATGAAATGCCTTCCTTGTACTTGAAGAAAAACTTTAAAGTAGCTGATATTTCTTTCTAGCTTGCATTCATATGAGTATAGATCTCTGCAGAGTCATACATCTAAATATGTACAGCAGACAGACAAAGGGAAAATAATACAAAGGAGGAGGAAGTGTAAGAGAAAGGAGGAAGGAGGGGAGAGGGAGGGCAGGAGGAAATTGTGATTGCATTCATTTTGTAGTCAGATTTTTTTGTGTCTCTAAAAGGGGGAAGGAACCATCTCCATTTAGATTGCTTTCCCTGGTAACAAAGAGGACACACACACATGCAAATAAACTTATGCTGAGTTTCAGTCTTTTACCTCTGTTATACTGATCAAATGAAATACCAGAATACCTGTACAAAATGTTATGTTGCGGTAGGGGGGGGAAATCAAATGATAAACTGAATGCTGATTCTTCCCACACTAATATGTTGGTGATTTTTGTGAACTATAGCATAAACTTCTCATTGACTACAAAAATGAATCACAATGAAATAAAAAAAAAAATCTCTCTCTTTCCCGTTTGACGCTGCGATGGACTGGCAACATGCTCGGCGTGGCCCCTGCCTTCGACCCAATGTCAGCCGCCCCAAATTATATATATATATATATATATATATATATATATATATATATATATATATATCATATCATCATTACTTTTTCCATATGTTTTTGTATCATGTTCACAATAGAAAATTTTGGGTAAACTCACAGGTCATAACCAAATTGTTCCATAGGAACACTGAACAATTTAGGTTTCTCATGTGATACCATACACACATTGTTCAAGAGTTGTCCGCCATATTGGATCTGATTCAATCACCGGCTGCTATGGAAAAATCTGGAGGGTACTGGCTATAGATGGGTGAAACTGGTTGCAAAGAAGTTGCAATCAAGGTCACTGACTGGTCTGTAGGTCTGTATGAATGGCGGGGTGCGCCAATGGTTTAAGAAACAGGACCCTGAAGTAGACCCAGAGGAACACAAGGCGAGCCTTTATTGTGGCTGATAGCACAAGAAAAACATGAAACTAGGAAAACTAAGAAGACTATGAACACTGTGTTAACTAAATGATTATGAAACTCAGTGAAAAAATATGAAAAACTATGAGCACTGAGTAAACTAGGAATTCTATGAAACACAGTGACACAATGAGGAAAACCTATGAAGTCTCTGGTGTGGATAACAGACGACGTGGCAATAACTGAACAGAAACAGACTGACTAAAAACACACAAGGGTGATTAGGGGGAGTGAAAACACATGAGGAAACAGCTGATAAACATGAACCTAATGATGCTACAGGCGAAGTGAAACTAAACACAATGAACAAAGAACACAAGACTCTTTCAAAATATAACAGGACACATGGAAAAAATATAATAATCAAAGTAAAAAACTAAAATACACAAAACACTGGGTCACAGACCTAGTACAGTGACAGTCAGCTTCCAGCGACCACTTGTAAGCAGTCGAGAAATACTTTTTTTTTCACGACTGATTTCACATTGTCACCTTGAATGGCACTTCTCCAACGCAGTCACGTCACGACAAAACCTCAAAAGATCTCATATGCTGTGTTTAACCTTTATTGTATTTCCGTGTGCAACCATCTTTGAAAGACTAAATAATAGTTTTAAGATCAAATAATGCATTCAGTGCAAACCAATAAATACCCTGTTAAACTTGTGTCCTTGCACATGGAATGCACCTCTAAAAGATGCAAAATCAGAAAATGAATAAATTAATCTAACCAATGTAGAGTTGTAGGTGAAATGAACAAAACAATACCTAAAAGTGTCATGATCATTTTAAAAATAAACAGACAAACAAATAGACACATTAAAGAAGCTAAAAATTCTGCATTTCTTCTTATATCATTCAGCCCTCACTTGCTTTAATCAAGTCGTCATGATTTCTAACGATTTCTTAATGAATTCTGTACAAAAAACTAAGCAAACCAAACCAAGAACTGACCTGGAGCGAGGTCTATGTTCCACTGACCTTCAAACAGACTAAAAGTATGTGGCGTGGACAATAACAAGCCTGACAATATTAATACATTATACCATTTGAATTTATAGTATACCCCCCAATGTTGTATGTTGCTATGTTACTTATCAATATGTTACTTACCATTCACCTGGTAAAGTTTGGTAAATGTAGAATACATTTCACTTGGAAGTCATGGTAATTTTTCTTTTTCTTTATGTAAAGTCTGACCTTTGTTCTTCATAGTTACTCTACAGTGATTCTTTAATATAAATACTTCAAAAGTTTAATTTGCCATTCTTCCACATAAATAAAATAGACTAGGTTATCAAAGTTTTTTTTTCTCTTCACTATCATCATTCCCCCACAGTCAAGCTTTCTTTTATTCAAGGTTTCATTAAAATAGTAAAATTGAGTTGTCAGTTGTCAGAACAGTAAAAAAGTGTCCAGTGTAACATCATTTAACTGAAGAATTAATTAACTCTCGCTGGCAGTATTTATAATATGTGAGGGCAGAGGGTTGGTCTGTAGTTTTTAAGTATCACAGAGTTCGTCTGCAGAATAATTCAGCTGTTGAATGAAGCCCTTTTTTTCCCCTCTCAACCAATGTCGATGTGTGTTCAGGGTACAGAGTGATTGCAACGAGAAAGCTTGACCTGAAAACTGAAAGTAGGCAGAGAGCACTACAATTGCTAGTTAGTCTACACAGTAAAAGGCTGCAAAGTGAAAGAGAAGCAAATCCAGGGCTTTTCTTCTTTTCTTTATTTCAAAGTATACTGTCATGACATGGATTTGTGATTTTACAGTTGCTAAAATTAAAGTTTTCATCATGTTCAAAACACATACCACAAAAATATAATTGTATTTAGATATAGAATTATGAGTTAAGGTATTATAATTTGAACCATCTGTCATGGTCCTGCGGCCATGACTCAGTGACTTTGTGTTTATGTTCTTTATTGTTATTATTCTCTTTATTATTCATGGGCTGTTTTGGGATGGTTTGTGTTTTGGGATTTTAGGTACTGGGTTCTGAGTTTGTGCTCCCTCTATTGGTCCCTGGTGTTAGTGTTCCCCTGTCTCGTCAGGTTAATCAGGTCCAGCTGTGTCTCCCACCTGTGTGTGATTTCCCAGTGTCTCTCTGTGTACTTATAGTGTGTGTTTGCCTCTGTTCCTCGTCGCGTCGTCTGTGTTCGTACCCGGTGAATTTCCCTGCGTGCTCTCCCTGCTGTTCTCCCTGCTGTTCTCCCTTCATGTTCAGGTTTGCCACTCCTTTGTGTAGTTTCTCCCAGTTTAGTTCGTCCTTAGTTCTGTTTGCCATCTCCACTTTATGTTCAGTATTGTCAATAAATCACCCTTCACGTCTGAAATAGTGCTGCGTTTGAGTCCTCCTTCCACTCTTCACACGGCTGCTGCCCCGAGCCGTGACAGTACGACGCGACCACAAGATGGACCCAGCAGCGCTTAATCCGTCCAGGGAGCTACGGGAGACGCTCATCGATGCCACACAGGAGCTGATCGACCTGTGGCTGGAAAGCCCGGGTGGCACGTCCCAGCGCGCTATAGAGAGGTGGCTACAGCGTCTGGTGACCGGTCTCCCATGGCTTCTGGACTCGCTCTGTTCGTGGGAGCGGGAGTTTCTCCTTTTGGACCTTGGACTTCACCCCCCGTCTGCATTTACTTTCGAGCAGCCCGAGGCGGTGAGTGAGCGGGATGCATTGGCTTCCCCAGATTCCGGGACTTTGTTTTCTGGGGCTATTCAGAGCGGGATGGGAGACTGTACGGGTCGCTTACCTACCTTCGTGGTAACAGATCCTTCGCAAGTGGGCGTGTACAAACCCTCTGTAAAACCGAGAGACTGTTTCTCTGCCGCCCCTTCTGAGCCAGGACTTTGTCGCCATTCTCCGGCTCAGTTCTGTGTCCAGCCACAAGCCTCCCAGTCTGTAGCTCAACCGCTAGCCTCCCCAAGGACACAATTACCTGTTCTGCCGCCGCTCCAGTTAGCCACTCAGCCACCACCACCGCTTGCATCACCGCAACCCGTAGTTCAGTTAATGGCTGAGTCACAATATTCACACTGTTTTTCCACCGCTGTTTCTAAGCAGGGAGATGAACTGTTTTACAACGGACCTGTTCCTCAAAAGCTGGCAACGTTAGAGACTGTTGCTCACTCCGGGGCTTCCCCAGAGGCTGGGTTACTGCCCTCAGCTTACTCTGGACCCCTGGAGGCCAAGATGCCAGCTGTGAACTGCACCGGGCTGTCACTGCCTGAGCAGGGTCAGTGCTCTGCGCAGCTGCAGCCCTCTGTATGTGTGCCAGAGGCCCACGTGCCTCTTGGTTTTGTTTCGTGTGTGCCAGAGGCCCACGTGCCTCCTAGTTTTGTTTCGTGTGTGCCAGAGGCCCACGTGCCTCCTAGTTTTGTTTCGTGTGTGCCAGAGGCCCACGTGCCTCCTAGTTTTGTTTCATGTGCGCCTGAGGCCCACGTGCCTCCTAGTTTTGTTTTGTGTGTGCCGGGGGCCCCGGTGCCCGCTGGTTCTGCGGCTGTTTTTGCTCGGGGGCCCGAGGAGCCCGTCCAGCCTCCTGCTTCGCCTGCTGGGGGGCCCGAGGAGCCCGTCCAGCCTCCTGCTTCGCTAGCTGGGGGGCCCGAGGAGCCCGTCCGGCCTCATGCCACACCGGCTGCCGCGTCGGCTGGGGGGCCCGAGGAGCCCGTCCGGCCTCCTGTGGCTGCTTCTCCACCTGTGGCTGCTTCTCCACCTGTGGCTGCTTCTCCACCTGTGGCTGCAGCGCCGCCTCCTGCAGTACCACCACCGGCAGTGCTACCGCCTGCTACGGCCACACCTCAGCCTGAGGACGCATCCTCACCTGGCCCGGCTTCATCCTCGCCTGGTCCAGCTTCAGCTTCATCCACGCCTGGTCCGGCTTCAGCTTCATCCACGCCCGGTCCAGCTTCATCTTCGCCTGGCCCAGCTTCAGCTTCAGCCTCACCTGGTCCAGCTTCATCCTCGCCTGGTCCAGCTTCATCCTCGCCTGGTCCAGCTTCAGCTTCATCCACGCCTGGCCCGGTTTCATCCACGCCTGGCCCGGTTTCATCCACGCCTGGCCCGGTTTCAGCTTCTGCTTCAGCCTCGCCCGGCCCGGCTTCGGCTACAGCTTCGTCCTCGCCCGGCCCAGCTTCATCCTCGTCTGGTCCAGCCTTCGTGTCTGCATCTTCAGCATCCGCACCATCGCCTGCAGCAGCGTCTTCAGCATCCGCTCCATCGCCTGCAGCAGCGTCTTCAGCATCCGCACCATCGCCTGCAGCAGCGTCTTCAGCATCCGCACCATCGCCTGCAGCAGCGTCTTCAGCATCTTCGCCCGCTGCGGCCCCGGCTTCCGTGCCTTCAGCCTCGCCTGGCCCAGCCTCGTTTGGGTCTGGAGCTAAACAGCCGTTTTCTAGACCGCTGGCTAGGCTACTGGCCGGGCGCCGTCGCCTGACTGGCCGCCGTTGCCTTCCGCACGGCCGGCCCCCGGACCGCCATCGCCTGAGCGGCCGCCGTTGCCTTCCGCACGGCCGGCCCCCGGACCCTCTTCGCCTGAGCGGCCGCCGTTGCCTTCCGCACGGCTGGCCCCCGGACCCTCTTCGCCTGAGCGGCCGCCGTTGCCTTCCGCACGGCCGGCCCCCGGACCGCCATCGCCTGCAGCAGCGTCTTCAGCATCCGCACCATCGCCTGCAGCAGCGTCTTCAGCATCTTCGCCCGCTGCGGCCCCGGCTTCCGTGCCTTCAGCCTCGCCTGGCCCAGCCTCGTTTGGGTCTGGAGCTAAACAGCCGTTTTCTAGACCGCTGGCTAGGCTACTGGCCGGGCGCCGTCGCCTGACTGGCCCCCGGACCGCCATCGCCTGAGCGGCCGCCGTTGCCTTCCGCACGGCCGGCCCCCGGACCGCCATCGCCTGAGCGGCCGCCGTTGCCTTCCGCACGGCCGGCCCCCGGACCCTCTTCGCCTGAGCGGCCGCCGTTGCCTTCCGCACGGCCGGCCCCCGGACCGCCATCGCCTGAGCGGCCGCCGTTGCCTTCCGCACGGCCGGCCCCTTGAACTTTTTGCGCGCCGTCACGGCCTTCTTCGTGGACGGCCTCCCGAACTCTTTACGCGCGTGTTCTCCCTGCTGTTCTCCCTTCATGTTCAGGTTTGCCACTCCTTTGTGTAGTTTCTCCCAGTTTAGTTCGTCCTTAGTTCTGTTTGCCATCTCCACTTTATGTTCAGTATTGTCAATAAATCACCCTTCACGTCTGAAATAGTGCTGCGTTTGAGTCCTCCTTCCACTCTTCACACGGCTGCTGCCCCAAGCCGTGACACCATCACTAGCAATTTTTTATTATTTGGTGACACTAAGGCTAAAATGTTGACTTTTGAAACATGTTGCAGCAGTACTTGTATACATTTATCTTTCATGTGACATTTAGGAAAATTTTATGACTGGGAATGAATCTGAATGACAAGATTTCTTGAATTTTGTACTTGCAACAGGAAGGGGAAATATTAGCATTCTTACACACCATGCTAGCATTAAAGTAAACTTGTCTACTAAACATCGGATTGTTCCTAGACTAGAATAACTGTACTTTTAAAAACAAACAAAACTGTGTAAGATATCATTCAGATACATTGTGAATGTAATTTAAAAACACCCGTTGTTATTATTGGGCAATAAATGGCATGCAATTGATTAAAATTGAGCTGTTAAGAGTTAAGGCTGATATACCCCAATGTCACAGTATATGAAACACAAAATGGAAAATTTTGTATTATTCATGCCATTTTCTGCAACCTTGGTGAATTACACAGTAAGCTGTTTTGTGGATAAAAGCCTGGATTGGTTACTTTATTTTTGTTATTCTTTCAGCATTTTATGAGGTCAATCCTTGAGAATCTAATCCAAAAATATTCTGATCATATGTTTCAAGTCATTACAGCTTTTCTTTTTAAACTGATATGTTCAGTTCCGTCAGTTCTGCCATCTGGATGGAGTTTCTAAAGGTACATATCAGCGAGAAAAGTATTAAATAATTTGGCAGTAGTATAATAGCGTGGGCCATTGTTGGATAATGGAATATCATGCTAACTGGTTTATTTGACGCAGCAAAAATCTTCACTGGCAGAATTTTATCTAGTTTGTGTAAACAGTTTGATCAATTTAAAAACCTTTGCAAAAACACAGAGCATCAAAATTCTGAATTACCGTGTTAACACAACCAATGGGACATCACGGAGAGGAAAGACTGGAGAGGTGACGAGATGAGAGGAAAAAGATGAGCGTGTTGAGAAGGGGATGAGAGAGGAGATATAATGATGCAAGTACCCGAGATAAGTGACTTCCATCTGAGGTTGGCAGGCCCTGAACGCACACACTGGCACACAAAACCTATGCACCGCCCTGCTGTGCAGAGCCCGTGTGCCACATGACAAATGTTCGCTCTTTTCTAAGCTTGTTTACAACACTGGCACTTTTCAATTAGCTGGGCAAATGGACACACATACACACACACAAATATGCACACGCATATATTAACATGCTGACAAAGAGGCAGACCACACAATAGCACCACAAACACACTGGAAGCCTATTTTTTAGAAGAGAAAGCTATCAGTTGAGGATATAAACAACAGAGGCAATAGCGCAAATGAGCTGCTGCAAACAAACGGACACACAAATTCCCTGAAAATCATCCAAATAAGGCACACACACACACACACACACACAAAGGTTTTGTGTATCTGTGTGTGTAAATTCAGTTCAATTCAATTGAGTTCAGTTCAGTTCAATTGTTACCTCAACCGGATTTATATTGTAGGGTAAAGACCCTGCAATATAAAGAATGTTTTTTAAAGAGAAAAACCCAACAATCAAACAACCACCTATGAGCAAGCACTTGGGGACAGAGGGAACAAAAAACTCCTTTAACAGGGAGAAGCAGGCTCGGGACGGATGAGTCATCTACCATGACCAGTTGAGGGTGAGGGGAGAAAGAGACATGTCACAAATTCAAACTCATACGCACACTGATAGGTTTGTAGCATAAACCTATTCGCTGGAACGTTAAGGACAATCTGCTACGCAGCAAAAAGCAAGACTCAAGGCACCAAAGTTCTCTGGTTTACTCATGCATGAGGGAGACCTGGCTGGAGCCAAGCGTCGTTCCACCACTTGACCTCTGTCAGACTCTCAGCCAGGTTTCCCCACAGCACTCCTTTTATTGTGGTTACATGAATATGCATAGGGTCATTAACATATAGCATCTTACATAGGTATACATGTAAACAAAGAATACTGTGTGTGTGTGTGTGTGTGTGTGTGTGTGGTACTGCTGATCAAAGGGTCATATAACATGAAGGCAAACATCCTTGGTCAGGAAGAGGGTAGACCCCCCCCCCGGTGAGGAAGTCCAGCAGTTCATCTAAACAGAAAAGCACTTAGACTAGAACAGACGTAGCTACGTTAATCCTACCATAAAACAATGAAGACAAGGTACGACCTCTCCCGTGCTCCCAGGATGTGGGTGTGCATTCTAGTGTGGAATACACACCAAGCCTTTGCAGCCTGTTAAAGATCACACAACCTATCACTACACAATTGATTATACACCTCTAAGAATATATGGTTAAATATTTCCTAATACAAATGACAATAATAAAATCTAAACCCAACACACACACTTCCAAGTCCTTCTGTGTGAAGAACAAAAAGTCACACCATCCCACAATTACATGAATGAATTAGTGTGCCACAAAATAACACTGCATAGCAGTCATTTATGTGTGTGTGTGTGTGTGTGTGTGTGTGTGTGTGTGTGTGTGTGTGTGTGTTGCTGTGGGCATGTCATATATGGCCACGCAATGACATGAAAAAGTTTAATATATGTAGACATATTGATGATTGAGGAGATCATTAAAGAAAGGATGACAGGCAGAACTTGGTTACTGCACGTGGCACGACATGATGGACGAAAAGGAAAAAATACTCTGTAATGATTTAAGGAAACTGCCTTGTTATTCAGCTGCCATTGTGTGATAGCAGCCTGTTCTTTCCTTTGTGTCTTTGTCTTTGTCATTGTCATTGAACACAACACACAAAGCCACAGTATGCATCTGTACGTATGCAATACTTTGAGAATGATGCACTGAACAAAACACAAAATTAGCAACATATTTAATTGCTTGACTCTTGCACAGTGGGATCAAAGTGTGCCTGCTAGGTGTTACCCACAGGTAAGGTGAGATTCTTACCACTCTCAATGAAAGAGTGCAGGCTACAATAAAAGGAAAAGGTGAGGTTTTGGGGGTATTTTTAACTGTTTTTGACTCCTGATCTGGATGTGCTGCATATCTATGTTTTATTATGCTGTTTCTTGTTTAATCCCAATTTGAAAACATTTTACAATATTAACATGATGTTATTAATCTTAAAAATCCATAGATCAAAAAGTGTTATCTAATGAAACTACAAACAAAATTCCATTAATAATCAATTTAATAGTAAATCAAATAAATATGGACAAACTTTAAATTGTCCTATTGCAGTTAATGTGTTTTTACTCACTAAAATTATGGACTAAGGTGTGAATTACAGAATTTTTAAAGAAAACATGGAAAAGACTTTAATCAAAACACTTGTTCAACCCCAGAACATCATAAATATGAATGTTGATATCATCCCAGCAATAACAAAACAATTAATGAAAGAGCAGTTCATGCTCTCAAATCATTTATTTGTTTTCTTTCTTTTGAGATAACAGCCTTCATTTGTTTTGGGCATTTCAGCAGAGCCATGTAAACTAGTTCTTACAAAAGGCATCGTGCACCATTCAGTTGTACTTTGTTTCCTCTCCTGCTGTGTCTCTAATCCAGTGCCACCACCACCACCCCCCCCCCCCCCCCCTTCCTTTCTCCCTGCTCCCCTTGCATTCTCATCCATTTAAAAATGTATGTTTGTACAGCTGTGGTGATGTGGCTTTATTCTGGCTGGTTGGCAATTTTAAATTTAGAATGACCTACTTTTAAAATTGCATTACCTTACCTATAGGTTAAAAAATATATAGTGAAATAATAACAATAATACTTAATAATAATAATAAGTATTATTATTATTATTATTATTATTATTATTAGTAGTAGTAGTAGTAGTAGTAGTAGTAGTAGTAGTAGTAGTAGTAGTAGTAGTAGTAGTAGTAATATTAAAGGCTGAGAGATGCCAAATTACAGAAGAACAGAACTGAAAATCTGTGGCAACTCATCTTACTTGAACCAAAAACGCAAAAGTTTTGGTTAAGATCATCAGTAAATATGAAGGTCAGAAGAGAGGCATAATTGTGAGTGTTTACAGCCATCTATAAAACAGAGCGGAGGCTCTGTCATGGTTTGGGGTTTCATTTCTTCAGTGTTGTTTGGGATGAGATTTTGGTCTGATCTAAAATTTTAGCAACAGCTTCACTGATCAGCATGACAATGATTTCAAACACACTGTCATTGCAGTAAAAGAATACCTGGATAGAATCACATACAAACACACACATCCACAATTAAGGCAGCATGGAGGGAAGTTAGCCAACTATTGGAGTTACACAAAGACGTGATGAAGAAAGGGATGCCTAAGAAGTGCAGCAAGCTGCCCATATCTGAGGCCTTGGAAACTGCTAAGTGAAGATTCACAGCCTTGGCCAGCCGCTTGAAGAGGATAGAAGGATAGAAGTGAGAAGCCATTCCATCCAACGTGTACTCTCAGTGCCAGGGTAAGAATATGAGAACAGCAGTCCTATCAAGCTAGAGAAGAGCATATGGGAGAAGGACACAACACATTACAACAGTGCTCAGTGGATAGTGGAGCTAAGAGCAGACCATAGAAACCTCTCTGAACAGGATCCAGTAACCATCACAGTGGCAGACATCAACAAAGATCCATGAGTATATCAGTAGATGACCACAACTGATCATATGCCCAGGCAGGAGAAACCCGAGCAAGAAGAGGGACCATTGTGAAAGGACAGGCCTCTGCTTGGCATGCACCACTGGCAGATAGAAAAAGTGGCTGATACTGAGAAGTTCTACCAATGGCTGGGCAAAGCTGAACTGAAGGACAGGACAGAGGCACTAATCATGGCAGCACAGGAACAAGCTTGAAGCACGAGATTGATTGAGATGCCATCTTCCTGCTTGAATTAGTATTGCATTTATTTATGGATCAAAAAGAGAAATTATCCACAAAGAACTAATTTAACCCCAAATGAATCACTCTGCACTTCATTCAAGGCATTCAAACTGTGACATTTCTTGTCATTTAAGGTCCCACTGTTAAAAATAATAATAATAGGAAAGCAGTAATTACAATTGTCCAAAAATCTGACAGGGTGTGTTATTTATTATTAACTTATGTGTCTTTCATTTGTCCAAAAACTGACATCATCTGCTTTGCGAATAGCCTGTGTGATATTTGGGCTGACAGACATCATAAAACTCCAATATGTGATCCTATACTGGATGGAATGTTGATATGATTAGTATGCAAGATTCAGCAAAGCACATTCATGTTTTCCAGCTGCTTTTTCATTGCTCTTAGAAATATCTAGCACCTAACATCTTAACCTTTAAAATGATGTGAATCTTCATAGACGCTCTGCTAATATTTATGCTTGCTTATTTATTTATTTTTTTAAGCTGGGTTTAACAGTTTCAATGGTTCCCACAAATATCAGCATCTTTCACCAAAAGTAGAAATTACGATATTGCGCTTAAGGTATTTAAGACTTTTAAACCTTTGAGATGCAGAACATAGTTGAAATGTATTTGAAACTCAAGGGCAAATCTTTCTTCATATTGCCTTTATTAGTTTACCACACACACCAGCTGCTATTTAAGTTACTCGTTTTGGTCCATTATCATCTTAATGAAGGTTATTGTTTTAAAATAATGTGTCTGAAATTTCTTCCTATTGCCTTGAGTATACTTTAATAATTTAGTCACCAAAGTAAAAATAAATTTGTTCCATATTATGTGGCCTCAAACATTAAAATTGATCCGAAAATTCTTAGAAAGACTTTAACCTTAAAATTTAACAGTTTAAGATTTTGAGATTTGATATTTTGTATTAAAGGTTTTCTTTGCCGGAAGCATTTAATTTCTTTCCTCACAAAATGTGATTTTTTGCATCTGATGAAATGAAATATCTAACTGATTCAAACCACCACCAATAGCTTGTCTTTAAGTTAAATTAATTATACACTCCTTTTCTTCAAACAGTACTTCTTCAAAGTCATTAGCTGTTTCTTGCCCTCCTGTGCGTCCAACTGTGCTTTAAGTGTAAGTTCAAACATGAGGATCAGCGAGTCATGACTGATCATGACAATGGCAAATGCTGTGCTTTTCTGTTGTAATCTTCTTTTTATGCTGTTTCCACATGTAATATTCTGTGTGTATATATAAAATGGCTTTGCACACACTTTCCTACTATTCATCATATTTTTATGTTAAGGCCAATCCTGCTCTAATACAGTGACCTACACTCTCCATCCTTTGGGAGAGTTCATTTTCTCCATTTCATGAATAGAAGAAAAAAAAATACTTAAAGAAAGGCCATCTCACTGACAAATATGTGAATTCTAAAACTGAGAATCTGAGGTTTGTGTGAACCTGAACTTGCTCATCATGTGAAGATATATTACTGTTCAGCCCACCCCACACTGCAATTCTGTGACATATTGCTACTGTAGTATCAGAGGGATGTGCAAAAAGCTTCCCTTTGGTGTTGATGCCATCATAAACTGGCCGGTGTATTATTGGACACAGAGATAATGGTTCCCTTTTAAACAATCTCCAAATGTGGACTGACTTTTGTTGAGCCAGTGTGGAGGTTGGAGAGATGGCAGCGGAGTAGAGGAGACGGTGGTTCATGTTTTACATGCTTATTAATGTTGTTTGGACTTGGTGAATTTTAGGCAGAAAAAATAAATACATTAATTTAAAAAATGTTTTAATAGAGCAATAATGTAACACTTTGCTTTACTACACCAAGTTTCTTCAATTGTCTGAATGAGGGGCTAAAAACAAATTCATATATATTTATGTGTGTTTGTGCATGCATGTGTGCGCGTGTACATACACAAACAACTTCTGGAGAGTAGAGATCTTGGACCTGATTGTGATTATAACGTGCAAGCTGTGCTGACGCTGCAAACAAAGACCCTTTGCAAACATCTGCAAAGACAACATGCTAACACAGAGCTACACTGAAAGAATGATACTGTGCATGTCCTCACTGGGACAGGGATTTGTGTCAGTGAGAGACTTTAGCATAAGGTTAACCCTCGGATGGTCTAAGTCAAAAAAGGGACCCTTTTTTGACTTAGACCATCCGAGGGTTAATATTGTTAACTGGTAATTAGGCTACATTACAAATGGCCTTCTCTGTGGAGTAAATAAGTAATCTAGTGCAGCGGTCCCCAACCTTTTTTGCGCCACGGACCGGTTTATGCCCGACAATATTTTCACGGACCGGCCTTTAAGGTGTCGCGGATAAATACAACAAAATAAAACTAGTACCGGCACCGAAAAAAAGAAGATAACACACGTGAAAAGACCCAGGAAAACCGAGTTAACGATAAAAACGATAACAAAATAACGCTTAAAACCCTGAAAACCATACATTTCACACCTGAGCCTCATGGACCGGTACCGGTCCAAGGCCCGGGGGTTGGGGACCGCTGACCTAGTGCATTACTTTAAAAAAAGTAACAGCCCACACACCGTTCTTTATATATAAATAGCTGTGAGATAAGGCTTTTTTTTTTTTTTTGCTTTTGCAATAACCAAGGGTGTCATGACACAAACAATGACGGAACACCTTCGGAATATTTGAGAAATGCCAGTGGCTTTGAAAAAACAGCAGTACTCGATGACCTGGGTGTGATCTCTCCCTCCAGTCACATTGTGGGGTATCTTATGTGGGCAAAAAGTAAGTCTTTAGTCATATAAACCGATAAATGTAACATTATGCTGGCACTCTCAAACACAATGAGTGTGTGTGTGTGTGTGTGTGTGTGTGTGTGTGTGTGTGTGTGTGTGTGTGTGTTTGTTCAAACAGACATGCAATTATCTATTTATCTATTACATAGACAGAGACACTGAAAATGCCCAAAGCTCCCAACCTAGAAACGTTCCAAACACAGGAAAATAAGAAAATAAGGGAATTGCAAGCAGAGGGTGGAGTTTAAATACATCACCACTTCTACTGGGCCATTAGAGATGATTGTATGTTTGTATGTGTGTGTGGATATTTCACATACGCTGTAGACACTGATTTTACCTTGTGAAGGTCATATTTCTGTGGAAATCAAGGCTTCCTCCCAACCTGGCTGTGACCCATTTACTGAGCTTACAGACAATGACAGAGAGACAGACTCAGATGGGTTAAAAGTGTGTCAGGTGACATATATAAGGATTTTTAGACTCAGCATTATAAACCGCAAACTATCATCTTTTAAAGTGTTTATTGAAGTACAAATGTACATTGCAAATTCATACTTTCAAACTAATTTCTAAACACTGTGACCTTACATTTCCATTCATCTTTCTTTAGTGAACTCACTAACACAGGATACATTGTGTCACAGCTCACTTAATCTTTAAAATACCCTGTGTTACTGTCTACTTTCAACCCAAACGACCTTGATGTACTGAATTGGATAAACAGGAAAAAAATTGGATGGATGGGCTGAACACATGTAGTGTACTCAAATGTAGAGCAGAAGCTTACAAGTGCAGGGGTTTGTGAACCACTATGCTTTTCTACTTGTGCTCTGTCCTCTTCTTCCTGCCTTTTCCCGCCCTTTCGGTCTTCCCTTTTTCCTGCCTGTCAGCTCTGAAACAGCTATATTACTAGATTCTTAATATTAATGTGAATAATAACAGAAATGATAATAATGATAGAAATGAATAAATAAATGGATAAAGGAAAAAATAAAAAGGATGAGAACAGAACACAACAGAAAGTGAATAATTGATTTAAAAAATCCATGTTGTTATGATTATTGTCACAGGCAACACTGACTTGTTTATTTAACTATAAATAATGAAGTTATGTTGTCACACCAGTTAACATTGGAATTGAAAGTCAAACGCTCAGTGACAGTAGCTTTAATTTGATATAAAGAACTTCCTTAGCATATGTTTCAAATGACTCTTTTCCATCAAACAAACACACACACACACACACACACACACACACACACACACACTTATTTTCATATCTTAGTGAGAACATCTCACTGACATAATGCTTTACCTAGCTGCTTACCCTAACCATCAAAAATGAATGCCTAATCCTAACCTTCAGCCTAAACCTAACCATAACCCAATTGTAACCCTGACACTAAAACCACATTTTGAGCCTCAAAAATGCCTTCAAACTCATGGGGACCAGGATTTTGCCCTTCATTAGTGACCGTAGGTCCCCGCAGGTACTGAAGGTTTTAATGACAAGTTTTCTTGTGTATTTGTGAATTTTCATGACCACATTGGCTACTCTCTACATTGGGTGATCACAATTGAAAAAAAAAAACAGAAAATCCCCCCAAACACTCTGGACCCTCTTTGCTGGCTTTCATACAGACCACTATTGAATCTTTCCTTGTAAAGCTTGTAGGACGGTGTAGAGTAAAAATAAAAATGTTGACACTTCCACTGCATATAAGAGCTTCAACTAATATTGCAGCCATGATTATCCCTCAGATACTATACATTTAAGATTACAAGTAATGTTATTTACATTTTATATAGCAACACCTAGAAACTGTTATAATTTGCCCTACTGTTCAGTGTTTTGGAAGCCAATTTTAAGCATCATAAATTCACATTTTTTCACACAAAAACATATCAAATGTTTTAAGTGAGACAATGTATCATTTTAAGGGAAAAAAAAGGCTTAACATAATTATTTGAATATCTCGAAAAAGTTGGCACAAGTGCAACAAAACACAAAAGTAATTGGTGATAAAAAAAAAAATGTGACCAATTAGGCCAACTAGCAATTGGTCAAGAACATGACTGGGTATAAAAAAAAACTGCATATTAGAGAAACAGAGTTTATCTGAAGTAAATATTACCAGAGGTTCCTTAACAAAATGCAAGGACTGAACCATTTACAGTTCATAATATCATCAAAAAAGAATCTAGAGAAATCCCTGTGTGCAACAGACAGGGCCAAAAATCAATAGTAAATGATTTTGATCTTCAGGCCCTCGAGCAGCATGGATTAAAAATAGGCATGATTCTATGTTAGAAATAACTGCATAGACTCAGGAACGCTTCCAGAAATCACTGTGAACACAGCTGACTGTGACACCTACAAATGCAATTTAATGCCATATGTGTACATGATCCAGAAACACTGCTGTCTCCTTTAACCAAAGCTCTGTCCATGCGGGAATTGCACATCTGGATAGAAAACCACACAACAGACCACTATCAGTCAGGGATTGTCATGGACACTATATAACTCTACATTTTAAAGTGCGCATGCGCCAACCAGCGTGCAGCCTGTTACAGTCGCTCCTGCTTTTCTCTTAGTTTAGCTCTTTTTTCTTACGTATTCTTTTTTTTTTTCTGACTTGTATTTTCCTCCGTTTTCTATCTCTTACTCAATCATGTGGATTGAGAGAGTTTTTGTTCTTCTGGTGGCCGTGGAACTGTTACTTTTATCATGGAACGGGACCGCGGCACATCTCCTACACGCACGGACTGTTTACTCCAGAGATCAGCTGATCGCCCTGATGCCGGCCGGCTCGCTGGCCAGGCCCGCAGAAGTACCAGCTGAAATTTGGAGGAAAACACATCGGGGATGCAGAGGTCAAGGACAGAAGAGAAGAAAAAAGGTGACGGTGAGACAGCGGAGGCTCGAAGCGAGGAGGAGGTTTAAACCGTGTCTGCCGTCTATCGTGATGGGAAATGTGCGATCGTTGGCAATTAAAATCGACGAGCTCTCAGCACTGGTACGGAGTCAGAGGGAATACCGAGAGTGTAGCCTGATGTGTTTCACCGAATCATGGCTGCACCAGGACATTCCCGATGAGAATGCTTCTGTGGAAGGCTTCCACACTGTTCGGGCGGACAGGGACAGCATCGCTAGCGGTAAGCGTAAAGGAGGTGGGCTTGTTGTTTTAGTTAACAACCGGTGGTGTAACCCTGCCAACATAACAATCAAAGAAAGGATTTGTTGCCCGGACACTGAACTGTGTGCTGTTGGACTCAGGCCGTATTATTTACCCAGGGAATTCTCTCACGTCATCTTGGTGGCTGTCTATGTTCCCCCCTCTGCTAACCCCACAGCTGCATGTGACACTATCCACTCTGCCATAGCTCGGCTACAGACTCAGCACCCGAGTGCCTTTATTGTGATCTCGGGTGACTTCAACCATGTATCACTGGACAATACACTACCAACATTCAAACAATATGTGGACTGTCCCACCAGGGGAGAGAAAACTTTAGACTTACTGTATGCTAACGTCAAGGATGCATACAGCTCCTCCTCCCTCCCCCCACTTGGTAGGTCAGATCATAACCTGATTCACCTCACCCCCCGCTATGTGCCAATTGTGAGGAGGGAACCTGTGACCACCAGGACTGTTAGGAGGTGGTCAGAGGAGGCAATAGCGGAACTACAGGGCTGTTTCGAGGTGACCGACTGGGAAACACTCTGTGAGCCTCACGCCGAGGACATCAATGGGCTTACTGAGTGTATCACAGGCTACATAACTTTCTGCACCGACTCCATTGTTCCAGCTCAGACTGTTCATTGTTACCCAAATAACAAGCCGTGGGTGACTAAGGACATCAAAGCCCTCCTCAACAACAAGAAGAGGGCTTTCAGAGGGGGCAACAAAGAGGAGGTGAGGAAGATCCAGGTGTTACTAAAGGACAAGATCAGAGAGGCTAAGGACAATTACAGGAGGAAGCTGGAGTGGAAACTCCAGCAGAACAGCATGAGAGAGGTGTGGAGGGGCATGAAGACCATCACTGGATTCAGGCCAACCAACAGCAGGGGAGCTGAGGGAGGTGAGAATAGAGCCGACGAGTTGAATCTGTTTTTCAATAGATTCGACACCACAGTGTCTGCTCCCACCCCCACAACCTCACCTGCAGTCAGCCTGGAATCCAGAGCCACACCACTGTGCCAGCCTCTCTCTTCACATGTTGCCTCCTGTGAGATTCCTGACACCCCTCCCCCACCCATCACCTTCACTCAATACCAGGTTGAGATGCAAATGAGGAGACTTCACTCAGGCAAGTCTGCTGGACCAGACGGAGTGAGTCCCCTTGTCCTCAAGGCCTGTGCCCCCCAGCTGTGTGGAGTCTTTCATAAACTGTTTATGCTGAGTCTGAGTCTGCAGAGGGTCCCGGTGATGTGGAAGACATCATGCCTCGTCCCTGTACCAAAGACGTCTTGTCCCAGTGGCCCCCAGGATTACAGGCCCGTGGCACTGACCTCCCACATCATGAAGACCCTGGAAAGGCTCATCCTGGACCAGCTGCGACCCATAGTAAGACCACATCTGGATCCCCTTCAGTTCGCTTATCAGCCTCGTCTCGGAACAGAGGACGCCATCATCTACCTGCTCAATCGTGTCTACACCCATCTGGACCAGCCGGCGAGCACTGTGAGGGTCATGTTTTTTGACTTTTCCAGTGCTTTCAACACCATCAGGCCGACCCTCCTGGGTGATAAGTTAGCAGCGATGCAGGTGGATGCTTCTCTGGTGTCCTGGATTGTTGATTACCTGACAGGAAGACCACAATATGTACGTCTCCCACAGTGTGTGTCTGACAAGGTGATTAGCAACACAGGGGCACCACAGGGGACTGTCCTCTCCCCCTTCCTCTTCACCCTCTACACCACAGACTTCAGCCACTGCACAGAGACCTGCCATCTTCAGAAGTTTTCTGATGACTCTGCGGTGGTTGGATGCATCAGCAGGGATGATGAGACAGAGTACCGGGCTGTGGTCGACTCCTTTGTCACGTGGTGTGAGCAGAATCATCTGCAGCTCAACGTGGCAAAGACCAAGGAACTGATCGTGGACTTCAGGAAGACCAGGAAACACTTGACCCCTGTTTCAATCCAGGGGGTCAGTGTTGACATTGTGGAGGACTATAAATACCTTGGAGTACACATTGACAATAAACTGGACTGGGCTAAAAACACCACAGCACTTTACAGGAAGGGCCAGAGTCGTCTCTATTTTTTGAGGCGACTGAGGTCCTTCAACATCTGCCAGAAAATGCTGAGGATTTTCTATGAGTCTGTTGTGGCCAGTGCGATCCTCTATGCTGTTGCATGCTGGGGGAGCAGGCTGAGGGTCGCAGATGCCAACAGACTTAATAAACTGATCCGTAAGGCCAGCAATGTTGTGGGGATGGAGCTGGACTCCCTCAAGGTGGTGTCGGAGAGGCGGATGCTGTCCAAGATAAAGACAATGTTGGATAACACCTCCCACCCACTCCATGACATGTTGGTCAGTCACAGGAGCTCGTTCAGTGAGAGACTGAGATTACCGAAAAGCACCACTGAACGACACAGGAAATCATTCCTGCCTGTGCCCATCTCCCTGTACAACGCATCCACTTAACACACTGTTTGCTGCTACAACTACACATGTTTCTTTTCCAACTATTTATTTATAAGTGACTTATGTATGTATGTATGTATGTATGTATGTATATATATGTATATATTGTACTATTCTTAGTTAGCGTATTGTCTGTCTTGTCTTAATGTTGGTTTAAAATGGAGCACTGTAACAAAAAATTATTTCCCCCAGGGATCAATAAAGTATTCTGATTCTGATTCTGATTCATCTTGTGAGTTAAAATTCAAGAGCTGAAAGTCAGCACTTTGACCAGTTGTTCTTTTTGTTTCTATTTCTTTTTATTTCTTTTTTTTTCTTACTGCATTTACTTAGTTCTACAGTTAGATTCAGTTTAATCTACTTGTTTAAAAAAAGTTAATGATTTAAGTTCAAATAAACCTTTTTAATTTGGAACAAACCCAAAGATATCTTCAGACTTTTAATTGACCACATAAACGAGTTGTACTTAGAAAAGAGGGAACTTGGTCTACTACTTGTGTTGGTTTTCCAACACTTTCCACAATTACAAATAGTCATGAATTCAAGCTTGCCCCGTTATTTATGGAGGTTTTTTTGAGCTAGACTATCTCTACAGGTAAATAGTATGAGCTGAGACACTTCCAAAGAGGGTTGGACAACTTATTTTATCTGCCTTGTGTTCCTCAGGCCATGCTTCTTGATTCAAACCATAAGTTATTGAGTCTGTTGAAGAAGTGTGGCTCCCTCACGCCGAGAAAATGTATGCATTTGGATAAAGCATGGTTCCATAGTGAAAAATTGAGCTTGTTCATTTTAGATTAACTTATAATGCAAGTATGAGAACATCTGAATGAACCTCACTACCAGTGTGAAACTCCAGAATGTCAAGAATATGCCACCTAAAATGCAATCTAATGTAATAGTAAATAGTTGCCACTAGATGCTCATAACTGAAATAGTTGGTGACTGAGAAACACATACGTGTGGTACTGCAGAAAATCCATCACCTGGTAAAATGTAGAAACTTTACATTTTGCAATTTAAATACCTAGAAGTTGTCATTTTTAAAATGCATTAATCAGAGCCCAACTTAGTGCTTAAGTCTACTGAGGCCTAGAGGTAAAAAAAAAATTAATGTGTTTAAAAATTCAATTTCATTTCATTCTTGACAGAAGTTTGACCTAAACTCAGATTTCTACAAAAACTGAAACATTTAAATATGTTCTGCTATTTTATTATGTCAGTTACTGACAGTTTAATAATCTATTAAAATTTGCTCTATTGTTATTAAAAAAAAATCAATGTCAGTGTATTTTGTGACAAATCATCTGGTAAAGCAGAACAGTTTCTGGCAGGGATGTAAATTTGCTCTCACAGTTGCCCTTTTAAGGTCTGATCCTTTGCAACAATTTGCAAGAATACAAAGTATTACATGCCATGTTAAACTAAAAATGTCAGCTGTAAATGGTTCCAAACAAAGGGTGTCTGACACATATTTAAACCATTCCCCAAAGGAAAGCCCAAATCATGAGATTATTTTTAGAAATATACAGTATAGCATTTAACCAACTGACCACTTCTAACAACCTTCTACTTTTTAAAGAACAAGGCTGATGTTCCACAAAAGGAGCTCAAGCGAAGTTTTAGATGAATATTAAAAGATCAAACATCAAACACGTTTATTTATCATTCAAGGTGTCAACTGCCGTCGTTACCAACCTTTTAAATTCTGTAGTGCCATTATTTTGGAGCATTTCAAGTTGCTATCCATCAACAGAACCATTATATCCCAGTTTTTAATACTGCGTATGCATTAAGTCCATAGTAACTACATAAATTGCCAAAAAGTGCAAAAAAAATACAAAAAATTGAAAATCATTTTTGTTTTTTTACACATATTTCTAGTTAAAGAAATGTCAGAGGTACATCCCTCAAAACTGTAAATGCAATAAAGTTGCTCAAAGTTGTTTTCAACCACATGAAATTTATTTTGAGTGTCTTCATAGTTTCATTTTTGAGGTACACTAATTTTTACAAACTGCAGAAAAAACAAAAATAAATATTATTGTGCAAAATTTACAAAAAACAGCATTGGGCATCAAACTAACTATTTCCAAGAGTGCAATTTAAGTTCTAAGCATCCCAGAAACTATACAAAAAGGCAAACATGATTTTTGAAAATAAACTAAAATAAACCTTCGAAAGGGAAAAAAGTATGTTTCTATGAAAAGTCACTTCCAGTTTTTTCAGGTAAAGGCGGGGATGTGATAGTTTGCGCTGACATTTATTCCAACGTAGGAAATGCTATGAACAGCTGATCAGATCGGCAAAGCGTATTTCTAGATTATGATGTTTTTGTTGTTGCGCTTTTTATGCGATTTTTACAAAGCCCTTTGTGGAAGGAAACCATGATTGGGACACGGTGAATGCATGTTATGCAAGTACAACTCCTCTGGTTTCATATGCCAAATAAAATTATTTTGCCAGCTTATTTTGTAGAATTTAAAAATAGTTATGCAAATCAGAGCGTGCACGCTCCGATGGGCTTAAAAGGTTTACATCCATCCTTTCATCGTTCTTCTGCGGTTTGTCCAGGTCTGGGTCACAGGAGCAGCAGTCTACACAGAGCCCATATTTCACACTCCCTAACCACCTCTTCTGACTCATCAAGCTAACGCTGGAATTTTCCCAATACAGCCGATAGCTATAATCTCTCCAGTGTGTCCCTGTGGCAGGACATGTCTGGAACATTGCATCCAAGAGGCATCCTAATCAGGTGGTTAAACCACTTCAGCTGGCTCCTTTTGTTGTGGAGGAGTAACTGTGCTACACTGAGTCCCTATTGAATGACTCAGCCCCCCCCTCCCATCCTCAGCCTCTCTTCACGCTCTATTAAATGAAAAATACACCAAAACAGGTTGTGGAATGGATAATATTTAGCTAATATTAAGCTTCTGTAATGGCCTTCCCAAAACCCTGACCTCTATGCTACTGGAAATTCATGGACTTTGCTTAAAAGTCAGGTCCATGTCAGAAAACCAACCAATTTAAATGAACTATAAAGAAGAGTGGTCAAATATTCAGATATTCAAAATAATCAGTATAATCATTCCACACTGGAAAAGCTCAAAGAAATTATTAAAAAAATTATTAAAAGCTGATGAGTGCTTTTGATCACAGCTGTATATTACTTACACTATCAGAGAATGTGCTACTTTTTAAATTGCACACTTTACATTTCTACTTTAACAACAAAGCTGTTTTCTCCCAAGGTCTTGATATAAATACAAACTTGTGTAATGTTATTTATAGAAATGAGACATACAAATTGGCATTTTTTCTCCATAATGCCTTTGTGCCTGCTGCTATCTGAAGGCCTACTTTCTCTTGGCTGGGCTTTCATCCCATTGTACATCACTCAATGGGATGAAACTTCCATGCGAGCGCAAACGCTTTGTCATGGTATAGTGCGAGCCAATAGCAAAATTGGTTTCAAGTGCCATTGTTGCATCCTCTCTAAAAAAAACCTTTTACCTTGTACCACAGGCTGCTTGACCTTAGTTTTTATTTATAGTGTTTGGATAATTTCTTCCTTGAAGGCTTCCTTGAAACCTTTCCCCTCTATGCAATCTATTTTTATATTCTAATACTCATGTTTGCCCTGAGAGTTAAACGATTTGAATCACCTGTCATTAGTAGTTAGATAATGCAATAAGTGGCTATTACTGTATCATTAAGAAGCCAGTGGGTTCAGACACATGGCGATTAATAGAACAAAAGGTAAAAAGATCATAAGCTGGAGTTGCAAATGTTCACACGCTCATTTATTTCCAATATCTACATCTACACATGGTGTCACGGTGTCTCAACCTCCCCTCCCCTGATAAGGATGAAATATTCTGCATGAATTAGGCTCCATTTTTCAAAACACTGTGCCACCTAGATGATTTATATGAAGCTTCATAGTCATAGACAACTAAATCTAAATTTTCTCTATGCATCTGCGACATTAAAAGTGCATGTGAGAAGAATGTGGAGACAGAATATTGTGTGTGTATCCATGGGCCTTTCACTCAAACTTGTGTGGCTCTCGCTGAGCTGATAAGGATCACTCATTATGTGGTGAGTTAGTTCTCCGCTGATGCACGTCACAAACCTCTAGCCACATCACAACAAGCTCCTGATCTGTATTCATGGGTGGTTAACAGCTGGTGCACTTTCCCTCTGAAATATAGCAGGTGGACATCGTAAGTCTCGCTGCCTTCAGAGATGGAAAAATAAGGGTCTTACCTCAATACGACCCGCTTTAATTTGCTATTTAATTTTGATATATGATATTTTGAAATTGACAACTATACTGTTTTATTTAGTTAATTACATTTAGTTGCTAAATAAATCAAGTTTAGAGAAAACTGTTTCAAGATTGCCATATTATTGACTTATCAGAGCGCTTTTTGAAAGCGACATCCTTTCTCACTTGCACCTTAGCAATGGGCACTGGAAAATAACTCCATGACTGAAGAAGAAGAGCTTGAACATATGACTGACAAAATGTGAATCAAGGAAGGCTTTTGATCTTTATGAAGGTGTTTTTTTCAAGACTTTTCCCCCCTCATTTAGGAACATATGCTTTCAGTGGCATAGGGTTTTTGCATAAATTGTAACTGCACCTTTGCGTTTTATCTGTATCAACAGGATACAGATAATTGCGTTTCTGCCAGTATTCACAAACTCCAGCTTTACCAGAGAACAATGATAATTATTATCTTTGAATATAACTTAATAACAGGGGACAGTTTGAAGAACAGCTGTGCCCATAGTGATTTATATTTACAAAAACATGACAAAACACTCAGTTGTAGTGATGTTAGCAAGTGCAAAGCAAAAGGTCTGTGCAAAGTGGAGGCTGGTGTCAGGAGCAAGTTAAACTTACTGTACATGCTGAACACAGTCCAGGCTAGGTTTGCATTGCTCATTTATTAACAATTTAACCATGTTGTAGTGAAATTGATATATTAATTTATCCTTCATCCTAGATAGATTCCCTAATAACAAGACAGGCAATAAATGTGGAACTATGAAAAATTAGAATTTTTGTTGTGCTTTTATCCCACCTGTGCCTGTCAGATTTTTTATGACGCGCAGCATTTCTGTAGGATTTTTGTTTTTGTCTTTTTTTGTCTGAAAGAGGACACAACCATCATGGAATACCATTTCCATAAAAGGGTGTCTGCAACAATGCCTATGTAGTTGGTGCATGTCAAAGTAACATTCACATGGATGGTAGGAGCCAAGGTTTCTCAACTGAACATTTCCCAAAGCATCACACTGCCTCTGCTGGGTTGCCTTCTTCCAATAGCACATCCTGGTGTCAGATGTTTCCCAGATATGTGATGCCCACTCCTTCAGCCATTTAAGTGATGCAAAAGAAAATGCGATTCACCAGACCAGAACACCTCCCTTCTTCCATTGCACCACTGCAGGTCGGGAACACCCCATAAGAGCTGCAGTTTTGGAAATGCTCTGACGTCAGCCATCAGCATTCGGCCCTTGTCAAACTTTCTAAAGTGCTTATGCGTGCCAATTTTTCCTGCTTCCAACCTATCAACTTTGAGGACAAAATGTTCACTTGCTCACTCACTAACAGGTGCCATGATGAAGAGATAATTATTGTTATTTATGTCACCTGCCAGTGATCACAATGTTATGCCTAATGAGTGTACATTAAATCTAATTAGATTAATTTAGATGTGCATGACATCATGCACATCTAAAATTTATAATCAGGTCATGTTTTGTTCTTTCTTAAAATACTTTCTACTCCATGACTCAAGATTATTCAAAATGTTTTAATGTGAAATAAGTGAAAAAATGCAATTTCATATTTTATGACTCTTGGGAGTTTAAGAGTCCTTCAGTTTCACTTCAAAATATATGAGTGGATTAATTTGGTTCTGATTATAGGATTATCCATCAGTGGCCTTGCTCAAGTGTCTTTGTCCAAGACACTTAACTCCTACCAGAACCGCTGACCTTCCTATGGTGCTGGGCGAGCAAAGAAATCATTCACTTCAAGGATTCAATAATATAAAAGGAAATGCAACACTGTTAGCATGAAATAAAGCTTATTTTATAGTCAAACACTTTTTAGTACTGCTTGTTCTCTCTCTATGTTGCATTATTTGTAGAATCATGTAGAATTTACTATGGAGTCATATTTTCTATTTCTAAAGCTTTATACAGATACATTTTAACAGTGGTTGTTGTGGTAACCAGTGTTGGGCAAGTTACTTTGAAAAAGTACAGCACAACCTCACGTGTCTGAATTTACAGTTGTGTTTTCATTTTGACATACTGTATTAACACAATTGATCTAAAATCAGACAAAAAACATCAAATCCGAGTAGAAAAAGTGATATTTTCACTGTAACAACCACAAACATGTTCATTGAATCATATTTCATAACCTTAAATGCAAATATAAATTGTGAAACAAACAACAAGTTATTTGCAGCCATTTACCTTTTACTCTTTTTTATAATCATTTCAAACTATTTACATAACAATCAGGTGTTCTGCATTCAGTAAGATGCCACAAAAATAATTTGTGCCACTCCAAAAAAATAATTTGTCCACTATAAAGGAGAACATCACAGCCCGATACCTGCAGGTCTGTGTCATGATCCTGGGTCTGCTGACCCAGCGTTTTGTGTTTAGTTTATGTAGCCTTCAGGTTTCCTAAGTTCATCGTTTTCATGCCTAGGTGTTTCTAGTTATTTTCCCCTCGTGTTTCCACCATGTTAAGTCTCCCCTGCTTTTCATGTATTTCATGTCTGTGGCTTATGTTGTCAAGTTCAGGTTGTCATGTCTATGTCTCACTCTGTTTCCTGTTTTATTGTGAAGAGGTCTGGCGTTTCTGTGTTCATCGTGTTCAGTTTTACTCTCCCACTGTGACGTCATTATGTTCATGTGTGCCAGCTGTTTCCCCAGGTGTTGCCACTTCCCTCATTATCTTCCTGTGTCCATTTAGTCTGTGTGTTCTCAGTCATTCTTTGTCAGGTCGTCCGTTGTATTCACCCGTTGTACTCGTCCGTTGTTTCCTATGTCTCCGCTCCAGGTATCCCTGTCAGTTTGTTATGTTTAGAGTTTTCTATGTTTTGTTTTAGTTCACCCAGTTTAGGTCATTGTTTAGTTTTCATCGATTCCCTATTATTTTGTACCCTCGTTTCTTTCCTTAATAAACGGCTTGTTTTGTTATTCACATCTCATTTCGGTCTGCGCTTGAGTCCTTCCCTGCAACATACGGTCTGCCCTAGCCAGACCGTGACAGTCTGACAGCAGCAGGTGTATCACTCCTGTTTTCTACCTGGAGACAGCAGTCGCCTCATTGTTGTAACATACAACACAAAACTATCCACAACACTATACACTAACTACACAAGACAACACATGAACTACACACTCCAAACACGCTGAACGTCACAAATCTCTCAGCATCTCAAAACTCGCTCTCTCTCTTTTTCTGCCCTTTCTCTCTCTCTCTCGCCGTCACTCCTAAAACTTCCCCTCTTCCCTAAACAACCAAATGTCATGTTGCCATATCGTTTTTTGATTGGTCGACACGGTGCATTTTTCCACCAACACGAACGGGTGGTTTTTGTTTTTTTTGTTTTTTTTACTTTTTGGTCATAAGCAGAGAGCGCTTGCTAGCGCTGTCCTTACACAGCAAACGTGACGAAACTATTGAGGAAAAACACGCGTATATATTGTTTATCATGACTCTGGTTTTACATGGCCTATCAACACAATTTAAAAACTGATATATATCACCTTGTTGCTTCGTCATCTTGAAGTGGCCATGTGACCACTATATTCTTCCTCAGTCAAACAGCAGCACTCATACAACTGTTTTCCCCCTAGCTCCAGGTGTTGTGCCAAAATGTGATTTGTCTACCAGAAAGTGATTACCGCCCGCTGGAGCACGCACAGCTGTAGCACCCAGATTACTTACAGCTACTTCCATGCAACTGATATAAGCTGCGGTAACCTGAACACAGCTTCAGCCATCTGTTTGTTGAAAAATAGTAATGCGACTGCACGGCATTTTCTTGTTAGTAACGGTAATGGCAGTGTAACGATAGGAATAGTAATTAGTTAGATTACTCGTTACTGAAAAAAGTAACGCCATTAGTAACGCCTTTACTTGTAACGCCATTATTCCCATTACTGCTTAAAGTCAATAAAAGCTTTGATATTTCTTATTATGCCTTTCCCTTTGCTGATGAAAGTTCACCCCCAAAAATATGTTGCTATATTCCATCATTACATTATAATTATTAAAAAAAATGTAATTCCCATAAGATATTTTAAAACTTGTTTGTTAATGTAATAAAAAAAAAATGCCTTCAGGGCAAATCAGTTAGTCTTTTACTATCTGGGTAACTAATAACACAGGCCCATCAGTAAACCGTGTCTGATCTGTTTCTCCATATTTTATCTTCAGTTTCTCTAACCCAAATTTTGTCCCTGTCAGGCTCTAGCTGAATAATTAGTTTAAAAAAAATAATGTAAAGTTGGGTTTTTAGCTTCTAATGAAAATTAAAGCTGGATAAAGGATCAGCATGGACAGTATAAAAAATTATATACTTTGTATCAAAATTTTATTCTGTCTATGATTATGACAAAGTGGCCCAAGCTAATTAAAATTACAATTTTTTCCCCTCTTCCCATTGTTGTTAAACAAAATATTAACAACTAAGACAATTTCAATAGGAATAAAAATGTTAAAACAAAAAGCTCCTCTCTTAACCCAGAAAGCACAATGCTGTTCTGAGGGAAAAGAGTGATAGGGAGCTGAGGTGTCAGAGGTGCACTTCACACGTTTATATGTAAAATCCTAACATCAACAATGATCCATAAAAGGGCTGTTCCACATTAAGTCACAGAATGTTTCCTCCTAGTACATTTAGGAATTGCAATGCAAATCTTGTGCCCCATCTACTAAATGAAAAAGCTTAAAATCATCATGAATGTCTGCTTTTGGTAAAGCTTTCAAATTTTATGCTAGCTAATGAAAAATGGTGTAACTGTTATTTTCAGCACAGGACTAACTATAAGGAAGTGTCAAGATTGATGACAATAAATGCACTTTCAATTCTTACCCACTGGAGTTACTGTAGATCACACAAGGAAAATAATTGTATTTTTATGATGGTAACCTCTGGCAGAATAGCAGTACTGACAAGAGCCACAATCTTTCGCTTACTGGAATAAACAGGATGGAATTCTGGTAAACATGTGTAAAACTCTATTGCAAAAGCAGAAGTCTTGAAAGCGATAGCCTTGAAAGCATAATTAAAGCTCTGCTCAAGTGTGAGGGTGGCATGCACCTTGTGAACTATCCCTACCACTTCAGACTAAGTCCAAACAATATTTTGGTAGTTGAAAACAACTGCAATGCACTCCAGTGCATAAAATAAAAAAAGAAAATCTGAATCTTTGAATGGTGGACCAGTGCAACATGTGATTTCACATTCAGGTTTTCAGGGGAAGAATGCAGGCTTTGCTTTGTAGTGGCACTAGAAAGGTGTTGCAGCTCTAAAGCTCTCTCTTGAGGTGCAATTTTTCACCACCAATTTGCTAATGAGCCCCAGAGCTCCTCAGCTGACATCCCTGGCATACTGGGTATCTTTGGGAGTGGCTGTGACACAAGTAATGGGAGTATTAGTGGGAGTAGTTGTTATGGGTGACACAAAATCTCAGAACTCCACATGGCCTCTTGCTACTTTTCCTGTAGATGACCTGCAAACAAACACCTTTCCCCAAGCTTTTAAACCACAAGCTGTTCCTTTGATACATTTAATGGTAGTGGAGCATCACATTGAGTTAGCACCACATTTAGTTTCCTGGAATTTGCTATGTTTCCAAGGTTTGGAGGCCTATCTCCCCCCACCACCACTTCCCCTGCCAGTGGCGGACTCCCTCAGACATCGGTGCGTTGGTGGTTCTTTGTGTCTGGGGATGGGCGTCCAGGTACACACCGGCTCACTCCTTGGCGGCCGCTTATCAGGGCCTGGAGCCTGGGGCTCGCTCGGGCCACTTCGGAGGTGGGGTGCCCCCGGCCTCTCGGCCTGGGGCTCAGTCACTCAGGCACAGCTGGCTGCCGCCGGAGCTCACGGGCGCGTCACTGCAACTCCCCCTGGCTTCTGCTCCGCGGCTGCTGAGTGAGCCCTCATCTGGGACTCTCCTCAGCTCTTTCTGGGACAGTGGCGCGGCTGCCCCTCTGTTAGTCTTCCTTGGTCTCTTGTGTTCTGGGGGCCTCTGGATGTCTGGAGTTTTGATCTCCTCCATACCTGCTTCATGCCCTGGAGGACGGGGCTGTGGCCCCCCCACACCCTCTAGCAGATTATTACATGAAGGAACCTTTTTAAAAAAACAAGTGTGTCCCTGCCCATTCTGTTGGTTTTTGTTTTTTGCCCTTCTCCCCCGTCCCTCTTCTCAGCTGTTTCTCTTTCCCTCTTTCTTTCTCCCCTTCTTTCCTCCAGTTAAGTCTGTCCCGTATTCAGCAAGTGAAAATAGAATAAACAATAAAAGGTGAATCAAATGGACCATTATGGCAAGGCTGGGATGGTCAATTTGGTAAAGTAAATCCGTTTTGCATCTTTTTTTGCCTTTAGACAATAATTCTGATGGCAAAAGAGCCAAACGGGACAGGCAAAAAAAAAAATAAAAAAAAGGTTGTTGTGCCACAACACAGTTGCATTACAAAGAGTTGATTTAATATTGAATGAAGGAAGAATAGGCATAGAGGTGCAAAAGAAAAAAAGTACCAACAAAGAAAACAAACTGAAATATTAACAGCCAGCTACCGTAGCACTGTTCTCAAAAGAAAACAAAAGTACATATACCCAGAATACCTGGCTGCATTCCTAACATCTTAACGTGGGGAAAAATGTTCTTTTATCAAGGTATAAGTTCTGTACACGTCAATCTTGTCCTGTGTGATGCTCTAGTATAATCAAAGACCTTTTCAAGTTGACAGTGTATAAATATATATAATATAATAATCACCACCTGTAAAGCACGATAACCAGTTTGAGTATCGCCACCTTCCAGCATAGAGGTAAAAAACAAACAAACAAACAGTCACAATCAAATACAAATAATAAAACGATATGAAAAACTTTGTAGATAAAACTGTTTCACTTCATAACTGATGTTTCCGTGATGTCCAACAACAAAGCCACTTAATGCCTGATTAAACTGTCACACACATTGAATTACGCAATAAAAAATAATGGCACTGTGCCGCAGTAAAAGTATCATTGTACGACCATTTAGCATTTCATTATTGTGACAGAAGGAATTCACGGCCTGTTTAATTGTTTTTCTCTGTGATTCTGCACTCTCTCTAAATGTACATTGCTCTTTATTTGCCTCCAAGACCATTTGTTTAACAAGTAAAGATGATAAACACAGCTAAATCTCAATAGCCAAAGTAATATGGTTTATGGTTAGCACTTCCAGCCTAACCATAAAAAAACCAATATCTGATATGGTACGTGACAACTGGTTAAAATCACCATTTTAAATGACGTTTGGCCCAGAAGAGCATGTCTGGAAAGTGGAAAACTGTTCTGTGGTCAGACAAATTGAAATTTGAATTTTTTTAGGAAAACATAATAATGAAAGGAACCATGTGTTGTTATTAGCGTCCAATTCAAAAGCCTGGGCCTTTGATGATAAGTGGGTGCATAAGTGCCTATGAGTTTAGCAGCTTGAACATCTCAGAAAGTGCTAAAGCAACATACACCCCCTCATCCAGAAGAGGGCTTTTTTCAGGAAAGGGCTTGCATATTTCAGCAAGACAACACTAAACAACATACTGTATTCATCACAAAAGTATGGCTTCATAATATAAGCCTCAAGAAAGCAATGGGACAATATTATTTTCCTAAAAGTACAGTAACTGTCACCTCAGTTCCCAGACGTTTACAGAGTAGTGTAAAAAGGAGGGATTCTACACAATGGTAAATGTGGACCTGTCCCAACTTTTTAAACATTTGTTTCTGACATCAAATTCGAAATGATTCAAAATGTTATGTTTCCTATGTTTGATTTTTAAAACAATATGGGTTTATGTGGTCATTGTATTCTGTTCTATAATTACATTTTATAAAGTGTTTTAACTTTTAGGACACTAAAAAAACTATAGTATAGTATAGTAACTTATATAACTAATATAAATAGACAACCATAACAGCAGGCATAAGTAGACTGTTGTGATTGTGAGTCTCTCTAGTTCCATGAAGTATTTTTCATGATGTTAGTTTATGGTCTTTTTGTTATTGAGTATGTTTCTTGTTTCTCTGACAATAGATTTAGTTTCCATTTGTAAACAACGATTTTACAAATTATAAACAATTGTGAAGTGTTAATTGTTTTATATATAGGAATGGAAACCCTATGAAGTATGCACACTGTGCATTGACATGCGTTTAAACACAGCATGTCATTTGTTCAGGCAGCCTTCTGTTCCTGCCCCAGCAACGGCAATTTAATGAAAATATTTTGTAATGTACTCTATTATTTTCCAGCAAGTGTGGGTATTATTGCTGATGAATGTGTTTCAGCTGCAAATTATTCCACAGAGAGAATTAAAAACTAAAACCTGCAGGCATGTTTTGTAATTTAAATAGGAGAATTACCTTCTAACTGCAACAACACTTTTCTCTCCTTTACTTCTACAGTTGAGGCACCTACAAGAACTGAAGAGAAAAGGAAAGAAAAAAAGTATTCACACTGATTTATAGTATAATGAACAACTGTACCGGTCTTTTGATGCTTTTTTCCAGCTTTAAAAAAACTGATCCTTATGTTTAGTTGGATTCTATGGTGGGAGCAGACCTTTTTGACAGCTTGTCTCAACATCATGTTGGACACAGATGGGAGAGACAAGGGACAAAAACAGCAGGGGAAGGTTTCAATAAAAGGAAAAAAGAAGGAAATATAAGGAAAAAGGAAACATTGGATTTGATTTACTGTCAACTACTGTGTAAAGCATTGAACACTGCTGAAATGTAGCAGATTGTTACGATGTTCTTTTGCTGCTGTCTGCTTCTGTCCCCTCTTAGAGCTTTTGCCTGAGTCACAACAGGATTTTTCTATCCAGTTTTGCATTATCTTCCCCAACGATTAGCTTTTTAGCTCACGGAAACATTTTATTTAACCAGCAACTACAGAACTCAAGCTTTCTGAGATCAAACAAGGTAAATCAGTAGCTGCTCCATCAGATATGCATACAGGGCTCAGATGTGAGGCACATCACTTGAAACATGCCATAAATAACTTTATCTTGATGTCCAAAACATTATAATTGCACACCATAGTAATCACATTAGGGTGTGATTAAACATTTTAAATCACAGCTGTACTTGGAACAGAGTTATCATTTGTGATCATCTTCTACTAATTAAGCTTGCAACAACAAGCGTTGGGAAAAGTGGGTGGGGCTCAGGCAGGCATCATATCCTTGCAAAAAAGTATTACACACTAATGCAGTATGGAGCAAATACAAAAACATAGACACACACAGTGTTTATAAAAAAAATAAATCACCGCACCGAGCACCCGATTACCGCTGTTACCCTCCACATCTTCTCGAGCTCTTCTCTGAGCCCTTGATATTTCTCCAGCTTCCCGTGTTCCTTCTTCCTGATGTTGCAGTCATTCGGTATTGCTACATCTTCCTCTGCTTGACCAGCACCAGTATGTCCGGTTGGTTATCCATCACCATCTTGTCCATCCTCAGCCCTCCTAGCTACCTCTTTGTGGTTCCCATTTGCCTTTGTGATTCCCAGCTACTTGTAGCTCTCCTCAATGACTGCAATGTTGCCTTCTGGTAGTTTGATCCCCTCAGTCCTAACTACTTTCCCACTCTTCATTATCATCCAAATACAATTCTCATATCAGAATGACATTCCAATGTCATTGCTGTAGATCCTGTCCGTGTGGATCAGTGAATCGATGTCTTGTTTGCTCTTGGCGTACAGCTGGATGTCATCCATGTAAAGGAGGTAGCTGATGATTGCTCCATTCCGTAGTCGGTATCCGTGGCCAGTCTTGTCAATGATCTCACTGAGGGGCTTCAGGCCTATGCAGCGGGGACAGAGCATCTCCTTGGTAGGTCCTGCACTTGATGGTGACTTCTGCTATGGGTTTGAAGTCGGCCTTTAGTGTTGTATGCCACATACCCATTGAGTTTCTGATGAAGGCTCTTAGGGTTGATCTTGTACAGTTCTAGGCATTTCAATATCCAGGTGTGGGGCATCGAGTCATAGGGCTTCTTGTAATCAATCCAGGCAGTGCACAGGTTGGTCGGTCTGGTCTTGCAGTTTCAGGTGACTGCTCTGTCTACCAGTAGCTGGTATTCTTGCCAATTCCTGCCCCTCTCATGTATCGAACCATGTGCCTATTCATCTTAGCCGCCACTATGATGCCTGACAGGAGCATCCACGTGGTACTGAAGCAGGTTCTTGGCCAGTAGTTCGATCGGACGGGTCCCTTCTTGGTTCTTTGCGGATCAGGACTGCCCAGCCTTCAGTTAGCCATTCTGGGTGTGTTGTGGACTAGCAGCTGGTTCATTTGTGTTGCCAGATGCTCACGGAGTGCAGTATTATATCTAGCTCATAGGCAGGGCTCTAGACTAACTTTTTGACATGGGCGCACCGGTACACCTAACTTTAAAAATTTAGGCGTACCGGCACAAAAGTTAGGCGCACTCAAATTTTTCAACCGCATCGCTTAACACCGCAGTTTTACATGTGCACTTTCTTTGGGGGGGGAAGTCCATACAGACAATATTAATTTCTAAATTATTAACTAACAAACTTGTGCTTAAAGTGCTTTGTCAATATTGTAGAAAATGTTAAAAACTTAATCATCATCTTGGCCTCCTCTGACGACCTGTTTGCTGCTGTCTGCTGCTGAAAGGCCGTGGGGAGAGGGGACACTTGGGCAGTGCATTTACTGCAGCATATAATGTGTTTTCTGGATACACTGTGCTTTTTCAGCATTCAAATATTGATGGCACCGTGTCAGAGCACTGGCTATGAATTTCAGACAGATCAGGCCTTAACTTAACAAAAAAGTTATCAATAGTTCTTTTCATCTTTTCTTATTACCCACAGCTACAGTACATCCACTTCTCTCAGGCCTAGGCTGCTCACTAGGGCTGAGTATCATCACTGATTTCTATAATCCATTCAATTCCGGTTCTCAAAGTCCTGATTTGATTCAATTTAGCCTCAGACAGTCAGAAATATTATAATTCTGATCATTTATCAGTACTGATACACATGAGACTTCATCAGAATTGTGAAAATCACAGCAGATGCCTTTGTGTGAAAGTAACTGAGAATAAAACACAGGAAAACATGAAGGAGATTTTCCTGGTCTGGCTTTTTATAGCAGATAACCTTAAAAATATTCTGCAATTTTGCATAATTTTAAGAAATTTAAATTTCTTCAGTATTGAACAGCAGAAATTAGGCTTTCTTGTCCGAGGTCATTTAAGTGAAAAAAGAAAAAGCGCTGTAAACAACGCTAGACTGGTGGGTAATAAGCGAATGAATAATGCAGAAAACAGATTTGAGACGGGAAACTGTTCCTGAAGTACAGAGAGAGAGAGAGCTGTGCAGGAAGTGTGATTTTTATCGTGGTGGAAGCAAAACAGCAAAAGTCAGAGGGAATTCATGACGACATTGATCAAATGTGAAGCGCAGTTTGCTGCTTCTTTTGCTGCAGGCTCGGTGAATTTTGGTTGGAGAGAGGCAAAACCTGCAGCTCAGAATCAGTGCAAAAAGACGTAAACACAGCGCGGACCCGAAGAATCGCTAAGCTCCGACAGCGTGTCCGTGTTCAGGCCGTCGGGTGAGAAAGCCGAGAAAGACGAAGCTGATTCTGATGTGTTGGGTCCGCTCCGTGTTTAGGTCTTTGTGTGGAATCCGTTAATGAATTGATATCGCTTTATTCAAGCTACTCACCTCTCTCTTCCACCTGCACTTTCAACTGGACCACGGCCAATCAGAGAGGTCCCGCCCCTGACTATCTCTGATTGGTTTAGTCCACGATAGGGGCATAATGTGTGTCTGTTGTTGACCACACGGAGAGTTACAGAGATTTTTTTTTTGTTACCGGAACAGTTGGTCGCACAGATGCGACCAAATATTTATTTTTAGTCGCACCACTGAAAAATTTGGTCGCATTTGCGACCAAATTGGTCGCACTCTAGAGCCCTGCTCATAGGGCAACTTTAAAAAAAATGACTCTTTTTTCAGTCAAATCAGACATGGATAAAAGAATACTCTCATTCTGCTAGAATAAAATTGCACATGCTTGTTAGAAGGAAGTTGGAGGATCAAAGTTGAATTAAGCTGAAGCCTGTGTGTCACGGAGTATGAGTTTTAGTGAGTCAACTCTTTTTTTATTGATTATTTTAACTACCATCAATATCAAACATTTATCCCGATGAAGCTGTCAAAATTAAAATGCTGATTGTAAATTTGTGTGAATCCTTGCATGAAACCTGTTCTTGTCTTAAAGAATTTCAGCTATTTTGTACTACTGCTGAATTGTTACACAGACTGGGATGTGAGTTAATTGGGTGTTTTGGAGTACCATACAATGTTTGTTAACCTGTCAGAATGTAGGGGAGGAACAATCCACCTTAATGCTGTGTCTGATGTATGTAAAAAGAGTCAATGTGATTTGTTTTGTGTGAAGTCAGCCTGCATTTTTAAGGCTGCCAGCAAATGAGCAAATGCTGGCACTCACCTCACAGGTGAATCTCTTCCACACAAGCAAATACAGTACACATGCACACAGGACTTATCTGCCATGGGTGCAGAGGCATTTTACAAATGCTTGATTTTGTGATTTTCCTGGGTGTTTTGACAGCAGCTGCTCAAATCGTGACTTCCACTTACACACTTGTGAACACACAAAAATACCCAGCCACCCACTAACATTCACAGATGAAGACACACAAATTCGCATAAATACACATCAATGCGTGGGCCCACACACTCACACTGCATATGAATACACTCATATACATACACTAATCAACAGCTATATTCCCTGCATACAGAATATTCTGGAAATAGGCAGTTACAAACACACAGACAGGTTTTCTGAGGATCTTTATCACATACCTCAGTGCGTACAGGTTAAGTTGGAATATTGCTAGACTAGTTGGTGACTGATTGGCAACACTTGTAGGAAGGGCACAATCTGTATTCACTGACTAGTTGGCAAGTAACTCCTGGAGGTTTGTGGTTGCTGCTGGCAAGAAGGGTTCTGCAACAAAAGCCTATGTGTAATTACTTTGGTTGCTAGCAGATTTCTGCAGTCACCTGTAATTTGCATGGAAGGCACCAATTTGTCTGCAAACACTAACTAACCAGCAATGGAGCAGTAGTAAGACTTAAAAACATGTAAAATGCAAATGAGAAGTGGAGACCATTCACCTTTAAAAAAGTACCTTACCACTGGAACAGAATATGTTTTAAAGGGCACAACTTTTATTTTAAAGGTGAAAGGTGCTAGTAGTGTTTGCAAACAAGTTTGGTATGAGCTGCAGGAGATGGCAATCTGCTGACAACCAAAGCAAACACAACAAGCACTGTAGCATGCATGCTTCTTTTCAACTTGTTTCACCTACCTAGAGCAAGCAACTTCTAGCAACCACTTACGGGTTGGTTGAGGATTACACATTTTTAACCTATATACCAGTGGTTACCAGGTGGTCACTTCAGCCAAGGTGAGTGGAGCTTTAGTAATCGATGTCGCAGTGACTGCCAGCATTTTATATTGGTCAGTTTCTTTGATGTATTGAATTATAGTATTTTTGCCATATGGTAGTGATATCTATCCAATTTGATCCTCTTCTGAACCCTAGTGAATTAAATGAGGATATGCTATATTATATGAATTCTCACAGTAAAATGACACAGTGAAGCAGCTAAATGGTAGCTTGCTCCCAATCTGAATAGACTGAGTAGAAGAATGTTTACTATTGTACTTCATAGTTTAATCGATGTCGATATAAAACATTAATGCAGTTGTAACTGCTTGCTCTCCAGCAAAAACAGTGAAATACTATTTAATGCATTTGTACCATGACTATATCCTTCCTCCTGTCTTGCCCAGACTTTGCATTTAGGATTAACCCTTTACAGCTGATCGGAGCGGGCACGCTCTGTTTTGCGTAACTATTTTTAAATCCCGGTAGCTCTGCAACCAAGTAAGCTAGCGCAATAATTTTTTTTGCATATGAAACTGGAGGAGTTGTACTTACATCTTATGCCATCAGCTTGTCCTCGGTCACAGTTTCCTTCCACATATAGCTTTGCAAAAACTGCATAAAAATCACTTGCAGCAACAAAAACATGATATTCCAGAAACACGCTTCGCCGATCCATCAGCTGTTTGTAACACTTCCTACGTCCATCAGCGCGAACTATCACATGACCGCATGACCTGCCCGAAACCGGAAGTGACGTCATTTTGCGGAAATGTAGTTTTTTACGATCGGGGCCTTATGAGCTTGTGTTTTACTTGTTATGTGTTTTAAAAAGTTATGTTTGACTTTATGACTTTCTGTGTCGTTTCTGGGATGCTTAAGACTCATATTGCACTGCTGGAAATAGTTTATTTTGATGCATATGCTGTTATTTTGCAAATTTGCACTATAATATTTATTTTCGTTTTTCCTGCAGTATATAAAAATTGGTGTATTTCAAAAATAAAACTATGAAGACACTCAAAATAAATTTCCTGTGGTGGGAAACTAGTTTGTGTAACTTTTTTGTATTTACAGTTTTGAGGGATAAGCCTCTTAAATTTCTCTAACTAGAAATATATGTTAAAAAAACAAAAACGATTTTCAATTTTTTTGTAGTTTATTGCACTTTTTTGCAATTTATGTAATTACTATGCACCTAATGCAGACATATTATTAAAGTTTGGGCTATAATGGTTGTATTGATGTATAGCAACTTGAAATGCTCCCAAA
The DNA here is from genome assembly GCF_057382095.1 of Aulonocara sp. 'chitande type north' Nkhata Bay. Taxonomy (NCBI): domain Eukaryota; kingdom Metazoa; phylum Chordata; class Actinopteri; order Cichliformes; family Cichlidae; genus Aulonocara; species Aulonocara sp. 'chitande type north' Nkhata Bay. The sequence continues at coordinate 15,382,943 of NC_141356.1, read as the reverse complement.
AATGGCTCCACAGCATGTAAAAATATAATATAAGCTCTGGCGAACTTGGTTCTATGGTAGGTCTTAAAGGGTTAACTAACCATGCTTTCTCAGTAAATACGCAAGCACAATATTTAGTACCTGAAGGCCAGTACATTTTTCTCTGGGTGCGCTGCTCATACCACTGCACAAATAAAACCAGTACACACTGCCTTAGTTTCACACACAGGCTTCAGCTTAATTCAGCTTTGATCCTCAAACTTCCCTCTAACAAGCTTGTGCAATTTTATTCTAGCAGAATGAGAGTATTCTTTTATCCATGTCTGATTTGACTGAAAAAAAAGGGTCCTTTTTTTAAAGTTGCCCTATGAGCTAGATATAATTTGGAACAAGACACAAAAACATGGGGAACATATGTAAAGGTATTATCTGATTCATATTAAATGAAACCTAGAAAACATCTTACAAGTTATTTACAGTTTTCATTCATACATCACTATTTAATGTTATTATTGGGGAATAGAAGGGTCTGCTGGTCAGTCTAGCACCCTGGGCCAGACTGAAATATCTCAGCAGGCTTGATGCTAGTCTGATTTGGCTGTTGAACTCTGGCAATAATCGTTTTCAACTTGACCTGACATTTAAAGAATCAGACAGAAAACACTTGAGCTGGTGTTAGAGCACACAATAAGTTACACATAACCAAGAAAAGCACAAGTAAGATGGTCACATACACAGATATACAGACAACCACCATTATGTCTAAGTAAATATATGCATCCACAAGCAGACATCTATACCGGCATAGGCACACAAAGACATAGACAGATGCAGGCAGTGACACATACACACACAATTACCGACAGGCAGTCTCACACACAGAGAGGGAACAATCGTGTCTACTTTGTTTTGCCTCCTCTTCCACTGAGGAGTGACATTTTCAGGGGCTTGATGGGGTGGGGCTGAGGGCAGGAGGTTCAGCTATGAAAACACAAGTCAGGTGGTGAAAGAGCAAAACACAGGAACAGCAGAGTGTCAGAGAGAAACAGAAAGTCGGGAGAAAAAAAAGCTGTGTTAAGTTAGCAAACAGGTAACATGGCAGGTAAGACTTGCACTGAGTACTGAGTACAAGAGAGGCTGAGCCAGCGAGACACTCAGAGACAGAGAGAGAGAGAGTGAAAAAGAAGACAGAACGAGAGGAAGAAGAAGGGAGTGTATCAGGGGATGCCAGGTAGAATAAATTGGGTCACTTTAGCTGCCAACGCAGCAGAACAAAGTAGGAAAAGTTGAATATAAGGATATAGTAAGCTTACCGCTAACAATACCAATTACAGAATATTCTCTGTATTGAATATAAATGAAACCTACTTGAAAACATACACCATTTCTCCCATAGAAAGCGTTTATACTTTAATATCCATGCCAATACTGAAAGTTTAGTTGTTATACTTTCTAAGAATTACATTTCACAGAAATCAGAACAGTTTAAAGGTGGTTTGAATGACTAACATCTTCATAGCTTTGACAGAAGTAAGTCCAGATATAATCACGTCTTAAATATATAGTGCCATTCTGGTGTGATGTTGAAGAAATCCATTAAACAAACTTGCCCTGTGTACATATTTAATAATCTTGCTATTGATCATAATTTTACACTGTCCTCTACGTGCAGCATCAGAATTATTCTGTAAATATATTTATGCTCATTTTTGGAAAATGTGTCTATCCTGATTTAGAGAATTAAAATGTACAAACAGATCAGAAAATATTGCAAACGTGTCATATAGATGATTCTGGAACATTTAAATGTCAAGGACAGTTTGTACAGATTGAGCGGGGTCTGGCTTCTGCACCCACCTACTTGGCTGCAACTGGGGACTTGCATGGTTTGCAAGATCTGAGGAGTCTTCTGACTGCTGGCACTGGAAACTGTCTTAAGAGTGCATTTATATGAGGCATATTTGGAGCAGTGTATTCAAACTCTGGAGGTGGATGTCAACATTTCCCTGCCTGCAGTTATTTAAGCTTGGAAAGCTCTGCTTAAGAAAATGAAGAGGGGGCAAACTCAGTCAAGATGAGGTGAATTTTTACACTGCAGCCACAGACGGTGTTCAAGTTTGGTTTCTCCCTTTATAGATCTTCTAATGTGTTTTTTCATTGATAAAAGCTAGAGCAGAATAACATTACGGTACAGATCAAGTCCTTCATGCTTAGTTGAAAAACCTGGAAATTAATTGAAACATTAAACATTTCTTTTTGTAAGTGAGCAAACTCAGCAGAGCTCAAATAATTATTTACTCCACTGGATATTGCTCACAACCTTTACTTTTCCTCTCCTTATTGAAGCTTTTCTTTAAATCTGACTTTTTGTCTCCCTGTCCTTGTCTGTCTCATTCCATTTCTCTGCTGTATAACCCTAATGTTTGGACCTGTCTGACGAGGCCCATAGAGAACCAATTAGCTGAAGGTCTTTATGCTTTGCTGTAGAGACACTTTTGCAAAATCTGCACTTTCTCTCAGACAGTGTTCTCTGACTACCAAGATTAAAACCGGTGCTTAAAGGAAACTGATTTGTGTGTCTAACAGATTAACAGTTTTAAAAAACTGTTTTTTTTTATGAGAACCTGGAATTTATTTTAAAACAACATTTATTAGTTTCTTCAATAATTCTCTCTAATTTTGCCACCAATTTTTTTAATATCGACACTGGTAGCATGAGAGCTTCCGTCCAACTCAGAATAATCTTTTCTTCTGAGGTTTTCTCTCCATTATTGTTGACTCTGTATATAAAGCACATCAAGGTGACTGTTGTCATGATTTAGCACTATATAAATAAAACTGAATTGAAGTGAATGGAACTGATTTCTGTCCTCAGTTACCTCCCCCATTACCTCCCAAACATTTTTGGGTATTATCTTTTTACCTTCACTTTAATCTTCTCAGTTTTTTTTTTACATCAATATTAAAATACAAAAGTGTGACGACAAAAAAAAGATTAAAAAAAAGACATCTACCAGAGCACAAATGTTGTCTAAATCATTGCATTGCCTTCCACAAAAACTATTTAGCATCTATACATTAGGCAGTTCAGAAAAATCCGTGTAGGACAATGCGAGCATGAAAAAAATGTTGTCTTAATCTTTAAGTCATTGGCATGAAACAATTCTGCGAATCTTGGTGTGCAAAATGAATTCTTTGAAATGAAGATATGTGAGGTTTTGCTGTACCTGTAAATAGGGATATTGTACTGATTTCACCTATTGTACACGTTGTACAAACAACAGTCAAAAGCTTACACACACACACACCTCCCTCCTCTTCAGAACTGGGCCGCCTGGGTTCATACACTTTGAATTTGTTTCCAAATGGACTGATACCAAAGCATGTTAGACACACTAGGATGCTCTGTGGTGCAGCAACATACCTCCTGCTCAAGATTTTGTGAGTTTGACTCCAGCTTTTGGCAGTTACCATCCAGCTTCTCTCATCCCTGTTCTTTTCCCAATTTAATTTTTTCATTCTCTCTTTTTACCCCCTGTGTCCTAATTTTTTTTTTCCTCCAAATTTTGCCTTTCATTTCAGAGTGTTTCACTGGCATGATTCTTGTCTGCTATTGCCAGAGCCTCTTGTCTCACATTGCCTTTATAACCCTCTGTGCGTGTGTGTGTGTGTGTGTGTGTGTGTTAAACCGCAATCCCTTTAATCCCACTAGTAATGGTGTGTTTTGGGAGAGGTATCAGACATGACCACTGGGGTTGGTTCTTTGGCCGAATTATATCCATGAAAAACAAGGATTCAACACATGTCCAAAAGCTTTTTGAAATCTGCTGTGGAGAATGTGTGTTTTCTAAGACACAAATTAATAGGGTTTATATTCACATAATATACAGATAACAGTTTAGAACATAGGTGTCAAACTCTGGCCCGCGAGCCAAATTTGGCCCACAGCCTAATTACATTTGGCCCACGAAGCCATACCAAATTACTATTATATATATATATATATATATGTTTAGTATTAAGCTTTGCTTGTTCCATATTCAGTTTTTCAGCAAAACTTGTTTGAGTCCATAAGAAAAGATTCATTCTTATATCTAGAGGAAGATTTTTTTTCAGTAAATATTAACGTTAGCCCACGACTTTGTTCCAGTTTTGAATTTTGGCCCACTGTGTATTTGAGTTTGACACCCCTGGTTTAGAAAATAAGAAAATAACAGTGCATAGACATGACTGTTATATCTGACATCTCGTAGTCGTTGAGCCGTCTCCTGAAGGACATGTTTGACTTTTTGACAATCAATTCATCAATTTCCAGAACTGTTTGTCCTATTGAAGGTTAATGGGGGGACTGGAGCTTAAAGCAGCTGTCATGGGGGAGAGGCCTAACACAAAGACAAGCAGTCATGCTCAGATTCACACCTATGTCCAATTTAGAACAACCAATTACCTAACATGCATGTATTTGAACTGTGGGAAGAAGCCAGTGTACCCCCCAAACATCCCACTCAGGCAGAGGGAGAACATGCAAACTCCATACAGTGCAATGACCACTGCTTAACTGTGCTACAAGCTGTTTGAACTGAACCTACACTTTGTCTATGCAGCACATACAATGCTAGCATCCGTATTTTTTGGTTGAGTGTATGTCACCTTGAAATTGGACTTAAGAGATTAATCCTGCAGAATCTGTGCAGCACCTGTGTTGTGTTCTCATTAAATAATCTGCTTAAATGTCTCTAAACTGGAGTTAAGATGTGCATGTATAAGTTAACCTCACACTTTGTAAGGTAAGAGTACACTTCCTTTCTTAGGGGTAATTATTTAGATCTCATTTTACTTAAATCTGCAAGAAGATCTTTGAGATCTCTGTGCACACGTTATGCGTATTGTCTATTTTTGGCTGGTTTAAAGGTCAGCATATTTATTTTATGACATAAATTAATTGTATATGTGTAAAAAAAAACGGCTCTTTTTAAACCTTGTAAGAAGAGATCTTGTAAAGCGAAAAGAAGCTTTCTGCCACAGAGCACCACTGTTGGCCAAAACAAATACAGTTTCATAAAAATTGAAGCTATGGCTAATGTAGTGTCAATGCAAGAGTATCAAGTTGTGTATAATTCCTAACTGATAATAATCTTTAAATAAATACATGATTCACTCTTGCTTAAATAACAATTTCATAATAGTAAGACAGCAGTGATCATTGATCACTATCCATGAGTCTTCCAGGAGCTTTGTGTTGAGATAACATGGAAGTTGCAACGTATATTGAAACAGATTTTTGCACTACTACAGGTGTTTGCTCGCTTATCTAAGATGCATTTCAAAGATTCCATTTATGTATAAAAATCTGTTCTGGTACTCAGAGTCTCGGCGTAATTAATGCAGTTAAATTACAACAGTATGACCCAAAAGGCATCTGAAATAGCTTGTGAATGTTTATTTTTAAAAGAGCCATCATTGATTATTATCTATATGGATCATAATCTATGGTAAAGGTTATTTTTCTGATCAGTACCATATGTAGGTGGTTTGTTAGAAGGTTTGTTAGTTTGTTAGGGTTTAGAAAATGCTTTACTTCTTTTGATGTCAGTGTCTTTAGGGTGTATTTTAAAAACTTTTGTACACATATATTTTCTGAAGTAAAACTCAAAAGCCTATATAATGAACGCATGACAAAGTTTACCCCAGTGTCCGTGTAATCTTGTGGGTGTAGGTAGTAGATTTTTTTTGACATATCTGATGCCGGTTGTACTTATAAAAGGCCCATATCTCACTCAGGAAAGTTTGACTTGTTCCAGCAAAGCACTGACATTTGAAAGTTGAGTTAACCTTTTGCCTCCCACTGTTCTGCCCTTAGGATTCAAGCACTATGAGAACTATGAAAAACTTCCACAGACTGCAAGTACTTGAAAGGTTACATGAATATGAACGTATAATTTATGTTTTTTATACAGATAATAGATCCGTTTTTTTGGTAAGTATAATTTTCAGAAAGCAGAGTGCCAGCCCAACAACAATAACAAAGTCAAAGTGTAACTTTCAGAAATGAAATCCCACCTATACGGCTGGGTGAAAAACATGACTGTATGAGTAAGGTTTTTATAAAGTCTTTAGCTGGTATTGAAGTCACAAAACTGCACTTGACCAAGTCAAATTAAAGTCTTGGATTAAAAATACTACTCCTTAACTCCTCTTTCATTTCAGACCTGTTTAGCCTTTTGCTTTATTTTACTTACTGTATAATAATTGCACCCCCAGGAGATCGCATATGTGGCACATTGCTTCCTGCTCCATTATAATACAAGTATATTTGAGAATTTAGTTTTCATTTGCATGGTGCAATGCAAAGTTGATTAAGACTTTTGTACCCTGGCAGTCTAAGCCAGGTCTTGGCTGGAATAAAAAGTTGGTTGTGGAATTTCTAGTCCAGGAGGGCCCAACATGATCAGTCAGGTGCTCAGCAGTCCACCACACGTTTAACTTTTGCATAAACATGTTGCACAGTTTTGTGCAGTTTATTCAACCCGATATCAGTGTGTAATAGACACGCCGGTCAACCATGTCCATTTCACAGTTTGCCTCTCCAAAACGTAAAAGGGACATGCATGCAGACGTTGCAGTAACAGCAGATAAAGATATTTTATTTCAAGCCAACATGACAATAATCACAGGGAAAGACATTACTAACTCATTTGCATGTATATACATGTTAGCCACCTAGCTTAATCGTTTTTGGCGATTAAGAACCCAGAAATGTACGTAAATGTAAGTTTTTTGCTCACGACCAACTTTGTGGCTTTAAGTCTATCATCTCCCCCTGCTGGTAATGCAACTTGTGTATGTGTGTCCATTTCACATTTTGGAGAGGCAAATCGTGAAATATATTATACTAACAAAGAAAAAACGAACAGAAAAACTTAACTGACCACCCGGCAAATGTCCAGTATGTTCAGAGCTTTGCATTAACAATAGAGTACAATTATACCTCTGCCAGAAATAAGACTCTGGGCACAACAATAACCTGAATAAATTCTGATTCAGGTTAACATTATCCTTTCAAATCCCTTTTTTCTTTTAAGATTCAAAAACTTCGGTTGTAATGCTAAAACGTAACAACAGCTTGTAAACTCCATGCAAAAACAACTTATATGGTTGATATCATGGGAGGAAAGTCTTAATTGTGCAACTGAACATATAGATTTTCTGTAGCTGTAGAATCTTACAACCACACCGCAATAGAGGACTATGCAATTACATACACTTTTTTTCTTAACTGCTACTCTGTTTCCACACAAAGATACAAGGAACATTTAAGACTTGATTTTTCACATCACAGTTGTGATGTTTTCTCTTTTATTGTATTTAAACCCATAAACACATTTGTATGCATGTACCTACTTGCAGGTGCATATGTCTATGTTATTCTGTGACAGATTTCAACTTGGCAGCCCTATAATTACTTTAGTAATGAAAAAGATAGCATTTAAATTAACTTGCAGAGCATTTAAATGGAAGTGAGAAGGCTTCCTCATTTTCTGGTAGTAATATATATCACTGTTCTTTACAGCGTAAGAGGTGACAGAGCATGGATGGAAAGAAGCAGCAGCGCTGTGGCCAGTTAATGAGGCTCACCTGCACCTATAATTAAATGTCTGCCTCCCTATAAATGCTGCGGGAACAAGCGTCAACTGTAGTGTACAGCTGCTTGTCACATATTTAAAAAAAAGAACCATGCTGTGCTTGTTATGCTTTTGTCTTTATCTCTTAAATATAGATCACTTTGTTTGTGAGCCTTTTCAATTTGAAATATAGACTGAATACGTCTTTTTCTTTTGTTATTTCTACAGTTACTGAACTTTCCATACTATTTCCCCCCCTAAATAGAATGTGCTCTGTCCATCATCAATTTACCATCAGGGGAAAGTTATCTGTCACTATTAGTTGATCTTCCCATTGTCATGTTTTTGAGTTTCCACCAGTGTTTCAATAATAATAATAATTTTCTTCATACTTAACAACTGTTTTTTTCTGACAAAAACAAGACAATAAATAAATGAAAACTAATGCACGAGGAGAAACACTGGTGAATAAAAACTAGATGAAAACATCCTGCCACTTCGCCTTGCTTCTTCATTTAAGACAGCGATAGCAGCCTGTCTAAAAATTATAATCCACTGACATCACCACTAAGATCAGACATGAGCCAGTATGAGACATTCAGGTTGAATCCATCAGCTACACATGTTTAAATACCTGAAACAGGGGGTTGTATATGTGCCAGACAGATATTAGCTGTCACAGTGTGAAGGTTCATGTGTGATCGCATTGCAGTGGAAGTCATTTGAGTGTCAAAGGCTTGTTGTGCATAAGTCAGTATGAGGAGAAATAGACATACCGGTACTTGAAATGTTAAGCCTTCACATTCAGGCTACCTCTTATTCAGTCATAGTGAGTTTGTTTTTTGTTTATTTATAAATTAAAAATTTTGTTTTCAAATTGCATGAATTTTCTTCCTTGACGCCTTTTGTGTGTTTGTGTCTGTGTGCATAGCAGAGTGTCACCCCCTGAGAGGTGTGACTGATTCAACCAGACAATGACATTCATGTTCTAAGTAGTTTATTCTGCACTTTCTCTTGCCTGACCCAGATGAAATGATTGTTGACCATATAATTACTCTCACTGACGGAGATTTGTTTGCATGTGTCTTTGTGGGTGTTTAAATTAGCTAACTATGTTAAATGACTGGTAAATGAAGCAGCAAATTACTGTCCTCGCAAGTTGCTCAGGTGAATTTACCCTAGCGCTACATCAGAATTTTTTAAAACTATTATTTCTATTTTGCCTTACTGCATGTTTCACAGTATCACAATTTCCAGCAAACCTACTGTACTGTAAAGGTCATGTAACTCATTGACCAAACAGCTCTGCTAGCCCCTCCACCATTAGCAGTATTCCATGTTAGTATCAAAAATGTATTTTGAGGGGAGAGCTCAAGTGCATTTTACTGCACAGCTGTTAAGAAAAGTCAAAGCACACTGCACTAGATTGATATGAACGTCGCATTTATTTACAAAAACAGAAAGTATCAAAAACAAATAAGTAATACTGCTGATTAGTGGTGGGCGGATCGATCCAAATATCGATAGTATCGATCCCAAGTCGGGATCGGTATCGGATCGATACTAGCCTGGTTGGATTGATTCTTTACTTTGAGTTCTGCTTGTTTGCTATGCTGTGCTTTCGGCAAAAACGAAACAGCCAGGTCGCTGGACTCGCCGCTCCTGTGTCAGCGGAGAGCACTTTGCTTTGCTCCCCCCCCCTTCTTATGTTTCGGTGTTGCGCTGACACGTCACGTGACTTAGACACTTTGAGGGTTATTAAGTTGTTTACATATTAATTATATTTTTACCAATTGTTTTTGTTGTTGAGAATTTTAATTGTAATTTTTGTATTATAGTTTATCAACAGTATTTGTTTTAATTTGTTTACTGGTTTGTGTGCACTTAAGATTAACAAAAAAAAAAAAAAGATCGCCACCAAGGCAGACCTGATGGCATTTTCATGCTTCGCCGCACCTTTTATTCGTACAATAATCACACGGTTGCTGTAACAGTACATTCAACGGCTGCAGCTCTCCCGCTGGCAGCCGTACACATCACAACCACCAAACCTGCAGCGGCATCGCAGAACACGCCCTGCCACATCCCCATCACCCGCTTCACCCCACCCCGCGAGCAGGCGAGGGAATCGGCCCGGACCATCGGCATCCCATGCCCCGGCCCAGCGACGGGGAAGTTTCCACTCTGGCGGTCGCCCGCGCCTCCAGCGGAAGTCCGGGAGCTGGCCCGGTTGCTGTAACAGTAGCCTACATTCAACGGCTGCAGCCCTCCTGCTGCCAGCTGTACACATCAACACCAAAAACAACAACAGCACAAGCAGCGCACAGGTTTTAAGCCGGTGAGGCATGATTGTAGATGCAGTGAAGGTGAAGCATTTTTTATTTAATTATTTCCTGGGTTTTAAGTAATTAATAATACAAAAGGAAAAATCACAAAAAAACACTTAAGATCATGAAAATTAATTGCGATTAACCCTTATTTATTGAAAAGTATCGGTATCGGTATTGGTATCGGCGATACTGGCCCGTATTTATTTGGTATCGGATCGATACCCAAATATGCAGTATCGCACACCACTACTGCTGATTTGTGTGTGGCAAGGTTCATTTGTTTTATATTAAAAACAAGCACTGGCTCAGGGGCGGGCAACTCCAGGCCTCAAGGGCCGGTGTCCTTGCACGTTTTAGATGTGTCCTTGAACCAACACAGCACATTTAAATGGCTAAATTAGCTCCTCAACATGTCCTGAAGTTTTCCAGAGGCCTGGTAATGAACTAATCATGTGATTCAGGTGTGTTGACCCAAGGTGAGATCTAAAACCTGCAGGACACCGGCCCTCGGGGCCTGGAATTGCCCACCCCTGCACTAGCTAGTTTTTTTTTTTTTGGTTTTTTTTTGAGTAGAACCTTTTTCCCACCTGTAGAAAGTAACTACTCGTATGTTATGTTTGCATTTTGTACAACATGACATGACGTGAGTACTCTGAGTGTTTCCAAAGACACCACGAAGCTTAGTCGATATCTAAACTAAAGAGCAATTTATAGAAACACCTGTAGCAACAGTGATATTACTGTAGAAAAATAAAACATTGGTTCACTGCTGTGCACATAGCCACAAGCCTGTTCTTCACTGCTTTTGTTCTTTGCTGAAAAACAAACTTTGGCTGCCTGGTTGGAGTTGGCATACACTTGAGCTTGAGCATCACTCGCGGTCTTTTGCCATTTTTTGTTGGCATGATTGGAGGTGCTTGGGTAGATTTGATTTCATGTTTGCAGTAAATTGTTGTTCCTGACCTTGGTACAGTTTGCAATTCAACTTCATGCTGCCGTCTTTTTCCTGCAATAAATTGGAATTTGTGAGCATCTGAAATGCTATATTTTTACAGTCTTTCACACAATCCAGAGCCAGGGGTAACGCATTGATTTTTTCCCCATAACCCTGTTATGCAAATAATTGAAGAAATTATCCTACACAACTGACAGTGTCATTGTTTGATATGACACAATGACTGAAAACAATGCAAAATAGTTTTCTCAAGCACACACGGTTTGACATGAAAAGACAGAAAAAACGTAGAGGTTGGAGGTGAGGAAAAAGCAAGAAAATACATTCAGCTTAGAAAGGAGACAGAGAGGAAAGACCCAGCCTACACAGAGAGAGAGGCTAGCTGTACCAAAAATGAGAGGCATGGAGACACAGCATATGCCTGTAAGTCAGAGCAGCAGGTAGACAACCTCAAAGCAATAAAGTTGGGAATGATAGCATATCTCTAGTATAATTGAATTTTTGTGGTGGAGCAACATTTGGATATACTTGGATTTTTTTTAAAGTGTGTGGAATTCCAAAGACGTGTATGTGTAAGAATTTTAAGGTATATTCTTGACATTTAAAGGGAAACCAATACTACCATCTGACCAGTAGTAACTGAGAGATGAGGAAGCGCTACAGTGCTATAAAGTCAGCCTAGATTAATGAAAACATCCAATTTGAAATCCTAGTAGAAATACTGATTTGATATAGCAGCATAAAGTACATCAGCTGAGGTTAGTGGTACGTTTGAGTTTATTGCATAGCAATGCTCAAACAAATCAATGTTCTTTGTCTGTGGCAGCACTGCTTTGTGTTATTACCATAAACAGAACCCAACGTAAGCTGGAAATTTACAAAATAAAAAAAAATGAAATCCCACCTATACGGCTGGGAGAAAAACATGACTGTATGAGTAAGGTTTTTATAAAGTCTTTAGCTGGTATTGAAGTCACAAAACTGCACTTGACCAAGTCAAATTAAAGTCTTGGATTAAAAATACTACTCCTTAACTCCTCTTTCATTTCAGACCTGTTTAGCCTTTTGCTTTATTTTACTTACTGTATAATAATTGCACCCCCAGGAGATCGCATATGTGGCACATTGCTTCCTGCTCCATTATAATACAAGTATATTTGAGAATTTAGTTTTCATTTGCATGGTGCAATGCAAAGTTGATTAAGATTTTTGTACCCTGGCAGTCTAAGCCAGGTCTTGGCTGGAATAAAAAGTTGGTTGTGGAATTTCTAGCTACAGTGCTATAAAGTCAGCCTAGATTAATGAAAACATCCAATTTGAAATCCTAGTAGAAATACTGATTTGATATAGCAGCATAAAGTACATCAGCTGAGGTTAGTGGTACGTTTGAGTTTATTGCATAGCAATGCTCAAACAAATCAATGTTCTTTGTCTGTGGCAGCACTGCTTTGTGTTATTACCATAAACAGAACCCAACATAAGCTGGAAATTTACAAAATAAAAAAAAAAGACATTTAAAAAAAAGTATCTCTGGAAAGTTACGAGTCATATCTTCAATATCCCCATATCTTTTTTTATGTCAGTGATTTTTTGAAAATTAAGATATTTACAAAACTGCAACCAAGATGTCGTTGAGCAGCGTCTGCAGTGGGACGCTGTGGCCAGTATGACTCTGGATAATCTCGATGTATGAATATGTAGAGAGAGTAAGTGGGAAATGAGCCAACAGTGCTCTGTTATATTATATATGTTATCTTATATTATAAGTAACAGAAAATGAATTTATAATAATTCTGTCACAAAGAGAAACATTTAAATTACTTTTTTTCTGACTTGCATATATATCAGTAACTTCTTCCCAGACAAATGCAGGTGGGCTATATAAATAGAGGACATTTTAATAACAAAGATATTGTCATGAATCACTATTGGGCAGGCAGGAATTGGACCCAAAATGCAGGCTCTTAGACACGAGGGATGAACTCAAAACCACAGCTTTATTTGCTGGCTGGGAAAAGCATACAAAAGCAAACTAAACTAAACTGGAAAATGACAAACTAAACTCACAGGGAGATCCACACAGCATGAGGGACGACGCAACACTGACTCAGAGAAACACAGGGTTTAAATACACTGGGAAGTAACGAGGGGGATGAGACACAGAAGGAGGGCACAGCTGGGAGAAATCAGAACAAGGAAGCAAAGCAGGACACATAAGACACGGACCTTCAAAGTAAAACAGGAAGTATAACACAGAGATGCGAACTTGACACGGTGGAGACAGCAACTAAGAAACACAGACATAAACCATAAGGCAGAGGACTCTAAGAACCAAAATACACAGAGGGAAATACTCAGGAGACCCAGGATCCTGACAGATATTGCCTTTAATTCAAAATATTAGGAGTGGTGCCATTTGTCAGAGACAGAGGTAATGATCTGTTCATAATGGAAATAAAAAACATAAACACAGAAAAGAGAAGTCAGATGAAAGACGAGTAAGAGAGCGCATGGGGAAAAAATAGGAACTACATAATAAAGAGAGACACATATATAGAAAGACACCATCAAGAAAGCCAAAGATTAAATGAAAACAGAAAAAAAAACCCAGAAAGAAAGACGCAAGATAAAAAAAATCAAAAAAAAAAATCACAGAGCCAAAAAAAAAAAAAAAAAATGACACCGACAAGAGGATTTGCATTCAGACTCTGTCAGACTCTATCAGCCTATTAATTAAAGCCCATCCTGATTGTTCTAAAAATGAACCAGCCAGTCGGCAGACAACGTCACATGTGATTAAGTCTCTGATTACATCTACATCAAGTCTACTGCTTTTCAAAAAACAGAAATGATTACAGCTCCAGCTATTAAATAAGGCAGAAATCATTACATGTGCTGTCAAGTCAATAGTTATTAAAATAGGCCCGAAAAGCAATGACAGTGATGCTGATTTCGTCTCTCATAATCGCAGCCAGAGAGCACAAAGATGACAAAAAAAGAATGGGTGGGAGTAAGGGAAGAGAAAGAGTAAAAGAAAGGCTCGAAGATATGAAGGAAAGCACCCAGAAGTGTGAGAGAAAATCAAAGGCCTAACAAGCTAACAAAGTGCAATAGACAATTAGCTTTCCATGAATTCCAGACATCTGTGAGTGTCTTTTATTCTCTATTTCCACAGCATGAAATGAGACCAGATATTCTGAGCCAACATTGCCCTGCTAATTAAACAGCACAGACCGAGCTCTGGAGTGTTTTTCTCCCTTGCCATCTTTTTTCTTGGAGGCTTTGGAAACAAATATTCTCTCTGTAGCTTGTTATTCAAGAGAACATTCAAGAAAATAACACGATGAGGTTTTTTGTTGTTGTTTTGGTTTGGTTTTTCCAAGTGTCAAAATTCTGTTCCTGGAACTAAACAGTGTTGTTACTTGCATCTTCTCGCATGTTTGGCTTCAAGTGTATTCAAACACAGTGAATTATGGTAATTATGACCGCAAAAACATTGGAAAACATGAGCAATATTTAATAATATGGGAAGTAGTTTTATATCAAAGTGTATGAGTCATATCAAGCATTGAGTGAATGTAATTCAAAAATGCAAAGAACAAGATGAATCAACATCGAAAAAGAAAAAAACCCTCTAAGGCAGTGAAACTAGAGTTAACTATACCCTTATTCTTTGGACCTTAGAGACCAGTCTTGAAATCTGGTTACAATTTTCTGGGTAATTTGATGTAATAGTGAAAAAAAATAAATAAACAATGATCCTTTTAAATGCCCATTTCCATGCGTATAACATTTCTTAGTTACTGATCACTCAGAGCTTTGGACATCTCATATCTACAGAGAAAACAATGGCAAGCTTGAACCCAGGACATGTCAATACTACATAGACAATAATACTGGGACAAACCCTGTAATGTCTGAATCCAGGTGTTTTTAGTCCCATTGCAATAGTTTAATAAAATCAAGCAACGAGGTTTGAAGTCTGCCTTTACAAACATTTGTGAACGAATGGGTCAAGTTTCTGTGTTCAGAAAATCACAGCAACTTGGCCATGAAGTAGTTGTTAAAGTAGTAGTAGTAGTTACAGTCGCTGACTGCTGTGTTGCACAATGCATAGTAGGTGTCGGTAAGCTGCTGAGTCAATAACTACAGAACTCTAAATCCCCTCTGGTTTTAAAATCAGAACAAAAACTGTGGGTCGAGAGCTTCCTGGCCGAGCAGCTACAGCAGGTGTAACATGTAGGTGGCCAGGACTTTTGTCCATATTATTGTACATGCATAATCATAAACCTGTCATTATGTAGTAACTGCTTCAATTACAGGTACAAATGTAATGAGTTAACTCAACACTAATAGCTAATAATAAAACAAATTTCTTCCATAATAACTTTTTCCTATTTATATTCATATATATCGTACCAGTAGTGGTTTTTGAGGTGAGATCTGATGCTGTCTGCGTACGGTGTCCATCTCCCACGCGTGTGATCATTAAAATCATCGTTTGACTCAACCCGGCCAGACCAGTGTTGTTATTTTGGTTTTTCCTCTCCGTAACAGGATACAAAAGTCGGCACAACAAATGGCTTTGAAAATAATAATTCAAGAAGATTATTGGTAATGAAATGAAGACTGAGCTCTTACAGTTATGAGGCTAGAAAACAATCATAATCAAATTTTATTAAATTGTATATTTTCCTGTGAAAGTGCCACTCAAATATGTCAAACATATCTTGTGTGGCTGTTGACAGTTAACAACATCTCATATATTAAGCACATGACAAAGCCAAAAACGATTTTGCATTCAAGTCTAGTATAACTATATAAGCAGCCTAAAGGCATGTTACTTGTTTCTTCTATTCCCCCATGTTTCTTTGAATAGGCAATTAATGTTTTTAGTAGGTTCTGACTAAATAGTACCTTTAGCAAAAAGGGTGCCTTTATAATTTCAAGAAATAAACTTAACTCACCAGGAGTATCAGTTAGTCTGCTGGTGACAATGCCAGTATTTAAGATGTTAAAGAGCAGCCAACAGAAATGTGGGCCAAGACTTTCTCTTCTTAATGCTAATAAGAAGTTCAATTATCATTAGATAATGGGTGATTGTTTCAAGATTGGATTTCTGCCCGTGTGTTTCCTCTTTTTGTCTTGAAAGTTTGCTAAACTTTAATCAAAAGTATGCCGACTACAACTAAACTAGAAAAAGCTGCTAGTATCAAACTTGCTGCCTACAGATTCTGCATAGCAATATACCCACTGGTTGCTCTCAGGTATTATATTCGTAAAGTCTCTGTGGTATTTTAAGATGAAACTTAAGAATACACATTCAAAAGAGACTTAGTTAAATAAGTATAATTTGACCCCTTTAATATCTCAGCCTACAGTGGGAAGGAATTCAAAAGTTTCACTTTTAGGCATCGCTCTGTAAACTCTGTCCTGAGTTATTGTGAAAGGTCGTAAGTGTTGAAGGTCAAAGTGGCTCGGTGTCTTGCTTATACTTGAATTCTTATTGGCATTTGAGTGTGCGTGTGTGTGTGTGTGTGTGTGTGTGTTACAGAACGCAAGAGAGAGAATAACAGTGTGTCAAGGTGAGAAGTCTGTCACACAGGAACGAATAAATGGAAACTTTGATGGCTCAGACCACAGGAGACACACACACAGAGGACTTCAAAGGTGCACAGCCTGCCACTGTCCACACTCACAGTTTGTGTGTATGTGTGTGGGCAGTGAGAAGTAAAGTATTGATCCAGAAGGAGCAGTTAGGAATAGTGGTATGAGGGTAGAAAAAACAAAAAAACAAAAAACAGACTTTAAAAAAAAAAAAGAGGTTTCATCTTCAGTCACTATTCCACTGTAACAACTAATAACGTTCAGAAAGAATTCACACAGATGGGTATTGAAGGGATTTCTATGATTGCCCTCAGTTGAGGTCAAAATAGAAATCCATATCATTTTGAACTTTATTCTATTGCAGTCTTCATCTTTGTATCCCATTGAATTAGAATTAATCAAAGATGAGAACACAAACAAAACACAGCTGGGTCACTGGTTCTGATTGCAAAACAAGACCTCAGCAGCCATCCATCCACAGTGCAGACGTGTGAGGACAAAACAGAACCTGATAATTGGTAAGCACACACCTGCAGAGGAAAGGAAATGTATTTTAAGTAACTGAATTATCAGCCTTGTAAGCCTATAAAAAAGCTGTGGATTATTAGGTTGTGGATATATCATAATAATAAGGTTTTTAAAAGGAAATATAATGATAGATACTGAGAAGTCATACAAAGTTAGCAGAGTGAGCTTTTCTGCAGTTACACTCTCACTGTATTAGATTCCTGGTATACAGTGTGTGTGTTTGTGTGTGAGTGTGTGTGTGTGTGGCCGATAACACATGACCTAACACAAAGCCATGTCCCACCGTGACCAACAACAAAGGTAGCTAGAAGAGGAAGATGAGAGGGCAGGACAATGAGACAGAAGGACAATGACAGTAAGAGGAGAAGATAAAATCTTTGAAGGGAGAAAAGGGAAGAAGAGGAGGAAGAGAAAAGGGGGAAATGTGAGAGCAATTGTGATAACAAATGACCTGCCACAGAGTCCACATACCTGTAGCGGGGACTCTTGGAAGGAGAGAGACTTTGGACAGCAGCTATTATCACTTCAAAGCCTCACTGGGGAGTTGGAAAGTTGTCAATGACTCGTGTAAGGTGGATCAGTAGTTCTACAACTATTCAGTGGTGGACAGCACAGGCTTCGCATTTACCATTTAGCTACTCTTCTGCCCTCAGCTGAATGTCTCTATCCAGCTTATGCAGAGAGCTAAACATTAAATGGCTTCAGTAAACACTCAGGAGACCGCGTGGCATTCTTCAGAGCTTTACTGATCCTTATTTTTCTTTTTTGTAAAACTGTAATAACAGAAACAGAATACAGCGTATTCACTCTACATACAAATACACAAAGATTACATTAAATATTGTTGACTTATGTAAACAGTCACTACACAATCTCAGTATCAACACATGTCAAGAGATACAGCTAACACCACATGCTGGTATGCTTCATGTTAGCAGGCTAAATAAAGGGCTAACAGCTAGCTTGTGCTAGTAATGTAACAAACTCGCTAAACACACAAGAAACTCATTACTTTGCTGAACAAGGTACTAATAAATGGGAACAATATACCGTTTTGCCACACTTACAGATTCTGCCTTTTCAAGGGCGTCAGATGCAGGAAATTACAGAGACACAGAGAAATGGACCTTCCCTGTCGAGCGCTGGGAGAAAACCACTGCTTGCGCTCTAACATGGCGCTACCCTGTCAACCCACTAGATGGCAGGCTTTTCCCAGACAAGATCAGGAACAAACATATTTTCTGACACGTTGCAACAGTTAATTACAGAACGAATGATTATGACCCGTCATATAACAAACTTATAAAAAAAAACATACCTTCGAAATAACAGGAGGGACAGAATAGCTACTGTGACAGGGGGAAAAAACTAACTCATATTTGGAGCACGATATAAAGCCTACGTTTTGGAGTGCAAGAAAAATAAAAATAAAACAAAAATAACAATAAAATAAAGGCACTTAAAGTTACATATGGTGCTGTCTATATTTCTTTGAACACATTCATTTATCTAAACCTGAACAAGAAAACTGTCCATATAGGAGCATACAGGACACCATTATAAACATCTCTGTTCGTCATTGGTGCGTCTGTGCAGTGCAGCTGAGTGGATACTGGTAATAAGGAACAGTTATAATTCAATATGACTCACAGGAAACTGCATAGCAATGCATCACAGCAATAGTTTGAAGTAGAACCAAAGATTTTAGTTAATATTCCTTTGTCCTAGGAGCTCACCCATAACATTAAAACCACTGACAACAACTGAGCAATATTTATGATCTCATAACAATACAATGGCCTGCTTGAAACCTTGGGTATAGACATTGGTGTCAATGTTATTTTGTCACATACTAATACCTAAACACTATTGCAGTCCAAGCATACTGCCATCTGCCCTCGCTTGAATACAGGAGCCTCCCCCAGTAGGATAATGCTTCCCACCACAGCACAAAAACTAGAGGAATCCTTGGTAGTCCATGAAAACTTCACAAGACATTTAATCAGTCTCCCAACTCAAGGGAATACAAACTGATTAAGGAAATGCAGATTGCACATAAAAAAGCCAAATCCATGGAGGCCCAAACCACAGGATTCAAGAGAATCACTGTCAACATTACAGACACACACTACAGGACAGCCCCTGAAGTCCTGTGTACATGTCTACAACTGGTCCTCAGTTTGTGAAGGTATCATTGCTTATATGGTCGTCATGCATAAAATAAGACTGTGTGTGCGTGAATCTGTATGTATGTGCTTGTTTGTATCTATGTTCACATTTGTGTGTAATTTAATGTTTCACTTGCATTAACTCACTTAGCTAATGACTCCCAGCAAAGCTGTGAAATTAGGTATGTGTTTAAAAAACTGCAATAATAGGTGATTATTCATTGGATCTATAAGAACATCATCTTAAGGAAAACAAAGTTTGTAATTTCTGGAAGTCTTAGAAATGACTGCACCATTAGAGCGTAAAAGTGGTGGGAATTTATTTTTTGCGACGTGACACAGCAGTAACAATGATTTTTACTCGCACTAATTTGTCCTTCTCAGTCAGCCGCCTCAGCTCTTTAAAAGTAGCAATGTAATCCCTCATTTCAAAATATATAATAAAAAAAAACAAAGAAAGTAAAATGACTTTTGGCACCAGTGTGCTTGTGTCACTTTTAGATCCTTGCATTGACATCATGTCAAAGCAGAGTACATGGACACATTCAACAAAGGTGAGCAATAGTGTCTAATTCATTCATTATATATGTCTACCCAAGCTGATCGCAATGGAAAGTGATAATTAAAGGTATAAAAGTGCAAACGTCAATATGATATAAAGGCTTACATTAATTTATTTAGAAACTTAAAAATACTGTGAAGAGTTGGCAAAAATAATTATAAAAGCTTTGAAATAAATTCAAACATAATCAGGTGATTTTTAAATTGTATGTATAAAGTGTCTATTGTCCTAGGACGATGACAGTGTGCTCTGAAACAATGGTAACAAAGTGCTCTGGGTTTTAAACAAACTTCCACAGCTTTCAGGCTGACAAATGCAGACTGCCTAAAACATTAAAGCCACTAGCAGATAAAATGAACATTGATCATCCTGTTACAATGTTCTGCTGGGCATCTTTATGTGCATTGATGTGAATGTTTCTTGTGGATGTTCGTACCAACCTAAACAATCTTGCAGACCAAGCAAGAAACACCCTGTGATAACAGCACCCTGCCATTCTCCACAAATATACAAACTGCCACACTATAAAACTTACTTTGGGATGGTTCAAGGAACCTGATAAAGAGTTCAGGTGGTTGACCCATAGAAACTTAGACCCAGTCCAACTGAGTATCCACAGAATGAAGTTGAACGAGTAGGGCTTCATCACCAACAACTCACAGCAAAATATCAAGGAGGTGGTTTGCCGTGGCTTATAAATGCAGTTGCCAACTGATTTCAATTTATTGCTTTTCACCCCTCTCATAGTTTTTGCACTAATGATTCTACATTCTTTCCCATATCATTAAAAATGTAGAAAAAACGAAAGGAGGGGTTACTTCCACCGCCTTTTTCCAACTGGCTAGATATGGGAAACCTCAGATTTCACCTATCAAAGTTTAATGAGACTCATATTGCAGATGGCGTTATATCTGTTTATAATCATAAGCTGATGTTTTTATCCACTGTATACACAGACATCAATGTGACACTATGTTGGCTAAAACTTTAATAAATGAATGAATTTCTGCTGCCTAAAGCATAATGTGGTTAATTATTAAAGACATTAATTACAAAGAACCACAAATAGATGATGTCATAAATTGGCCGAAATGTGTTTTCATGCATCAAAGGCAAACCATGTCGCAATAGAAAAAGCAGATATAGCGTACGTCTGCTAAAAATCTTTTTGTTCAGTTTAACACAGAATTGTCTAAAAGTAGAAAACAACAAGAACACAATCTTAAAAGGGAGATCTGCCAAGTTTAGTTGGGAGTGTTTCTTTTCTTTTTTGGTGTGTAGTTAAATTTGTTGCTCCTGATTACTTTTTAAAAAACCTGTGTTCTCAGGCTATGCTATAAAGCTGCTGCCGGTACAAGTTCAGACCTTGAAAAGGTGAAGGGCTTTTTCCCCTGTATGTGTTGTGTTTGTTTTTGTCCCTTTCTGTATGGACAGGCTGCAAATCAAGTGCCCACTGGGGAAAATAAAGTTATCATTGAGACAAAGAACAAAAACAAACAAAACAAACAAACAAAAAACACAATCAGTCTATATTGGCAATTCACATAATCTACATGTTTTTAAAAGCAAATGTTAACTCACTGGGTCATGGTGTGAGCATGACGGCACAGCTGCAGCATGTACCTAATCACATACTCTAACAGATGCTAACACATGCTCTAACAGACAGATTAAATACATTTTACATAAACAGCCTTAAACAACTGGCTAAATATCTATTATTCATTATTTTTGTTTTAGGAATTTCAGTGGCCATTTCTGTTCACAAAAACATAATTGAATGAACAACTTGTTTTTTTAAATCTCTTTTTTATGTTATTTTATTTCTGAAGTTACCATATTTGTCTGCTGTAGGTCTCTTAAACTTTTTTCCTGTGTTGCTTCATCGCACTTTGGTTCTTTATTCTTTGTTCCCCATTCGCTTCATATGTCTTGCTTCATTTCTTATCTGCTTGTCTTCTCGCTATATATTTCCAGTCCTCCGATTTTCCAACTCTGTTGCTGTCACCTCTGTTCTCCGTTAGCCCTATGACGTATCCGTAAAAGTAGTTCTGTATATTGGACCACAAGCACTCAGCTAGTCTTTCATAACTGTCGCTCTATGTTTCTCTCTCACTCATTCTTTGTTTCCTCTCTGTCGCTATCTTTTCCTCTTCTCTGTCTCACTCTGTCTCTCCCTCTTTTCATCAACAGTGGCCTCCAAATAGCTGCAGAGTGGATTAATGATCCACTGGCTTTATATTGTGTGAGATGATGTCTGTGAGTTTTTGTGTGCATGCATGTGTGAATGCCGTCCTTGGTCAGGCATTAAGAGTTCATGTGGGAGTTGATATTAGTGTGGGCTGACAACAGCTATCCATTTCACGTGCACACACACAGGGATGTGCACACAGAAAGCGTAAAGGAACTGGGTTGACAAGATGGCACTCAGTTGGTGATTACTTCAAATTTCTCATCCAGATGAAATTTTAGTCTTTACTTTGGGAATTCATTAGCTCATTTGGTGAATATGGGGATACTTCCACTGTCATAAGTGAAATAAGAAACTCATTAATCAAAAGTATTGTATTTGCAGACGGTTGCAACAATTTAGACAATTTTAAGCCAAAGAACAATATTTTGTTGCAGTTCAAGTTTTTACGGTTGCAATGACATGGAAAAAAAATGAGAAAAAGAGGGTAACTGAAAAAAACAAAAGAAACAAAAAAAAATGGTATCTTCACCCTCAAGGAAGGTTATCTTGACTTATCTACACCCTTTATAATGCCAATAGAGCCTTATATATAAAAGATAAGAAAACGCCAGTAAGCTTTGGCCAGAACACCTATGTAAAAGTAGATAAAGACAATGTTAAAAATTTTATTTGTGTCAAGTGTGTCAACCAGGCCCATGTATAGTATTAGGAGGGTAGGATCAAATAAGTAAGTTTTTTTCTCATTCATACTCTTTGTGTAATTTACATGTCAGTATAATTGCATTTTGAATCAATTTAAATAAAATTGTAGAAAGTTGACACTGCAGTGAATGTAGTAACAGAAAGAAAGTCAAGTTAAATAAAAACATTAATACTGACATAAATCATCCACCTTAATCCTAAGCATCCTATGCATGTGTCTCAGTTTTAAATATAGTGGTGTGTGTTTGCGTTTTTAAATATCACTTTGTTTCCACTGTCCCTATGTACATCGAATCATTTCTGTGTCTAATCTGCATTTAGTTTCTGGTCATTTTCTATTCATGTCTAATTTTAGTTGTACATAATTGAAAGGCAGACCACATCTCCGAGTTAAGAGCGGCAATGTTCGCAAACACAAACCCGATGAATTTTACAACACCTTGTTGCACTTTACAGTGTTTTACAGCATACACAAAGACACGCATGGCTGCCCAGGGATATGCCTGCTCTGCTTGCCCTAGTTCTGGTACTAATTCCCCTCCTCTCCTCATTGGGAGCCGTCTCCCCTTCTGCTTCTCATAATTTGGCTTCTCTCTCAACTTCAACTTCTTTTCTCCTCCATCGATCGGTCTCTATTCATTGCTGTCAATTCTTTCACTCTATTTTCAACTTGATCAGTTTCATAAGGATTCTATATGGGTCTTTTTTTGCTTTTCCCCCTTTTGTAATTGTGCATTAAAAACTTGTTTTCAATTAAAGTCAGACTGTAGTTACAGGGATATAGTTTTCCAGTAATCTTTAAATAGCAAGTGATTATCATCAACTGCCCCCCAGATAAGTAGCAATGGTAATTAATCAATTTTAAAAAAATAGCGGTGGGGGTGGGTTGTCCCGTCATATCTGAATACTGGCCGTCTTCCCTTTTGGTTAACCCCATTTTGCATATATGGCTGACAGCCACAGGAGGAGGAAAAGTTGTAGGCAGTGAAGAGATATCTAAATTTGTGTCTGCATCGTCAGACTCAAGATATCAAAGATCATATCTATGTTTTATTGCCAGGAACGGCCTAAATCAAAGAAGAAAAAACACAAAAGGACAGACACATCGTCTTCCTTCTCACTTCAACCCTTATCTTCTCAACTGAAGTCATGGCTCTAACACACAAAAATATGCATAAACAGGCTTATTTATGTGGATATTGTCACAATTACTTATTGTTAACAGATTGGACATGTGACCTTCCCATCTCCAGTCAGCTGAAAACATTTGGCTAAACAAGAACAGCTGGTTATAACTAACATTGGCCCAGCTAATGTTACTCTCAAATGTCATAAAAAAATACAATAAAATAAAAATCACACTTTCCCCTCTAAAGACTGAGGTTATATTGTCACATTATATCCGAGTTTATTCACTAAGTGTCAGTTCAATAATGTTAGATTCACTTCAAAGACAGTTTTACTAATCCCAGCTAACAACAGGTAACAGAGGCTAACACGGGCCAGCTGCAGCTAACAGCAGCAATACCAGCAGCGCTTATCATTTGAAAAAGTGTAGAATCTACTTCACACCTCACTGCAGTATTATTGTCACTGGTTAGATGACACAGTTTGCCAGCTTTACGGACGTGATGACTCATAACAAACTCCTTTCACAATGTTTTACAGCAGAGTAAATGTTCAAGCCGGCTTCTAACTCAGGATATAGGCGGCTGAAGTAAACAGTGGGAAC
This sequence comes from Aulonocara sp. 'chitande type north' Nkhata Bay, assembly GCF_057382095.1. Classification (NCBI taxonomy): domain Eukaryota; kingdom Metazoa; phylum Chordata; class Actinopteri; order Cichliformes; family Cichlidae; genus Aulonocara; species Aulonocara sp. 'chitande type north' Nkhata Bay. The sequence goes on along the minus strand of NC_141356.1, from coordinate 15,358,564 downwards.
CCCAGTGGCTGGGGACCTCGTTCACACCACTTTATACTGGTGTCAGATTACTGTGTTGACAAGTCAATAAGTAAGACAACACAACAAATAGGTCAGTGAATTTCCACCTCACCATGGTGGAGAAGCTTTTGTGTTCCGGTGATGCCAGGGACTATGTTGTCAGGGTTTTGCCCCCAGTAGGTTATTACAAGGCAAACTGGTGCTGGGTGTGGGGCCAGGCAAAGAGCAATTCAAGAAACAATGAAGTGATCGTCCACGAAGTGATGTCTGACTTTACAGCTTTTGCTGATGTGAAAATAGATCAAGCAGCACCCTTACCCAATCCAATGGAATATCTCTAGTAGCAACAACGTGTCAAAGGTACACTCCTGTTTTATGTTTTATGTGAGAAAAAGCAACTTCATACAAAGTGGAAACAGCTTTACTTTGTGTGTAAACCCATCAAAACATTGTGTATTTCTTTGTAGTCTTACACTTCAGACACATCATTTTTCTGGTCCATTCCGGTCAAGAAATGATGGAGCTGCTGTTTGAACACAATCAGCGCAATGTTTTGGAGTTTGTGTGCTGAATGAGTATGTGGACAAGGGTGCTGAAAGAGTAAATGCATGCATGTGTGTTACAGCAGGTCAACAGAACTTTTAGCTTGTTTTTGTGTGGTTCCAGAGCTGATGTGTATTCAGACTCTAAAAGCGTAAGATTACAGGAAATTGATAGACCGACTACATGCAAAAAAATAAAAAATAAAAAGAAATAAATACTAATGTTTTTTGCTGCTGTTTGCTACCGTTAGTTGGTGTCAGTGAAACTTTCTTTGAAGTCCATCTAACATTGTTGGACTTGGACACTAAGGGAATAAACTCACTCTGTTTCTCAGAGGGAAAGTCTGATTTTAGGACACTCAAGCCTAATGTTAGCTTATAACCAGCTGTTGCCATGTCATTGTCTGCTGTGCATAGATGGGAGTAATGCATGTCTAATCTGCTGACAATAGGTAATCGTGGCAATACTGGGAAAAACAGACACATATTCATGTGTTAGAGCTCGGACTTTAATTCAGGAAATTAGGCCTGAGATCCAGAGGAAGAGGATGAGGTGGAGATGAGGGAGAAGAGAGAGCAGTGGTGTACAAAATGAGCAAAATGTTAATCAGGCCAATAAAGTTTGAAAGAGCAATTTTTGATCTTAAATTAAAAGTAACGTATGTTTTATGTTAAAAATCGAGGATATAATGTCCACTGTCACTCTTTAGCAGTAAAATGCTGAAAGTTGTTTGGCTAGCTGCACTGAGGGGAAATCCAACTGTTAGCCACAATGTTCAGATGTATAAAAACTTTATGAATGAGGACTGTGTGGAGAAGAGTTTGTTTGAATCACCAGACCAACACACTTTACCTGGTGAGCTTTTCCTCAAGAGGCCAGGTGCAAACAGGCACACAATCAGCTGGCACAGCAAATGTTCACAAAATGTGATCAGTGCTATTTAATGCAATAAAACCTAAACACAACCAGACAGTTTGCAACATCACAGCTTACTACACGTGTATCACACCACAAACATAACTATGGTTCTTACCAGCTGACTGTGCTGCTCAGTATACTCGGCCAGAGGAGGAAAGAAATCACCTGTCACCTGACTCAAACATTAGAGCTACAGTAACAGGTGGATTTTCCCATGTCAGTGCAGCTAGCCAAACAACTAGGAACCACAAACTCCTAAACAGACAGACAGTAAAAGTGTATACTTGAACACGGAGTTTATTCTTACAGCCAGAGGCAGCAGACTCTGCCCCCTTTAACTGTTTTTTTAGTGTCCCCGTTTTCCCCTGAATTACCGGTTCTGTTACTACTTTACCATGTCTACCATTATTTACTTAAAGATGAGATAGCTTGCCAGGAAAACCTACCTATAGGGTCTTAGATTGGTGGCATTTCAATAAACAACCACTACTGTTGCTTTGTCAATGAGGACAGTTGTAAGAATTTTCTTTTACAAACTTTATTGATTGTACTGTTATGAAATTGTATGGTTTGAAAACTGAAAAACAACAAGTAGGAACAAACAAGCAAACAATGAAAAAAAAAATCTTAAAGAAGGAAAGTTTTGATCTGTAAATGATGTAAATTTCACATCCTTCATGTTAAATCAGCTTCAACGGTGTGTCTAGACTGGAAGGGGAGGATACTGCCATGGCCTCCGTCTTTCTTGGATTATTAGCAGCAGTGGCTAACAGAGCAGAGAATGGAGTAGCCCACAGCAGTCTAGTGGTGTTGAATTGAAATGCCAGGCCAACCAATTATGTTGTCAGCACACACAGTGATGAGAGTGCACTACTGCACCACTGTGATCATTTTAGTCTGAGGGACACGGAAGGACGCAAACGCACAGACACACACAAGCGTGCACACACACCGGCCCACAGCCCGATAAATAAGGCTCATCTCGTCTCAGCGGCTCATTGCCCTGTCAGGCCAAATAAGGAGCCCTCATTTCCCCTCAGTGATGCGCGCGCGTACACACACACACGGAAACAAACGAATACTGACATGAACACAGACTCATGCACAATAAGAAAGATTACATGTGGACAATGAGGAGAGCTGCTGAACACACAAACAAAGACACACACACACACACACACACACACACACAAGTGCTGAGCCATTACATTAGTGGAGAGAGATTCAGCATGGTATACATGTGACACAACCATTACTCAATCCTGTACCCACAATGCACTGAAGTGGCAAAGGCAATCTCAAATTCCAGGGGATTGGGGCTTGTTTGTGTGCGGATTTTTTATTAAAAAAGAGAGAAGGAGAGAGAGATAGAAAGACCGGATGTTCATTTGTACTTTCATGTTTTGTAATCTGTATCACTAAAAAAATAATAAAAATTACTGGATTTTACAGTGCTGGCTGGTATAGAAACCTGTCACGGCTGACCAGCTGGTGTGTTAAAGGAAACAAACCCAGAAGCAGACAGAGAGAGGAACTGCAGTTTTAAACAAAAAGCGAGCCTTTTATTGTGGCTGATAACATGAGAAGAAAAATAAAGCAAAGGGCAAAACAAACTAAAACCTGCACTGGGAAAACTATGACTGTGATAACTGACATGAACATGATTCAGACCAGGTACGTGAACATGAACACGACCTGAGCTGAATCATGAAGAACGAGGAACTAGACGTGACATGGTGGGAGTGAAAACAGACAACCTGACACTGAACAAAGGAAGACAGAGGACTTAAACACACACACACACACACACACACACACACACACACACACACACACACACACACACACACACACACACACACAAACACTGGGTCACAGCTCCCCATAGCAAAACTTTAATGTGTTATTCTGGAAATGGCATGCTTTAAGAAATCAAATAAAATGCTTTGCCCTTGTAGCTACAGTACAACATCAAGCTTATGAACACTTTGGAATGGGAATACCAACTTATCAAGTTTTGAAATGGGGCCTTTACATGTCACCTAACTGTGCAATTTTCTGTGCTAAAGTCTTAATTAAAAAAAAGAATAAAAAATTAATAAAAACAAATAATAAAACTAAAATGACTTAAAATAAGCCTTTTACATCAATTTAACTATCACAGGTAAAAATTCACAGTTCAAAAGCAAAAATTCTGACCTGCAAAATTACAAAAAAATTTTTTTAACAAAATAGTCTAATTAGCCTTTAGTTTGTTGTTGAGTTGGTTTTCTTCAAATCCTTTTTTCCACTCAGTGTTGATGGTCCATGTACATTTAAAGTTCCACAAAGCGCAACAAGTTGAGTAAACGTATGTCTTAAACCTCCAACTAAGTAACAACCTAAAGACTAATGGCTGTCTATAAATGTCACTGTGGATGTGTCTATATTCATAGAGGCAGTTATCGGCTTTTAGATGTGCTTCTGCCTTCCTAAAGCACTCTCTGCTTTTCTCTCTCTCTCTCTGCCGTAAGTGGTCCTGATGTGTCTATATTGATACCCACCTGTTTGGAGCCATTTCAGTCGCCTCTCTCTGATGAAATATGGATGCATGCCTCGCACTGTCACTTCTCCTCCTCTGAAAATGTCCCTCATGCCTATTTATTGATGTTCCCAAGAGTTATCAGTCAGTGGCTGTCCCTTTCCACCACTGTTTTTCAGATTTTTTTTAACTATGTGTATTTCTATGTGATGAAATATAAATGCATGTCCTTTCTCTTTTTGTGCCCTTCTTTTTAGTACTTACCAGTTGTAGCTAAGTGTCTCCCTGATGAAATATGAATGTGTGGCCCCTCTCTTTTCTCTCCACCACTTACCCATTGTCTCATCTGTGGACCACTGGGGGATTAAGAAAGACGCCTGTACACTCTTATAGCTGTGAAAGCAATCTGCTGGGCATTAATGTGGTGTTTGCTTTTGTGACGTTACCCGCAAGTGTGCATCACCGAGTCATTACATTAGCTGAACTGAAACTAAATTCATGAATCTCTGTATTGTCAAGCTATATTACCCAACTGACTGTCAACACCTGAAATTTGCTGGAAAAAAAATACTTTATTTAAATTTGGCTCATCTTTCCTTCAAGTGCATCAACCAGTGTACCTCTAGATCTCTTCCAGTGGGTTTGCTACTTTTGGATTGCTGAGTGAACATCCTACTGTGCCACTCATGCCTCTGCAATGTCCACTGGCTCTTTTCCAGTGTGGCCAAGCTGCAAGTTGGCATGTTTTCATTTTGTTGATGTCGACAAACTGACAGGGAGCCCAATCTGGTGAGTGGAAGGTGGGGAGCAAAAGCTGTTTTGGTGTGGCCCAGGGGTCGGCAACCCGCATGTGGCTCTTTAGTCCTTGTAGTGCGGCTCCGCGTGGTTTGGGAAAATAAATTAGAAGTATTTAGCTGAAGTGTAATTTATTTATGTTAGTTCTTTTTTAAATTGTAGTTCTAAATTGGAAGATTATTGTGATATTGAAATATAAAAATACAATTATATTTCATTATTTTTTCATCCCGCCTAAGCGCCGTGCATTTATCGAGACTTTCAACCCCAGATAGGCCAATTATGGACCTTCGGATCCACATTATGTCAGCAGCTGTTCTCCTCCGTGAATTATGTTAAAAACAAACACCGCTCACGCCTTATAGATGACAGCTTACAGTTCTGCGTAAAGATGAAAGTCACTTCGTACAGCCCCGATTTTCAGACGCTGTGCGCAGAGGTTCAGGAGCAGAAGTTCCATTGTAAACATACCACGGCAGACCCGACGCGGTTTCCATGAACATGCTTTACAGCTTCTCTTGTCAGGACCCAGGATCCCTGAGCAGTTATGGACTTGTTATTGTGATATGTATTTGTAAGTCTATGCTTCTGTTCCGGTGTTCCACTTATTGTATGTGTAGGCGTGTGTAGGTGTATGTGTGCGTATATATGTGTGTGTGGATGCCTAGCGCCTGCAGGCCTGATGGGCGTGAGACTTCACGTCAGTCTTAGCTCAGTTAAAGTCTGTGAGTGTATGCCTACTGGAATACAGTGTCTTGACGGCTGCCTCTGTTATTTTCCCCTCAGGAGGAGCGTGGAACATCGGAGGGCAGCAGGCACGGGGTGTGTGTGGACACACGAGAGTGGAGAACACGGAGCACTGACTTTTTGTGAAGACACGACACGGGAGAGCACGGGGGTTTACTGTTATTGTTTCATTCAATGTAAATAAACGCACTGCTTAGACACAGAGTACTGCAACTGGGTCCTCCTTTGCCCACATCCCCACGGTCTGCCAGCCAGACCGTGGCATCTCTTTATTGACCACTTTTCACACACGGTTGCTGTACGCATACAGCCGGCTGTAGCTTTTCAGCTCACAGCCCGACACACACCAACACAACAGCATAGATGCCACAGACGTTAAGGCGGCGAGGCGTGATTGCGGATGCCGCTCGGGTGCGTCCGACTCCCCTGCAGCGGCGCTGCAGACCACGCCCCGCCACACACATTAACCAGGTAAAATACATATTTAGGCAGAATTTTGCAAATATCTATTTTTCATCTTTTAGCAGCAAAGTGCTGTTTTTCCAATTATTTTTTTTAAAGTCAGGTCAAGGCCCCAAAAGCCCAAAGGCGATATAAGGGGGGCGGCTCACAGCAGTTTTTGTTTGCTACATGGATCATTTTAGTTCAGCTGGGTGTCTTTCCTTTTGTTATATTTCTTTAAGAGTTCAAAATGTGTTAATTACATAAATAAAATGTAATTTTCTCATTAGCACTTCAAGGATTTCATAAGCAACACACCTTAGTCACTTACTTACTTTAGTTGTTCACAAAAAGCATAAAGGTAAAAAAACAATACATACAGTGTTATCTTCATTTTAGATGTCAAAAAGTATTTGCGGCTCCCAGTGTTTTCTTTTGCGTGGAAACCGGGTCCAAAGGTTGCTGAGCCCTGGTGTGGCCAAAAAACTCTGTTTTCAATGTGCTGTTTGTCAGTACACAATGGCAATGACAGCTATCATCATTTCAGATAAATGTTCTATGTCAGACCGCTCAGGATGTTACAATAGAACTCCTTTATGACAAAACTCCCTTGGGTACAGATTCACAGTAAACAACCCCTTGCATATTAAAAACAAAAGGGAAAAAAAGAAAGAAAACAGTGAGCATTAAACCAGTCCCACTGCTGACCCGATGCATCACCCCTGGGCTGGGTTGCGATGACAATCCACAAAAACAGCCCCTGTCTGTTTGAAAGACAGTTTTGTTTCTACCAGCGGTGTGTGGTGACTTTTACAGAAAGGCAAGCAGAGGTGACACCCTAATGGAAAACCCCTGATGTCTACACAAAGCTGGCATCTACAGTGAGATCACAGAGTGCACAATCCGAGTGGATGTTAAGGGACTTCTGAGAAGCAAAAAAAATATAGCAATTATTAATTTTATAAAAACTTCCCTTAAATATGAACGGTAAAGGGAATTTGATAGTTTTGGAGTTTAGACGGTTGCACTGTGCTTCAAGCTATTATGTCATACTTCACTCTAGTAGACATTTCCAAGACTAAGATTGAGCTCCTCAACAATTCAGTTTGGTTTTTGTTTGTTTTTAGTTTATTTTTGTTATGTTTTCAAACCCACTCTTTTAGTAACATTTTCCAAACTCCACTTTTACTATGACTTAGAGTAAACAACAACAACATAAACATAAATGTTAGCTGAAGTAACATTTTTGCATATATTGCACAATGAAGTTGTGCAATATATGCAAAGAGCAGTAAACCCAGCAGATGAAGCACCACGAAATGTTAAGCGATAACACGACTCTTCGTAAGGAACACATTTACCGGAGCTCAGTGTACAAAGACATTTCGTTATTTTTAGCTGAATTGTTTTTTCCTGCTCTAGGGCTGGGCCATATCTTAGGATTTCCCCCACCTCTTCAGTCCCCCTGTAACTTCATACCCATTTGGTTATATATTTTAAACAAAGTGGGTTGTTGCTATATGGAGGGTTTAAAAAAATCCTTTTAAAAAAGGACACAAAAAGGACAGTAAAATGCCCACTTTTGTTTCATATGCCAATCTGGAGTGTCAGCAGTTTTCTCTGAGTGGAACTTCTTCCTTAGTCAACCCTTTCATCCCTGTTTTGTCATTTGTTACTTCGCTCTAGAAGAATGAGAGAGTTGGCAGTAACTGCAATGTATTATTAAATGGCCATATGTGTTTCTGCAATAATGGAACAAAGTAGAAAAGTGTTGCCTTTTTCACAGTGCTATATCTAGATCTGTGTCACATATATACACACATCAACAGTGCCTGTAGGTACAAGGCTGAATCATAAACGCATACACATTAATACCCACCTGATAAAAATGTCAAAGGTTCTAGCAAGATACGTGCATGCTTTTTTTCTGACGAGATGTGGGAAAATGAAGAGGTTGAGTGAGGAAAAAGGGGAAAAGATCAAGAGAGTATCAAATAAAGTGACAGAAAACCTGCTATGTTGTGTTATTTGGAAAGGGCTTTCCATCAATCAGGTCCTCCACATGCATCCAAAGAAAAATGAAGAAAATAAGAGGAGACAGCGCAGGTGGAAAGGAGACTTACAGAGGGTTTGAAAATCTCTATAGCAATGAAGAAATGAAACACCTAGAAACATGAATCGATAGCTTGTTGATACTGGCAAAAAGTCAAATTTAATGTGTAATGCTAAAAGCATCAATTGTAATCCAGATAGCAATTTTAATTTCTTTTACCTGGTTGTTTCTGAGCATAGCAGAGAAGCAAGGATAAATGAAAGAAATAAAAAAAACTACGGAACACAATTTTTTTTGACATTAGGATTTTTTAATCTATGTATTTACATTTATCTTACAAAAATAAATGCAGATTGTTATATGTTTAATGAAGTATGTGTAATGAAACATTTCCTCAACATAGGTAAACTTTTCCTTATCAAGGGTTGTAAATGGCCTGTATTTGTATAGTGCTTTACTTAGTCCCTATGGCCCCCAAAGCTCTTTACACTACATTCAGTCATCCACCCATTCACACACTGGTGATGGCAAGCTACATTGTAGCCGTAGCTGCCCTGGGGCGTACTGACAGAGGCGAGGCTGCCGGACACTGGTGCCAACGGGCCCTCTGACCACCACCAAATCCACCAGATGGAATAAATTCCAGCGTAAAATGAGAGAATCTGCTGTGCCCTTGCCATCTAATGAATTAATAATATCTATATTAACCAGGTTTGATCTTGTTTGTGTCCCAAAATATAAGATTTCCTGTAATACGGTATGGAACTACATTTCATGTGAAAGTGGAATGAGTTAGGTGAGATGCAGGGAAACTAATAAGTGCACAAAGGATATGTCAGATAAACAAAATCACACACAGTTCTGTTTTGTATAGCCCCATCCTGGATTGCCATATTTAAATTTTGTACCATTATGTTTCATATTTCCACAATGTTTAAAAGTGAAACTCATCTTTTAAGTGTGGAACTAATGCGAGAAAGGCCTCGAGGTAAATACGGGAAATTTTGCCCGATATTAGACTACACTGCTGTCATGATCATAGCTACAGTTTTCAGTTTCAGCAGTTGTCTCTCTTTTTTATCTTTTGTGTTATCTGTATATCCAGTCCGTTTCTAATCTGGCGTATACATGCAATAACCAAGAATCTTAAAGCCAATTATGTCACAGCATGAGATGTCAGAATTCCAGTTTTAGAAGTCTTTGGATGGGACATAGAGAAAGTAGTTTGATCTAAGTAGTAGCACATCACTTGTACTACTGTCATGTCTTTGTCCTCCAAGAGTCCTCCATGATTATTCACTTTTATTTACATGTGAGAGGTTTTTATGTAGGCTGAGATTTTCTTTCACTAATTAAAATTTTAGGTAAACCTGCGTGGTACATTATTATGTTTTGGGGACTTATCAAATCTTCATTGTGTCTGGTTTAAAATCCATAGTTGTTCAGATGTTTTGCTCCTAGATTTATCAAGAGATATTTTTTTCCTCCTCCACTGAGCATTGCTGCTTGATGGGTTAAGCAGCAAAACAATTTCCATGATCAATTCATATTATTAAAAGTTTTGAAGCAGCTGTCTTAATTACAGAACAGCTATTAATGTAGATCGCTAATGGGTGAAAAGTTGGAGCAAATTTCCAGTGGTTGAGCGTCATTTGTATGCCAGCCATCCAAATGACAGTAAAGGTCTTTATATGCTTTGCAGGTGTGTGCTCCAGTATTCATATTTAATCAAAGTCTTCTGAACAGATCATTTCCACCACATTTTATCATTCATTGTCTTTAATCAATGCCATTTCTCCCACTATCAATGCTCAGTGAGGCTGTCTGCATGAGCCCTCATTCACCCAAAACAGGACAATTAAAATTAGACCAAATTCTAATTAAAATGATGCTGCTTAATGGGAGCCTGTCAGTTCTGTCAGTGCAGCTAAATTAACCAAAATGAAGCGTTTATCACTTAAATGAATTACAATTGCATTACTTTAGGTGAATTAAGGGCTTGCTTTGTGTAAGAGTAGCATAACACTGCTGTTCTTTCTCATCCCATGTCTTTCAGAGACATTGATTAGCGCAAAATCAATGGGACAGTTTGTGCTCCTGCTGATGTACTCAGTCAGTTAGATTTAATCTAATTGCTGCCCATGACTCATTTGTTAGTGACTTAAAGTCATTTATTAACACTTTCCCCCCCCTGTCATCATATCCCTACTGTATGTGTTTATTCCCCTCTCAACATCCTGTGGCTATTCATCACTCCGTCCGCTCTTATCACTGGTACTTCATCCCTCTATCCACTTTTTGCAGTTGTGTGTGCAAAAAGTGCTAACACTGACCTCTAGTTATCGCCCGCTTCTTCTTCTTGTCTCCTTCCCTTCTTGTTCTCTTTCTTATACACTTCCCCCTTTGATTTCCACCTCACCCCCTCCCCAATAAAATTATGCAGTCATTACCAGGTCTTAAATTGAAGCAAATACAACCTCAGTTGAGCAACAAAACATATTACACTATGTGTAATCACAACCAGTGATAACATGACAAATTTAGTGGTTAATAAAAGTCAAATTGTGACATGTTTTCTTCTGATTGATTAATACAAGTGATTACTGAATGAAAGAAAATTCCATTTTTGTGCTTTAAACATGATCTTAAGAATTTTAACATGTACCTGTGTTGTCCTGTCAGCTTGGTGGGTTATGAGTTGATTATATGGTGAGAAAAAAAACAAAAAAAGGGGGAGAGAAGGCTGACACAGGGCCTGGTCCCGTTGTTTTTCCCCTCTCTGAGTAACACAGCCAATACAACATGATTTTCCTGTTCGTTTGTTTTTGTTTTTGTTTTGTTTTGTTTTTTCTCTTTATGCTTGATTACAGGCTGCTTTGTCGGCCCGGAAAAGCCGAGGCTGACCCTGGACTCCTGCTCTCCCCTCTACCATCGTTGCTCTCTCCTTTACCATCTTCGATGTGACTCTGACCAAATGCTAAAGCAGCTGGACCCACAACAACTTGAAACTGTCAACAGTGCTGCAGGAAAACGATCTCAGGCAGCAGAGACGGAGAGAGTTAAATCCAAGGCCCGTTTCACTACATGGGGAGATTTCCGTCAGCGTCTTTTCTTTCTGAGAAGACTGAGAAAGGCCCGGCTCCCACCACCGATTCTGACCACCTTATATAAAGGAATTATTGAGAGCATCCTGAGCAGCTATATCACTGTCTGGTTCGGGAACAGCACCATGCCGGACAGACAAGCTCTACAGAGGGTTGTGCAATCAGCTGAGCGCACCATCCGCTCCGAACACCTTGACCTGCACTCAATCCACAGCAGGCAGTGCCTGATCGGACACACCCCTCTCACACACTCTTCACACTCTTGCCATATGGAAAAAGACAGCTTCAGCTGACAGAGCTGTGACGAGACGCCCATTAAGCCCAGATGAAAAGTGAGGCCGAGCAAAACCATGCTGACCTTAACCACTCTGCATTAAAACTGTGCAGGACAGTGACGGACCAACAATGACCATCGGGCAGCAAAAAGGGCGTGCCAGAGACAGGAGGAGTAACTGAGGTCAGGAGGCACCTCAGAATGGACAAAACACCAGGAGAAAATAAGCTGAAGGCACAGGTGTCGGGGCTCGGCCAGGAGCTGACCTCTGAGAAGAGCCGAACAGCAGAGCCGCAAAAGGCCGTGGAGCAAAGCAAGGAAAACATCAATGGACTTTAATCTGATTTCTACGGAAAAGACTCTGAGGTTTCTGCCCTCAATAAGACCTCGAGGCATCAGAGCAGAAACTGAGCATGGCCCAGGAGGAGCTAGCTGAAAATCGAACCCATCAGGCTTGGAGTCCAAGACACCGGACTTGAAATCAGGCCGGAGCATCCTGGAGCTAGATGAGCAGTGTGATTTGTCCGGTCTGCTATGGAGCAAACGTTAGGGGGATGGCTTCCTGTCGCCTCTGCCGTCCTCCGATCGCTCAGCGTCCTGGGCTGCCCAGCTCCGGACTGAACGCTCGGGCCGAGACACCCAAACAACCATGGACTCCATTCCCCTGGAATGGGACCACGACTACGACCTGAGCCGTGGGCTTGAAAGTGCAAGCAGGGATCCCAGAGAGCCTTGAGGCCTGTGTTAAACTAACAGAACAAAGATTGAGGTCTTCCACTGGGGAGGTGGAAGCTGCAGACTCTCCTATACACCTTCTGGATGTCAGCCGTTCCACCTGCAAACAAACGGACAGCAGTCGCACTTCTGCAAGCAACAAACGGACATCCAGACAATTGAGCTGCGTATCAAAACCCTGAAGGAAGACCGAAGCAAAAGGGTCAAGTTAAGGAGGAGCGAAATAAGGAGAAGACGCTGGACACTGGAGAAAAGGACTGCCTCAATTGGGGCCAGAACCAGTATGGACAGAACTCTGAGCAGCAGCACCAATGGATGCAAACAGACTGAAAAGGAGGAGGGCAGGACCCAGGGCACGCTTCAGGCCGTGGTTTACCCAGAACACTACAACAGGAAAGTGATGAACACAAACACCCACACAAACACACACATCTACATGCACCGACTCAGAGTGAAAAGAAACATACATATGAACATATGCACTCGTTGATTGAGGGAGAAATGACACACACACACACACACACAAATTAAAATGTTGATTCAATGAACTGAGAAGTGATCCACACACACACACGCTGATGCAATGAAGAATGCTTTACTAACAAATGCTGCACACAAACATCCAAATACGGAGTTGGTTACAACAGCAAGAACTGATTGATTATTTATTGCTTAAATGTATTTCATGCCACGCAGAGGGCATTTGTGTAGATTTAGAGGACATGGTCTGAAGCACTTTGATAATGAAAACAATGTCTGTGCGTGATGTCTGTTTATGGCTCAAAGCCTCCACTGAATTGTTTACTGTGCTTCACACAGTCTAACAAGGAGCAGTGGTACAGAGCGAAAATGATGAATGAATGGTGTGAGTTTTATTTCGAAGAGATTATGAAAAGGTTGTGTTGATTCAACTTAGTTGTTTACGTTTTTGCCAAAGTAAAGAGTTGGTGTGTAACTAGTGTCCACTATTGAGTCAAGTAAATCCAACATGTTTTGTTGGTGCAAAAAGGAGTTTTGGTTGATCTTTGGGTTTTGTTTGATACTAGGTTGATTCTATCAGTGAGGTTTGGATTGTTTTCTTTCTCTGAGAGAGAAAAGGATGGTTTTATGCTTGGGCATGTTTGTAATGGGCCCCAGTATCTGTTATTATATGAGTGTTTAATTGGTTACGTCTGTGTTTGCTTTCGTTACAGTGCACTGAGATAAGAACATCTGAGAGGTGTGATCCACCGGTGGTGATATTTTGGTATTTTGTGAGTTCCTGATTTAACAAATCAGCTCTTTAATCCAGGCCTGAGAGATTGAACTTTAAAGCGCTATAAAATATTCTTATTGAAAACAGTCGCAAAGTATTTTTTCTCCATGATTATAATGAGCTTGGGAGAAAATTGACTTATATGGGACACTGATCCTGAAGCCTAAAAGGATTGCAGCGAGTCAATCCAGTCCAAAGAAGGAAAAACAAACAAGGAGCTGTTTCCTTTAAAATGATGACGTCATCTTGCTGGTGATGGAGCCTCGAATAGGCTGCGCGTGAGACTCCATTATCAGCAACTTTTGGTATGAATGTGTGTGGATGTATGCATATGACTGACGACTAAAAGTCATGGACTGACTTGGTACTGAGACAAAAACGGTGCCGACTTTAGGATTATTAAATGTCCACAGACAATTCACCCAGCCTGTAAAAGAAGGGTGGATGTTTTGTTTTGCTTTGTTTTGTCTGCAAGAACAGAAGAATGACAGAGACTAAAGAGCTGTAGCTTCACAGCAGTGTGAACTGCAGACTGAACCCTTTGGTTGCTAATTTTGAGCTACTGATGTTTGCATTAAGGAAATTGTGTTTTAGTAGCTGTGTTTTAATTAAGGTATCACATTATATTGTTGGGAATATTAAATGCTAAAGTGAAGAAAAGGTTTGATCCCACTCATGACTGAGCATGTTATTATTAACCATAGTGGGTCAATGTAGAGAGTGAATTAATTTTAGAGAAATAAAGAAAAAACAAACAAAAAACCCTCCACCGAGGTCTATGAATAAGAGGGGAATGATAGACAGCCACACTCAAAATGGAGATATGTAATGATAAACACTGGTCCCCGTCTTTTGGGCGCTTTCTTGAAGTAGTCAACATTTTAAAAGTAAGATAAAATAACAGGGGCATGTGCTGAGGGGTGGTGCTGCACAAGAACAAGAGTAAAATAAAGAAAATATTGTTTTTAGTTTTGAGAAGTGCAAATTAAAATGTACCATTACACTCAGAGGATCAATATGAAGCTTGATATTTGTTAATTTTGAATGAAGTACATGACTGGTGACTGTTCTGTCCTGAGCTTTTGTTTTTACAGCACCCGCTTGATCACACCAACAGTTTCTCGCCACCGAAGAGGGGTACTTGCAAAAAAATAAAGAACGGGGAGGAATATCATCAAAACTGGAAAAAGGTAATCCCCAAAGGGGGTGATAACGCCATAACTTTCACTATGGTCAAATTCTCAAAATTTGACCCTCAAAAATTCTTCAAACATTTAGACACAAAGTGGAGATTTAGATAAATATAATGTCGTAAACCACATAAGCATGAAGTATTTGATTCAATAAGATGGTGAAAAAACAAGCAGCAAAAGGTTGATCATGTTAATGGTGTTTATTCAAGGGTGCAGAGGAGATTATTATTATTAAAGACAACAAATGAAATAACGAAAAGTAGAAGTGGAAAGAATTTGCGTTAACGGTAATAAAATCAAAACAAAAAGGAATACTAACTAAAACTGTACTGAATGTTCACAAAACTAACTAAAATTAACTGGATTTATAGCAAAATGTGTTTAGTTGCATTGATGTGTGCGTGCCCTGCTGTAGTGAAATTAAGGTAGTACGTTAGTCGAGTCGTCTGTGTTGCTGCTCCGTTCACGCGCAGAATCAGGTCAGGAAAAGTCGGGAGACAGCGCCAGAATAGAATTGAGGATGATTTTAATATGACTGTTTTGTAGACATAACAAGAGTCTTGTAGTGGAGAGGGACGTAATGTCCTCCTGAGACCCAGAGAATAAGAAAAAACAGGGAGAAAATATTTTCGTTTTTTCTTTTTTCTTTTTTTTCTTTTTTCTTTTAAATGAATCAAGTGTTATTAAAATAACAATCTCATAAGATGAAGATCAGGGACCAACCCAGAAGTCACTGACACTTCACTAGCTGTAAACTATTGGTTTAGGAATAAGTGATGGCACTGAACTTTCTATTTCACAAAAGTCAATTTATTTAGGATATCTGAGGAAGTACTGATTTTATTTGGAGACACAAAGGAACATTTGGCACTTCCCTCATCTCACATCTGTTTCATTGTTGTACCCAATCATTCTACAACTGAAATGCCTTGGACTGCTAACCATTTCAGGCAAGTGGAGTGAACCATATTTTGCTAGACTCTCATCAGATTGGGGCTTCCTTTTATTGATCTTTGGAGAGAAGTCTTCATTACTGGTATTATTCAGGTCTTGTTCACATGTTTGTCCCAGGTTTCTCAGCTAAGAGGAGCTTAAACCCCAGATACTGTGAGTTCTTTTCACACATTGAGATCACTGATAACTCTCAGCAACGACGTGATCTCGTAGAAACAATTAGGTGTTATGGATTCAACTATAATTGCGACTCTTATTTTTTACTTTACTGGAAAAGATTTCTGCATTTTACCCATATTTTAGTTTTAACTCAAAATCAAAATTCCAGATTCTACTACATGTTGGTTTTGCACCAGATAGGATGACAGATTTCAGGTGGCCCTGTGTCTTTCTCTATTACATCTGCCACTGCATCTCGATAATCTTTGTGTGGCTTCTAGTGGGTCCTGACCCTCTCATATTTTGAAAAATCTATGTTTGAATCTCCCTTAATAATTGTGTTAAGAATTCTCTCCGCCTTGGTCAAAAGTTGGGTATTAGGAAAAAGTGAAATAAATATAAATATAAAGTCCCAATGTGTAGAGCACACATTAATAAATTAGTCATGTTCCCTGTGAAAGTAAATGAGCCTAATTCTTAAAGACCCCTGAAATTATTTACTAGATGTTTATTTTTTGAATAAAATAAGAATCTGAGTTTAACAAAACATTTTAAATGTAAATATCAAGCGTACCTTTCTCTCTTCCATAAAATGTGCTTGTGGGCACGCCAGCCATTTTGAAAAGGTGGGAAAAACAATTGGCAAGGCCACACCCCCACACATGTGACATAATTTTAAAGGTACTGTTGTCCTCTCTAAGAAACATCAGGACTTAGAGGAGTGGCAAGTAGAGTATGAGAGCTACAAGCAAAAAACTAAATGTGTACTACAGTGCGCAAAAATGAATTACTGGGCCATCAGGGGGTCTTGAGGGACATTTATAAAAAAAAAAAAAAAAATCCCACAAACCTTAAAAGTGCACTTGAAAAGCTCACACAAGAAGGTTAACCTAGCTTACCTAGAAGACCTCATCAGGGGGAGCACACTCCCCCTCTTTGAAGAGCTCACCCACTTAACTCGCATTCCAAGAAAATAGCTAACCCCAGATAAGGCAGCGTGATGTATCCCGAGATAACAGGACTGGGACATCTAAATAAAGGTGTGAAACAATCGCATGGAAAAGGTTATGAATTGACTTCAACCAAAATTAGGAACACTCGGTGCGGCAAGAATTAATAGCTATTAGTCTCAACACCCAAGGATAAGCAGAAGAGCATGATTGATATGATGGAACTGAGAGTTTGTTACACTTAACTTTTGCAAAACACAAATAAAACTAAATTGAAACTAAGGATTTTCAGAAAATAAAAACTAGACTAAACTAGCAAAGAATTGGTAAAAACTAATTACAACTGGCAAAAAATTGAAAATCTGGAGTCGAAACTAAATAAAAAATAAAACCTAATGAAAATGGCGAAACGTTTAAAACCCTGGTGCAGAGATTGGCAAATCTGACCAGGAACGTTATAAAATGGATTGTCAGAACAGTCAGCGTTAAAGCCACATTTGACAGTCCATACTAGGATGGCATTGGACATCTTCGGGGCGGAGGAGGGTTGGTGTGACCAAGGTGTGGTTTGGCTTGTCGTATGTATATTTGAGATCATATGGCTCTGGATGGACCAGTGACCAGGGCATGGAAGGAGGACAGACTCATTAAAGGAGGAGAAGGCATTTCCTGGGATTGGAGATCCTCTGGGTGAGTGGTTGATTAAAAGCATGCATAAAATAGAAGTTATCTGTTGTTATTGATTGGTAATAGATTGATAATTGGCCACATTTACAGCTGTATTGACTTGTTGTGGACGTAGTCGACTTCAGGTTTAAACACTCTCATTAACAGGTTGAAAATAGTGACATTAAAGGAAGAGTATGCAGCACCACCCTGTCAGACGCCAGTGATGGTGGAGCTCACTGATGAATCAGGTGAGCTGGATTCATGGCTGATTCAAAACTAAGATCCCCCTGCTGTGGTCAGTAAGGGGAGAAAAGGGGGAAATAAAATCAAGAATAAAAGAGGCATTTATAAACGTTTAGGTGTCAAGTGAAACGGGACAAAAGGGGGTGTTTTACTGTTATTTTAATGTCAGCATTATTATTGTATGAGAATCATGCAACAAGCATTGCATCGATGATCATTTATTGAAGCTTTTGACCTTATACTAACATCTGTGTTCCTGTGATTGTTATAACCTCTGATGAATCTTCTATTTACAGGTGTTAGGATAATGATATAATTTTTCATTGCAGGTGTAACCATGATCATTTTCATACATATTGCAACTTGTTGCTCATTGTAGAGTTGTGCTCAAGTTAATAAGGGTTAAAAGCTACAGTCAGCGCGAATGTCTGACTGATCTATTGAGGGGAAAGGCTTCGAGCATAGAAGGCCACACGCGCTTACATAACATTGATATCATGTTATTCTTTGTGATCTTTTCTTCAATTATGTCTTTAAGGTTAGTTTAAATAGTGGCAGTTAATTAAACGACATTTATTAAAATATTAAATACCTGAGTCAGAACGTTACACGCGGATCACCTTAAGAGTCTGGGAAACTTTGTAGCTGCCTAACTTTTTTTTTTGAATGTTCTAGCTCTGTTGATTTGACACATTGGAATGTGTCAAAAAAAGGGGGGGGGAAGGTTGAGCTTTAACATCAAACAAGGATTATTTGAACAATTTATAACTTCATTTGTGTCTTTAATAATTTAAGAATGGTAAAGCTTAAGCTAATAGCGGTCCGAGAAGACGGACCTTTTAGAGAATCAGTGAAAAAGCATAAACTATCACTTTCATGTTTAATCATTACTCATTGAAATGAACTGAATAGCGCTTAGAAGATTTGTTAATTTCTTTGTCTTTTGTTAAAAAGAGGGGTTTCAATAATTTTCAGACAAACCTTGCAAATGTGCTTATAACGAGTTGGCACTCGGCCTTTTGAAGGTCAGAAGCTTCGTTCGGCGTGACTGTCCGGACTGATAAAGTGTAGGAAACGCCTTGAGTGCAGAGGGCTAAATGCAAACACGCTTACACACACATAAGATATGATTAGAATAAGTCCCTGGGACATTCTGAATGTTTTAGACCAATTTTGAATCACTAGAAGGTCAGTAGATAACAACATTAGATTATTAGGGTTAGGAAGAGAGGTGTTTTGGTTTTCTGTCTCTTACAGAGAAAGGAACAGACACCAGACGAGGCCACAGAGATACGAGGGTCCTTCGCAGCAGAGACAGATACAGTGACTGCCGAGACACCAACTGGGTCCAAGGGTCATGGCGTTTGGGCTCCAGCTAGTCACTTCAAAAGGATGAATCCCATAAATACAGCAATAACCATGAAGGGGTTGACGGAAATCCGGAAACACCAGACCAACGAGGTTCGAGAGGCTCTTGGGCAAAAGGGGGACGCCTTCCTGTTCTTTTCTGGAGGATACACGGGAGACACAGGACCCGAGGATACACAGATCGTTGTTTGAAATAGGGGCAGAATAATCCCCTGATCTGTGTCACGACTGAAGGGTTGTCTAACCCCTGAGGTTGAAGTAAGAAGAACAGAGGATCACGCAACTGGACGACACTGGTAGCTGCAGCAATAAAATAAAGGTTAAGAGCTCTTCGGACAGAGGTTCTAGTCTACGTCTGAATGGTATAAGGGAACACCAAATAAAGCTGTGGGAGAACAGGGGAGTGTCATCTGGACCTGCTATCCTTGTAGTAATAGTTTGTCTTGCACCTGACTTGCGCAAACACAGAGGTCATCTTACATATGGTTTGCCCGTCAGGGGGACAAAGGACCTCAGGAGTGAGAAGAGATGAACCCGGCCACACTGGGCTACAGGGTGTTTGTGAGGTCATTATTCTAATGACCTCATCAGGGGGAATTGTTAGATTATAATATTATTTTATGCCATGTTATACCCCTAATTGAAGATTGTGAATTAATATGTAGTTTTAGTTTGCATTATTCTCCTGAATTAGAAGAAGCTGATAACTATTGCATTAGTTAAACTGATTTGCATTACATTAAACTGCTGACTTGTTGTGAATGAATGATATTGTTTTATGATGCATTATACTGCTGAGTTATAAGAAATCTAATTTGTCTGAGTAGAAGAGAACAGAGTGTGCTGGAGTTTTCTGCCCCATTTCAGCAGGAGCAGATAAACAGGGAGCCAAGGTCGTAGCTTAGGCGCTGTGTGAGAGAAAGCATGTGAATGTTTAGGCTTTGTATGATACGGTGGAGGCACCAGAGGCTATAAAAGTTTGAGCAATGCTCCACCATTTTGAGATTTTGAGGCTGTCTGCATCAGTGTCCATCTCCCACGCGTGTGTTCATTAAAATCATCGTTTGACTCAACCCGGCCGGACCAGTGTTGTTATTGTGGTTTTTTCTCTTGTCTCCATCCCCAATATTTTGAACCTTAACACCCTCTTCTTCTTCTTGTCTCCTTCCCTTCTTGTTCTCTTTCTTATACACTTCCCCCTTTGATTTCCACCTCACCCCCTCCCCAATAAAATTATGCAGTCATTACCAGGTCTTAAATTGAAGCAAATACAACCTCAGTTGAGCAACAAAACATATTACACTATGTCATTATTTACGTAAGTGAGACTAAGCCAAAATGCAGAAGCTTTGTATGAAAAGCCAAGTACGTGCCCTGATTCAATAGCTTGTAAAATAGAGCAGAAATACCTTGAAATACCTTTCTGTGTGATTTAACAGTCTCTCACAGTATTGTGAAGGAAATCTGACCCATGCTTCTTTACAACATGACTTTAGTTCACTAAGCTTTAACAACATTCGTTTGCCAGCTCGCTTAAAGTGGTGTCACAGCATTTCAATGCTACACTAATTCTTTTTCAGGCATTCTGTTGTAAATTTGTTGGTAGTGTCTGGTGCCATTGTCCTATTGTCCTATGACCCAGTTTTGGCCACGCTTTAGCACAATGGCCTCACAATTGACTGTGGAATACTTCATGGTCCACCCAATGATTGCAAGGTGCCCAGGTGCTGTGACTGCAAAACCAGCCCACATAATCATCCCTCTTTCACCCCACTGAGTTTGGCAGTTGACATGAGGTGCTTGAACAGTGATGAAAACCAAACACCATATCTGACTTTCACCAAACAAGGTGTTTTTTGTGGTGGATTCTCCTCTAAAAGTCTAGGATGTGCCACCATTTTTTTAAAGAAGGTCTTCTCATGCAAACCATCTCAAAACAAGCCAAGCTGGTTTTGTCTTCTTCAAACTGTAGATCTGTTTTGTAGTTTTGTGAGAACGGTCTGACTTGGGGATTGATTTGCTAAGATATATACTCCTGAAAAGACGTTGCAGTCTTTCACTCATCAAGGGCATTTTAGCTTAGCTTTTTACATACTGCCTATGCATTTTGGCTTAATTGTTGTAAAATAAATGATTATATAGTTTTGTAGATGATCATAGGTTGCATTTATCTAACTTAATCAAATCTTGAGAACCAGATTGTTTTTATTATGTCCTTTTATATAAACCCATAAAGAGGATGCATTTTCTTTTAACCATGAGTGTATGAGTATCTCTATTAGTCAGGGCAGCTTTCCATAAAGAGTTCATTCACACGGTCACTATTTCCTCTTCTGCGTTCTCTTTACCACAATTTTCTCTTGTTGGTCTTATTCTATTTCACTTTCCCTCTGTGCTCATTTTCTCTTTGTTCATCTCTATTAATCCATCACTATTTTCTTCTTTTTCTTTCTGCCCTTGTGAAACACTTTCTGTGCAGTGGATAAACACAGATAGTTCCTGACTTATTTTGCAAAGGCTGGAGTGGAAGTGTGTAAAACAACTGCACACAAAGCTCAAGTCTCAACATATAAATGTTTGCGTAAAGGACTTTGCTGACTCTAATAGGCATGAATACAAGCAATGTTACAATGCTATTAATGATTTATTTTGAGTTTTTTTGTTTTTTTTACTTGAAAATACATTTTACATGTAGTATTTATTTTTAGTGACTCTATAGTGTAGTGGTTTACAGATTCCTGGCTCATTCCTGTGACACAAAAGCCTGTGGAGTTGCATCAGTCATCTGCCAAAATCTAAATATGTGGCGTGGCCTGCTGTGGTGACGTCTTGTGAAAAAGGGAGCAGCATTTTTGTTTTGTTTTGGTGCCTACCAGAAAAAGTAATCAGATTACTTTTTTCAAGTAACTAGTAAAGTAAGGGATTACTATTGCAAAAGCGGTAATTAGATTACCGTTACTTTCCTGTAAGTACGCTGCGTTACTAAATCCGTGATTTTTTGCGAGTGTGTCTCATGACAGTGACGTAAGTGAGTGCGACGTTCGTGACAACAGCTGTGTGCAGATCAACAATGGATAATATATCGAGTGCGGGAGAGAGTATGAGCGTGCAGCGTTTAAAGCGTGGAAGTACTGACCTTACTTTGAGTTTGATTCCATAAAAACTGACAAAAACTAGTGATGTGCGGATCGATACTGAAATATCGATTCCTCCGATACCAGTCATTTATGTTCTAGAATCGATTCTCACATTAAAATATTGATATTTTAGTAATTAAGGGTAAATTTGTAGTTTATCATTAACAGGAACACAGTGGAAATAACCTATTTTATTCGGATTGTCTACAATTGGAAGGAACTACTTCCTCTTCCGCCTTTCATAGTCATGTGCGAAATATGGCTGTATAAATGTGGCAGCCCCTTGGCGTGCGCACTCACAACAATGGCTGAACGTAATTGGAGTTATGTACGGACCTATTTTACATCCACAAACAGCCGAGATGTGGTTTGCCATACATGTGGCAAGAAAGTGAGGTGTTGTGGCAACACCACAAATTTGTCAAACACCCCAGAGTAAATCATATCACAGAATATGACAAGCGTATGTTAAAGCGAATTGAAGAGGACGAGTGGACAGGGACAGGTGCTGCTAGGGCGAGACAGACGTCCTTTAGTGCTGCAGGCAGGCAAGGTGTTCAAATAGCGCACAACTTCAGGTTTTTTTATTTCTATATGATGAACTTTGCATTATTAAGTGATAAGAGCAAGTAATCTGATGTCCTGTAATCATTATGACACTATAATTTGAGATACAATAAATAAAATACGTTTTTGTACAAAGTATCGGTATCGGATCAGTATCGTCGATACCACCCTGAATTTTACTTGGTATTGGATCGGAAAGGAAATCAGTGGTATCGCACATCACTAACAAAAACATTAGCGTCCGTTGTGCGTGGGAAGAAAACTTCTTTTTACAGCGAAAAAAAGAACCTTCACACAGAAACTTGCGGATTCTTCCACTGACCGCTGCGGCACACCTGCACCAGGGTAAACCTCCGCCTACCCAACTCCTGCTTTACAGGTGAAAATAGAGCAACAGGACCGCTAGTCTTTGATTTTATTTATTTTCTGCTGTGTTTTACTTGCATCTATTTGAAAGAGTTTGTCACGGCTGGCGGAGTGAGCCGTGTGGTGTGGAGGAAAGGGAGGACCCAAAATGCAGCAGTGACTAATGATACGAGTGATGTTTATTTACAAAGTGACAATGGCAGAAACAGGCAGTGAGGCATGACAAAACAACTGAAGAAACCTAAACTGGGAGAACTAAATGACAAACCTGAGACCATACAAAAGGGGTGCGGGGCAGAGAGACGCAGAGACAGGAACACCATAGAACGCAGACGAGCCGACAATGAACACAGACCGACACCCACTAAATATACACACACACACAAGGTAATCAGGTAATCACACACAGGAGGGAAGAACAGCTGAACCTAATACACATGAGGACCGGAGGACACAAGCTGAACACAATGACAACAGACACAGACCTTCAAAATAGAATAGGAAATCCAGAACATGAGCCTTCAAAGTAAAGCAGGGACACACAGACTGATTTACAACACAACACGGGGACATGAACAGAGCACCAAGGACAGACACAGGTAGGGCTGAATACACACACCAAACTACAGGTTCAACCCTAAACCAATACAAAATCAGAATAAACACAAAGCACAAAAATGAACTTCAAGGAAACACAAAACGCTGGGCCAAAATGACCCAGGACCATGACAGTACCCCCCCTCCAAGGGCTGACTCCAGACAGCCCAAAACAAAAACAGATGACCAACCCAGGGCGGGCGGCGGGGGCCCAGGACGGAGGGACCAACACCGAACAAAAACAAGCCCCAGCGAACCAAGTGACCTGTCCAAAACAAACACACATGCCGGAGCACCAGGACAAAACACAGTTCAGGAGGCCGGCCCGGAGGCTGACACAGATCCAAAAGCCGACCGAGCGGAAGGCAGCGGTGGCGGAGTGGAGGCAGTTCAGGGGGCCGACCGTGCACACAGCAACGGCAGCGATGGGCAAACAGTTCTGGGGGCCGACCGTGCACACGGCAATGGCGGCGACGGGCAAACAGTTCTGGGGACCGACCGTGCACACGGCAACGGCGGCGACGGGCAAACAGTTCTGGAGGCCGACCACTTGGAAGGTAGTGGTGGCCACCGAGCAGGTCCGGAGGACGGCCGCGATGCCAGCGGCGGCGACGAACTCTTTCCGGAGGCCGCCCCCGAAGGCCGTGATGCCATCTTAGAGGCCCGGAAAACGGCCGGCAGAGGCAAGGCAGAACGGGTCGAGCTGGCTCCGACGGCGGTGTGGCAACCGCAGGATCAGATGAGGCGGGACCAGACGAAGGCGGAGCCGAGGCCGGACCAGGCGGCGGCGTGGATGACGACACGGAGGCCGGACCAGACGAGGAGGAGGGTGCAGAGGCCGGACCAGACGAGGGTGCAGAGGCCGGACCAGACGAGGGTGCAGAGGCCGGACCAGACGAGGGTGCAGAGGCCGGACCAGACGAAGATGATGAGGATGCAGAGGCTGGACCGGATGAAGCCAAAGCAAATGCTGAAACCGGACCAGGCGAGGATGAAGCCAAAGCAGATGCTGAAACCGGACCAGGCGAGGCCGAAGACTCTGAGGCCGCAGCAGGCGAGGGTGATGAGACTGCAGCTGGTGATGAGACTGCAGCTGATGGCTGGACGGGCTCCTCGGGCCCCCCAGCTGACGAGGCAGAAGGCTGGACGGGCTCCTCGGGCCCCCCAGCAAAAACAGTCTCAGACCCAGTGGGCACTGGAGCCCCTGGCACACACAGAACAGAACCAGCAGGCACACGGGCCTCTGGCAGGGACGCAACAGAACCAGCAGGCACGCGGGCCTCTGGCAGGGACGCAACAGAACCAGCAGGCACGCGGGCCTCTGGCAGGGACGCAACAGAACCAGCAGGCACGGAGACCTCTGGCAGGGACAGAACGGAACCAGCAGGCGCACGGGCCTCTGGCAGAGACAGAACAGAACCAGCAGGCGCGGAGACCTCTGGCAGAGACAGAACGGAACCAGCAGGCGCACGGGCCTCTGGCAGGGACGGAACAGAACCAGCAGGCGCACGGGCCTCTGGCAGGGACAAAACAGACTGCAGCTGCGCGGAGCACCGACCCTGCTCAGGCAGCGACAGCCGGGTGCAGTTCTCAGCTGGGTTCTTAGCCTCCAGGGGTCCAGAGTCAGCTGAGGGCTGTAACTTAACCTCTGGTGAGGCCCTGGAGCAAGTAGCAGTCTCTAAACTAGCCAGCTGTTGAGGAACGATTGCATTTTTAACGTGTTTGTCTCTCTGCAAATAATACGTACTAGAAAAAGAGTCAAAAATGGGAGGCACAAGCGCAGCCTCCCGTACAGAGGGAGTCTGTGAAGACGGAGACGGCATGAATGACTGGGCTAGCGGAGATACCGGAGTCCGAGTTGCTTGTGGCTGTGCAGCTAAACGAGGTAAAGACAGCTCAGCAGGAGAATGAGCAAGCAACACACAGTTCTCCTTGTCGTCTGCTGCACCAAACAAAGTCCCTGGATAAACTGTTCCACAGTCCAAGACAGAAAAAGGGTCCTTCTCACTCACCACGGCCGGCAGTTCTGAAGTTCCAATATCTGGCTGTGGGGTGACGCGCCGACGGCGCGATCGTCGCTTCCTCCCGGGCAAAACCTCCGGCGGGCCGGGCAAAACCTCCGGCGGGCCGGGCAAAACCTCCGGCGGGCCGGGCAAAACCTCCGGCGGGAGAAGCTGACGTGGCTGTTCCGGGGTGGCCGTAATCCGCTGCTGCTGGACAAAGTCTGTGGATTCCCGAGCTCGCACCACCCCCCGGGCTTTATGCAGGTTGCAAATTAAGCCTGAAACTCCCTTAAGCTGGCAGAGGTAGGGATTTTCTTCCAGGATTGCTTCGATGGCTTTTAACCCCACCACTTGTGCCCTTGCGTTGGTGGTGTGGGTTACCCAGTCCATCAGGCGTCGGATGCGTGCGAGGTCGCTCTCTCCAGACAAAGCTGCTGGGTCCATGTTTGGTCGGCTCGTACTGTCACGGCTGGCGGAGTGAGCCGTGTGGTGTGGAGGAAAGGGAGGACCCAAAATGCAGCAGTGACTGATGATACGAGTGATGTTTATTTACAAAGTGACAATGGCAGAAACAGGCAGTGAGGCATGACAAAACAACTGAAGAAACCTAAACTGGGAGAACTAAATGACAAACCTGAGACCATACAAAAGGGGTGCGGGGCAGAGAGACGCAGAGACAGGAACACCATAGAACGCAGACGAGCCGACAATGAACACAGACCGACACCCACTAAATATACACACACAAGGTAATCAGGTAATCACACACAGGAGGGAAGAACAGCTGAACCTAATACACATGAGGACCGGAGGACACAAGCTGAACACAATGACAACAGACACAGACCTTCAAAATAGAATAGGAAATCCAGAACATGAGCCTTCAAAGTAAAGCAGGAACACACAGACTGATTTACAACACAACACGGGGACATGAACAGAGCACCAAGGACAGACACAGGTAGGGCTGAATACACACACCAAACTACAGGTTCAACCCTAAACCAATACAAAATCAGAATAAACACAAAGCACAAAAATGAACTTCAAGGAAACACAAAACGCTGGGCCAAAATGACCCAGGACCATGACAGAGTTAGTGTAAACACAAAAAAATATTTTATTTTATGTGCTGGAATGTGCAGAAAATAAGTTTAAATGTTAAACAAATTTCTTCCAGTCAGAGAATCTTGCATATAATTAAATCTTTGCTTGATGCATAAAATTAAACGAATAAAAGTAATAAAACAAGTTTGATGGATGGATTATGCAGAAAAAGTAGATTTGGGCTGAAAGATCTATTGCTTTATCACCTATTCAGGTTGCAAATCGTGTTTTTAAAAAGTAACTAAGTAATTAATTACTTTTGAAAATAAGTAATCAGTAAAGTAATGGGATTACTTTTCAGTAATCAGTAATTAGTTACTGATTACATTTTTCAAGTAACTTGACCAACACTGGTGCCTACATGGGAAGATTCTTTTTATAGGAAAGAAGCTTTCCGTGTAACATGTTTGCGGTGGCTGATTTGACAGGTGCTCTTTAGTGGGGCAGGTAAAAGTGCAAAATAAAAGACCAGCAGGTCTCGGCTGATATTAAATGGTGCAGAAAAAATTATTTTGCAGATGGCAGGTAGATGGGAGAAAAACAAAAGCAAAGCATAACAAACAAAAACAATAAAAAAAATCTTCCTGGGGGTCTGTGCCATTTGCTATTTGGTCTCATATCACATCTTTAATCAGTGTGCTATCAGTGAGCTATCAAACAGCAAAAGTTTAAAGTGAGAGATTTCAGGACTTCATGTTGTGAATGTGTCTTACTAAATTATAGATGACAAATTTCATATAAAATATTCCACAACTGCATGCAGGCAATTTGCCTAATACAGAAATGTCTAAAAATACACAGAAAAGCGTGAAAAGCTGCACACAATGTTGACATCAGAGTTATAGTACATGTCCATAAATGTTTGGCAAATGTGATTCCGTAAAAGGATACCATACTCAGCTTTTAAGTATATATTAAGGTAAGGTATACAGTTGAAAAGAACACGGCTGGTGAGTATTTCATACCAAAATACAGTTTTTTTCACTAAAGCTGGTTAGAACGTAAAAAATTGTGTCTAGCAACATAAGTAAATAAAATTTGTAACTATATCACAAACAGTGGCATGTCCAGCAGGGTGCCAACCAGACTGGCCACTCCAGGTGCCACCCCGAAGCTAAAACAATAAAATTCAATCAAATATCAAATGTACGATTATGTTTTCACAGTGAAGTTCAGATATCCGAGTGTACGTGAATGCAGCATCAGCCTCTGCATTATGAGCATCACGTTAGCAAAAGAAGGAGAACCAAGCACGAAAGACGGCACGACAAAAAAAATTTTTCTGAAAGTGAGGAGAGAATAAATGTCCCGGTAAGTAATATTAAGTTTGTTGAGTTTAGTAAACTTCGGTGAAATTAGAATACCAAGGAAAAAAATAACACTTAGAGAATTATTGCAACCGTCGAATATTTCAGACAGTAGGCTGCTGGGGGGCAGCTAGCATAAGAGTTATGAGCTATAAGATATAATCCAAGTCATAACATTGCTGTATGGAGCTGCAGATTTGGTTGCAGGTTAATACTGGCAGTGTCACCATGCCAGCTGACTGTATTTCATCATGAGCCAGTGTTGTTCTTTATACATCAATATTACCAAAGTTTACCATAAGGCAGCACTTACACTACACAGTGCGGTCTAGCTAATTTCTCTCATTACGTATCCTATCTCCCAGCTCCATGTTATGAATAGAGTGTAAATCACCCCATGAAATGGCTGTGCCATGTTCAATGCAGGGATGTGCAGTTCTGGTTCTCAAGGCTCCTGTCTTGCCGGTTTCAGATGTTTCTTCAACACAGCTGATTTAAAGAACCATTTACAGACTTGTGCACAACTAGGTGTTTGGGGATTATTTGATTTGAATTGGCTATGTTGGTATAGGTAACATCTAAAACGTGCACGATAGGGGTCCATGAGGGCCAGAATTTGACATCCCTGACTTCTAGTCAAGGTCATACATCAGGAAAGTTGTTGTTTGTGACATAAGTTTTTGCTTTATTACTTCAGGGCCAACCAGTAGAGATAAAAGAATAAAAGAATAAAGAATAAAAAGAAAGAATAACTTTGCACTGTAGTGGTTAAAATCTCATTCTAATAAGAGTTAAAAGCGCATTCGGTTATTAGGTTCATAGGGTTATTGAATTATGGTTAACGATTGGTAGAATTTTTTTAACATTATTTGCCAATTACATCTGCCACCCTTCTCCAAATCTGTGCCCCTACCTGCCCCCCCCAACAAAAATTTTCTAGACACACCACTGATCACAAAGCATGCGTTTCAATTCAGCCCTCCCCTCAGTGCACATTGTGCATATTCTAAAGATCTAAGTAAAGGTAGTTTATCATGAAATCTCCTAAAATAGCTTGCATCTAATTGGAAACTTTTGCCATACTTTTAATTTATTAGAAAATAAATAGAAAAAAATATTTGAACCTAGTCATTAATCAGCAGTTAAACCAGAGAGCAGTGCATAAAAAAAGTGTTTAAGGACTAAAGAAGATGTTCTAATATTTCCATATTTCTTTTGAGTAACTGGAGGTCAGACAGCATTCATCTTCACGCCTCCATGCACTACAGACACCTGAAGAAAAGTTGGGGTTTGTTTATGAAATAGCATCCGATAAATATACACCTACCAACACCCAAAGAGGTAAACACGTCAACACTCACTAACAAAACAGCTGTAAAACTGCTTTATTTGACCATCTGGTGAGCCTGACGTGTTTATTGTGCCTCATAACCTGACGACTCTTTACTAGCGAACACAAGGCATTTGTCTCAGGAATACTCTGTGTGTGTGTTTGTGTTTGCAAAGTAGTCATACCACAGCAACGCTGTGTCTGAGTTGATGTTGTGTAACTATGAAATGTCATGTCCATGTAGCTAATGTCGTGTGACATGCTGGCTGGTTGAGTCCAGCATGGAGCCTAAAGCCTGCAGCTAATTTTTAATTCATTACTCTTACACACTAAAGGCTATGTATATTAATCAAACATTTAAAAAAAAAAAAAAGGGGAGATGAACTGAAAAATAATTCTCAACAACTTCATAATTTAACATAAAGAACGGTTCTCTGCAACACTTAATACAATCAAAAGACTCCACATGACATAAACTGCAACCTGCCAAAACACTGCAGCTTGATTGACACATGCCTTAGCCATAGTGTGTGTGTGTGTGTGTGTGTGTGTGTACCTGTGTATGTTTCCATCTGCACAAGGTGTTTGAGGGGGGTAATCATCAAGAAAGGCGCAATCATTCGAGGTTGTCTTTCTCTCTAATCATCTGGAGAACCCCCATAGATTCTGTTGTGGGCATGTGTGCCTGTGTGTGTGTGTGTGTGTGTGTGTGTGTGTGTGTGTGTGTGTGTGTGTGTGTGTGTGTGTGTGTGTGTGTGTGTGTGTTGTGCATCTGATTGCGTCCAATCAGCCAGAGAGCTCCCATAAACGATGTCAATGAGGCATCAAACAGTAAACTCACATATATCAATCCACCACATATGCACACGGGAACAAACATGACATCTGTCACTCAGGTGGGGCATGGACAATTTTCTGTGCAGATTCCCTTGAAGGAGACGAGACTTTTAGTGTATCACTTGGGGACAGATTATTCTGTGAACCGCTGTGCACAATCAATAAATTTTATTTGTGCAACCACCTACTTCTACTTTAATAGCTGTATTACTTTTGATATCTGTGGTAAAACTGGGATGAATTATGAATTGATTGTGTTTTTGAAATTGAAAAGCTGATACAGTCTTTGTATTTGAATTTAAACGGAGAAAAGCAAATGACAAAAAAGTGGATGCTCATAATTTGTCTATTTTTGTAAGTAGAATAATATTCATTATTATTATTATTATTATTATTATTATTATTGTGATGATGATGATGAACAAGCATCAGATCCACTCCATGATCTTTTTACAGTTGTTTCCTGAAACTGTAAAATTTGAAATATCTTTCTTTCTTTTATTTCATTTCCATTTCATTTATCAACTTTGCCTATAACAAGCAAAAAAAACCATATCCTGATCTTTATGGGTGATCTTCCCCTAGAGATCATCTCTTTGTGCACCTCTGGACTGGTTTACATATTTTTGGTCTCTGGAAATCCTTTTCTGACTGGTCTGCATTTGAAAAGCCCCCAGTGTAAAAGTGTGAAGGCAGCGAGTCAGAGTAAATATTGCAGCTAATCAGGCAGACAAAGAGGAATTGTACTATAACATCCGGAATGAGTACAGTCACTTCAAATGTCACCTTGTGTATGTCATCCACTGGCAATTAAAAAGGTGAGAGGTGCTCGATTTTGCTGCTTGCCACGTTATCTTCTACATTTTGCAAGAATCTTGTTTTTGTTGGCTCCATTTGTTCAAAAAAAAAAAAAAAGATTTGCAAAGAACGAACGGCAGTGCTGAAAGTAGCATGAAGTTGGATATTGCGGCTCCTCCAAAACCAACGGCTGCGGCAGGCTAAACATGGGGATACTGACGATACTGTCCAAAACCACACATCAGCACATGGGATCTAATATAATACAAATGCACAGACCTCACAAAGATACAGGACTGCAACTCACAAAGAGTTACAAGAATTATTATGTCAAATTGAGATATCCATGCGCAGAATCAAACTACAGCATCAAATGGTGTATCAAACTGTGCATCAAGCTGCAGTCAACAGAAAGTCTCACCCCATGCTCACCTTACCTTTCCGCTCATCAAATAGCAGGTGTGGTGATCAGGTGAATGCAACCACATTTATTATGTAATACACACCCATGAGTCATGCCCCACAGCCGTGCACCAATACAGTGTGTGCATTAAACCAACCCTCTTAACCCAAAAAAGGAAAAACTCACATATGGCTCCTACAGTGCAGAAGGAGACAACTTTAAAGGTAACATCAACCTTTCTGACCTTGAATGCAACACATTTTTTAACGATTACTTTTTAGAGGGAAGCAGGGAAGATTAGACAGGAAAGTGGGGAAGAAGAGGAGGGAAAAGCAAAGGTTCAGGCGACAGCAGGTTACAGGTACCAGCAGGCCCCTCTGCTACTCTGGTAGTAGCTGAAGAATAATATTCGGTGAGACCAAGGATCAAGACTTTTGGTTCAAGTCAAAATGATTCAGATGACTCAGGAAGGGGAAGCAGCACTCTGCTCACATTGTATATAACAGGGTGGGATGCTACTGACCTCAACTGAGGATATAGTTGCGTGGTGATAAGAACACTTTGAAGATCTTCTGTCTCCTACTGTCACACCTGAAATTGCATCCACATTGACTCGAAAGGAGTCAGAAGAAATGTGTTGCAATATAGGTACCGTACCTAATGCCTAATTGCAAATTTGAGATGACTACACATACTTTCCAAATAGCCATTGAAATTATACGAGTCCCCAGCTCAAGAACACAAAGCAAATGTTCTGGGAGTAGATTATTACACCACTCATTGAATCAACCTATGCATCACAACAACTTTTATTAGACTGTTTTATACTGTTGGAGAGGAGAAATCCTTCATGGTGACAGTGAGCGATGTGTTGATGATGTGCTATTTGAAACAAGTAAACGGGCATCATGAGATTCAGTTAAAATTAATATCATGTCAAGGGTAAAAAGAAAATAAAAACAATCCTGTCCCAAGCTCCAGTGGCCACCATGTCAGCTCCAGGTATTCTTAAATAACTGCTGTCCTGAGTTGTTCACGCGGAACATTGAGTGGGTTTAATGAGAATGATGTGGAAAAACAAAAACAGTAAAACACACACACTCGCACACACCTCAGCTGTCAGTGTATACTAGTAAAAAGGGAAGTATGGCACAGCAGACAGGCAAATAACAGCTCTCTACAACAGTGAGTCCAAATGAGTTTTGATTTCTGTTTGACTCTTGTAATTGGCTGGAAATTACTTTGTTTGATCGGCAACATGTTTGTGTATGTTTACATAAAGGTACCATATTACTTAAGAGACAAAAGAATAGCTGCATGCCTTTAAAAAGCTTTTAGAAGTATGAACTTATATTGATTATAAATAGATCATTCTTTTAATTGGAAGTAAAAATCACATTGTAATATAAACCATCTCAAGAAATTGTGCCAGCATTTTTTAGCTCTTTCATTTTATACATAACTGCATTTGATGCCCTTGAACATACAAATGCAGACAAAAACACTGATTTTGATGTGGCTGTGTTTTCATTTGCATGTGTTTGCAGCCTATGTTACCAAACCTTTGTGTCCTGCATAATTTTTGGTTTCCTGTCATTCTCTTTGTTAGTATCTTTGTACATATAAATGCATCTGCTTTCTTTGATGTTCATTTATGTGAATTTGTGTGTTTTCTCTATGACAAGCACTGCGAATCCACAGAGACCCAACCCTCCCATCTCCAGGCAGCATACAAATGGATGCTACATTTTAGTAATTGCTTCTTTATTGACAAATGGCTGTGAAGTGTTCTGGGGCACTGTCTGTCAGTATTGCTTTTATTTCTTATTGAATTCCATCCTTTTTTTGCTACTCTGTGATTGTCAGAGTCAAAAACGTTAATGTTGCTTCATACAGCACCTTGTGTGTGTTTGTCTATTTTATCACCAATCCTGTGTGCACATATCTAAATCTGACCTTTTGTTTCACTTCACCAATTAAATAATATTATGGAGAAACAACTTTGTTAATATTATCTGCAAACCACTGAGCATTTTTCAAAACTACAAAAGGCATCAGCGATTAGTTTCTGATTTAACTAACCTTTAACTCACCGGCAGAATATAATATTAGCCTTTGGGCGTCAGAGTATTAGTTGATGATTGCATATGCAAACGTACACTGCCTTTGTATCATTTCGTGATGTTTTAGAACATCAGTCAGGTATATTGTCACATTTGGCTTCATTACATTTACTAAACTGACCACAGAACAGTGGCCTATTTGTTATTCATTTTAGATGCATTGCACATATTCAGTCATGCCCCTTAGAGTAAACATTTTGGTTTAAAATCTTTATGTTAGTAATATTAAGTATATTAAGCTTGTTTAAAGCTTAAATGGGTTACAGCTGAAAATATTTTATGTAAAGGTGATGCCTGCAGCAACTAAGAAGACTACACTGTGCTTCAATTATCTACTTAGCTTAATAATATACTTTTTTAGTATCTACTTTAATTCACCTACCACGAATCATCAGTGGAGGGATACTATGCCAAACCCTGAAACAGGCTTTTTTGTGAGTGCCTCAGTGGCATTGGCAGGGCTCAGCTGGAATGAGTCACATAGGTCTATCCTCCTGTGGGTCAAGCACACACAGGTGAAGCCATATGACTCCAGTGCTTTGTGGATCAGGTAGTGGCCAAGAGAAGATGCCTTGCCAGTTCAATTCCCAGCTGCTCAGACTGGTTTTAGGGACACAGAACATCACTTGTTTGGTGAGGAAGCAGCTCACAATTTTCCGTGAAGTTGAGAGATACTGTCTAGATATAGCCAGGGCTCACCTCATCACACAGCTCAAGCGCTGGAACCAATCTCCCTGAAAGGGGCTGAACCCTGTTCCACGCTGGAGTTGCACTCAGTGAGAGACGGTGAGCAGGAGTCGGTATATTAGTATTACCTCAGTTTGCTGCATGTCGATTGGGATTTTTCCTGGTAGATGAGAGAGTTATTTCCCTGTGCAAGCAGGGAAATATACCCTGACATTTGCACTTCAGCACCAAATTTCATCTTGGATATGAGGTTCAAGACACACACAGTAGTTACATTGAAGCCTATATAGTCAGGTAAGATGGCTGATGTTAGACATCAAAGGCACAACTTAAGCTTTAAATTAACATATAAAGCAATTCCCAGCTGCTTTGTAGCTAATTGGTCACTGAAATCTGATAGTGTATCAGTCAGCTGTTTTCTACACATTGGTAGGATGTTAAATAGTTGTTTGCCTACTTTGTGTAACTTTTTTCCTCCATTGTTACAAACTGCTAAGTTAAATCGTAATCCAATGACAGTACTCCTGTATGTATGCCCTTTTAAATCAAACAGGTATAAATGTCACTTCCGTCTGCTGTTCATTATGATAGTGATTCTCGATTATTTTTCGAATGATTACTTCTTTGTAATTTACAATTTTGCCCATCTTCAGGCATTCAGTACAGATACATTGCCAAAGTGAATGTAAAACAAAAACAAAGTAAGTGCAAAGCTAAATGTCAGTGTTTATGTTGCTTTCTAATTTGTCGAGGCTGCGAAGAACAAGTTCCTCCTAAATAATTTTGCTTGATGACTTTTCTTCTCATCAATATTCATGAGACTGTAAATGAAAGAAAAGTCATTCAGCTTAGAAGGTGAACGTATTTAGAAGGAATATAATTTAAACTAAACAATTCGATTCTTTCCTGTTCTTCATTACATCCCAGCAGTTTACAAAGAGATAAAGAAAATACAAATGCCAAGACAGCAAAGATTAAACATCAACGTTTCTATTCGTTTGGAAATGCAACAGACTAAGTATGAAGTGGCTTAACAGTTTAATAATATTTAGTACCATTATGGAAACTTCAATCTCATGTGCTACTGCAGATTTAGCAGTTTGCCAGAGGGTAAGAAGAGTGATTCAGCATTAAGATGTGGCATGAAGGGGTGGGTGGGTCCTTGTCCTACCTACCACTCTGTCTTCATATCAAATAAATTCAGACAGTCACCTATCTCGATCTAGTCAAATATATTTACTGCGGAGCTGAGGAGGCTGGAGAAGTATGATAGTGATCAGGTCAGTGGTGTGATTCATGCAGGAAATGAAATGGACACGTAGCTTACCAGACATGTCCATGTGCCCTGTGGTTAGTCACTTCAGCCACTGTTTCATTTACTAGTTCAAGTGTGAGTCTAGACAGTTTACGATTTTTATACCAAACACTCTTCAAACACTTCTTTAATAGTAATAACACATAATTTAAATAGTTAATTATGGATGTTCAGCTGAGGCAATGTAAAATGTCAACTGTGTATTTAGTTTGGAGCTCGTTAGGAGCTTTTGACAATTCCATGTTCTTTTTGTTGTGGTGAAAGAAATTTTGCAAAAGTATCCTCCAACAATCTTTTTTCAATGCGTTGGTTTGACTTACTTAACAAGTCAACAAGAAGTATCTCTAGTTAACCAACTGACATGCACATCTTTGGATTTTTGTGAGAGAAAACCACAATATCTAGAAAGAGAGTCCACACAGGCACAGGGAACACATGGAATCTCCACACAGAACCTTTCTTGGTAAATTCCTTATCTTAGTGTATTGGACACATACAGAACATCTGGACTCAGACATCTTTTACCATTCTTAAAACCCCAGACTCTCTGTTTCCCTGATTTGTGTTATAAATTTGTATTCACCAGTCCTTGTGGTGACAAAGACAGAAAGAACGTTACTATTAGAACTATTTTCATTCACTTAGTAGGGCTTTAAATTTCTAACAAACTGACTTTAATATTAAAATTTGGTCCCACTTACAGTATCTGTCGCTGCGATATGGAGCCAACCATGGCTTAGTTGTCCACAATATTTCACATCAATATTCTTTCCATATACAAGACAATAAAATTGTGGTTATATATATATATAAGGGTCTGAAAAGAAAAGCAGTAAATTAACCGACAGCTGTCAGAAGCTGAGGCCATGGAAAGTAGAAGTAAGGTCAATAAGTTTAGTTTGACGTCCTGTCAAATATCACCTGCAGCCCTGAACTGGGACAGCGCTGTGACAGTGAGTGATAAATTGAACATCACTGCACTCAGAAGCACCTTGGAAGATCAAGTTCCAGCAGTTAAATGTAATACATGTACAGAAACACATTAAGCTGAATCACTTTAATGTATGGGAGCACAGTGCTATCATACTGTTTCATAAAAGTGTTTCTGCTTCTAATTTAAGAAAAACTTATTTCTATTCTCTACATTTAAATATCCCACATTATAGTCAACTAAAACTGATCTGTTTGATAATGTCATGAAGGGTAAAGAGAAAAGAAATTTGAATGTAAGATGCCAGGAAGCAAAATATTACAAACTTCATATTTTATTATATTGATAGCAAAAGTATAATGACAAATCCCAGAAGGAAATAAATAAAAATCTAAATCATCTCAGAGAGCCAGGATAAACATCGAGTGCACATCACGGTAAGCAGGATAAACAGATGCAGATATGTCAAAGACTAAGAGAAAGGATAGGGCTATAAGTACTGAGGACTAATTGAGATTAATGTCAGGAGTGAAAGGAGACACAGGTGAAAATAATGAACAAAGGGTGAAAACAGGCCAATCAGTCAAAACCAAACCATGGTTTCAGAGAAAACTTGGAAACAACCCAAAAGAAACAAAGTAAACACAGAGACAAGAAAACACACTTTACATGTTGAATGATTCCTAAAAAGGAAAAAAAAAATAGATCAAAGTTTGCACCAACCTTAATAAATGTATGTGAAACACAGTGGTGGGGCTACTCTTTAGAAATGTTGTAGGTGCTGCTCTACAGCTATTCATTACATTCTGAATATTTGGGTGTGTATTAAAAACAACAACTTTTACCGAGAACTGCCGATGACATCATTTTGGCCCCATAGAAATTAATGTAAAATCACTACTGCGTTTAGTTGGTGAGGCAAATGTGGACGACACGATAAACTTTGACTGTTCTGCTTTTACAATAATTATTTAAAATGTCTTTCTTACATTTTTTGTGACCAGAAGCTGCTCAGTCGGTTTCACAGTAAACACTCAGAATGGTCTTCTTCTGCAATTATTAAATTATTTTCATGTGTTAGTTATTGCATTATTCGTTATACCCGTTATTTATTAGTTGTTGTTTTTTTTTATGTCCTATTTAGGGTCCATGATAAAATTACCTAAATCATTTATAAACTAACAAAAATCTCATAAAAAGTCATCTTAAATATCATTTTGAGACAGAGAAGAAAATTAAGAACTTGAAGTCATTTGTTTGGTATTACTGCTGTTGATGCAGGACGGGGTCAAAATGAGTTAGTTGTCCTTGTTGCAGCTTTTAGGATTATCATAAATTAATGTTTACTTCAGGTCAGCTGGGATAAGTGATGGATGGGGGAAATTTTACTACAGTCATAGAAATCCTAAACGGGCCAGCAGGAGGAGTTCCACTGGATCAAAGCAGGTAAAAATAAGAAAATGAGATGGATTTCATTTTATAGGCAATGGGACAAAATATTTTAATGCTGCAATCGCGGGGTGATCTTCTTACAATGTGCTATAGTTTATTCACAGTGATGCAGCCTGGTCACTTCAGTAAAAACCAGCATTTTGCCAAGAGCAGCTCAAATTACTCTCTATAGTATGGCTGTTCCACCATACAAACCTGAAATCTGTGTGGAACAGCTAACCTGTACAATGTGCAGGAGGACACAAAACATTATTTCCAATCAGATCATGAGTTACTATGCTAGCGTGCCATGTGCGTAAATGTTTGAATCTTTTTTTATCTCTTGCTCATTTAGCATTAATCTGACATAAACACTAATTCATTAATAGCAGACATTTCACTTATATTCATTACAGATTGGATATGGATAGCAAGAAATTGCTCGCTGTGTGCGCACTGTTGCGAAAAAGACAGCTTCCTTAAGTTCATTTCTGCTGTTTCAGTACAGTCCCAGTGTTACTGAGGAGGAAATGAGGGCTTGCCTTTAAGCACTCAGCATGAGGAATGCTGAGTGCTAAAATCAAACACTCTTAGAAGTAACTATCTTGACCACAACCTGCCTTAGACATGATTTTTTGGCATTAGATTTCATGCGATGTGCAAAATAAACTGTGTGCCGCAGTTTCTTTTAATTCGCATTCTCATGACTCATTTAAAAAATTCTCTTCCTGAATGTGAAACTCTTATAAATACATATGGCATAAAGCCAGCACCAAAAATACTTCTGTTCACAACTTTCATTTGATTAACATTAAGCCTCTTTAATAAATCCAGCAACATTTTACCATGAAAAGACATCCTCATTGTATAAAACAACAGGGTTAGAACATGTTGTGGCAAAGATGCACATTTTATAGTTTGTCTTCTGCACAAGTAGTTTCAGTTTCTTTTTGATTCTCCTACTGACCTCAATGAAACATCATTCAGGTCAAGGAAAAGAGCTTAGGAAAAATATGTACACAGGAGACACGCAGACCTATCACATTCTACTCAGCCAATTAAATCATTCATTCAGAGTGCATAGAAAAGAAAAAGCTCTACATAGAGATGAGCTGCAGAAGTGTGAAGAAGTAAGTCAGGGAAATGGAGAGAAATAGATGACCTGAGATGATTTACATGTGAAATGCAGTTAAGGAAAAAAGGAGAAAACTAAAACGGTACCTTGTCATTATTTTTCTGTTTTTAATCAAGCATTTAATTTGAAGACAACCATTTTTACTTGACCTGAGAAAATAGATTTTTATTATTATTATTTTATTATCAGAATACCCTCCAGTTCCAGTACCCTCCAAAATATTGAAACACTGATTCTAGTCTTGAGCTTGAAGAGAAGGCAGTTGGACTGTTTTGCCTGGCATCTAAGAGAAGGTTCTTCAGTTCTACAACAACTGTTTGCTAGTCCCATGTAATATGTCTATATATCGTATATTAGACAAGATAAATTGCATATATAATTGCCTAACAGGTATTGGTTGGCATACTTATGACAGGCCAAGCTGTCTATCTGGGAGATATTACTTCTGCCTTGGGTAGATTAATAGCAGATTGCCCCAAATACTGAACTCTATCTTAACATAATAGCAGGTATTTGCAGCATTTGGACGGTGTGTGAATATTCAAAAGGAAAAAGTCTGAACGTAAAGGTGACGTGTGTGTGTGAGTGAAGAATGAAAGAGATGGTGGTAGAGACTTTCAAAGGGGAGGTAAGGTGTTTGTGGATGCTATCTGTCTCCTGTGTTATTTATCACCAAGACAGGTACAGATATGGAGTCTTAGCTTCCCAGCCTCATTACACATTCGCTTTCCTTTTCAAACACAAACACACACTTCTATACACACTGACGCAAACTTTGTCTCCTTCCATCTTTCACTTAATCGCTTTAGCTTTCCACTGTTTCTTTCTAACCCTCTCCATCCTAACTCTCAGATGAGTGGGCCTGCACACACACACACGCACACACACACTCACAAAGACACACACAAACAAACATATATTTCAATTAAGCCTTGGCTCAGTATGATGAATGTGGTTACCTTTTAATTTCAATTATACTGGCTGTTTAGCTTGCTGGAAAGCTGTTGTGTGCTCAAGCAACATCCACCAAGCAACGGTTCAATTACAACACACAAAGTGCACAAGCCGGCTTACACCAAGGCACAAGCACACAATGGCTGACACACAGGCAAATATACACAGCAAATGCACATAGACAAGGTGCACATATGCAAGCACATGCACACACACAAAATTAGATTAGCTAATTTAGCTCCTGTCTGGACACATTTTTCACCTCCGTCTAGCTGACGGCTGTTCTAAAACCTATTTAGAATTTCCACAGGGCAGCACGACATTTTGCAGCAACTGACAATGTGTGGAAACTAATCATTATTGCCCCAAATAGAAGTGTTGTTTATTCATTTATAAGTAAAAGACGTCATACGTGAGAAATGAGAGGCGGAGGACATAATTATCTCACGAGATTTAGCTGAAATGGATTTATCGTAGGTCCTATTTATGCCAACACAAGTCAAAAGACGTGGTGCATTTTGAGTCTGTAACCTACTTTAAGAAAATCAGCATCTTAAGTTCTCCTTTGTAAACTTTATTCACATGGGGAGTCTTTGCTGAGCTTGCATGTGCTGTTTCCGCAGCACTGCTCTACACTTAAGGTGCATATTCACACCTGAAAGCTGCACCAGTACAAAAACTGCTTGTTTTATCTATAAAAAGAAAGTTCCAGCTGATTTTCCCATCCTTATCTTTCCTATGTTCCCTTACAGACCTTCCCAGCTGAACCACATGATCACAAAGACAAGCCGAGAACATTTTTAACCTGAAATCTTTTCGGAACGTCAAATTTGAGCCTCCAAATAAGCGTCGCATGTTCCACACACAACCCTATCCTTTGCAGAAAGCCAAAAAGAAAAAAAAGAGCCCACAGTTTAGTTCAAGTCAAGTCAATAACATGAAGTTGTTATGCTTTCATTTCTTTTGCAAGAAATATTACACAAATTTAAATCAGCAACATATCATGTTTAGATCGAATACCTACAGTGAAAGGATTTTCCATGCACGATTTAAACTTCCTGCTTATAAAATTGTGCTTCCTGATCAGTTCTGCCCATAAATGTGCTTTGTTCCCCTGTGGACCCAATGTAAAAAAAAACAGGAACTCTGGTGGAGTATGAATGGCAATGGTGAAGGTCTTCATTATTAGGAAAAGCTGTAAAACCTATGAAAATACAGGGATTTTTGCAGAGACAATTCTGGACCAATTCTGGCCCCTGGCCATGTGTTTGACACTCTTGATGTAAGCCAACCATGGGATAGCATTTATTGCATTCTGGATTATTCTAGAGATTATAACTCATTGAATTATAGAAAATCTATGTAAGGTTTAAAGTAAATGTATTCATGCTGAAAATATCCTGATTTGATGTCTTGAAATATAGCATTCTGCAAACTCCTTTAGCAAACCTGCTTGTGTCTGACAGTTACTGCAATGAACCTATTTAAAATGAAACCTGAGAGAGAGAGAGGCAGCAAGTCAGAAGGGAAAGACTGATATATGCCTACATGGCGTGACAGGCAGATGGAAACAAAAAGGACAGACAAAGTAAAAATGAGAGACTGAGAGAGAAAGGGAGACACCCAATGGTAGGAAACGGGTGTTCATTTCATCAGTTCCTATTTAAGCACTTTATATTGCTCCTCTGGCACCTGACAGAACACTCAAAAACAGGCAAATGGCTAGAAAATAGGTCAAGTTTAACACATAGTGATATTCATACTCAAAGTACGTGCCATCACCTGAGGAGTCAATTGAAGAAGGTTGGAATAAATAAATGTGCACACACACACACACACAACACCTCGGGAGTCAATCAGAAGAGGAATTGTCCTAACAAGACAAGTGCCTGAAGATGAAAGAACTCTGAAGGCATATTTTGCTATTTCTAACCCACAGTGTTGTGTGTCTCACATGCACAAATTATCTCTCTCTTTGTTTTATACACACAGACACATGTGCATGCACACGGTGTGTGTGCTCGATCCTCTCGGTGTGTTCCCTGTGAAATTTGACATGGAATGAAAAGTTTCTGGAGGGTTTCAACACAGCTTGTGTAATAGGAAGTGGTAATAAAGACGAAAAACCCATCTGTTGTCTCTTGTAATCACTTTTACACCACAAGACCTTGAGACTATGACAGATCACATATTCTTACTCCATACATTGAACTTGTCTCCATAAATGCATTCCTTTGTGCCAAACCATCATAAGGCACAAGCTGCAAAATATATGTAAATAAAATGTTTTCTTCAGGTAAATGATCCAAATTTACCTAAACGGAAGAAAGCAAGTAGTTGAGCTGTTCAACTAGCAACCAGAGTTGTGTTGAGGTAAGTTGGGGTCAACTCATATGTCATTGAGAAAGTCAAGTTTCCAATTTCTACAAAGTACACTTCACGTTAAATACAGTTGTTTAAGGAAAGTCCAAGTCAAGGCACATGAGCTGGTGTCAAAGCAAAACATGAAATATTCCAGTCTCAGCTGACTGCAGGTTTCCCCAGTCTTATAAACAGTACATTTGCATAAGGACTGAAACCAGCCCACTGAAGGAACAATGGGCTGGGCGGTCAGTTCCTTAATCTTAATTATGCAAATTCTCATGACCATTGACCAACAACCACTGACCAAAACCCACTGATCAAAGACCACTGATCAATGGCCATGAGTACCATTCACCGAGAGTTGGGGAATGGCTGCAATCACAGCATTGTAAGAAGAAACGTTTCTCCCACGCTACATCCAGATGAACAGAATCAACTTTTGGAGATTTACTTACCTGGATGATTGAGACTGATCAAGACATTTTTTCAAAACAGTCAGCAAAATTCTAAAACTGTATTATTGTACATCTTTTCTGTTGAAAGTCTGTTTTATGTGAGCACCACATAGAGTTTCAAAAGACACCACATGATTCAGTAGCTTTAGAAACACTTCATTTCATTGAGATTTGGGGGCATTTATGCCAAAATCCACAAGGAGTCCTGTGATTTGAAAGGAGTAGGAGGACTATTTGGAGATGAGGACTACTGGTTTGATGCCACAGGTTTTGTTTTGTTTTTTTTTATTAGAAGCCTGGGGGAATTCAGGAAAGCAATAAAGAAACCTGACTTATGATGCCTGATGTTTCCTAGGAAATGCTACCAAAGTAAGGCCCATAGAATAAAGGAATTTAGTTTCGTATTTACACTCTCAAAATTAGTACTGCACATTGACTTATTACCTATGGAATCTTTTTATTCTGATTACTTAATGTGGATGTAAACACAGCCTGTAGTGTTGAACTAAATGTTGCAGAGCAAAACATTAAATAAGTATTTCGGTTATTGGTTAGAAAAAATGGTTATAAGCACATTTACACACATTATATCACAATCTACCTTAAAATACCTTATTATTGCGGTCTGCATTCATCAAGTTTATCACTCCTTTAAAATCATAGTTTCCAAAATGCATCACCAATTTTTTCTAGATTTCTAGAGTAAAATGGGCAACATGTTACTGTGTTTATATGATTATGTGGATGCCACATATTCCACAGTTAGCCAGTGATCTTGGTGTTTGCACTAACTGCTCATTTGAGTATTGATATCACAACAGTTTTATTAGAAATGAATATGAAAATCAAATAAACTTAAAAATCCAATCAAATAAGCGACTGATATGTCTGCTTACAAAGGTGGCATGTGCTGACTGGATCAATTTCTTTATTACAATCAAAAGCATGTGGGTTGGTAACTGGATCAGTTTAACTGGGTCTAATGTTTTACTCTGTTGACATTCATTTAGCAGGAACACTCATGAGTCATATGCTGCCATAGAAACATATTTAGTGATTCTCTACCTCTAGACACAAACATATTGCAGTATGTGGTTAACAGTCATCACGTAAGCCACTGAATACTTACTTTTCATCCTCATTTCCCATTATGTTCTGTGTTGTTTAATGGAGACATTCAAAAGCGTTAGCTGATAATAGCAACTTGATGAGTGGTGGGTGATTATTTTATACACATCATACATCAAAGTGAAAACAGAAAATATCAGAAAGAATGAAGGACTCAGGCTTTCTGTAAGTCTATTTTTGTTAGTGTGTGTATATAGAGGATCATGGGAGGTAACCCATTTACTGTAGGTTAATCCCATCTCCATTAAATCCATTTTCCCTTTCTTTCCTCTTCTGATAACCAGAAAGATTCGAATAGCTTTTATTTAAATTAAGACCCTCGACTACAACAGTAGATGTTAAGGGGCCAGAGGGTGCAGAATGGGGGTTGAAAGTGGGACATAGCACCTGATAGAAGTACATTTATGTGGATATTATTCCGTGACTGATCTCTAGAAGTCTGCCTTATTTTCCTTATTCAGAGTTTAAAAAGCTTCATTGTGATTAAATATAAAAACATCAAATGTGTTGGTGTTTGTTGTAACAAGCTATAGTATGGAATCAATACAAAACACTGGGTAATTAGCAAGAGTAAATTAATTATTTCACCAGTGACATAGAGGGGAAAATGTAGAAACAAACAAGCAAACAAAAAAACATTTGCTTGGGCTTAGTGCTATGCTATGACCTTACATATATATCAAATATCAAAAATATTTAAATCAATATTTTTAATAGAAGGCAGCATCTACTACAAGAAAAACAACCAAAAATCATAATAAACATATTTTGCCCTCAAAGTAAGTTTATTATTAATAAACTAATTAAAGGGGATAGAGGGACAGAAAAAAGGCTCAAAAATATATATTCAGTTAAAGCCTCCATAAGACGATACCCAATGAACTCACTTGATCCATCAAACTAATCAGGGCTGTCTCTGG
Source organism: Aulonocara sp. 'chitande type north' Nkhata Bay (assembly GCF_057382095.1). Lineage (NCBI taxonomy): Eukaryota > Metazoa > Chordata > Actinopteri > Cichliformes > Cichlidae > Aulonocara > Aulonocara sp. 'chitande type north' Nkhata Bay. The sequence goes on along the minus strand of NC_141356.1, from coordinate 15,313,747 downwards.
CTTGGAGAATTAGAGCAACCTGTTTCATTGATGGCAGTTTGAGAAAGTCCTCATGCCAGCGCTCTGGCTTTCTCTCACAGTCCAAATACTGTGCAGGTTAGGTTAATTGGTGATTAAATTAGCCACTTTTATGAGATATATAAGGTGTTTGAAGTGTATAGATTGAAGTCCTGCAGAACTATACAGTTAAAATGAGGCTGAGTGGTGTTTACCCCTTTAAAGCCGTTTTGCAAAACTATGTTTAAATCCCGGTAGCACTGCAACCACGTAAGCTAGTGCAATAATTTTTTTTGCATATGAAACTGGAAGAGTTGTACTTACATCTTATGCCATCAGCTTGTCCTAAGTCACAGTTTCCTTCCATATATAGCTTTGCAAAAACTGCATAAAAAGCACTTGCAGCAACAAAAACATAATATTCCAGAAACAAGCTTTGCCGATCCGATCAGCTGTTTGTAACACTTCCTATGTCCATCAGCGCGAACTATCGCATGTCCGCCATGATCTGGCCGGAACCGGAAGTGACGTCATTTTGCGGAAATGTAGTTTTTTACCATCAGGGCCTTGTGAGCCTATACTGGTGTTTTTAAAAGTTATGTTTGACTTCATGACTTTCTGTGTCGTTTCTGGGAAATAGCTGGAAATAGTTTATTTTAATGCATATGCTGTTTTTTTTTGCAAACTTGCATTATAATATTTATTTTAGTTTTTCCTGCAGTATATAAAAATTGGTGTATTTCAAAAATAAAACTATCAAGACGCTTAAATTAAATTTCCTGTGGTGGGAAACTATTTTGTGCAACTTTTTTGTATTTACAGTTTTGAGGGATAAGCCTCTTAAATTTCTCTAACTAGAAATATATGTTAAAATTTTCAATTTTTTGTAGTTTATTGCACTTTTTTGCAATTTATGTAATTACTATGCACTTAATGCATACATATTATTAAAATTTGGGCTATAATGGTTGTATTGATGTATATCAACTTGAAATGCTCCCAAAAATGGCTCCACAACATGTAAAAATATAATATAAGCTCTGGCGGACTTGGTCAAAATGAAGCTTATTCAGATATTCCTGGTAACTGCAACCTTATCCATAGATATTAAAATGGATGTGGATAGCCCACTTCTGGGTACAGCTCAGAGAATGTAATGTTTTTTCAGAGGGCAAGCCAGTTTAAAAAAAAAACCCAAAAAACTTGACTTTGCGGGAGTGTACTCTCCCCTGTTATTGCCTGTTTGCAGACGAGAACAAGTGTGTTTGCTGCAGTTAGAGCAGAAAACTGGCAGTGTCTGACAAATCTGTCACTCCCTCTCTGTCTTCCTCACTTCTCTCTTGCTGACAGTGACAATAACATCACAATGTTTCACTGACTTTCTCTACTTTGTCATTTTCTTTCTCCTTTCCCCTTTGTCTTTCACCACTTTCTTTCCTGCCTCTCAGCAACTGACACTTTATCTTTGTCACCTTATCACTCTCCCCCGGCTTCCTTCCTTACAGTCGCCCCTATTTCTTCTTCTCCCCTCTTGTTATTGACAGCTGTCCCATAGCATCAGTGATGCAACAGTCTCCAACCATCTGTCCTTTCCTCCCTTTACCCAATCCTACACCTTCTCTCCTCCTCATCCTCCTCTTCATTGTCCGTGATATTGACAGCTGTCATGGAGCACTGACTTGCTTCTTTCTTTTTTTCCTGTGACAACTTAGCTTATTTTGGTCTTGCAGCCTTTGATTGGATCCCACAGCAGAACTGTCATCCAGCGTGATGATTCATACAGTGAGCACACTGAGACAGTCTTTGTCTTTTATTTTTTGTGCACTCCGCTTTATTATTTTTCCTTTTCTCTTACTTCCTCCCACTCCTCTTCTCAAGGGTTTAGTGCTATTAACTTACATTCACATTTAGTATAAATTCTGTGTGGGAATGTCAGTGTGTACGTGTGGAATGTTCCTCTCTTCACTTCTCAGTAATGCATCCTGACAAGGTTTGAAGTGAACTCAGGAGGAGAAGTCCCTGCACATCTACATGTCTCTCAGTCTCTTTTTCCCCAAATATTTTGATCATGCAGCAGCTGAGGAGTTACTCAGCTACTAACGATAATCTTGCTGAGAGTTTATTTCTGTTAAAATGGATAGATGCATCACTGCTACCCTGGGATTGGGGATTCCTGTATGTATAAATATATCAAATGAATAAATGGAAGCACTGATCTGCCTCTATCATACAAGCAAGTGTTCAACAATTTCTGGCACCTGGTACTTTTGAAAAAAACAAACAAAAACAAACACTAATATGATGGTCACAGCATTCATGGAAGTCTTTTATATCTAACTAATGTTTAGACACAGCTACTCTCAGTATAAGTAACAAATTCAGCAGGTCTTTGTTTCTGTTACATTGACACTTTCTTTAAAATTGTATGTGTAGCCATAGTGCATGCCTGGATGAATACTGAACATATTTACCTGGAGCAGGACACTCACCTTTAATAGATAAACTTAATTAGTTTTATATCTCTATGAGACACAAGAAAGAAATAGTGAATACATTGCAATGAATTAGTCATGAGCATTTTAAGTGTTTATTCTCAGACTGTGTGGATGTGTGTACACACAGTCTGTGTACTATATTAGTCATAACCAGTTTACACAAGTCCCTTTGTGCTGGTGGTCCAAAAGTCATACTGAATAAATTGTCCAAAATTTAAGTGTGTGTCACTTTAATTAAATTTGAGGCAAACACAGGTGGAGTTTACTTAACCCTGGAGATATAATGGGTAAGACTGCATCGCCTTCTGGCTCTGACATGGCTGCTGGTACTATTTGCTCTGGCAAAAGGCAATTGTTGCAATTTAATCAGATGCAAAACATAAATTTTGGAAATGCTGAACATTAGCGACAGGTGGGAAGTCAGAGAAAGGAACAGCACAGAGAATCCGATTAACTGTCAAAATGTAAGAACAAAACACGGAAATGTTTCTCAATTATGTTGTTGTGATCTGAAAAACAGATACGCATCAGAAAGATGCATATCTGTTACATCTGTGAGAGCCTGAGCCCACTCTGTCATGACCCTGAGTAGCTATAACAGGTATCAGTCACTGAGAAACACGTCATTAACTTACACCCAACGAACATTTCTGAACGACAAAGGGGTTCTTGAAAAAAAGGGGAAAGACCCTAACACCACAACAATTTAAAAAAAATAAAAACACAAACCTCTAAAGAAAGCATTGGAGGCCATTTTTGACATTCTTTTTTGCCTCATGAAGCATAGTGCTGCGTAACATGTCTAAAAAGAATGTACAAAAGTGGTCAGTCTAATGGTATTTCCACTGAAATATGTGCCAGTGCACAAAATAGCTGACATGGCACCACAAAACTGAGCTCAAAGTTGCAACCAGTGACATCAGTGGTTGTTGTGGTGACCTCATGATTTTCAACAATGATCAACGTAGCAGTGTGGTTCCACATTATGTTCAGTATTATTTAACTACCCCAACTTAAACAAGTGTTGATTCTCATAGGGTAGGAAAGCAGGACCTGGTTTCACATCATCAACGGCACCACGCCTGTAGAAAAAAGATGAGGACAAATAGACCCAAGTAAAATGCACAGCTGGGATGAAGAGTTCAGGTATTTCCTTTAATTTGTCTCCCATCTGTATAACATGAATTATTAATGTGAACAGCTTTGAAATCATTTATCAGGATTTTATGCACAAGAGACCTTCCAAGAAATTACATCCTAACTTATCCTATAAATTAAATAACTTGCCTCAGACGTTCAACCGATAATTTCACTGCATCTCGCAGTAATCAGTCTGCGAATGCCATTTCATTATGCTCACATTGCTTTCACAAACCTAATCATTATTTCTTTTTTTGTGATGTAGCACAAAAAAAGTTGAAAAGTTGCCTTTCTTTCTGCTCACTTGTTGCATCAGTTAAGCAACTTAGCTTAGTGTGTGAATGAAGCAAATAAACCAGCACAATAGAACAGATAACCCATGTGTGTGTGTGTGTGTGTGTGTGTGTGTGTGTGTGTGTGTGTGTGTGTGTGTGTGTGTGTGTGTGTGTGTGTGTGTGTGTGGCGCATGCGCACGCCCACAAAACCTTCTATCTTCCCTTTTCTTTTTCTTTCACAGAGTAGAAAAAAGAGTGTAAAGCAGAGTGGGACAGGAGAGAAAGTGATTCTCTGAGTTTACAGCCAGTGTGAGCTGAATAAAAAGCAGAAAGAGAAGCTAACATCACTGCATACTGGATTTACTGCAATCATCCCTTAGTGGTGGCCTTGTTAATTGTTGGTGGTGTAGCAGTTTTAATTATTATAATTATAATCAGCAGCATCATGGAGGTTTTGTGTACTCCACATTTTAGGGTTCCCGTGATCTGAAAATAAGAAGGAGAGGATAGCAGCACTACACATAGAGTAATGGTAACTTTTATTCATCAGCTGGACAGATATCCACACTGGGTGCATAAGTAGACACCCATTTGCTAACATGTTCACGATAAACACCCAATTAGCAGATGATGAGCTGTGTTTTTGTCTGTTGAATGCAGTGTCTTTCATTGCTTTGTACCACAGTTGTCTATTGAAGAAGTGGAGAAAAATTGCTAAGAAGATGCAACAAATGCTCTTACATGTAAATTTTTTATACTAATATAAACAGCAGGATTTTAGTTATTGATTATTTTTGTTTCCAATTTAAAAGTTCTAAAGAGCAGTTTTGGCTGGACCTGGAACAAGATGCTGGCCCAGGTGGGTCTGTTTAAAGGGTAGTGACTATCAGAATCACTATCCAGTATGAAACAATGAACATCCATGAGTACATCAGGAAGATGGCTGCAACCAATAGTGTTCTGAGTAAATGCCCCAGGCATCAGAAACCCAAGAAAGAAGAGGAGCAAGAAGAGGAACCATGATGGAAGGACAGGCCCACGCTCACTATGTACCACTGGCAGATAGAGGAAGTGACTGACATCCAGAAATCCTACCAGTGACTGGAGAAAGCTGGACAACGAGTGAAAGACAGCACAGAGGCACTAAGCATGGCTGCAGTACAAGTACAAGATCAATAGAAGCTGGGGTCTACCACACAAGGCAAAACCCTAGGTGCATGCTGTGTAAAGATGCCCCTGAGACAATCAAGCACAAAACAGCAGGGTGCAAGATGTTAGCAGACAGGACATACATGTAGCGCCATAACCAAGTGGCCAGCATAGTATACTGGAACATCTGGGCCGAGTATTGTCTGGACTACAGCAGACTACAGTGGCAGAAATGTTCAAAAGGGTGATGGGAACAGGTTCATCAAGCAGGGCGTCAGGCAGCACTGCATTAACAAAAAGCATGATTCATGGAAATCACTGCATAGGCTCAGGATTACTTTCAGAAAACCATGCCATCCACAAATGCAGGCTAAAGCTCTATCATACAAAGAAGACAGAATATGTGAACATGATCCAGAAACGCTGCCATCTTCTCTCGAAAACGCAAATTTGAAATGAACTGAGGCAAAGTGGGAAACTGTTCTGTATGACATTCACTTTTGAAAAACGCTTTGGACGCTAGATGCTTTGTATTAAAAAAGGAGAGGTACGACTGGTTTTGCTATCAGTTCTCATTTCAAAAGCCTGCCTCTCTGATTGTATGAAGGTGCCTATGGAATTGACAACTTACATCTGGAAAAGCACCATCAATGCTTCCTTTACTGAAATTGTGATTGTATGCCGTCAACACCAGCGACACAAAAATGTCTGACAGGTAACACAATTAGTTGAGGTGATGCCCAGGAGACAACTACTTGCCAACTTTAGGCACCTATCACTTTATTAGGACCCACTTTTGGTGGGCGAAACTGTACTGCTGTTGAAGCTGGAAGCTATCCATTGAGGCTAAAACTATAGCAAGTTCTAAAATGTGTACAGTGGACTAGAAAAGTGGTGACTTCTACATAGAAAAGGGAAATATTTCAAAGTCTGGGAAAGCCATGCTGCCCCCTTCAAGCCACCCTTCAAACAGAAATTTGTTGGGGAAAACACATTTTCCTGACACAAGACAACCAGTATCATCTACCCCACGTTGAACATAATTTTGGAAGTTTATGCATTCAAAAGTAATTTATAATGACCAAAACAATTAAATTAACTTGTATACAACCCAGAGTGTACGAAGCAAAACTAAGCGATAGCTATACTGATACATGGATGTTTGACGATCTTCAGATTAACTTAATAATTGGCAGCATCATTCTGAACTTAATTCTGGTTATGCTAATACAGCAGCATGCTATGACAGCATTTCTCCTACCAAGCTAGAAGACTGATTATTTTAAACATCTTATTACAGTATAACTAAAGTTACAAAAAGGACAGCAGTGAAAAACAGACATGCAATGCTTCAAAGGAGGCATGTTGATGAGAAACACTCATCCCTAATGAATGATGCTAATTATAAAAATTAACTCCTTAACTAATCAACTTATCAACACTGATGTCTATTCTACATCGTGTTTAGTTTGCTCATATGGTGTTTAATGCTTCAGCGAACTGCAAAGGTTCAGTGGGTGGTACAATCATCTCAAAGGAGCTGCCAGCTTCTTCAAGACTTTTAATGGCAAAACAAAAAGCTAATCAAGGAATATTCTTATCCTAAGTACATGTAATGAAATGTGATGACACCAAGGGAGACTAGACTAGGTTGTTTTTTTTTTTCAATTTCTATGTTCTCCCCTACCGCTTTCTTTCCATTCAGAGTCGGAAAACTTCTGTGACTTCTTTTATCTTGCAGTTTGTGGGGTGTTTAAGATTATTTGTCCTCAGAGCCACAGTTCTCCCTTCACTTTCTTCCATTGTTTTCTACACATCTTCTAGCACAACTGGCACTGAGGGATGGGAAAGAACAAGAGGAAAACCAAACAGACCCAACAGAACAGAGGGTATGAAAAGAGTCCATAAAAGACAAAAAACGCAAAGTAGAATACACAAGCAATGAGATGCAAGAAGTCAAGTAGAAGAGAGAGAGAGGAGGAGGGAAAACAGCAGCAGAACAGGTGGGAGGAAGCAAGTGGGTGAGAGATGCCTTCAGGTAGCCTATTTTCTCACCCTGCAGGAGAGAGACAGCAATTAGGATAACTGTGTGTGTGTGTGTGTGTGTGTGTGTGTGTGTGTGTGTGTGTGTGTGTGTGTGTGTGTGTGTGTTTGCATGCACATATGCATGCGAAGCTTGTCATGAAGACAGCAGGGTTTTTGGGTTCTTGAAAGGCAGGGTGCAACCCACTACAGCACCCTTCCCATGTCTCATCATCACTTAATAAACACACATGCACTGTTAGGTTTTGTTGCTCAGGCATGTAGTTGCTGTGGTTTGACAGCTGAAGCACTTTAAGGTTGAACAAGTGCAGCTATGGCATTATCTTGAGCATACACACAAATGCATATGGAAAAGCACAAATATGCTTGTATCCTGCTTCATCATGATTGAAAAAATCAAACAAATGATGAGATTGCTTCTGTAGTCAAGCTGTAAAAGTGGCTTAAAATGCAACTTATTAGTAAATGATTTAACTAGTTATGGATACAATACTTTATTTATTTATATTTATTTATACATGGTGATAATATAAAAATATTATTTTTGCCTGTTCTGTCATTTTGATAGGTAACAAGATGTTCTTGATTAGTGACCTGTTAAAAGCTGTTCTTAAGACAAAAGTGTTGAAAGGTTTATCAGCTACCACCAAAATCCACAAACACCTTGGCTTAATATGATTCTGCTCCATTTGTCTCAGTGAGCGCTATTGTTCGGCTATAAGTGAAGAGAGTTCAGTGATTCCACTAAATGGCTATCTCCAGATCTACATAGCCATTCAGACAGCAGGTGCTTCATCTGCCTTGTGGTAGGATTGTATCAGCCAACCCAACTGGTTACAGTTGAAGAAACAATGTAAGAGAAAAAACTCTAGACCTATGAATTTGTGGATTCTCTAGACTCATGAGTACTGCAAAATGTTAACTTTTTTTGCTGCCAGTTTTTAAAGCGACTATTTACCAAATTGACCATGCCTCTACTAAACTGAGGAAAAAACTGAAAGATAAGGTTGCAACCTAAACAAATACACAAAAATATCTAATATCAGGTTGTGTTTTATGCATTACTCTGTTTTGTAAAGGTCCAAGGTTGTTATTTCAATTTGTGAAAGTCTTACTTGCTGGTACATTGACTAAAGTTGCAGTTAACTTAAATACTTATGTCTTATAATCATTTGCATGCTAATCATGTTAAGCTTCCCCTGAACTTAGAAGATTTAGTCTCTGTTTCTACATATATCAAGTTCAGTCCCTGTTGTGGGAGTTGAGGCACTGTATCCTAAATTTGAGATTTTTCCATTAAAATATCAGTTTCATGTCAGCATTGATTTAAAAAAAATGGAATAAAAGTAGAATAAAAGTATAACTGTGATCCTATATCCCAGGTTTCACATTTATGTACAAGTAATACAGTTATTTGCCAAGGCACACTTTAACCACTGTGAATACAATATACTTTGAGTTCATATCTGTAAAGTTATAGCTCTAATCTGTGCTGTCATGTGGTATGTAGATTAAAAATGAATCTAAGTCTGACTTTTAAGTATTGACCTTTGAAAATGTCATAAGAATCACTCTTAGACTCATATAATTAGACATTTAGAGCTGAAATATGTAACTTTTATCTTACAAATCATAGATAATCTCATTAAAAAAAATAGCCTCTTTATGGGGATCAGCAAGCAGCTTTAGGCTTGATGTTCTTGCACTTACTCTTAAAATGGACTTCAGTTTTCTCTTCATTACATTAGAGTCATTTAATATAGTTCAAGCAACTCTGCAAAATCTTTAGCTTAGAAATATCTTGGGGTGTAAGAGAGATATACAACTAAATGTCAACTGCATAGCAGTGATACAAAATGTCCTTAAAAGTGCTCACAATGTACTGAAGAACTGTACAGAATTACATACAGCGGAAACAACAAAGGCCCCCAAAATAGAACCCTGTGGAACACCAAAGGCAAGAAACTTTAATGTTCCCTGGACAGAAGATTTGCAGCGTTAGTATGGCATACTGAGTAAGTCTTAGTACCCTACTACAGATGAATTTGATAAATGTGCTCCTGTTCAGTTCTCCAAAGTACCACAACATGCTTGATGTGAATCAACTACTGACTGGTTGACAAGCGGGCCAGAATAGGGACAGCAGAGTTCACCAGGAATGGGAGAAGAAAAGAAAAGAAAAACACACACTTAAACACACACACACGCACACACACAAACAAACACACACACAAATACAGTGTGAAAAGTACTAACAGTGGCGTTAGTAGACAATGTCCATTGTTTTTTGTTTCACTTTAGCTCTTTGTATTACATAACTTTGCTCTTGTCTTTGGCTGGTTGATAGACCAATGACAACACAAGCAAGATTAGCCTACAGACTGGTTGTACCACATACTGTTGACATACATACATTCACGTACATGTAAAAACAGTTGCTTGCAGCAGGTAGTCAGGTGGTCCTTAGCTGAAGACTGCCAACATGCTACCAAGCCTGAACTATAATTTCCCAGAGTGCTTGTATTTTGGCTATTTTGTAGAAGCTCACTTTCTGTTTTGAAGAACAAGAAGGAAAGTTGTCAAACTAGTATTGAGTGCGTTTAACAAATTAGTAACACATTTATTGTTCTTCTAGTTAAACAGCAACCTATATCCACAGGACTTGTTCGGAGGTGTATAATGAAGATATAGAGGCGCCGCAGGGCTGCATTGTGTCTACAGACTGGGATGAACCACAGAGCACATTTCCACTTTGACAGGCTGCAATATAGAATATATTAATTTCCATGAATATGCCACATTGCCAACCCATACTCTATGTTACTCTGTGAACAGGCCCTGGATCACAAGTGACCTGAAAGAACTGCCTAATAAAAAGAAGAAAGACTTCATGCAGGGGACAGGGAAGAACCAGGTAGGATGGTGACAGGCAGAAAACCAGTGGACAGCTTGGAGAGTTCAAATGAGTTAAGCAACTTCTTCAACAAAATTAGTTCAGGGAGCTCTGCTACCTCCTTCACCATATGCTGTGGCCTCCATAAATCCTCAAACTCTACCATCAGTAATTTTACTCTTCTTTACATCTTCCCTCAAGTGAACTGTGTGGATCCGTGAGGTCACATGTGACAAAGATGCTTGAAAGACTAGTCTTGGCCCACCTGAGACAGCAAGAGAAAATCTGTCAACCCTCTGCAGTTTACATATCAAACAAATCTGGGAGTGGAGGAACCAGTCATCTACGCTCCAAAGGGCTTATTCCCATCTAGACAGTAATACATAAATGGTGAAGATCACCTCCTTTGATTTCTCAAGTGAAGTTAACAGCATCCAGCACCTGGTAGTGAGGGAGAAGGTACAGGAAATGTCAGTAAACACATCCACCAGCTCATGGATTACTGACTATGTGATATTCAAACTGCAGTATGTGACATGGAGAGTTGTTGGCAGTCCTCAAGGGAGCGTGTTGTCTTTATTCCTGTTCACTTTGTACATCTCAGACTTTCAGCACAATCCCGGGTCATGCTACCAGCAGAAATACTTTGATGATTCTCTAATGGGCAAGAGGAGGATTGTGTGGAGTGGTCTGGGAAAAATCATCTGCTTCTGAATGTGAATAAGACAACAGTGTGATTGACTTGAGGTGGAAGGACCCCTACGCGATGTCAGTGTAGTGGAGGAGTACGAATACCAATAAAGAGACTGTATGCAGAATGGTTAGCAGGCTCTATTTCCCAAGGAAGCTGAGATCCTTCAGTGTGCAACAAAATGTCGGAGAATTTTCCATCAGTCTGCAGTGAGAGCTGTGGTCTCCTTAGGGTGCAGCATTGGAACTGGTGACACCATTAGACTTAATAAACTTATGGATAAGTTTATTCACTTACTAGACAAGCAATAAAGCTTTTTCTAGAAATCTCCATTACATTCCATAAAGAATCTGACTAATTTAGCTCCACTACCACAAAGACTGATATTTTTTTCAGACAATCATCTGTTCTTTCATTTTATTTTATTACCTTTTAAAATTATTTAAACAAACACTCTGTAAAAATATAAACATAATTCAATATACTTACCAAGGTTAAGACCCTGCAATAATTCAGAGAAAACCCCAACAATCAAACAACCTCCTTTGAACAAGCACCTGGTGAGAGTGGACAGGAAAAACCTCCAGCTCCAACTGTAACCTCCACCAGGCTCAGGGAGGGTCGGCCATCTGCCGAAACTGGTTGGAGGTGAGGAAAAGAAGACAGAACAAAAAGACACATTATGGAAGAGAGTCGGAGATTAATAATAACTAATAATTGAATGCAGAGTGGTGCATAAACTCATAGTGAGTGCAAAAGGTGAGTGAAAAATAAGCACGAAGTGCATCACTGGAAGTCTAAGTCTGTTACCACACAACTAAGGGAGGATTCAGGGTCATTTGATTCAGCTCTAAACATATGCTTCATCAAAAAGGAGAGTTTCATTTTGAAAGTAGAGAGGGTGTCTTCTTGTATGTGTTAACCAGATTAATTTTTTTTCCAATTCTCTTAACCAATCAAGAAGTCAGCAATATCTGAGTTGCATTGTTTGATTGTTTGTTTGCTATTTTGTACACCAGAGTGCCTCTAAAAAAAGGGATAACACCCTCAGAAAAAGAAACATTGATTTGATTGGGTCCAGAGTAATGAAATAAACAACAGCAGAAAAGAATCCAATTCATCATGGAAGGTATAAAAATACCAAATGATAATCATTCGAGATTAAAACAGAAGAGCACCACAAAAAACAGGCAAAGATTGTGTATTTAAATATAACAGATTATACAATCAAGGCTTCACTCTCACTGCATTTCTCATAGGAACACACAATTTTATGTAAAAGCATTATGTATGAACTGGTAATGTAATATTTATGGATGCATTCATGCTTTTGACAAGCCAGGAAGGGCAAATCACTTGCATAATGTGGAAAAAAAATCTACTACAGAATTCTTGTACTGCAACTAATAAATTTAGTGTCTGATATGTAATCAACAGCTGTCTACTATGTGTGCCCATGTGAGATTAATGCTAAGTTAATAACAAAATAATTACTTTTTTCTTGCCTTGGTTTCGTAAGCAAGTGCTGTATGTGTTTTATCTCTATTTCAAAATTGTATGCTCTGTACTTAAGTATACACACTAGTATTCATCTGCACTGCACCTGTAGAAACCACTCCAGTAGCTGGAGAAAGAACATTTGTGGTCAGACTAAAAATCTTTCTTTGCTTGGTTGGTATATTTGTCATTAAAATAGGAATATGAATAATAGAAAAAATAGTAAAAAGTAGTAATGTATTAGAATAACCATCCCCCAACAAATAAGACTAAATGTGACAAAAATATGTTCTATGTCAGTGACATGACAGAGATGAAAAATAAAATATATTATTTAATATATTTTTCAAATCTAGATTATTTACTTCTAAACTGCTAAAGTCTCAATCAGGACAAGATGAAGAGCATATATTTTTTGCATTGCAAATGTCTTTGGCACATTTCAAATGAATCATATTTTTTGCAGCAATTATTTGCATTTATATTTGTATTTTATTTCACCTAGTTCTGAAAATATGCAATTTAAAGAAAAACTGTAACAGTCTCTCAGGATAGGAGGAGCCCTTTCTAACTTCCCTTTGCATTTTTGTATCCTATTATGCTCTGGACCACAGAGAATAGATTCTGTGACCAGTGTGTCGAAAGAGAGTGCAGCTGACGTGCACAATAAAGCAACAGAAGAAGTGAACACTTCATGTTTGATCAGAAGCCACATTTGCCTTTACACGTTTTTATCTAATAACATCTGCTTCTGTCATACCTAAAAGTGTGTGTGTGTGTGTGTGTGTGTGTGTGTGTGTGTGTGTGTGTGTGTGTGTGTGTGTGTAGGTGTGTGAGCGTGTGTGTCTGCAGTATAATGAATAATGCAGCGTGTGTTGTATGAAAGATAAGGAGGCAACATGGGGTTGCCTAGGGGTTGAAGAAGGTGATGTCACTACATTCACCCTCTACCCTAACACCAAGATGGTGAGGAGTGAGGACGGGTGAGGAATAGTTAAAGATAAAGGAACGAAAAAATATATATAAGGAGCGACAAAGGTCACGAGGTAGAGTCAAACAGAGAGAGAGCTAAAGAAAAAAGAAAAATGAGAGAAGCTGTCATTAGTCCAGGAAGATGGTTTGCTTACCATACATTATCTCCTGTTTATTATTTATACTTTTCATAGACACAGCAGGGTGGCTGCCATACCCTTCCACACAAGGACACTCTGTGTGACAGTATGTGTGTGTTATTATGTTCTAGAATTTAAGCTTAGGAATTTAGAATATCTCCATGAGACTTTGGCATTTCATCAGGTTTTGGCCCAAACTCATTAATCTAAAATCCTTACATAGACTGACCTCTGCAAGGTGTGTCCTTTTGACATTTTAGCATTTATAGGTATCATTGGAGGCATTTAACTGCAAGTTTTTTATTTATTTATTTTTTTTAAAGAGAAAAATACGTTTTTGTCTACCCACAGTTGTATAACAGCCAATCAAAAGAAGTGACACATCTATCAGAAAATATAGAATATAATGTGAATGCTAAACAATGCACTTTTTGTCCATAATTTCTCAGTTGAAATTCAAACGATTCAGCCTGTAACGGTGAATGAAAATGTCGTCTAAAATCCATCTGGCTTCTCTGTGATGTAATTCACCGCAGCTGTAGCTATAACAGTAACATTATGTTTAAAAAAAAGAAATACAAGTCTGCATGTTTTGGAGCCATTCTTAAAGTAAAAGAAAGAAAACTAATTAGTGCTGTCAGCGTTAATCTCATTAAAATGACATTAACGGCATAACAGCATTAACACGGCAAATCTCTGTTAGCGAGTTAGCGAGTTAGCGTGGATCGCCCTTTGCATGAGGCTGGACGGCGCTAACTCGCTAACAGAGACTTGCCGCATTAATGCAGTTATGGCGTTAGCGTCATTTTAACAAGATTAACACTGGCAGCACTAAAATTTATTAATCTGCAGATTTACATCATATTTTACATGTAATTGTCATATCAGTAACCACCAGATGAATTGGCATGTTACAGAGTTGCTTGCAAGGTCAATAGGTTAATGCCCTGACCTGGCTGTCAGACTAGAAAATGCTTATGTTTCATTCTAAGGACAGTTCATTGATTTAAGGAGTTGGCATATTTGCTGACAGGAATTAGGTAAAAACATCTCAAGATAATAAATAGAAGAAGAGCTGCAGGAGGGGCCCGTAAAGCCATGAGTGTTGGTGTTTTTTCAGTATGCCTTTGACAGCTGTGACACTTTCTAATCACCTCCTGCTATTTAACAAGTCACATGTGATGACACTAATCTACAGATAAGCTGGCCTTGTTTTTCTTTCTCTTTATGTATTTTCATCTACCACCGCCTCTCGCTTGTTTATCATCTGACATTTTGCCTTTCTTTATCTTTCTCTTCTGCTTACGTTCTATCTTATGCTCTGGACCAAATTGAGTCTGAATGAGCTCCAAATTATGTTCAAGTGCAGCCAGAGACACTTCCAACTCTTTCAGACAGTCATTCTGCTTGCTAAACCATCATCAACACACACAGATGCAGATTGCTCTGTCTGGCAGTCTATCGAGAGCCTTTGGCACTTGCACTGCTGTACTGTCATTATCCTGCAATGAATAATCTCTCAGTCATTTCCTTCTACAGAACAGAGTCAAGGAGCAGGAGAGAGAGAGTCAGAGTGACACAGTGACTGACAGACATCATCATTTAATGTCAGACTGCAGGGCCAAAGAGCTTTTTTCAATAGTGTCTGAGAGCCTGTGTTTCTACTGGTAGCAAATTGAACTGGGGACTCTAAGAACAGCTGGATGCCATTAGACAGCAATGACCAGGCAGTGAAATGTAAATAGACAAGTGATTCCAAGTTGCACCTAAAATATAAGCTGGAGCTCTTCTTTCATCTTGAGACTTTCGGGATCATGCTATTAAACCTTCTAGATGTGTTCCTACAGACTTAATATCTCCTTGGGGGAGGCAGGGCCTGGAAAACCTTCATTGTTTCTGATTACCTACCCTAAAGAAGGTCAGTTTTTTGTTGCCAATTTTCTGCCTTTTTATCTGCTGATTTCCATCATATTTGCTGAAGAGATACAGCATGGGCAAAGGGAGAGCTTGTTACATTTGTGATTACTAGGATCAAAGGGTTGTTTAAGGATTGTTTTTTTCAGACTTTGAGCCTAGAGCTTGTAAGAAGGCATGTCAGGCATACATCATTGGCCTTCTATTGATAGCATCACCGTACCACTTGAGTTTCAAATGTATTCTTTAAGCAACCCTATCACAGTCTTTCCTTCAGCACGCTGGTAATGCCTGTAGCATTCACAATATATTTTGTATAAACACTAAATGTATTACATAAATTATCAGAAAGATTCAGTTACCAGAAAATGATATTTTCATGAATATTCCAATATTCATTTATTCGTTATCCAAAAACCCATCCACACATTCATTTTCTTAACCAGCTTGGGCATGGAAGGGCAGCACCTTTTCACAGCTATTGGACAGGTTGCCAGTCCATCACAGCACTGATAAATTCTCAACTTTTTTTGCTAGTTAGAAAAGATCTATCCTGTACACCTAGATGACTTTTGACAGCCTCCCATTCAAGCCTCAAGGTCAGAAGGCAGGAAAACGTGCTGAAAATGTAAAAGCTATTTTAAGTAGAAAAATATAAAACAAATACTGTTTTCTGAGAGCAAATTTATTGTGCAGGGACAGCAGACAATAACAAGACAATGGCAGATCAGCATCAGAAGCATTACAACAAATCAGCGCTCATTAGGTGGTACTTCCCCATGTGTTTCCCATGAACCAGATGTGTAAATGTGCTTTGATTGCATCTCCACTTCTTGTAACCAAGATTAATTTAGTTTCAGTTGACAGAAACTGAGGCCATAAAATGGAAAGGTATGTCTTAGGGCTCTCAAGCTATAGCTCGAGAACAGAGCTCAAGGGAACAGTTTAATTATTTCTCTGATCACAGCACTTGTCTGCAAAATTTGGATTAAAAAAGCGTTGCACTGTTAAATAACTGTTTAAAATTATAAAATGTTTGAAGCCTGAACTGACACTCCAGCGTTCTCAAATGTTTGGGAAGCCTTGTTTTTCTTTAATTAGGTGGCAATGTAAAGTGCAATACAAGTGCTATTCATATTACAGTGCGGATGCAGCGCTCTTACTGGCAAGACACAAATCTGTCTGCTGTCTGGCTGACTGATTTCTAAGTGGCAAAGGCCAATTACAATCATCCATCATGTGGAAAATTAAGTGCAATTTAAAAAAGATTATATAAAAATGATGAAAAAATAGGTTGAAAATAATAAATGAGTTGGACTCAGTGATGTCTTGTATTGTTATGTTTTAACATATATACATTCAGGAAGCAGCGTCTGTTGCATTTGCGATCAATCAAAACTGAATAAAAATCATATATGGAGAAGCATAATGTGTTTCTTACACAGCTAACATTATGTATCTTCTGTGAACTAAGAGAACAGATTGATTTTAAAGCTTTATTTTACTCACTGTCAGGACGCGGCCTCTCAGTATGCACTACTGCTTAAAAAAAAACTGAAAGCAGACGGGGGTCCACACGCTTAACGTTTATATGTACAGTATCTGTTATATGACAAATTTCTGTCAAATTGGATCAGGTAATTGCAGCTCAGCTATGACATTTGTAATAGAAAAAAGTCTTAATTGGGCATAATCTGCTAAAATGTAATTAATAAATACTAATTTATGCAATATGTGCTTATGTTGCCTGTAGTGTTAAACCAGTGGTGACAGAAAGACATTTTTTTTCAATTCAAGGTTTTTTCATCATTACCAAATATTTGATTCCTGCTGGAGGCATTACTTCCAACAGGTTTAATTGTTCTTACCTAATGTCGTTCCTTTTGACAGTCAAATAAAAAGCAAATTTTCTTTTGGATTTGCTTATTTCTCAGAATAATTTGTAGTTTTTAGAGTGTTGAAACTCATTTCTTTGAGTGCAGATAGAAGAAGAAATGCAGTTTGCGCTGAAATCAGATGTTAGAATAAGGTTAGAGTGTCAGATTCAGGGACACATCCCACAGGCTTTTTCATAAAACAGAGTTATCAAACCACAGACAAAGAAAATCCAGACAGAGGGACGATAGTGAGACACAGAGGCAGACACCGATGGCTATATCATTAAGACCGGAGTTATAAAAAGTTGATAATTAAAGGCAGGTCTCATAGGAGGATAAGAGATAATTGGCTTTCTCAGCCACGACACTTCGACCCACTTTAGTACCAATAACTTAATAAGGAACAAAGTCAGATGGAAGAATAGGAAAAATAACGTCTTTCTTATGACTCTGAAAATAATCTATTAATAGGTGAGTGTAGGCGTGCTTCACACTGTGATCCAGGCTTTGTTTTTGCCCCAGAAATAAGTGGCTTTGGTTCAGACAGATAGAAAGCTCAAAAGCCACACTGCCCATATTTGCTGTTAAATCATGATTCCTCTATTTTTTTAAATTTTAGTGAATAGTGAGTTTCTCATCAAAGATGCATGCCGAAGAACACAATAAATTAAATTTATGTAAGAACAAGTCTCTGTGAAACGGAGACATTAGATTAAAATTGCTCTTGGAGGCTCCACTCAAGACGATGAGCGGTGCAGAAATAAAGGGAAGAAAATCACAGGGGAAAGGAAAGGAAAGCAAAAAGTGACAGAGAAAGGGCAAAGAGTCACACAGGAAATGAAATCTGACGTGGACCCTTGTTATTAAGTGTCAGAGTGCACTGAACCTTTCTACAGTTCAGCAGCTAACCTATGCTCTCTCTGAGAGTGTGTGTATGTGTGAGGCTGAGATTACTTGAGCTTATGTGCATTTATGTGTAAATGAGGATCTGTGATATGTGCGTGTGTCCAGAGAAAAGACAATAATAGTCCCCCAAAGCGCCAGCCTTCCCCACACATACGCACCAAGTTTGTCGAATCAGCTGAAAGGTATGTCTTCAGTGTGCATGTGTGTGTTTGTATCCTAATGTCGTATGGCTCAGTGAACACTGTGTATGTGTTGCAAAATACAGTGTGTATTGGACCAAATTGAGTCTGTAGCAAGTGTGAATTGACCTTTTGGAATGTTTGTTTGTCAGCCAAGGTCAAACGTATCCAATTTAATAATTTTAAACTAAATATCCACTTTAAGGAAATACTGGGGGCAAATTTGGGTGAGGGGAGGGGTGATGGTGAGGATAATTGTTGTATCCACCTTTCTGTAGTAAGTTACATCCCTGTGTAACAGTCAGGGAGGAAGAGGACCCAAAAGCACAAAGAGTAAAAATCCTTTATCTGGTTAGACGTCATACACCAACAGTCAGTGAAGCACATGAACATAGAGCACATCTGCACATAAACCTACAAAGAATCAGAAAAGGTAGAAGATCAGACACAATAACTGAAAATCCTAGGACTATAGACACACTACAGTAAACCTGCAAAACACAAAGTTTAGTTAAGGTTTTCACACATGACATGCTCACAGTGGTTGAGAGTTGTCTGCCATATTGGTTGCTATGGAAACATGTGTATTCCCCAAATGGTTGGCAGTGGTTTCTGTAGGTTGCTGGCTCTCTCTAGATGAAACCAATTGCCACCACTAGTTGCTAGCAGATTGCCACTGTTGCCTGCAGCTTTTCAACTTTTTTTTCTATATCCTATATAGATCCATCCATCTATATCCTAGAGACCAAAGCAATCACAAAGAGGTTTTTGCCTTCCAGTTGTATTTTCTTTTCTTTTCTCATGACCTGTGCTTGCCAGATGGTTGCTGACTATGACTCTGACCATTTTCATTTGATCTTAGATTGTCACATGACTGTCACACAATCATGACTGTCACAAGTGGAGCACAAATTAACATCTCACGGTTAGTTACGTGTCTGAAACACTCCAATGCAAATGTTACAAGACAGGACAGACAATTACCAAAGCTGGAACCAAAACAAAGGGAAGAAGTACAATTTATAACAGAGGAAGAATGTAAAAATGTAAAAAAACAAAAAAACAAACACACAACACCAAAATCATGACATACTGTACCCATCATCTTGTGGCAACACTGTTATTTTTTGCATAAATTATGTTCTTTTTTTTCTTTTTTTTACCTTTTGTTTCATTTAAATGCAACTAATCTGCACCATGTTTAATCGCAATGACATTTAATCCAATATTTACTGGGATTAACAGTAAAAAGTGATTTTCCTTTTTATGCATTTTCAGCTTAGTTTCAATTTGTTTTTCTTTATGTATAAGTTCTCACAAAAATTCTTGCATTTCTATTCATGTCACAAAGGAAACTATGAAGTCTTCAGACAAAACACAGACAGGTTTATTCTAGTCATTATTCCTCTTTCTCGAATTCTGTTTTTATTTGTTGGTTTCTATCTTCCTGTCATTCATTTTTTTTTCTTCCTTGTTTTTTTTTATTTTATCTGTTTTATGGCCTCCAGAAATCTTAACACATTTGTTTTTTGTTTTTTTACTGAATTTCTCTGTGTACTATTCATCAGGCTAGTAGTGGACAGATCTAAGTGTTGCTTTCCTGAGCAATAACAGTATTTTTTTTATTACATAAAATTCACACCGCATTCAAACAGTGCCATAAACATTTTAAGAAATAGCTAATAACAAACAATAATTAAACAATGCACATGTGTAGCTCTAAGAACTTTAATATAATAAAATGTAATAATGAAAATTATACTTTTTAAAAATAATTTTAAAACAATTACTTTTTAAAAAGTTGTTTTAATGAATGCCCTAAAAGCCCTTTATCCAGAATACAAGATCTGCCTTAGAGGGTTTTTAGCTCAATGACATGGTCACTAACTACATATCCTGACACCAAACTTTCAAGTGAAAAGTCAAATCAAATGTTTAGGTTCAAAACCTTTTATAATTCAATTTGTGAGCCAAGATGTGGAGAAAGCAGCTTAAAGGACATTTCTTTGTGAATGTGTATGTGTGTGTATGTGTTAAAGTCACCAATGTATTTTTAACGCCTCTGGGTAACCATCAATAACCCAGACGTTGTAAGTCAGTCTTCACCCATCTATCAGGCTTGTGTGCTGCCCAGGGCTCAAACCCACGGCCCCCTCATTTGTCTTGCCGTGTTTTCCTGCTTGACAGTTTGCCACCCCCCACTTAAGCACAAACACATTTGTCCCCTCAGTGACCTACAAGAACTGGCATGAAACTAAGGTTAAGACAAAAGCTCCCACTAACAGCTGATATAAGATTAAATGGTTTTGTGCCATCTGACAGAAGAGCCAGGGTTTTTTATTTTGTTTTTATTTAAGCAGCATTACAAACATTTTGATGGTGATGCATCATTTCCATTTTGAAATACCTGCATCTAGACTTTTTCCCATCTGAAATAGATTTAATGCCATATTGATCTGATTTCTTCTTTTTTTATATTGGACGTGCAGAGGAGTGGTAGGGGATAAAGGATTTTAAACAAGGAAAGGAGGAAGACCAGGAGAAGATTCATGGATCTGATGGCATGCAGAGTGTTGGTGTGAAGAAGGAGGATGCCAGTGATAGGATGAAATCGAATAATTGCTTTTGATCATGAACTTTTTGGTAGTATTTTGCTTTTTTAGTGTTATCTTGATTGAAAACAAGAAAAAAGGTTGTTTATATGACATATATTGTTAGTCTGACTGACTTTGACTAGGTTTTTCAAAGGATCATGGCTATTTTTTTTTTGCATACCAAATAATATTTATAACCCTGCAAATAAACTATAAAAGAAAGAAACAGTTTCATTCCCCTTCTTTCCTTTTCCTGTTTCTTTCCTTCATCTTTTGATTTTGCCTTTACCGACATGAATATTGTGTCATGGCCCTCAGGACGTTACATTCAACAGACGCACACACACACATATACTGACATCCTTGCTTATGTAAACACACACACACACACACACACACACACACACACACACACACACACACTCAAAGTATGACAGTGGATTGCAGAGTAGGACAGCACATTCCTGAGGATATCAAAGCTGAGACACACAATCAGTGGAAAATGTGGTGAAATTAAGAGGGAGGATGGCAAGTAAATGAATTGTTCACTCTTGCATTCATCACAGATACACACAGTGGTGGGATGCTGAATTAATTTCTTCCCTCACATTTCCATTTCTTCCAACAAGAAGGTGGATTTAATCATATGAGCTGAAAAGCAGGGATGCCGTCAACTTTGAAAAGGTCTCAAGCACAAAATGGAACAGGTAGATAGAGCAGGAAGATGACAACCACCACTTTTCCTGTGCAATTAGAGGCTTTACATTTTAAAATGCATGCACATCTTCTGAAGACACTCATGTGACACAGTAATGATTCTCCCTCATCGATGTGCTGTATTTGCTTAATAGCTCAAATTGCAAGACAGTTGTAAGATCTGGACTTAGAGCAAATTCTGAGTTATCCCTCGAAACTAGGGTTAGCTTTAATACTTTTGGGGTTTTTTGTTCCTATAGTGAAAAAATCTAGCTTTTCTTCCATGCATGATGTTGTATAGTATACAGTATTGTCCAATATTTGGCAGTTATGTACTATTTCATACCATTTCAGAGGCTAAGACAACATCTGAACAGTTGTGGACTGTAACGGGGTGTTTTAGTAGCGACTTTGTTAGATTATGTGCAGCACACATTTTCCCAGCAGGTTACCACTAGTCACAAGTTCTAAATGTGGTGTACAATCAGAGCTGTTCTCACAAATATTGAGCTCCTGCCGAGGAGAGGATCGTGAAAGCCTAAATTCTATTAAAAGGGGGAATGAAATAAGGAACAAGTTTGCCCACAAGGAGCTCATGGTCCATGTCTGTTTTCTTTATACTTGCTAATTAGTATGGTTTGTATTCCTTCATGCTACTGCTTGGGACACGAGTTAGGTTTATAGTAGGTACCAGAATTTCTTTCTTAGGTTTAGATTTTTTGCAATAAACCCTGTGTCTCCAAGCAACACGGCTGCAAGACATTTTGTACATGCGATAGGTAAAAAATGGAGCGCTTGATTGTCTGGGGACCAAACAAGGGAGATACATTGGAGCAATATATTTTCCCCTTGTTTGGTTGCTTACAGACACTTTTTCAGAGGTAATGGTGGCTGACACAGTGTCTCTTGTGTGGACAATGATGTGCTAGTCCTACAACTACAACCAGAAAACAATTCCCAAAGCCAGAGCTTAGAGTTTCTGATAATGTTAAACTGCACTGCTGAGAGCATTGTTGTGTGGACAAAAGATTTATTTACTTTATTCCCATCTTATAATAATTATTAATATTATTATCCTCAGCACATACACATGTTACTAAAGAACACGTGTAAAAATCTCATTTTCTTGAATAAAGAGAAATGATTTATTTGGGTCTGACAGAGGACATACATATTTCTGTAACAGATAGGACACAATCAACTAAATTTCCTAAATTATTCCTATTAATTATCTAGTTATCATCTAAATTTAGATCCTACCAACTTAAAGAAATGTTTTAAATAAATTCTTTACCTTGAATCAAAAGGTAAATGCAGACCCATGAGGGTTTGCCCCAGAGTTTTGACAAATGAGTTTGTACAGACAGATGCCCTTTCCAGCTTTATTAATTTTATTATGATTTGTATTATTTCTTTTTTTATCTTTTATAATGAATATTTGATTTGGTTTCCTCCAGATAAAAAGCAAAAACAAGCATCAGAATAAAAAGCAACGCTCAAACAAAAGAAAAACTTGCTGTGATCAATTTTAATAAATTGCAGATGTCTGACCGACTACGTTGGCTGTCCGTGCATATTAAAGTTTGCGACAACAGTGATCATTGCAACATAACCAGCAGCAACAGAGTGTCTATTGCTCATATGACACACACAGATCCACGCTTTCATACCTGAATGCAAATGTTGGCTAAATAAACATTTATGTAATTACAAAAAAGGTTGCAGTTTGTTTATATGCATATAAGCTGTGGACACACACATCTAAAGAAAAAAAAAGCCCTGAAAAAAACCCACATTCTCACACACAACTATTTCAATCATGTCAGTTGTGCATCTGAGTTAATTAATCACTGCTGGACACCAGAGGGACGGATGTGTGTGTGCATCTGTGTCTGTGTGTGCTCTGATTAGACAAATACAGATCAGTGGACCTGTTCGCTTGGAAGAATGCTGGGAGGAGAAAGAAGAAGATAGGAGTAGAAGGGATGAGTGGAGCGCTGGCCTAGAGAACTGAGGAGAAGATGAGTCGGAGGTTATAGAGGTTAAAGAGGATTTTCTGCTCCACAGAGTACAAGAAGGAGCTCAAAAAACATTTAGCTGCGTGTTAAAACTGAAAATCCCTCTCATGTAAAAGCTACAGCAAGTCATTAACTTAAAAGACTTTCCACAACTGTTGGTTGGCAGCTAACTTGCAAGAAAGGTTTAGCCGGTTTACTGAATTTCCTTTGCTTTGTAGTCCTCAGAAACACGGGGAAGAGACGCAGTGAATTTGTTTTGCAACACTGTCATAAAAAGCTAGAAGCTTGGTGACATAGCAGACACATGTGGTATGTGCAGTTTCCATTTTTTTAACAAAAAAAAATAAACAGAAAGTATCTCTCCATACTATGTGTTCAGACAAAGCAGTTAGGTTCAAGTCTGGCATTGGATTAAATGTAAATTCAAAAAGCTTAGATCAGTTGGAAGACATGAAAATTATTTATGGATAAACTTGAATCGTAAGGAATTTGACGATTTGCCTCCCACGAAGAGCATTGATCCCAACAATGGTGTGAAATAGACCTTCAGAGTCTACCTCAGACTCTAAACAATGGTGGTTTTAAAGACTTGAAGATGGTCAACTGTCCCTGAGATAAGGTCGAGATGGGGAAGAAGTGGATTACACAAATTAGTGAGAAAAGAAGGATGACAGAATAGCACTTACGTTTAAATAACAAGGGGCAGAAAACTGCTTGGTTGCCGTGGTCTGTCTGCTAACCTTCCTCCTGCTTTCTTTCCTCTACCCTTCTCTCTCTATCGATCTCCTGTCTTTTCTCAGGTGAGTGAATCTCTTTGGTCTGGTGAGGCGCAACTGGAGTTATGGCCTTAAAATCAGTTCTGGTTATTCCACCTGTATGTTCCTCATGATCAGTCCTTCATCAAGCTGTGTGTGTATCTAATGACTGGTTCGTTCATCCACTCTTCACCAGATTGTTGCAGCTTCTTAAGCTTTGTATGTTTCTTGTGACGATTGTTTTGCCATCCACTTACCTTGCCTTTCCTCCTGTCTCTCCTAGTGTCCTTGTGGTGCGTCTCTGGATTTGGTTAGATTGCCTCTCAGCTTGTTTCCCCCTCGCATCCCTGCTTTGAATAGTAAGGACTCTCCATTGTGTATACAAGTATTGTTATTCTCCAGCTTCCAGAAGAACACTCCTTGTAAAAAGAAACCTAGAGAGTTTTATGCATAACTCAACAAAAGTACCACAATCTAGTTGCACTTACACGTCTTTCAAATTCTATTTGCATGGTAAACATAGTTTTTTGAAATGCTTCCAAACAAACAACAATGACAACAACAACAAAAAACACACAACAAAACAAACAAGACAAAAACCTAAGCAACTGAATTCTGATCAGAACTCAACAAAATCCAACAGACAGACTCAGCCAACAAGACGTCTGATAAAGCCTTAAATTGTAAATTGCTCCCCTCTTTGCTCTCCTTCCAATTTGCAGATGCAATCAGACTCTATTTAATCTTCAATCATGACATTTATTCCTTAAAAGGGTGCTATTCAACTGTCATCTATATGGAAATTGTCATGTCATAGCATAATCTTTAGAATCTTTAGACATATTTAGGGATAGTTATGCATAGGGTGCAGGGGGAGTGTTCTTTAAAGAGCTGCAATGTAGAAAATTGTCATACAAAACAAAATCTGACAGTTTATCTAAGGAAAAGAACATTTGACATCTTTCCTTCTTATAATCATTTTCTGGTTCTACCACTATGCGAGTCCAAATGGTTTCATTTTGCCATCAAAGGCAAAATCAGTGCAAAGGCAAAATACAAGCTCATTCACTCCAATTGTAGGGTACTGGTCATCCTGTGGGCATATTGCAAGAAGAGCAGAAAGTAAAATTCAAGGAAACACTTCATAGGGAATGTACACCTTGCCTTAACCCAATGGAGGCATCTGAAACTCAACATGTTACAGATGTTGAATATAATGATGTTGGATATATGCTCACTTCCCACCAGTGATAAAAGTCAAAAATGATAGTAATAGGAATGTTTTGGCGCAGCTTGGCAACTCTATAGTTCTTTTACTTTTCTAAGTAAAAGAACTGTTAATTTTCTTTTTTTTTTTAAATTGTAAAATGGCTATTTTTGCATCAAATTAAGCTTCTTATTCAGGATAGTGCCCAAATATTTACTGTACAATGATGCCTATAGCGCATTTTTATCACCCATACAGATTAGATGCAGTTGGGAACATTTCCTCAGTGTTAACCATATTCGTAATTAAGGACAGCTCTTGTCAGATGTTTTCTTTGAAAGTTGTTTGTATTTGAAAGAAATGAAACTGATAAAAGCATAAAGCACTGATAGCATTAATTGGAAGATAAGCTCTCAGTGAACAGTGCTTATTTTTGTTGGGAAATCAGTAAGCAAACACAGTGGGCTGAAAATCCATCTCAAATGTATATCAGAACATTTCTGCCATAGCATGACTGAATGCAGTTAAACACGAAGGAAATGCGATGAAAAGCATGTTTATATTTCCTTCCAGGTGCATCCGTATAAGATTTAACAGAGTAGCTGTAGCATCCTCCACTCCCCTCTTTGCCCTTTTGGCAAACTGTAAAGGGTCCAGCATGTCATGCTCTGATTTCAGATTTGACAAAGTGTCCAACTGTCTTATGAAAGACAGACATAAGGGCAGCAAGAAGTTAATCATTATGTCCCTTAGGAGATGTAACCTTTACCACAGGGAATAGAATAGATGCTTTCGAACATCTGTTGTTTCAAGTTGTGTGGCGCAACAAATCAATAATTTGTGGGGCAGGGATAGCTCAGTAGGTAAAGTGGTCGCCCCATGATCGGAAGGTCGGCGGTTCGAATCCACTTAACGGCTACCCTGAGGTACCCCTGAGCAAGGTACTGTCCCTACACACTGCTCCCCGGGCGCCTGCTTAGTGGGCTGCCCACTGCTTCACTGAGTGAATGGGTCAAATGCAGAGAAAAACAAGTAATTTCCCCATGGGGATCAATAAATCCATTATTATTATTATTTAAACCTAAACAAAAAGGAGTAAGGTCTTCTCTCTCTTTTTCTTTTGGTTATTTACAGTTTAAAGACAGTAAAGTATGACTAAGGTGCTCAAGAATAAAATACTGACAATTTCCCAAATTGTCTTTAAATCACTCTCAGTGTCACAAAACCACAGAAAAACTGAGAACTATTTGAAATTTTTTTTTCATTCCTGTGTTATTTTAATATGCTCCTTTCTGCAGATTCTTTTCATCTGAGGGCTTATCTCCACTCTTCCAAGTTTCCTTTTGGCATTGCAGCTTCCTCAACTCGATCGTGGCTCAAGAGTTGGGAGTTTGCCTTGTAATCGGAAGGTTGCCGGTTCGAGCCCCGGCTCGGACAGTCTCGGTCGTGGTGTCCTTGGGCAAGACACTTCACCCGTTGCCTACTGGTGGTGGTCAGAGGGCCCGGTGGCGCCAGTGTCCGGCAGCCTCGCCTCTGTCAGTGCGCCCCAGGGTGGCTGTGGCTACAATGTAGCTTGCCATCACCAGTGTGTGAATGGGTGGATGACTGGTTGTGTAAAGCGCTTTGGGGTCCTTAGGGACTAGAAAATCGCTATACAAATACAGACCATTTATTCTGTTTCCATCCTTCTCATTTTCATGGGAAAACAAGCAAATGTAATTAACAGAGGAACAATTTTCTTTCCAAAAAGCCCTTGATAAATTTCAAAAAAGAATTTGTCTTTCCATAGACTCGAAATGCATTTCTTTGCAAAAAACAAAAACACAATTATACAATTATTAAGGAGACCAATACATTTTGGATGTAATGCATTGTCAAAACCTCTGACATTGCTACATTTCTTTCCACATGAACCAGAGTAATAAGACAAAATAACAGCATAATTTTTCCACTTGTAAACTGAATTAGAATCAGAATCAGAATCAGAATCAGAATGGGTTTATTGCCAGATGTTGAGGTTTACAACATTAGGAAATTGCTGCGGTGCTTCAGTGCAGACAATAAGAATTAAAGTGCTATGTAGAAAGAAAGATATGTGCATGAGATATACATGAGATATATACATGAGAATAAGAATTATGAGTGCTACGTAGAAAGATATATACATGAGTGCAGGTGGTGATCAGTGCCAAACATATATACATGAGAATAAGAATTATGAGTGCTACGTAGAAAGATATATACATGAGTGCAGGTGGTGATCAGTGCCAGACATGAAATGATGCAGTGACACAGCGTAGGGTCATGTGTTAGTGGCGGGGACAGTCATGTGGTTATTGTTCATGTGTCCAACAGCAGAGGGGAAGAAACTGTTCTTGTGGCGAGAGGTTCTGGTGCGAATGGACCGGAGCCTCCTGCCTGAGGGGAGCAGGTCAAACAGACTGTGTCCCGGGTGAGAGGGGTCAGCTGAGATCCGGGCTGCACGCCGCAGTGTCCTGGAGGTGTACAGGTCCTGCAGAGATGGGAGTCTGCAGCCAATCACCTTCTCAGCAGAGCGCACAACACGCTGCAGTCTCTGTTTGTCCCTGATAGTGGCTCCAGCGTACCACACGGTGATGGAGGAGGTGAGGATGGACTCGATGATTGCAGTGTAGAATTGCATCATCGTCCGTGTTGGCAGGTTGAATTTCTTCAGCTGCCTCAGGAAGTACATCCTCTGCTGGGCTTTCTTGATGACGGAGGTGATGGTGGGCTCCCACTTCAGGTCCTGGGTGATGGTGGTACCCAGGAAGCGGAATGAGTCCACAGAGGTGATGGGGGTGTCAGTCAGGATGATGGGGGGGAGTGGGGCTGTGTGCTTCCTGAAGTCCACAATAATCTCCACTGTCTTCTGGGCATTCAGCACCAGGTTGTTGTGGCTGCACCAAGACACCAGGCGTTCAACCTCTCTCCTGTAGGCAGACTCATCCCCGTCAGAGATGAGCCCAATGACGGTGGTGTCATCTGCGAACTTGATTAGCTTGACAGACTGGTGGGTGGAGGTGCAGCAGTTGGTGTACAGGGAGAAGAGCAGAGGAGAAAGAACACAGCCCTGAGGGGAGCCGGTGCTGATGGTCCGGGAATTAGATTCATTTATGTCTAAAGGAGCAGTACTTTAGACTGAACAGCTGGTTGAGAAGCAAAAGTGATCAAAGTAAAGACAGGACTTGAGGAATGCTGCATATGGTAATTGGCAGTACAATACCCCTTTGACCTAAACGCTGACTGCTCATTAAAATGTCTTCTTGATTTGATTTTGTATATGTTGAATTTGAAAGCTGTGGTATGGCAGCTTAGAGTTGCTCAAAGGCATATTAGATGGTGCTAAGTAACACAAAATTATGCAACAAGTAAAGTCATTTAAACAGAAATTGCTTTGTAATGAATACCACATTAAGTGATTGATTATGGTTTTTAGTAAACCTGCCCAGTGTTGACCATCAGGGGGAGATAACTGCATTAAAAACATAAGATGTGTGCTATGCAGACACTGCAAATACATATAGATTGCTAGCAAACAATTTAAATCGTTTACTTTTTACTTTCCCGTCTGACTGCAACATCCCTACTCATTGGGGAGAAACAAAAAACATATGCAATATTCTGATGTTGCATGCAGACTTTCCTGCTATTTCCTGTAAGCACTAATGAGGTACTGCAAAGCCTTCATCTAATTTGAAAGTTTGATTTTCACAGCCCCTATACACCCATAGTTCACCCACACATTTTCACTTCAATATCCTAATTAGAGCTGTCTGAATTTGCACAGACTGGGTTTGATTGACATCCCCCTGACTCTACTGATGCATCAAATTTGTCTCCTAAAAATTGTGTATAAAGCATTAATTAGCAAATTTAGTTAATAAAAACAAGGAATGCAGTTTATATAAAGGTGGCAAAGTTCCCTTAATTATGTTTTTTTTCCTACTTCCAGTGTTTGCTTGCAAAGCGTTCCCTCTAAACAGAATTTCAACATGGATCATTTCAAACTCTGTCTCTGAGTCTGACCTAAGTTTAACATCAAATGAATGATGAGCTGAACTGACTTAACTGCCTTGCATATTCAGAAAAACATGCTGGTTCATGTTGTTTTCATTCCCACACTGTTAAATACCATTGGGGTGTTTATTTGTATCTCACAAATTCACACAACTGTTCTCTACCATCTATGAGATTATGGTAAATGGTAAAAGGTCTGGTTTTTATATAGGACTATAGGACTTAATTCATTCATTCAAACAAGCACTTTTTTCTATGCTTTTCCTATGTAAGTGCTTTCTATCTGTCTAAATTGACACACAATCATTCTCCAATGGAGTTCAACTTGGTGTTAGCATCTACTACCAGTCCTCCAAATGTGAATATGACTGTTAGTGTTTCATTGTGTATTTCTCTATACAAGTATGTTCTTACTGCAAGAGTTTAGGATCGTTGTTGTGATGAAAGGTGTTGCCATTGAGACGCTTTTGAGATGCTAATATTACTTGTATGTGTTCTTAATTCCATCCATTTTGACTAAATCCCCAACACCACTGATTTAGATCCATCCCTAAACCATGATACAGCTCAACTATGTTTTGCAGATGGCTGCAGAGATTCCGGTTTACCTCTCTCCTGACTCCTCCTTACACACTGACAAAGATTTAAACCAAAAGTTTCAAGTTTGGATTCATCACTCCTTAAAATCTATTCCACTGATTTGCACGCCAGTTCTTGTGTAATTTGGCATACTTCTACCTTTTCTAACTCGTTCCCTTCCTTAAGAATGTCTTCTTGGCAGTGAACCTTTAACTGAAACCATTTCTCACGAGGCTTTGGTAAACAATAGATTGATCAACTTAAGGCTTAGATATATTGCTCAGATCCTGTATTTTCTTTCAATTCGTTAAGGACATGTCTTTCAGATACTGTTCAACTGTAGATAGTTTTATTTCCACTTGTCTAGTTTCATCATTTTCACATTCCTCTGAAGACATCAATGAAGGTGTTGACTGAAAATGAGAGAAAAAGCAGCCAATATCCTAAGTAAGTTGAAAGTTCTCATAAAGCTTGGAGAACTATTGGTCAAGACCACTGTTAAAAATATGAGATAGTATGTTCAACAGACAACCAAACTCAAATATAAGATAAAAGGAGCAGTGGAGGCTAAGGACCGGGAACGACACCCTTCTGTCTGTGAAATGAAAGTGTTCCTGCATACACGGCTCTCTTGTTGACTGAGCAGGAAAAGCTTTGCTGCAAGGTTCACGGCAGACTTCTAATGCAAGCAACGACAGATAAGCATGATTTCCTCCGTGTAACTACAACAAATTGATTTGCAGCGCTTATCAACGCTATTCTGAAGAGGTTGCTCATTTAGCTAAAATCTGCTGAAAAGAAGAGCACCGCCAGCTGAATGAGATACTGAGCTGCTGTGGTTGCGAAAATGTGAGAAAGACACATGAAATACAAGCAACTAAAAAAATGACAATGGTAGCTGAGGAAAAAGATTTCTCATCCATGAATGCAGTAGGATTCGGAGGGACCATTTAAATTACACATTTCATTGCAAATACTGCACAGATACCATTATCTATGCAGTTAACTACAGTTCTCAGTCATTTCTCTATATTGTTCTTTTTTCTAAAAGACATATGCATCTGATAACATCACATGTCAAGCAGATGCAAAAAGTAAGCAGCAAAGTGGAAAAATTTTTTTTTCCAAGTTTCAAAATCCTGCAATTTCATCTGGTAAAGAGAATGATTAGATGTTTTGGGGCTATAATGAGTTCAAGTTCAAGTTCAAGGTACTTTATATTGTCACATGCATAGTTATACAAGTATAACACACAGTGAAATGTAGCCTGACACGCTCCTCGACATGTGCAAAAAAATTTGGGGGGGGGGGGGGGGGTGTAGAGGAAGAACATTATATATATATATATATATATATATATATATATATATATATATATGTAGTATATACATTGGGTGAATGTGCAGTAGTAGCAGCAAGCAGGTGAATTCTGTACATTAATATGAATAGACATCTGACTATTTTACAGGATAGACAATATAAACATATTTAAAATTAAAGGAATTGAAATGTACATTGTGCCTTGGTTTAGTGTCTGGAAGAGTCCTGACTCAGTCAATTATAGATGATGTGAGAGGGCGGGTGTGTGTGTTTAGGGCACGGATGGCTTGGGGATAGAAGCTCCTCTTGAGTCTCTCTGTCCTTGCCCGGAAGATGCGGAACCTTCTACCAGATTGCAGAAGTTGGAACAGTTTGTTGCCAGGATGGGACGGGTCCTTCAGTATCTGCGCTGCTCTAGTCCGGCATCTCCCGGTGTAGGTGTCCTGAAGCGGGGGGAGAGCAATCCTGCAGCAGCGTTCTGCTGTACGGATCACTCTCTAGAGAGCTTTTTGGTCCTTCACACAGCTGTTCCCAAACCACGATGTCATGTTCTGTGTGAGGATGCTCTCCGCAGCGCCTGTAAAGAAAATCCTGAGGATCTTTGGAGAGACCCTGAACTTCCTCAGTTGTCGTAGGTGATACAGGCGCTGCCTAGCCTTTTTGGTCTGGACCTGAATGTGGGCAGCCCATGTCAGGTCTGAGGAGATGTGGACACCAAGATACTTGAAGGACTGCACCCTCTCCACTGGAGCTCCATTGATGATAATGGGCTTGTAGTCTCTGTGCTGACCCCTTCTGAAGTCCACCACCAGCTCCTTGGTCTTGCTGACGTTCAGCTGGAGGTGGTTGTCCTGGCACCACGATGCCAGATTCTTCACTTCATCCATGTAGGCCGTCTCATCGTTGTTGGAGATGGCACCCAACACCACTGTGTCGTCAGCAAACTTCACAATGGTGTTGGAGCCATGGGTGGCCACACAGTCTGAAGTGTAGAGGGAGTAGAGCAGTGGCGAGAGGACACATCCCTGAGGTGCTCCTGTGTTGATGGTGATGCTGTTGGAGAAGCACCTGCCCACCCTCACCACCTGAGTTCTGCCAGTGAGGAAGTCCAACACCCATGCACACAGACGGCTGTTAAGTCCCAGATCCCTCAGCTTTGTGAACAGTCTGCAGGGCACTATTGTGTTAAACGCTGAACTGTAATCAACAAACAGCATTCGCACATAGTTACCCTGTTTCTTGTCCACGTGGCTGAGAGTGGTGTGTAGGACGTGGACGATGGCATCCTCTGTGGATCTGTTGGATCTGTAGGCGAACTGCAGCGGATCTGTGGTGTCTGGGATGGAGGAGGAGATGATGTTCTTCAGCAGCCTCTCAAACACCTTCATTACTACCGAGGTCAGTGCAACTGGCCGGTAATCGTTCAGGGATGAGGGTTTGCTATTCTTGGGCACAGGGATGATGGTGGATGTACTCGTTGAAGATGTAAGTGAACACACCTGCTAGCTGGTCAGCACAGCAGCGCAGCAGACGGCCGGTGATGCCGTCTGGCCCCGCCGCTTTCCTTGTGTTCACTCTCCTCAGTGCCGCTCGGACGTCATGCTCCGCGATGCTGGTCACCGGTCTCTCGCTGATGACGTCACTGTCCTCGGTAGTCAGGCGGTAGATAGCATTAGCCGCCTGGCTAACCTCGAAACGGGCGTAGAACTGATTCAGCTCGTTGGTGAATGCAGAGTCAGCGTTGATCAGCGCAGTGTCCCTGGCTTTGTAGTCCGTAATGGTGCGTAGTCCGTGCCACATACTCCGTGTGTCGCCCTGGTGGAAGTGGGACTCCACACGTTCCCGGTACCGGCGTTTGGCATCTCTCACCGCACGCCGTATGAGTATTTCTTGTCCTATTTTGGCCTCGCTTGCATAATCAAGTGCATGATTTTTGGGATGAATAAATTCTTCCTTTGCCACATCCAGCAGTACTGACAACTGAAATTGCACACATACTGTGACAGATACACATACATAAAGTTTAAAGGTGTTTTCATCCCTTTCTATTGTGTAGCAAATCAACCTGTAGCAGGTTAGACAGAATCTCTGTGCTTTTTCTCCTGTGGCACACATGAGCTTTTGTCAGATGAGCTGTTTCTATGGCAGGTGCAATGCTGTCATGCATCATCCATCAAAATAATCCTGTCTGGAGCGTAGGGAAATGTAGAATCAATTGGGAGCAACACCAAACAGAAATATAACTTAAAATATGGATTAAAACACAAGGAAATTGTAACACCCATGTCCTTATTTCCTGTTTCTTCCCCTCCTACCTTTCTTCTTCCATTCTTTTATATTATTTCAGAGTTTGTGTTTTTGTTCTGGCTGTAATCCGGTGACACCTAAGAAAATATGTTTGTCTGTGAATTATGGAAAATCTTCCATCTTTTATTACTTCACATCTCTTGTCATCTTGTGCCTTCTTCCTTCTCATCCCTAAGGAGGACAAAGAAAACAAACAAACAAACAAAAAGAAAACTCTTCCATCCCCTTCTGGGTTTGAGTTTTTTCTCCTCACCTGTCCGCCTCAGGTTTCCTCCTCTATATCCGTTCCGTCTTAAGCCAAAGAAGCTCCTCTAACAAGGTGAAAAATGATGATTTGAGGAAGTCTCTGTGTAACATATGGAAAGAAGTTTCCAGAGAGAAATGTCCGTCATTAAGACTTTAACCTACCGCTGGCTCAGAGGCCCCTCAGTGCTGACCCAGCTCTCTTTAAGCATCTGTGTATGCGTGTTTGTGTGTTGGGGAGAGACCTAGTTGTCGGATGATGCCCTGCTGTACTCCGACATCCTCATATATCACTCAGTCTGATGCAGCTCTCACACACAATGCACTGTTTTGTGTTTTTTCAAACACCTTCTGGGATGCATACATTCAAACAGTAGCGTTCTTCCTCTCTGTCACCTGTGCACACACACAGGCAGGAAGGAGTCGAGCCCAAAGTCAGGTATCATGTGGTTTAATTAATTACCGTCTAAAAGTGACCAAGGTCAGACTACAGCTCAGCTGGAGAATGTTCCAGAGGTTATGGCCTCTCCATCCACCTCTTCTGAAGCTGTCAGCTGTCTGGAAGGGTGAAAAAAGAGCACCTTAAAACACTGGCTCCTAGGTGCATATGGAGCCAAATGCTGAAACACTGTCATTCTGTAAAAGCCTGGTCTACATTAAGGATTTTGCTCAAACCTACTGTATAAACTACCCAGATTTTACATTTACTATTAACTGTACATAGGTTCTCGATTAAACTATCAAAAATGAGCTTGGCAAAAAATAGAAAACAATATAAAACAACAAGTGCCAAAAGGAGGATAATTTCTTGTGTTACAGTGTCAGATTCTGAGTCATTAAACTGATAAATTAAATCAATATACAAGTGTAAGTCATGACCTATTCATGCAGCTTATTGATTGTTGGTTTAAACGCTATAGATTTTAATCAATCTTGTTTCTGGTCAGATGAACACTTTAATGGAATTTGCTAAAATGGAATTCACTTGATTGATATACATTCA
Organism: Aulonocara sp. 'chitande type north' Nkhata Bay; assembly: GCF_057382095.1. Taxonomy (NCBI): domain Eukaryota; kingdom Metazoa; phylum Chordata; class Actinopteri; order Cichliformes; family Cichlidae; genus Aulonocara; species Aulonocara sp. 'chitande type north' Nkhata Bay. Next base: position 15,278,819 of record NC_141356.1, on the reverse strand, counting down.
TTTTATGCCAAGCGCATTTTCCTTAATGATTATTTTTTAATAAATAAAAAAATTCTGTTTGATTTTGTTGAAAATTATTGCTTCTTTTTTTTTGTTTTTTTTTTTGCTTCTTGCACTTTAAAGTAACTTTGCATGATTCACAGTTCAAAAAAATCTTTACTGTTGCTTATTTAAAATAACCTTTTAACTCCCTTCCCCTTCCCATTAAGCTCATTTTCTTCTGATTGGCAGCCTCTCACAAACAGAAGGTTTAACAGCTGGTAGGTGGCATTGCTGTTCTCACAGCCAGAGCTGTATGCCCAAGATTTTTCCTCTCAGTGATATCATACAAAACCAAGAATAGAAAAAGCATGTCATGTTTGAACCAAAATACAGACGCAGGACACAGATACAGACCAAAAAGATAAAAAGGTGGAAGGGGTTGGATTCAGGTATTATTAGTGATTAGGGGAAGGAAGCCAGTGGCAAGGCGAGATTAAGTCGTTAGTAAGTTACTAACACTTAGCCAATGACTAAAGCTGGCTGATGGACTAACTTGTAGAGAGTTGGGGAGTTGAGGCAGTGAAGGAACTTGAAAGATGCAGAATATTGGTCGTAGGAACTGAGATGAAGCTCATCGGGGCAAGAGGTGATCAGGGGCTGAACACAGATGAGCAAAAACTGGGACTCGGGGGAAAAAGGAGGGTTAGATTGGGAGTTCACAAAAGACAGTAAACAACGTTGAACTCAAAAGAGGCTTGAGCTAGACTGACAGCTGATTTGATGGCCAGGTGACCAGTATATATGACTGAGATGAAGTGCCCCTGATACACCTGAAACCACTCCTGCAATAGAACAGACATTGAATGGGAGGAGAATAGTCGACATTGTGTGTGTATATATATATATATATATATATATATATATATATATATATATATATATATATATATATATATATATATATGCAATATATATATATATCAATATATATATATATATTGCATTTGATGGCATTTGGTCCATCAAACACACCAAAGGAAAGCACTAATGATCCCATTGTCTGAATCACTTCCATAGGTATGTAGGTTATAGATGTCTTGTTATTTTTGACCCTTTTTAGAGTACTGTAGCTTCTGACTGCATTAAACTAAATGAAATAGACTTATTTGAAACATAAAACTGGCACAGAATTTCTCAAAAGCAAATACTGCCTCCAGTAAGTTTACATCTGTGAAATACTTGCTGGCTTAATCCAGTAAATGTTTTTTGTCTGAGAATTGTTCCAATTTAATCTTTCACTTTGTTGAGTTTAGCAAACTATTCAGTCAATCAGTTTCTTTATATATTTACTTATTTATTTACAGAGCTAATTATGTTTTAAGTGTTTGGGGCCTAGCTCTGTAATTAAATATAATGTAAAAACTGTTGCAGTTACACACAATGAAATAGGCATAAATATGCTGCTATGGGATATGCCTATATGTATATGGTCTATACTGGTGTGCTTTGATTAATTAAAGTAGTATGCAGTGGTAAAGGTCAAAAAAGTTCCTCAGGCAGATTTTCAAAATACAGAGAATAATGGCACTGTATGTACCTCAAGCCTCTAATTCTTTTTCATCACACTCATATAGTCCTTTAATGGGACTCCAGTGTGGCACTCAGACTATTATATTTAACAGGATGTGATGTTCACTTCTCTAAATGAAGTATACAAAGTTAGAGAACAAGTATGATTAAGTTAACAAAAGTATTTTCACAGAGTAAATGAGAAGCATGAGAAGTGTTGATGTTCTGCAAAAATCCAGCCAGACTCAGAATCACAGTTTTACATGTTCAAGGTTGGCACTGTACCCACAGAGCCAACTAGAATATTTCTCATGCTTCTCTGTTGGTGGCTCTTCTAATGCCTTGGGAGTTTAAATAAAACCAACCTCAGAGAAGTGAATCTGTCTTGAGGTTTTTACAAAAGGAGCGCAAGGCAGTGAAATCTAATTATTACCCCATCTTAACAAGGTCACATCACTATTTTTGAGTATTAAATAGTTGGAAAAGTCAAAACTTTTGCACCAAGGTACTCAATTTAATTCTGTTTTAACTGTTTTTACTACTCGCAATGTTACCTAAATTGTTTTTATTATTTTAATTGCACCTATGTGGTCTTAAAATCAACTTCTAGAGTATCATGGCAAAAATGTCAGCACATCAGGCTTGTGAACAAATTAAATAACCAAGACAGTTGTCTCTGTACGTATAGTTTTGAGTTTAAGTAATTTACCAATGACCAATAGGTATAGGTGCTCTCTCTAAACAGATGCAGCTGCCCACATTAAACATTTTAAGGCACTGCATGTTCTTACAATGAAATGATGGATGCCTCTAAACGAGATACAAAAGACTTGTAAATTAAGAAGTGCCTGTGGATTTGTCACCAACAAAATGCTGAGATACATTCTCATGTCAAACACTTGCAAAGGTCATGTCCCTGTGGGGATCCTATGATTTATATGCCAGAAAAATCATAAATAGTAGATTAGTAACTGGAATGCACAGCGTGTTTTAATGTTCTAACATTATGGGAACATGACATATTCCCAGCCTCCTATATTCACAAATATGGCAATCAGGACCTGCAATATGTTCCTCCAATAAGTTTCCAGGGTTTGGGATTAAGGATAGTCACAGAACCACATGGACTTTAATATTCTCTGTCATGTTTGTTATGGAACGGCTGTATGCAGGCAGAAGTGGTAGTAGGAGGACCCAATGTGCAGACGCTCGGAGGCGGAACGTGAACACAAAACAGCTTTAATGCAGAACTCCAAAAAGTAACAAAACTGAGACTCCAAGGTAAACTTATACAGACAGCACACACAGCTAGATAAGGGTAGATCGCGACACCGACAAACTGAAACACAGGGCTTAAATACATAGAGGGAGCACAGCTGGGGTAAATCAGGCCTAACGAGACAAAGGAAGCACAACCAGATGCATTTACATGAGACTGGACTTTCAAAGTAAAACAGGAGACATAACACAGACTCACAGGCAGGCACTACAGAGGGAACAGAGACGTGGGACCAGGGCAAACACAGACACAGAGATATAGCCGACAGGGGAGACAGCAACTAAGGATAACACAGAGACATAAACCATAAGACAGAACTCTAACAAAGAAACCAAAGACTAGAAATGATAAATAATATAATAAACTCAAAAACCCTGGGTCAACGACCCAGGCATCCTAACAATGTTAACTTTGGTATGGGAAACATGATGCATTGTGTATTCTGACATCTGTCCATCAGAACCAGCATTGTTCTGTTTGTTTTAAGCAATTGGAGGTACAGTAGCTTGTCTGTTTTATTCGACCACATGGACAAGCCTTCCCTTCCTAAATGCATCAGTGAGTCTTGGCTCTCAAGGACCCTGTAGCTAGTTCACCACTATTTCTCCCTTGGATTATCTTTGATACTGACCACTGCAGACCAGGAACACCCCACAACAACTGCATTTTTAGAGATGCTCTGCCTCATTTGTCTACCTATCACAATTTGGCGGTTGTCAAACTTGCTCAAGTCCTTCCACTTCCCCACTTTTTCTTCTTCTAAGACATCAAATTTCAGGACAAAAGGTTTACCTGCTCCCTAATATGTCCCACCCACTAACAGGTGCCATGATGAGGAGACACTGTTATTCACTTCACCTGTAACCTCAAATGTATGTCCTTGTTTTGGACACCCGAGGTACTTCCATACTGGCAAACAAGTCATTGCTTCATTATATGTTTTTAATTAATTGAACTACACTGCTGTAAGGTACAGTGTGTTTTATATTATTTAACATATATAAACCTTCACAGCCACATTCAAACTGTCTGATGGAAACAGTCAGATAGATGTCATGACCTTTTTTGTGTGTGTGTTTTCTGTGGTTTCTCTATGCTCCTCTTTTTGGTCTTATTCCCCTCATCTCTCACCAGTCACAGCAGATGTCTACCACTCCTTGAGGCTGGTTTTGCGATAAATGTCTATTCCTGTTAAAAGGGACATCAAGTACTACTCATAGATTGTCTGATCAGTGAGATTTTTAGTTCAGAATTGTAGAGACTTCTATTTATCCTTTAATACAAAGCTCCTTGACAAAATTGTTCCTGTTTGCAGTTCATCTATGAGCAGAGGTAAGGACTATAAAACCTTCAATTTTATCAGCTGTTTAAAGATGATAATCATTTATGCAACACAGCTGGAATCATTTTTGTTTCTGCGAATTACTTTCAGGGAAACACAGCCCAGACTCACTCAAGGCCAAATCTTTGTTTTTTAAGGACTGAGCAGTCATGGTATTTTGAGAAGTTTATACTTTTGACATCTTCCTGAAAGCTTATTACGTTTAACGACCTGCTATGCTCATTTCAAATTCCATACTTTTTTTCTTTGAGTCTACTAATGTAGCTTTGTTTTGTTTATAGTCAAAGATAATTGTTATTTATGTCAGATCGAGCCTTTATGTAGCCCTTCAGTTCATTCACTATATGAAACAAGCAGTATTATCTGCTTTGCTCTTTATAAGCCGCATTTCTTATGATTGCCTACCTGTAGTAAACAACAGGTTTGAAGAGCAGGCGGATGGGCTTCTGTGTTTACAGCCAGACATGTGTGCTTTTATATGGTTTGGGATCAGGTTGAGTGATATGTGCTTTAAAAATGTGTAAAGTCAAAGGTCCCTGGTTCAATCTCAGGAGAAGACATATATTCCTTTGGGATGTGTCAGGAAGGGTATCCGATGTAAAAATAAATAAATTAATTAATTAATCTGTCAAGTCAAACATGTGGAGCTACCAGCTGTGTTTACCCCTTGTGAAAAAGAGGGCAACTGGAAGTAGCGTTTAAATATGTAAACAGCATTATAGGGCATCATGATTACTTCTCACATTTATTACATTTATTATTTATTGTGTCTATGGGGTTGGTGGACAACGACACAGAACCAGCTGTAAAGCTCTTCAAACCCAACTAGAATAAAGTAGAATAAGATCTCACATAAAACCCACATTCAGTGTGATTAGGCACTGTTTGCTAGCATACTTGCCATAAAGGCTATGTGGACCTGCCTGTAGGCTTTCAACTAAAAAACTGAGTTTTTGACAAACTGTGAGTACCTGCGTGTTTTGATAAGGGGTAACAGTTATGTCTTTTCAGCCTATGGCAACACTACCAACAGTTTTACTGGCTGACACTAGAGACAGCTTCTGTTTGGCTGCACTTGGGTTGCACATGTGACCTTCTGCAGACCTCTCTGAGGAAGAGAATTCCACTTCATGCTGGTAAAGCTGTTAGCCCTATGAGAGTGTCTCTGTTGCGGCAAGATGAAAGCATATGTGGACACATGCTTACCAGTGTTATGTGTTGAATAAACGACTGTAAATACCCTGTTTGTTTTTCAAGTGGACATGTCATAATGACAATAAAAAAAGCTCTAATATGTTTGTGCCAGTGGCAACACAGACACTTAGATGCACTACAGAAGGTTATAGATTAACTGAATAAAACTCAAGGACACTGTCAAACTACAGTGGGTGGGCTGAACATGTGAAAAATGTATTGAGGAGCTCAGAGCAGCTCAGCGTGGCTGTCTCATTGTGTAAGAACACCAGCTGGTCACATAGATATGTCGGTAATAAAAAGATTGGTTGGTCCAGAACAGGTGAAAAGGAACAAGAAAATAGGAAAGTGAATAAATCAAAGAAATGATTTGTCAACAATACATCTTGATATGTAGAATTGTACATTATTTACTTGTTACTTTCAAGTTCTACTAGATTAAATCATGTAAATATAATAATAATAATAGCTTAGATTTTATAGTGCCTTCCAAGAAACCCAAGGACCCTTTGCAAAAGAGCATAAATGAACAAAAAGACTGGAAGAGGTAGGTTTTGAGACTTTTTTTGAAGGACCCCAAAGACCAGACGTTGTGAAGCTGATATGGGAAGGGTGATGTGGATCAGATCTTTTGTAGCGCATCTCAAGTCAGCTGCTGGTAGCCTTTAGAGCACAGAGGTCGTAGTGAACCATAGGTCAGCCCAGGTATAAGAGACAGCCTGAGTTTTAGGGAGGGTAAGGGAAAAGTAAATGGGAAAACATCGACTGTACTGTATCTCTAAACCAGTTTTTCAGATTGGTTCATATATACGCAGATTAACACTGTATGGAAAGTTATTAAAAACATAATACCACCTGCATTGTCATTAACAATGCCAATATTAACCATTCTCAACTTTGCTACATTGAAATTTAAGGGTTCCAGAAATTTATGGGCCGTGATCAAAATATTCAACAACTCTACCCATAAAGAGCAAAAAGCTTACCTTTTTAAATATAGCTCCTATATTTTTTAAGAAATGTTGTGCTCTTGCTACTTGCGTATGCTTTTTTGTGATTTTTGCCTGATTTAAAAATGACTCACACAGTTTTTTCCACCAGCTCTTTAGCATTGTGCTAAAGACCCCAACCGTCCTCCTCTCTGGACACTAGCTCAGTCAGCACTCTCCCTGATCCCTGACTCAGTTTATACAATTCACCACAGGACATGTCTTCCACAGTGTGATCAAAGGGCTGGAAGTGGTGCAGTTCTGCACATAGAGATGGCCATGAAGAAAATAAAATTCCATAGCAGAGAATAGTTTGCAAGGCATTAAAATCCCACATCAACTTCACTGACATCAATCAGTTTACTAAAGTCTATAGTATTTATCCTCAGGAAACCATAAATGTCCACAAAAATGTGTGCCATACTCTTCTTCATGTAAGTGCTAATATATTTTTCCAGAAAAGTGACAAGGTTTATACACTGAAGAAAAACAATGAGGGGATGGTTGTATTCAGACTCCTACTAGGGACCTCGAAAGTCTAACCAAAGTGTTACGACATACATTAACTGCTGCAGAGATATTTTGTGAACCAGTATGATGGTTGTTTTGGTAAAAGCAACAAAATGATCTACACCCTAAAAATGTAAGAGTAAAACTTGTAAGAAAGCATCAGACATGTATGGAAACCTGTTTTAACCATTAAAAAAAAGAAAAAAGAAAAAAAAAGGATCCATAACTCGAAATTTCGAGTTATGGATCCTTGTTCTTTTTTTTTTTAGTGGCGGAAACAGGGCTCCATAGGAATGTGAGCTACTTTCTGGCAAAAAGCATGACTGCTGATCAACAAATGATCCAGTTTTTTTCCTTGCACTTCTCTTGTTCACTCTGACCATAATGAGGACTGTTGGATTCTGCTGGAAGGAGGATTATGTAAGAATTCACCTCTGAGGAAGTTGAAAGGCATTGCCCCAGGTTAGAGGACTGATGATTGAAGCTGAGTTACTTCTTTTGTTGTAAGGTTTCATACAGGTTGCCTCATTATTGCACTTTCTGTTCACCAGCAGTGCACTGATTTGAATTCATTACCATCTACAACCACCGTGTGGCTTTGGGAGAAAGACATTTAATGACACTTGTTATTTTGTACATTGATATTTCGTGTAACGAAACTCTGCAAGAAGCAAAAGGAGTAGAGTATAACAGAATAAATATTACAAATCCCAAAAATCCCTGAAACAATGATTAAATTAGATTAAAATGAGGAAGAAAACTGTTTTCAAAATCTGATAACAGTGATTTTTTGTGACCACTTTAATAGTTAATGATAAATGTTAATTGGTGCTGTATGTGTGTGTCTTTGTTGGCAGTAAAAGGTTACATCACTAACATACTCTGAAAACTCCCTGAAAAAGTGATATTGAGCTTTATTTTATTCATAAGGTTAGTTAGTATCCCGTAAACAGTGTTGGGAAGGTTACTTTTAAAATGTATTCCATTACAGAATACAGAATACATGCCCCAAAATGTATTCTGTAACGTATTCCGTTACGTTACACAATGACAGTAACTTATTCTGAATACTTTGGATTACTTAATATATTATCATGCTTTTTACAACAACATGAATGTACTATTGCTGTGTGATTTATTACTATTACTGAAGGTCCGCGACTCCGAACTGTAGTAAAGGGACCTCTGACTAATACGGCGGGGTCCCTGTCGGCTCGTAGCCGAAAAATAGCTTTACTTTGTTGTGTGGGTCAACTTTTCTTGCGAGAGACAGAGAGAGGCGTTGAAAGACTGCTCCAATGGAACTTATTGTTTTCGGAGGAAAAAACGAACACAGTGTACAGTCGAGTCTTAATAGCTTACTTATAACTGGGCTCGTCAGGCACTCTTCTTGGCTGCAGTGGTTATTATTATATTTACATGTTTCCAGCTCCCAACAACAACAACGAAAAGGCACTCTCTCACCCAGGAAACACACAGTCGCAGAGAGAGAGAGCGTCGCCCTGTAACCATGGCAACCGTAACGCTGCCGCCTGGAACAAAAGAACGTAGCTGTCAAACAAAACCCAAACAGTCCTGACCCGCGACAAAATGAAACAGGAAAGTACCGCAGTGTAATCCATTTATTTCAACAAAGTAACTGTATTCTGAATACCACCTTTTTAAACGGTAACTGTAACGGAATACAGTTACTCATATTTTGTATTTTAAATACGTAACGGCGGTACATGTATTCCGTTACTCCCCAACACTGCCCGTAAAAAACAGAATCGTCTCATATTCAGAGAAAATATTACGCATTTCGTATTGAGGTGAAAAGGAACACAGTTTGTCCCGGACTTCAGCTACAATCAGTGTTGGGAAGGTTACTTTTAAAATGTATTCCGTTACAGAATACAGAATACATGCCCCAAAATGTATTCTGTAACGTATTCCGTTACGTTACTCAATGAGAGTAACGTATTCTGAATACTTTGGATTACTTAATATATTATCGTGCTTTTTACAACAACGTGAATGTACTATTGCTGTGTGATTTATTACTATTACTGAAGGTCCGCGACTCCGAACTGTAGTAAAGGGACCTCTGACTAATACGGCGGGGTCCCTGTCGGCTCATAGCCGAAAAATAGCTTTACTTTGTTGTGTGGGTCAATTTTTCTTGCGAGAGACAGAGAGAGGCGTTGAAAGACTGCTCCAACGGAACTTATTGTTTTCGGAGGAAAACACGAACACGGTGTACAGTCGAGTCTTAATAGCTTACTTACAACTGGGCTCGTCAGGCACTCTTCTTGGCTGCAGTGGTTATTATTATATTTACATGCTTCCAGCTCCCGTTTTTCCTCGACGACAACTCGTACCTTTCCACTCGCCTTTTTCTCCCTCCTCGCGCTCACAGACACATAACGTGTATGGCAGTGCATTCTCCCTGCAACACGGACTACACTGCCCATGATGCTACATTCTTTAGAGCTATGCTTGTAGCATTCTGCCTGTTAGCTTAGCACAACAACAACAACAACGAAAAGGCGCTCTCTCACCCAGGAAACACACAGTCGCAGAAAGAGAGAGAGAGAGCGTCGCCCTGTAACCATGGCAACCGTAACGCTGCCGCCTGGAACGAAAGAACGTAGCTGTCAAACAAAACCCAAACAGTCCTGACCCGCGACAAAATGAAACAGGAAAGTACCGCAGTGTAATCCATTTATTTCAACAAAGTAACTGTATTCTGAATACCACCTTTTTAAACGGTAACTGTAACGGAATACAGTTACTCATATTTTGTATTCTAAATACGTAACGGCGGTACATGTATTCCGTTACTCCCCAACACTGGCTACAATGAAAAAGACACAAAGCTATTTAGTTATAGAGTTAGAGTTATTCTGTTGTCACGCTGCAGCTGTTTCTTCTTCTCTCATTCTCTCCCCCTCCCCCTCCCGTTTCTACTTCAATCATGAAACTGATCAATGATCAGCTGATCGGCTTTTCTCTCTCGTTTGTTTATCGCCCACTTTACGCCAGAAAGAGGAAACCGGCGGATGTCGCGCTAAACAACAGCAGCACGTTTAAGCTTGATCAGCTGTTGTTAGAATTTATTTAATATTAATTTCTAGTATCAGCTGATGTTTGCTGGAGCCACAGCTGTAAAAGCTGCTGGTCATGATATCGGTTTGGTTATCTGGTGAGAGGGAAACATGAAGATGAAACCAGGATATGTCCTTACTGAATCATCAGAGCTGAACAGGTGATGGAGAAACAGGTTTACCTTTTAGGTGACATGAATGAGTTGAAGGGAAGTTATGAACTGTTTCTGAGAGACAAATAACACCAGGATCCTTTTCTATGTAGCTGACAGCTGGTAACTGTGCAGGGGCGGGTCTAGCAAAGTGTTGCCAGGGGGCCAGGTGGGGCATTAACAGGGAGAGGGGGACACAAAGAAATACTTTTCTTTCTTATTCTCATTTAAAATGTCTAGCTGTTATTAAATAATTATCTGAATCTTACAACAAACGATTGATAGATTGATACATATATACCATCAGAACAGTGTGCATCACTGTCACAACAGCGTTTGTTTTCATTCAAAGGCTTTATGATTTTTCCTATAATGGTGGGCCAGTCTCTAGTCAAAATGCCCGGGCTGATTTTTTGTCCCAGTCCAGCCCTGTATGCAGCTCATCTGCAGTCTGGTGTTACCTACATCTTCCTATTCAGAAGGCAGAATTTCTGAGTTCTGAGTACAATCGAAAGCACCACGACTGCAGTTTTTGTGTTGGATGTAAAAAGCGCACATGATGCTGTGACGTAGGCTAGAATCATGGCGGCGGTCAACGACGGTCCAGGCGGAAATATGGAAATATGGAAATATGCACATTATTTTTTTCCTTTCTATTGGTAGGTGGCACAGTGCACTTGTGGCAAGTAAGCAAGCTAGAAGACTGGCAATCTTGCTGGGTATCCAGTTACAGAAGCAACACATTAACAAGAGAATTCTGAGTAAAACCAAAGTTACTTTCCCTAGTAACTAGTTACTTTGAAAGTAACGAGTAACTTGAAGTAACTGAATTACTTTTGATAGAAGTAACTAGTAACTAAGTTACTAATTAACTTACCCAACACTGCAAGAGAAAGAGTAGTTCAGAAAAACCTAATAAATTTGAGATTTTAGAGGTCGTTAACCTCCCAGGAGTTGAAGATGGAAGACCTCTCTTTGAGCCTTGACCAGGAAGGGAGCTTTAAGGCTCACATCTGGTGCCCAGGCTTGTGTTCAAGTCTGGAAAAGATGATGTGAATATACCACTCTTGTGGTGGAAAACTTCTGCAGGTCACAAAAAAGTGACTTAAGGGTGTCCAACTACACACCAGGAGATTGCAATAGAGATTCTTTTTCATTTAAACCCCTCTGTGTCAGTGAAGAATAAAAGCTAAATAAAGTCTGAAATGAAATAATTTACTTTTTCTTTATGACTTGATGAAAAGATTACAAATAAATGCCCACCTCTCAACCAACCACACCTGCTTTCCCCACTCCACCTCCTGTTTACTTCAAAAAAGCTCAACAAAGCAGAAGATAAACAGGAACACTCTGTATTCCCGTGGGACAGAGGATCAGGCCATTGTAAGTGTGTGTGTGTATGTGGGCTGGAGAAGTGAAGTGAAGTGGAGTACATGTGAAAGGGGATAAGTGTGTGTCATTGCACACATGTGAGTTTAAAAGGTCATTTGGAGTAGATGAATGCAAGATCTGTAGTTGTTCAGTGTCTCAGTTATGTGCATTTTAATGTTTGTTTTTTTTCTTTAACTATGTGTCAATATGACATCTGTGTGTAATAGCAGGAGGTCACTGTACAGCTGACAGGCTGCTCACTGTGGCAAGGTCACACAGGAAATGCAGCTGGTAAAAAATGGATGGATAGATAGATGGAAGGAAGGAAAGAAGAAGGAAGCTCAGGAAGCATTTAGAAAGAAGTGTGCATATGACCTAGCCTATGGAGAGGGGAACTTTGAAAGACATGTGGTCACAGCAGTCAATAGTAGCCAGAGAGAAGAGATGCCATGTTGTTTTACATCAGCAAAGTCATAGGCATGTAAATAAAACATTTTTCAAGACCTGTATTCTGCCATTTTTATTTTTGCTGTTGAAAATACAAATCCCCAAGACTCATCAATAAAGTAACACATTTGATAGACACTAGATTTTCAGTGAGACAAAACTAGACTAAATCATCACTAAAAACAAATGAACAAATGAAGCCTTTAAAAGTTGTGATATAGTTTAAAGTAAAAGAAAGATAAATGTTCAGTGACACTGAGTTAAGTGGCAACCACTGGGGCTGAAAAATGAAGTCAACACAAAGGTACTTAAAACGCTGACAAAGGCAAGTCTAGTGAGTAGTTCTCTGTCTAGTGTGACTTAAACTTAATCAACTCTCTGAACAGCTATGTTTGTGGTGTTGGTGTCTACGAACATTATGCAAAAAAAGCCCAAAAAAGGGTCTTTTGACTTGAAATGGGGGATAGAGTCCCTTTGTTTTCATATTCACTGGTATCATTTATCAACTTGTGGGCATGGCTATTGTTAAGGTTCAAAATATTGGGGATGGAGACAAGAGAAAAAACCACAATAACAACACTGGTCCGGCTGGGTCAAGTCAAACGATGATTTTAATGATCACACACGTGGGAGATGGACACTGATGCAGACAGCCTCAGATCTCAAAATGGTGGAGCATTGCTCAAACTCTTATAGCCTCTGGTGCCTCCACCTTATCATAAAAAGCCTAAACATTCACATGCTTTCTCTCACACAGCGCCTAAGCCACGACCTTGGCTCCCTGTTTATCTGCTCCTGCTGAGTTGGGGCAGAAAACTCCAGTATACTCTGTTCTCTTCTAATCAGACAAATAAGGCGATGACTTTCTGCAAACAGTATTTTCTTATAACTCAGCAGTATAATGCATCATAAACAATATCATTCATCCACAATAAATCAGCAGTCTAATGTAATGCAAATCAGTTTAACTAATGCAATAGTTATCAGCTTCTTCTAATTCAGGAGAATAATGCAAACTAAAATTACATAATAATTCACAATCTTTAGTTAGGGGTATAACATGGCATAAAATAATATTATAATCTAACACTATAGAAAAAATATGATTAAAAATAATATTGGTTAACCAATGTCAATATCAGTTGAAGTCCAGTATTGAAGACACATTAGCTCATCCCAGCCTCCTCCCTATAGATTTTCTCTCTGTTATGGATTTTTCTTCTCCTCCTCTTACCTTAACCCTCTGGAATCAACAGACGTGCTGGTGAGTCCTAAACACATGGCCTATTTATCTCAGTTTCAACTTGTGAGGACGAGTTTTTAATCCTAACAATTTATTGACAGTTTGATGAACCATACAAACGAAAGAATCTTGTGAATCACATTTATTGTGTTAGATTTTGAGTCATCTCAGTAGATGTTTGGGATTCAGGCACCATTTGCTGGCAGTGGTTGGTGTTGTTCTACCAAAGTGTGGGGTAGGGTTAGGGTTAGGTTTAGCACATAGAGTTAGCACATATCATAACGTAGACCTCAGAGGGTTATCCTTTATTATTTCATTCATTCGTATGTGTAGATTGTGGCAAGAAAACATGCTAAGAAAGGCTAAAGGTCTACTGCGCACATTGTTCCATATAGATGCAATAAAAGGTAGAATGGTGGTACAAATCAAAGTATGGTGGCAAAACTGGCTGGCAAAATTCTATTACCTGGATATAGGGGAGCAGTACAATGTGCAGCATCAGAAGGGTCATTTTTTCACTCTAAAGGTTGGGTCATTGTTATACACATTAAAATGAGGGCCGTCTTTGGGTTGATGACGCAGAGATGCCTCAATGGGAACTGAAGGATGGTAAGAGAAAACACCAGCAGAATGAAAGACAAAGAATCATATATAGACATATTTCATCTGTGCCTTAATGTACGTCATCATGGAGGAGCAGAGAAATGAAAAGGGACAGTAGTTTTGAGACCAAATACAGGATGTGTGTGTGTGTGTGTGTGTGTGTGTGTGTGTGTGTGTGTGTTTAGGTTTGTTTAGGTGTGTTTGTGTGAGTGTATGTACCCTTTCCCTCAGGCTGTATCCATCACCTGTATTGAGGAAAAAAAGTTTCATCAACATGATTTATTTTTACTCGCATCAGCACCAGGTGAAACAGCCTTGGCTATCATTGTGTGTGTGTTTGTGTGTTTTTTCCATATGTAAATATCATGAATGTCATGTTAGACTGCTGTGATAATACTGAATATATGTTTGTGTTTCAGTGATTTAACACTACTCAGGGTTTAATTTTATCACACTAAAACAAACCTTTGTAGAGTCAATATTTGCCTGCACTGTGCATATAGCGACAGGTAATTTTAATTTACATAATTCAATACTGGACAAATTTGGCTGACACTACACTTTGCAGTGATTCTTGCCCTTTTAATCAGAGGCAGGATACATGACTGTTAATGTGCGCAAGCTGGTGACCTTTTGTTTACAGAGCAGTCGCTCTCACCGCTCAGCTGTTCTACTTCCTGCTAGTGAGCAAGCTGCGACATGATGGGATTTTTAATTGACTTGCAAGTTATCAGGGCCCTGCAGAAAATATATTGTTTATTTCTTTTCTTTTTTTTTTTTTTTTTTCTTTTAAATGACATCAGAAACAGCAGTATGCGACATTACGTGATGGCAGAGCTTCAGTTCATCCTTTGTCTTTTTTTTTTTTTTTTTTAATAAATAGGACAGGGGGAATGAATGAGAGAAAGAGGGGGAGAGAAAGAAAGAAAACCAAAGGGGAGAAGAGACGGTGAGAAGGGGGGGGGGGGAAGAGAGAGAAAAAAAAAAGAACTCCTGGGTCACCTGTATGGAGAAAAACAAAAAAAAAAACAAAAAAAACAAACAGAGGAGACAGCAAACAACAAAGAGCAACATAATAATAGAGAAAACAAAGCACCATCACAATAAACTAGCTAGTCATAGATATCAATATTTACTAAATAATAAACGATATTGTGCAGCACGCAAGATAGACAGCGCACAGTGTGCTTTGAGGCAGCAGCCAAGAAAGCTTTAGTCCGCGTCTGTGAATACCCATGTGTGCATACCTGTGTGGATCAGCATGCTTGCATTCCAAAGGTTTCTCCATGTAATGATCTGCTAGGGAGTGTGGGGGGGCCACAGCCCCGTCCTCCAGGGTGTGAAGCGGGTATGGAGGAGATCAAAACTCCAGACATCCAGAGGCCCCCAGAACACAAGAGACCATGGAAGACCAACAGAGGGGCAGCCGTGCCACTGTCCCAGAAAGAGCTGAGGAGAGTCCCAGATGAGGGCTCGCCCAGCAGCCGCGGAGCAGAAGTCAGGGGGAGTTGCAGTGACGCGCCCGTGAGCTCCGCCGGCCCCCAGCGGGTATATTGTTTATTTCTGACATTAGTATGACAGCATTTAATAATTTTGGGTACAAGCCAGACTGCTGGATTGATATCCAATGTCAAATAAGACCAAAGCTTTGTCCCAGTTAGATCACAATAATTAAATAAAAACAAACAAACAAACAATGAGCCTGTTGTGCATAAAGATTGGAAATAAACCATCAAATAAACTTCAAATAAACCAAAGTTTATTTAGGGTAGTAGGGTAGAGAGTACTGCCACAGTGTGAGACACTGGCTTCAGTCTGGTCAGGCTGCCAATCCATCATAGCACTAACTCTGAGAGACATGCATCCACAAAACACTAGCTATAGTCAAAATTATAATAATAAATATAGTTATTAAAAGTTTATAATAATCTTTATCTTTTATCTTTTTCTGGGCCTTGGCACGGTCTATCTGCTGTTTGTTTGGTAATTTAAGGCCACCCTGTGGAACTTCTATCAAAAGTTTTTTTTGTTTTTTTTTATCAAAAGTTGTGCTATTTTTTGTTTGTTTTGTTTGACTTTCCAAAAACTACTGAATCAGGACAGTCTACAGGTTCAAAATCTCACCTTCAGTGTGAGACTATCCACAGAAAAAGAAATAATAAATAAATAGTCAAACTACTACAGTTGTGAATTATCTCACCAGCATAAAACTTTGTGCAAAACTTTTCAAACTCCTTTCTCAGTCGCTAGAAGTTCTAACTTTTCAGACCTGTGCTTTTTGCAGGATAATGATAATATATAAGAAACACAGACACTGGGGTATTGTTTATACAGTAAAATGTGCCTACAGGTTATCACAAAGGAGGCATTCTGTCTGCTTGCTTGCCTGCATATTCAGCATTCACAGACTTGAGAGGAAGCTGAGAGTGAAAGGTATAGAGAGGAAGAGAACAAAAAAAAGAGGGAAATGGAAAGGACAGATTGTGCTTATTGATGCATTTGAAGGTAACTGAGCCGTATGCATATCACATGGAATACACCTCAGCTGCGAGAAGCAAAGGTCATTTTACGAGGGGGTGGAAAAAGAGTACCTCATATAGGACCGAGGGACATGCACACAGCAAACAGTATTTATTGCAGGAAGGGAAAAGAGGCTCTCACAGTATACTGAAGTTTCTTCACACCTCTGTAGCTGCTGGCAAATGATTACTTTATATATGTGGCTCATGTGCTTTACCGTTTCCAGGTTCTGTCTTTCTTAAACCTTTACTGTCCTCTCTCTCTCTTCTAACAAGGTAGTTCAGAGGGACCATTAAAAAGGGAAACTGTACTTGCATGTGCAAGAGAAACAAATATAGGTGAGCCCGGTATATGTGAACTTAACAAGGGGCAAAAAAGATGACTGTCTTCGTGGTCAGTGGAGGGTGGAAAACATTGCAAAACTTGCACTTTATTTTTTCTGTCTCCTTTCAGGTTTATATTTTGTGTTCTGTAGAAATATAACAGAAAGGCCTGTATAAACAAAAAGAAAATAGGGAAAAATAATGGTTGAGAATACATATGTGAGACTAGAAGTTGCTTTATGACAGGAAGGAAGAATAGGGAGCATATCCTTTGAGCCTAAATGTCAGAAAAAAATTAGGTGAAAGAGCAGCTGAACATGGATACATCCATCGTTTATATACAGTCTGTGTTATGTACCCACAAACATATGCTGCGCAGATCTTAATCTGTAAAGATGTTCTCGTTGCAGTAAATAGAAAAGCAATTAATAGTATTTCAAGTTTTAGCTCATATTCTTCCACCACTCGGTCTGTGACAGGACTAGAGGTGTAGATGCATGCAGACCAGTGATATAGACAAAACAACCAAGCCATCAGTTCACGAGCACCGGGTATTCATTCCTGAGAGACACCATGCTCGATCTCTCAACGATTACACATACTTCTTCAGCATAACTGGCAGTAATGTGTCACAGGCAGCTAATTCTACCTCTAGTGGCAGGTGAAATAAATGCATTAGTGAACAGAAGAGCTGATAAATAAAGTCTTAAATTATATGCATTTGCGCATAAAAGAAAACAAAATCTAGAGGAGCCAAACTTGCACTTAACAGAGAATCACAATTAAAGAATTCACAAAAATTTTCTCTCTCTCTCCATTTCTGGAACTGTATCTTAGAGTTCTCAAGTAAAATGAGCTTGATGCTGTTTAGTGCTCCATGTTGCGTTACCGTATCTCTAAATAAATTATAAAAAGATATCTGCAGAATCCAAAGGACACACATGAGTACCTGGAGCTACACATGCTGCCACTAAATCATGAAAATAGGTCTTCAGCTGCTGAAAGGCGTTAGCATCCAGAAGTCGTTATGGCATGCAGAAAAGCACAAAAAAACCCCCACTAAAATCACAACAGACCTTTTTCTATTTGTTTTTGTGTGTGCTTGTGTGTGTGTAAGTGTACCTACAACAGGGGGGAAAAAAATGCCAGTTTGCATGGCTGAAGGTGACTGTGACAGTTTTAGCCTCAGGGCATCATTTTCCTGACACAAATTCTGTTTGCTGCTACACTAGAAGGTTGATGTGTGTAGTTAAAGTTGTGAACACATAAACACACACACGCACACCAACATTGTTTCAGTGTTTTGAACAGTGCAAACTCAGCTAAGCATTTACCTGATTCCGGTCATTACAAATATACACAGATCAAATAAAAAAAAAAAAATTTTTCTCAAAATATGATTGGAAATTTTCTCTAGATGTGTATTTCATTTTATATTTTACCTACTTGAACACACACATATACAAACACACTGAAGCAGACTGAAGGCTACTATCATCCAGGACATTCACACGAATATGAATTTTTAATTACTCTTTGATTTCACAAAGCAATTAGCAATTCTTGATTCAAAATTACAAGTAAACAGAGTAAATATATTGTATCCTTACAGTAAGTGAAATACAGCCAAAACACAAATGGACACAGCTGTGCTGTGGCCCACTTTACACACAGTTAGACACTGACGTCATTCCTCAGTGACTTGGCTGCAGTGTTTGCTGGAACACATTTAAATGGTTCCCACAATAACTTTAAAGCACAGACAATCCAGAGCGCGAACAGATATATTCACACAAACAAATACAATCTGCGTGTGTGCATGTGTTGTGTGAGCTCTCTCCATCCGCACATCATATTGTCTCCATAGGCAGCATCTGTTGAGAAAAGCTGTATAATTATCCATTTTTTCACTCCTTCCATCGCTCGTCTTTGCTCTTTATTTTGTTGTTGGCTTTTCTCTCTCCCTCTCTCCCCCATTCTCTCTTTTATAATTATTTCCACAACAATGATTGGGCCAGTTGATTAAAAAGGGTCTTGTGGGAGCTGTTTCCTGGCTAATAGCATCTCCATTCACAACAGTGTGTACACACATTATTAAGCAATGCCTCTGTGAACTACACATTGCACACATGTTTTGTCACGGATACACTAGAGACACATGCAGACACACAAATATTTGCTGACTAATGGGATCTGGATTGTTCAGAACTACTATTCAAGTACACACAAACACACCTACACACGCACTGTTATTTTATGTTTGTTTGTTTTTAATTCACACTTAACTTTTTTCAAAAGAAAAATGTATTTTACCAAATCTAGACCGAACTTCTCTTACTAAAAAAAATATTCTACTCATTTGCGTTTTGAGTTCAACCCCACATCACAATGTGCACCTCAATAAAGCTTTGGATGACTTTCAAATCGTGTTTATGATCATTTATCATCATGGTCATACACCAAATATCTAATTTAATAATCATAATCAAAGTTATGCGCTCTGAAAGTAAAAAAAAAAAAATAGTGCTGAGCTTCCAGTGAAAAAACAACTCTGCTTCAATTTGCATAATGAGAAAATTGACATGATGGATGTAAATTGCAGAAAGACTAAATACTGATCAGTGAGCATCCTCTCCTTGTTAAGGTGCACCTTTGTTTGTGTGTTTATAATCTCATCTCTATTATCTGTTTATCATACCGAGACAGACATGCAAACATGTTAGCACACACACTGCTAACAGAAAGTTACTGATTGCTAAACTAATTGTACATATCTGCACAAGAACTGTGAATTAGGCTCAGGTTCTGGACTGGAAGTATAAGCTTTAAGACTGATGAAAATGATGTCAGTGAATGACACTATAGGAAGTTTAACGCCTTACAAATGTTGGTGAACTGCAGCAAAAAGCTATGCTGCATTTGTGTTGTTTTAAAGCTGCAACGTCACCTTTGTTGGCCACTTGGGGGCAGGGAAAGAAGCAATGAACATATAGGTTTCACATTTCCTTTGTTTGAGTTGTTGACTGTGTAATGGTTACAACAGCTGTCTGTTTATATTTCTGAGAGTTATGGAGAGGAAACACAAATCCAGGTAATAATTACATGTAGGTAAATAACAACAACTACCACCTTTTTCTTCTATTTTCAGGACATTTGATTCATCGCTGTTGTAAAAAATACGATCAGTTTAAGAAATGCTTATCAACTGGCATTAAAGGGCACCTGTCTTTGGACGGACTGCCTTTTGCCAACAGAAGATGGTGGAACAGCAGGTGATGAGTTTTCTTGGATCTCCTCTCTCATTGACAATATAATGACAATATCTCATTGACCAAAAACCAACCAATATATTGCAGATCTGTGCAAAAAAAGAGAGCGCTAGTTAGGATGTACCTCAAAAAATAGTGCCATCATAATCATTG
The DNA here is from genome assembly GCF_057382095.1 of Aulonocara sp. 'chitande type north' Nkhata Bay. Lineage (NCBI taxonomy): Eukaryota > Metazoa > Chordata > Actinopteri > Cichliformes > Cichlidae > Aulonocara > Aulonocara sp. 'chitande type north' Nkhata Bay. The sequence continues at coordinate 15,258,787 of NC_141356.1, read as the reverse complement.
CGCATGTTTACACCATAACAAGTTGAAAATGTGTAGAGATGACACAGGAAAAACGTGTCTGAAGAATAGTAAATGTGTTGTTTATATGCAATTCTGTCATCACAGAGAACTAGTAGCACTTTGGTGATAAACACTGAGAAATTAAAGAGTATATAAGAATTTATAATTTGTATTTATATTTATTTGTTTTCAAATTTGCTTAAAGAAATTTTGTTTTGTGCTCTCAGTACATTTGGAGGCCTTTATTGCTCACAGTACACACCAAGAATCCCAAGCAGAACTCATTCAAAATATTCAGTTAAAAAACAATGAAATACAACTCTGCCTCCTGCAGTGTTTTCACAGTAATATCTTAAATGATGTGTTTTCCCTATTAGCGCCCTGGTGTTTATTTCCCTTTTGTTTCATTTGTCTGCTTTTTTTTTCAGTTGCTCGCTTTTCTTTTATTTGTTGTAAAGCTCTCCCGCACCTTCTTCTCCTTTCTTGCACTTCTAATGTACTTTACTGTAAGCCTGCAGTACTGATGACTGATGAAATGTACACTGCAGGATGACACTGATGTATCAGGAAAAAGAGAGATGGAGGAGTGGGAGGTAAACGAGGTAAGTGAGAAAAATAAGAGAAATTGGGAAAAAAAAACAAAAAAACAGCAAGCGGGCACTTAAAAAGTGAGAAAGAACAAACACACAAGGACTATAATAAACATGTCACAAATGCCTGAAAGCAACCAGAAGGCAGATCAGGGGTGTGGAGCAGAGTGTTGGCCACCTTCTCTTTCTTACAGGTTGTGTAGTAAATCACTTACCCAGCAGGAGGTTACCTACACTGGATCCTATTACTGAAAGAGCTATCTGTGGGGAAGATGAACAGTGAAAGGAAGAGACATGGTGAAAAACAAGGAGACAAGGCACTGAGGACTAATAAACTGGCTAAGGGGGAGGAAGAATAATGTCTACTTTAGATGTCAACTCTTCTCAGTAGCTAATTTGAGCTGACAGAAAGCATCCAGTGGGCCAACAGCGGGGCTGAAGCAGAAGATACCATGCAAAATACGAAGAAAGCCAAAAAAATATATCTCCCTGAGACATAAGGCATATGTAATGTAAATTAAGAGTGACTGAACCCACTAGTGATGTGCGGATCGATCCTGAAATATCGATTCCTCCGATACCAATCATTTATGTTCTAGAATCGATTCTCACATTAAAATATCGATATTTTAGTAATTTAGAGTAAATTTGTAGTTTATCATTAACAGGAACACAGTGGAAAGAAACTATAACATTCGGATTGCCTACATTCAAAGGAACTACTTCCTCTTCCGCCTTTCATAGTCATGTGCGAAATACGGCTGTATAAATGTCTCGCAGCCCCTTGGCGTGTGCACTCACAACAATGGCTGAGCGTAATTGTGCGGATGTATTTTACCTCCACAAACAGCTGAGCCGTGGTTTGCAATAAATGTGGCAAAAAAAGTGAGGTGTTGTGGCCATACTTGCCAACCTTGAGACTTCAGAATTAGGGAGACATTCAAAAGGGCTGTTTGGGCGGATAAATATATTTTACAGGGTTTATTTATCGGATAAAATACGTTAAATGTCACCGTTATTATTGGCCGGCCCGGAAACAGCGGGGGTGTCCAAATTCAGAGGCTGCTTCCACCTGAGGACCGGCCTTCGCGGTCTAAAGAAAGCCGGGTAGTACGTCACGAGCTCCCTCGGTGGAGTGAAACTCTGCCGTCTGCTCCTTGCTGTCTAAAATATAACCGGACACTGACGTAAACTCTTCTGTTTAATCAGTTTTCTGTTTGACGTTTATTCAGCTGTGTGAAAACCCCGGAGGAACCCTCCCGAGGGAATAATAAAGTTTAATTTAATTTAATCTAATCTAATAACTTTAATCTCAGCCAAACCGATTTACTCACGAACAAATAAAACACTGAAAAAGCCAAACAAGAACATTTTTAAGTTATCAAAGTGACTTGTACATCATGTTTAACCCGAGTGGTGAAAGACCGCGGGGGTTTGAAGACGATGTGTCGGTCGGCTCAGATATTTGAAGTTTACACAGCTACATTCTCACCTGAAAATATGTTAAAAGTTTTTTTGCAACCCAGAAAGAGAAATAAGAGTGATATTAAAACTAAGTCGCTGCCGTCATTGTTGGAAACTGGAATTGGCTGGGCCGCGCTATGAATTCTGCGATATGGTTTTTCAACTTTGTTGTCCGGGTGGAAAATCTGGAGAAAGGTGGGATTCTCCCGGAAAAATCGGGAGGGTTGGCATGTATGGTTGTGGCAACATCACTAACCTTGTCAAACACCTCAGAGTAAATCATATCACAAAATATGACGAGCGTATGTTGAGGCGAACTGAAGAGGAGGAGAGGGACAGGTGCTGCTAGGGTGAGAGTCTCTCACGGAGTCCTTTAGTCCTCCAGGCAGGCAAGGTGTTCAAATAGCACACAACTTTAGTTTTTTTATTTCTATATGATGAACTCTGCATTATTAAGTGATAAGAAGAAGGTATTCTGATGTCCTGTAATCATTATGACGCTATAATTTGAGATACAATAAATAAAATCCGTTTTGTACAAAGTATCGGTATCGGATCAGTATCGTCGATACCACCCTGAATATTACTTGGTATCGGATCGGAAAGGAAATCAGTGGTATCGCACATCACTAGAACCCACTTCACAAGTGGGAAGTTCCTATTACACGAATAGCATAGAGGAAAACAAGCCAAGTAAAAAATGGTGGAGCTGGGATACAAGCCAGAGTGAAAGTTTGTTCGTACAATGCCCTAACAATAATTAATCATGATCACATTAACTTCTGCATGCTTGTGTAATTACTATAAACAAATGAGACCTTGACTAAAAATATTGGCAGACTTTAATGGCATCTACACAAGACTTTTAATTGTTCTCTACAGAGGAAGAGTAATTTATAGAACTGCTTTGTGATATAAAGGTATATTTGATGGCATTGTCAGTAAGAGGTGATGAAATTGCAATGACAGGTTTCAGCATCTTTTCTGTGACATCAAAGGCAAAATCCAGCGCCAATAATAATACACAGAAAGTATGTAATTCTTGTATCAATCTGCTGTATATTTTAGTCTGGAACTACCGTTTTAGCTATTCTAAATTATTATTCTATTTTTGCAGTCCTCCACAATCACCATTTCCATGTCAGGATAATTAGGTGAACAATTTAAAACCACAATCTCTGGGTTTTCAGCTTTTTTGATGCTCATTGTGTTTGTGTATTCTTGTGTTCTTGATTTCCCTAGGGTGTTTTTACACCAATAGTTCATTTTCACACAGAGAAAAATCTAAGTGAACTCCAAGCGAACTCCAAAGTGAATTTTCAGTCCACTCAAAGGCCAGTTGTGTCTGGCCAATGAGTGCGGCAGGAGCAACAAAAGAAGAAGGCACTATCATTTCAGCTAGCTATTTTAGCTAGTTGCTAGCCCATAGAGACGTTTGCACGTCTATAGCACCTTCCATTCCACGTTGACAGTAAAGTATACCTGGCTATGTGATGTTTTTTAGCTCAAACTTGCAACATACACCTGGTAGTTGGTTCAGTTCAGGGTCGGATCACATTCACACCATATACTCTGGAATTTGTTTGGAACCGTACTGAAATCACTTCTTTCCAAAGGTTTTGTGTAGTCTTTTTGGCCCGCACCCGAGTGTGATTACTGTGTTAGACTTTGGATCTACCCAAATAAATGGACTGCCCTTCATTTACATAAGTCTATGTTTCCATTTTTTGCATTTTAGGTGCTCATCAACTTAAAAATACAACATTTTGCAAAGCTGGGATACAAAAATTAGCCGACTATATTCTGTATCTTTCACAGAGAAGTTCTCCTGTAACAATATAAACCCACCTGAACCAGTTGGACAAACGTTGTTGGTGTTTGTCAATCATTGCTATTCCTGAGAGGACTAAATTGGTGATTGTGGTGACTGAATGAACTTCACTGAATAGATTAGAAATCTAGCCTTTTCTTCTGAATCATATTATTGTTCTTTCAGTATTCTTTTTTTTTTTTTTAGACTTCTTTGGTAACCATTTGTCTCTTCTGCAAATGATTTCTGATTTCATTGCAAACCTTCACCAGTCCTTGCAGTCCTTGGGTATTCCTTTTTAAGGCTGGTTGCGGTGATTGTACACGTACAGCATAACCAAGATTATTCATGATTATGTTAATACAATGTGTTGTAATACACTTTAGATGGAGTCTCCTCACATGGTACCACAAAACTTCATGTATCTCTTCCATGCAGTGAGTATTTCAGAACCATGATGATAGACCTAAAAACATTGTTATGATTTATGCATGTGTTCTGTTGTGTATATCTATTATTGTAATTTATTCTAGAGGTATCCCACACTACCACAAGTCATGAAGCAGTTGGATGCAATAACTACTTTTGCTGTTTTTTTGCTCCTTTTTTTATGACGACTCGCATGTTCATGTCTTGACAAAAATTCTTGCATTATTACTCTGTGTTAGGGTTTTGGCCAGCAGCTATGTGTTGCATCTTGAATAGTGCCCTTTTGCTACTAATCTTTCTGCCTACACACTGAAAATATTTCAAGACCCTGCAACTGAAACACCCATTAATAATGCACTGTGAATAACACAAATGGGTGCCAGTGTGAATGTAAACCATTTATTTTCTCCATGTCGGAGATGTTTACTCTTAGAAAATGAAAGGTTGTCATTGGATTATTATGTTTGAGTCCCATTTGAAAGAGCGATTAAAAGTATATAGCACAGAAATAGCTGGCTTAATGACTAGTAATCCACAATGTTGCTGTGAAGCTAAGACTAGGACTTGAGTTAGTGTTCTACATAAGTAACAGTGCGCACAAACTTAAAGAATATCAACTCTTGTATGTACTTTAAGACGCTGACATATTCACAGTTATTGCATATCATATTGCACAGTGACAGGAAATGAAAAGAAGGTGAGGATGAAACCAAACAGAATGTGTAAAAAGAGGGGAGTACTCATAAGCTGAAGACATAAAGGGTATAATGAGTCTCTAAACATGATTAGTAGTGATGTTTTCCTGGAAAGAGCAAAGATGAAAAACCTTGAGGCGCGTGTGTGTGTGTGTGTGTGTGTTTTTAGTATGCGTATGACTGTGCCTAATAACCTCACCATATGAAAGATGAGTCAAGTGCCCCCAACCCCACCCACATGATTAAATATCAAAACTGTCTTTGCAAATGATAACATCAGCATGACAATTTCAGAGAAAGTGAAGGGCTGAAAAATCTATTGAAATATTAGAAAGGACATTACGTTTTTGCATAAATAGCAGGCAGCATGCACTCAAACTGGCACGGACTCCACCAGTTTGTGGAATGTGCAATTATCCATGTTGTCCCAGCATGATCTGTGTTCCACAGACGTTCTTGTGCTTTCGGCATGTTTGGCTTTCTTTCTTCATTCAAATAATTCTTTGAATTTTCAGTGGGGTTTCGTTGGAGTAACTTTGCTAAAATAAATCAGAGTAGCTGCAAACTACAAAACTACAAAACAGTGAGCTATGCACTTTCCCAAAATGGGTATTGTAGCATTTGATAGGGATTGTCATGCTAGCTTTAATAATTAGCAAACATTTCAGATTCTGACTGCATATAATTTTTACAGTACTGAAGATGACACTTAAATGCACTGAAACATCAGATAAGATCACAACACACCTAACCTCAATGATGGATAAAACTCTTCCAGTGCTGGTTAGCTGGCCTTGGTGTTGCTATCAGTGCAGACAGTGTATTGTGTACTCAAAATAGTGAGTATTAAATGACTATACACTCAGCTGCAGATGCAACCACAAAGTACTAAAGTTTGTTTGGTCATCATTATTGATGTGCAATATAAATCCTTTGCTACAAAGATATAAACTGCAGAGTACATCACGTCTGAAAAATGAAGAGCTACTTTTCTTTAATTGTGGAGGAGCTAGCCAGTGCAGGTTTCCAACTCTTTTTGAGTAGGTAGGTAATAACCCCAGGGTTTAATATTCTGATCACGATGTGGCTCCACCAACAGCTTTCAAAAATACATTGTAGAATATCATTCACTCTCATCTGTTTGCATAAATCTGGTATAAAAATCTAAAACTTTATTTCATCAGCTATAATCTGATAACTATTTTTTTTATTGTTGTTTGTTTTTGTCCAAGAGCCCAAGAGTTTGGCTCCCAGTCATCTTCTAAGACCACAAGGCAGCCATCCTTTTACAGGTTCTTTATTTGAAATCTGTATTTTCCTGTATTCACATGTTTGTTTTTTAAATCAATCAGTGTTGAATCAAAAACCAATCTGAACAATTTTGCACTGATCCATCTAGTTCCATTTCAACCACTGCGATCCCACCTGCCTTTTCCTGTCAATACTATTGAATGACCCACTTCCCACTTCTCATATGTATATATATATATATATATATATATATATATATATATATATATATATATATATATATACACATTAGGGGTGCAACGATACACAAAATTCACAGTTCGGTTCGGTTTGATACTTTGGTGTCACGGTTCGATACTTTTTTGATACAAAAAAATGTTCATGCTTTTTTAATTTGTTATTTATTAAAATTATAAATATATATTTAAACTCAAACGTACAGTTTTTAAATTTAATGTTGCTGAAACAACAAGGGGATTAAATAATAATTCTATCTGATTGAGAAATCACTCATCTTTGGAAAAGAGAGTTTATTACAGAGAAATGGCTCTTTCCAAAATAAAAGCTATACTATACGCTGCTTCTGGGCTATATTCTCAGCAGCATATTAAACATATCAGGTAGCCATAAGGAGAATCATGTGCTAACGGCTGTCTAAATGACTCAGGTAAAGTTTGTAACATGCGTGCTTGTTGTTTTTGTCTGCTTCCACTTGTCTTTGCACTAGGATGATGTCGGCGTAAATGTGCAGTCATATTCGTTGTGTTCCCACTAGTGCTGTCAGAGTTAATCTGAAATGACGTTAACGCCACAACACAGCAAATCTCCATTAACGAGGTACCGCAGATCGCCCCGTGCGTGGGGCTGGACGACGTCAACACGTTAACGAGCAAACTGCGCTAACGCAGTAGTTCCCACCCATGTAATTGAGCATTGCGTGACACATCCAACATACTTTTTTACTTTTGTCCATGATGCGCTTACCATCAGGGTCATGCTTCACATGAAGACCAAGATAGTTCCAAAGGCCAGATCTGAATGAGGGTGGGGGAGGTTCAATTTGCCATGTTGCAACGAGCTTAGCTTCTGTCTTGCTAGCTTGCGCTGCGCTCAGTGGATCTGCGCTCGACAGTGCAGCCTAGGCGGAGTAGTCGAACGCAGATCCACTGAGCTCTCAACACAGACAGCATCGTCAGAAGAAAAGTTGATAAAATAAATTAAAAATTTTGTATTGTTCGATACATATGTGTACTGAACCGAAAGTACTGTATCGAACGGTTCAATATCGATACGAGTATCGTTGCACCCCTAATATATATATATATATATATATATATATATATATATATATATATATATATATATATATAATATTTATATATAAAAATAACAATGCCTGCCGTACCTCATTCATACACGAGTAAATCCAGCCAGCTATACACTTTTACATCTTCAATTTTAGTAGCTCCGCTGACACCCTTTCTCTCTCCTCTCACCTCCAGATGCATTTTAGAAGCCCTTTGACGTCCTTAAACTTGGAATAGTGAAATTTATTTACAAGTCATGGGAAGAGTGACAGTGGGAAGAGAAATGAGGAGGCACCAAACGGAGACATTTGAAAAGCCCCCGCACCCCACTACTCAGTTTTCAAGTTGTCTTAGTTCTTGGTGCCTTTCCTTTCGAGTGCTCTTTGTCAGCCCCTGAAATTTCTCCTGTTAGCTTTTATTTTTCTTCTCAAAAGTCTCCTGTCTTTGCTTTTAGTTTAACTCAATGTGTACAATTGTATTATTTCAGCAGTATAGCTTTTTGTAAGGCTGGAGTTGTGCTGCTATTTTTGTGTCAATTCTTTTCAACTGGCAAATTCTGAATCATGAAGTTAATTTTGTACTTGTCAGTGAACCAAGCGTTATTGATATTATGATGGTGTGGTGACTTTTGGTCTGCCTGATTGTGCTTTGATCCACTTTCCACAAAGCATTTTAGAGTGCCATGCACTGCTGCCTTGGAAATCTTCAGTCTAGTCATGATTTGACCTGGGAAAGCCCGGCTTTACTTTGAATAACAACACTTTCACTTCCATCTGATGACATGCCTACCATGCCTACATTTGTACATAGTGTTCAGGTTACAAAATGAGACACAGAGATACTTCTAACAGGTGGACAATGCCTCCAGGCTGACTTACTTGAGCAAGGCTCTGATGTGTAGATAAAATCTCTTATTATGGTGCCTCAGTGGGTTACAATGCAAGGAAATCACAAAAGTCACAAGCACACACAGTGCTTAACTTACACTTGTTTGCTGACCCAGAAATAGTGCAGAATACTAACTATTCTCTTATACCCTCTTTAAGATAAGTATTTGTATTGTTTTTTTTAATATTTACAGGTTTACATAGGAATACGACAGGGATTCGTCGAACAGTTTACATTTGAGTAAACCATTTATTAAATGTAGGGAGAAGGAGGAGAAGAGGACAGATGAGTAAAGGATAGCTAAAGAGGGCAGATGCAGGTAAGTTTTTCATCTAGGGAGTTCATTTATCAAAGGGACAAAGAGTCAAACTAAATGAAAAGAGCAGAGAAAAGAGGTTTGTGCATACAAGTGTGAGAGTGCATCAGGGACAAAATCCTGCGATCGAGAGTACGAGTGCTTAAAAAGATAGAGCGAGAGTATGACAGGGCGAATTAGAGAGCAATCAGATGCTGGTCTGACATTAACTGAATCCCTAATGAAGGTGAGAGGAGATGATTGGCTGGGTGTGCATTCCGATGAGGTCTTCTTCGATGATAGCTGCGGGGGTGACCTCAGTCCTCAAAGGACAGACTCCAACTCATCTGGCATTTCTAATTGGCTACATGGATGGCAGCCAAATAGTGTTGCCCATATATGGATGTAACAACATGTGGTGCTCATCGGGGTTAAAGGGACAAGAAATGAGAGGAGGGTGAGAGAGGCAAAGAGGAAGGAAAGAAAAAGAGATAGTGATGACACTGAGGGCAGGAAAGGTTGAATGACATCAAGAAAGCTAAAAATGGGAAAGTCTGAGGAGCTCAGTAAGAAATCAGTTATTGAGATTTCTTTTCACGTTTTTTGTTTTGTTTTATTTTGTTTTGTTTTTTTTGCGTGTTTCCACACATTTATCATTATACCATATTTTTTAGCATTTCAAAGAATTTAATTTCTCCTGGTTGCTGATGGAATGAAGCACGAGTTTTTCATTTTGATACAATAAACAAAGAATGAAATTGACACAGTAACATTAATACCTAATGGAGATGTTGAAATACACTTAGCATAGCTTTCTTTCCAGAAGAGAAGTATATTTATTTTTTCATGTCAATATTTTACAGTAAAACCTGTGATACGTTGGTTTGCAAACCAGTAAAACTAGTAAAGTTATTTGTCTCGAAGCTCTGATCAGTGATTGACAAACATCAGCCCACCAGCACCGCCACATTTTTACTAATTAACACAACACATCTTGATTTTATTTCATCCATCAGTTGCAGAAACTCCACCAATATAACTGTCAATCTTCTACCCTTGAACCACCAGTCATGAACAAGACTCCATCATAGTTAATGAAGGCATAATGGCATCACTTAACCATTAATTCCAATGATGAAATTACCTACTGATTATATTTAGGCATATCTATTCATAGTGTGTGACAAATTTTACGCTTGCTGTTTGCTAGCCAAAACACATCTGCAGCAGTAGCTTAAGTAACAAGAATACCATCTATACCAGGATACATGCATCCTGGACAGTGTAGAATAACCACACTTCATTAAAAGCAGTCATACAGTTCTCATTAAATGGGTTCCAGTGGTGTACGTGGTATTAACTTTAATTTATTAACTTTAATTGAAATACTGTGCAACTGCTTAATATTGACAATGCAAGTGAATTTGTGAAATCACAATTTATGAATCAGAGTTTTTGCTAACATGGAACTCTCAAAGATTATTCAGTTCAATTTAAATTCAATTCCATTTTATTTTATAGCACCAAATCACAACAGCGGTTGCTTGAGGGTGCTTTAGTTTGTAAGGTAAAGACCCCACAGTGATACAGAGAAAACCCAACGATCAAATGGACCCTTATGAACAAACATTTGGCAACAGATGGAAGGAAAAACTTTTAACAGGAAGAAATCTCTGTCAGAACCATACTCAGTAATGGGCAGCCATCTGCTGTGATGCGTTGTGTGTGAGGGGAGAAATACAGGGCAAAAGACAAAAGAGATTAAAAATGACTAACAATTAAAAAAGAAAGGTGTAAATACAGGCATACATATTCATACATATTCTGAAATGTTATATCCAAAATATTAGTCCATGTGGTTTTAATAGTACAACCATCATTGGTATTCTATTGGTTTCATTTAAGGCATGTCGGCTCTGGGTGCAGCCAGTAGGGTAGCCTCTAGGAGTGGCAAACAGAGTCTCAGACTTTTAATCGTTGCTAGTAAGCAGACAGTGCAGATGCAGTTCTAAGTCTGTGAAGTGAGCGTGTGCTATATCCACTTAGTTGACAGAGAGAGTAGACACAGACATTGAGGAACTCAGACAAAGAGGCAAACATAAAGAGGGACAGGAGTGAGTGTATCTTGTCAGTCACTTTCATATCTGCTGACCACAGAGGAAGGGAAGCCGAGAATCAAAGAAAGAGAGAGAAAAACTGTTTCCATGTGTTGCCCAGTTCATCCTAAATTTCCCCCAAGGGAGTCTGCAGGAAAGAAAGCTCCTGATTCCACTTGAACGCCTGACACACCATCTCAATTTTTTCTCCTGATTTCTTCAGTTTTTCCTCATTATTTCTTTTCTTTTGCTGGCTGGCTTTTATTCAGTGCCCTTTCTCACTTTATTATGTGGTTTGGTGATAATCTAGTCAGGAAATTCATGGATTACAAACAAAAAGAGGAAATTCATTTTTTAATTTGGTCAGCTATACCTATAAAAAAATCTCAAGGCCTTTGGAACTTAGTCACCTTAAATATTTGTAAATATTTTAAAATATAATAAATCCTTAAAATATTTTAAACACTTTTTTTAATTTAAAGATTTTGTGATATCTCACTTCATGAGTTTATGAGTTTTGCTCACTATGCACCAGTGACTAAACCTAATGTGAACCACTGATTAGGGGGCTTTTCCCCCTTAACCTTAAAATGGAAGGGCAAAGTGTACTAAAGGTATTTAAGATTTGTTTCTATTTATTATTAAAATAAAAAAATAAAAAAATCTAAATTATTTTATGTCCCTCAAACAGAAGACACGAGCCATGTCTTTTTTCCCACAAGTTTTATTGTACATTTATTTTAAAAAAAAAACTTTTTCTCACTGGGGGACTCATACTGACTCAATTTGACTTACTACATTTATCCTTATCGGGGTTGTAGGGGGGCTGGAGCCTAACTCAGCTACGTGAGGACAAGAGGCAGGGTACTCCCTGGACAGGTCACCGATCTGATGCAGAGCTAATACAGAGCTACATCAGGAACTGTGTTGACAATGTCACCGTCAACAAAAGGGTCAGGGTGTTTCCAAATCAAAAACCCTGGATGAATAGCGAAGTGCAATCCCTCCTAAAAAGCCGCAACACTGCCTTCAAGTCAGGGGACAGGGCTGCGTATAGAGCGGCCAGGGCAGACCTGAGTAGAGGCATCAGGAAAGCTAAGGCTGCCTATAGGAGGAGGATTGAAGATCACTTTGCTGACAACGACCCCAGAAAAATGTGGCAGGGGATCAATCACATTACCAACTACAGAAGCAATAACCAGGCAACATCTAGGACTGATGCCTCACTGGCTGAGGATCTAAACCGTTTCTTTGCCCGCTTTGAGACGACCAGGCCCCCAGCTGCCACACCACTTCCACCCGCCCCTAGCACTGGCACACTAACACTCAGGGAGCATCAAGTGAGGTGTGTTCTAAGGTCAGTGAATCCCAGGAAGGCGGCAGGTCCTGATGGAATACATGGAAAGGTTCTCAGAGCATGTGCTGACGAACTGAGCGGAGTCTTCCCTAAAATCTTCAACCTTTCCTTGTCATCAAACACCGTCCCGCCCTGCCTCAAAACCTCCACCATCATCCCCATCGCCAAGAAGACAGCTGTGGTCAGCCCAAATGACTACAGGTCTGTTGCACTCACGCCTGTAGTGATGAAGTGCTTTGAGAGACTGGTCTGTCAGCACATCAGGGCCGGTCTGCCTCCCACTCTGGACCCCCACCAATTTGCCTACAGGACAAATCGATCCACCGAGGACGCTATCACCATAGCGCTCCACACTGCGCTGAGTCACCTGGAGCACCGAGGAAGCTATGTGAGAATGCTCTTTCTGGACTTCAGCTCAGCATTCAATCATATCATCCCGGAGATCCTGGTCCAGAAACTGTCTCACCTGGGACTCTCCACCCCCATCTGCCTCTGGATCAAGGACTTCCTGACAAATAGACCACAGTCTGTCAGACTCGGCCCCCACCTGTCCAGCACCATCACACTCAGCACCCGGTCTCCACAAGGATGTGTTTTGAGTCCCCTCCTGTTTACGCTCTACACATCCGACTGCTCCCCTACCCATCTCTCAAACACCATCATAAAGTTCGCGGATGATACCACAGTGGTTGGACTCATCTCAAGGGGGGATGAGTCGGACTACAGAGATGAGGTCAACAGACTGACTGAGTGGTGTTCAGTTAACAACCTCCAACTGAACACCACGAAAACTAAAGAACTTATCTTGGACTTCAGGAAGGGCAGAGCAGACCCGGCCCCACTTTACATTCACGGGAACTGTGTGGAGAGGGTACACTCCATGAGGTTTCTGGGCGTGCAGATCTCTGATGACCTCTCCTGGACTGCAAATACCACGGCGGTGGTTAAAAAGGCCCAGCAGCGTCTCCACTTTCTGAGAGTGCTCAGGAGGAACAACCTGGAGGAGAGGCTGCTGGTGACATTTTACAGAGCCACCATAGAGAGCATCCTAACGTACGGCATAACAACATGGTATGCAGGGTGCTCAGCTGCGGACAGGAAAGTACTGCAGAGGGTCATCAACACAGCCCAGAAGATCACTGGCTGCTCTCTGCCCAGCCTGGAGGTCACTGCAAACTCTCGGTACCTCAGCAGAGCTGGCAATATCATCAAGGACCACTCTCACCCCAGCAACCAACTGTTTGAACTATTACCGTCAGGCCGACGGTACAGGTCACATAAAACCAGGACAAACAGATTCAGGGATAGCTTCTTTCCCAGAGCTATCACCGTAGTAAATAAGCACAAAAACAATTGAACCTATACCATACCGTCACTGTCATTATATTATGCTGCTATTAATACTGTCATTATATTAATGCTGCTATCCTGTATATATTGTACATACTATTGTTTGAGTACTTACGATTGTTTTTTTGTACTTTTTATATTTTACATTTATATTTATTATTGAAACTTGCACCAAGGGAGTGGCACTCCAATTCCGTTGTACTCTGTACAATGACAATAAAGGCTATTCTATTCTAATAGAGAGACAGACAACCATTCGCACTCACATTCACACGTATGGGCAATTTAGAATTACCAGTTGGTGATTTTGGGATTTTAGGAAGCCAGAGTACCAGGAGAGAAACCACACAAACACAGGGCTAACTCCATGCAGAAAGGCTTGCAGATACACAGAGCAACCGCACTTCTTGCTTTGAGGCAACACTGCTAACCACTGTGCCACCATGCTGCCCATTGATACAAGTCATTCATTTTAAAAATAGTATGTTGTGTAATTATTAATGTTTTTTTGTATAATTGCCAATACTTAACTTATAATAAGTCCTCTTCTAATAATGTTTTTTTTATTAATTGTTTAAAATGTTAATGTGCCCTCTACTTGACCTTTTCCTATTCATTTCTATTATTTCTATTCCTATTCTTTCTTTCCAGAGAATTGCAAATATTCAGTGATGTCATTCACTAATATTTTAATTTCATGGTCCAAGTCACCCCAATATAGTTCTAATGAGAGAGAGAGAAGGAAACGGAGTGGAAGAGAGGAGAGAGTGAGGAGAAGGAAAGAGAGGCTAAGAGGAAATGGATGGGGAAAGATGGTGAATGTAACTGAAAGAATTAAGAAATAAAAGGGGATCAGGGAGAAGAAAGTGGAGTAAGGTAGGCAAGGGGGTTGAGGAAGTGTAAAAGAAATGTAGTGGGAGAGCAAGAAAGAATTAATAGTTTCCATTAGCCTTGCTTAGATGAGCTTCAAACACTGCTAATTAATCTGAAACTGTATAAAGAAAGCTTTATTATTATTTCAGCTGTTCTTGAAAATGAATGTTTACTTTAGCTTTCATCACCCATGAGTCGCCTTTAAAATGAATTTTTAACTAGGTTTACAAAAGCGGACATGTGCATTTTATGTCCCATAAACTCATGCTTATATTAGTCTATCATGATTACCACAGCAGCTGGCTGTTGGATGTCTGACATCTATTATAGAGAGTCTATTATACAACAAACATCAGAACTTTTTCTTCATAAGCTCAAAAATAAACTATAAAAACATGTTTTGAATGAATAACAGTCAGAGGAAAGCTTATGCAATATCATACAGTCACGTGGCTTACATTTTGACCACAATGAGAAAACACTTTTAGCAAGCTCACACTGGGAGAGTGGGAGAGTGGAGCTCTGTAATATACAGCTTACAGAGGAAATAAAGGCGTTTTACAGAAAGCCGTTCTTTATTTTCTCAAGTTTATTGCTGTTTGAAAAGCTTGGATTTAAACAGTTGTTTCTTTTTTCTTTATCATTCCAGAGATGGCAAAGTTATTTTTTATAGCAGTTTAGAAATAGTGAAAATATAAACTAACAAATAGCTTTAATAAAATTGAATACAATATGATAAAACAAAGATCTTAATGAGGAGAAATGAGTCTGAAACCATAATATTGTGTTGTAATAAAACATGTAACAAAGTGAAAAAGGAATTTAAGAAGTACTTTGCTTGCTGTCACCTGAAGTTTCCAAGGACTGGTTGTATCAGGAAGTCCTGTCTAAGCCTGGTAATAACTGCTAATCTAAATAAGAAAAATATTAGCACTGACAGCTCTTAATTTTTTAGACACTGACTGCCAAGCAGTTTATTTTGATAGCAAACAGGACGAGGCACTCAGCTGCAAAATAAATAACGTGCCTTTAATAATATTTCTGACTGGAGCCGCCCTTATTCTGAAAAATCAAGTAAAGTGAAACGACCTCCTGAGCAGGGCAAGCAATATAATTGTTGGTGTTTACATTGCTGCAGTACTGACAAGGGAAATGGTCTGACATAACTGCAATCTTTATGACAGCACTATATTAAAATTGATATTGCACACAGAACTGAAACCTCTCAGTCATTTCCGTTCATTTATGTGTATACGTATCAAGTCTTGCTAGTACAACCTGCCCTTTACCTTCAGATATTAAATGTTTAATTTTGTTTATTATCATGACTCAGTAACTCTCGATTTTCAAATCTGATGGGTTAAAGTAATCAGTTACTTTCCTCATGGATTTTGATGTTTATATTATATTTTTTTTAATTATAAATTTATGTATATTTGCTCTCTGGTTGCTAAGAACAGATGGGACACTCAGAAACCCGAGTCTGACACGTGCTGAGGATTTCCGGCAAAAGAAAGCAGCAGGTTTGTGCTGACAGGAATACAGCAGCCTGCTTTATGGATGTTTTGTCTAACTGGTCGTGGGCCAATTCAACAGTATGTAGGAGCTGATGTGTTGTCAGTACCGGTGCTGTCCATCTGTCTCATTTTCTCCATAGCTTCAGGGTACATATAACATCTATGAGTCAGAACTGTGGAGGACATGCACATCCTCACACACACACGCACGCACACCTACACACACACACCCATCCCAAAATGCTAAGATAACCCACTCGGTCTATGTGTTTAAGTTTGCTTTTTACAGAAGCAAACCCCCAAAAACAGCTCCACTGTATTTACAGCCACATCCTGTTTTAGTGCACTGCTGACTGGGATACTGCAAGATGACAAAATCCACTCATAGTCTATAAAAGATGGACATAGCCTCCAGGTCTGAAAAGAGAAGCCAGTGCAGAAGTGCCTTGAAGCAGGGAGGGTCAGTCAGACTGTAGAGTTGTCTTCAGCTCACTCGATGTACCGTATCACCTCAAACACATGATAAGTTTAAGTTTAACCCTTTTACGTCTCTTACCAAAATCACACATTATATTCATTTAATGAATACACAGTGTTCATTATGTGTTAAGTGCAGTCAGTTAGACTAAATTACACAATAAAGCAAGGGATGCTTTAGGACAGGCATACCTTATGATTGGGAAATCCCTTTCACATGAGCATGTAATGGGATTTTTGGTTCCTCTGTGAAATCCTTTGCTCACTTTAAAAAAGCTACAATGGCAGTGGCCACAATAGGTGGTGCCATGTTAACTATGTCCATGAACCAGATCCCAGATATTGAATTCATATCACTTTGAAATGCTTTAATGTTGGAAATGACATCATCATTGAATAACATCAACTTGATGCAATCAATATGGAAGCATATGCTATTGTTGGTAAGTGTTTCCTCCGTGCTTCAGGTCCATTTTTTTCCATTGTTTTTCTTTCTTTTTAATCACACATTAGCGATTATGCTTATCTTAATACTAAACTATAAATCTAGATTATTAGATTAGTAACACTGATCTTCTCAACATGTCTAGTGACATAGACCGCTAAGTATTAATATTGCTGTCTTTACACTGCTTGAATAGTTCTTTATCTATATCAGTCCAATAGATTGAGACTATTTAGGCCTAATTGTTTGCATTGCATTGAAGCACACTAACATCGTGATTTGAGGCACTCATCTTATTTTTATTGCTTAGTGTTTCTGCAAAATCCCAACAAAGCATTGAACACCTACTGATCTTGCTCAGTAGACTGACATTGCATTAATTGTTGTTAACTTAGCAACAGTTGTGTTTGGTAAGACTCCAACCTCTGTACACTTTAATTATACTTCAGGTATTTAGATAGCTGTAGCAGTCAGCACTCATGTTTATTTTTGATATATATTTCTTTTGAAATTAAGAAAGAAGCATTGCCATACAAGCCTTTTGTTGTAATAATGGTTTTGTGTATTTTCATGTGCCTTTGTGAAGGTGGAAAATGCAGTAGCTACTGAAAATATTCATCCACACCAAAACAGCTCCATTTGAAAAAAAGTGGAATTTTAAGCTGCTTTGGGGTGAAAATGCATTTCAGCTTTTACTCAGTTCAGGTGCCAAATGCATAATGCTACAAGGGTGTTCTGTTTACCGAACATGTTGAATAATGATGATATAACAGTCTGGGAGCTCGATAAGAGGGTCTCAGTTTTTAGACATGAAAGGATAGAAGGTTCCTCTGGCCAGAGAGGGTAAGCCAAGTTTCCTGGGCCTCCAAACAAAACCCTGTGCAAAATGGACAAAGACTGCTGGTTTGGAAGTTTGACTGTGCCGACCCATGTGACCTTTTTTGTAAGTACTCACCCTTGGACAGGGTTATGCATGATTCAGAGGCTGTTTCTGTTAGAATGTACTCCCTGATTTGAAGATGAGTGTTATTAATGCCACATGTTAGCTAACAAACTACTAATATAACACAATAATGACATTCCCTGATCAAACTAGCTTGAAATTGGGGTTAAAGGCTTTAAATTTCAATGCAAAAGACAAACTGCGCTGCAATAAATGGGAAGATTGTTCATACACCCAAAGCCAAATACCTGATGGTCTGATTTACGTCCTTCTTTTGCATATATATTACTTATATCAAACATCTAATGTATCAGAAGTTGTGAAAAACAGGTAGCAGGTGTCAAGGTTCAAGGTTTGAAGAAAGCCCAGTGTCGATAGTCCAGAGGAATAATTCCTCACACTAAATAGTATCTCTAATATTATTGCTCTTATGAGATGGATGGAGTTTAAGTACATCTGAACGTGAGTGGACTTGAACACATACACAGGACAAAATTGCCCATTTTCAACAAAGGTTTATCGAATACAGCTTAGTTACTAGTATAAACAAAAAAAACTAAAGGGGAAAGCTTACCAGGAGAGGAGGAAATAGCCTAAGGGTTAGGTATCAGCAGGAGACAGACTACAACAGTAAAAGAGCCTTGGCTCAGATCTGGTTTGGTTTTTAGATGGTGCCTGAATGAAAAGACGAGACCAAATCTGGTGGGCAGAGTTTACTGATCAGGACCACAGGGAGTCTGAGCAGAATAGAGTAAAGAGCCAAGGAGTGAAGCAGAAGCGGTGTGGGCCAGAAGACTTGATCCAATGGATTGTGTATGCAATAAGTTCTTTGGCAAGGAGCTTTATAGAGAGAACACAATTGTTACAGGTGTGGCTTAGAGGCAGGAGTTGGAACATAATGGAGGAGAAGTACAGTGAGACAGGCTGTTAAAGTGAGTAATAAAAATCCAAACAGAGTTGCTGATATGATTTGATGTGAAAGATGGAGTGACGGAGTTGAGAACTGGGTAACAAACTGAAGCGGTTGCAGATGATTGGATGACAGGAGAGCCTGAACCCTTGCACATCTGAAATTAATCCAGAAATGAGAGGACAGAAACACAGAGAAGGTAGAACGTAGGAGATTAGGAAGGGGAGCTGAGGTGGGGCCTGACAATGAGATGTGTCCTAAAAATGGCTTTGAGGGTATGTTTTGTGTGTTAAAGAAAATGTCAGTCATCAGATTTAAAAAGTAAGTACTGAATCTCTGAATTAGATGTTGCACAGTAGGTGTATTCTGTCAGACACACTTTGTATCTTACAAAACCTTTTTCTGCTGGAAATTTTGGAAATACAAATATAAATAAAAGTCAATGTATGCCAATCTGTGGTTACTTGGCTGTGCAATTTTCACAAAATCTCAACGTAAACCGAGACTTGATCTTTAATCTCACCTCTGTCGGGTGTTTTTGCAGACTGTTTGTGTGTGTGTGATTAGCTGTAGAGACTGAGGCTGGCAGAATTTCAATAGGTAGTCTAACAAAGAGAGTAGAAAGTGAGAAGGGAGCTAGGACCTCTCAAAGAAATGAAACTGAGAACGCTGTGAATTTTTCATTGTTTCTCTCTTGAATCTCTGGACAATCTGCTGACCTGCAGTGAACTCCAAACACAGATGTCAAAGAGTCCAGAGACACCTAGTGTACAAAATTGAACATGTTACATAAATCCTGTGTGAGTGTGTGATACAGTGAGCGTGTTTATACCAAGGGACAAACAGCAGCCATCTGGTTGTTTAATAGACTGTTGGTAAATGCTGCAGCTGTGGCAGAATTATACACGTATTTGGTGACTGAAATGAAGCAATTCTAAAGAAAGCACACACATATGCATAAACAACAAAATTATTCACAACCCCCACTAACCTCCTATGCAGGAAGTAAATGTGGTTGAACATCTACTTACTAGGGCTGCCACGATTTGTCGACTAGTCACGATTACGTCGACTATCAAAATCGTCGACGACTGATTTAATAGTCGACGCGTCGTTTGAAGCTTTGTAAGATCCCAAAAGACGCAGGAATAAGTAGCAGGATTTAAGAGTGTAATAACGGACTGAAACAGAAGATGGCAGCACTGCATGTACAAGGATGCCAGCTGCCGTTAAACCCCGAAGAAGAAGAAGAAGAAGAAGCAGCAGCTGTGTCCCAGAATTCATAGCGCGGCCCAGCTTAGTTTCCAACAATGGCGGCAGCTAGTTAGTTTTAATATTACTCTTATTATTCTTTCTGGGTCACAAAATAAACGTTTAACATATTTTCAGGCGAGAATGTAGCTGTGTAAACCTCAAATATCGGCTCAGTTTATCAGGACACCACATATTTTCAAAAGCGCTCCGACGTTTTCGGAGACGTCTGTTACCCACTAGCTCGATAGCTAGCCGGGGGCTAGGTCACTAGCGCGGTGAGAACACCCGACTCCCGGCAAATTGTTTTCAAACCCACCGCCGTCTTTCGCTACTCAGGTTAAATATATGAGTCACTTAGATAAATTAAAAATGTTGTTGTTTGGCTTTTTTTTTTTTTAGTATTTTATTTGTTCCTGAGTAAATCGGTTTGTCTCAGATTAAAGTTATAGTTTTTACACAGCTGAATAAAGTCAAGCAGACAGCTGATTATCAGAAGTGTGAGATGCTGGAGAATATACTCCGGTGTCCTGTTATATTTTAGATAGCAAGGAGTTTATTAAACTTCACCGAAACAATCTCCAAATTTCATTAAAATTGAATAAACTATCATCTTGTCTTTATTTTTAGTTAGCACCTTAAAAGCTTAAAGCTGTAAGCTAATGATAGTTAAATAAGAGCAGATGCTGCTGGTGCAATAAGCTGTAGTTTTACATCCACTGGATGATGATCTGATTAGTCGACTAATCGCATAAATAATCGGTGACTAGTCGACTATCAAAATAATCGTTTGTGGCAGCCCTACTACTTACTATGTGCAGGAGAAGTCTAATATTAAAATGAAACCCCACTCGATAATATCAACAGACAAGTATTACTATGTATCATTAATTGTTAAATAAGCAAAACCAAAAACAGTACATATTAACTAGAACTCTTGTGCATATTAGTTAATTTGCAGTTTGCATCTATGTGATGTAGTTTTGAAGTTTTAATAAGCTCATCTTAACCTGTGAAATAAATTACTAGCTAACGAAGCAGACTTTTTAAAAGGTTACAAGGTGCAGGGTGGACAAGTACTAGACTTGACTTTTAGGAAATAAAAAAAAATTGACATTTTAGAAGAAACAGGAGATGACTCCAAATATATGTGGCCTGCAAACACAATAATTCGTTTAAGAAACACCTTTGCTTCTTTTCACGCAGAGCACATATCTGCATTTTTTGGGCTGGACTCATTACACTGAGCACAGCCTGTACCATCTGTTTGTAAAATGTGTGCAGTGTTGTCTGCACCACCGATAAGTCATGGTTTAAATTAAAACGGTAAACTCTGTAGTCAAGTCAAATTTTAAGATTTTTGCATACTTAATCACACAGAAATATATACATGCACACAGCTGCCTTCCTAATTATCATGATGAAGCTGACATCCTAAAGTAGAAAGAATAAGCCACACAAATTAAAAAATCTATAAAAATCAGGAAGAACGGTTGCAAAACGTTTAACATCAATATTATTTTTAAGCATTTTAGTCACACATGGTGAAAGTAGACCTTTAATTTTTTATACTTCTTTCTATATGATACATTGAAGTCTTGAGGTGACTCTTGGCTATTAAGCTAAGAAATAATGTTTATCTCAGGTGCCCGAAGAGCTCGGCCTCTTGTATGGCTGCCAGAAGGTGCATTACATCACCTGAAAGTCCTGTGTCCCCAACAGTTGAAAGTCAAAACTTTTACACAACAGATCTGTGCACAGCAGCAGCTGTCATCATTCCCCTTTAAACTGTTTTTACAGGGTAGCCGTTCTCACACAGGGACACTTTTGGATGCAAGCCCCTTAACAAGACAATAAAAAATTAATTTACAGAGAGTTTTTTCAAAGCGCTTTTCCAGTAATGGCTGGGAACTTCTGTGCAAATAACACAAAGAAGAGCACGATTTTGACCTCAAGTCAGCAGGGCATTCAGATTCAAATTAAACAGCTTTTACTGTCTCTGCTTGTCTGAAAGAATAAAATAACCAACAACATGTAACCTCCTCGAATCTCTTTTTCTGTGTTTTTGTGTCTTGACTCCTTCTGAGGTCAGAGAAAGGGCAGTCACTTGTTTCACTTTGGAACACCTGCCATGTTCAGCTGGTACAGCGTGTGTGTGTGTGTGTGTGTGTGTGTGTGTGTGTGTGTGTGTGTGTGTGTGTGTGTGTGTCTGTCTCTCTCTCTCTCTCATGGTTGCCCCTGTCCTCCAGGTCCACCTGCCTTTTCTCCACATCTCTCGTTCTTGCTGCTCCTCCTGCCTCTCTGTCTGTGTAAGTGGGTGAGCGAATGACCGATGGGCATGGTCTCTAGGAACCCCCGGGAGACACACATGTCATTCATCCATATTCATATTATAAAGCACAGTATTTAAGCTTGGATTTTACCAGATTGTTAACCTTGTCATGTGGTAGCGTTACTCAGTTACTGTTTGAGTAAATTCAGTGTCACACTCACTCACCTGTTTTTTCTGCTTACGCGCCACCTGGAAACCGAGCCAGAGACCTTGTTACCTGTTGCCCGCTTTCACTACACTTGCTGAAAATATAACTTCAAGGCAGTGAGGATTCCATTAATCCCTTCTTGAGGAACCAAACCCACATCCTCTTAAACTGACCTCAAGCAGCTGAGAGCTACAGTCAGAGACTGTGACTATATGTCATGAACTGGCTGTGTGGAGGCAGATGAGGACCCAAACGCAAAACTCACAGAGACAGGAACTGAATTCAAAATCACTGCTTTATTGCAGGCTTCACAAAGAAACAGAACTAAACTGGGAATGCTAACAGAAGACAGAAAGACACACAGGTTCGGGGAGGAGACATTGACGACGCGACACTGAACTGAGGGAGACATGCACATAAATACACAGAGGGTTAACGAGGGAAGTGGGAGCACACGGGGAACACAGCTGACACAGATAATCGTAACGGGACACGGCAGGAGTGAACACAACATGACGCATACTGACGAGAGACTGTCAAAGTAAAACAGGAAGTACACAGAGGTGCAGACAGGAGGAGAGAGAGAGCACGGGCATAGTGGGCTGGGGAAACATGGAATGAAACACGAGGGGAAACGAGGGCTCACAGATACATAGAGGGGCACACAGGGGATAAAAGTCACAAGGGGAAATCAAATAAGGAACAAAATACAAAAAGACATGAATACTAAGACTGCTGGGCCAACATGGCCCAGGATCATGACACTATATCTGCTTAAGTACCATTTAGCTTAGCTTTAGCTTTAACTGCTCCACATATTAGCTGCATACTTACCAACTCACTGAACCTGTAAATACCTGCTTACAAAGAGGTGCAGTTGCAAACCTCTTTGCCAATATTCCTCGTAAACTCCCATGTACTCTACTCTGTAGCGTAAATTTCTGCTTAATTTGTATTGAGACTGAACTTCCTCATGTGTCCTGTGCTTGTATCCGTTTAGGTAACCTTGACATTGTGCTTGGTTCTGTGTGTATTAGTGCATTAAAAGCTGCGTTATGTTTCTGTGGGAATCTTTCTGTTTACAGCCATGTGTCTGACTTGTGTGTGTGTGTGTTATTTCACTTCTATTTTATGTGGTCAGACTGCAGAATGCATTATGTCATTTGTTTCTCTCAGTCTCCACTTCCCTCCCTTTCTCTCTTACAGTCTCCTGTTTGCCTTTCTTCTCCCGTTGACATAATTGCTTCAGTGTTTCAAACAGTGCTGCACACTAAAGTAAACCTACCTCGCTTTAAGCTCTTAAGCTGTTTTAGACTCACGAATAACAGCTCAGTTGTTACTGAAAATAAAATAAAAAACAAAATGCAATTTTGCTTAAAATTTACACATTTAAGTCTATAGAGAACGAGACATAAAGCTATATTTAGACATTCACCATCCCCTGCAGTATCTTTTTTTCCTTCAGTGCAGAAATGGTGCTGGTTTTTGCTGTATGCTCCTCCAGCTGAGCTCAATGGGAAGCATGGGATCTTCATTTTTTATTTATTTTTGAGCCTCCTCAATCTTGTTGAATCTCCCATGCAGCTACTCAGTTCTTCTATGACCTCCAATCTTTGCTGAAGGTCCTAAGTACAGGAAGACTGCTGCTCACAGTTTACACCATCATGCTGTATATGTTTCCCAGCTGGGGTTTCAGATCAACATCACAAGGGGAATTAAATGAGGATAAACTTTCCTGTTCAGCTTTGTCTTCTGCTGGTCCTCAGTGTATTTTATTTGATGTTTTTCTGCTTCTTGCACTTGAAAGATACAAATTAAGACTTTTAAGACAGACAACAAGGCCCTAGCTGGCCCTGTTAGCAGGTAACGATCAATAGTGTGATAAGCAGAAGAAGACAGAGGGAACCATCATAAAACTGTCATATTCTTCTTTTCTTCATAAAGAACAGAATTTTTAAGCTTTAACATATCTTGATAGAGTAAGGTTTCTTACAATCATTACTGCTGACATGAAGCCCAGAGTGGCAGCAGCTGCTTCTTACATAGAAGCCCTCTGGTTGAAAGCTTCCCACACACAGTGGCCTGTATCACAAACGGGTTCCTTAACCCTTTAAAGCCGGTCGGAGCGGGCACGCTCCGTTTTGCGTAACTGTTTTTAAATCCCGGTAGCACTGCAACCACGTAAGCTAGCGCAATAATTTTTTCTTTCCACATATAGCTTTGCAAAAATTGCATAAAAATCACTTGCAGCAACAAAAACATAATATTCCAGAAACACGCTTTGCCGATCCGATCAGCTGTTTGTAACACTTCCTACTTTGGAATTGACGTCAGCGTGAACTATCGCATATCCACCATTACCTGCCCAAAACCGGAAGTGACGTCATTTTCGCAGAAATGTATTTTTCACCATCAGGACCTCATAAGCCTATACTGGTGTTTTTAAAAGTTATGTTTGACTTTATGACGTTCTGTGTCGTATCTGGGATGCTTAGAAGTCAAATTGCGATGTTGGAAATAGTTTTTTTTTATGCATATGCTGTTTTTTTGCAAATTTGCACTATAATATTTATTTTCATTTTTCCTGCAGTATATAAAAATTAGTGTATTTCAAAAATAAAACTATGAAGACACTCAAAATAAATTTCCTGTGGTGGGAAACTATTTTGTGCAACTTTTTTGTATTTACAGTTTTGAGGGATAAGCCTCTTAAATTTCTCTAACTAGAAATATATGTTAAAAAAACAAAAATGAATTTAGTTTATTGCACTTTTTTGTAATTTATGTAATTACTATGCACTTAATGCAGACATATTATTAAAACTTGGGCTATAATTGTTGTATTGATGTATATCAACTTGAAATGCTCCCAAAAATGGCACTACAACATGTAAAAATATAATATAAGCTCTGGCGGACTTGGTTCTATTGTAGGTCTTAAAGGGTTAAAGGGGAAGCCTTGATCTGTTTACTATTACAGGTTTTCTCAGTTAACCCTTTAGAGCCGATCGGAGCGGGAACGCTCTGTTTTGCGTAACTATTTTTAAATCCCAGTAGCACTGCAACCACATAAGCTAGCGCTAGGGCTGCTCAATTAATCGAATTTTAATCACGATTACGATCTGGGCTTTCAACGATCATTAAAAATGACTGAGCCGATTATTAGCCCCTCCCTCATTTATCCGCGACACCTTAAAGGCCGGTCCGTGAAAATATTGTCGGGCATAAACCGGTCCGTGGCGCAAAAAAGGTTGGAGATCGCTGATTAAGAGGACCCGAGGGAAGCTCGGAAAGCTAAGCAGAAGTTATTTGGAGAGGAGAGTGACTGCCGTTGGTTGAAAAGAGAGTTTAAAAAAAAAAACTTCAGTGGTGTTGCACACTATTTTATATTATTTTTTTAAAGTCATTGTTAACCCTTTAAAGCCGGTCAGAGCAGCACGCTCCGTTTTGCGTAACTATTTTTAAATCCCTGTAGAACCTGAACCGTGTAAGCTAGCGCAATAATTTGTTTTGCATATGAAACCGGAGGAGTTGTACTTACATCTTATGCCATCAGCTTGTCCTCGGTCACGGTTTCGTTCCACATAAAGCTTTGCAAAAATTGCATAAAAAGCGCTTGCAGGAACAAAAACATAATATTCCAGAAACACGCTTTGCCGTTCCTATCAGCTGTTCGTAACACTTCCCACAGTGAAATGATGCACATGCTGTTTTCTTTGCAAATTTGCATCATAGGATTGTTTTTTGTTTTTCCTGCAGTATATAAAAATTGCTGTATCTCCAAAATAAAACTATGAAGACACTCAAAATAAATTTCCTGTGGTGGGAAACTATTTTTTGCAACTTTATTGTATTTAAAGTTTTGAGGGAGAAACCTCTTAAATTTCTCCAAGTAGAAATATATGTAAACAAAACAAAAGCGATTTTCAATTTTTTTTTGTAGTTTATTGCACTTTTTTGCAATTTATGTAATTACTATGGACTTAATGCATACATATTATTAAAATATGGGCTATAACAGTTGTATTGATGTATAGCAACTTGAAATGCTCCCACAAATGGCACTACAGCATGTAAAAAAAAATATATATATATATAAGCTCTGGTGGACTTGGTTCTATAGTAGGTCTTAAAGGGTTAAATAAATATCGTCAAATAATCGTGATCTCAATTTCAGTGAAAATAATCGTGATTATCATTTTTGCCATAATCGAGCAGCCCTAGCTAGCGCAAAAAATTTTTTTGCATATGAAACCGGAGGAGTTGTACTTACATCTTATGCCATCAGCTTGTCCTAGGTCACGGTTTCCTTCCACATAAAGCTTTGCAAAAACTGCATAAAAAGCACTTGCAGGAACAAAAACATAATATTCCAGAAACACGCTTTGCCGATCCGATCAGCTGTTCATAACACTTCCTACGTTGGAATAGACGTCAGCGCGAACTTTTGCATTTCCGCCATTACCTGCCCGAAACCGGAAGTGACGTCATTTTCGCGGAAATGTAGTCTTTTTTGCCATCAGGGCCTCAGGGCCTATACTGCTCTTTTTAAAAGTTATGTTTGACTTTATGACTTTCTGTGTCGTTTCTGGGATGCTTAGGACTCATATTGCACTGCTGGAAATAGTTTATTTTGATGCATATGCTGCTTTTTTGCAAATTTGCAGTATAATATTTATTTTCGTTTTTCCTGCAGTGTATAAAAATTGGTGTATTTCAAAAATAAAACTATGAAGACACTCAAAATAAATTTCCTGTGGTGGGTAACTATTTTGTGCAACTTTTTTGTATTTACAGTTTTGAGGGATAAGCCTCTTAAATTTCTCTAACTACAAATATATGTTAAAAAATCAAAAACGATTTTCAATTTTTTTGTAGTTTATTGCACTTTTTTGCAATTTATGTAATTACTATGCACTTAATGAATACATATTATTAAAATCTGGGCTATAATGGTTGTATTGATGTATAGCAACTTGAAATGCTCCCAAAAATGGCTCTACAGCATGTAAAAATATAATATAAGCTCTGGCGGACTTGGTTCTATGGTAGGTCTTAAAGGGTTAAAGAAGAGCACAGTTTGTGTCATGTTGATAATCTTGATAGACTTTAAAAATCTTATTCAAATATGAGATCCTCAACTTCAGTTGTGTAGCTCTGACTTACTGGCATCAGCTCTAATTATGTCATTATCTAAATCCACTCTTTCTGACCAGTGTGCCAGTGGTAATCAAATCATTAAGTAGATTTTAGGCTTCAAAGAAAGGACTATTTTTCCAACAAAATAGCCAATATGCTGAGATGGCACTGGAAAAAAAAAAAAAAAAAGCAATAGCCAAACTTTCAAACATGAATTTTAAAAATAGTAGTTTAGAAATCACATCAAGGTGGTTACATTTACTTAGTTTATGCAGTCTGCTGTCATACGTCAAAACCCTGCATGAGTATGTGAGTTGTCTTCAATCAGATGTTTGAGGTGAAATGACAAGTGGAACTGTCGCTGAAAGTCTTTTATGTAAACAGATCTAGAATAGAAGAAAGAACAGGCACAGATATAGGATGCCTCTAATCTGGGTGTATGATAGTCCTTGAGGAGTGACAGACAAGACAAGAGGTAACTAGAAGAAAATAATGAGAGAAATATAGTTAAAGTCCTTGAGGAGGCAGAAAAATGAAAAATGGGAATTTTTTTTTAAAAAATGGAGGGAGGAACAGGCCTTGAGTTGAGTGCTATAAACAGACATTAAGGGAGTGGAAAAAACAGAAGCAAGCATGCGAGAAAACAGTAAAGCCAAGGGTAGTCTGTGAAAGGAAGGATTAAATTGGTAAAAAATGAGTACGAAACGAGTGTCAGCAAGTACACAATAGAGACAGAGAGGGTCATGCTAGAATAATAATAGAGAAAGTGAACTGGGAGGAAATAAAAGAAAGACGAATAAAAGGTTAGAGATGTGAAAGGAAACAAGAGAGTCGTGCTTGGTTATTGATGGATGTACTATTGGTGGAGGTTGAGATGGAAGAGCACATTAATGAAAATGAGAGATAAATGAGGGGATGGGTGTGGGGCTGGAGGGGTGGGTGCAAGTGTCTTGAAACCATATGAAACATTTCCCACCCTCTCAACCATGAGATTGAAGCGCTGCACTCTGTTTGCAGGTTTAGAGGCAAATAACTCAGTATAAAGAGAAGCAGAGCGACAACAGACAGCGGCACATCTGAATCCAGCCAATTTCATCCATTTCTTTTACCTGCAATAGAATAATCCTCACTATTGCAATTTTATTGAATTATAATAAATAATACATTTCATTTCTTGATGATTTTTTTTAAAATTGGAAGGTTATGTAAAATATATCCATGCAATCCATGTATGTGTGAAATCTATACACACCACAGTAGACTGACATAACATAAGAGTAACACAGTGGAGTTCTGCTTGTTCCTTTTTTGACTATTAATAATAATGTTGGGCTTAATAAAAAGCACATTTTAATCCAAACTATTTCTCCCATAAAACTAATTAAGTCTAGTTCTCCCCTAATTGAAAAAGCTCTTACCACAGCATCGTCATACAGGCTTAGTAATTTCCAGCAGAAATGTTTACAGTTTACAAGCCTTTCCCACATAGTCTGTATGTATTGATACTGACTTCCAACACTAGTTGAGATGTCACAAAGTCTTGCTCTGCATAATCATCCTAGCTAATGCTAGATGAATATGGAGAATCTGGAGGAAAATGACAAGATTTTTGGTAATGGAAGCTTCCTGCTGCCTGCTTGTAGTCCACATTTAGCCCACATCTTATTAAAAAATATATTAGCACCCTTTGGTTGCATGCAGAGATGGTGTCTGTGAGTTACAGGTTGCATTTGCCAGATTCAGTCACTGGCTATTGAGACTGAAAATGATTTTGCTTTTTTAAACATGGCTGCTTTTGTAAACGGTGACCAGGTTACAAAATTGCAAGTCACTACCCATTATCTGCAAAGTCAGGATGCTATAGCTGCCAGGCCACCACATTCTCATGATATTATCGTTCATCTATTGCTTACACATATGTTTCATACATTTTCAGAGAGTAAGGAGGGAAAAGTGAAAGAGTTTTAGTTTATTTGTGATAGAGGAAAAGGTAGGGAGGTGGGATGGAAAAAGGGAGATAAACTACAGTTGGAGGAGGGTTAAGGAGACAGGCAGCTGCTCAGTCAGAGCTCTAGTGACAGATCGGACGTCTGCTCAATACTGCAGTACATTTCTGAATTATCTCACCTTCGCTCATTTCTGCCCAGCCTTCTCTTCGTCCATCTGTCAGTGTAATGCCTGTTCTTTCTTCTCATTTCTTTTTGGCTTCTCTTTCTCACCTCCTTATCTCCATCTCATGGTATCCTCTGTTCTCCTTTGCCATCTTCCATAAACCACATGCAGCCTACATTCTCCTGGTGCCATTCTCTTATTCCTCTATTTCTCCTTTTTATTCACATCTTCCCATCCTTCACAGAATCAACAAAACTCTTACTTTCTTCTTATTGCTTTCCCCGCCTTCTCCTTTTTCATTAACCTTAGTTCCTACTGTCCGCTGAATCCAACTTCCACTGCTGTTTTTCCATCTGCTCTTCCCTCTTTCACCCTTCATTACTCTCACTGTCTGTTGCTCTTGGCCAGGCTGTGTGGGGTTTTGGGTGTTTAATATAAATTACTGTAAGTAATTCAAAAATGGTAATCAATAAATTTAATTTAAGTTTTTGCCCTTTGGTTATTTCCACTGAGCTTTTTTCCTGACTCAACTGAAAATTGTGATTCTCTAGAGTCACGCGTCTAAGCTTTCAGAGCACCATGCAGCTGTTGAAATCATGTAATTTCTCAGTACAGTATTTTCACCTGTCATTATGCACGAATACACAATGTGAAACAAATCTGAGAAAACTCAAAATACCAAAAGAACATGATTCAATAAATGTTTTAAGTTTCCTCCACTTGTCATTGTTGACCTTACTTTGAAATAACCATCTCAAGGTGCTTGATGTCTGACACGACAACCCAAACCAGACAAAAGTGGAAAAGAAGAATTCCATTTTGGCAGGAAATAGAACTCCAAGAGAACCAGGTTCAGGGAGGGGCAGCAAACAGGACAAAGCACAAATGACGATATATTTACACAATTTTGGACTGTGGGAGTGAAGACCTTATTTGCATGGGAGGCCATTTCAATACTAAAAAGTAAACAAAAATTCATATTTATTTAATCCTTTCTATTTCTGACTTTGATTTCCCAATCTGGCCTTGGCCAAGTTGGCCAAAAAAGCTGCGTCTGTGACTCAAACTGCAGTTCAGGATCTAATAATTAGATCAGGCTTGCAAACACACTTCGTCAGCTTTTCTGTGGAGTAAATCTCTCATTTTTCTGATCACAATAATTCAACAATAAGGTTACATTCACTTCCTTGTCGACTCTGTTTACATACACATACATTGTTGCTTTTATCTAAGTTTTTTTTTTTTTACATTTGTGATCATGTTGGTTGTTTCACGCATATGTTAATCAACTTCTCCAGCTAGGACTTTCCTTTCACTAACAGTTTCATTCATTACAAAATAATGAATTTAATGATTCATTCATTTTGGATTGCCACTCTTATTGCCTCATATACTTGTTACAGGGGCATATCAAATAATTTACCTTCATAATTACCACCGTTGGTTCTCACCATTAAGTTGTTAAGCTCAATTTTCTCAGATGATTAAATCGCAGATACAGGTAGAATCACAAGTTGTTATGTGTGTATATATATTAAAATGAACACTAATATATATATATATATATATATATATATATATATATATATATTAGGGGTGCAACGATACACAAAATTCATGGTTCGGTTCGGTTCGATACTTTGGTGTCACGGTTCGATATTTTTTCGATACAAAAAAATGTTCATGCCTTTTTAATTTGTCATTTATTAAAATTATAAATATATATTTTAACTCAAAAGTACAGTTTTTAAATTTAACCCTAACCCTTGTGCGCGTTTTTTATTTTGACAGCGAATGCGCACCTGCGGACCACTTATGTGCAGCCCTGGTTATTTAGCTCGTCATATTGCAGCCACAGAAATTATTTTGTCCATGAAACCATAAAGCTGCACTTTCTTTTTGCCTTATAGTCTCATTTGTCATAACTTCTCCGTTTTGTGGTAAGCTTTTCTTTGGCTGTCACTTCTTCACCCTGACCTGTCTTATTTGGCTCAGCAGAACTAAAATATATATCTGTCTGTGAAGGTCATCGTAGTCAAATATATATCCTGCTGCTTTTACACACGCACTCACATAAGCTCAGCGATTCTCTGCGCGATCAACCTCTCACATGTTTAAGCTTGCTGCGGGAGATTTCACTTGCCATGTTTGCATAGTAAGCTAACGATTAATAAGACGATGTCAGAGGAATTGGTGCACAAATTATCATCACTCACAGATCAGTGCTGTCGCTCTCTATACACAGTTCGCACGATTGCAAAGTGAAAGCAAAAAAACAAGCGCAAATTCAAACGCGATTTCAATATGTCACATATTGACAGTGGCTCACCGATGCCAATGACATAATTACCCAGCTACATTTCTGAAAGAATGCAAAAGCATTGACATATATTTTTCCTTCCTACAATAGCCCGACGGGCAGGGTAGCCCGTCTGAAAAAAATCGCTAGCCCCAGCGATTTTGCGAGCCCTGTATCTGATTGAGGAATCACTCATCTTTGGAAAAGAGAGTTTATTACAGAGAAATGTCTCTTTCCAAAATAAAAGCTATACTATCCGCTTCTTCTGGGCTATATTCTCAGCAGCATAAGGAGAATCATGTGCTAACAGCTGTCTAAATGACTCGGCTAAAGTTAGTAGCATGCTTGTTGTTTTTGTCTTTGCACTAGGATGATGTCGGCGTAAATGTGCAGTCATATTCGTTGTGTTCCCACTAGTGCTTTCAGGTTAATCTCGTTGAAATGACCTTAACGCCACAACACGGTAAATCTCCGTTAACGAGCTACTGCCGATCGCCCAGTGCATGGGGCTAGACGGCCAACACGTTAACGAGCTAACTGCGCTAACACACTAGTTCCCACCCATGTAATTGAGCATTGCATGGCACATCCAACATACTGTTTTACTTTAGTCCATGACTCGCTTACCTTCACATGAAAACCAAAATAATTCCAAACGCCAGATCTGAATGAGAGTGGGGGAGGTCCATGTTGCAAGGAGAGCTTAACTTCTGTCTTGCTAGCTTGCCCTGCGCTCTTCCTTCTGACTATGCTGTCTGTGTTGAGCGCTCAGTGAATCTGTGTTCGACTACTCCGCCTAGGCTGCACTGTCGAGCGCAGATCCACTGAGCGCTCAACACAGACAGCATAGTCAGAAGGAAGAGCGCAGGGCAAGCTAGCGAGACAGAAGTTAAGCTCTCCTTGCAACAGGCAAATTGAACCTCATTCAGATCTGGCGTTTGGAATTATTTTGGTTTTCATGTGACGTATGACCCTGAAGGTAAGCGAGTCATGGACTAAAGTAAAACAGTATGTTGGATGTGCCATGCAATGCTCAATTACATTGGTGTGAACTAGTGTGTTAGCGCAGTTAGCTCGTTAACGTGTTGGCCGTCTAGCCCCATGCACGGAGCGATCGGCGGTAGCTCGTTAACGGAGATTTGCCGTGTTGTGGCGTTAAGGTCATTTCAACGAGATTAACCTGAAAGCACTAGTGGGAACACAACGAATATGACTGCACATTTACGCCGACATCATCCTAGTGCAAAGACAAGTGGAAGCAGACAAAAAAAAGCAAGCATGCTACTAACTTTAGCCGAGTCATTTAGACAGCTGTTAGCACATGATTCTCCTTATGCTGCTGAGAATATAGCGGGAGAGAGAACTTTGATAGTCAAGTTAAGGTCCAAAGGCAGGCTGGGTAAGGCAACAAAAAACAAAATCAATATAAACAGTATTGTCTGATCTTGTTTAAAAATATATTGATATATCTTAAAAAGTAATTTGTTGCTCAGCCCTGGGACATATGGGAATATTACACTCATGTAGCCCTGGAGAGACAAAACACTTTGGGCCTTCAAGATATTCAATTAGAAAAAAATGTTCAGCTATATTTTGAGTCTAGCCTTCACTGTATATAGAGGTCACTCACTATCATTTAGGAGACAGATTTCCAGTTCTTTCTTAAAAGCTAACTTCAGCTATTTTTCGACCTGAACGCACTGTTATCCACCTTTTCCATCATTCTAATCGATTTTGGCCAAAATCTCATAACTTGGTTCAGTGAAGACATGTTCCTTGGCTGAGTGCAGCTCTCCATTACATTCCTTAAGGGGCAGGGGGATACTAAAACCTCAAATCCTCAAAAGGAGGCACTATTGATTGCTCAGACTGTAATTAGACACACTGGTACAAATATGAAACAACATGATATGGTCATGATTTAGAAAAACACTTTATGCCACTCTTTTTCAGAGAAAATCACATACCAGTGAACAGAAATGGACAGTAAGTTATTTCATTTTGCAGAAAGGGAAAATCTGCAGGACTTCAATAAAGGAAGGTGGGCTACTCCTCTGTGTCACAGCCATCATTTAGTTTCATAAGAATGGCCTCCTTTCACACAGAAATCTTCTCTATTGCAGCTCTAATACTGAATGGCTGTATGTCTCAGTGGACTTAAATAGCTTTTCCACTGTCATGGTTAAAGACGATCCAAACACACAAATAACTTAAGATTCAAGCACACAAGCACCAAAATACATCTTAAAGAAGGTGAAGGGCTTCAATGAAAATCATTTATCATTTGGTACATTCCTTTTGAATGGGTTACACAGTTCCACATTCACAATTTTCATTTAAAAGAAAGATTAACATGAACTTGAAATGTACGCTCACCTTTTTAATTGCTTGCAAATATATAATTGGTCAATCACATGGTAGCACCCCAGTGCATCAAGACAGCATAGGGAAGTTCAAACAAAGCATCAGAATCAGGAAGAAAGGCGATATATGTGACTTTTAACATTGATATTCCTGGGACTGTACCGTGCATCCATGGTTGTCTGAGAGGAAAATGCCTTGTTAATGCAAAACTCAGTCCTCTCAAACTGGTTTTCTGAACATGACAGTTCACTGTTCTCCTGTGCCTCACCACTCACTGAATCTCAATCCAGCAGAGCCTTGTGATGGTTCTGGGTCTTTGATCGAGTTGTTTTATTTACTTCTTCGATTCTGATTCTTTGTTTTATTAAGAGGATTAAGGTTTGAGTTTGGGTTCTTCTAATGACTTTGAGTTTATTTGTATGTTCCCCAGTTATGTCTGTGTTTGTCGCCCTCTGTGTGTCTTGTCTCCCTTAGTTGTTTCAATGTTCCCCTCTTTGTGTTTCCTCCTTGTCTACCCAGTTTGTCATGTCCATCCCTGTCTGTTTCCTTCCCCAGCCAAAGCTGTGTGTCTTAGCATGTGTCTCAGCGTGTTTTTTTTTGTTTTATTTTGAAAGTCTCTCGTTCAGTTTCACTTCCCCTGTATCGCGATGTCTAATTCCTCTCAGCTGTGTTCCCATGTCTTTCCTCGTCTCTGTTTGGGTCCACACAACAATCCTCAGTATATATGACCATGACAAGCTCAAGTCACCAATGGCCAGGATGTGGTCAGGATAAGGACCCAAACGTATTAGTAGAGTTTGAGTGAGTGCTTTTTTCTTGTATTTACAATGAATGAGGTTATTTTAATCTGTACAGCTTTTTCCTTTGTTTTTATGTACACAGGAAATACAGACCAGTCTTGTGCATTTCAACTCCTCCCACATGATGCTATCTAGCCAATCAAATCATAGATGCCACGACTGCATCTATACAAAATAAATTTAAAAAACACACTTGGTGCACTACCGGGTTTCCTTTCCTCGAGTGTACCTGTTCTCAACAACCAAAAACCTCACTACAGTCTTATATTTTATCAGCTGGCATGGATTTTAACATTAATATTGGGGCTTCTTGCGTCAGTTTTACAAAGTTTAGCAACCTTTACCGCTACTAAACAAGTGGCACACAAGGTGTCATTTCTCCTACTCTTGTGTTCAAGTATAACAACTCAAACGGGAGTGATGAAGCGCAATCTGTGCACACCCACTCTGCTTTGAGAAGAGTAGTAATCAGGAACATGTTGTGAAAACACCTGTGGTTATAGACAGAGGGTGTGCCATTTTGACTTCGCTTAACTGCAGTCTCAAACAATTACATTTTAAATTGTTATTGAGCACATTGGCTCTTTTTCTTTTAATTTGTGTGATTTTTGTGTTTGTGCACTCCAAGTGAAAATGCCAGTTAATCAGAAATAACTTCTCTATCTGTGGCTCTGTCTCTCAGACAGGTCTGAATCATGGCTGTAGGAGTTTGCACGGGCATGTTTACATTTTGACATTGACCTCACAAACACCTACAAACTACTCATTATTTAGGAGGGCAAAGCAAAAAGCACCAAAGTGCAGTGCTGATTTCGCAGTTTGTTAATGTAATGGTGGAGGTGGTATACTGTAAATGTGGACAGATAAAGAGAGTTCCCACAGGTGAGAAGTGAGCTTGAGTTGAATATTTTCACTTGACTAAGAAGCTGAGATGATGTATAAACCAGTTTCCTCTGATCTCTTTCAGTTTTATCAGAAAACAAAAGGACGACACAGTCCGTTCACCATTTCTGAACAGTAAAAAGGGCTATAG
The DNA here is from genome assembly GCF_057382095.1 of Aulonocara sp. 'chitande type north' Nkhata Bay. Taxonomy (NCBI): domain Eukaryota; kingdom Metazoa; phylum Chordata; class Actinopteri; order Cichliformes; family Cichlidae; genus Aulonocara; species Aulonocara sp. 'chitande type north' Nkhata Bay. The sequence goes on along the minus strand of NC_141356.1, from coordinate 15,222,612 downwards.
ACACTGACACAGGTTGGTATGATGGAATAAAATGTAGAGACGGCTCAAATGCCAGCCAAAGATATGAGTTATACCAACGATGGATCTCTATTTTACTTCAGTGACTTTATACATGTACCAAAAAATTTCCAGTTCAAATGATCAGATGAGTAAAGAGAGCTGAAAATGTCTCACTTAAAAGTAGGTGATGAGAAGGAAGAAAGAGGAGTAGAAAGAAGAAAGAGACAGACACCGTGCTTTAAATTTCTCCCCAGATTCAGCGTGTACTGCAGGCATGAATTAATCAAACAAAATCGTGAAATGGGGGAGAAGATAGATAAGATAAGATAAGATAAGATAACCTTTATTAGTCCCACACGTGGGAAATTTGTTTTGTCACAGCAGGAAGTGGACAGTGCAAAAGTTATGACGCAAAAATTAGAATACAATAAGAATAAATACAGTACACAGCTGTACACAATAGAATAAAATAATATACTATATACAGTAGAATAAAATAGAATAAAAATATACAATAAGATAAAAATAGAATACGAATGCTATATACAACTGAGTAAAAATACAACGATGCCAGAAAAGATTATTGCACTTAGTGTTATTGCACATGTGTGGATGTGTGTGCTTGATCAGTTAAAGTCTTTATTATGGAGTCTGACAGCAGTGGGGAGGAAAGACCTGCGAAATCTCTCCGTCCCACACCGTGGGTGCCGCAGTCTCCCACTGAAGGAGCTGCTCAGTGCTGTCACAGTCTGCTGCATGGGGTGGGAGATGTTGTCCATCAGGGATGACAGCTTAGCCGCCGTTCTCCTGTCACTCACCACCTCCACTGGGTCCAGAGGGCATCCTAGAACAGAGCTGGCCCTTCGGATCACCCTGATCAGTCTCTTCCTGTCCCCAGCAGAGATGCTGCCGCCCCAGCAGACCACACCATAAAAGATAGCAGAAGCCACCACAGAGTCATAGAAGGTCTTCAGGAGTGGGCCCTCCACCCCAAACGACCTGAGTCTCCGCAGCAGGTACAGCCTGCTCTGCCCTTTCCTGTAGAGGGCGTCTGAGTTATGAGTCCAGTCCAGTCTGTTGTTCAGATGAACACCAAGGTACCTGTAGCTGTCCACAGCCTCAATGTCCATACCCTGGATGTTCAGTGGTTGCAGTGGAGAATGCTTGTGCCTGCGGAAGTCTACCACCAGCTCCTTGGTTTTACTGGCGTTGATCTGGAGGTAGTTCAGCTGGCACCAGTCCACAAAGTCTTGAGTCAGTCCTCTGTACTCCTTGTCGTCCCCATCAGTGATGAGGCCGACTATTGCAGAGTCATCAGAGAACTTCTGCAGGAAGCACTGGGTGGAATTGTGGGAGAAGTCTGCAGTGTAGATGGTGAAGAGGAACGGAGCCAGAACCGTTCCCTGTGGGGCCCCCGTACTGCAGACGACCCTGTCCGACACACAGCCCTGAGTCCTCACATACTGTGGTCGGTCGGTGAGGTAGTCCAAAATCCAGGTAGTGAGGTGATGGTCCACTCCAGAGTTCTCCAGCTTGTCCTTTAGAACCGAGGGAAGAATGGTGTTGAAGGCACTGGAGAAATCAAAGAACATGATTCTCACAGTGCTTCCAGCGGTCTCCAGGTGAGCGAGGGAACGATGTAGGAGGTGAATGACGGCATCATCCGCGCCAATGCCAGGCTGGTAGGCAAACTGAAGTGGGTCCAGGATCAGTGTATTAATGTCTCATAATGATGTGGAAAGATAACACGGTTTCCCCCAAACAGAATGACTGTCCAGGAGATATTACACCACGTTAATGGGAAGAACAAGAACAAGCCCACAAGCTAAAAATGAAGAGAGCGATACAATATAAAATGAAACTGGGCAGATGTGATTTGAGTAAATAAAGATAATGTATAGACAGGAGGGTTTTTTTCCCTTGTCCATACAGGTAATAGTATAAAAACAAGATATGAAGGCAGTACCATAAGAACTTGTTAAATTAGAACATTTAGCTGGGACTGGATGGGAGAGAAGCATCACTGGGTAATATGCTGTTTTACCCAGCCTGAATTTTGTTACAGCCAGGAGGGTCCAGCCTGAGGACATAAAGCTGCAAACTGGCTCATATGGGGGTCAACATTTCTGCTACAGGATGTAGCTAGGGGCCAGACCATGATGTGATTCAGAAGTGATCAGTTCTGTTACATGCATCCAGGAAGCTAGTGGAGTGAAGCCAGCATGGGATGTCACAACCGACATTAAAATGAGACCACCCCTCATCCAGAGGACTTCTACCTGAACAGGCTAATTCCTCATGTCTCTGATAGGATGAATGTTGTTGAGAAAGGCAGAGAGCAGACACAAAGACATACAGAGGGTCCTTCATTTATTAATTAGATACACTGAAAAGATAAAAATGTATTTTTTTTATTTTTTTTTTGCTTCTTTGTGGACTCCAATGATGTTGATGATATTGAGCTGCATGTTAAAAGAAAAAAGGGGGGAAAGGTTATTTTCTTCAATCAATCTTCAAACACAACTAAGCTACTCTTTAGAGACTAGTTTTACACATAATCCAAACTCAGACCACTTATTACTTGCTCTCAATTTAATTACAGCATTTGTCAACAAATGGAGTTCATACAGTGCAGACTGTGAGACTGTGCATGGGGACACTGTTTAAAGCTTTGGAAAAAAAGAATATGTGTGAAATTAAAATAAGGATTACTTGGTGAAATATTGTTTCAGAGGAAAATAATAAATTTAGATGTAAAAAGTTCTAAATTTTAAGTTGTGAACTCATTTTTTTTTAATCAAATCTTTACCCAGACACAGTAATTATAGTTATTCTACCAAACTTAATTGTAATGCAATGGCTTGAACTGTTAGAGCAGCCTGGAACCTTTCTGTGTTGAGTTTACATGTTGTCCCTGTACCTGGGCTGCTTCCACACTAGTTTTGAGATGTATTTGTCTGCTGAGATGGAATTTAGTGTAAACAGCTTCACATTTACTGGACAGGCTATAACCCAAATTTAAGAGCAAGAACAAGAATAGAAGTAAACTAAGCTTGTCAAGATCACAACCTGATATTAATTTAAGAGAGGGGGAGGAGGAGAGAGAAGACAGGAAACTTAATTAATGTCCACAGATCATGCTGAGGGATAACACTGAGTTTGTTTCCCATTAGTTGAGATAATAATGGATGGAAGGATAAATTAAGACTGGGTTTTTTTTTCAGCTGTTGGAGGCTAAATCATGACTTGCTTTTTAATTGAAGTTCAAAAAAGCAAAGTGAGGAAAGGGTGGGCAAGAGGAGGAGATGAAGGCAAGATGGGGTGATGGATTAGTAGAAGTAATGATTATGGTTATAATAAGACTCTTGGGCTGCAGATTTTGGCTGCAGCTTGAATTTTAATATACAGCAACAGAGAGATGAGAAACCAAAAGTTTGATGAGACTGAGATTAGACTTGAAAGTTCGCCGCAAGAAAGCACAAAGAGGGAGAAGCAATAGAAATACACGACAATTCGATGACTAATGATTTTTTTTTTTATTATTTCATATGTATGCACATTTATTATAAATGGATGGGAAACAATGTGAATAAATAAACAGAGCAAGATGTGAATGCAAAAAAAAGGATCTAGTTGAAGTCAAACATATAAGAGCTAATGAATTTTCAGTCTTTGAAGTCAGAGATATTTCATTTGAAAGAAACAAGTGCATAAATGTCCACTGAGATATACCCAGATATATAGCTGAATATAGAAGATGGTCATAGCCACCATGAACTTACACATGTGTTTGAGACCTGTTGCCATAATTGTTTTGTGTTTTGGAGCCATATTTGAATTGGAGCAAGGTGCACTAAGGATCAGCTAATCCTACCAAGTTTGGTTAGCAGCGTCATCCATAGACTGCATGGACAAACACAGATACTTGCTATTAAATCAAAAATAAAATAAATAAAATAAAATACTACATTTTCCTCTATTATTATTATTATTACTATAACTGTTAATACTGGTATTTATAATTGGCCTCATTATTCACATATCAGGCCATATTTTGGCCACCCAGTTCCAATAAAACTGTGTGAACTAAAAATGCACCACAAACATCTAACTTTAAAGTAGCTAATAACATAGGTCTCTAATCCTTAATACACATGACTTATATCTATTTGCACCAGGCTGCAAATATGTATTTCTTCTGCAAAGTTTAGAAATTTAACATGGGGCTATAAGAGGAATTGAGTCTCTGTTGGCGCCAGCCTCAAATGACCAGTAGAGAAACACCAGTGTAGGAAGCTGCAAATTAATCATTACGCCAGCCCTAGAGTAGGTGCAAGTCTCACCAAACACCTGGGGCAAGTTCAGTCGGAAAGAGGCACAGAAAAAAATCGTGGCAATTTCCCACTGTCTTCGTATTTCAGAAGCTACTGCTTTATGAAGATATACAAGTTTCAAAATTGTGTTGGCTGTCAATAAAATGTGTATAATTTGTGTCCTTGTATACAGAAAGTAAAATTTTATCACTATTTTGCAAACTTCCATGAGATCTGGCTGCACTGTGATGATGCAAATATGAGCAAACGGTATGATATTATGATTGCCCTTCATGGCATGTTGCTGTATTTGAGCTCCAGACACCTGGGATGTTCAGCCTCAACCAGGTCTGTGATGTTTTGGTATGGTTTCTAGGTTGAACAGCATGTTTCCTTAAAGTGTTGTGCAGTGGAGTTTGATGTACATTTCTCTTATCTGCTGGATGTGTTGTAAATGTTACCCAGCCAGCAGCAGAGTTCATTTAGATCTAGCCCACTATTACACCTTTGTTATATTAGTTATGCACTATCTAACAAAAAGATTTAGTTAACTTTAACAGCCAGCAGGTTGTGATTGACTGCCTCCAGGTTTGTATTAATACAAAGCCTTTAATTTCCTGCCTGTTTTTGAACCATGTCTTTTGTTTGCTCCACTTTCTCTTGTTTGTCATTTGTGACTTCCTGTCATTTTAATGTATCATTACGCCTCCCTGCATTTTTCTGTTTGCTTTAAATTTAATAGGTGAACTCTGTGAACTTGTCATTTGTGTCTCTGAGCTATGTTTGAGTCCTGTTGCTGAATCTTGTCAGTAACAGGGATTCTGCTGGGAGAACGAATCTCTTATTAATACACATAAATATTAAATTACTAGAAGGGGTTGACTTAAAAAAGAAAACACAGCACAGCTGAATAACATTTTGAACTGGAGGTCATCAATTTAATAAAAATAACAGTAGCAGTCATCTCAACACTTTTCCAGAAACTCAAAGGGACAAAGCCCTATGGCCATTTTGTGACTTATGAGAAGAAATCTTGCGGAGAGATATTGATATAAGTGTCTTTAAGGAGGAGGCTGGATTTATGGATAGGTCAACAAAATGTTCGCAGTTTAAAATAAGAGTCTGCTAGTTGTTTTCTGTGATAGACTGGTACTGATGAAGTTTAATCACTAGTAGTGAGTTGAAAGAAAAAGCAAATTAACTCAAAATCTGGATAAAATATTTTAATAGCAGGGCACAAGGAGAGAGGGGGGACTGGAGAGCAAATAAAACTCCAGTTTTGCTTTTAGATTTAGATTAGAGAGAGAGGAGCACATGGAAGGAAATGAGGTAGGAACAAGCGCTACTTGGTGGTTGAAGAAACAAAATATGATTTAGTGAGCAGTTCTAATTATATGCTTACAGGGGCAGACAGAAAAAAGACAGGGATGGGTACGAGAACAGAGAGTAGGAGACAAATATTATCAGCAAGGCGTTCGTCTTAGTAAATAAACAAAGCTTTAAATGTCACCTTGGGAAAACTTGACAGTTAAATATCCACCTAATTCCTCTTGGTAATCTCTTTAAGTCCTGGATATCTGCAGCAGTGTAAAGGATCAAAACAGGAAACTCCAAAACACCTGTCTTTCTGAGGTTCAGGTTACATCCTTAAAGAGTCCCTTGACATTTATGTAACTTGATAGCTGTGTTTCCAAGTACATAATTTATTTCTTTGAAGAGATATTTCATGGGGTGTTTGCTCCACTAGATAAGACAAAGGGAAATGGTGCACTGAAAAATGTAAAGCGCTCTATTTCAACCTGTTCAATCACAGCAGCGCTGAAAACAGAACCCAATGAGCCACCATGACATCTCCCAGTGTCTTTATTGCTCACAGGGGCGTTGTCATCTTCTTGACTGCAGTGTCAATCATCTACGCAGTAAGACATTTAACTCTGGTGAAGTGGGTGAGTGGAAACTTCAGCATAAAGTGTGATTAAAAAGGGTAAAAGAAGGCAGTGCAGTGAGAAGATTTTGTGGATATTCAAATAGAAAATAATAGGTATTCATTCTCTGTCATATTTTTTTGTTTTAAGTTTTGTTTTTAAGTTACGCAGCCACAAGGAGAACACCCTCTAAGACCAACCAGAGCCACTAATCAGGTTATGATTATAACCTGATTATAACCTGATAGTATTTAAACCAGCACTTATGCTGGTTTAAATGCTACAAAAATGTAGCAAAAGTTATGCAAAAACCCTTTACACAGTTAAAACTTTTGTAAAGTTGATGGCTGTTTTCTTCCAATTGTTTCTAGACAATACCTTCCTGATAAAATGAGCAAAGCGCTGATTGTTTGATGATATGCTCCACCATCTCTATCTCTCTCTCTCTTTTTTTTTTTTTACAATGTAAGGCCAGTCTTTTTGTTGTTGTTGTTGTTCCTGCTTCCTTTCTTGTCCGTGAATTTTTTAGAGGCTGAGAACAAAATTGTTGCCACTTTAGAGGACCCATGTTGTGACCAAAATGTGAAAGGTTTTAGAACTGTATTTGAAGAAGAGACAGACATAAGAAATAGCTCACCCAATGGCAATTTGTATTGAGAATGTCATTTAAAGTGTCTTTATCTGAAGAATAGACTTCTATCATAAATTGACATGGCTGACCAGAGATTTAAAGTTTCTGCATTTCGTCATTTTTACCCTCACTTTGGGGTAATTTTGAGCAGTTATATATAATTTTGATCCAAATAATTGATCCCCTTCTACAAATTATACAGCTTAGACAAGTTAATATCTTACAAACATTTTTACTCAAATTAGAGTTTGCTGTTGGGTAAGTGACTTATTTCAACAAAGACACAGATAGGTACTTGACACCAGAGATGGGCAGTAACGCTACTGTAATCCGATTACTTTTTTCAAGTAATGAGTAAAGTAAGGGATTACTTTACTCGTTACTGCAAAAATTGTAATTAGATTACCGTTACTTTCCCGTAAGCACGCTGCGTTACTGCGTTACTAAATCCGTGATTTTTTGCGAGATTGTCTCATGACAGTGACGTAAGCGAGTGCGACGTTCGTGACAACAGCTGTGTGCAGATCAACAATGTATATTGTTGATCAATATATCGAGTGCGGGAAAGAGTATGAGCAAGCAGCGTTTAAAGCGTGGAAGTACTGAACTTACTTTGAGTTTGATTCCATCAAAAGTGACAAAAACATCAGTGTCCGCTGTGCATGGGAAGAAAACTTCTTTTTACAGCAAAAAAACCCCCCTAAACTTCCAAGCAAGCACCGAGTGCTTGCTTGGAAGTGGGAGTGGGAAATTCACAGAGAAACTTGCGGATTCTTCAACTGACCGCTGTGGCTCACCTGCACCAGAGCAAACCTCCGCCTACCCCACTCCTGCTTTACAGGTGAAAAATAAAACAAGTTTTAAAAAGAGACTTTTCCATTTGATTACATTTTGTATGATGGATTATGCAGAAAAAGTAGAATTGGGCTGAAGATCTATCGCTTTATCACCTATTCAGGTTGTAAATCGTGTTTTTAAAAAATTTACTAAGTAACTAAGTAATTAATTACTTTTGAAAATAAGTAATCAGTAAAGTAACAGGATTACTGTTTGGGGGAAGTAATCAGTAATTAGTTACTGATTACTTTTTTCAAGTAACTTGACCAACACTGCTTGACACTACTGATCAAAAGTTGTGCTTGTTATACCACTTGCTAGCCTTCTTAGACTGTGCATGGATGATGCATCTATAGTAGCACCGTGGACAAGTCGATTTTTTGAGAGAAGACAGATATGTGCACTAAGTGACTGAGTAGCCATTTCTAGGCTTGAAGAAAGGTGAATGTACCAAAACTTACTGTTCTTTAATTGGTCAAACGAGACTGATGCCAAAATCGAGTAAATCTCCACAGACTTACATGTTAAACTAAGGTAAAAAAATAAATTTAAAAAAAGAAGCAGATTTACAGTATAATATAAGGATAATATTAGTTTTTCTTTGGTTTTACTATAAAATTTTGCCTTTCATGATAACTAGAAATATGATTTAATGTATTTTGACAAATGTAGCGTGCTGTGTGGTTAGCTGTCCATGTTTGTTATATAGTCTGTAATGCTGCAAAGACAAAATCAAGTGAATCCATGCAGCTGTCTTCCACTTTAGCCCAAAACGATTTTGAAACTTGATTACATAACACTCTTTGCAAGGATAATAGACAGATAGATTCAGATATTGAGATTTACAAGGGTCATGCATCATTTATAAAAGCTACATGCATCATACATCCTTCCAGGACAGATGAACATTTGAGAAGTATAACTATTCACTTCATGCTTAGTGGAGAACTCCTTAAAAATATGTGCGTGCACAGAAAACAAATCAACTCGTTTGCTAATGAGAGCTGCTGTAGCACAAATCCCTAAGCTTTGACTTGGTTTTAATACATGTTGTGGGAACATGGACAAAACGTCTCCAAACAAGTTAATCTTGGTTTAATCTTTTGTCTGTGTTGTAAGTGGGAACAGCACCGGAAAGGCAGCCGGATTACAGAAATTGGATCAATTCCAGGAAAAATATAATTTTTTATTGTTTATGAACCCACAAGAACAAACAAATCCTCTAGAATCCAAAATATGAGACTACTTAATCTCTCAAATTCTGTTATTTTAATTCATTTTGGCTAGTCTTGGTGAAATTACAGACATTTAGCTTTCCTTCTCATTTTGGCTTGAATTTAGTGTGGTGAGAAAAAGCTGCAATGAGGATGTTGTGGTGTCCAGATGATGAGTGCTTGCTTTTATAACCCCCGGTTGTATCACATTGCATTGAGCTGGATGCAGCAGCCCTGGCGATGAATTTAGATTGACTTTACTCTACCACTCACTGTCTCGGAAGGGAACTTGTTGAATATGATTCAAAATGTTTCATTTCCCAATGTGATAAAGCTGAGGGAATGGAGGGCCCACTGTAAGCGTGAGGGGAGTGGATAAGTAGAAAGTGTATAAGGGCTGGTTAACCCTTTACAGCCGATCGGAGCGGGCACGCTCCATTTTGCGTAACTATTTTTAAATCCCGGTAGCACTGCAACCACGTAAGCTAGCGCAAAAATTTTTTTTGCATATGAAACCGGAGGAGTTGTACTTATGCCATCAGCTTGTCCTCGGTCACAGTTTCCTTCCACATATAGCTTTGCAAAAACTGCATAAAAATCACTTGCAGCAACAAAAACATGATATTCCAGAAACACGCTTCGCCGATCCGATCAGCTGTTTGTAACACTTCCTACGTCCATCAGCGCGAACTATCACATGACCGCATGACCTGCCCGAAACCGGAAGTGACGTCATTTTGCGGAAATGTAGTTTTTTTACGATCGGGGCCTTATGAGCCTATACTTGTGTTTTAAAAAGTTATGTTTGAGTTTATGACTTTCTGTGTCGTTTCTGGGATGCTTAGGACTCATATTGCACTGCTGGAAATAGTTTATTTTGATGCATATGCTGTTATTTTGCAAATTTGCACTATAATATTTATTTTCGTTTTTCCTGCAGTATATAAAAATTGGTGTATTTCAAAAATAAAACTATGAAGACACTCAAAATAAATTTCCTGTGGTGGGAAACTAGTTTGTGCAACTTTTTTGTATTTACAGTTTTGAGGGATGAGCCTCTTAAATTTCTCTAACTAGAAATATATGTTAAAAAAACAAAAACGATTTTCAATTTTTTTGTAGTTTATTGCACTTTTTTGCAATTTATGTAATTACTATGCACCTAATGCAGACATATTATTAAAGTTTGGGCTATAATGGTTGTATTGATGTATAGCAACTTGAAATGCTCCCAAAAATGGCTACACAGCATGTAAAAATATAATATAAGCTCTGGCGGACTTGGTTCTATGGTAGGTCTTAAAGGGTTAAGGCACAAATAGACATACTTTAGACTGTAACACAAATCAGCCTTAATCCAGATCAACTGATTTCAATGCCAGCCCACATTGCCTGATAATTAGCTGTTACCCTTTTAAGTATCAGCTGACCTATCAGCTAATGGGAAGTGCTATTTCAGTCACACAGGCAGTAGGTTGCTGATATCCTGGCAACCTCTGGTTGCTTAAGAAAATTCAAACTTTTTGGCATTTGTTGTTAGAAGCAGCTGGCTCAAGGTGGGTGAAGTCGGACCCAAAAGGATGCTGCATCAAAAACCTTGTCACTGCTTTGGTCGTTATCAGATTGTCATAGTGTGCATTGAAGATGCAAATGCTCATAACCATCAGGTAGCGGTGAAACCACTAAGGGTGTGATGTAAACCAGAAACTGAGACCATCAAAGTAAAACTTGTGCCTTTACACTAACGCTTACATGCTTCCAGAGACACAACTTCTATTTTTAAGGTGTGTTTCAGTTTGCATCACAGTCTTGATGATTTCACAATTTATTAGAAAGTTTCCCATACAAACTATGGGAAATGACAGCAATCTGCTCAGGACAAAGCAAAGATGGTAAGGTAGCACCAATACACAGCTTTCTGTCTGCATGACTGAAGCTTAGCCATTGCTAAGCATGAAGCGTATAGTGTTTGCTTCCATGTGTGTCTTTATCACTGCATGTGAGTATAACCATCTCTACACTGTGCTTTGACTTTCATATGCCGGTCAAGTCAGGAGGTCTTCAAATTCAACCAGTCCTCAAACCTCACCAGGTCAGGCTTAGCTGCAGGTGTTTTAAGCTTCTTTGCAGTTCTTTACTTCTTTACAGTATATGCTTGTTACTGACCCTCTGACTCATGCCAGCAGTTTGAGCTCTTTTCTAGTGAACTTCTATTTGTTACTATCAACCCGAGTAATATTTGCAATATCTACATCAGCCACCTTCACTGGCTGAAGTATTAAAATGGATCTTTGCGACAGTATCTGTGCATGAGTCAGTGTGTGACTACATTTTCATTATTTTACCTGCCTAAACATTATCATCATCTTACTTAGTTTCATGCATTTTGGTGTTTATCTTATTTTTTATTTTGCCTGAGCCTCCCTCTCCATCCATTGATGTTGTCTATGTCTCCATTTCAATTCCCAGTTTTATTGTGTTAATCAGTCTCTGTTGGTTTAACTCACAACATTTGTCTTTTTTTCCCCTCCTTTGTGATTGCCTGTCTTCCCTTCACTGATCCACCTGTTTTGTTTTGTTTTTTTCTTATCAGCACGTCATGCACAATTTGACATTTATATTCCTTTATATTATTCTTATTCTCTTGAACTTTATAATCTCCTAAGACAGCATGTCCTAAGCCAAAATAGACTACATTAACTTTAACCAGAGCTCCTGGTGAAAATAAGCATTTTTTTATGTGAATGGTTAATAATGTGACAGATTCCTGATTTATTATTTACAAGAAAATGTATTTATTTGGGGAGAATGCTACAAGTGCTGGTTCAGAACCTGGAAAAATATGGGGTGTTGCATTAACAAAGGAATCTGTCATACAATGTTTACCACATGAAATGGAGATTATGGAGAAAGTGATTTCAGAATCAGAATCAGAATACTTTATTAATCCTGAAGGAAATTAGGGATACAGGGCTGGTCAGGGCCTGAGTTAACGAGTGCCTCTGCTGCTGTTGACCAAAAGGGTGCTGGTGGAAACTGTCATACTATTGCCAAGAGAAAGGAAGAGTGTTAATAACTCTCCATCAACACTTTGAGATCATTGATGGAGAATTATGGGGACTTACAATGTGTCCTTATCGGTCTACAGAAAGGATTTGATAGGATGCTAAGTAAGGAATTGTGGTACTTCACAAGGAAGTCATGAATGGGCTTAAGGTGGGGGTGCGACTACATCAGATATTGGCTCTTATCCATACGGATGACATTGTGATGTGTAGTGAGAGCAAGGGGCAGGTGAAAGAGAGCCTGGAGAGGTGAAGGTAGGGTATATACTGAAGAGAAGGTTGAGATGGTTTAGGTATGTGCAGAAGATGGAGATGATCGGCTGCAGTGACCGCTAACGTGGGGAACAAGCAAATAAGTGTTTTATAGAATGTGATCTTCTGTTTAAGCTACATTATGTCCTGTGGATTGAAATAACCGGAATCTGAATATGATGTGTATGGGAATTTTTTTAAGATAAATAAAACTGGGGAAAAAATGTTCTAAAAAACCTAAATTCAGTAACAGGGTACTTTGTAATTTAGACAAAGACAGAAAGTCAGCATACAGTCTCTGTAATGTAACACATATTGTGCACAGTGAGTGTCAGCATCGATGAAGCCATGTGTCTCTCTTGCTGACAAACAAAAGTTATCAATCTTGCTTTCCCTTCACAGTGCCTGTAGCTTGGAGAATTAACTCAGTCACACAGAGATATGTAAACAGAGAATAAGATGGATCTGGCTGGGGAAGAGGTTTACACACCCAAAAAAATCAATGCAGAATACAAAGTAGGCTCTAAAGTATGCAACAGTATCAGGAAAAGAGGCTTTGTATATGGCTCCATTGATTATATGATAATAATTTCATGGGTTTCAAATATAATGTAAAATTAAATAAAGGTTCTTTAGCATCTCTGTCTAGTTATTGACAAATGTATATATGCAGTATAGCATATATGCATAATTGACATATGACTGTAGTTGCTGGCAGGAATATATATATGTCACACATATATTGCAGGCATCTATGCAGCTGCTCAAACATAATGTAACACTGAACACCTGACAGCATCAGTGAGTATCTATATTTTTATCACAAAGGGGAATGCAGACATGGGACTGGAGTATAAAGATGCAAACATGCAATCACTCTCAAGCAAAACATGCTCATCAACCATCTACTTTTCACTTGGGAAGTGAAGTATCATTCCAAGCTTAAATGTGAGATTTAATGGTTTAATTCATTGTGATTGCTTCAGATGTTTTTTCTCCTTTTTGAGCATCAGTATCATACTGGCTCCCTCACTGCATGCTCAGCTAACATAATACACATGTACACCCTTGTTTTAAAGAGTAATCTTTCAGAGGCAATTGGCCCTATCCGGCAAGCCGCCACATCTTATGCCACCCGGTAACAGCTTTACCAAGCTTCTGATAGGCTAAGATGCCAGATGGCTAACGATGATGGATAGTTTATTTACTGAAGTGAAACAAGGCTGTGAAAAGATGTAAGGGGGGAACAAAAACAATTTCTCCAAGCAAGGCTGTGACAATCTCCTTTTCTTTTGTCTCCTTTGTTCTTGGATTTTGTTATGCTTGCTTTTGTTTGTGCTTTTTCCCTGTTAGATTATTTTCTTTGTTGTCCACTTCTTGTCTTGGTTTGCTTTTTTAAGGGCCCTTTAGCATCTCTGACACCTTTCCACACATATTCTTTCCTGGTATTTTTCATCTGCTGTGTTTCTTCTCTTTATTTTTCTTTACTGAACCATTGTTTTTAATGAATGGACAGCCTATTGCAGTAAGCTCACATTTCCATCTCTGTTTATAAGATCATTTACACACAGGTCTCTATGTGAATATATTGTGTGTAAGAGAAAGTATACTTGGTCATGTCAGCATGCATGCCTGGTCTGACCCCCATTAACACAGCTAGAATGACCTCTGACACCCAATAACTTTCCTGTTGTTGTCTAGCCAGTGATGCTAGATAGAGGGGCAACAGGTTAGAGGGATCGCAAACAGGGAGACAGAAACTGTGAAGATTGCAGCTTTCTACACTGATAGCATTAATACTGTCGTTTTGTTTAACCACTGCCCTTTAAAGGTCATGTGGAAGTGCAATCTACACCGATAGCAACCTATTGTTACTTGCCAGACAAACACAAATCCAAACTGGGAAAAAGCCTTTATTTATGTTCAAGATTTAAACAGTGAATGAGAGAAAGAGGTAGGATAGATGTACAGGCAACAAAAGAAGACATTAAGAATGAAAACAGCACCTGGAAAGATCATGGGATCATGTAAATTGCTTCAAAAAATTGAAGGAACACATGAAATTACATCAGATCTCAATAAGAAAAATCCTGCTGAATATCCACACTGATGTAGCCTGGTTAATGTGTAAACAGCAAACAGATGCCAAATGCTTTATGGAACAGAAAACTAACAACCTACAGAGGGCTGAATTCAAAGATACCCCAGCAATTAAAGTGAAACAGGCTAGTCCACTTTGCCAATATTTCATTGCTGTAGCTCAAAATAGTGATCAGTAGTTTGTATGGGCCTCACAAACTTGTATGCATGCCTGACAGTGTCAATGAATGCTCCTAATGAGAAGACGAATGGCGTCCTGGGGAATCTCCTCCCAGATCTGGACCAGGGACCTTCTGAGGTGCCAACTAGCCATGTCACATGGACTGAAACATAATGTCCCACAAGTGATCTATTGGATTTAGTTCAGCCAAGCGTAGGGGCCGGTCAGTAGTGTCAATTCCTTCACCTGCTGCCTCTATTCTCTCCCCACATGAGATACAGAATTATCGTGCACCAGGAGGAACTGGGCCAGTGCTATCTGCTGGGCCAGTGTGGGCTCTAACGATGGATCCAAGGAGTTCATCCTGATGCCTAATGGCAGTTAGTGTGCTGTTGCCTAGCCTGTTAAGGTCTTTGTGTCCCACTATGCATAGTCCTCCCCAGACCATCACTGACCCACCACCAAACCATGGACCAAACCTGTCCATGGTTTGGCTTCTCTTGACACTTTCATGTCTCTCATGTGTGCTCAGGGTAAACCTGCTTACATAAGCACAGTGCCCCAGTGGTGGACCTACCAATTTTAGTATTCTATGGAAAATTGGGCTCCATGGTGCCACAGTGGACAGAATGCACATACTAGAGGGTGTCGGGCCCTCAAGTTATCCGCATGAAGTCTGTTTCTGATTTTTTGGTAAGACACATTCACACCAGTGGCCTGCTGGAAGACATTTTGTAAGGCTTTGACAGTGCTCACCTGTGTCTCCTTGCACAAAGGAGCAGATGCCAGGGCTGATGGGTTAAAGACCTTCTATGGTCCTGTCCAGCTCTCCTAGAGTAACTGCCTGTCTGAATCTCGTCCATGTAAAGACTGTGCTGGGAGACACAGTAAACCTTCTGGCAATAGAACGTACTCATGTGCCATCCTGGAGAAGTCGGACTACCTGTGCAACCTTTGGAAGGCCCAAGTACTGCCTCAGGCTACCCAGTAGTTCCTGTCAATACTGAGGTGGGTGTCAGTATTGGTCCAATGTGAATTTGCCAAGTCAGCACACTTTCTATTCCCAAAAGCCAGAGCTGTCATTATGAATGTTAGCTAGAATTACGAGACTTTTTAAGAAATCAAATATATCTCAAATCAGTGATAGTGGCTGCTGCACAGGTTATGTAGTTGAGTCATGTGGAGCTTTTAGCATGCTAAAAAGAATATAACTATAAGTTTGAAACTGGTGACCTTGTAACTATATGAGATCCTTTATGTTAATACTGTGCTCACACTCTACATTTGTAAGAACATCAGCCAAAGATCTGACCAAAAAGTGAACTAGACCAAAAGCATTTTAGTTTCTAGAAGATGGGATTCTGAGTGCATTTACAGTTCAGCTGCAATGCAATGCATTGTGAGTTATTGTCCCCTTTTCACCTGTTCAGATAAATTTAGATGCAGATCATCTAAATTTATCTGAAAAAGGGAATCAAATCTAAATTGTTTGGCCATTCCATTTTAAGGGAGATGAAAATGGATGAAAACACACAAAAGCTATAAGGAAGCTGGAGATGGAGCACGAGAGAAAGAGCATTGCTTTCCTGCTGGTGCCAATATAGGGGCTAAAAAACATGTGAACACTGATTACAACTCACACACATCACACACACACGCACACATACACACACACAGGTATGCACACCAAGGGCCACAGATGGTGACAAGACACCACTAAAAATCCGCTTACAATCTGCTGGGAGCTATATGAAAGCTCTTCGGTGTCAGCCTATCTTCCCACACACAAACACACACACATTTGCACTCACAGTTGCTCACAGAGACCAGTCTGTGGGATTTAATTGGGTCCTTTCAGTTTACCACTGAGTTGACAGCTCAAAGCAATTAAAGACACAGACAGTCCTCAGCACGCTACTGAGGAGCGCTTGATTTTCAGACAGCCACACCTGAGGGGCACTTGTCATCTATAACGTCAACAGCAGAGGGGTGCTTGTTTTGCTGACAAACATTGCTGCTGAGCACTTGTTTTACAGAACACTCTTTGAGGGGTCCTTGTTTTCTTACATTCCAGGTACACCTGAATAGCATTTGTTGTATAAGCACTGTGGGACAGTGGAAACAGTGTTTCTGTATGAAGAGCTATTAAAGGACTGGTTAACAGCACTTAAAAACATCTGCTACTTTATTTGTTTCATTTATTTACGTAATCCAATGTGTTTTTTGGATGCACAACATAGTCTCATTCTTTTTAACATACAAGCACCTTTTTAATATTGTCATGGTTTTACACAAATACTCTATAACTGAAAGGATCAATTAATTAAATTACCTACAAACTTCTCTAAATTAATACATCAACGGATAAACAAAGTTCTGCGTTATTTTCCTCTTCAAAATCTACATTTGTGAACTATCCATGTTGCTCTACCTAATGTAATCAGTGTTTACTCACAAGAAAATAAGCAGGATCATACTTTATTGTGTAGAGAGAAATCTCAAATGTCTTCTGCTATGATGAATCCCAGGAGTAGGTGTTTGAGACATTTTGTGCTTGAATTCCAGTTCAAGTGCAATGCAGCGGCAGAAACCCAAAAACAGAAACTAAAAGAAACTGCACTATTAAAATGAAATCTTGCTGTAATCTTTGGACATTTATGACTGAGGGACTACTTGATGTGTAGAACTGGTTAAGAAAAGGCCACTTATTGTGCAGAGCAAGGAGAAGTGTCCTTGTTTTCTCACAGCACAGACTCAGAGAAGCACTTAATTCTTAGACAGGAACAGCTAAGGGGTGATTGTTGTACACAATTACCAGTGAGGGACCACTGATTTATGTACACACACCAGTGAGGGACACTTTAAAAAAAAATTTTTTTTTATTTATTTTCTATCTGGCTCTCTTTATAAATAGATATATCCCAGCAGGGCTTGATTTGCAGCAGCCACCCCCAGGGCACTTGTCGCCTGTAACCTCTGCACTGTGAGGTGGCTATTTTGTTGACAGGAACCACTCAGGAGCACTTGTTCTGTGGAAAAGCACAGGTGGGAGGTGCTTGTTTGGGGGATAGTTAATGCTGAGGAGTACTTATATAGAGCCACAAATGACAAGAGCCTGAATTGTGGAACAGGTGGCCCTGAAAAACGCAGGCCATTGTTAACACAGAAGCATCACGTTTTGAATTTGGCTTAAATTGCATCACTTTTAAAATAAATAAATAAAAAGATAAATAAAAGTGCAATGAAGAGTAATGAGTGAGGGAGTGGGTGGAATTTGGTGCTGTGGTTAGCAATGTTTCCTCAGAGAAAGACAATTCCTGGTTCAAAACTGTGGGCCTGTTATAATGACTTCAGTCCAAGGATCATTATCTAAAGAGCATTGTCCACCTGTCTCATTTATGCTTCCAATGGTAGTTGCAGCTCTGGAAACTTAATCATGCAGCTGCATCACAATGTACGTGATCAGGTTTCTGAAGAGAAGCACAAACACTTTTTATACACATCACTCATCAAAAAAATATTCAACCAATCTTATTGTCTGATTTTACACATGACAGATGTTGGGAAGTGAGTCAGAGCTCTCCAACAATAGTTCAGGGAATCAAGTCATGTTTGAAATGATCGATTTATTACTGCAGCAGAATTCAGGTGGAGTTTGGTGTTTAGACTCAAAGCAAACGTGATACAAATCAAAATTGGGGATTGATGCAGCGTTCGTGGAGGGGTTAGTGTGAATGATGCAGCACAGCTCAAGTTGTCCGCCTGAATTCACTCACAGGCTTCGCTCCATTTGTTGAAGGAACAAAGAAAGTCACCCATGCGCTACAACTCCACGTAATGATACACTGTAACACTGCAGTTGTAGCTCAAACTGAAAGTTGTACTGTAAATCACCAGAAAACATTTCATTTACGTTATTTAAATATCTAATAAATTCAATCAAAAAGTAATTATAACAAATATTAAATCCAAGATTATGATGAGATCATATGTCATATATAACACACTGGTATCAAATACTGAATTAACGAATGATGAAAAAGCTGGATAAAACTATAACTGCAATTATTGTGTGCCTCTTGATTAATATTTGACTTTGTCATTGATTTTCAGATTCATTCAACTTCAGCATAAGCACAGTATGAAAACAGGAAAGAAAATGGGAAAGGGTGATATTTTTCATGGAATCCAGTTCATTGTACTTTTTGTTCCATTCGGCATGAATGAGAGGGAAAATGCTTCAGCCTGCTTTATGTATGTTTAAGTGCTGTGCTTTAAACTCATGTTAGAGTACATTTAGAGAGCCAGACTGTCATTTTCAGAGGCTTCTTGCTGACTGCAGAAACCTTTGTCCCAGAAATAATAGCTCTGTTGTACGCAGCGCCAAGGGCGCCACTGCAGCACGAAGACTTATTGACAGAGCTGAATGTGGGCTCTGCCCCTGAAATGGAAAACTTAATGTGAAAGGATTACATTCTATTATTATTAATACATTCGAGAGTAACCATGTGTCAATGAGACTGTCTACATTAAAACTGTTTACTTTTGACCCGTGGTGTTTTTCTCAGATTATTTATATGCTCCAAGCATTCATAACTTCAGTATTCAGCTCAGTGGCAACTTATATGGGTTTGTGAAAATACTGACAGTTTGGGGAAACAAACATGGCCTTCCAGGAGCAATCATCACCTGTCCACGGCCTTTTCTATTCCCAGTGGAGATTTGAGGGCTCTTATAGCATAGATATCCTGCACACACACAGACATGCACACAAAGCCACGCACGCATAGATTTTAGTTATTTCGAGCCAAAAATGTACACTAAGTAAGGTCACATTGCTCCGCATTGGTCAAAGGCCCTGTGCATGCCTCTGTAATACACCCAAAATCCCTGAGCTTTCTTATCTGGCAGTATCCTCTGACTCCCTCTATACAGATGGTTGTAACTGCATTAAATAATTTATCAGCCTGGGTCAACAAAATGGTGTCTGTACCTCTCTCTGTGCTGAACAGAATGGGCATTCATGCACAGGTACAACAAACACGCAGGAAGAAGAAGTGCAGACAGAAAAAACAATTAATTTGAAAAAAGTGAAGCAGCTTTAGGACAAGGACAAAGAAATATATATATTTTACCCACATATAAGCTAGTGTATCTAACTGTAGCTGTGAACTATAGCATAGATGTCATGAGCATATTTCACACTATAATCATGCTGTTGGGTTCAATACGATGCAGGGCTGTGGTGCTCCGTGATCATATGAAACGAACAGGGAAAAAGGGAAACATTAAATATTAAAACTAGGATAAACATTACATACTGTAGCAAGCCAACTCAAGATATTTTTATGTAAGAGACCACTTTCATAAAAGCCCACAGTAATGTGTCCCAAGCCCTGTTTCTTAAAAACCTCAACTTTAGCCTTTTTGTTTTTGTTTTTTTTTTGGAGCAGGAAGTGCATTTGGACTAGAGAGTGGAATAACACTAATACTAGCAGGTTTGGCTAGAACAGCACACACAGAAACTGGCTAATTAAGGCTAAGTAACAAATAAATATGAGAATGTCATTCTTCAGAACTTGAGCACAGACTTCTTGGACGGTCTGTTAGTACAATTAACTGCATGGCAAGTATTTTTGTTCTTTTTTTTTTTTTTTTGCCCTAACCATCATCCAAAGATCAACTTCACTGACTGAGATTATGTGCCAGTCGACGTGGCCAGATCTCTGACAGTAAGCATCAATTTTAAACGAGACACTGAAGTCATTAAGGACTGGCTTCTTTTTGAGCTAGCTTCAAGTAGCAATAGAGGAACTGTAGATTTTGGCACTTCCGTGCTGGCTTCATTTTTTGAGTCCCAGAGTTTGTTGCTTGCATATTAGAGCCATTCCATTTTCAAATAGTGTTTAGGCTAAACTACAAAGCAGTCTTTGTCTCTGTCAGATCTATGAGCTAACTACCTCTGACTGCTGAACTTGAGAAAGACCTAAACAAGACCAACACTGCAATCCATCTCGTTCCTGCTTACAATGCTAACAGATGACCTGGATGACTGAGAACCTTCTCAGACATAATGCTAACAGTCTTCAGCCAGCAGCTGGAGGTTCTTTATGTCCAGGAGGGAGGCCTATTCATCTCACTCTCAGTCACTCACTTTTTCTCTCTCTGTGAAATTTTTCACTATTTTTCTCTCCTCCATCTTCAGCGGTCCTTTTTTTTCATCTTGACCTCTCAGCCAGTTAATCTCGGGTCATTAGACAGCCATTTGTCAACGCCCAGGCATTTAGGAGCGTAAGGTCTCCACTCCTCTGCTGGCCTCGCTCTTCAGACTTTCCTCTCGCCTCTCCTGATGCCTCTGTGGTGCTTTGTCGGCAGGCCCCAAGGCCCTGAACTCACTCCTTCTCATCTTTTCCCTCTCTACTTTTCCCCAAAGTGCTGATGGACAGAAAACTACAAGCCAGGCCTGAGGGAAGACTGTGAGGCAGGACAGAGCCAGAGAGAGCCAGAGATAGGGAAGTGAGAGACACATAGGTAAAGAGACTAAAAGATATGGCAGAGTGAAAGAGAGATGGACAGTGAGAAGGAAAGAGTGATGAGAAAAGCTGGAGAACTGGTTGAAAAGTATCTTAGAGTCAAAGGAGCTTGTAAAGAAAAGCGTCTGGACTTCTTTAAGTTGCTTGAAGACGTTTCACCTCTCATCCAAGAAGCTTCTTCAGTTCAAAACTGAAGCTCCTTTGACTACGATGACCTGGATGACTGAGAACCTTCACAGACATATTTTAGAAAGAGACAGGTGAGGGAGATAAAAGAAAAAAGTATTGAAAAATATCTGTTTGGTTGATGGGTCCATTGATGTATACTGTATACAAAATAATCTTCTTAGGAAAAGACCATGAAAATGCCACTAAAGGGTACCCAGTTTGTTAAAATGTGACAGTAAATGGTCCTCCCCGA
Source organism: Aulonocara sp. 'chitande type north' Nkhata Bay (assembly GCF_057382095.1). Taxonomy (NCBI): domain Eukaryota; kingdom Metazoa; phylum Chordata; class Actinopteri; order Cichliformes; family Cichlidae; genus Aulonocara; species Aulonocara sp. 'chitande type north' Nkhata Bay. The sequence goes on along the minus strand of NC_141356.1, from coordinate 15,201,161 downwards.
GCATCTGTATGTGACAACTTAAGAGTGAGCCAGGGCTCCACGGCTTTGTGCATTTTCTGGATAGATGAAAGCTATTACCACAAGGTCTTCTAACACTTAAAGGAGATTTGTTTTTCGATCACCTGTGTTACCGTGCCTAAAGAATGCTGAGTCGATATGGACGCAGAAGAAAATTGCTGAGTCACTGAAGCTACTTTATTTCAAAAGGTTTTGCTGTTCTTGCTTTAGAGAAATTCTGCACTTTGCAAGAGAGCAATATGTTCGTATGTTTCAAACTAAAATTTGGTTTTATTGTGAGATGCAAATTCCTGCATAAAATAATGAATAACTTTCTGCCCCGGTGATACTACCCCAAGCAAATCAGTTGTTATCATCGCATTGCCCCTCTGCTTTCCCTTCCCACTTCATCTTAACTAGCGATTAATTGTTTCCTTTGCTGCAGTTCTCCCATCTTCTTGCCATCAATTCTTGATCATGTCATCGATCTCTCCTCCAGCATCCACACCACTGTCCAAATCACCTTTTCTTTAAATCTTACTTAGGGGTGTCTCTCTGTGCTTCAGTTGTTCTCTCTCTTTGTATTTTTAATATCCAGACAAGTAAAAGATTCTGGGCCAGCCACCTAATAAATTATTCAATTAGAGGACTGATTTTGTCAGGGTCCCTGTGCCTACCCGGTCGGCTCAGTATGGCTACATATGTTTTTATTTTCTTTTTTTGTTCCTGCTCTCTCCCTCCCCCTCTTTCCCTCCTCCCTCTGCCTGGGCGGAGCTCACCTGTGGGCTCTTGCTCTTGGCCCACACACCTGGTCGTGATCACGCACCTGTGGCTCATCACGAGAGTGTTCCAGCTCCTTTATAAGATGGCAGCCCTGTGTTTCTCGTCGCTGGACCGTTGCCGACCCTCGTCAGTGTAACCCCAGCTCAGTTAACTTTAGAGTGTTTTCTCAGTGATCTTCCTTTGTAATCCCTTCGTGTCACTGTGTACAGATTCCCTGGACCAACCCCTGTGTTACCTGAGTGATCGAGTGTGCAAGGAGTGGAGTAAGCCATCGTGCTTTCTGTGGAGTGTGAAGAGGAGCGTGAGGAGTGGACGGAGTGTGTGTGTGACTTTCGGCGTCTTTCCCGTTTGTGTGTGGACCCCCGGAACCTGGCTTTCCCCTCACCTTTGTAAATAGATCACCTGGTGTGTTGTAATAAAGACTCTTGTGTTTTCAAGACCTAGAGCCTGCGCGTGAGTCCGTTCAGTCCCGTTGTGACAGATTTGGGCTGAGAGGGAAAAAAGAAAGAGATGAAAGGAGAGGGAGACGGGTGACAGGTGACAGGTGATGGTGGAAGTGAAAGTGGTAATAGCAACAGAGATTTAAAAAAATACTGAAAGCAGAAATTTATTCACTGGTGGCAACAGTTGACGTGACTGACCTCTTGTGAGCTTGACAAAGAGATCATCAGATACGGTACGTCACTGCTAATCAATGTGGTCAAACATTTCCATTGGCTCATCACACAGCAAATTAGTGACTACAAGAGAGCTTGCCAAAAGAAGACAGGGGATATCAAGCAACAAGACAGCTGTTTCCTTGTGTTATATTACTGTAATTAGACGTTAGAGCAAACCCATGGATTATTCAAATATATTTTTAAGGGAAGCTGTCATTTTTCACCAATTCTTTTACTGCTTTCTAGATACAAAAATGCTATTTTTCTTTGTAGATAATGGTGTAGTTTCTTAATATACTCCATCCAGTGTTTAACTCCGCTTACCCATGCCTGTATTGAGAACACAATAGCAAGGTGACCCTGGAGTCTTTCCAATCCCACGCCAGATATTCCCTCCAAATACCTTGCATATCCCTGCAGAGGGACATCCAGAAGGCTTACTAATCAAATACCCACTACCCCAGCTGACTGCTATCAGTCTAAAGGAGCAGTTGACCTCTAAGGTGGCTCGGGATGTGAAGATATTTTGCAGCCTGTTTGTTTTTTCTCATTCTCAATCTTAATCTTGCTAGACTCTGAGATACACACGGTTCAGCTTCTTGAAGCAGTAATTTGCCCTGAAACCAAAGGGGGAATTCCACCTTTTTCCAGCAAAGACTATTCTCCTAAGAAGAATGATAGACATTTTCTTTTCAGCAAAAATTAAAATTGAGTGCTGTCATCATTAACCCCCAATTCTTTTTAAACACAGGTGTGCTGTATGTTAATCTGTAACCTGTATGTACCTGATGATGTCCATTATGAAGTAGTGAAAACAGTGCTGGGAAAAGTCGAGGAAATTCACAGCTGGAAGGTGGTCCTCCTGTATCCTGCCTCCTGTGTTCAGCCATCTCCATCGTCTAAATAGAGTATTTCCAGTAGTGGCGGATCTCCTGTTTTGTAAATGTGAGAAAGAACAACCGAGGACAATGTTCTGACCTGATTTTCACAACACTGTAGAGTTCAAGTATGAAAATTGGTTACCAGTAGTTGTTTATTTTTCAGATATTTCATTACTTTAAACAAGTGGTTAACCCTGATAGCAAAGACACACTAGTCTAAAAAAAAAACCTTTAAAGTATCCAAACCACAATGTTTTTATGAACCTGAACCATTAATTTTGGAACATTTTTTGGGGGGTGGGGGAACGAATGTTGTTATGTCTGTATGTGCTGACATGTTATTCTAACTTGCATGGACAAGCAGTCTATTGAAATGTGTGACCTGGCTTTAGTGTGCACAGATCTGAGATCCGGCTTGTTGCCCATTTTTCTCCAAACATTCGAGTACACTGTCGAGGTCACAGTAAAATCTACTTAATCTCCTTTGTTCTGCAGAGAACTTTTCCTGGGCCTCTGTTTAAACTATTTAAAGTTGAAGCTAAGCGCAGATAATCTTTTATAAACCGCATATAAGCTGCTGTGGTGTTTCTCTTTGGAATCTTTGCAGGTATAGAACTGGGGAGAGCATTTTTGTACTTTTTTTTATCACTTCATTCCTTGTTTTCCAACCCTCTAACCAGCCCCGTAGGCAACTCGCATAGTGGGACTCTGCAGCTGTTCCTTCCTTTTCAATTTTTTATACAGTGCTAACAAAACCGGTCTGAGCTGCTTTATTCAGAAATCTCCAGAAATTATCATGAGATCACACTGCACTGCTTAAGATCTCTCCAGCTGTGACGAGTTTCTCCAGGTTATTTGTTCTTTATCTGAAAGGGACGCAGGGGCTTTTGCATTATGCTTTACACTTGGGTTCTTAGAGGGTGGTATTTCTGCACAGCTAAGCCAAGTACAGAAAGCCTGTCATTACAGTTTGAAGGGTTGCGTCAATGATGTGACGGAGATGAAATGAGGGGTAAAAGAGACAGGTAGAAAAAAAGGAAAAGGAGAGGAGAAAGACTGGGAGCAGGGAGTTGACGTGAGCGAGAATGGAGAAGGAAGACAGTTAAAAAATAGTGATTGCACCGGGGAGTGGGGGACTCAGACAATCTGTATGAGGTTGCACGTTCATCTCTTCTTTCATTGCTCTTAAGATGGTCACATGAGTTTTGAGATGGATGAAGAGGCATCAGAAAACAAGTGTGACAGCTATAAAAACTGCCTTACCATGATTCACTGGGCTGTCTAAAGTGACTCATCTGTCAGTTACAATCTGCGATGCAGTGGGTACCAGCGTGTATTTGTATGTGTGGGTGCACATAGGTTGGCGGGCAGCGCCTGTTAATGCTTGTGTGTATGTGAGGACATCACTTAAAGGCTTGTCATTTTGGCAACGAATAAAAATGTACACACACTCATACTGGCTGATGCATTGAGCTCACTGTTGAGTCCTTGGCTTGACGTGATGTCTGGCCTCAATTTTCACCCTCTAGGTTTGGTGTTCATCTTTGCAATATCCTCTATTTGTAAGCGCCTAAGTGTTTGCTGGTGCTCCTGTGACAATGCTGTGAGATGTGTATCTGTAATTTTTGTGTGTCTGTTTGTCAAGGTGGAATGAGGGCAGTGAGGAGGAGGTTGGAGGCGCCGACAGCAGCTTGACAGAGGAAAAACACATCTTAAAGTGTGAAATGACAAAAGGTTTTCTGTAGCTCAAAAGTCATTCCTAAGACTTCTCTGGAAAGCTGATCTCATCCCTCTGGTTATTTTTTCCCTAACCGTTTTGTGTCTCAGTATTAAATTATTATTATCAATACAATAGAGTGTAAATAGCGTCTGATGAGTCAGAGTAACAAGTAAATTCTCCTTTGGTCTGCACCAAATGCTGGCAGAAACATCAGCTGGCATGACAAAGAAAAGGAGAAAATATGCAAACTGTTTGAGAGAATTTCTGTCATTCCCATGTCTTCCTTAAAAACCCCTCAAAATGGACAAATCCCTAAAGTATGTTCTGGTCAAGCACCACTCCATACTGTAAGATTGTGTGTTTAGCAGCTTCCAGATGGAAGATTTAGTTACATTATATTAACTACTACAGCTGAATTCAAATTGAGGAAACAAAATTGCTCTTTTATAATTGTGTTACTTGTAAGCACTTATAAAAAAAAATAATTAGAAAACGTTGATGAAATTGGGCTGCATTCAAATATCTAAATGTTTAATTTGAAAACAAAGGGAAAAAACAGAGCAGGCATTTCAGAAAGCCTTGTAGTAACACATTCTTGCTATACTATAGCTGTAACAATACTTAAATGATTATTTTATTAAAGCAAGTTTTGTATTTTGGCTTGTTTGTCTACTTGTGAAAAAAGTACTTGCGGTTTATAAAATTCAGTGTAGGTATGAAGCATGGCCAAACCATTCAAATTATGGCAACACTCAATTTCCATTACACTGTGAGATAGGTCACTGCCCAAGTCCTCTTGTCCAGGTTAATTTCCCCTTTTACAAATTAGTTGAATGTGTTCAGGTGCTTAGAAGTAACACACAGGTCTTCAACACAAGATGACATGATGCCTACAGATGTTAAAGCGTATCTCATCTTAACTGTATGCATTCACGAGTTTTGTTGTTATGAATATTTTAGGGTGGGACTAAAAGACTAACGCTTTCTTGACTGTCAAAGTTTTTTATAAATATCAGTCAAATTTAAGTGCAAGCTATGTAATAAGCTATGAGTGGTGTTAAAATGTCAACAGCGAGAACGATCAGTTAAAACAAGTAACTCTTAAATGAACAAATTTCAAGAGTTTTTCATGTTACAAATATTGCAAATAAAGTGGTTTAATGTCTGATTACAAGTCGAGCAGCTTCTGATTCTTTATCACTGTTGTAAAAGTTCTCATTCTCAGCTACTACTTGGGATGGATCATGGTTTACACTGTCACTTGTGATCACAGACTAGTAGTCAGTGTAAGTGTTGGGTGTCACACAATGTACTTTGCTACCAAAGATCTTCATCACTTAAGCATGCATGTGATGTGTTGTAGCATGTGGTGAAAAGACTCATTCTGTTGTTTTTCCAGGAGGTCCCCGATCTTGTGAATGCCGACAACCAGTTAATTACTTGTGAGCAATGTTCTTACATAAATGGTCCCATATAGCATCCCACGCGAATGATAGCGAAGAAAATCACCTTGCAGCATGGTGATCACAGCCTTGCACTGCTCTTTAACACCTGCTTTCTTACTTGACTGCAACAGCACCGGGCATAGACATGAAAGCACATGTCTGCACACCTGCCACATTTTCATTGTAAGAGGGTGTTAAATCCAAGCAAGCAGGCAGAGCTCATTGAATTTACATAGCAAGTCTGAGCCCACAGAATGGTTGCCTTGCAGAATATCTTTGTGTGTGCACGTGTGTATGTGTGTGCGTTTGAGACAGAGATCTTACTAGGGAATACTTGCAGTTTGTGTAGAACTCATATCTTTCAGTCACTCCTTTGTGAAGCAAAAGTGATGCAACAATATACCACCATACACAGCTGGGTATTGTTACATATGATCAAAAGCCTGCCCCTCTTTCATTCCCTTAACTACCTCTTTCTTTTTACCCTCCTTCTCTCACTTTGACTCGCCTCTCTTTTTTTTCTCTCACATTGATTCACTTTATCCCTTCTACTTTTCTGTCTCCCACCCTCTCTTTCCCAAACCCTCCCACCGCCCCCACCTCCCTGAGTGATGGTAATCTCCCTCTAGTATAGTATCGTCAGCCTTTGATCAAAAACCTGCCGCTCTTACTCACTCTGCTTCTCTCAGACCTCTCTGTGCTTTTACTAATACTCTGTAGACTTAATGAGTAGTATGGGCCTTGTTTGATCGAGTGCTGCACACAAATACTGACACACTACCCTCTCACAAATTCGGTTTATTGATTGTGCACAAAGTCTGTATGGAAAAAGTGATGAAAGATAAAATGCTGACTTTACTTTCAAAGAGAATGAGGCAACAATTAGTGCTCAGTTGAGGCGTTAATGAAAGATGATGCTGCTATGCATCATTTCTGATGTAGCGGTGCGTCATCAGTGTCTCCAGCTGTTCTCTGCTGTCCTCATTTGTTCTTTGTATGTTTGTATAAGTATACACACATGGATTTCTTTGTATATATGTTGTGGGTGTGCAAACTTTAATTACTGTATATATGTATATATATTCATGTTTGTCCTGCCGCCACCTCTTTAGATCTCAGAGTGAGGTTTTCAGAGGCTATTTGTTCAGGGTTGCATCTGCCAGGTCAATAACCAAACCTGGTGCATCCCACACAAAGGCAGACTAAACAAATGCTCATGCACAGACTCACCAGAGATGAACATTTTCAGAAGTAACTGAAGTAAAGCAGATTTAAAGCTTTTTGACTTACAGTGAAAGTAATTTACCAAAGTAGATTTTGATTAAAAACCAAAATGTAGTGATATTTGCAGTCTTTGCACATGGAGCATACTGCTGTATCTACTTTGCATCTAAATACACTGATAATGAAAGAGCATATGTGTCTTTTGTGATTCGCTCCTGTCTAGGGGCGAACAAGAATAATATAAAAGGTAACACATTGACACATTAACGCCCAAGTGCAAAGGATCTTGATGTTTATTCATCATCAGCATCCTTGGTGCTTGGGTGAAGTAGTAATATCTTCCCTAAGTTCAAATAAGCACTCACTTTTTCATCAATTTTAGACCAACTAACTGGAAACCCTGCCTTATTTGTATGGCTATGCTATAAGTCATCTAGGTTACAGAGTATCAGAATAGATAAATTTAAATCCATGGTTGTTTTTCACTGAAGAAGTCAAAATACAGAAAAAATAATAAAGGAGGTATAACAGGTCACCGTCTGTTGCATCTGCAACAGAACAGACTAAAGACAAGCAGCACCTGAAAGAAAAAAAACAGATACACAAACAAACAAAGCATCTTCCTCTGTGTGTGTATGTGTGTGTTTTTCTCTGTCAAGATGATCTCACACTGCGCTAATAATGCAGAGGTTCTGATGGTGCTCTATTGTGTGTTGCTTTTTTTATCCAGGTATTCTGTTACTTCATTGTGTGTTTAAAGTCGTTGTCACGCTGAGAAATGAAGCTGTTGCCAATCAGATGTGTTTGCGATGGTATTGTATTGTATGGTGGTCAAACATCATGATATTTCTCTTATATTCAGTTAAAGAAATGTTCACATTTTTGCAAGAAGCTGGTGGGAACAAAGTATAGAGAGAACAAACAAAAACAAACACACACACAAAAAACCCCTTTCCTCTGTCATGGTGAGAGTGAACAAGTAGCCAGTGTCTGAGTAAAGAGAGATTGAAGTCCCCCTGGCTGCCCCTTGCCATCACAGCCGATGGGATAAAAAGGACTTGACACCCAGCCTTGTGTTAAAAATGTGTTGAAAATGGTCAGAGTGCTAAAACAGAGCCTTTCCCTATCTGCTGGTAAGTAGCTCATCTTTATTCTTTATTTAAAGATAAATCAAAAATATAAGTCAGATCAACATGTTAGCAGAGAGATGCAGTCTGAAAATGTTTATTCTGATGTTTAGATTATGTGTGTGTAGACATGAGCCATCCTCGACCTTTTTATTTGTGTCTGACTTTGAGAAGATAAGAACTGTGTCGCCAAACCATCAATATACTTTTGAACATGAAAAATCGTGTAATTTTGTAAGGGTTAAACACAGAATTATGATTCATATGGGAATTTCCTGATACTTAATTAAGCTCAATACTCATCAGAACATAATCAGTAAATATAAAGATGTTTGGCTAAAATGATGAATAAGAATAAAAGTAAGAAAAGTGGGCGCTTGGCAAAGTATAAATTGGGATGCCTGGAAGTGTTCTCGGTCAGTCTCCGATGCCCTGTGAGATGACCACCTCAAAGGATTGAATTCCAAAAGTTCACCACTTGAAATTCCAGCAGAGGTGTCAAAGGAAGACTGGTCACAGTGGACTGGAATTACAGATTGGACTTGGATTTTACTCTATTCCTGCTCATCTTCATCATTTTTATCATCATGCCATGCAGGATTATAATTCTATTAGTCTCCAGATGGACTGCAGATCCTCAAGACTTTCAAGGTTTTCCCTGTGAACTATAACTTAGAGAAGATGTGAGATTAAGATATTAAGGAGTCCATCTCTCTGGATGAACTGTGAACACAGAGCACTGAGGTAGAATACATCTTCACATCTTCAGCGCTGGAAGTGCCTCTCACCATCAACCTCTCCCCCCAAAGAAAAGAACAAAATCAGCATTATCTCAGACTGGGTTGATTAAAAAAGTAGAATTGACGTGATTTGCCCTTTGGGAAACAATAAAGGTGTAAATCTGAGTGTTAATCTCTAATAGTCCAAATAGCTCTAATAGGTTGTTCTGGGCTTTCCATCTTCCCTCAGAGCCTGCGGTACAGCCTTCTAAAACCAACTCGGATTAAAAAGTGCCACGATCGAGGGGGGAGCTGTCATAACAGGTGTGACTGATAAGAATTGACCTGGAAGGCTACTCGGGTTTCCTCATATCAGGGCAAGAAGGGAAGACACTTGGACGTCAAAGCAGTCAGGCTGGGTGAGTCCTCTCACTCACATCGGCTCCAGAACTCTGCATTATCTGCTGGGTAAGACTCATAGGATCAAGGATCAAGATCTTTTTTCATAGAGGTGAACTAGAATTCCTGTAAAGAGGTTTTATGGGCCTACTAGTCCACATGTCCAAAGAAAAAAGACTGGAAAACTATTAGTCAGGACTACTTAAAAAATACAAGAAAGTCTGACGCCTCCATGTCATGCCAGGCAGCTGGGATAGACTTCAGTCCCCCTGCAACCCTGAATTGGATACGCATAAGAACATGGACACATGGGTGGATGACAAGTGACTTAAGACATGTAGCTATTAGAGATGGACCGATCCGATATTACGTATCGGTATCGGTCCGATACTGACCTAAATTACTGGATCGGATATCGGAGAAAAATAAAAAATGTAATCCGATCCATTAAATATCACGAAAGCACCTCACAAAACTTGCAACACGCCGTAACTCGCCTCAGAACGTCGGAGCAGTATGCATCACGTGATAGAGCAGCTGTGGCATGTGGTCTGGATAGCATTTGGAGCTTCGCTAGCAACCCGGCATTTCATCTCCGACAAAGTTATCCCCGAGAGAAGTAAAGCAAGTGTGTAAGTCCATCTCTGAATGTTTGTAAAGCATTCCCACGTTAAGCTTAACGAGCGACTGCCTCTCGTTCTCCGGCTGCTACTTCAATCGTGAAACTGCTAATGATCAGCTGATCGGCTTTTCTGTCGTGAGTCTCTCTTGTTTGTTTTTGGTCCACTTTGCGCCAGAAAGAGCAAACCAGCGGCTGAACAACAGCAGCACGTTTAAGCTTGATAAGCTGTTGTTACAATTTATTTAATATTACTTTCTACACCAGGATCTTTTTCTATGTAGCTGACGGCTGGTAACTGTGCAGGGGCGGATCTAGCAAAGTTTAGCCAGGGGGGCCGATAGGGCATTAACAGGGAAAAGGGGGCACAAAGACATACTTTTCTTTCTTATTCTCATTTAAAATGTCTAGCTTTTAATGAATAATTATCTGAAACCCAAAGTTTTAATTTGATGTAAAATGAATAGAAGTCAATTACTGTATATAGTGACTATTAAGTCTAATATATATACCCTAGTAAGCTATAGTACTTTTTCCTTTGGGAAGGTACCATCTGTGCAGTCTGCAATTTTGTTGAAGAAAGATGTTGAATCTATTTAATATTTCTTGAAAAATAATTGATTTCTGTGCATTTTTTTTCACACTGCATCAAATTAAGGTTGATTACGTTGATTAAGCATCATGAGGTGGAGCATGAGGGGTGGTTCCCTATTTTTTATTTATTTATTTTTGTTGTTGCTGGGAGTTGGAACCCTATTAGTTAGGTTGCTTAATATTTACGCTAAGTACTCTTTAAAATACCAGAATAGGGAGGATGGTGTAGGTCTAAGTTTATTAGATTGATCAGTATTGCTGAACTATGAAATATTTTTTTTGTATACAGGTATAACAGAATAGCTTTAGTGTAGTTGTTGTTTTAAACTTGAGTATGAACTTGCAGACTTGCAAAATGCAGCAAGATATTTTAAAAAACAGCTTTGTTGATTAAAAAACACTATATCGGATTCATATCGGTATCGGCAGATATCCAAATTTATGATATCGGTATCGGTATCGGACATAAAAAAGTGGTATCGTGCCATCTCTAGTAGCTATAGTCAAGATGACCCGCTAAAGTTCAAACCGACCAACACAGTGTCTAGGAAAAGTGATTTAAGTGCCTTTGAAAGTGATGTGGTTGCACATGCAGGATGGGATGATCTGAGCATTTCTTGTTTGCTGAAAACTGTTGATTTGCTGGTTTATTATCTACATTTTCCACACATCTCTAGGCTTTACAGAGACTGGTGCACAATACACACTGAAACTTGAAGCAGATGGGCTATAGCAGCAGAAGACCACACAGGGTGCAACTCCTGACAGCTCAGAACAGGAAACTGAGGCTAAAACTCACAACAAAATTGGACAATAGAAGATATGTTGCTTTGTCTGATGAATTGCAATTTCTGCAGCCACATTCAGAAGGTCAGAATTTGGCATAAACAACATGAAAGCATCGATTCATCCTACCTCGTCTCAACAGTTCAGGCTGATGGTGGTTGATGTGTAATGCTGTGGGTGATGTTTTGTTTGGGACTTTTAGCGCCAACTGATCCAATACCAATTGTTTCAATGTAAAAAAAACAAAAACAAAAAGTAAACAAAAAAAGTAAACAAAGTTGTGATGCAATATTAATACTAAGCTCAATGTTTCCGATTAATTAAAAAAAATGATACAAAACTGTATGATCCAAATGGATAAAATATTGTGACGATGAACATTTCAACTGCGCGGTGTTCATAAATATTATTTTGAGTTGTGGATCTCACCTTTTTCCTTTATCAGTCGTACAGCAATCTCAGACTATTACTTTTCATCAATCTATCCTTGAGTGTGTAAGAGTGTGTAAGAGAGTATTGATTAGTCTGTCTCCCAGTTGTGATTTCAACAGGATTTGAGACCACCAACCCTCCTTTTGCTTCTCAGGATTCTCTTAGAAATTGGATTTCTTTCTTTCTTTGTTTCCTCCCTCTTTCACCTCCATTCTTCTATTTTATTCTATTTATTTCTTTTTCTCTTTACAATGAAAGAAGTCAATTACCTTTGACACTAAGCAGACCAGACAAAGAAACACCTGGACTGTTTTATTTTTTTCTTTCTTCCTGTAGTAGGTTTATTTCTCGAAGAGTCTTACTAACTGATTTCTTACACTAAGAGAGAGATGGTGTGACTATACATGTGTGCTATATGTGTGGCTCTGTGTTAAAAAGCAAACCATAATTTTGGCATGAAAATGGCACTTGACTAGCTTAATAAATTACATAAGCCAGTCTCTTTGTTTGAAAGCCTTGTTTCAAATTTTAAAAAAATCCTCATTTTAATTTGAATCCCAATTTAAGACAGCTTCTGCGTCACAGCATGGTGCATTATCATTACGAGTGGCCATTATATGATGGCTAACATCTGTAGCTTTAGCAGAAAAAAGATTCCTTGTGACCAGGTTTAGGTTTTCAAGTCTTTCTGGTCTTCAAGTGGTTGCTGTTGTTGATCCACTGCAAGGATCAGTGTGTTGTTCATTCTGAGATTCTTAGATGCTTTTCTGCTCACCAGTTATGCAGAGTAACGGAGTTCAAACCAGTCGAGCCATTCTCCTCTGACCTTTCTCTCCAAAAAAGCATTTCCTATCCTAAATTTGCAGGTCACTCTTTTTTCTTTTCTTTTCATCAGTCTGAGTAAACTAAAGATATTTGTGGCTGGAAATTCCCATGAGACTAGCAGTTTCAGAAAAATTGAAACCAGCCCATCTGCTACCATCAATTATGTCCCAATCAAAGTCACTGAGAATAAACTTTTCCTCATTCTGATGTTTGATGTAAACGCAAACTCCTGACCTGCATCTGCATGATTGTATCCATTTCGCTATTGCCATATGATTGGCTGATTGCATAAATAATCGGGTGTAGAAACGTTCCCAATCAAGTATTTGGGGAGTGTTTTCACAATCATACAGAAATATGACCACAGACATATTGTTTTTGTATTAGGATTGACATGTGTACTGCATTTTAACATATAATTGTTCTTTAGCTTTTCTCAGAAATTTAAAATAGTTCTACTTTGTTGAAAAAAGCATCAAAACATGTGCACTTTACACTCATAACAATGAACTAGGGAAAGTACTGCCAGCACCGGAAACGTGCTCGTCATCTCCGAGCATGAAGTAAGGAGAGCCTTCAAGAGAGTGAACACCAGGAAAGCAGCAGGACCAGACGGCATCCCAGGTCGTATCCTAAGAGACTGCGCATACCAGCTAGCTCCTGTGTTCACTGAGATATTCAACATCTCTTTATCTCAGTTGGTGATCCCCACATGCTTCAAAGAGTCCATCATTGTTCCTGTCCCGAAGACACCCCACCCTGCTTCTCTCAATGACTATCGCCCTGTAGCCCTCACCTCAGTAGTGATGAAGTGCTTTGAACGCCTGGTCAGAGACTTCATCATTTCTTCACTACCAGACACACTGGACCCACTACAGTTCGCTTACCGTCCAAATCGTTCCACAGACGATGCCATCTCTCATCTCCTCCACACATCACTCACTCACTTGGACACTAGAAGGGGGAATTATGTTAAAATGCTCTTCATAGACTACAGCTCTGCATTTAATACCATAATTCCCTCCACACTCACCACCAAGCTGGAGCATCTGGGACTCAGCTCATCTATGTGTCAGTGGATCTCCAACTTCCTAACTGGCAGACCACAGGCAGTAAGGATGGGCGGACATGTCTCAGCCTCCACCACTCTCAGCACTGGAGCCCCCCAGGGGTGTGTTCTGAGCCCCCTGCTGTACTCTTTGTACACATATGACTGTGTGGCCACTACCAGCTCCACCACCATCATCAAGTTTGCTGACGACACCGTCGTGGTGGGCCTGATCTCTGATAACAACGAGACGGCCTACCTGAAGGAGATTAGGAATCTGGAGAACTGGTGCCAGAGGAACAACCTCCTTCTAAACGTCAGTAAGACAAAGGAGCTGATAGTGGACTTCAGCACTAAGCAGGAGAGGAACTACCAGACCCCCGTCATCAACGAGTGCCCAGTGGAGAGAGTGGACAGCTTCAAATACCTCGGAGTTCACATCACGCAGGACCTGTCATGGTCCTGTCACATCAACACCGTGGTGAAAAAGGCCCGACAGCGTCTCTACCACCTCAGACGCTTGAGAGACTTCCAACTGCCCTCCAAGGTGCTCAGGAACTTTTACTCGTGCACCATAGAGAGCATCCTGGCGGGAAACATCTTAACCTGGTTCGGGAACAGCACCATTTAGGACAGACGAGCTCTACAGAGGGTTGTGCGGTCAGCTGAGCGCACCATCCGCTCCGAGCTCCCTGACCTGCACTCAATCTACAGCAGGCGGTGCTGGACCAAGGCCAGGAAGATCGTGAAGGACCTCAGCCATCCCAACAACAGACTGTTCTCTCTGTTGAGGTCAGGAAAGCGATTCCGCTCCCTGAAGACCAACACAGAGAGACTGAGGAGGAGCTTCTTCCCGCAGGCGATACGGTCTCTCAATCACACCACCACACAGTACTGACCCACACATACAGTTCTTACACACACACTGGACATTCTGGACTTTGGTTTTGCACAACACTGGTCACTATATTCTTCATTTCCGGTTAATACTTGTACAGCTGCTGTTATTGTGTATATATTTATTTATATTTAGATTTCTTCATACATTCTTATATAGTTCTATATTGTGTATTGTGTATTTTGTTGTACAGTTATTTTATTTTCAACTTTAATTTATATATTTATCTTTATCTTATTCTCCCAGTTAAATTTACCCTTCATTCTAATTTGTGTTGTATAGTTATTTCATTTTTAACCTTAATTTATATTCTATTCCTTCCTAGTTAAATTTACCCTTTTTAATTTTTCATATTTATTTCCTATCTTATTCATAGCCTTTTCCTTTTTTTGTTTTCTTTAGGTCACGAGCAGTTGTCCAAGCATTTCACTACATATCGTACTGTGTATGACTGTGTACGTGACAAATAAAATTTGAATTTGATTTAATACTGTGCTTTCTATGCATAATAAACTAGCCGAGCTAAAGCAGCCTTCAGAGAAGAAAACTATTTTTCTCACGTTTGCCTGTGCTGCCACCACTTGATAAAATTCACCTTGATGAAATATAAAATGCTGAAGAGAATTGTCTGTATTCAGGTCACTGGAGATGACTCATATAGTTCAAAAGCTGTTTTTTCTCATGAACTTGGGACAGTGTTGGGAGAATCAGGTTGGAACATTGTCTGCAGCTGTCCTTTCTCACATGTAGAACACAACATGGAAGTGTCCTATTTAGACACGTTTTCACTACTGGAAATACTCTGTGGGGTTTGGGTGAGGTCGCTGCCTGCAGAATGCAGGAAGGAATCCACAGGACGATTACTTATGCCATTCTCACGTGAGTGCATGGGTTGAACATCACACAGACTTGGGAGATGGAACATTAAAACTTGCAGCTTCATCGAGTAATGTCTGGAACAGTTCAGGACTGCAGATCATGGTTGAAAACAAGTAAAATGTGCCAACTAATTATTAAGTATCAAATATTCAGAAGTGTTGAGTTGCTGGAAAGAGCAAGTCTTCAGTTACCAAACTGAACTCAAAGCCCTTTTATGATAAAGTTGAACTTTCTTCATTTCTAGTATGTATCTCACATCTTTAAGTTTCACTAGTGCTTTATTCAGCCCTCTCTTTACAATTTTGCCTAGTTACAGGCATAAACCTCTAGCAACCACTCACCAACCAGTTGGGGAATACAGATTTTTCCCTAGCAACCTAGGGTTTCCAGGGCATCTTCACTGGTCTCTTGGCCGATGTGATTGAGGTCTAAGAGATCTAATTTATGTGTTTCAGCAAAAATAGCTATATTTGAAAGCGTGTCCAGTCTGCACTGAGTCAGTCCAACATTATTTAAACTGATGGTAGCTTGTTACTCTCATGCCTAACCACCTTATTTTGGGAGCTAGAACAGCTTTTATATGAATGTATATTATATAAAGCATAAAATTATTATTAGATTAGTTAGAAATTGTGTTTGAGGATAGTGATATAAAATAATTTCAGAAAATGATGTAGACGAATGTCATGGGCTGGGTGGGGTGGACAACATCACTGCAATCTTATAGGGGAAAAGTTCATAATATTTTGTAGCCATATACAAAAAGTGAAGATTTGCTGATGTGGCATCTTTATAGGAAACGATGTCCTTCAACTTTCTGTTTCTGTTCCTGGTTTGTTTTTTATAACAAAGTAAAAAACTCTAGAGAAATGCACTTTCTCTCACATAATGGGTTTTAGGTAGTACATATTTAAATAGTTTACTTGCAAACAAATAGTTGCCTCTGTACTATTTAATGTACTTTTCCCAGTAATGGATGATGTTTAACAGCCAAATGATTGTTTTTCAGTGGAGTGATGGTGAGGCCTGATTTGTGATCATTTAAAGCATATGCATGTACAAATGTGACTTGTATTGCTGGTAATAAAGGGTGAATATTTTCTCTGGCGTACACACAGACTTACTGAGTCTGCAACTTCTGGCTGTCAGCTGAGCTAGAGAGAAAAAGTTAAAGACTGAAGGCATTAAATGCAGCTTGTCCTTTGATACTTGTGAGTACAAACGCACACACACAAAGTTGGCATCTGGCTGGAAGCTGTCATATGATGTAAGTGTGAAGAGTTTAAACAACTGTTTTCTGGTCTTTTCTGAAAGGAACAAACAGTATGCACTGATGCCTCAACACACACACACACACACACACACACATCTCTGATTCATTAGAGGACTGCTGGCAGGTCTCAAGCAGATCAAATAAGACAACTGCTGCCTGTGGTATCTTAAATAGCCAAATACACAGATGCAATTTGTATCACCTACTTAGACTGACTTGTGCACACAATAAAGTCTGTTAGATGTCTGTCAAAAATACCTAAAGGAGATGCCTGTACACACGCAGACACTGACAGAGATTGATTGGATGAGAGGAGGGAGGCTGTAAGTCTGTGTGACATTAGCGATCTCCTATGAGACCGTGAAGCTGCTCCCAGCTGCTCTCTCTCTCTCTCTCTCTCACACACACACACACACACACACTAATCGACGCGAACCAGAGCAAAGTCGTGCCACGGCAAATGAACCCATCTGAAATGCAATCCCCATGGTCTTATAAACACACACATACAAACAGGCCAGCTGAGCAGTCCCTGCTTTCTCATTACTGCAGATGGAAAGATAGATAGATGGAACATGGGGGGAGGGAAGGAGGTATGAAAACAAGGGGGGGGGGGGGGGGGGACAGAAAGACAGAGAAGAGGATGAAGAAGGTGTTAAAGGAGGGAGAAAGGTACTAAGTGAGGGGGCAGGTGGGATCAGCAGATGATAGAGAGGGAGAAGGATGAGAAGATGATTTGAGATTGTGTTGAGAGGTATATTAGACAGAACAGGGTGGCTAGCTATATGGCAGGGGAAATCGCGTGTGCGTCTGCAGGTGTGCGTGTGTGTGTCTCTGGTTGTGGAAATTGGTGTCGGCAGGACCCCAAATGGCAGTTTTCCTGCCTGACAGAAGATAAGAGAGAAAAAAAAATATATAAACAAGATAGCTAAATCCCAGGCGAGAACATGGAGAGAGAGAGAGAGAAAGGGGAGAAGGCAGGGAAGCAAACAGGAGGAGAGGAAAGGGGGGAAAGCAATAGCAGAGTGGCAGGAGAAAGAGAGGGGAAACATAGTTTGAATTTTAAAGAGGGAGCCATGAGCACAGATGCATTTTAAATGTTGCACCAAAAGCCTTTAAACACCAGCATCATCGCTAACACACCATCAGAAGAGCAAAATCAGTTGTCTGTCATCGTCAGTGTACAGCCAGCTGAGCACATCCAGAAAGCAAACCGTCATTTTCTCATAGAAATCCACACAATGCTATTTTTCTTGGAAATCCAGATAACCAGTTTAATGAGCCTTAATGCAGTGTTTTTAACATATCACTATTTCTTTTAGTTAAAAGTACTTGTTTGCAAATAAAAAAAAAATATATATATATCTTCACTAAATCCAAACCCCTGTAATGACTCAGACTTCAGCACCAGAATCAAGGTATGCTGTGTATCAGTTTGTGGTTGTTACCTCCGTGTATGATCATCTACCTGAGACTTAATGTACAAGAAATGCCAGGTCCCCTTTAGGGCAAGGTCTGATGCTTTTATACCTCTTTTACACCTCACTGCTCAGCCTGGAAGTATCAGACAGAAAGGTATACTATAGGACATACTACAATCCTATTTTTGGAGGCATCCAGTCTTCTACAATAGCACCCAGGCAGGTTTCTAAATAGCTAATGATTTTTAGAGGTATGCAGAGGCTTGTGAAGGGTTTTGTGCATTCAGAACTCTACCACTATACGTCAGCTTGAGTAGCAACTGGACAAATTATTGTGCTATTTTTTCAGTCCAGTGCTGCGACACATCTTGACTCAGCTCTGCTCAGCTGTAATGGTGCACTGTGTGATTGTAAGCAATGAGTATTGCAGGCAATGTCAGCGCTGCTTTCCTGAGCTAACTATGTCACATTAGCATTTCCAAATTACCTTGATATCCTGGTATATTGAGCATCATCATCATCATCATCATCAAAATAATAATAATAATAATAATAATAATACATTTTATTTAAAAGCACCTTTCAAAACACTCAAGGACACTTTACAGGACAAATAAGACAAGCATAAAAACAGGAAATGAACACAATGAAAAAACTGTTTAAGAGCATGGAGTAATTATACAGAGTAGGTTATCTTGAACAGGTGGGTTTTGAGGGTGGACTTAAAAAGGGGGAAAGAACTGATGTTTCTGAGGTCAGGGGGTAAGTAATTCCAAAGTCAAGGATAGGGATGGGTATCGAAACCCTCTTGTTGAGAACCGGTTCCCATTGTTTCAATTCCTTGGAATTGTTTGCCATTTTTCCAAATGATTCCCTTATCGATTCCAGTCTCCCCGAATGACGTCACCACGTTGCGGAGCGTCATTTACCTGGCAGGAAACACGGCGCCCAAGCGGCTCAAACGCTCAAAAGTTTGATTATACTTTACGAGAACGGATGACAACAGGGCAACTTGCAATACTTGCAAAGTAGATATTTCATTTAAAGAAGGAAACACTACGAATGTGCAAAAGAATTTTCTCAGAAAACACGTGATAACCTTAAATGAATGTCGTGTTTTTAATTCCGCTCCGGACTCGTGAATCTCAACCCAGCAGCAGCGGTAACGTTTGCATGTCCTCTCCTGTTAATGCAGCAGGTAAATAATCAACTAACAGCGCATATTATGTTAGCGCGATCTACCTTATTACAAAACCTGGCATTACTGTGCGCTGCAGTTAGGTGACCATGATGAGAGAGACAGACAGTCTGGCTGGCGCTCGCTGGCAGTTCTCGCTGCAGTCTACCGGTAGCGTCTCCTTTCAGGCCAGGATAGACGAATGTCACCGAGCAGTGACGTTTGTGGTAAAAGGCTTGCACCCATTTGCCACAGCAGATTTTCAGTAAGTGAATGTGTTTAATTGTAGGCAGGGACATTACTGGAGATTCTTGTGTAATAGAATAATTTATGTTATACTTTGTTATTGCTACAAAAGAATATTTATTTTATTGTTTTACATTTACAATCCTTTTTCCTGGGGACCCTGTGACGCCCCATTCCAGAGCCGTAGGCTGTGGATCTCTTAAGATCTCACTGTTGGGTTTGTAAGGCCATGTTACTCCTAAATTTCTATCTTGTTCAAAGAGATGATATAAAACAAAGTTCTAAGCTAATCGACCTTAGTGTTCTCCTTTTTTAAAAAAAGAATCGATAAAGAATCGAATCGCTAAACAGAATCGAAAATGGAATTGGAATCGTGAAAATCTTATCAATACCCATCCCTACAGATAACTGAAAGTTTTGTTAAACTAAAGCAAATAGGGATACAAATTATAATATCAATGTGTCCTAAGAGCCAAGTTTATTATAGTCAATGAAAACCAAGCTTAAACTAAAGTTGGATGTGGTAAATAATGTAATGCTCTAAAAAATCTAATCAAATTATGAAGCGCCTTGAGGCGACTTATGTTGTGATTTGGCGCTACATAAATAAAATTGAATTGAATTGAATTGAAAATCAAAAGAACAGGAAAATGTTCACTACAGTCAACATTTACATGAATGTGAGTTAAGTGCCCATGCAACCCATTGTGTTTGCACTGTGATACCAGTTCTCAAATATTGCTCGCCTTAAAAATTAACCTCCATATTAAAAGAAATCAAAACTGTGAAAAATTAAACTAAACATTTTCAAACAATTAAAAAAGAACTAAAACAAGCAAGCCCACCCTGGAAACTAGCTGAAATTAAAATACATGAAAACATAAAAAAGAAAGAAAACTATAAACCTTATAGCAGAAACCATCTAGAAGCAGCTGTACAAAATGGAATTCCTTTATTCCCAGTCCATTCTCCTTCTGTAACAGTGTGAGCTTACAAAGAACTTGTACACTGATGCAATACCAAGCTTTAATGCCAAGTGCCAGTACTTCTATTATTGTGGCTGTCCAGTATATATGGAGCTTTTCTGCTTCAGTGCGAGCCAAAGACAGCAAAAGCCCGAAGGAACTAAAGGCTGCATGTGACAGCAATCGGGGGTCAGATCAAATCCCAAGATGCTTTCTGGCACAAGCCTTGGGGAAAGCCCTTTTGTGTTTTTCCCTGCTAGCCTGTCTACAGCTTCAATTTCACCTTAAATCTTCACTCCTATCTTGACACAGTGAAAATGTACTGTCACACAGACACACACACAAAGCGATCAACTGTTTCAAAGAACAGTAGGATGAGAGCTAAGCTATCCGGAAAGATGCTGATAAAAAAGTGAAATAATCACCATTAAAAAAATATATATAAAGCTGACAATTCAGCTGGCTAGTTCTGCAGCAACTACACTCAAAACAGTAGTTTTCTTGTCATTGATGTTCCTTGTACAACTCAGCTACTGTGTGCTATCCAAATCAATGTGGTCCCAAATGCCTCTTTCTCCTGTCGTTGAAAGGAGGAAAAGGCCCAACTTTAAAAACAGGCATCCATATGTAACGGCTGTAAGGCAAAAAGGGAGAAGAGGAAAAATTGGCACTTTCCCTCTCTTTCAGTGGTGGGTAGATTGCCCTTCACAGTCTAATGAGTTCTGAAGGAGTTGAGCATAAAATGGAGGAGAGACATTCACAGGCCAGCAGGCTGACTCATAAATAACACACCTGAGAGCAGAGGAGGGCGGAGGACAGGGAGGAAAGGTGGGGTGGGGAGAGATAGGGAACCTTTAAAAGTGGTG
Source organism: Aulonocara sp. 'chitande type north' Nkhata Bay (assembly GCF_057382095.1). Lineage (NCBI taxonomy): Eukaryota > Metazoa > Chordata > Actinopteri > Cichliformes > Cichlidae > Aulonocara > Aulonocara sp. 'chitande type north' Nkhata Bay. The sequence goes on along the minus strand of NC_141356.1, from coordinate 15,180,178 downwards.
AAATATATACATCAGTGCACAAAAAAGCAAAGGCCTGCTGCAAAGTTCAAAAAGACAGGGGAAGAAACACACTCTGAAGAATTGGACAAATTCGACAGTGTGTGATGGACGGGAAACAGAAACGTGGACAGAACACAAAATTAGTCATGTCTGAAGCTCTGGACTGTTTTTCTCATAGTCGTTTGTTCTTTTACACAGCTTTTATAGCCTAGTCACTGTGTGTGTGTGTGTGTGTGTGTGTGTGTGTGTGTGTGTGTGTGTATCAGCATTGTGTGGAGACATGGGTCAAATTGTGAGATGAAACTGCAGCTCGAGATATTCCATGATATCACATGGAATATCAGCTGCAGACAAAAAGATTTCATGAAAGATTTTATTTTATTATATGAAAAATGCACATGTGAATCTTTTGTATATGCCCTGCCATAGTGATATTTTAGAGCTAAAATGTTTTACTAACAACACTCAGGTAGCCATAATAATGTGGGGGATGTCATAAAAAAAAGATGCAGTCAAATAGAAAAACCTGTGTGGAACGGAAGACGGAAGAGCAGTGTTATCTCCATAAGTAGTTTGTCTACACAGATGCAAACAAATGTGTGTTCTTATGCATGAGGGCAGACATGGAGAGAAAGACAGAGGCAGAGCATGGAAATGGCCTGCTATGCTGAATAGTTTACATATAGCCAGACAGACTGAGAGTCAGTGAGGCAGAGAGAGCAGCAGACAGCAGGAAAGACTGCGGAGGAGCATGATGCTGCATACAAATAGCCAGCAAAAAGATTCTGGAAAGAAAGATACACACAGATTTTATTTTAAAAGTAGTCAACTTACATAATAACAGCAGACTTTTACATGAACAACATCAGTGTTTCACACCCAAAATACAGCTGCCTGACATGCTGTGTAGAGAGTTTCAGCACAGCTTGTGTTTTAAATACCTGTCACTTTGTTTATGCCTTAAATACTGTCACAGTCAGTCTGGCTTTGTTGATATGCAAATTAACCGAATCCAATCAATTTTCCATCCAGAGTGTTTTGTTTTGATCATTTTGACATTCATTAAACATGTTTGTATGCTTGTTAAATCCTAAGAAAAGCATGCATACAATATGTGTTAAATCAGGCATAAATTTCAAAAGCAACCTGTGTGATGAACTCTGTAATTTAGGATGCTTATCTAACACACTTGTTACACTAAGCATGAATGCAAAGGTCCTTTTTATACATTATGGACCTTTGTACCAAAACACTGAATACAATTGCATGAGCAAAGAGTAGCAGAAATCACTTTTTGAAATACAGTAGTCTTTAAACAAACTGAACCAGCTACTCTGTTTGACTGGTGTTAGCTAAATATCTACAGTGTAATGCACTCTCATAGAAGTTTATAAAATGCGCTAGATTTTTTTTTCTATTAAAAACTTAGACATGGTTTGGTTAGGTTTAGGAAAGTTAGTGACCTCTGTACACTAACATAATGTGCTAACATGTACAGTGATAGGAGGTGGCCAACTTCCTGCAGAGTCAGTTGCCACAGACCTCCAAACGTCATGTGACCTTCAGATTATCTCAAGAACAACATTTAGAGAGCTCCATGAAATAGGTTTCCATGGTCCACCAGCTGCATCCAAGCCTTACATCACCAAGCGCAATGCAAAGCGTCCGATGCAGTGGTGTAACACACACCAACACTGGACACTAGAGGAGTGGAGGCGTGTTCTCTGGAGTGATGAATCACGCTTCTCTGTCTGGCAGTATGAGAGATAAGTCAGGGTTTAGTGGTTGGCAGGAGAATGCTACTTGTCTGATTGCATTGTGCCAAATATAAAGTTTGGTGAAGGGAGGATTACGGTGTGAGGCTGTTTTTCAGGAGTTGGACTTTTTAGTTCCGGTGAAAGGGGCTCTTAATGCTTCAGCATTTCAAGGCAAATTGTGTGAAGAGTTTGGGAATGAGCTCTTCTTGTTCCAACATAACTGTGCACCAGTGCACAAAGCAAGGTACATAAAGACATGGGTGAACAGGTTTGGTGTGGAAGAACTTGACTGGCCTGCACCTCAATGCGATATAAAACCTTTGAGTTAAATAGGAGCGGATACTGGGAGCCAGTCTTCTTGTCCGTGTCAGTTTCTGACCTCACAAACGCGCTTTTTGAAGGATGGTCAAAAATTCCCATATACACACTCCTAAACTTTGTGGAATGCCTTCCCAGAAGTTTTGAAGCTGTTATCGTGGCAAAGGGTGAATAAGCATCAGATTAAACCGTAATAATTAAGAATGGGGGGGGTCTCCTTCAAGTTCATATGCTTGTGAAGGCAGACAAGTGGATACTTTTGGCAATATAGTGTTCTTCATCAGCAAATTGGAAAACTTCCTGGGACAGAAAATTCCTTGAAGCCAAGCTGTCGATCAAAGAACTGTTTTTGCACTTTTGTGTTGGCTTCTTATTTCATACCTGTAAGGTTGCTGCCTGCTACACCTCTGTGTCTGCCTTGGCAGTAGCCAGGGACAGAGTCAGTCTGAAAATAGTCTGCAATGTTGAGCAAAACACTTGCTTTCAAACAGCATGCACCAGTATTTAGCAGGATTTGAAGCAAATTTTCTCTAATTTTTTTCTTGATATTTAACTCTTGCTGTTACTCAGTGATTGAAATAAATGCGTTTTAATATTATGCTTGCTGTCATGGAAAATTGACAAACTGTGCACATGTACATGATGAAATACATCAAATTTTGTCTTTATTACACCAATTTTACACCACGCATTAGTATGGTAACATGGTTACCATCTTGGTGTGTTATTAGATGAATTTCCATGATGATGTAGTTGTAGATGTAGTTAGATGTAGGCGCGGGTGATGCATGTGCATGCTGTATATGTTTTATTTCTTTTACTTTTTATACTAACTATTAAAAAAGACAATTCGCCAGTAATGAACTTCAGCAACATGTCAACATGTTGCTGAAGTTAGAGCTATAGGTAATCTAAATGTGAATCTTATTTTTTACTAAATCATCTTACCTGTGCTGAAGGTGATTATCATATTGCACTTCTCTGAATAAAACATTACAATTGCATTACACATTTCAAGAAATATGTGTTTGTTCTGTTACTTTGATTTATTTGTTAGACGCTCAAGTGTTTACATCAAAGCACTTTATGCATATATTCTGTTTAGCATGCAAACTGTATGTAACGCATCAAAGAGGAGAAAACTGTTTTCTGTCTGTTTTGATATACAAAAGACAACAAGACACAATCAACCATGACATGAGTTAATTTTGTTGTTCTCACTTTACAGCTTCACACTCAATTAAACAAAGCCCTGACAAGAATACAAACCCAGTCTAATGTGCAATGCTATCAACATTTAGCGATTCTTTTTTGATGTCTTTATCGTCTGTGGTGTGTACATTCATACAGTACCTGGGGACACTGGCATACAGTGTGACACAAATACTGGGATATTTGTCAGCTGCAAGATCTGAAGCACAAAAAGCAAATTAACATACCTTTTTGTGTGTTTAAACAAAACCTTATTATTTAACAGTATTCATGAAATAAAGTCATCTATGTCCAAATTACCCAGGGGGGCCTAAAAATGAGGAAAGGGAAAGAAAATTAAATGGAAGAGGGTTTTCTCTAAGATTACGTAATGTGTCAGTACACCTAAATGGATGGAGTAAAAGTTCCACCAGCCCTCATAATTACCCCTTTATTCATCTGTCTTGAGTAACAGAAAGCAGTTAATGACTCCCCCAGTTCCTCTCCGCCTTTTTTCCTCTAGCACAACAGCTCCACAAAAACCAGACCAAAGGACAGAATCGGCTCTCAAAAACATATTCCCTTCTCCTACATCGGCACAAAAAGGCTACATTACATGAATGAGAGGTTGAATTTTGTGTCTCCTGAAAAAATGGAGAATTTGAACAAAATAACAGACAGTGAAAAAGATATGACTGGCTCTTGGCGGCTGGCTTGTGGATAGGTGCTTTTGACAGATACTTTAAGATTTTCTGACAAAAAGGCTCAAATCTGAGCAAAGTGGAGACACAAAGAAAACCTAATGATAGTGCTGGTTTGTGTGACACTGTGTATTCGTGTCATTTAGTGTGCTCAGAAAACAAGACAAATAATGTGTTTGGTGTTTGTACAAACATTCAAAATGGCCTCGCTTTATTTTTTTTCTTATATTTGAGAATAACGGTTTTTGAAACTGAATAAAAAGAATATTTTTTTCTGTAAGTTCCCATCAGATGTGAATCTCTTTCATTTCCTTCAGCTCAGGTGTCTTGTGACTTTCTCACTTTTCCAACACATCTACAAATCTGTAACTGTTTGCTTACCCCTTACTAGTAAATATACTTATTCACTATTACTGTTCAGCTGCTTTGTGTGCTGGAATTGAACTTGCTGATATCCTACCTGCATCTTTGTGTGCCATGCTACAAGTTTATTATTATCTTACATTGTTTTTTGCACCTATACTAAAAAATGTATATGTGATGAAGAAAATATAAACTGCACCATCAAGTCTTTCATTCTGCTGCTATGCTCTGTATGAACTGTTAAAAAAATCTGCCTCAACAATCAGATGGTATCTAAATTAAATGTTGCAACTTTTGTATGTAGATAGCACTGAAACCATGGTAAATGAACACGTTCTTATGTAGCGCTTTTCTACTCTGAGCACTAAAACCCTTTAATACAACTTGCCTCATTCAACCTTTCATCTACTTTAAGCACTTTTTATCTCACATTAATACACATCCACACCCCAGAGGATGCATCGGAGAGCACCCTGGGGTGTGGATCTTGCAGCCAAGAATTGAACCACCAACCTTTCAAATTAGAAGATGACCTGGGTTACTTCTTTTCCTCTTCAGCCTGTGGTGAGAGTTCAAATTTACTTGCAGTCTGGTGGAATACAAAGAGTTAAGACGAATGACAAAAAGACAGAAAATAGGGACTATGAGTGGAGCTCAGGCACTGAAAGATAGAGCAGGAGCTACACTTGGAGCTGGTGTAATCAGGACTCCTGTGTGGAATAACGAGTCAGTAGAGACAGAACTTCTGCATTGATATTGGTATTTTATGCAGCGGTTGATACAACAGTCTGTTTTGGTATCTGCCTGTTTTCTCCTTGCAATTAGTTTCCATTTCCCGGTCAAACCAGATCATCAAATTTTCTGTTAAATTCAGGGGCAGTTGTGGCTCAGGAGATTGAGCATGTTTTCTACTAATTGGAAGGTTGGTGGTTCTATCCCTGGCTTGGTCAGGCAACATGTCAAAGATAACTATCCTGCCTCTGATTAGTGAGTGCTTCTTGCTGTTTTTTTATGGTTATGCCAGTTTTGTACTTTTGGAATATGCAAGTAGTTGATGCTTAGAGTGATGCAAATGTGTTCACAAGAGGCTAAATGCAACACTCTGTGTGAATGTAGGAAGAATAACTATTTGTCCTTACAGTCTGCAGCTGTCCATCTCCTTAGATGGTTTGTTAGATGCTTAGGGTTTGGCAAAAATATCAGGTCTAGAGCCAGCTGGAGACAAAGTATGAGCGCGTCCAACCAGAAGAGACATGAGTGTGTGTGTGTCGAGACTATTTTGGAATGAACATTCATTCAGCATGGTTTTTCCTGCTAGATAAACCTTCTGGTGTTTTTTGTTTGTTTGTTTTGTGGTGTAAACTACCCACTTAAGTGGACATTATTTCTCAGTAATTTTAAGTCCATTTAAATATCAGAGATATAAATCATGTGATTTATATCTGAGATATAAATCATGTGATTTATATCTATGCGTTTAGCACAAATTCCATAGCCATATCTGGTAATTACTCTGCAACCAAGAGGTCTTGCTCCACCGACCACCTGGTAAAGTTGACCATTTAAATTTAATCAAAAAAGAAATAGTGGTGGAAGTAGGACAGGCCAACTGACAGGTGTGTGTGTGTGCACGCGCGTGTGTGTGCACGCGCGTGTGTGTGTGTGTGTGTGTGTGTGTGCGACAGGGATCACTGTATGCAGGCTGACTAGCTGACTGAAAAAGAGGGACTGGGAAGAGGAAAGATTAGAGATGGTGAGAGGAGGGAGAGTTTGCAAAATTTACTGTATGTGGGTCATGTAACAAGACAGTCTGACTGGAGGTTGTGCAGGAAGGGGTGAAAAATGTGAAGCAGGAGGGGCAGGAAGGTGAAGTGACAGACAGGGGTTTTCATGTCAATAAAAGAAAGGTTATATACGAGGGAAGGGGGAAAGTTGATAGAAAAGGATTTGAGGGGCGAAAGCAAGAAGGAGGGAGAAGAGACAGAAAGGTGACAGGAATACTTCAGGGTGACAAGAAAGGATAAGGGTGAGCGAGGGAGAAAATGACAGGAAATGGCTACAGGGTATGTAGCTGCAAGAAGGAGGAATATAGGAAAAAGCTAAAGGGAAGGAGAGCAAAAGAAAAGGCAGGGGGGAGGATTACTGGGGGTCAGGAGAAAAGGTCACTTGAAAACATCAGGGGGTGTAAAGGGAAGACAAAACAGAAGCAATGACACTGAGAGTAATGGAGGAAAAATAAAGAGGCAGCAGCAGCTGAGACACTATTCACCTCCAGTGATCTCAGGTTTCTCCATCAGATACCGGGTGTGTTTGTGTAAATGATATCTGAGTGTGTAAAGTCCTTTGTTAATTCTTATGTCTGGCGGGAAGCAGACAGGGAGCATCAGTGAGGAGAGGAGGCCTCCCATGACGTTTGCCCTATTGTAGCTCTGGTGGTTTTCAGACAGCATAGAGCTCGGAGGCTTCTCCCAGAGTGACGGGCCTCCAAAGAAGCTTTTCCACCAGGCCACCTGTCAGTCAGCGTTATCCCTTTCAACTGACGCCGAGACAAAGAGTTGCAGAGATAGTGAGCTCCATTTATGGCGTTAAACAAGAAACACTGGGTCTGTAGTGTGTTGTTCTTGGTTTTACCTTATTTATACAGCCACATAAAGGAAAACCAGGACAGGTACTTATTGTTTTAGAAGTGTCACAACACCCACCCAATTAAAAATGAATCAGTTGAAGGTGAAAAACTTGGTTTTGATGATGGCTCTATTTTTGTGGTAAGGTTAGCATTAAGGACTGGTGAGTGTGTAAATTAAAGACAGCACATGTTTATTGTAGAAGTTTTAATTTTAATGCATTTGTTGCCATGCTGATTTTGTTCATTTAATTAAAATTCCTCGTGTGTAAATTTAACAACCCGCACACGTAGAACGTAGCGCAAAGAAGCCATCATGTGTGAATGTCTGTTTTGCACACGCTGCTGCAGTTGCACGCTCTCACAGGTTGCTCTCTGCAATCAGATGTAAATCGACTGACTTTTGACTATTTGGAGGTGGAGCCCAAAGGAAGCGAGGGTCCTATTGTGACTGGTCTTGAGACTATCAACAGTCATTGTTTGCAGTGGAAATACTGAAAACTGTCACTGGATCCCTTTAATAGTGAGTAAATCTTTAAAACTGGAAGATTCTGCAAATCCTGAAGCCTCTGCACTGCTATCTCGTTAATCTGGTATTAATGCAACGTGTGACTGAAAAGTAGTTTGATACCTATACTTCTCTTTAGGATTCTTTTGGTGCCATTTTCTTCCTGACAATGTTGCTAAGGTGACTGAACAAACTAGCAATGGAATCAACAGAACCACAACATGGTTTTGTCAATTCCATTTCTTTCTGAAATCTCTTTGTGTTTCGATATAATGGCTCTGATTCTTTGTGGAATTCAGCTTTACCCCATGACATCCTAGTTGAAATATTGTCTGGTGATAAATCTGCTGCATTTTTCATCATCAGGTTGTTTGCAGTGTTCTGCAGTGGTCCTTATGAACACAATCTCACTTATATTTGTCTCCCTTTATATCATCATGCCTTTATTTCGGCTATTCCTCATCTCATGTCCACCATGGTTACCTGCAGAATGTACTGTATATGCTTACATCCTTGTTTTCTGAATCATTCTATAGTGCTCCATACGTGAGATTCTGTGTGGGTGCTTGAAAGTGTATATAGCATATAATGATTTCACATGCATTTCTATATTCATTTGTGCTAGAGGCAATTGGGGAACGCATTAGCTAGTTTGCTGACTTAACCGTTGTGGAAATGGGCAATTTTAATACCTGCAGTTACACTGACAGTCATGGTTTATGAATGCAGATGATTTTTTAAGAAGCTAACAAAAGCTGAATCATCAGCAGCAGGCAATGGCTAGAAATGCATGGTTATCGCATGCATTCTAGCAAATGCAATCCTCATTTTTCTCTCCGTAGTGACTGTTTACATGAATGCAACCAGAACCTCCACGGATATGATTGGTAAATAACATTTGGACTTAAAGTGACCTAACAAGAATGCTTCTGGTAATAAAATTCTTGTCCCTTTCCCGGATAGCCTTCATATTATTATGCAGAATCTGTTTATAGAGATGATGCTGCAGGTGCAAGGGTGTGTGTGTGTGTGTGTGTGTGTGTGTGTGTGTGTGTGTGTGTGTGTGTGTGTGTGTGTGTGTGTGTGTGTGAATTTCTGTGTAACCCATTATATCCAAAACTGTGTGTGTGAGCAGATAGCTGACTTCTGCGTAGAAATGATGTCAAAGGGCACAGAACATGCCAAGCAATGTTGATTAAAGCTGACATTAGAAAGATAAGCTTGATTAATTCTGCCACTTACTACAGGTTGACAGCCGAACAAATACCGCTGGTTCATTATAAAACGCTGCCAAGAGGGAGAACTCTTCACCACCAGTCCATGTTTGATTAATTCTGCTAAGAAAAATGGATTCCTAATTTTGCTCCGTGTTTGCTTTGCTGCAGTAGATCCCTGATAAAACAGGCTTATGAAGCATCACATTCACCATTTGAATTTAAACTTTGAACATAACCACAGAGTGAGAAATACCTTAATAAGCTGAAGCAGAAGAAATAAGAAGAGTTGAAGGCTTGATTGTAAAGTAAAAGTTAATGAAATAATTCTCTTCTTACAAAATAAGCTCAAAAACCATAACCAGAAATGGTGAGTGTGGCCTATTTGTCTTAATTACTCTGTATTGCGTGACATCTGAGAATGCTGCAGCATTGCTAAAAAAAAAGAGAGAGTTTCTCATGTGCAAAAAGCACAAGCAGCTATGTGACCATGGGTGATTATAAAAACTCAATGTTAGCCAATTTCCTCTGAAGAGAAAATAAAGTAAAATTACAACTCAAACTGTCAGATGTAAACAACCATCCCAATTTATGACTGCCGAGCCCTTTTATTTGAATGCACTTTCAGCTTTGAGGGGAATGTAATTGCTCTATTATGCACACTGGCAACATTTTTCTAGTCAACAAAGTGCTGCAATCTTGTATTTTAGAAGCATCTTAAGAAGTGGTTGGGGTTCTAAGTGTACAAAACCCTGAACTCTGACAAAGGACTGGTGTTGGCATCCTGCATCCTGTGTTCAAGTCTGTCTTCAAAGAGCCTTCATATGGACACTAAAAGCATCATTGACTGTTAATTGTTTTTTATACCAATACTAACAACAAGCAGATCCCTTTCCAAAATAAGTTAAATCCTGGATGAAAGCCACCTTAGCAATCTCAGTAAGTCCAATCAAAATTCATTCTATTAGCACTACCTTTCCTTTTATGTCTGTGCAACTGTGTTTTCCTCTCTGGGCTTCTTAAATCTGGTCCATTAAAAAAAATAAAATCAATAGATCTAAAGCATCCACTTTACTACACTACATAATGAGCATTGAACATTGGCATTAGACACAAAGAAGTTAATTTTCTCATTATGAGCTGAATTTTTAAGGCTGTGCTACATGCCAAAACTGGTACAATCCATCCATCTTTACCTGCTTTGCCAATAAAGAGTTGTGGGAGAGGTTGGCTGGAGCCTATCCCATCTGTCACAGAGCAAGGGGCAGAGTACACCCTGGACAGGTTGCCAATTTGTCACGTGGCTCAAAAGACAATAATCTTTAGTGTAAAATTAGAGTGCAGAATTGTGCAGATATAAGCTTAATAAACACTGATTATGGTTACTGCATGTGCCATAAGTGGATCTCAAACAAATTATATGATTTCTATGAACACAAATTACACAGGCTGACTCTAACATGGGACATAAACCATGCTTCAGTTTGAAATCTATGTCGTAACTTATGATGGCTCCATCGGCCTGACATGTAGTTACATTTCTTGCGAGGTGCACGTCAGATTTCGTGGAAGGTTACGGCATAGGTTTAGGAGGTGTCACCAGCTACGTCAAAGCTGCGACGTTCCAGCTCAATTCAGGCAGAATTGTTTTGTCTTTGAAAGCTGACACAAATATCACCAGAGTTTTATTGTTGTTTTCCAACCGGCTGCAGGTTCTCTTGCACACCTTTTGCAGACTAGCAGCTGCTCCTTTTATTTTAGTTTGCCTTCACTGACGTTTATGTGTTGTTGGACTTATTCTTTGTATCAGTTTTATTAAATAAAGATGACTGTTTTGTTTTTGAAACTATCTCCATGTCTGCATCTGGGTCTTCATTTAAACCAAATTGCTTTCGTGACGGACTATAGAGTTGACTAAAATAACAAAAAACAAGGTCCAAAATCTAATAAACCAGAATTTACCTTTAATAACTAAGAACCAAACTAATAAAATACGTTTGAAGTGCCACTGGCAGCATAGGCCCTCAGGTAAATGAGTAATAAAATGGCTTTCGAGTGTGTTTTTTTTCCCTCCCTTATACACTGACACGAGCTCAAACTCACAGCCTGAGCGGACACTATAAACCATTACCTGATGTGATTTCACTTCCAGTACTGTCGTTTTTTCTAATAAACCAGGGTTGTAGCAGAATCCCACGAGTACATGCCCACTCTGAAAACTCGAACCCACAGCATGTAGTGCACCCTAACATGATGAGCCCCGATGTTTATCACATCGATTCGAGGATTATAAATAAAGCATTCATACAGCACTGCGGGTATACCAGCCCAAAGGTGCACACCGAATTCGAAGGCTCAAACTCACGGCCAGATGCATTCGTTGAACTTTAACCCGCTGTGCCACTGTGCTTTTCCACAGCTGAATGGGGGATTTTTTTAATAAAGCAGCCTTATAGCACCACAGGTACCAGAGGCCCTCAGGTAAACAGCTAATGAAATCCCTCTCTCCCTCTCGGACTAAATCATCCAAATAGCAACTGGCACCTCAGGCACAGAGGCAGACGGATGGCAAAGAACCAGAGACAGATAGAGAGCAGGGGTGGAGAAAGGAAGACAGACATGTGGAATGAAAGAAGAAGAAGAATAGAGAGATGAGATTAATAAAGAGATGAGGGATAGATTATTAACAAAAAAAGTTTGAGAAATGATGATTACCTGCAAAACCAGAATGTGTGAGTCGTACTACAAAGCACTGTTGAGCACTATGGATTTACAGTTATTTTATAGTAAACCTTAAACATCTTGAGTACTATAAATCACTACATTAACAAACGTGGCCCTAGAGGAAGCAGCAAGCATCTGACAGCTGTTATGAATCGAGCCTTTTAAGATGAGATTGATTTTCTTCCACTTGATGCTGTAACCACGGCTTGAGCCACGTACTGCAGGTTCCACTTTGTCTTTTCAGAAATAGGCGAGCCTCAAACACGGAAAAGGTCACTTCATATCGTTGATAACTGTCATACTGTAGTAACAGTCTTATTTTATCCTTTTATATATCCCTTATATTCCTTTATATTTATAATTTAAAAAGTCTGAGATCACAAAAAAAGGTGAGAAAAAAGAATAAACAGCTTAAGATTGTAGGTCTGTAGGGCTCTTTTTCTGACATGGGTTTTGCCAGTGTATGTAATTCAGAAATTGAGACATTTGCAATAGTAGAGGTGGATCCTGCACTGGATTTAGATTTAGTAACTAACACACAACTCCCTTCTGCTACAGCCCAGACATTCCCAGTTTAATTCTACAGAGCCAATACACATTTCTGATTTCTGACCTTTCGATTTGCACTTGTTTTGGAATGGATATGTTTTCGTTTGGTTTTAGCAAGTGTAGTCAGTTTTTTTGCTCTGATTTTTTACCACTGCTAAATAAATACAGTTAAATCCCATCAGTAGTATACAGTTCAACAGTTAAAGGTTCAATGAAGTAGAACAAAAAGCTGGCAGGACCTCGAGCTCGGAGAATTGAGAACTTGGAAAGAAACCAGCAGCTGTTTATTTGATGAGACTTCATTTCATCTCTTATTACTTTTTATCTTTTTTTGTGTGTGTTTGTTTTTTTGCTCATGATGTTTGCTTTAAAAACTGATCTTTCATGCAAATTGTTGGCTTCTGTTTTATATCTGGTCAATAATTAATAAAATAAAAAAGTAACAAAGGCCAATACTGTAAACTGAATGTTTTTATTAAATTGAGTTTTTGGAGAGTTGTAAACGGAAGTTGTTTATCTAAAATAAAAAAAGAGTCACAGTTTATTGGGGTTATTTCCCAAGTCCCTTAAATGTAATGTCATCTACTGTGCTAAAGGTTTTTTTCCACCACGGAAATGTAGCTTTTGAACCAATTTGATCAGACTGAAAAAAGCAAACAGCTCCAAAAAATCAATAAAAGCCCAAAATTTCCATGTCATTCATGCTCATGATGAGTGTATGTAAACATCTGACCACAACTATAAATGGGTATCGACAGTATTTTTGATCCATACCTTAAATAAAATGGATTGCGAAGCATCTCTTTTTTTCCAGTTGTCATAGACCGTATCTTATATAGATAAGAAATATTGTATTTGAACCATAAAATGCTTATTAAGACAAGGAGCTTTTCTTAAACAACCACTTATTTTACAATTACAACAAAAATCACAACAGCATTTATTCACCTAGGCCAGGTTTGGGACTTGTCTACAGCTGCCCCAGAGCAGGCAACCAGAAAACATTATTACATTAATATTAGCCTTCCTTCTGGGACCCCCTGCAATTTCAGGCACTGATTACAACAAGGTATTAAATGCTCAACAATTTATCACTGTTTGGTTTAACCAATATAAATGTGTTCAAGCTTGAACTTATTGACTGTGGAACTGCTTTTCATTCACCACACATTAGTGGAAACAGCAGGGGGCTGAGCTGTCTCCTGTGCCCTCCCTCCCAAATGAGCTCTAAGCTCAAACCTGTTCATTCTAGACTGATGAACACATTTTTCAAGTAAACTGAAATGCAGCACAGCTACTGTGAAATTAGAAAAGATTCCACCTCAACTTTTGTCACTGAAGAAGGCATCATATTAACTCTTCTGACCTTAAGACATGAGTATGTTCAACACAAGCAGCTGGGGAACAACATCAAACCTTTGGGAAGCATCCATTCCTGAATTTCTACATCTTTCCAAAACTGGAAATTTTTAAAAGCATCAACTTACACAGGTTGAACAGGAAGGAAGGATTTCAGCTTACATCTTCGGCTCTCTTTTTTCACAAAGTTAGCATTTACACACTAGTCAGTCAAAATACAAACCACCGACAGGCCCTTGACTTTCATCTGGACATTAGAAATAAGATAAGATAAGATAACTATTTATTGTCATTGCACAGTCATACATAGTACAATGAAATTGGAAAACTGTCCTACGTCAGCACTACATATGACACAACACGACCCAATACGACACATCACAACGCAACACAAACAACACAACACAGTATAATAACTTAGTAATAAAAAAGAAGAATAAGTGTATTTGTATTGCACACTGTTATTATTGCACATTAATTGTTATTGCACCTTGTTATAAATATAAATATTATTATTGTTATTGTTTTAAACAAAAAGTCCAGGTAGGTAGCCAGTCAGGTCAGCTATTTACATTGATTAGGGCTATTGCCCTGTTGTAAAAGCTGTCCTTGAGTCTGTTTGTTCGGGACCTCAGCAGCCTGAACCTCCTGCCAGACGGCAGCAGCTTAAACACCCGGTGTCCTGGGTGTTTAAGCGAGTGCTTAAGCGAGGGAGGAAAGGGGATGTCCAAATTTTTTTTGGGCCATATTGATGGCTCCCTGAAGTGCCTTTCTGTGTGCTGTGGTGCAGCTGGAGAACCACACACCGATGCAATATGTCAGCACACTTTCAATGGAGCAGCGGTAGAAGACGGTCAGCAGCTCCTTCTTCAGGTCCATTTTTCTGAGGATTCTCAGAAAGTGGAGACGCTGTTGGGCCTTCTTTAAAACTGCACAGATGTTAGAGCTCCATTGGAGGTCTGTGTCTATGTGCACACCCAGAAACTTGAAACTGGAGACCCTTTCCACACACTCGCCATTGATGCTGACAAGCTGCAGTTCAGATTTCTTCCTTCTGAAGTCAACTACCAGTTCTTTTGTCTTGGTTGTATTGAGGTCCAAGTTGTTATCTACTGTGACAAAGTGGCTAGGACAGAATTCATTTGCCATTTGTCACTTGCGTATATTGTTTTTCTGTGTTCTGTTATTTTACAGTCAGCCATAATGCTTTAATTTAGACAGTGCTGGTGTAACTTCTCTTAACACACAATATCCCGGGTTTTGTTTGTGGTAGCAGTAGTTACATTCTTTACATCCATGCATGTGTTTTAAAGCAAACACTACTAACCATCAGATCATCTGAATTTTCTTCTGTTTACAGGCACATGTCTAGTAAATTATGTTTCTTTATGTTGCTTTGGTTATACTTACCATGGTGTCCATGTTGTGCATTCAGGTCCTGTATGTGAGACGGGTGTATGGGAAGGGCCGCCCACTACTTCCTGTTTATATAGGGTCATGAGGTCAATGATTGGATCACTGGGTGTAACCAAATGGAGGGTTTTTCATTTTGTATAGTATTGTTTGTTTTCTTTAAAGTAGCCTTTTGAGTTATATTGTATGCAGTGTTTTACTTTACAAACCATTTAGTTGAGTAAATGAGTTTGTCAGTTTCATGCATGACTTTATTCCTGTTCTTTGTTTAGAATTGTATTATTTGGTTTGACCTATTTTGTTCAATGGTAGGGGCTAACGAGGTCAGGTGTGGGCAAAGTCTTGTATAAAGCCAGTGGGATTTTTGCATGCCTGATTGATTGTTTTATGGTAAAAGGGAGATGCTAGCAATAAAGTATGCTTAAAAAGAACTTCAATTGTCTGCTAATGCTATTTACTTATCACCTTCCTTGCTGCTTAAGTTATGCTACATCACACTACACACCAATCTGAAAGCCTCTGAACGTCAGCTCTGTACCCCATCTTATCTCCCCCAGAGATGAGCCCCACCACAGTGGTATCATCTGCAAACTTGATGACTGCGTTGTCTGGGTGGGTACTAACATAGTCATGTGTGTACAGAGTGTACAGTAGGGGACTCAGTACACAGCCTTGTGGACAGCCGGTGTTGAGGCTGAGGGCTGAGGAAAGATGAGGCCCCACTCTAACTCTAACCCCACTCTACTATGAAATGTATCAAATTTGTCACCCTCCTAAAGATGATTTCAGACCGAGCATACGGTCCCATTAGCAGTAGCCTCTCCACAGCAGGATATAACCTGCCAAGTTAGAAAATTGATTAAGAATTAGCATACACTCATTAACAACAACAAAGAGCAACACACAGCACAAAAAAGAGCTCTCTGCTAAAACACTAACACTAGCTGGTGAGCTAATGCTAGCTTAGGTCTTCCTTTCCTGGAAGATAATGGATTATTTTCACTTGCTGTTTATTTAACAGCCATTTATTAAACTTTAAAAAACGATCTGCTTGGTTATATTTGTGAATCAGAGGTTTGGATAAAGTACATTGTTGGGTTACTAATTCACCAGCTCGTTGCTAGCAAATTAAGTACAACTGTGGATTCAAGACTTCAAAAGTAACATTTGTCCAGTGTTTGCTGTACGATGAGATTTAACGGCTTGCTAGTGATGGCAGCTGAGGCCTACTACTCTACAGATGAATTGCTAAACTACAAAAGTAGCTAGGAAGCCTGCTCTCTAAGGATCTAAGGACACAAAGTTGAGAGATTCATATCTCAGATCTCAGAAAACATCCACACTCTGCCATTGACCATTGACAATATTTATGCTGACCCCAGCGTTGCTAAAATGCTGCCACCTGTAATAAAGGTTCAAACTAAAAACGAAAGTCTTCACATTAGTCATGCTAGATTACACTGCCACATTGCATGCTGTGGTGACTGAGTAACGTGATTTCTCAAGTATAAAGGTAAAAAGGTTTCCAAACCATTTTGGTTTAGCTTCAGTAGTTTTAAGATTCCACAACTAAATGAGAACATTTTTTCTCAAACACCCAGAGCAATCTGTGGAAAGAATAGTCCCATTCCTGCCATGCAGGGACCATTTATTGGCCCATGACCCATTTTGTTTACTGATCCATAGCATAAGAACCATTTTAGTAGAGAATAGAAAAAGCAGGGAGGACCTTGGACTGTGGGAACACAATGATGGCTTGAAACCAGGAGTGAAGGCTTCACTTGAAGTCACTTTAATCTACAATTTTTATTACTCAAGCTGTCTGCTGTGCTTATAAAAGGAGCCAGTACTCAGAGCCTTTCAGGTTTCTACAAGGCCTGCAGAACTTTATCCATTTGACTTTTATTTAAGTACAAAGAGATAGCATCTGCAAGTATAAATCCACCAGTAAAAGGGGGGAGAACTCAAACGTCTTGCAGGACAGAGGCAGACAGAAAATTGTCTTCAAGCAGAAGTGCATTAAAGAATCTATAATGGCTTTCTCTGAATGCTGACATTTTATCATAGAAAGTAGATAAAAATGAAAAAAGTTAAAGACACTTGTTCTCTTGAATCATTTATAAGGATGTGTTTGCTTGTTTTGAATTCCTGTGACATCAGTGCTTTAATTCACTTTCAACAACCATTTTTTAATGTATTTAATTTTTTAATGTGAGTGTTTAAATGGTGAAATGGAGTGTGTAATTAGTAAATAAAGTCAAAGTCAAAACCGTAAATGTGAATACAGTGTTAGACTTTAGAAGCAAAATGGGTACAAATAAATTCTTAGACAAAACTCTCCTTGAAAGCAGTTTGGAAATGTAAGTAAATCGATGATTTTTATATGACAAATGGAACTATTTCATGATAATAGATTTTTGTCAAATAGAAAAAAATACTTTTTTGTATTGGACAACAGAGGTAAACTCCACTAACTGCATAAAACATGGGAATGAAAGAAGGAAGAAGATTATATTAAAGTGTGAAAACATTACCTTACTTCTTACTTGATCAGTTACCTTGATCAGTTACCTTGATCAGTTACCTCAGTTTACTAGTGAGTTTATGGCTTCTACAACATTTACTAAATGTGTTTTAGGTCGTTGAGACCTGAACAATCTTTTTGGTGAGTCTATGTAGGGTCTGAAGTTTCATGATTCTGCTCATAAACTGAAATTTGATTAAAATTTAGCCACCAAGACCATGAATGCTTTATTTGCTGTCTTCGACAACTTTTACTATGAACCTCAGATTTGCATATAGATCAAGCACCAACTTCTAGCTTTTATTTCCAGGATTATCACTGTGCATAAAATCTGAGGCACTGGATAGGATCCAGAGACCAAACTAAGCCCAAAGGCTTGGATAAGGATAAGGAATAGCACTGAAAACCATACAATACAGTGTAAACATAGTGGCTCTGTCTTTGGGGACTGATAAACAAAAGATGCTCACCCATCCTTGGTCTCTAGATTTTGATCCCTGTGACTTTTTTTTATCCTCATACAACCGTTGCAACAGCTTGGTCCGCATAGCCAGCAATAAATTGGACTTGTTCCCAGTGGGCGTTGGACTCTGCCAGGGCTGCCCTTTGTCACTGATTCTATTCATAATTTTTATGGACAGGATTTCTAGGCATAGCCAAGCTGCCGAAGGCTTCCACCTGGGCGATCTCAGAATCTCGTGTCTGCTTTTCACGGATGATGTGGTTCTGTTGGCTTTCTCATGCGGTGGCTTCCAACTAGCACTGGAGTGGTTTGCATCTGAGTGTGAAGCAGGAGAGGAATCAGCACCTCCAATACTGAAGCCATGATCCTCAGCCGGAAAAGGGTGGAGTGTCCCCTCCAGGTCAGGGACGAGTTACTTCCCCAAGTGGAGGAGTTTAAGTATCTTGGGTCTTGTTCACGAGTGAGGGGAGAGGGGATCGGGAGATCGACAGACGGATTGTTGCTGCAGTGATGTGGATGCTGTACCGGTCCGGTGTAGAGAAGAGAGAGCTGAGTGTAAAAGCGAAGCTCTCGATTTACCAGTCGATCTACGTCCTCACCCTTACATATGGTCACAAGCTTTGGGTATGACCAAAAGAACAAGATGACGGATACAAGTGGCAGAAATGAGCTTTCTCTGAAGGCTAGCTGGCCTCTCCCTTAGAGATTTGATGGCCATCGGGGAGGGTCTCAGAGTAGAGTCGCTGCTCCTCCACAACAAGGAGCCCGTTGAGGTGGTTTGGGCATCTGACAAGGATGCCTACTGGGCGTCTCCGGGTTCGATGTTCCAGGCGTGTCCCACCGGGAGGCCCTGGGGCAGCCCCAGGACATGCTGGAGAGATTATTTCTTTCGACTGGTGTAGGAACGCCTCAGTGTCTGGTCTGGGCTTCTCTGCTTAGACTGTTGATGAGTGGAAGAAGATGGATATATATATATATATATATATATATATATATATATATATATATATATATATATATATATATAGCTGATGCAATTGCAGACATCATTTAACTCACACAACACAGAGACATTGTGACTTTGTGTGAATATTGTAATGTGATAGTCATTAAAATTCTGATTTTACCACTAGGAGTCCAGAGAACAGTTTAATTGGCAGTCAAGTTTTATAGATGAGGTACCGGAGATGCTCCACACGAGGTAACCTTGCAGCAGGTTTCATCAGAAAAATCAGAAGCAGTGTCACCACCTTCACTTTATGTTAGAGGATTCAGATGTGCAGGAGGAAGGGGGTTCTTTTTAAAGTGCAGATATCATCAGGTGTTGCAGAACTCATTTAGCTGCATGTAAGCTTGTGGTTCATGAAGATTTACCATTAAAAATCTATACAGTCACTTCATACTTTACTGATTTCAGTCTGAGAGGTGGGATACAGGAAGATATGTGCAGCTGAACAAAAACAGTAACACTGATAAATATATCTTATCTTATGAAGTTATCTTTTGAAGTTTTTATACCTTTTTACCTTTGTTTCTTTTTTAAGCTAAATTTTAATTATTCCAATATCTACTATCCTGTAGGGCAGGGGTGCCCAATCCCGGTCCTCGAGAGCTACCGTCCTGCAGCTTTTAGATGCATCCCTACTCCAACACAGCTGAATCAAATGGTTTGATTACCTCTTCAGCATGCCATCGTGTTTGGCAAAGGCCTGATAACAAGCCATTCATTTGATTCAGCTGTGTTGGAGTAGGGATGCATCTAAAAGCTGCAGGACGGTAGCTCTCGAGGACCGGGATTGGGCAGCCCTGCTGTAGGGTATGTAACTTGTAAACTTTCTTGTGGTGTTGCTTGTTTTATTCCTGTTTAGTTTAACTTGCTTTCATGCTAACATAAACAGATAAATAAATGACTACATTTACAGAGGGGCAAAGCTGTGTGGCCTCGGAGAAGAGGAAATGCAAACACTCAGCTGCTTTTCTTAATGCGCATCCTGCAGCAAAGTTGACTGCTGTGTCCATTAAAAGCACATAACATGAATCCCTTTCTGTCATCCAATAAAAGGCTTTAAAGAGAAGAGCATTCCTTTATTCATTATGGAGAAAAGTTAGTCAGCATTGTGTATATAACAGAGGTTTCACCGACTATGTATACACTCACAGTCAAAGGTTTGGACACATCTCATTTAATGGTTTTTGTTTATTTTTACTACTTTCTACATTGTACATACAAACTGAAGACATCAAATATATGAAGCAAGATATATGGAATTATGTAGCAAAGAAAAAATTATAAATAACTCTAAATGTATCTTATATTTTAGATTCCTCAAAGTAGCCAACCTTTGCTTTGTTGACAGTGCTGTAAACCCTTGGCCTTCTCTCAATGAGCTTCATGATGTCATCACCTGAAATGGTTTGAGAGAGAGAGAGAGCGAGATAGATAGATAGATAGATAGATAGAATGTGAGAGTGAATGAATAGTGCTATTGTAAAGCGTTTTGAGGGGTCACGAAAAGCGCTATATAAATGCAATCCATTATTATTATTATTAATAAGTCACAGACTAACAAATCCAAGAATTTCACTCCTGAAATACCAGCTTTCACTATATTACAATAATTCTGTTAAAATGCTCCCAAAGGTACCATAATGAAAATATAAGTATTCTAATTATTGACCACATAACATTTTCACTAGTACAATATTCACTTTATCTTCTAGCTATACTTTGATAAAACATCCAATGCATTTAATGATAATTGCATTTGATTGTTTTGGTTTACAGCAGTTTTACTGTGCTGTTTATAGCCCCAATGCTCTCATAAACCTTATTTCCAGCATCAGAAGAGCAATCAGTGATTTGTATAAGAAATAAAGAACCGCACAGAGTCAGGCATGTTTGATGGCCTTATTTGACCCAAGTACTTGAAACACAAGTACTTGGGTCAAACACATGTTTAGCAAAGCTTGCTGCTGCAACACAGCATAACAGAACACAGGTAGACAAGTAGTGACGGTTAAGAAAAATCAAGACGCTGAATGTATGCATTTCATCCATACACCCCAGCAGGCGATTTCATGGTTTACTTCCTTTTGCAGGTGAATGTCCACTGATCAAGGGAACAAGCTGCTGTAGTTACCGATTTGAATAAAAACCAGTGTACTCCTGAATTCGGATGACATGTTGAATGCACATCCACAAATAAACCCACAAAAGCCCATTTTTGTAGAGAATGGTCTTCTTTTTATTATTTTTTTTCGGCCGAGCAGAAAAAGCTGACGATAACACAAGAGAACAAAGTGGTTGTATTTGAGCCCAGTAGCCTGTTCTGCTCTGTGATTCACTGCATGATTTGACAAATGTCCCATTATAGACACTAGTGAAACTGAGAGTGAGGATAGAGCAGGGTTTGCTGTCATCCTGGAATAAAAACAGAAGAGAGCAGAAAAGAGCAACTGAAAAAGGAGAAAATGCAACTTCCAGGAAAAAGCCCATCGCCATCCCAGGAAAGTCTGCCTGGAGCGCAGAAATGCAAAAGCCTGCAAATGCTGCCCTGCAGTGCAGCTCTCCAAATGCCAGCTAGTAGTGTGCCACCTGTTTAAAGCTTCGAATTCGACATCCACGGGCAGAGCGCTGTGCTTCTCTGCTCAAGCCAAAGCTTTCATCCACAGGAAAGCGCTAGCTCACTGGAAAAAGACTGACCACCAAGGATGAGCTCTCATTTCTCATACTTCTCTTCCTCTCCTTCATCTTCCTGTGCCTGCTAACTGCCACTGTGTTTTTTTATTTTCTTTTTTTATTATTTTTTTTTTTTATTTTATTTTAGATCTGCTCTTTGATTACCAGCTGTGCACTGGCTTGTGCACAGCTGGTTTGTTGGGATTTAAGAAATTACCCATGTCACCTTGCCAGGTGGAGTCCAGCTTGCTGCGAGGAGAGAGCTGTTACATCTTCATCCCCATGTTTCAGTGTCTCTCTAAATCTCACTGTCAGTTTAACTTACATCATCTATCTCTGTTATCTCCAGAAATAACACTGTTTCTGTGTTTCGCTCCATCACACTCACAAAATGACAATAAAACACTCAATTCCCTTTAAACTGTTGCAGTTTTTCTGTTGTGCTCCCTTGTTGTCCTCTCCTCCCTCCCTTAGTTTTTTTTCTCTTCTTTATCTGTCAAATTCAATGGGCGTGATTGCGATATGACTGCAACAAATAAACAAACACTAATACAACATTGTAAAATATGACATGGAAATGCTATCAAAGGCATAACTGCTTCTTCTTTATTTTCCTCTTGCTCTAATCACTCTAATTTCACTCAACCTTTATCTCATCTTTTCTTCTTTCCCTTCCTCCTCTATTCTCAGCAAGATGACTATTGGCAAATCGAGTGAGGCAGAATTAATTGTAATTCAATGTCTATTACTGTCAGTGCTGCTTAGTTCAAGCCAGCACTGTAGGCGAGAAAGCGAAAGATAGAGGAATAGAGAGGGAAGCAAAAAGAATGAAGGAGACAGAGATTTAATATGAAAGTTAAAGATATAAGATGGAAGCGAGGAGAGGAAAGGAGAAAGAGGAAAATGAGAAGGGATATGACGGGTAGCAAAAACAGACTGCGCCCTGCTGTCAGCCAGAATGTCCAGACTGTCCATGCCCCTGACATTTCCCCCTTGTCTCAGCACAATCTCAGGCTTCCTGCTGAACAACACCTTCTGACCATCACAAGAACATGAAGGGAGTTATATGCCAGGGATGAAACATCCAAACAACCAAGACCTCTTCAGAGAGAAGTCATCATCTGCTTAAAACACCTAAACTGAACCATATGCATGTGTGTGTGAAGTAATTTAAAAAGCCAAAGAAATTGACAACAACTGCTCTGGTCAAGTTCTACATAGTTTGTTTTTGAGCTACGCATCTTTGAATAGAAGACATCAAGAGTGCTTGGCAAACTGCCAGTCAAGCCATGTTGCAGTAGGGAAACATGCAATAAGCCCTACCTGATACCTACTGTTTTTCTGCACTATCAGGTGCACTTAGAATCGTTTAATTTTCTCAAAAATCGACAGTGCGCCTTATAATCCGTTGCACCTTATGTATGAATTCGGGTTGTGCTTACTGACCTCGAACAGATTTTATGTGATACACAGCGCTCAAAAATGTGTCAAAAAATGTTTTAGTACGACTTTGGTAAGCTACAAAGCCGCACTGCTTGATAGATTGTTGGAACATTACGCTTACCGTAGTCAGGAGCCTCGCGGAGTAACCTGGGTACTCCGTCCACTTCAGGCCTCAAAGTCAAACGAACACTACAGCATCACTGAGAGTTAAAAACTGTCTAAATTCTTTCATCTAATAAAGTGATCAGCGTTGCTACTTTACCAAGCGTAACAATGAAGTGTAACATCCAGGCATCCATGAAAACAAAATTTATTAAATGTAACAGTTAGCAGGAAGTTAGCTCGCTAGTTTCCACCTAAACATGATATACCATGTTCTGACTGAGATTTCTGAAAAAATTAAAACGTACAGCTCAACTATCACTTCCAACATGAATGAAGACAGAAAACTAAACAGCAGTGATGTCTGTAGGGTTACTGAAGTTGGACTAGCTGGTATAAAACGATGTGCTACATGATCGCTAGCGACACAGATATGTTAGCTTAACATAAACAGTGAAGCTGGAAGATGAACGCTAACTTTTTTCCACTTGATAAAAGTTAATGTGAGGGTTCCCGATGGTTATGGACAAAAAAAATCGCATGGCAGGATGCTGCAAACGGACCAAACTTCAGTCAGGAGAACAACTGAGATAATCCATCCACAATATGAGGTTAGTCATTAATATACTGCAACAACACAGGAATAGAGCAGCTGCGAGAGAATTCAGCATTAATGAATCAATGGTATTGAAGTGGAGGAAGCAAGAAGAATGATTTGAGTAAAGTTTGACTTATCTGATTTTGTTTCACTTAATGCGCCTTATAATCCAGTGCTGTTTATAATATGGTACTGTTTTCTGCACAAAGAGCACATTGCAAACTTAGAGGCATCTCTAAGTAATAACCTGGCTCATTTTAAGTGTTTCCACTGAGAAGAGTTTAACATTGTGTGTTGCCAGCACTAATTTGAAGTCGCTAAATATCATTTACTTTCTTCTTAGCTCAAGTTGTTTCCCATGTGGGTGGAGCCATCACCAAGTTGTTGTTTTTTTGGAGCCAGAAGTGGCCACAGTGGAGCGGTAAGTTATCTGATAGTCAGTGTTAAGTAAGACACTAATAAGATTCAAACGTTTCACTCACCAAAACTAAAACACAAACTTTGATGGTGGTGTATAATGCACAGCAGGAGATTTTAGGTGTCAGATCATTGAATTTGACTACTTCTGAGTTTTTCTATCAAAAAAAGAGGTTTGGATAAAAGATAACAGGTTTGTCATCTAATTTCATTTTTAATTTGCATTTAGCTGGTATGATTCTGCAATGCTTCTACAATGGCAATGAGCAGTTGGCTGACAAGTTGACACCCTGCTACAACTCCAGAGCAGAGCCAGCTCTACAACCTGGGGTGGTTCAACAAATAGTTAAATCTTCCCAAGATGAAAGTAATTAAACAATCTACTGCAAAATTTAGGCTTTTTTTAATATTCTACCATTCACTGGCCTTAAGTGATGAAATAGTACAAAATGTCAACAGTAGCCAAGTATTTTATGATGCACATTTATCCAGACATATATTAATTTCAACACTTCAACACTTTTTCCCTTGTTCCAGCAGGTGTGGCCGTCCCCCAGGTGCCCCAAATGGCTTGTCACCGCTCACTGTGATCACGAAAAGATTTGCTGGTTGTGGTGTCACCCAACGCTATCAGGAACAAAATGTTCGCAGCACAGAGCACTGCTGAGTAATGACTGGTACCCAAAGAGTCACCCCAACAATTGGATCCCTTTAAGATTAATGTGAACTTAAACTTGTCATGGTCCTGGGCCATGTGGGCCCAGTATTCTTAGTTTTCGTGTATTTTTGTATTTTGTTCTTTATTTAGGCCATGCTTCCTGGGTTGATCTGTTACGTTGTTCCTTATGTGTTTTCCCTTCGTGACTCTTACCCCCTGTGTGCCCCTCTGTGTATTTATGAGCCCTCGTCTCTCTTTGTGCTTTATTCTACGTTTTCCCCAGCCCGTTATGTCTGCGTTCTCCCCGTGCTCTCTCTCCTCCTGTTTGAACCTCTGTGTACTTCCTGCTTTACTTTGCCCATCTCCCATCAGTGTTACGTTCACTCCTGCCGTGTCTTGTTATGATTATCAGTGTCACCTGTGTTCCCCGTGTGCATCCACTTCCCCTGATCATCCCTCATGTGTATTTAGTCTCTGTGTTTCGTACAGTCTGTGTCGCGTCGTCTGTGTTCTCACCTCCATGTTTTCACGGTCAGTCCTTGCAGTGATCATCATAGTCTGAGTTTTCTTAGTTTGTCGCAGTATTAGTTTTCCCAGTTTAGTTATAGTCTAGTCACGCCATCCCTGCTTTGTTTGTGCACTTTGTCTTCAGCCATAATAAAGGCTCACTTTCTGTTAAGTCCACTCCCGTCTACTAACTTGTGTATGCACCTGGGTCCATCACACACACCACCGCACGGCCTGTCTCTGCAGACCGTGACAAAACTGCACCCAAAGCTATAAGAAAATGGGTAAAAAGTTGGAAATAAAACAAAAAGTCTGCAGGAGGGCATGCTGCACAATCTTCTACAGCCAGAAATATTTCAGAGAAGTTGGGAAATGCTACTGAAATTAAGGTTTTGATGGAAGAAAATGATTCCTCTTTACATCTCATGTTTTATGATTTTCTGTCATTTCTCTTCATTTGATAAGTGACATGGAAAGTGTATTGCTGACCAGATTGACCAGCTGATTCTGGCCACGTTTGTAACCTCTTGAGTGAGAAAAATGGATTCGAAAACAAACGACAGAAGCGCCTGAGGCTCATACTGCTGGCTGCATGTTAGCACCATGCAGCTTCAGTAAGAGAAAAAGCAGAGCTCACATGTCAAGAAAAAAAATAAATCAACAAATACAATGAAGAAAAAAAAAAAATATATATATACATGCAGTTAGTTTTTGTTTTGTTTTTTTAATCTGTGAACTTTATATTTCATTTTTTTAAACTGGAAAAAGTGTTGTGGATTTTTATTTATATATATATATATATATATATATATATATATATATATATATATATATATATACACACACACACACACACACACACACACACACACACACACACACACACACACACACACACACACAAAACCCAATCTAGGGGCGGTTGGTGGAAGATGAATTGGAGACACAGGGGGGAAACAGTTTGTTCCTTTAAGGCAGTAGTTGTCAAACCTTTTCTCTCATGCACCTCTTCTGCTGCCAAGAAGCATTTAGTACCCAAGCCCAACAATTTGTACCAAGCATTAACAATAAAAAGTATCCAAGTTTAAAATTAGTGACAAAAAGGGTTAGCGTATTAGGATCAGCAAACTCTTGTTTGTATTTTATTCTTATTTTGCCCAAATAAATCATATTCATCCTATGAAGTGTGTTTTCACTCCATGTTTTCCACTGGTCATTCAGGCCAGCAGAATGAGAACCATAATCAGAATCAGAATCAGAATCAGAATACTTTATTGATCCCTGGGGGAAATTATTTTTTGTTACAGTGCTCCATTTTAAACCAACATTAAGACAAGACAGACAATACGCTAACTAAGAATAGTACAATATATACATATATATACATACATACATACATAAGTCACTTATAAATAAATATTTGGAAAAGAAACATGTGTAGTTGTAGCAGCAAACAGTGTGTTAAGTGGATGCGTTGTACAGGGAGATGGCCACAGGCAGGAATGATTTCCTGTGTCGTTCAGTGGTGCTTTTCGGTAATCTCAGTCTCTCACTGAACAAGCTTGTACTATTACTATAAAATCATTATATTATATTGTTTTATACTACTGATGTTTTATTTTTAAAGCATCTTTTCTCTAATCAATATGTTTTTAATCCTTTATTGTGTTTTTCAGGAGTCTCTGTACCTGTCTGTTGTCGGTGTGTGTGTGTGTGTGTGTACGCGCGCGCGCTTTTAACAAACAGAGACATTCATCCTGACTTCAGTGACTAAAAGAAAGAGAGATAATGATCAGCCAGGCCAACATGACCTGGCTGCCTTGAGAGTCAAACTGCGGCACCATTTAATTGTGCTTCCAGGTGAATGTTGGCACAGGACAGGGTTGCCAGGTCCACGGTTTTCATGTGAAATTGGGCCACAGTCTGTGGCTGGATGGGTTGACATTTTGTGCCCATGGGTTGGGTAGACCGACTTGACATGAAAATTAAATGAATATGTAAAAATAAAAATATTATTTTCATAAAAGTAATTTATTTTTACAAGAATCCTACTATAGTGAAGCCAAAGCACAGACTATATATAAAAGAGAAACCCCTTATTGTCAGGTTGCTAATTAGTCCAAAGTAATTAACAATAAAATACTCGCTTCACTCATCAAAAATGTCACAAAAACCTTTTGTCACACAGACTTCTTGTCTAGATTACACAGTAGGTCAGAGCTTTCATCAAGTAATCCAATTTAAAAGTAAATATAAATTACAAGCACTGTAATGAATTAGGAAAATGTCCATTTGCCCCAAACCTGGTTTTTATTCCATATTTTTTAATGCTGTTAAAAATATGGAACATGGGAAACTATGGATGCCATCCTCAAAAGGCCACTCCAGGAACTGCAGGTTTTCAGTCATGCTGAAAAGCCATGAAGTAGGCTAGCCCTGGGTTAGGGTAAGTGTTGCATGTGCCAGACGTGTCAAAGAATGCAACATACACCTTATATTTGACACATAAAAGGTGGATCTGTAGCTGAATTGAGGCAGCCAGACTCCTCATGACTCAAGGCTCTCAATGAAGTCCAGATGTTGCCCATAGAAAAACTCAGAAATGGGCCAAACATTCAGTGGAATATGGGACAGCCACCCATGTACACACACAGCTTGTTGTAGTGCTGTACGTGATATTTAATGGTTAACATCTCCTGGTCATTGGGCCATTTTTATGGTGTTTGGATATCCTCTCTGTGTCTACATGGGTGCTCTGGTTTCCTTCCACAAAAAGTACAAAAACCATACCATACCATGATTTATTTATATAGCACTTTAAAAACAACACATGGCCGACCAAAGTGCTGTACAGCAGAAATATAAAAATACAATAAGAATAATAGATACAATAAATAAATAACAATAAAATAACACTTTCAGTTACGAATAAAAATCAGTTTTTAATCTGGATTTAAAAGCCACCACTGATGTAGATTGCCTAATGTGAAGAGGAAGATCATTCCAAAGCTTCGGGTCCACTTTAGAGAACGCTCGGTCTCCTCTAAGTTTCAGCCTTGATTTAGTGACTGAGAGCAACAGCTGCTCAGCTGACCAGAGTGAACTGGGGGGATGCAGGGCTTCAGTAAATTGGACAAATACACAGGTGCCAGAGCATTTAAGAATTTAAAAACCAGTAAAAGGATTTTAAAATAGATTCTAAATTCAATTAAAAGCCAGTGTAAGGAGGCCAGAACCAGAGTAATAGGTTCAAATGTTCTTTTTCCAGACATGCATATTAGGTAAATTGGTTATCTTAAATTGGCCATGTCTTACTGACCACCAGAGTGGTCAGTAAAGTTGTGTATATAAAGAGCTGCACCTTTGTTTTCAACTTGTGCATTCATATTAGTATCTATATATGACCACTAACAGAAAACTGGAGAACATAGGTTTCATTCCTCTCCAGATAACAGTTTCAAATTGAGTGAATCGACAGAGATGGAGTTACACAGAAGGGGATGTGAAAAGAGAGACCAGAAAGAGATTAAGATCGAGGAGCAAAGGAAAGGAAAAAAAACACAGCAGGAGAAATCAAGAAACAAAGACAGAGTGAGAATACTAAGGAAAGGAGCACTGGGATGGAAACGATAGAAAAACGAGAGGCTGACAAATTTAAAGGCACTAAGAGGAAGAGGTGTGTGTGCTTGGGGGGGGGGAGGCGTGTGTGTAAAGGTATAGCGGGGGCATCGCAGGCACGGCTGCCCAGGTCTGCGGTTTGTTAAATAGCTTTTTGATGGAATTGGTAAAGCAGTGAAGCTTGTGACACTGTTAGCTGGCACACCAGAGAGGGAGGGAGAGAGAGCAATGCAGAGGTTAAAAGAAAGAAAGAAAGAAAGAAAGAAAGAAAGAAAGAAAGAAAGATGCCAGTTGAAGGCAGAGGGGTAAAAAAGAGAAGTGAGTTAGAAAGAGATTGAAATGTTGATTTTTCTCTTTTACTGTGGAGTTATTCTGCCCTCAAGAGGTCATAAATGTTGCAGCAGCTTAACCACAGTGTCTGCAAATGCCTGCTTATTGAGCTGACAAACATAAGCTGACTACCACAGGTTGTTAATGCTGCTGAGCATGTGGGATTGGGGATTTCTACACATTAGAAAGAGACATTTTCCACATTATACGCCGCAGCTTCTGTGGTATGTTGTTTTTTGTCACACAGGGAATTATGTGCATTATCTGTCACCAGTAGGTTCGAAATAAACTGAAGAACAAGCTTTCTGCATAGGGACCTAAGACCACTGTGGCTGAAGAGATGCTAGCAACATCTACATAAACAGTATGAAAAAAAACTTTTCAAACAGAAACAGTTTCTTTTGTGTGTGTGAGTGTACAAGTCTGCACGGAGAATACATTGCATGCACTGAAATGTGATGTAAAGTTTAAA
The DNA here is from genome assembly GCF_057382095.1 of Aulonocara sp. 'chitande type north' Nkhata Bay. Taxonomy (NCBI): domain Eukaryota; kingdom Metazoa; phylum Chordata; class Actinopteri; order Cichliformes; family Cichlidae; genus Aulonocara; species Aulonocara sp. 'chitande type north' Nkhata Bay. The sequence continues at coordinate 15,150,647 of NC_141356.1, read as the reverse complement.
TCTACAGCACATGAATACATTTATTATGAGAAAACACTTTTAATTTCTTTTGCTGTTGGGTTAAACAGAGCAGCCTTGAACTTTAACTGTTCAGGAATTTGTTGCACAAGAAAAGGCACAACAAGACAAAACATACATCAGTGTTAATGTGCCAAAACTGGGCTAAACAGTATTAAATGTCCTTTCAGGCTGTTTCTAATGTCTCTAATATTTTGTTTACAGGTGACTGGATAAAATATTTCACAGCTTTTTTTTTCCTTGATAGATTTTAAGCTTTGTGGAAGAACCCTGAATGCAGCACTGCTCCTGTAACTAATGGCTCCCTACTGCTGCTCACCCACCATGATACACACAGACACACACACACACACACACACACACACACACACACACACACACACACACACACACCAAGCCAACGTGACTCACTCATGCACACACACAGATTTAAAAATTCATACGTAAGCTTCTGCTTTTTTCTGCTCCGAAGGGTAAACTTTGATTCCACAATGCTCCCAACAAAATAACATATCACAGCATCAAAAGACTATAAAGAAAGTCTATTTTTGTGATTTTTCCCATTCCCCCTACTTCTCTGTTCCAGATCGATTTGTTTCTTTGAAGACGGATTGTGAGAAGAAAACAGAACGGCTCAATCCATCATTCTGTCTGCCTGAGGCCCTGTGCCATAAACAATACATTACTGGTGGTATCTGAAAGCGCCCATAGGAGACCGGCACAGTTCAAAGCTATAACCACGAACAAACAGAATGGAACCACACAACTTATTTCGGATAATTCATACTGCTATCCCCCCTCTGTTGCCAGTTCCTCTGCTTCGCACCACTTAGAATCACACTGAAGGAGCGTTTAGCGCATGCATTTATCAGACACTCTTAACGCAGAACAAGAAGAGACATAGTCAGCATTCATGATTCACTGCGCAACAGAAACAAGCTGCTGTGCCTGTGCTCCAGCACAAGAGGAGTGAGGGAATCCTGCAGAACAAAAGCCAGGAGAGATGAGGGGTGGAGGATTACAGCGCCGTGAATTTTAATGCTCTGATGTTAATACGGGGAAACGGGAATCCAAGTAGCGAGATGTCTGATGGCATTTTTCTGCTCACAGATGCTGCATGAAAATGAGTTTGAAATGTCTGCAGCTTCTTATTTATTGCACATATTTGTTTCAGTGATCAAAAATGTGGCTGCACAGTCTCTTACTGTCTTTTTTTGCTGTTGTTGTTTTGTTGATTTTGACTGGAAATAAACCAAATATCGATGTGAAGACACCTCGTCAGTGGAGTCACGGGATGAAACTGTTGATATTTGTTGTTTATACAAAAAGCCAATGGAAATGCTTGTGGCTATCAAAATAGCACCAGACAAAAGCAGAACAGAACAGATCTCCATTGTCCAACACAGTACCCTCCTCATAATTCCAAAGGACACGTTAAAACAGTTTATTTCGGTTGCTTAAATCTCATGAGAACTAGCCCACACATTCCTGCAGATTCAGTCATGCTTGCATTCTTTCTTGACTTGTGTGATGTCACTGAGTAAGAAGGCTCTAGCTAGGGATAGCCAGGAAATAAATGTAAACAGAAGTGGCGACTGCCATCTGTGACACTGGTTGGCAACTTCATTTCACACTTCTGTCTATAACTACACTGGCAACATTACTCCTCTTTTAATTTTGTTATGTTTACAGTAGTAGAGCAGTAGAAAAATCTGTAAACAGTTGGAGCAGCGCTCTTTTCTCACGTTGCTCTGCCTTACAGAAGTGGTAGAAGCAACATCGGAGCGTAAAAATAAATTCTAACATGTTATTCTTTCTGTTTGGACGTCATAAGAGCTCGTAGATGCAGTATTAATTTTATGACACCCAGTGCGGATAAGCCAATCAACTCTAGTGCAGACATCTATTTTCATTCCTGACCTGAAGCAAGGCTATACATTATCTGTGATGGGCCATAATCAGACATATCACGTAGTCTGAATGTGTCGTGAAATACATCAGCCATCGCCTCCCTAGAATCTGTTGAAACTCAGACTGGCAGTAGATAGATGTTGTCTGATTGGATTGGAAGGGTTTAATCAAGGAGTACCTGCCCATCCACTACCCTTACATTGCTGCATTTAATTTATTTTAATTGAGTGGAACATTTTAAAATATTTTATGAATCTACAGGTTTTTAGTTACATTTCCAGTTTTATTAATTATTTAAAAAAAACAAATGTTTTCCTGATATTTCACTCACTGAGTTTTGCTCTGTCACCATATAGCACCACCCAAATCCCAGCTGTCACGCAGAAATCACTCTTGGCATTTTTAAAACACAGCAGTGAGCTGGGAAAAAGGGGGGCTATAAAACAACTGATAAGACAAACAGAGCCATGTCTTTAAGTGAGTGCTGTGATAAATATATTGATTGATTTTTTCTTTGTTTAAGGAAGTAACTGAGTCATTATCTACTAGACAAGGTTTTGTGTAGGGTTTAATTATGCAGAAACAACTGACAAATTGAGAGCTGTGGTTCTCTTTCATTAGCATAATCCAGATTTGATGAAGAGCATTATAAGTGTTGCTATTACTGCAGTAGATGTACAATTAACTTGTGCACTTTATCATCTACAAATATATCTGGCCACGACAGTGACCCAGTTAGTCACCCAGGGTGCATGTCTGAATCTTTTTTCATCATCAAAGATGATAAAAGAGCAAACTAGTTCAAGTTTTTATAATTAAAGCCAAAGGAGGTTGGCACTGGGTGAAAGCCAGACTCAAGGACAGAGGGAGTATAAACACAGAAATCAATACCAAATCTTTCCAACGCACAACAGAATTCAGAAAACAATGCATTTTGGAAATGTTTCAGCTCCTGGCCCTCGGCGATGTTTCTTCCAAACACAAAGGCCATGTCCCGATACAAATATTTATGTGACTCACTAGAAAAAAAAAAAAAACATGTAAAGGAAATGTTTTTTAAGACCGTTGGCACAAACAGTCCTCGCCAGATAAAGAACTCAGCCTCACGACAGCAACACAAGGTCATCTCAAGTGTAAGTATTTAACGTGCTAGTATCGAGAGAAATAACATGAAATCATTTATATCTGAAGCTAAACGGTTTTGTATTAGTTGCAGTGCCTATTATTTTCCGACTTAAACTGAAAGTGAAAAGCACGCTTGCCCTCATTTTACCATCCACCATGAAACTTCACAACAGATGCATCAATTTATAGGATCATTGTCTCTTCACAGCATGTAACCAAACTAATGGCTTGTTGCTTTAAGTGAAATTTGCAGTAGAAGTGAAGTGAGCCACAGTGTCACTTTCCTCAACAGTTAGTATTGACGAAAACAAGGAAGTCTCTGGGTAAAGGCCGGGATCTGCGCCGGTCCACAGGCTCATTAACCAGCATCTATCCTGCCCTATTAGCTGTAATGGAAAGGGTCCCTTAAGGTGGCGGTCCTGTTACTTTCTAGTCCCAGAGACAAAAAGGCAACTATTTTCACACTTACACACATACTGATCCCTTGAGGGCTCCCTTTCCGGTTTAGCCTGCACAGATGGAGACTATTAGCCACTAGCGTTTTTAATGGAAACAGGTTATCAGAAACAGTCACAGAGTGTGACAATGCTCGTGCTTGCTGTTTCCCCAGACAAACAAACAAAGAAGATGTCTGCTTCTCTGTCACAAGGATAAAAAAAAAAATACCCTGCTGTTTTCAAGACCCTGAGCAGAGAAATCTGCTATTTGTTCCTGGTACAAAACACCCACAATGTGTTTACATTCAAATAGAAGGCAGCATGGTTTCCAGAGGCAGGCATAGTTTGCAGTTGGTGTTTGTTTTAACAAAGGCTTTCATCGCAAAAGTGCAGAAGCTGACAAGTTTAACCCGTCAAGAGGGAGACAAGAGAGGGCCTCGAGAACAGAAACGCGCTCACAGACAATGCATTCAGTGCTCGTTTAGACACGCGAACAGGTCCTTGGAAAGATGAGAGCTTTATCGGGACCTGTACAGCTTGTTTCTCTCACACGCTCAAAACAAAAACTATATGCACACAGTACACAGTTCATCACATGTCACCTGTAATGTTTTGGGCTCTGCAAGGAGGGTACCATGTGTGTGCAATGTATTACAGAGAGGGAAGCATAAACAAAACATAAATATGAAAACCATTCAAGACCATATGAAAATCATTCCTAAAGGATTTTTCTTAGAAAAGAAGATTATTTGGATATTTTGAGTCTTGCATCACCTGCAGAGGCACTGGGAGAAAAATCAGTCAGTGTGAAGTGGTGGTGGGTGTCAAAGAACAGTCTCCTGCTGTTCTCCCTAGAGCAGGACAGGGTATCAATTTAATGTACTTCATTTTTTTCATGCTACTCCGTTATTGGCAAAAACATGTAAAATGATACTTCAGCGAAACACACACACACACACACACACACACACACACACACACACACACACACACACACACACACACACAAAGGAGTACAGCTATGACATTTCTTTGATCCAAAGAAATAGCTGGATGCTCGCCTTAGTATCCCTGTAAGACTGTTAATGGAGAGAGTGGATTTGGATTTCAGGGAATGTGCCAGGTCGCTGTCAGTGAATGGATGACATTTGGCCTGGTGATGCAGCCTCAGAACCCTTAGATCAAGCAGTCATCTCCAAAAAAAAGTGAAAATCAGAAATGAAACCAAAGTGTAAGTGACAAAAATTGAAATTCGAATGGTTACTTGAAGCTGCCTCCAAAAGTAAGTCAGTCCTCATAGAAGTCTGTGTGAGAATGCTCAGTTGTAAGTCAGTAGAAAAGTTTTTTTTATGGCTTCAACTTCATAGCATATATATATATATATATATATATATATATATATATATATATATATATATATATATATACATATATATTTATATTATTTTTTTAGTGCATGCAATTGAATGCTGTTAAGGCTAAAGTTAGTGTTGTGGTGATTTTGACAGATGTATGGACACAGAGAAGACTGCAAGCAAGAGAGGTGCTGTAGTAGAAAAACACTACATTTGTACAAAGGACAATACCTGTGAGGCAATATTCCCTCTAAGCTGCGCACGTGCGCAATTGCACACTGCTGGCACGGTCTCTGCACACAGAAAATCTGCCTTGTGCACAGAAAAAATATCTAACCCTGAATTGAAATTAAAATGAAAACTTTAACAATTTGGGCAGCACGGTGGCACGGTGGTTAGCACTGTTGCCGCACAGCAAGAAGGTCCTGAGTTCAATTCCAACATCAGGCCGGGGTCTTTCTGTGTGGAGTTTGCATGTTCTCCCCGTGTTTGCGTGGGTTCCCTCCGGGTACTCTGGCTTCCTCCCACCGTCCAAAGACATGCAGCTTGAGGGGATAGGTTAATTGGAAAATCCAAATTGCCATTGTGTGAATGTGCGAGTGAATGTGAGTGCGAATGGTTGTCTGTCCCTGTGTGTTGGCCCTGTGACAGACTGGCGACCTGTCCAGGGTGTACCCCGCCTCTCGCCCTATGACAGCTGGGATAGGCTCCAGCGCCCCCCGCGACCCTGAAAAGGATAAGCGAATGGATGGATGGATGGATGGACTTTAACAATTCTGTTTTGCAGTGTGAGTCAGTAAGTGACTGGCTGCTCCCGTATGGGATTAGAACGATGCCACCTTATCCCATATTCCAGCCAATAATGCAATTCACATTCATATATACGCAGCTAATCAACGTCGTTGACAGCGTTGACAGGCTATGACAGCGTCCTTACATGCCAACACCGGTGTTTTAGCGAGCAAAGCGGCGTGGCTGATGTGGAGCGAAGCCATGTTAATGACAATGTGTACAAAGTGTGGACTTTATACCAGTTTTTAAATTGTGTTGATAGGTCACGTAAAACCAGAGTTATGATAAAAAAATATATGCAATGTTTGTTTTTCTTCCTGAATACTGTCGTTGTTTATATTTACTGCAGGAAGAAACTGTAAAAACGGCCTTTTATAAGGAAAACGCTCGAAAGCGCTCTCCGCGTGTGAGCAAAAACAACACCAAAAAAACCCCCCACCCTTTCCTATTGGTGGAAAAATGTACCATGTCGACCAATCAAATAAATGATATGGCAGCATGGCATTTAGTTGTTTAGGAAGGAGGGAAGTTTTAGGAGTGACAGCGGTGTTTTGAGAGCGCAAATCTTGTGTAGTTAGTGGGCAAAAATAATTTGTGTGGCATCAAATTTGATGCAGAACAGCTGATTGTTCTGTAAATAGTTTGAAATGTTTATTTAAAAAAACGCCTTGGCTGCATTTTTAGGTAAACAGCTGCAAAAAACTTTGCATAACTCAGTTAGTTACTTCTTCAAAAAAGTAACTATATAATTAATTGCCCAACATTGGTCATTATATACTGTATTTTGCAGACAGAGAGTTACAGGACTCTCTCCCAGACCACAGACTCACAATGCAAGTCAGAGCTTTATTACAAAAAAAAAAAAAGAAAGTTGTGTTTTCAAATTTGGAGTTCAAGTTATTTTTACTTCCAATAGTGTTAACACACTACACAGGTCATGAACAAGATTTTTTAAATTTGCATTGTAAGTGGGCTAAAGCAGTTAATTAAAAGTAGTCTAACATAAATGTAAATGCTGTAATTTGATTATTTTAATAAACCATGTAACTTGGATGGATTCGATGCTGGCGTGACCACCGTTCACACGTTTGCTGTTGCTCACAGTGGTCCAAGGGACCGCTCAGGGAGTTTGTGTGTTCGCCCAGACACATGAAAAATTAGAGGGAACATTGGCTGCAAGGTTTCATGTTGGTGTCATTATACACATGACATCTCAGCTTTTTTCTCAGCATGGGCAATCAATGTAGGAAACCACACGCTGAACATCTTTGGTGAACAATAATTGTTTATTGACATGTTTTTTTCACATGTTGTGCAGTTTTTTCTGCAACCAATTAAAGTGTCTAAAGACATGGGAGATAAAAGAGGGCATTATATTTGGTTAGATATAAATGATAAATAATACCATTATCCCTTTTTGTATAATATCTATAATACATAGGGGTGTTTTTTTATTTATTCTTTATATTACTTTTAAATATATGTTGTGTCACTGACACAGTCAGAAATTTACTGTATAGATATTTCTGGCTGAGTCTGAAAAGATGATCGCTGTCACATACTGAGTGAAGAGACTCAACGGGTCATTTGGTAAAGAGTGAGAGGTTTGACTGATGGTCTGTACAGTGCAATGGACCCAGAGATTGGATGAACAGACAATTGACATTTTGTCCTCTTTAATTCACTTCTTTGGATCTATTTCTTCTACATTTTCACCATCGCTGCTGTTTGTTGCTTTAACACTGGAGCATAATTTCATTTATAATGTGAAGAAGTTCAAAAGTTTCAAATTGCCTCGGCTCAAAAATCCATCACAACAAACCTAATTTATTTTTTTAGCAAATTTCTTGGCAAATTCTCTCTTTTGTTCTTGTTTCTTTGTCCCAAACTGCACATTTTCATATCTATGTGTGGATTAATATGCAACACTTTGCTTAAAGTCAATCACTTGACACCCACAGGGAGAAATGAGAGGAAATAATCTCTCAAAATCATTCAAACCATGGCACATCCTCATCGCTCAGAGAGAAGGAGGGATGAGGATTTTCTTTTATTATTGAAAATAAGTATAAACTTGTTGGAACTATTGTGATTTTTCTTCACTCCTTACTAGCAGTTTTTTCATGTTTAGTACCTTTAAAGGTGTTTTCAGACAGTAAGTGGGTGCTATAGCCCATAACGTTCACAGTGCACGCACGACAGCTGTTGGCAGCTGATGTCTGAGGGAATCATGGAGAAACTTTTTTTGGATCTTAGAGACAAACAGAGAAAAAAAATGAAAAGGCAGTACACACATCTCACTGATCATTAAGCAGGAGTTTCAAAGTTTTACTCTCAGTTAGGCTAATAAACAATATATATTGTTAAGGAACTTTCTTTGGGTGGTGTTTCAGAGGTCATTTGCACAATAAGTGCAGTCTCAATTTCAATTCAAGTGACCTCATTCACCGGTAGCTATGATTCATTGTCTGTCTCCAGCACCGAGGACACAGAGATACCTTAGACCTTCCCTGTAATGGCTTTGAGATAGAGGCTTTGCATATTCACCATGCTTCTGCTTCTACATGGACCAAGCAGCACTGTTTCCTTGTTTGAATATTCTTAGTTTGACATCCTTAGTTTGTTACCCTTGAAATAAAGACACTGAAACTTGAAGTTTTTGTCATAGTGATAATGTATTTAGGTTACAATAAGTGCTATTTTTTCACTATGTGATCATAAAAGTGATCAAAGATAGATGCAGCTTATGGGTTGGAAAAATTAAGCTAATACAGAAGTGCCTTAAACATGCTTTATATCTGAAGGCCACCAGAGGGCAATAACTTTGGTTGCAATAAGAAGTCTATGGGGAAACAGCTTTCTGACTTGATTGCGTGAAACACTTTCATGAGTGCGCAGTTACTCATTTTGTGTCATATTAAATAAAAATGCATATATAATTACTAAATAAAATATTATCTGCAGTATACTTATTGGTTAATGATTTATAAATGACAATTTAATTCGAATCAATTCAATTTTTATAGCACCATATCACAACAACAGCTATATAATGTAAGGTCAAACAGGTAAAACAGATGACCCCCCTATGAGCAAGCTGTTTGGTGACAGTGGGAAGGAAAAACCCTTTTAGTAGGAAGAAACCTCTGGCAGAGCGTGGGACAGGGAGGGGCAGCTGTCTATCCCCACCATTTGGGGACAAGGGGACGAAGACAGGACAAAGACACAATGTGGAAGAGAGCCAGAGATTTATAATAACTAATGATTAAATGCAGAGAGTTATATAACACCTAATGAGTGAAAAAGAAATACTTGACACATCATGAGAATCCCCCAGCAGCCTAGCTCTATTGCAGTGTAACTAAGAGAGGATTCAGGGTCCTTTTAGTTAGCATCAGTGCTAACTAAAAGGAAAGTTCTGAATCTAATCCTAAAAGTGGAGAGGGTGTCTGCCTCTGACACTGAATTCAAGTTGTTAGCCAATGAGCAGTGTGACATCAGTTTGGGTTTGTTTTGTTTTGTTTATTAAAATGGTGGATGTGAAAACACTAATCTCAAAGTTTCAACAAATTTTTCAATATAGTTGAGGCTAGTGCCTTGTGAAGGCCATACCAGAAGCTCTTAGCCTCCTTTATTTATTCCAAAACCAACTTTGATGTGTTTGGAACCCATCATTGCCCTGTTGCAATACCCAGTTGTGTCCAAGTTCCAACTATTTAGCTGTAGGTTTAAATTGAAAACTTTGGAAGCGGTCCTCCTTATTCATTAGTCCTTCCATTTTGTGCAATGTACCAGTATAAGGGCATGATGTTACCTGTATCATGTTGGAGAGCTGCTCGAGGGTTCTTTGAAAGAGACAAAGATTGAGGTATTTGGCTTTTTCTTGTTCTGGCCAAATACCTCAATCTTTGTCTTGTCAGAAAAAAATACCTCTCCAGAAAGCATTTGGTTTGTCCGCGTGGAAAGTTCCAAATTTCAGTTGAGCTTGAAAGTTTATATTTTAAAGCAGGGGCTTCTTTCTTACTTAGCATTAGTTGGTTGTTACTGGGTTGTTTCTCAGCAAAGTCCTTCTCATCTGAGGGTGACAGTCTGGGTTTTCTTTTGATGTGTACTTAACACACAATTGATTGTCTGTTTGTGATATTCCAATGCTAAATAATATTTAATATAGTGGGCTCTCCTGGATCACATATGCTTTTGTGACTGATGATACTAAATGTTTTAACTCATGTTAAAAAAAAAAAGTATGATCAACTGGAAGTGCTCTTGTTACATTTAGAAGCGACAGCAGCTCAGGCAGGAAATGCCAACATTCTCCTGACTCAGTAACTGCAGAGTTTCAAATCTCCTCTGGCATTAACATCAGCACAAAAACGATCTGCCAGGACTTTCATGACATGAGTTTCAATGGCAGTTCCTGTGTGTGATGTGTAGGGGCCCCAGTAAACTTATTCTTGCCTAACCACTTGGAGAAAAAGTGTCAGAGCCTTGTTATATTGTGTTTAAAAAAGCACCGTGCCAAGGCTTATGCAAACAAGAATACAAATGCAATTCTTATGTTCTCTTCCTTGATCAAAAACCTTGCATTCCTGTAGTCTCATGACAGCGAATGTCTCTACAGAGCAAATAAGTCTCCTTAAACTAATGAGACACGTAAACCTTTGAACCGCAAATTGTATTTTTTCCATTACTGTTTGTACTTATTAAGCTCTTAATTAGTGACCATGAGAGGTAACGATTGGCATTGTTCAAACCTTGCAATGAAGTGAAATCATTACCAAATTTCAAACTTTTTAATAGACAACCATTACCATGAGTAACATGTTTACATTTCCCTATGAAATCAGTGCAGCGTAATGTTAATTGAACATTTAATTCCAGCTCCACAGTTGTAATCAGGGTCTTGTAAAGTGGCACTTTATTGTGAGCTAATTACTGTGTCTTGGGAAATGTAAAAATCTAATTGAATGAGATTAACAGAAGCAAGGTTCACGTATATAGTTAAATCCAATCCTCACTACTTGAAACTGATCATCTGAGAGAAACTCTCTTGCTAAGTTGGCACATGCAAACACACATCCTCTGAACCACCCACATATACGCACACTGCAACTGTATGCAGTTTATGTGTCTGCACTTCATAATAGTCCATTAGCCTCCACTAAAAACACAAATTAGTTGAGATGAAGAAACAGACCCAATGGGGTTTAGAGCTAATATGAAGCCATAAAACACACAGGCACACACAGTTTCACTGAGCTTGTCAATAAAGAGGTTTAACTGGAATATTACTGTCTTTTCATAGCCATGTTATGCATCCAATTGTCTTCAAAAGCGCTTCTTTTTCTGTTTATGCTTTTAGATGGGTGCCTTGTAGAGTATTTTATGCATGTGCATTGGTGTAAGCCTGCACATGCACAGTTTGTGTGTCTGAGAGTAATGAAATGGATGAATGGTAAAAGGAAAAATGCAAAGTAGGAGAGGCTGGAGAGAAGTGACATATATTCTTTGGCCTGTGAGAGACAAAAAGACAGACAGGAGTTGGAGCAAGGTCACTGAGGTCATTAATTGCTCTTTTTATTTTTTGCTCCTTAGAGTAAAAAGCAGCAATTATTATGTGCCTCTTTTTCAAACACAAGCATGGGAAGAAAAGTAGAGAGCAAAGAAGTGTCATCAGAGTAATTTTGTTTTCAAATTGCAGAGGTCTGTGGGGAAAGCAAAAAAAAAAAAAAAAGCAGTTTGTGCAATCCTTGACATTCTCATCAGACCGAAGCTCAGAAAAGAGGTGTTGCTCTTTTCTCTGAAGAGACCTTGAGAGACAAATTTCATTTTCTGTGTTTCAGAGTCTCTGCTGGTGTCTTCATGCATATGTTACTCTCAGATAACAGCTGAAATGCCCGCCATCTGTAATTGTAGTCTGGTGGCCTGCAGAGAAGACAGAAGTGTCAGCAGGGCATGCCAGCAAATTGCCAGAGTGGCTTTTTCCAGACTTTTTGTGAGTGGGTTTCTGTTTTAGTGTGTGCTTGTGGATATGTGTTTGTTTGGTGGTTATTTGACATTTAATTGTAAATGTGTTTATTTTGGTGGCATGGAGTGATTTCTCTTCTTCTGTTTACTTGGGATAGCTCTTTGACTTGTCTTCAGTTTTGTTTTTGTGCAGTGTTCATGATGATTACCCATCATCCAAGTAACAGTTCAGAAAATTAATATTAGAACAGGAACGATTAAACTACTCACCAAGTTTAATTTTAAAAACAGAAAGAATATATGGAAAGGACACTCAACAACTTAAATGTGTCTTATTTACAAGTGTATTTTTTTCTATATGGATGCTAAAGCATAAATGAAAACTCGTGGAGCAGTAAAACATTTTCAGGTGCTGGACCACACCTTGAAAGACACCCCCCCACCCCCACCCCCTTTCTGGCTGCACATCTATGAATGGCTTCCTGCTGAACGTGTCAGATAATTGTCATCTCTGTGCCTCATCCTCCATCCCTATTTCTTAGTTCTCACCTCCTATTGGTAATACCAGAGGGCTCTGCCTGGCCCAGGAGTCATCGCTGATGCTCACAGTGCCCTATTAACACATTCAGCAAGCAGAGAGCAAGAAGAGTTTTTGCATAACTACCTGTATCTAGAAGTCTGCTTTTTGGGGGGCTTTTTATGCTCATAGCTGGCTCCTAATACAAGTAGGTTTTTTCTGTTTGCTAATCTTTTGTGCATATCATTTGGTGTGCTGGTATGGTCTGGTTTTTACCCCTTTTGTTCCATTTTGGAAACAACACTGATCAAATAAAACACTTAAGCTGTGGGCTGTAAAAACACACTTAGACGAGAGGCTGCGGGAAACTGCAATAAGTGACAATTCTCTGTGGGTTCATCACTGCAAGGAAGCCCAGTAAACGCAGTCATTAAAATCTTGTGTATATGTCCTCACACTGCTCTGAACTCCAATTCTACTTTTGCACTGAGCTGATGTTACCTTGTCAGCTGGGTTTATGCTGCATTATAGACTTTGATTAGTGGGAATATACAGCCCTATGAAAAACCAAGTGCATCCCATCATAAACTTGTAGAAACAATTGTTTTGTATAAGACTTTAAAAGTCTCTCATAAGCCTTACTTATCGCCCCAGGAGATCTTTGAGGTCAGCCGACCTGATGCTTTTAGATGTTCCCAGGTATAAATTAAAGACAAAGGGAGAGAGGGCGTTTGCTGTGGCTGCACCCAGACTGTGGAACAGTTTACCTCCTCACGTCAGACTCTCCAAAAGCCTAGAAACTTTTAAAACCGCTCTTAAAACTCACCTCTTTTCATTGGCTTTTAGAAAGGTTTAATTTATTTGTTTTATATATTTTTATTTTATTTTTATCAGCGAGGTGTTATTACGAAATTGTGTTCTATTGTATTTTTATCTGTATTTACTGTACAGCACTTTGGTCAGCCTTGGTTGTTTTTAAATGTGCTCTATAAATAAACTTGACTTGACTTGACTTGACTTGTAGGGGAATTTTGACCCATCTTCTTTACAGCATTGCTGTAAGTCATTAAAATTTGTGTGTATTTGTTTATGCACAACACTCTTAAGGTCATCAGAGCATTTCAATCAGTTTCTTGATTCTGTTATAGATTTTCTAACATACCTGTCATGTTTGCCATGTGGCAGGCAAGAGATTGGACCCATATGCAGGACTTGCAGGACACAGGGGGAGGCACAGAGACATGACTGACAGGGAGACAGAAGGAACATGGAGAAAAGTTACTAGATGTGGAACATGTGGAAGACAAAGTAACAGAAACCTAAATTGTAGGAACTAAGAATATAACATAAGCAGAAAACAATAATGAGAATCAAAACCATGAATAACAATAATCAAGGAATATAAATTAATCCACAACCACAAAACACTGAGTCGCAGACCCAGTGCCATGACAGAACCTGGGATCATTGTCCTATTGCATGATCTAGTTTTGACAAACTTTAGCTTTCAGACTAATGTCCTTACAGTTGACTCTAATTAGTTTGCCATGCAGAGTTTATCATAAACTCAATAACTGCAACGTGCCCAGATCCCGTCGCTGCAAAACAAGCTCAAAACATCACACCTCCACCACTTGGCAGCAGGTATGAGGTCTTTGTGCCATCAATATGATATGCATTATGAGAAACATCTCCACTTTGCTTTTGTTTTTTCAAAGTGCTTTTTTCCAGAAGTCTTGAGGTTTTATTCAGATTCAAATTTGCAAACCGAAGTCATGCTGCCATGTTCTTCTTAGAAAAAAGAATCTTTCTCCTGGAAACACTTTCACACAAGCCAATTTTGTTCAGTCTTTTTCCAGTTGTGCTGTCATGAGCTTTAGTGTTTAACATGCTAACTGAAGCCTGAGAGTGTGAGGTGTAGCTCTTGGGTATTTCCCTGAGCATTGCACGGTCTGACCTTGAATGTGATTAGCAACACCTGGCTACTACTTACCCATTTTATTCCCATGGAAGCAGTAAGGGTGTGTTTAGGTTTTTCACTGGACTGCGTAGAGTCCTGTGAAAACTTTCTTTCTTTTCCACATGACTGTAATGCTTTCTCACTGTTTATGTGACAAATAGAAGTGTTAAAGTTTGGCTACCAAGACTAAAGCTCCAGCGTGGCACCGTGATAGGATGCTATCCAGTTGTGTAATTTCCTTGCTATTAAATATTCCACAGTCAACTGTTAGTGGTATTATTAGTGGGTGCCCAGGGCCAAAGTGCACAGAGGTCATCAACTTTCTGCAGAATCAATCACTACAGACCTCCAAACTTCATGTGGCCTTCAGATTGGGTAAGATCTGAGCTTCATGGAATGGGTTTTCACAGTGGAGCAACCCCATCCAAGCCTTACATCACCAAGCACAATGCAAAGCATTGGATGCAGTGGTGTAAAGAATGCAGCCCTTGGACCCAAGAGCAGTGGATTCAGGTTCTCTGGAGTGATGAATCACAATTTTCTGTCTGGTGAGTTGGTTTGGGGGTTGCCAGGAGTAAGGTACTTATCTGACTGCTTTGTGCCAAGTGTAGTGGAGAGGGTGGAGAGGGGTGGAGGGGGTTGATATTCAGGAATTGGGCTCGGCTCCTTAGTTCCAGTGAAAAAAAACTCTTAATGCTCAAAGCTCAACCTGATAGAACACTTTGGGCTGAATTAGAACAGAGACTGCAAACCAGAATCTCTTGTCCAACATTAGTTTCTGACCTCCAAAATTCCCCAAAACACACTTAAACCTTGTGGAAAAGAGTTGATTCTGTACCTACAAGAGGTCATGGCTAAAGATGGGAGAAAATAAGGTCACTATATTTGCAAATATTTGCTGTGAGTTATAGGCTCAGACTTCAGACAGTGTTCTCAGCCTCAGGTTTTCATGCTCTTTGATATATCAATAAGAGGCACAGGAGTCCCATCAAACTTCGGTTCAAATCCTTTGATTATCGGTGGCATAATAATGTCCAATTAACATGCATACACTTTACTGACAGGGCCATGTAGACATTAAGAAAAACAAAAGTTGATGTGATTTACAGAGTAAAACTGTGTTGTGTAACGCATTAAGAAAATAATGAAGATGCTGTCAAACAAAAACATCCTACTCTGATCTTTGTTTTTGCCCAGTGCATGTGCTGCTCTCCTGCACTGTTGGCTAAACATATTTGGGGTACTTTTCCTCTGCAGGCTTCCACAACTCCTGCCAGTTCAAAGAAAGTTGCCTTTTACAAAGGTGGCCCTTAGAGAGCTGGAAGCTAATGCTGTCTATTTCAAGCAGGGGCTAAACTGAAGGGCTGTGGAGCTGATATAGTATGGCATGAATAAGGGTGATTTTTTAAAATCTTTTAATAATTTAATTTAAAGCCAAATTGAAGTCCTAATAAGCATAAAACTGGAAATAAGTCTGCTGTTTCAATGAAACCACTAACATCTCAGAATAATTTATGCCATGTGTGCCAGAGTTTTCAGGGTTTTTCTTTCGTTACTGCTCTGCTCTGCTAACTGCTAAGCTATATGCAAGTACTGAGGAATATTTCACAGGAACAGTAATGTTCTGTTTTCACTGCAGCACATCCTCATTTTAGAGCTAAAAGTTTAAGAACAAACTTTTCTTGGCTTTCACTATTTTAACAATACTACCGTTGTTTCACTAAAACCGTTACTTTTTTTTTTATCAGTGTTAAACTATGTGCAACTGTCTTTTCTGTGAAACCTCCAACCATTTCTCCCAGTGAGTTTCTACACCCAGTACTTTCTGCAAAATAGGGAGCATGATGGTTTGACAGCCCAATTTTTCTTTGCAGCAAAAAGGTGATGGCCACCTGCCTGTACTCATTGAGTCATGCTGTTCTCCTAGAGCCACGATTGATCCGTGTGTAATACAGTCCTCGAGGGGAGCCATATTGCACCCACTGAACCTGGGATATTATACTTAGGAGAGTTTTCTCACCATAAAGTATGACTTATCGCCAAACATCAAAACGAGTGAAAGCCTTTTCTACTGTGAAAAAAAGCAGCAAAAACGAAAATTATATCATCTAAACATTTATAAGCAGCTAATATCAAGTGTCTTGTAAAGAAGACAAAGGAAAATGCATGTGTGATCCAAAAGGACAAAGCATCCAATGTTAACAAAGCATACATTTAATGTGTATTTCAATCTTTGCACCTTTTTATTTGTCTTTCTCTGCTAGCTTGTGGCCACCAGAGATTAAGGTGCTTGTAAACCTGAACACTTTGGTGCTGATCTATTGCTGAGCTGATGGCTGCAGACGCAGCAAACAAGACATTTGGAACATAACAAAATTGTATATCTGATATAAATCATTGCCCTATATGTCAATGGGGACATTGTATTGGGGGGAAAAAATAAATTATGGTTACTCTGTGGGTTAGCACTGTGGCAAACTCAAACTCCAGGTGAGAAACGGATTGAATCATCGAGAGGAAGAGTCTGCAAATGGCTGAGCATAGCAGCAGAGCATCCAAATAGGGGATTGCTGCTGTGAAAATAACTCAGTTTGACTTTATGCCATCTTGTCCCGTCCCTAACACATCCATAAGTAATGAAATCTGTCTCTCCTGACACCCAGACTCATTTTAGACATAGGCTGTAGATATTGTTGTCATGTCACAACCCAGCGGGGGTGACTCATCGTCTACTTAACTCTAGAGTCTGGCTGAAAAACAAACTTTGCTGAAAAATGATTTCACCTTGTTTGCCAAATAGCTGTGAATTCGCACTGATTTGCTGTTGATTGATCAAGTAGAGATTAAATACCTTGCCGAGAGGCGCAGTCCACGCATTCATCTCTCTGAGGCGACTGCTGGTGGTTCAGCTCTCTCCCGGCACTTCAGTTTCTACATCTCTCTCCACAAAAGACCTGTTATCATCACAAAGGCACACACACGGAGGAAAAAGCCTTATTTCATTTATCAGTGCCTTGAGGATAATGATAGGAGAGAATTAGAGGACATATCTCCCCCTCTGTCTTTATTTCTTTGTCTGCTTCCCTGACAAGAGTTGTTTCTGACCTTAGCAACAACCTGCAGCAACCTGTTTCACAATCTGTCTCCCTTTACTGTATGTGTGTGTGTTTGTGTGTGTGAGTGAGTGTGTGTCTCCATCCCTCTCAGCCCTCTGCTATTACCGCTAACTACTCCAGGCCACAGTACTTCAGGTATTGATTTTTCCCCTTGTTCATTCTATCTCTCTATCCCCTTAAAACCACTCCCTTGAGATGGTGTGTGTGTGTGAGAGAGAGAAAACGTGTGCTTTCAAACAGGTTTTGTTGTGTGGACCACTTTTAGTTTAAGAACACACTTTCTGGTCACTTTCTAAACTACATTTGGCTTCTTGTTTTTGGCCAAGCATCTGCCCCTCTTTTTGACATGGATGTTTGGATGGATGTGTATTTTTCTAGTTCAGCTGTGAAATCTCACTAATCTTGAATAAATTTCCATTCGCAGAGGTCCTCGCAGGTTTTGAAATGCAAATATGTGATTTTATGAAGGTACATGGAAAATCACATACATAAAAACATCTTTCTTTGGGTTAAATGGTACAATTATTCAAACCATCTGAGTTTGAATTTGCTGTGTATGTGTGAAGACACACTTAAAGCAAACATGTTTATTTTACTTTTGGTAAAAAAAAAATAAGTGTGCAAAAAGGCTTGAACCACTCTCATTTCTTTATATTTTTCTAGGAAAATAAGAGATGGATTCAGATGTTTACTGAAATATACAGCTGTAATCAGACATACAAATGCAGCATAAATGACAAAAACAAGCTTGGCAGTCAATATTTGGTATGTCCACCTTTATTCTTTAACACATTTGACACAGCCTGAACTCCTTTAAGCAAAGCTAATTTAAGTGGCTTCAGGAATAGTTCTCCAGACTTCGTGAAGGACATCACAAGGTTCTTCGGATGTTGGCTGATTTTTGTTGTCAGTTGTCAAGATGATTCCACACTGTTTTAATAATGTTGGCCAATCCATGACTGAGTGTTTTATTGTGTGTTTTTCTGTCCGAGTATGCTTGTAGTGCATTGGCAGTGTGTTTGGGATCATTGTAATGTTGAAAAACGTGGCCACTGGTAATCAGACACTTTCCAGATGGCATTGCATTGCGGATCAAAATCTGATGGTACTTTTCTGAACCACAACCATCAAAACCGAACCAAAAACCTGTTGCTGCTGATTTTCAGTTCAGTTCTTGTGTAATCCGGTATACTCTCTGGGGATCTTGCCCTTTGGCCGCGAGGGTTCTGACTGGGGCATCCCTCCTTCTTCTGGTGTGGGCACACAGTTGTCATTGAGATGTGTATCCTTGGGTCTTCAGTACTGTCTTGGGCTGCAGATGGCCTGAGCCCCCTGGGTCTTTCTCCATGTCTCTGGCTCCTGGTGGGCTTTGTTGCGCCTTCACACCCTTATTATCAAGTATTTCATCACAAACACACACACACAACACAGCAAGACTGTTGGTTAGTGCATGTATATTTTTTTTTCACTTTTCAGGTGCTTTTCTTTTGATGTGTTTTCTTACAGGTCCTCTTGTTATTATATTTTTACCTATTTTACCCCTTTTTCCTTGCTATTTTTCTTCAACTCTGACATTGCCGTGTTACAAGTGCACTCATGTGAATAATAATAATAGAAATCAATAAAGAAAGAAAGAAAAGAAAAGGACAAACACAACAAGAGGAGCCTACAGAGAATCTATGGAGCTCATCTTTGAAGAGCAAATATGCTTAGCACAATGATGCATTCAAATCCTGATTCTGACTCTGCAAAATCTGCCGGTCTCGACCAATGACTGTACAGGTTACAAAAAGACTACAATATGTACAAGGAAGTCTGAATAAAAGGTGACTCAAGACTTTTTTTTCCAATTTTATAATAACTAGCTAAAATACGTATACATGGATTGTTTGTACAATAATGTTGAATTGAACTTGAAATGAGTTACTATTTCATGTAATGACATAAAATGTCCAGAAGATGGAGGCAGAGGGCTTTGTTTTGTGTTATGTGGTAGGCGTGAGTCATGGGTTGAAGGAGAGGGTGGGTTTACATCAAGGTTCTTATCTGCTCTCTTTTTTTTTCATGGTGGTGATCGACAGGCTGAAAGTTGAGGTCAGGCAGGTCACAAACGACAATGTGATCTGTAATGAGAGTAGCGAGCAGGTTGAAGGGCCCTGGAGAGGTCGAGATGTGCTCAGGAGAGAAGGTGAATGAAAGCCAGTAGCAGCAACACAGAATACATGTGTATGAATGGTGAAAGGTAAAGCTACAAGTAGTAGAGACAATGAAGGTGGATGAGTTTAAAAACCTGGACTCAACCATCCAAAGCACCAGACAGTGCACCACAAGAAAGGTGAAGAAGAAGTGCAGGTGGAGTAGGTGGAGGTGAGTGTCAGGGCTCATTTGAGACAGAATGACTGCAAAAAAAAGAGAAAGGGAAAGCCTGGAAGATGGTAGGGAGAGCTGCTAAGATGTATGGCTTGGATACAGCAGCATTAACCAAAATAAAAACAGGAAGCTAAGCTGGAGGTATCAAATCCCCAAAGCTGAAGATGTTTAGGTTTTCAGTGGAAATGAGCTCTATGGAAAAGATGAGAAATGAAAAATCTGGACATAGACCTCTGATGTTGGAGTCAGTCTTCCAGTTTTGAGGTTACAAGTTCTAATGCTTCTATTTATACTGAAATCAGTTTGCACTTTGCATCATCATTATCATCATCATCCTTACCTCGTAAATCTGCTCGTTTTAGCAGCAGGAAAGTGTCGGGGTAAAATCAAACATCTTTGGAGCAACTGACAGGGTTTGAATTCCTGCTCAGAGTATGCAGAGTATGGGGGCGGCAGGCGAATAAGAATTCTGTAGTAGTTTCGCTATCCTCTGGGGGGCAGTAAAGCGCTTTAAAGGCACATCTGACAAAATAACATTAAAAGAAGAAGCTTCTTCCTGGAGGGAATTTTTGTTTGGTAATATCAGTCTGCGTGAATTTTGAGACACCGAAACACGCAGTTTTGGTTTATGGAGTAATATATTGTGCACTTTCTTAAACTGTAAGATTTTTTACTCATTCTGTTCAAGAAAAGGCAGGCGGTGTGTTTTTACCTGTTGGCACTTTTTGAACGGAACATGTAGGGAAAAGTCGATGATTGTAGTTGTAAGTTGGCTAATAAGGATAACGTTACTAACTGTTGGAGAGAAAGAAATTAGACATGAAACATTAGCCCGCAGCTTTGTAACCTGAAATGTGTAGTTAGATCTGTAGGGATTTCACGGTTTTTAAAACGGAAGGGCAGTTAAGTTACCCAACAGTATTTTAAAATGTTAAAGTTGATCTTAAATCTGCAGTGTTGACTTGGAAAAGTAGAGCCAATCAACACAACATATATCAACATTTGCTGTAGTGCATATTTACAGTGTTTTGTGTTTCGTTAATACTGTCACTTATTTTTGTTCCTCCTTTCATTGTCTTAGGAAAGTAATGAGTGGACAGGATTCCAGGAGAGGCTCTTCTAGAGGAGGCAGGGGAGGATGGAGAGGAGGGAGTGGAAGTGGTGGTGGCGGCGGTGGATGGAGAGGAGGGAGTGGAAGTGGTGGCGGTGGATGGAGAGGAGGAGGTAGTGGTGGTGGTGGTGGTGGTGGATGGAGAGGACGAGGTAGTGGTGGAGGATGGAGAGGTAGACCATGGAGAGGAGGATCCGGAGGAGGTTGGAGAGGTGGAGCAGGAAACCATACCTACAGAGCGCAGAGAGGTGAGTTTCTGACAGTGTTTTTTTTTGTAAGAAACCATTAGTAGAACTATATTTTTCTTTTTCTATTGAAAAAAGACGAGGTGAATACATGCTACATATTAGAGTTACTGCTTTGTCTAAAAAAAACCACACATTTGTGGTTGTGCAATGAATGAACAGCTGCAACAAAATAACCAACTGCTCAACTGTCTCTTCAGTCCTTTGTCAAACTACTCTTGATGCATTGTGTCCGTACAAAGGATGGACACTCTACTTCACAGATGGTATGTGTGCATTAATGGGTCCCTGTCACACTGTTACAATGGAAACTTTAGAAAGACGTCACATTTAATAGTCAGGATTATCTGTCTTTGTCTGTGCCCGTAATCTCCATGTCTTTTTATGTCCAGGATTTATAGAGAGTGGACCTAATGTGGAGAAAATCAAAGTGTTTGAGAAATATTTCACTTCCAGGATTCATCTGTTTGACAAGGTTCGTCAGATGAGCTCAGTGCACAACACACTGGCTCTTTAAGTTATCATTTGTCACAGCAATGGCACTACTTGGTGGCATCCTACTTAGAGACTTAATATGTTTTTGTTCCTTTAATTTCTCATCCATCTATATTATTTTCTTTGTCTGTTTCCATGTCACTTAAAGTGAACTTTGTTTTTGTGTACAGGATGAAATTGAGCGTCAGGGAAGTGTCCTGGTTGATTATGCTGACTTGATTGCAGACAAAACTGTGCGTCAGGCACTTCCTGACATAGTCACACAACTGAAACAACAACCAGAGGTGATGCTGAACTGTTTGGGACTGGCTATTCACCAGGTACACGCACAAAAGACCCTACCACACATTTTATGCTAGCGGGATGTTACAGTCTTAATGATGTTCATATTATAACAAATGCTCAAATTCTCAGTCTCTCTCAATCTAAAAACCCCAAACCCTGACTGAAAACTGTCTGCACATCATTCAGGTGTTGACTCTGGATTTGGAGAAGCAAGCTGCTGAGCTGCAAGAGGAAGAGTTTCCTGTTGCTACACCAGTCATCAATATTCCCCATATTAGTGCGAGGTATTTCATTCGGTGAAGAATGAGTTGTTTTCTTGACAGCCACTTTGAATGACAATAAATACGGATGACTGCATTTGTGTAAATTACCTGCAGGCTCTATAACTATGAGCCACTGACTCCACTGCGAATGTTACGTGCCAGTGTGTTTGGCCGGCTAGTTTGTGTGAAGGGAACAGTGGTGAGAGTGAGCAGTATTAGACCGCTATGCACCAGGTTGGCCTTCAGGTGTCGGACCTGCTCGACCACACTGTCTCTGGCTCTGCAGCATGGGAAATACACTACACCTACCAAAGTATGTACACGCACACTTATACGCTAACTTTTTTCTGCAACTTTCTTCCTGTACATAAAGGCTGTAAGTTAAATTGTATGCATGCATATGGCGTTCTTGTCAGCATTCACACATCTCTTGTTTGTGTTTTATCACCTAGTGCGGAAAGCCAGACTGTCGCAGTCATACCTTCATCCCCATCCGCAATTCTCCTCTTACACAGACTGTAGACTGGCAGATCATCAAGTGAGTATATCATGTACAGTGAAAAACTACAGTAAGACATAGCTAACAAAAATGGTTGTTGCAGTTGTTATTTGAGAGCGGGAAAGGATGCCATGTACTGATATCTACTGATATTTAACAAATTTCCCACCTGTGGGACTAATAAAGGTTATCTTATCTAAATGTACATGTAAAAATGCATGAAAGCTCCTCCAAAGAAAAGCCTTTCTGTTGCATGTATTTTTGAGGTATATACAGCATGTCCGTAAACTACTCTGTTGCCGGTCCATATTATAATCACCCTAACCCCAGGTCACTTACATTTAATTTTAAGTTGATTCATGAAGAATCTTTGTATGTAAGTTATCAGTCATTTATATTAAGGGACTTTACCTTTTGTTTTTTTGCTTGTATTATTTAGTGTGTACCATTTACTGTGCATATGTGTGTAGTTTTCATGTGTCACTCTGGACATTGTGCTTTATCAGCAGTTCACAGATATGAAGTATTGTCCTTAAAGGTCACATCTCGTGTAAATAACCTTTGTCATGAATCCCTGATCAATTGAATTTGAATTATTTTGTGCCACTTCAGGGTGCAGGAGTTGATAAGTGGAGAGCAGAGGGAGACTGGACGAATCCCACGGACAGTGGAGTGTCACCTGACCTCTGACCTCTGTGACAGCTGTGTACCTGGAGACACTGTTACTGTGACAGGGATAGTGAGAGTTAGCAATGATGGTACAAAAACACACATTCTGATCATTGTGAAAAGTTAAGCCAAAGAAATACCGGTGCAGTCTCTAATTCTAAATGTGTAGTGAATTATAAAAAATGTCTCAACTAAATCAAGCATTTATTCAACAAAAACTCTAAGCCTTTGAAGTTGGAGTTTGCTGGAAGAAGTGCCCTCCTACTTAGACATCAAACATAGTTTGACTGTGCTTTTTAGGTCCAGGCAGTTCTAGAGGAAATAAGGATCAGTGTATGTTCCTCCTCTACATTGAAGCTACTTCTGTCAGCAATACAAAAGGTATTCTCTTTGAGACCTTCACATTTATATTAATAGGCTTTAGTCTTTTAAGTATTTAATGAACTGGAACTTTTTCTAAATATTTAGGCAAGCAGTCCAAGATGGGAGGTCAAGGTTCAAGCGGGACAGTTGAAGATCGCTGTGGTGGGGAAGAGTTCAGTCTGAAGGAACTGTATGCTATTCAGGAGATCCAGTCACAGCCTGACTTGCTGCGACTTATAGTGCAGTAAGATGATTACTTACTGCATTTAATGCAGCTACCTAGTTTCATGTAGTATTGTTCTAAGAGTTATCGCAGCATCTATTTATTAAATTTTTGTCCAAACAATGGCGTTTGAATGGTATGGCGATGAGTCAATTTTAACAATTTAATCTCAAGTTATCTAGTTAGCTTGATTATTTATTTTATTTTTGTCAGGATTTAGAACTATAAAATTCTTCAGTCATCCAAAAATGTACTTTTTGATGATGATGGCATGCTACTACTGCACATCAACATATTTTAACTAATTGCGTCCACTTGTTTTTACAGCTCTTTGTGTCCTGTCATCTACGGCCATCTGGTGAGTTCCGCAAGACTGAGTACACTAACAAGCTTTTCATTAGAAATTACTACTTCTTTCCCGTCAGGGCTCACATCAGCGGATCGTCTAACTCCATCTCATCCTATCACTAATATCATCCTCTGTCATCCCATCTGTTTGTCCTCCTTTGCTATATTCATGATCTATCTCCATGATCTTCCTCCTTTGCTCCTGCCTGGCAGCTCCATATTCGGTATCCATCCAGTGTATCTACTCTCCCTGTCCAAAAGATCTCAACCTTACCCCTCTAACTTTATCTCCAAAGTGTTTGACCTGAGATGTGTCACTGATATATTCATTTCTACTCCTGTCCATACTGATCACTCCCAATGAAAACCCAAACCCCTTTGGCTCTGCCTTTCTCTGTCATGGTCTCCAAACCATACATTATAGTTCAAAGTAGTTTTCACTACAACTTGTAAACCTTGCCTTTCACTCTTGCTGCTGTCCTTCTGTCACAAATCAGCCCTGACTCCATCCACTCCACCCTGCCTGCACTCTCTTCTTCACCTCTCTTGTACTCTGTCCATTGCTTCGGATAGTTGACCCGAGGTATTTAAACTCCTCTGCTTTAACTACCTCTACTTTTATCAGTTTCACTGCTGCTAATGAGGTCTTACTTGCAATGCTAAAGTTTAGTCTAACATCTTATGTCTCGTGTAATTCTTGTGTCTTTGTGTATCTGCAGCTGGTGAAAGCTGCCCTTGCTTTGGTTTTGTTTGGAGGCAGACAGAAACAAACAGGCAAGAATAGCATTCCAGTGAGAGCAGACCCCCACATCCTAATAGTGGGAGACCCCGGACTGGGAAAGAGTCAGATGTTACAGGTAACTTAGAGGACTTTGCGTAGAGAAATGAATACTAATGTCATGTCAACAGCGCTATGTTGATGACTCATAAGCTGAGACTGTGTATTGTGCTGTGTATTTCCTTTTTGAAACTTTGATATGTTCTTCTTCGACCTAGTACTATGCTCTACGTTTGTCTTTTACTCTGCATAGGCAGTGTGTAACGTGGCTCCCAGGGGTATCTATGTTTGTGGCAACAGTACCAGCACCACAGGTACAATGTGTTAAAGTAGAAAACTTCTTAACTAATTTGTTATACAGTAGTCATTAAGTATTTGGTTAAATATAGTCAAATTAGCAATGTGATCTTTACAGTTTTTCTGTTTTTCTTTAGGACTCACAGTAAGTTTATCTCGAGATGCAGGAACAGGGGATTATGCTCTGGAGGCCGGTGCTTTGGTTTTGGCAGACCAAGGTGGGAAATTTGTTTTTAAGCATATTTTAATGTGCTGTGAACATAAAACATTGCGACCTGTTCTAGTGGCTTTGAGGTAATTGCACTTTGGTATCTAGCCATATTTCTTAAAAAAAACATGTATAAAGTATTATTTATATTTCTTTTAACTTCACAGCATCTTCCACAAAGTATTCCTCCACTGCTTTGACCACTTTCACTTAGTTTGCCAGGCTCAAATTATCAGACAAGCCTTTCAGCCTGCAGGGGAATCTTTTTGCTTCACATGTGTCACAGTTAGTTGCTTGCGTTTCTTTTTTACTTGTTTATTTAGGTCTTTGCTGCATTGATGAGTTTGACAAGATGGGCAACCAGCAGCAGGCTCTGCTAGAAGCAATGGAGCAACAATCTGTGAGTCTGGCGAAGGCTGGTATAGTTTCCTCTCTGCCTGCTAGAACCTCAGTTGTGGCTGCTGCAAACCCAGTTGGAGGACATTACAACAGAGGCAAAACAGTCTCTGAAAATCTGAAGTAAGTTAAAGATGGAGGATACAGCAGATTGTATAGTATGTGACTTGTATTTACATTTGTGTACTCTTTTTCTGTATAGAATGGGATCAGCTCTCCTCTCT
This sequence comes from Aulonocara sp. 'chitande type north' Nkhata Bay, assembly GCF_057382095.1. Lineage (NCBI taxonomy): Eukaryota > Metazoa > Chordata > Actinopteri > Cichliformes > Cichlidae > Aulonocara > Aulonocara sp. 'chitande type north' Nkhata Bay. The sequence goes on along the minus strand of NC_141356.1, from coordinate 15,124,675 downwards.
CGTTTTGATGTTGTTTTCCTGCTCCTGGACATCCCAGACGAGTCACATGACCGCCAGCTGTCGGAGCATGTCATGGCGAATAGGTCCGGGAGAGGCAGAACCAGCAGTGCCACAGTTACCAGAAATAACACTGAATTACAGACCTCAATCCTATTAGAGCACTCTGACATGCCACTGTCCGAACGTTTGCAGGTAAAGATGCGCTGTCTGCTCTCAGCGCACACGGATCACAATGATATCACAAAAAAGCAATTGTTTTCAGGCATTAAGTGTATATTTTTCTAGATCCCTGCAGGTGAAAGTATAGACCCCATTCCAACGTGCCTTTTAAGAAAGTACATCAGCTACGCTCGTCAGTATGTCCGTCCCAAACTCTCTCCTGAAGCAGCACAAATCCTTCAGGAGTTCTACCTGTCACTGAGAGCTCAGGCAAACCCTACTGATGCCACACCAATCACCACACGACAGCTGGAGTCATTAATTAGACTAACTGAGGTAGGTTTGGATAGCGGTGCATTCTCTCAACACACCTGGCAAAATGTGATGGATGAATACACAAAGTAAAAATACAGTTTTGGGGAACAGAAGGGATCAGTTTCCTGCTGGTGTCTCATGGTAGCTGTTTTTGTGTAGGCAAGAGTCAAGTTGGAGCTGAGAGAAACAGCCACTAAGAGTGATGCTGAGGATGTTGTTGAGATCATGAAACACAGGTAAGCCGAACAATCGATGCTCACAGCTTGTAGGCAATAGCATTTATAAATGTAGGAAAATGAAATGCATTTTCTGTCCTTTCAGTTAGCTGCTGCCTTTGATGACACATTACCTCATTTGAAGTATTGATCAATTGCTCCAAGGTGCCAGGAGCAACACCATTATAGCGCAATAGTTGTGAGGGCTCTAAGCATAAAAGTAAAAATAAAAATCATTGCTCAACACTTGTACCTCTTATGTCGTGGTTTGTGCTTGTTAACTAGCTGATTAAAGCCAAGCCTTTCCACCATGTTACTGCATCAGTAATTTGCATCCACCATTTGCTTATTGTCATATGGACAATATTGGACTAATGTAACCCTCTCCATCCATAATAGTGTCATGTGGAGCGGAGCTAGCAATGCTCAGTTGAGTCATCTGTTTGCTCTTGAGTTCCACATCGCCAGCTGCTCCTCCTCCTTTGCAGTCTGGTTGTTCTCAATGGTGTTTTTGCCTCAAACACATTTGTTGTTTCCACCAGTTTTCTTGCATATTTTGCAAAGTACTGTGCTTTGTTGGAGGTTGTTGAAGTAGCTCCCTTTCTAGGAACTAAATTGTAATAGAAGACTGAAACAGCTCTTACAGTCAGACATGCTTGGACTTGTTTCACTGAGGAACATAAATACATGGTGTTGCTATTGCAGGGATACGGTATACAACACTTTAATATCACAGAAAATACATACTAGTAATAATGTGCACAGTATGATAGGCCAAAGCCAACTCTAAGATGATAAGTGTTAATATTTTTGTTAAATAATATTCACAATATTAATACGTCTGAATTGCTCACACCTGCATGTAAATTTCTCTCTCCTTCGTTTTGTGGGTCTTGTTTTTCAGTCTGGCCAACACGTATTCAGATGGTCTCGGCAATCTGGACTTTGAGCGCTCTCAGCTCGGGTCTGGTATGAGTCAGCGCAGTGCTGCAAAACGACTGGTCAATGCACTGCACCAGCACGCTCAGAGGACCGGTCAGAAGCAGTTCGACGTACAGACGCTTCGATCCATTGCCGACAGAGTGAACGTTAAGGTGAAAGCACTGAAATATAAAATAATAAATAATAAAAATACTGTGTCTGATTTACAGTATAAAGCAAAGACACAAACATTAATAGTGTTCTCTCACCATTTGTGAGCAATTACTTTGGATGTCATCATGATACAAAAACTTTATTAAAGGAAAATAGGAAAAAGGTATCGACTTGTTTAAGCTCTTTGTGAATAAAAATGCAAAAACAAACATTAGAAAAGCATGTGGAAGATTTAAAGATATACAGACACTGCTTTAGCCAATATGTAGACCACATCAGCAAGGGTTAGAACTCTTGATTATCCCAAAATGAAATAAAACTCCAACTCTAAATGTTTTATCAAACACAGCACATCTTTAATGGTGCCTTACTGACTGAAATCGGTCAGATATTGTGTACAATACTTTTGATTTTTACACAAAGCTTTGTACCTAATATAGAGAAGATTTTCCAAAACCTTTATATTTTGCCTTTTGTAACTATACACAGGTTGGCTTCCCCCTCCTCACCACAAACCTTAGTGATTTCATACTTAAACATGAATGAAAACGATATGCTCAATTGCATTAAATGTATAATTCTTAATTATATTAAGTCAATCATTAATTCTTTCTAGGTGATGGATTTCGAAGGCCTTTTGAGTTCCCTGAATGAACAAGGTTTTCTGCTGAAGAAAGGGCCCAAGCTGTACCAACTGCAAACAATCTAACTTCTTACAGCTTTCACAGGCTCAAACCTGCAGACTTTATCAAAAGGTCGATCATTGGACCATGTTCTGTAAAAAGCAAAAGAAATGGAGACTGCAGTTTGACCATTAGAAGAGATAGAAAAAACCACGAACAACAAAAACAAGGCTGAAAAAAAAAAAAGGAAATACTGAAACTTGATCTTTACCGCTACCACAGCTTCTTGTAAAGACAATATCCCACTAACCAGAGAAATGTTAGACTTGAGATTGATATATTGTCTTAACATTTCATTCATAATCCAGATAAAGATAGATTTTCAGAACCAGGCAACCCTTAGTTTAAGCAAAGTTGCAAATTTTGCCTTTAAGTTACACAACTTTGTCTAAACTGAATATGAAAGAAAACTGATTACTTACCATTTTTTTCTACAAATACTTAAAGAATACTTCAGAAGAATGAACATAATATGTATATGATGTTTATGTAAGCTTGTCTGTGGTTATATTTTAGAGAAGGCACGAATATAACCCCGTCAACCCATAATAGTGTCATAATAAGCTGCCCTTGTATTATAAAATTTCTTATTTTTCTGAAAGATTGACTTCAGTATTGGGTGTCCTGTTGGATGTATAGTATTTGCTTTTCATTTTTGTCTTAAACATACGTTCATGGTTACGTTCTGTCTCTCTGCGGTGCACTTTATTAAATGATGTGGAACAATCAGCCTTTTGTTTGTTGTTGTTTTTTGTTTTGTTTTTACAAAAAGGGAGGTAGTGAAAATGCTTTTAATTTGTAATTCAAAAGACTAATACGCTAAATATTTACTTATTATTTAAGAAATTGTTACAATTTATTAACGACAATTCCGACTATTATCTGATTTTTCTATCTCTTGATACACCACTTATTTAAATAAGCGACTCTCTTTTTAAATTAAAAACGCTGAAGGAAAGTAAGTTTTACGACATCATGTACCGTATCGATTTACGGCAACATGGCAGCCTGCTGGCTCGATGAGGGTACCCGTCGGCTCTGACCATCAGGGTCTTTAACTTCACGATGAACTCGCGGGGAAACGGCACGAGGCCAGCAGGTCGGTAACGTAAGTCTCGTGAAGATGATGACGCTGTGTTTTCGGGGGATTTCTGCACCGCTGTGCCGCAACACAAACGTTCGTTGTCTGGTGTCCGCGCGGAGTGCGCCCGTGTGCCTACTGGAGCCCGTATCATGGCGGCTCAGATACACACCTGTCACGGAGTTCGCTAGGTTGAAACGACCTCAGGTGAGCGGCTCGTACCTCGCGAGACTCAAAGGGACAGACAGCCGTGTCGCGTGTTGGAGTGGGGTCCTCCAGCAGGGAAAGCAGACTCCATGGCACGTGCAAGGACCTATACCCATGACCCAGGGAGGTCACGAGCGGTATGCGGCCAGTTTCCGTTCTCTGCTGTCCCCGAGCGCTCGAGGACTGTGCAGTGGAAAGACCGACGAGAAGCCGGACAGTTCTACCGGAGAGGAGAGGGGTGACGCCGGCACGGTACCGGGACACGGACTGTTCAAGTTCAAAGAGCTGGTGAGTACAGAGGTGACAGGAGTATGAACTTCACAGAAGGGGGTAGGCACCGTAGATGCATGTTGTACAACAATTAATAAAGTGTAACTCATGTGTGTTCATCAGTTGCTGGCCAAAACGGTGCAATGGTTTATACTTTTAAAAGGAACAATGACCATAACATGACCAAAACATGAAGAAACACACAGTTGCTTAAGTAGAATTTACAATAGTGTAATCATTGGTCACACTAGAAGAGCTTTGTGGGTAATTTTCCACTGAAGAGGGAGCAGAGGTGTGGACTCGAGTCACATGACTTGGACTCGAGTCAGACTCGAGTCATTAATTTTATGACTTTAGACTTGACTTGAAAAAATGTTCTAAGACTTGTGACTTGACTTGGACTTTTACACCAATGACTTGGGACTTGAATTGGACTTGAACCGGTTTACTTGAAAAGACTTGATATTTTACCCCAAATATAAAATTGAACACGCATATTATATAGAGATTGAAAATGTGACGTCATTCACGGGTAGAACCGCAAAGGATTCTGGGAACTCGTGGCAAGCGGTACTAGGCTTTCAATTAAAATCAGTTATACAGCGATAAAAAGAAACACAAAAATGTCAAGAAGCTGTTGTATTATTAACTGCAATAGCCGGTCGCATGACAGCCACGGGAAGCCGACGGGTAAAGAGATCGGTTGTTATCGGATTACGTCGTTGAAGAGAAATTGTTCAGCCATGTTTCCGAAGTAACAAAGAGGCGACGGGTGTCCTGGATTGCAGCCATTCTAAGACCAAATATAACGTCCCAGAACACTCCAGCTCACAGGTTAGTCTGCTCCAAGCATTTACACAAAGGTCAGTCTGCTGTTGTAGTTAATGCGTCATTTTTCTTAACATAATTGGTGATATAGGTTACAAGCAAGTCTGGCGCTGAACAGAAATTGTCGCGCTATGCTCCTTTATTTATTGTGCATAAATAGTGAATTGTCCTGACACAATATTGCGTTTCGCTTCTGTTATTATGGTACATTGACAAAAACATATACTTTTATTCACAGGATAAAACAGTTGTTTTGTATCACTAATTGCCCAGTACGATTACAGCATACAATATTATTGTCACTGCTACATTTCTGTGATGCTACCAGAAATTATTTCCACTACTAATTAATTACCGTTGAGCTCAAAGGTCCTATTAATAAACGGTTAAGGAATGTGTATTTATGACGACAATTTGTGAGACTGGTAAACTTATGATATGTACGATGGTCTTTCGTTCTACACGGTGCATTTCAAGGTCCTGCACCCATCCGGCGGTAAACTGTACCTGGGCTTGTTGCAGTGACCTGAAGTTACTAAACTTCATGAGTGTATGCACTCACTCCAAGAACCGTATGATTATAAATATTAGTGATGTGCGGATCGATCCTGAAATATCGATTCCTCCGATACCAATCATTTATGTTCTAGAATCGATTCTCACATTAAAATATCGATATTTTAGTAATTTAGAGTAAATTTGTAGTTTATCATTAACAGGAACACAGTGGAAAGAAACTATAACATTCGGATTGCCTACATTCAAAGGAACTACTTCCTCTTCCGCCTTTCATAGTCATGTGCGAAATACGGCTGTATAAATGTCTCGCAGCCCCTTGGCGTGCGCACTCACAACAATGGCTGAGCGTAATTGTGCGGATGTATTTTACCTCCACAAACAGCTGAGCCGTGGTTTGCAATAAATGTGGCAAAAAAAGTGAGGTGTTGTGGCCATACTTGCCAACCTTGAGACCTCAGAATTAGGGAGACATTCAAAAGGGCTGTTTGGGCGGATAAATATATTTTACAGGGTTTATTTATCGGATAAAATACGTTAAATGTCACCGTTATTATTGGCCGGCCCGGAAACAGCGGGGGTGTCCAAATTCAGAGGCTGCTTCCACCTGAGGACCGGCCTTCGCGGTCTAAAGAAAGCCGGGTAGTACGTCACGAGCTCCCTCGGTGGAGTGAAACTCTGCCGTCTGCTCCTTGCTGTCTAAAATATAACCGGACACTGACGTAAACTCTTCTGTTTAATCAGTTTTCTGTTTGACGTTTATTCAGCTGTGTGAAAACCCCGGAGGAACCCTCCCGAGGGATTAATAAAGTTAAATTTAATTTGATCTAATCTAATAACTTTAATCTCAGCCAAACCGATTTACTCACGAACAAATAAAACACTGAAAAAGCCAAACAAGAACATTTTTAAGTTATCAAAGTGACTTGTACATCATGTTTAACCCGAGTGGTGAAAGACCGCGGGGGTTTGAAGACGATGTGTCGGTCGGCTCAGATATTTGAAGTTTACACAGCTACATTCTCACCTGAAAATATGTTAAAAGTTTTTTTGCGACCCAGAAAGAGAAATAAGAGTGATATTAAAACTAAGTCGCTGCCGTCATTGTTGGAAACTGGAATTGGCTGGGCCGCGCTATGAATTCTGCGATATGGTTTTTCAACTTTGTTGTCCGGGTGGAAAATCTGGAGAAAGGTGGGATTCTCCCGGAAAAATCGGGAGGGTTGGCATGTATGGTTGTGGCAACATCACTAACCTTGTCAAACACCTCAGAGTAAATCATATCACAAAATATGACGAGCGTATGTTGAGGCGAACTGAAGAGGAGGAGAGGGACAGGTGCTGCTAGGGTGAGAGTCTCTCACGGAGTCCTTTAGTCCTCCAGGCAGGCAAGGTGTTCAAATAGCACACAACTTTAGTTTTTTTATTTCTATATGATGAACTCTGCATTATTAAGTGATAAGAAGAAGGTATTCTGATGTCCTGTAATCATTATGACGCTATAATTTGAGATACAATAAATAAAATCCGTTTTGTACAAAGTATCGGTATCGGATCAGTATCGTCGATACCACCCTGAATATTACTTGGTATCGGATCGGAATGGAAATCAGTGGTATCGCACATCACTAATAAATATGCATATAAATATGCTAAGATGAGATAGCTGACTTCATCTAACTAGCAAATGTTGTCCAGGCTACGTTGGTGATGCAGTTTTTTTTAATATGTATGATATTTTTGTCATGCGATTTTAAAGCTGGTCCTACAACCGCATCCAAGAATAACATGCAGCTTATCTCAGAACCGTCGGTGAAAATTATTCTTGGAGCTAGGTTTAATTGAGCTGCATTTTAAAGAGGTGCAATTTTACAATTTGTGTATATTTTCTAAGTTCACTATTTTGTCATGTGTTGAGAAAAACACAGATTTTAAAATTACATGGTCTAATATTTACATTTAGCATAACTGCAACATGCTTTTTTTTTTTTTTTTTTTTTTTTTTTAAAGACTCGAAAGGACTTGAAATTCAAAGTTTCAGACTTGAGACTTGACTCGGACTTTTACACCAGTGACTTGAGACTCGACTCTGACTTGCCTGACATTACTTGAGACTTGACTTGAGACTTGAGGATAAAGACTTGAGACTTACTTGAGACTTGCAAAACAATGACTTGGTCCCACCTCTGAGAGGGAGCACTGGGCTTTGTTCCAGAAAAGAGAAACTGGATTTTTGTGTTTGTGAGCTATCCCAAACCCTGGGTCATTTACTGGCCCAATGGACTCTGTGAACCCAGAGGTTTAAATGTCAAGATTTTTTACAGTACGTTTCCTCGTAAAACAGCCTTATTAGGTTTAATGAATACAAGTCCACAAGTAAATAGTTTTTCCTGTACATAAAAATGGCATGTTTAAAATACCCATCAGTCCATTTTCTTCCACTTGTTGCGGTGGGCTGGAGCCCATGTCAGCGGTCATAGAGGTTTATGGTCACAAGATTGTTGCGGGGATAACACAAAAAGAATGTTAACCATTGATACTCACACCTAGAGCCAGTTTATAGAATCACCAATGAACAACGTTTTTGAAGCCAGAGTACCTGGAGAAATCCCATGCAGACAAACAACATGCAAACTCCACACATAAACTCTGCAGACTGGATTTAAACCCAGAACCTTCGTCCTATGACACAGCAGTGTTAACCGCCATATGACCCAGCTTAACATAAGCTTTTAATTACTAAATACCACTGTGACTTGAATGGTGTGGAAGGTTGTGGTGTAGGGATAAAAGGAGTTTTCAGTTATGAAGTAGATCTCCTGCAGTCTTAAATCGAGCTTTACTTGGTCACTATTGGGTTTTTTTGTCCTCTAGGAAAATTTAAGTTCTGTGACTGTAGAACAACAATATCACCAACTATTTTCTCCCCTACTGTTTTAGATGAATCGTAGTGATAAGTCACATTGGTACACGTTCATATTCCTTGGACCTGATAAAAAATGGAGTCTCTTATTTTTATTTAACTGTCACCATCTTGTATCCTGTTGTAGGTCCTCTACTCATAAGGGAAACAAATAAATCATTATTTAAAAAACTGTTTTAAAGCTAACTATTGCATTTGCCAACATAAAATTGATTTGAGTCATTAGAGAAAATATAAATTCCTGCCATTGGTAAATGTCATCTTATTTGTTTATAAGGCCAATGCAGAATCGATATATATTGCACACATTACTGAGAACAGCTGCTAGAAAAGATTTAGGCTGACTGATCTGAAGCAAGTTCTGTGATGATTTTTTTTTTCTTAATAGCTCTAGCTGTAAACTCTGTCGTAATATTTACTTATTTTTTTTCTTCAGTATGAGAATCCATGGACAATCCCCAACCTGTTATGTGTGTGTCGGATTTTGCTGGCTCCATTCCTTGGTCATCTGATCATCCAGCAGAAATTTCACCTCAGTTTGGCTCTGTTTGCGCTGGCCGGAGCTACTGACCTGGTAATCTACACATAAACGGACATTTACACTAAAGCACTTCCTGCACAGGTGTGTGGTTCCAGTCTGGAGTTGCATACCTGTACAAGGAAATCTTGTAAACTCATTTTCAGCTTCTGAGGATTGCAAACAGTTTTGGACATTTAACACATGTCAATGATGCACCTGTAAAAATATTTTTAAAAACGTGGTAGTTGAAATATTTACTATTTGTGTATCAAGTCAAGATCAAGATGCATGAGATGCAAATAAAGTTAATTAGGCTTTTAAATTGGGACTCACTGCATTCTGATCTGCCCCGAACCTTTTAGTTGTCTTACTTAGCTCAGCTTAGAAACTTGTACCACAATGAATTTACATCTTTATTTATTCATTTTTCTGTCTCATTCTCTCTTACTCAGTTGGATGGTTACATTGCCAGAACGTGGCCCACTCAAAAGTCGGCACTGGGCAGTGCTCTCGACCCACTGGCTGACAAGATTCTCATCAGTATTTTATATGTCAGTCTCACCTATGCTGAACTTATACCAGGTATAATACTCAGTGTATTTGTCTCAAACAAGGATATAAGATATAAGATTTTTAACTGTGGACTTCTGTTTCAGCTCCACTGACAGCTCTAGTGATTTTCAGAGACATTGGTTTGATAGCTGCTGTCTTCTGGGTCAGATACAAGACGGTACCTCCACCGGTGAGACATATCATTCTAAAAAACTAAACTTTAACTGAGGATCTTCTATTTAAATGCCATGTAGACACTCAAATTTCAAGATATTTTCATGTGCACTGTACAGAAGTTTGCTGCAGCTAAACTGTGGGTGCAGCAGAGGGTGCTTGCAATGTAGTCCTCACTGCCAAAAATGGCACAGTTGATTTTAGTAATTATATTATTTATACCCATCCATCCCTGTATTTATAATGCATTTTAATTGAAAGGAAGCACTTCGAGAGTGCAACCCTCTGTCAAGGCAGCGCGCTTGCTGAGTATATTTACGTTCAAACAATAATATTTTATTTTGTATATATTTATTTTGGTTTCTTTGTTCTTTTTAAGCATACTTTAAGAGGTTTATAGTGCAGTAAACAGAGGTTTACTTTGATTACTCAGATATTATGTAAGAATAGAAAATATGTATTGATTTGTAAGTTGAAAAACATGAATAAATAAATCTATATAACAATTTATGTTGTCTTCTACCAAAAACATGATGAATATTGCTAAAGTAAATCTTAACTGCTCTTTACTATTTTGGGGCCACAGTGATTCTGGACTGCATTGTGAGTGTCTGTAATACTGAATCTACAGTTTCCTCCTCTTATTTCTGCAGGTGACCCTCACCAAGTTTTTTAACCCCTGCTATACTACTGCCCAGCTCAAGCCCACACTCATCAGCAAGGTGAGATGTACAACCATGCACTCTGCTCTTTACCGATTGGAAAAACTGTAGAAGACCTTTCACCATGAAGTGTTTGTAATGTAGTTTTACCTCTACACGTGTTAGGAGCACCGCTGATGTAGTTTTACAGAGTTTACTAATCTTTACACTCAATAAGCAAAAGTTACTAAACAATAAATGATTAATGCCTTTAGGCTACTCATCAGCACCTTTACACAGCCTGTTGTGCATCTTGCATCGGCACATTTCCTCATGCTTGGCGTCAAATTGGATGTCAGTTAAACTCTGTAAACATTGGATGTTTTTGAGGTAGACATTCAATGTGATGAGGATATGAACAAAGCTAGTTTGTGCCTGTTGTGTCCTCACCCTATCAACACCCAGATAATTAAAAAATTGTTTCATTTTTGTTTAAAAGACCTGTGCTTCAGTATTTCCCACTTTTGCACAGTTTATTTATCCAGGGTTTAATATTCATAACTTCAGCCAACATTCTCAAGTTATATGGTTTATTACTGCAGCCTATGTAAAATATGTAACTTCTCTTAAATACACCTGACACTGATTCATTCTATGTTTGAATCCACAAATAGCCTTTAAACAGTCTGAAATACTAGCATAATTTCATTTCAAATATGTGCAAAATTCTATCATGCCTTCATCTTTCTTTTCTGACTTTTATTTTATTCATGATTCATGTTCTTTTTCAATAGATTAACACGGCCATTCAGCTCTGTCTGGTTGCAGCTTCTTTGGCCGCTCCGGTCTTCCAGTATACAGACAGCATCCTGCTGCAGTGCTTATGGTAAACCACACGCTCCACATTATTTATGCAATCGCAGTTTCATCCACTTAGCTTTCATATCCAAAATGTCCTTTTCCTTTCAGTCTGGTGGTACAACCAAAAAAAAAAAAAAAATTGTACAATGGATGCAAATGGTCTCATCTCAGTCAAGCACATAAATGCTGTTTGTTGCAGCACGTTGTTCAGGTTAAGTGTACTGACTCATTTCAGTCCGCACCTCAGAGTGAGCTTGAGTAGAAATCAGACCAATGACAAACATGTTGTGCCATAGTAACCTACATTTTTACAAATCTACTTCAGTGGACTGTTGAACTGAGCATCGTAATTGATTTACAAGCCTTACAGTTTGGATTACTGATATGAAACTATGGGCTTTTATTTAGTTAGATTTTAGAGTTGTAAGACAAATCTTAAATGCTTTTGTTTGCTGTGGTTGATTAAACAGACTATATCGAATATCTAAAGATAGTATATACAGTTATAATAAATTTTTCCAATTAAATCGAGTTTTAAGTTAAACAACAGGTTAAGAAATGAATGAGGGTAAATTACAGTTAAAGCTCATCATACTCTTTCTTTAGCCAATGTGTCTTTCTTCATAAGACCACTGGGGGCAGCATAGTCACACTTTCAAATTCAACACATTTAATGTTTATAACAAACTGGAGATTAATTCATTCCTCACCACAATAAGATAACAAATTCTATTATTCTTTTAATATTAATATAAAAATGATTTACCTCTCCTTCATCTTTTTTCTAACTTTGAAAGTATTTGGTCAAATAATTTTTAAGTGCAAAGTTTGGTGTGTATTACAGCACATGTCATTTATCATGTTGCAGGTATATTACAGCAGTGACTACAACTGCATCAGGTTATAGCTACTGGCACTACGGCCGCAAGACTGTTCAGGTGTTGAACACCAGATCACCGTCATAAACGCACCGAAAGCAGAACAAAAGCAGTCGCCCCAGAGACACTGAGCCCCAGTAAAAGGATGGACAGACGGATGGACGATCGCCAGGAGCTCTAAGACCAAGTGGATGTGACAACCATACACATGTCACCATGGAAATGACACATGGAAACCAACTGAGGCCGCAGATGGTTTACTGCAACACTACAGAAACGCCTAACAGCAGTGGAGCCTGCAGACAGCATTCAGAGACAGGATAAAAACAGCAAACGCAAATATAGACCGTCCACCCACAACACGAAACAAGAGCTTCTGTTTATTTTTTCTTAGGTTTTCAATCAAGGGGTTGCAATGTGAACCTAATTATTGTCACATGATTGTCATTTTTACACAACTGTGATTTATGATTAAAAAGGAAATCTGCTTTCGTGTTTGTCCACGAGAATCTTTCGGATGCAGGGGATTTTTTTTTTTCCTCAGGGAGGGGTAATCTTATGGGACACATGTGACAGCTGATCTATTTAAAACCAACAATCGGGGGATTAAAATTTGGGTGCGCGGTGAAATGACATCCTAGCTGGGCTCCACAGGCCCAGCAGATTCTCAGTCCTGATTCATTTAGTGCTGCTTTGAGCTTAAATTTGTCAAGGCCAATGCCAAGCTGCAGATTAGTATCCTTATTAAGGAATGTGGAGTCAATGATCCTATTATTACTTGAATAATTAATAAGCATCAACTTTTAAATTGCTGCTATTAATCCAAACCTTCAAATTATCAGCTGTTGTGAGAACAAAACACCTCAGCTTTGGGAAAGGTGAGGATCCCATTTTATTATTTTCCTCATGTATTGTAGACAAGAAAATAAATAATAGGGACTGATTGCACACATTTCCTTTGCTTTTATGTATGTGTATCATTAAAAACCACAACAACTGCAGTGCTGTTTTCAAGTGCTTCCAGTCTTGGGATCAATATGCCTGATAAGCCAGAGGTTATGCAGAGGCCCGGGGAGAACGCGAGCCATTGCGGATGAACTCCTCAGGCGGTCGTATCTTACTCCACTGTGCATTTTTTTCCCTCAAGAAGAAAACTAGTGTGATGAGGGGAAACGAGAAAGCATAACCTTTTCATCTCCACCATTTATTTCCCAGCAATTTTCTGCACCACTTGGGTAATGCAGCTTCCTCGCCGAGCATGTGCTGATGACTGCCAGGCTTTTGCAAGTTGTTTTCATGGCCTTGAGTAGGATGTCTCCTCATTATATCTTCAGTGAATAAATTTAAACGATCCCATTTTAATATGAGACATCCGTCACCGAGAACAAATTGATACCTACGCTTATTAAAACACTGCTTAAAGAAGTTCTGCTGCTTTATATTTTTTTCCCCCAAAGTCTATATTTGATAAGACTAATTGGATGTGTACAGTATAATTTGGAAGTTGTTTGGTGCCCCACAGTCTTTTCATATAGTGTTTGGGAGAAGCTTTAATTAGTTATGCCTTTGAGATTAAAGATGGGGAAAACACACCTTCAAGCCCTCTGTGATGGACTTCAGTGAGATGCGTGTCATCGTGACTGACAGATATTGACAGCTGTTATTTACACGGTGATGGTTCTGTCAGTAAAGTGAGTCAGAATTTAGATTACAAAGAGCTAAAGATGAAAACTGTCTTCAGGATTTATTCTCAGTATAACAGCACCTCCGAGATGCCTTTAAAACATTTCTCAGGTTAAAAGGCAAAATCTTCCATCCAGCAATTATTTAGTGCTTTTACCCAAGGCTTGTCTGTCTGTCTTTCTTTCTTTCTCTTTTTCAAATATGATCTTCCCTTTGGAAATCCATCTCTTATCCCTTCAAATTCTTCCATCTCATTCATTCATGGTTACTGGAGTCTAAATGACTCCTGGTCTGTTGCAATTAATCTTCTTGTCTAGACACACTTACAAAGAAATCAGTGCTCTTGTCTCAGAAAATGACTTTCTCACTTATTAAAGTAGAATTCACGGATTTGTATTTTCTGGCTTTGAGTAAAGGATCTTCCATTTACATTTTATGCAAAAACAAGTTTTTAAATAAAGTGAAAATAATGAGATTATTTAAGAACTATCAGGAGGTCATCTTCTGCAAGAACACAAACCAAATTATATAAAGAAAACACACAGTGGGGATTATTTTTCTTTATATACAATGGCTGACACCACTAATAAACAAAACTTTAGTCTGGCTACTGAACTCATTCACCTTGAACGAGAATAGTTTAAGTAAGCCACTGTAAGGCCTTTCTCAGCCACTAGATGGAGAAATGGCAAAGAAACGCCGACGGTGATTTTACATTAGTGTCAGTAGAGGCCTTGTTTGTATCATTAATGTGCAGTCAATAAATATTTAAAGACCTCAGCAATCAACTGTACAGTGATGTGATTATTTGAACAGATAAGCATTTATAATTAAAGGATTTAAGATAAGGTTCAAAAATAAGTTGACAATTTAGGTGTTTATATGTTATATATTTAACAATTCCTGTTTAAAGTCATATTCCTTAACTAGTGACTTTAAACAGGAATTGTTTAAAGTCACAGAAAGGATTTAAAAAATGGAAGGACAAAAAATAAACAATTTTTTTCTATAGCAAAAGTAGAAACTGCTGCACAGTTTGTTGCACTACAGCTATGAGCTCTAGTGTAACAGACAGACTTTTCCACTGTGAGACTCAAGAGAAAAGAGGGTCAGCTAAAAGTAGAAATATGTTAAATTATGTAAATTATGTTAGATTAACCAGATTACTCAGTTTTCTAAACAATAGAGCAGAACCTGACGGTGATTGCTAGTTAGGAATGGTGTGTTATTTTCTTTATTTTCTACCTGGTGCCACTCTCATTTTCTCCTTACTGCTCATCTTTTAGTTGATGCCAAAACAAACCTGTTCTTCAAAACTTAACAGGACACATTTGAGAAACTGTCACCTGGGACTATCCATGCTTAGTGAAGCCAGGTTCAAAACCTGCTGGAAAAACCAGTTAAAGAATCCCTCCAACACTCATACAGATGATTTAGTGATGGAGGCGAAAAAAGCCAAATGTGCCTTCACACTTCACAGCCCAGCTCTCCAAAACCCACAGACAGGCTGAATCACACTAACAAGGACAAACTTTGGATCTGTATGCTTGTGTCAGCACGGCCCTGCGGCTACCGCTCACTGTTTCAGTCAGCCCTGCATCAAGTGAGAAGTGAGAGGTATCCTCTGTCCTCCAGAGCTAAAGAAAGCTTTAGCTCTGCCCAACAACATCTCAACAGAGACTCCTTGTTTCCTGATGATTTTATTAGATTAGTTTCAAAACTGGTGAAATGGATGGATACATACATAAACCAAATCGTGCCGAGTCTAGGTATTTAAACCCAAGTGGAGGAGGGCCGGTGACCCACTATTAATCATCCCATCCCATGAGCCAAGCTGTGAAGAAAGGCATGAGTCATTACTACTAGAGGTTGTGGGTAAAACCACTGTGAGACTTTGCATGAGTTGAGTGGGGGTTGAGGTGCCTGCAAAGGGATCTCAGGACTGCTCTGTAGGTGACTGACAGCTGCTGTCATAAGCCACCCTCTGTTCAATGACGGTCATTCACAGCCCCTCTTTTGCTGCTCTTTCAAACCATCTGTGCTCTCGATCCAAAATGTGAACACTGGCATCCTCAAAAGAGTGACCTTTATTTTTTTCAGTGTAAATGTAACATCTTTAGGAAATTTAAAGAAATCCAGTTGCTTTCTTTCCAAGCTCCTTAGACTACCATGACCTGGATGACTGAGAACTTATACAGACATATCCTATACAGACATGTCTTTGAAATCTTGTTTTGCCTGCTTTGCTTTTACATTTGTCTGTCAGGTAATGTTATAGTGGTGGATGCTCATATTAAACATGGCTAAAGTTTCACATGATCAGGTCAGTTTTTGTCCTCTGAGTCAAAAACATAGGATTCAGACTCCGCTAGATGCTGATTTTCTAGTATTTTTTCAACTATTGATATATGATATTAGCGAGAGAAAATATCCCTAATAGCTACATATTGGTCACACATCTGTGGTTGTGAGCATAGAAGCCCCAACCATTGCCTATCTGGTCATTTTGTTTTTAAGGTGAAGCCAATTAGAAACTAGTAGGCTTAAAGCACTGCTTTTCAAACTGTAGGACAGGGATGAAACTAGCTGAGTGAATAGGACTGTCAAAGAGAAAGCACTTTACTTTTATTAAAGTAAAATTCAACTTTAATCCTGTAATTGATTTTTTTTAAAGAATTAAAATAATTTACACCATGCAAGGAAAAACTTGGGGGCATAAACAGAGGGCAGGGTGTTCCAGGGAGAGGAACTAAATAGCCTTGTTTTATTAAAGCAGCTCTAATAAAATCCAAGGACATGTGGTATGAAGATGTACTCTGAATTGAATAAGTCTCCTTTCAAATGGCTAACAGTAATTAAGTAGAAGATTGTATTTGACACCACTCCTCCCTGGTCACTGCTATTCCACTTCAGTGTTTTTTGACACAAGCCACCACCTGTGTGTACTATCTGGCCTTTGCTGTGTAGGTTATCAACAGCATCCTCTGAAGAGTCTGACACCATGGTTGTTGCCATTCCTGAGCCTGTTTCTGTGCTTGTGTGAAATTTCATGCGAGTCCATGCAAAATCTGACAAGACATTTCAGTCTGGAGCAATGTGGTGGACTGAACTGCTGACATCACAGTCCGTCCCCGTAACCACTCTGCCAGCATGAACATATTTTCTCACGGTAGTCATATCGTTTCACTGGATCAGGTTCAGTTGAACTGCATTTAATTTGTGGCGCTCACGGCCATAAATAATTACAGTTACAAGACGGCAGCAATGTGTTTCCCGTTATTCTGTATAATCCACAGAACATGTTGCAGTCAGTTTTGCTGGCACTCTTTCTTAAGTACAAAGTTGTGAACAGACTCTTTTATAATCCTTTTTAGAGACTTGAGGCAATTTAGAGAGGATTTTCAGGGAGAAGACTGCAATTAAAAGGTTTTCAAAAGGCTCTTATCAGAGCTGCGAAGGCAAGGATGTGGCTGCCACAACATCCGGGTGCACTTGATTTGTCTGTGGCTACGACAAGTAAACAGGCATTTTCCAGTTGCACAGCTCCGTGGGAGTGCTGCCTTTCAAGTGTGTGTGTTCATGAAGCTCCGTGGTGTGACTGGACACGTCGTAGGCACAGAGACTTTGAGCTGTCAGAGGTTCTGAGCCAAACTTCACTTCAAACTTGACTGCTTATGAAACCCACTGAATCAGAGTCCTTATAGTGCTTACACCAGGCCTACACTCACAAAGCCGTACCAACACAAATCCATATGGGTACTATAGCTCCGCACACACACAAACACACATGCTCCTGCACACTTACATCTTTTCTGGTCCTGAAATAGCTCTCAGCCTCCCACTCTCCCTTATATAAGCTCCCAGCACGGAGATCTGCTGGTGAAGATTGGGGTGTGTGCAAATGTGTGTGTGTTAATGCATCTGTCTGTTGATGTGTGTGCACATGTGCACTTGTGTCTGTGTGAGTGCCAGTGTGTGGGCAGTAGGAGTGTCTTAAGTTGTGTGTTTTTGTACAGCGTTTATGATTTGAGATTCCTGTTGATAATGCGGTGCGCAGCAAAGTACAAGCAATTTCTTGAAGGAAAGAAATGTTCTTAAATTCATAATCGCTGCC
Organism: Aulonocara sp. 'chitande type north' Nkhata Bay; assembly: GCF_057382095.1. Lineage (NCBI taxonomy): Eukaryota > Metazoa > Chordata > Actinopteri > Cichliformes > Cichlidae > Aulonocara > Aulonocara sp. 'chitande type north' Nkhata Bay. The sequence continues at coordinate 15,106,960 of NC_141356.1, read as the reverse complement.
TTTTTTCTGTAGTTTTTGGCCATCATTTGGTTATAAAAGATCTGGGCAAGGGCAAAGAACACATTTAGTAAGACAGCATAGTATACAAACTGTAGCATTTAGGATTCAAAAGGAAAGAATTTCAATACCGTAGCACTGTAATTGTCCTTCATAGTGGAAAATTTAATTTAAAAGTATTACTCTAAAATGTTATTTTAACAAAGGTTTTTATGTATACTTAATAATTTTTTAATAACCTGTGAGCCAGATACAGTAAAATGTGACTCAGTATTAGAAATCCAGACAACAACAAAAAAGTGTTTGCATCATTATTATCTGTTTGCTACTTTTGTTTCTGCAGAGGGATTCTGGTGCATAACAAGGAGTCCCATTACCAGAAACTCTGAGCAGTCTCTGTTTTGAAATGGCTTTGTATTCTGTAAGCAATGTTTCCTTCTATCTGGACACTGAGGCAGGACACATTTTGCACGAGTGGGTGACTGAGTGTAATACGCCGATCAGCCACGACATTATAACCATTGACAGGTGGCATGAGTAACATTGATTATCTTGTTACAAATAGCACCTAACAAATTTCCCACGTGTGGGACTAATAAAGGTTATCTTATCTTATCTTATCTTAAGGTTATCTTATGGCATGATGGACTGCATTTAGCACAGCAATTTGCTTCAGATTTGATGTGTTGGGATTAAGAAAAATGGGCAAAAGTAAGGCTGTGAGCAGCTGTGTTGTCTATTTTAGTGGCTTGGACATCTTCAGAATGTCAAGTCTTATCAGGTGTTCCTGGTATGCAGAAGTGATCCAATGAAGGGGGGGGGCATGACTCACTGAAGCGCTTCTGCAGCACATATTACTGAAACTCTTGATGTTGCTTAAGATAAAAGTGTCACAACAAATTTGAACTGCAGCTTTCTGGAGCTGTAGCCATTGTAGATATACTATATAAGGTGGAGATATGAAAAGTAAAGAATCTAGAATAGAAATCTATGGGAAAATCAAGAGCCAGTCTGTGGCTAAAATGGGAACAACAGACTCACTGGCTACTTTGTTAACTGCTTGTTAACTAATTAGATATCAGCCATTCACATTGCAGCAGCTAAATAAATTATGTGGATGTGGTGAAGATGACCTGCTGAAATTCAGAGCAACAGAATGGGAAATTAAGTGATTTTGAACATGGTGTGATTTTTTGTGCTAGAGCATTTAGAAACTACTAATCTAAAGAAAATATCCAGTGAGTGGCAGCTTTTTGGGTGAAAAGACTTTGTTGATGTCAGAGGACAGAGGAGAATGGCCAGACTGCTTCAGCCTGATAGGCAACAGAAACTCAAATAACCACTTGCTACAGGTGTGCAGAACATGTCTGAATGCACAATACGTTGAACCTTGAACTGAAGGACTGACACTGAGACTAGTATTCACAAAGACTGGAAAAATGTTAGGGGAAAAATTCTATTGCAACATTCGAAAGTGTCAGAATTTGACTTAAATAACATCAAAGCATGGATCCATCCTATCAGTGGTTCAGGCAGGTGCTGGTACTGTAATATAATGGTGTATGGAATATTTTTATAGCCCACTTTGGTGTATAGGGTATATCAGAAAACTGCCCACATTCATTCTGATTTTCTTCTAGAAGGGCTTTGCTCCTGCTGATGCCTGTTCATCCCTGAAGGGGTCTACAGTAGGCACATGGTTTGGCAGAAGATGAACTGGGGGGACCTGGTTTAATGTATCTCCTTTTCTTTTATGTTGGCAGCAACATGTGCAATTACCTGGGAAGACGTGGCAGCAGGATACACTGTGAGAACAAGGCAAGCCTGTGGAGGTGGCGTGAAGCTCAGAGCAATGTTTTGCTGAGAAGCATTGAAGTAGGTGTTAGTTTCAAACATAACCCCCTACTTAAGCCTGGCAACGGTATTCCCTGATTGAAAGGGCCAATTTTCAACAGGAAAATACACCCTGCCACCCTCCAGAAATGGTTCAAGAACGGTTTGAGAGACAAAACAAAGATTTCAGCTTGATTTTGGACACCTCGTTTCCCATATCTGAATCTAATCAAGAATCTAATAAAGAAGGAATACATTGCTGCCAAGATCTTATTGTGACAAGACATCATCAGGGGTGTTGTAGAAGCCATTCGGGAACGAGTGTTTTGTAGCCATAAGAGGGAACTAAACAATATCAGAGAGTGGGTTTGATGTTCCTGCCTGTCATTGTAAATTCTAATAAAAACCTGTTTTAACAGACAAGTCTGTTTTTAACAGACATTTTTAAAACTGCCAAAAACTTCAGTTGATCATAATTTTATAATTTAAATGGGTCTTAGTTTTTTTATGTGTTTTTTTTTTTTTATCTAATCCTCAAAGACTTGCAACGTGTTTCATGTTGCTTGAATTATAAATGCAGAAAAGAAATTCACTGGAGAACTCTGCACCCCCAGAAATGCTACTAAAAGGCAGCACTTAGCTACCGATTACAGTCTGTGTTCGCTGCACTCGCTATATGAAAATTTAACAGGAAGATTCTGAACTGAAGCCATCCGTGACAAAAACTCAGAACCTGGCTGTGGGAGTTTCTCAGTTGCTCTGTGTCATCTCACCATAGTGCAAAACCTACCTGCTCTTTTGCACTTTTGACTTATTTCAATTTCTTTTCCTGCTGTTTTTTGTCACATCTCAGAGCTCAAGAAGCCAGAAGATTTTACTGCAAAGCTGCTAAAATATACAGATACATCCACATTATTTGTAAGTGTGTCTTTTATTTTAAACAACAAGCATATATTATTGCAGACATCAGAGCTAGTTTCCACAAAAAGGTTCAGAGAGGAAACTGGAGAGTCAAAATAATCATTTATGGCATCTTGACAAACATAGACACTCTCATCAGCTAATACTTGTTAAAAACATTGTCCCTGGGACATAAGTGAAAAGGTTATTTGATGAGCAATTGGCCATATTTATCTATCTATATCATCTGCTGTGCTCAAGTGTGAAAAGTTGCCTTAATATATGCAGATGTGCATAACTCTCTTCTTAGGCTGCAATTCTCTGCATGATTGTCCTGGTCAGTCTCCACTGTAAATTAACTTCAATCAGTATATAGAATTCTTGTCATGTTGATATAATTTTCTGCCTTTTAATGTCAACGCATTTAGATTATTTGGTTATTCTGAATCTCGAAGGAAGATTTTAACAAACTTTAACTTTGAGGTTAAATTTCGTAGGTAAAGCCACAAAGATAGATGCTTTAACCATTTCAGACATTTCTGCTGCTGGCTCAAATATAGTTACACAATGCCTCTTTAATCCTCATTTTCATCAGTGTTGGTTTTGATTTCATCTAAAAATCTGTCGGCTCTTAGAGCTCGGTGTCTGTGTGTTCAAAAATGCCTTGCTTAGATATTTGATGAGCGAGCACAGACTTCAGATGTGTTCTCTCACATCTTTTCTTTTCACTAAACAAGACTAAATGGCATTTTTGGTAAAAGTTAAATTCATGTTAAATTTATGTAGCTCATCGTTTCAATACAGTCATGTTTTTGTTTTTTCAGCCAAGCTTGTCAACAAAATGTTAATTTTGTATATTTACAGATAATTTTGGCTCTGGTGCTGACGAACAGTATCACACAGTATCATGGCAACATGAGTCTCTGCACGTGTCTTTTCATGCACTGAAGTGTGAGTGTGTAGGAGGCTGCATAGCTGGTAAAGTGGGCCCTGAAATAGTGCATATCATGAGTGTGTAAGACCCTGTGGAGGTTATGGGGTCACACTGCTGCATTGCAACAAGCTCTGTGTTTTTGTGACTTATGTAATGGCATATGGAAATAAATATTTTCATATATAAGTGTGCATAGGAGGTACATGTGTTAAGGTAAACAGCAATGGGTGGGCAGTGTTCCCTGTCTTGCTATCTTAAATCCACGTCATTAATGACACTTGAAAATACTACAACAATCTCAAAATATGAATGTCATTAAAATATGATGTCGTCAGCATCTTGTTGCTTTGAACATGGCTATTGCAAGTGAGGGGTAGATCTGACTGACAATCTAGGGCACAAAAAACGTTTAAGTGGAAGTGATTTACTCAGATCAGAAGGTCCACCTTATTTTATACTCCTTTCTTTTCTCTATTTGATCTGAAAAATACCTTAAAATACCTTAAAATGATCTGAAAAATACCTGAAGCTAGGGACTGAGATTATAAACCCATTAAGAAGTGTTTATCAAGGTTATAAAGTAAGGGAGAAATAGAGTCATTTTCCCACAGACTCGCATACATTCAGTCTCCTTCTTGCCACCAGAGTTGTTGCCCCCTGCTGGCAATTACAAATAATGCAGGTTTAAGTCACTTTATTGGGGTCACTTTTCTCTTTCCTTGGAGAAGAGAAAAGCAAAGCCAAAGCCTTAACTCTTTTATATACAGTTTACAGATACAACACACAAACTATTCTGAATGCTTTTAGTTTTGTTGCTCTATAGCTGTTTTGTAGTTACATATGACTGATTCACATTTCAAAACTAATAAAGCCATAGCCATCTTTTACATACAGTCTATGTGATCAATTCATCAAAAACTTATTTAGATACATGATATTTAACCATACGTACTGTGTTGTTTAGTTTTGGTTTTATTTACCCAGTTTCCATCTGGGAGATTCTTGGATCCATATTAATATGGTGGAAGTTAATTTATTTATTAATTCTGCAATAAAAACGACAGCCAAATCGCTCTGCCTAAAATAAGAATTGTAAGTTATAGAGCATCAGGGATAACATTCTTCTCCTTTTTATTATTTTTGTTTGTTTCTTACTGAAATGGGAAATCAATCCTCAGAGTAAGCACTGTACGCAGCTACTTATTGTAAAATGGTTCCAATAGCACACTGTGTGAATAATTATTTTTTTCATCCCTCCAAAGACACATAAATGTGTGAGCTCACCTTTTTGTGCCACCGCTTTCCCAGTGAAATCACCGGAGATGCATTTTTATGAGCATTTTATTGTATTTATGTATCTCTTTTGTGTCCCTCTCTGTAAGCACTTAGTGACATGTTTTATTGAGATTGCTTTTCAGAAAACAGAACTGGATTTAGATCTACCGCTTATTGTTAAACACAGCACGCAGGAGCAGATATTGCAGACATTCACAAGGTTATGTCCTTAAATGTCCTTATAGGCTTCTTGTTCCACTGAATGATTACACTCCCACTAACACTTTGGTAATTATTTTTTGACTGCATCAAACCTGCCAATTTCAGATTTTGCATTTAGAGGAAGGAACGCATTGTCGGTGATTTGTGCTTGTTTGTCTTCAATTGTTCTGTTTTTTCCTTCATATCATCCAATATTCAGTTATTCAACATTCACCATCTCGCCCACTCTCTTTCTTCCTCTGTTATAATTAGCTGTGTTTGTAAACATAAAAATCACAGCCATAAAAATACAAAGAAAGTAATGCTGTGTATTTTGTGTCTGTGGAAACTCCTACATTCTAGATACTTTTGCTGCTTAACTGTTTTGGCCACAATCCTATGGTCTCTGTTAAGGAAAACCTAAATTCTACAGCACACAGTGATATAATATAGCTTTTCCCAGCTTCGTGACAACAGCTTGGGGATTTCTGTTTCTGCTTTTACCTTCACCGTTCCCCTGAGCACAAAGCTGGCTTGTATTAAATGTATTAAATGTGTAAAATGTAATTTTTAAAATTCTATAAATCACATTGGAAATGTTTGTTTATACCGAAGACTACATTTAAAAGATATGCAATTTTTAAATGGGGTGATATGCTTGAACCCAGAATGCAGAGGGGGTGGGTGTATGTGTAGAAAACTGGTGTACACACTAAAATTATAAAGCTCATCTGCAACCCTGTTTTTATTAGATTTGTTAAAGCAAAGTGGAAAAAAGTATTTAGACTTTTTACTTTTTCAGTTATGTACAAATTATAATTCTACTTAAGTAGCTAATAGTTCACTCAGAATCCTATTTATGATATTATTGGATTAAAATTAGCAGTTTATTGATGTGTGTATATATTTAATGTTACAGCTGTTGATGTTTTTAATTAGCTATGTATAGCACTATAGCTTTATCTAAAATGATCCAATGAATCTGAAAAATACCCAAGTAACTACAGCAATACTAATAAGTATGTGCAATTAGTAGCAAGTGCAATAAGTATATTAAGCACAATACTAGTACAAGCACTGAAGTAAATGTACTCAGTTACATTCCCATTGGTACTGATCTGTGCTCTCATCCAATGTGGACTGTAAGATGAACAGTACTGTACTTCAATGTCTTTGGTGGGGTGGCGCTTGGGGGGAGGGGGGGGGGATCATAGCTCGGGAGGGCTGATCCTACTCCTACTCTTTTCTGTTGTGTAAGCCTGAATAAAATTTAAGCAGTTGAGTAATCAAACTAACAAAAGAAACCAAAAATTTAAAGCTGGCTGTAAACAAGCTGACTCGTTACCAGCACGTCGCCAAATCTTCAACCAAACCTAAGTAAAAAGTCTAAGTAAAAGCCTCATGACACAGTATCAGCACCAAACCTGACTGATGTTCAAATCCCTGCACCGTAGCTTCACAGCATGATGACGAACCTACCCATACGAGCAGAGGCTGTTATAATAGATTTAATGCCTTTGGTATAGGAAGCACATAATATAGCTGTTAATATAGTGTGTATTCAAAACTGGCCTCATTTGACTATAATCCTGGTTTGGTTTGATTCACCCTCCACTAAAACGCCCACTCTCTTTTTCTTTTCTCCCTCTAGCTCTTTATTCTCTCTCTCCTCTTCTTTCTCCCTCCTTCCTCTTCTTCTCTCCTCATTTCTCTCCATCTCTCCCACTCTCTTTCTTTCTTTCTATCTCCCTCGCTCTCCCTGTCGCTCCGGCTCTCCCTCTCTTACCCCTCCCCCATCTGTGGGAAGCTGCCGTTGTGCGCATGTCGCCGATGAGTCAAATTGTGGAGGCAGTGCATGCACACACACATACACACACACACATATCCTGTCTCCCACGAAGGCATCTGTTTCAGTCTGTCTCTCTGTGAGATGCAGCACCAACAGAGAGAGGGGGAGACAAGAAGAGGGAGGGAGAAAGAAGAGAGGAGGGAAGAATAAGAAAAAAGAGGTGTGAGAACAGAGGCACAGAGCAGAAAGAAAGGAGAAAGAGAAGAAGGGCTCAAATAAAAAAAATTAAGAGTGAACAAAGATAAAGCAAAGACAAAATACAAAATACAAGACTCTTCTTCAGAAGAGGAGAGGATGCTGCTGCAGCTGAGCATCTATGCCTGACTTCTGAGGAGTTCTCAGCTCGGACATGACTGACATGCAGCATTCCTGCATCTGAGCATCTCTAGTCCGTGCATGTGTGTGAGAGAGAGAAAGTGAGGGTTAATGTGTGTGTGAAGCCATGGCGAGTGCTCAGCCGGGGGTCCACGCGTTGAAACTCCAACCTCCTTCCGTCTCTCACACGCTGAGGAACGGAAGCAACTTCATTAAATGGGATGAGGTAAGGACTGATTTTCCTCAAGCACAAGCAAATAGTTTTATTTAATTCTACTACTTGAAAAAAATAAGGAGGCTGAGGAAACGGTCAAAGAATTGAAACTAGCTGAATTAATGTGGAGCGTGAGAAATTGAGGAGGAAGAGGAGGAAATGTGCCATGTTGTCAGATGTGTTTACTATTCATTTGCTGATTGAGCTTTGGCAGTAAGTACCTGTGGATCTTACCAGTGAGGCAGATAGTGTGTGTGTGTATGTAGGTGTGTGTCTGAAATGTGTTTCTGATCAGTCTTCTATCCACCAGTATTCATGTACTGTGTGTGTATAAAGCCCACACATACTTACTCCTGTGCCCTTCATGAGCACAGTCAAACACAAGGTATTTGCAGAGCTGTGTGTGTTCCTCTGTGTGCATGTGTGTGTGTTGGTATGCTGAAGTACAGAGCGCTGACAATGAGGAGGAAAAAAAAATGCTGTCCGGTTGCCATGGTAACTGACATGGTTACCAGCACCTAAACAGATCAGGTGTGTGTGTGTGTGTGTTTATTATCACTGCCTTGAGCTTTATAATGTCATGGATCATACTTATGGAGAAGTACTTAAGAACTAATCCAATGCAGAGCTGAATCCATTCACAATAGCTTAAACTTGTGTGTGTGTGTGTGTGTGTGTGTGTGCGTGTGTGCGTGCGTGCGTGCGTGCGTGCGTGCGTGTGTGTGTGTGTTTTGATATTTGAATCTCTCAAACATGTAGAGCCGGGCTTTATGAAAAATAGAATCAGTTGCTATGGCAACAGGTGACAACCAGGGAGCTAGTTAACCAGCTTCTGAGCTTCTTCTTCTTCTGGTTTTTCTTCTTCCAAATGTAGGCTGTGTTAACACTTTCAAGAAAACAAAAATCCTGCAAAAGAATGTGAAGAACTTTATAAGTATGGACATCTAATGTTTAGAGGACTGAGCTCAAGCTGGTTCCTGTGCCTTCTGAGAAATAGGGATGGAGTAAAAAGTCCCTCCAAGGGTTAAATATATGCCCTTTTGAATAGCTATATTAATTATAGCACAGCAGGTAAGAGGTATAGCTTTGCCAGATTTTATTGACTAGCATTATGAAACAGTTTGTGTACGATCAGGAAAACAAAGAGAAAAAGAAGTACCATAGAAATATAGTGTTGCCGAGGTTAGCAATTGTGCCACATGAAAAGCAGATGCTGATGTGTGACAGACAAACCGTCTTAGTAAGAGCCTTAGTAAGAGTTTTAATGCTAGTCATTTTCCATGCATGCAAACAATTAATTATTTAAATTATTGTGTACCCCTGTATATAATTTTGCACCATTAAATTAAGGTGCAACATTCTGAGCTGGGACTAAAGACAAGTTATAATGATAGAACTGACGAGGATACCTTTCTTTTCTCCCTGTGACATCTGGAATAGTCCAGCTTAAATCTTAAATCAATAAATTCCATTATTCTCACTCACAATTCACAGCTTTTTACGTATGAGGAGAACATATGTTCTTTTCTAAAGATTCTGAAGAAATATGGGAAATTTTAGAATTCAGTGACTAATTTAGTGTTGTTCAGTTACTGTATTTAGTTACTGTGATAGGTGATAATAGTTGGTTTATTAGGTGGTATTCCTTCCTTGTGGTGGACTTTTGGCCACTAGTGGATATTCCAGGCTCTTTTTTGCATTTGTATCCCTAAAATATATTTCATACCTTTTCATATTATTTAATTTTTTTTGTCCATTATTCAGTGGTTAATAGACAGATTTTTTAAACCTGGTTCTGTTTTATTGTGATTTTTCTGTGCTTGTAAGTTTGTTCAGCAATGCACTTGTGATGTATTGACTGAATGACAATAAAGGAATCTGAATTGGTCATCAGTGCCCTTAGCTTCTGTTGGTATTGATTTCAGCTGCTTTCCTCAAAGAGGGGATTAGTTTATTTCAGTAGCCTATACCCTTTTACTTTGCTAACGGATATTTTGCCTGTCATGGCTACAAGCTGCCAAACTACATTAACCTTTCCAGTTGTCCCTGGGGCATCATTTCATGCGGGTGTATGGGTCGATTATACGCAAGTTAGCCCACATGTCAATAGTATGAGCTACTTTTTTCAAGTGGGTGTGTTTTACCTATACTCTTTTCCTAACCCTAACCATGTACTGGTTTTCTGGCAGTGTATAGTATAAAGCAGCAGCCCAATTAACCTATGTGCCAGGCATTTTTTATGGTTTTCATTTAACTAATACCTAAATAGATCTCTGTTCCTGTTAATAATTTTTACATATTAACAAAACAGTTTGAGCAGTTTTGTAGAAGTACAAAACTGATATCAATTCACAGTAACTGAGTCCAGAACCTTGTTAGGCTAAAGCCTTCACTACTGTGTGCAGCTGTGAAAGATGCAAAAGATTCATGCTGGAAGTGGGAAACTGTCACTGTTTCACACCTCCCTGCTCTTGTTCTGCACACAGATAATACAGCTGTTGGGTTTGAGCATCAAATCAATTAAGGTTTAGCTTATAAGAAGGTGGACAGCACTATATTAATTAGATGTAACATTAAATTGTATTGGAACATCTTATTCCTGTGCCTCAGACAAGATTGTTTTCAAGTCCGTGTCAAGGTACCAACAACAAAGGACACATTACGCATAGCATGGAGGCATCCAGTAAAATGTAGCATTACAAGCCCCGGGATGAGAAGGCACTGGCATGCCATAGTCTTTGTTTGTGTGTGCCCTTTTAGGAAGATTCAGTGTTCTAGGACAATGAGAACAAAAGATTTGAAAGTGGAGAGAAATCAGTCCAATCCGTGCTGGTATGGAATAGGAAGAAGCAAAGCCGGTGAGCTAGTTTAAGCAGATGAGTTGAGCTGCATGGTATCATGCTTCACTCTGCTCAGATCATACATTAATGACATGCAGTTTGGTGGTATATTTATTTAAGCAGCAAAGTTTCCCATCTCTCTCATTTCTGACATGTTGATATTTATAACTCGAGAGGTCGAAAGCAACCAATGTTACAACTATAATCTTTAACAGCATTAGTCAACTTAACAATATTATTATTATTTTATTATACAATAATCCTTTAGTAGCCTTCATTATTTCATTGAATCTCCTATTACTGAACCAGCAAAAATATTGGATTCAATTTAACATATACTGTCAATATGATATGATGTCTAAAACCTTTTGGTTGAATTGTCTTGTTGTAACTATAACTATAAGTCACAGCTCCCCGGTTACAAAAGCTGCAGGTTAATCAACTTTATAAAGAAGTCTTAAGTTTGCTTCACCAACTTTGCAAAAATGACAAATTTCAGCTTTAATTTTTGATGCTATGCTGTCTTCTTCTGGCGTCACTGGCATGTTTGTGTTGTTCGATATTTAGACTTTTTTGCTGTTATTATTGATTTTGTACAGCTTAAGTTGCTTTATTTTTGATTATTAACTTATTTTTGATCTGTCACATTAAATCTTTTGAACCTTTTTGTTTGATTCATGGCAACTGAAACTGTTAAAAGATTCCATCAGTACCTGTAATAAAGTCACTCCAACCCTATCTCTGTTTTGCAGAAAAGCAACTGAAACCACTCTGATTAAACTTTTACTAAACTGTATAGATTCAAAGCTTTACATAGTCACAAATCTTTGCACTCCCTTGAAGCATATTCAATTTGGCTGCAAGCTTCAAAACATCAGTTTATCAAATAATTTGGGGGATTCAAACTGCTTAACCCCATATAAAAAATACTTAGTAAGTATTATTTTTGTCCATTCAATACCAGATATTTACACCAGGCTTCAAGGTGCTTTTATTTTTAACCAGTAATTAGCCACAGAAACCGGTCCTCTGAGACACCTGCTGTGTATAAAATGCTATGACTTTTCAAACAGCAAAACATCAGAAGAGCTGCTCTGTCTGAATCCACCTAGAGCCAATTAGGAACTATCATGGTGGGTTAATATGGATAGATAGTTAGTGTTATGACAGCTGAAAAGAACTTCTGTAACATGAAAATGAAATCGCTTAGTGTTCCCTGGTTAAAAGAGGTCACGCTGTAGTGAGTAGTAAAATAAGATTCTGGACACTTACAGTATGAATCACTATCACTTCATGCCACCACAGACAAGTGTATTCTTACATAATTTTCTCGCCCTACCAAGTAGAAAGTAGAACATTTTTATGAGTGCATTAGCTACGTAAATGATTTTTCGCTTGAGTTTTTATGATGTTTTACGGTTATTTTCATTCTCTCCACCTGTCTCCCTAGGATTTGTCCACTGTCACTCCAGTGACTCTGCATGTGGATCCACATGGATTTTACCTCTACTGGACCGACCAAAACAAGGTTAAGCACAAAAATCAGCTGTCTTAGATATAATTCTCTTAGACTGGCTGTAGATATTAAACGATGAGGAACAAATTAAGCTTGAAACCTCAAAAAGTGACATTAATTGATTTGGTGACTCATCAATATTCAGTATTTCAGTCATTAAAACTGGAACTTTTTTCAGACTAGATTCTGAATCAAAGATGAATCATTAAATGTTTCATTACCTTCTTATTTTATGCACATTTGACTAAATTAATTTGCTAATGAAGATTGGTTTTTTAAATTAATTTTCCATTTTAAGTTTGATTAAATGTTGTCTGAATCATTTTTTGTGCACCTGTGAAGCAATTTTATTATTTTTTTATACACAAAAATATAACCAATACAGTCTAGCTGTTAGTCTGATCTGTTTTTGCTATGCTATGTTATGTTTTGCTATAAGATGCTAAATATCTTGCTTCCACATAATCTTGTCTGTGACCTTTATCTACTACAGAAACTGCATACATATTTACAACATTCAGGTTCACTGTGCTAACAATAACCAGTTATGTTTTTGGAATGCAGAGAAAAAGATATACTAAATGCTGCAGTTGGAGATCATAGCAGAGCCAAAATGATTCCCACCATGTGTAATGATTTTACAGTTTTCTTACCTTTGAAATGGTTGCTTTGAAGTTTGTGACCACTCACAGCCAGTTCCTGTCTTCAAATGATAGTTACACTGACTTGGTCAGATATCAGTCTGAGTTAGCTTACAGTTAAATAGCAACAGGTTGGTAATTACATGCAAACTTTTTGTGATAATATGATGATTTATTGTGATAAAGCAGTGAAAATAGCAACTCTGTTGCCATCTACATACAGAGAAATTTGCATTAAACAGAAAAGTACAGTAAATACTTACATTCAAAGTCAGTCAAATCAGAACCACATAGATTTGAAACAAATATTAATAAAGGCCTCCACAAATAATGAGGTAGTTGCTGCAAGATGGTGATTTAACTGCAGAATGGCATAAACACTCAGCATTCCAGCTTTTATTTCAGGATATAACCAAAATACAGCTAGTTTGTCAACCAGCTGAGTCGAGTCAGCTGCTGCAAAGACATGAACAGCAGACAAGTTGCACTCAGCAGCACAGACTGATTCAGATTGGTTGCAACACATTGGCAAACTGTCAGTGTTCATAAATTAGACATCAATTACTTGCAAAGCCTCCCCAACCTGTTTGAGAGTGAGTCAGTCTGAGTTGGACCGTGATTATTTGGAGACAGATTGCTTCCCATCAGGTGACTTGTGCAATCGCCTTGCGATCATAAGTGGCCACCCAGACGTTCAAAAACCCAGGGGTTAGCTTTGTCACCTGAAAGTATGAAAATACATGAGAAGCACAAACTGTGTGCTATTCAGGAATTAGCTGTTTTTATTTTTTTACACACAATTCCAAGAATGTTGAAATTTATTTTATTTTTTTTAGCTTTGTTAATCAAGAGGCTTGCCAATGTTAAGGTTATGTATTCATACACAAGAACTGTAGAGATACAATGTATAGTCAAAGGCTGGGTGGATACCTTTAAAAGGTATGAAAAAAGCAAGCATATAAGACAGCATACCATTGCACACACATACATACATGCACACTTTCTTTCCAGGTCGGCTTAAATCCTTAACAGGAAACAGCAGGAGGCCTTTAGCTCCCAGATAACAGCTGACTGCGTGAGTGTGTGTGTGCTCTATGTGTGGGTGTGTTTTCATTAGGACACAGAGCTGTTGGACCTGACCCTGGTAAAAGATGTCAGAACAGGCAGAAGCACGAAAACACCCAAGGTACTGTCATCTCTCTGCTTATATTCACCTCTACTTGACTCTGCACGTGTGAAATGTATGCTGTGTCCTTCCTGCATTGCAATTTTCAATCCTCCTACTGCATCTCTGTAGCCAGTGACCTCTCACCTAACAGTTGCTCCTCTTATGCAGCAGAATGTGATGTTTTATTCATGAAATTTTTAATATTTGACTTAACGTTTGCATTACTTTTTGTAGCTGACATTACGGCATTCGTGCTTTAATAATAAGTTGATGTTTTTTATTGCCTCTTTTTTCTTTCTGTACTACCATGAAGTACTTTAGATTTTATTTCTGTTACCTACTATCGTTTATGTTATATTTATTGCTTTGCTTCCTACTTCAATAGAAGACTTGTGCTTTGCTTTCATAAATAGCAAAGCATCTGATGTATTTTGTTCGAGGGCAGCCATAATATTTGCCTGACTGGGTTTCTTAATGATTTTAATCCTTGATTGTTACTGTGACTGCCTCATAAGTCTCTAATAATCTCCTCCCTCTGGTCCTCCTCTACCCCTGCTTTTACTTTGTCATCCTGAAAATGATGTGCCACCATGTGAGGAGGGAATTTAACGGAATAATCACAAGATTGAACATTAAACCGAAGCAACAAAAGGAAAACGCAAAAACATTTAACAAACCGAACCCCTGGAAAACCTTTTTTTAAAAATCAGTGATTTCACATCTTTCCTCAATAAGTACGCAAAAGGAGACATGGCTGGTGTGCCATCACCTCGTGGCATACACACACTGGGCAGATCACCTGCCATCAGGGCTAAGAGACAGACAACCATTCACAATTACTTTGAAGCCTACAAGCAATGTTGATTCAGTTAACCTAAAATGCATGTAGTGGGGTGCCAGAATACCCAGAGAGAACCCACACAGGCACACAGAAAAGCACCAGTCTGGTTGATGGATTTGAACCCAGGACCTCTTTGCCATCAGGCAACAAACTTCTTTAAGGAAATGTGAATGATGTGCTTTAAATCACTGGTAGACATGTAAACTCAACTTTCCTGAAATCTACACATGCGGCAGCACTATTTAAGCATAACGTTTAACCCACCAGACCATGGTACTAACAGAATGCAAGACTATACTGATCTCCCAAACTGGCCTCTCATTTCTTACATTTTGCTTCCAAGGCACCAGACTTTTTAGTACTTTTTAAAATGGTCTTGAGCAATAATTCTCCAGCTATTGACTGGTGTACATAGTGTATCCGTAAAATATTTGAGGAAAGTGAACAAATGGAGGGCAAAAGAAAAAACGTCAGGTCAAAAAACTATTTACAACAGATAAACAGTATCTGAAAGTATTGTCCTTAAGAAATTAAAATAAAAATGTAGAAGACTTGACACCTGACAGTTGATTGGTTCCCCAAAGTCTCATAGAAATAGTATTAATTGAAGGGTGGCTGTCAAGAAAAAACCAAAGAAAGGAACCAGGAGAAAAGTCTGAGATGTGCCAAATTACACAAACCAAATTTGAAATGTCTGTGAAGGTTCTCAGTCACCCAGGTCATGGTAGTCTAAGGAGCTTGGAAAGAAAAGTGTCTGGACTTCTTTAAGTTTCCTTGAAGATGTTTCACCTCTCATCAGAGAAGCTTCTTCAGTTCTAAGAGTAACTGGTGGAGAGTCCCAGATTTTAAGCCCTATGGGAGTTTCCCCAAGAGGATCATGGAACCAGTGGAGAATCCATCATGTCCTGGGACTGCATTTCAGTCACAAACCAGACAGTAGCATCTAAAAAGCATCTGGCAGCAGTGTTCACAAACACACTTTCAGTCTTAGACAGAAAAACATACAACATAACACTATCAGTAAGATGGCATATAGTAGGAATGGCCTCTCCAGAGCCCGCACCTCAACATTATTGAAACACCGTGTATCATCTTGACTGGAACAAGAGGAATCTCCCTCAAGAAGCCCGGAGAACTATTCCTGAAGACTACTTGAAAGCTTGCCTAGGAGAATTCAGGCTGCGCTGAAGAATAGAGGTTGCTGTGTATACCCAGTGTTGGCTTTCAGCCTTGTTAGAATTGTACAGACTCTGATTTTCCCTTATATACTGTATTTCCATATACAGAGAGTGCAGAATTATTAGGCAAGTTGTATTTTTCAGGAATAATTTTATTATTGAACAACAACCATGTTCTCAATGAACCCAAAAAACTCATTAATATCAAAGCTGAATGTTTTTGGAAGTAGTTTTTAGTTTGTTTTTAGTTTTAGCTATTTTAGGGGGATATCTGTGTGTGCAGGTGACTATTACTGTGCATAATTATTAGGCAACAAAAAACAAATATATACCCATTTCAATTATTTATTTTTACCAGTGACACCAATATAACATCTCCACATTCACAAATATACATTTCTGACATTCAAAAACAAAACAAAAACAAATCAGCGACCAATATAGCCACCTTTCTTTGCAAGGACACTCAAAAGTCTGCCATCCATGGATTCTGTCAGTGTTTTGATCTGTTCACCATCAACATTGCGTGCAGCAGCAACCACAGCCTCCCAGACACTGTTCAGAGAGGTGTACTGTTTTCCCTCCTTGTAAATCTCACATTTGATGATGGACCACAGGTTCTCAATGGGGTTCAGATCAGGTGAACAAGGAGGCCATGTCATTAGTTTTTCTTCTCTTATACCCTTTCTTGCCAGCCACGCTGTGGAGTACTTGGACGCGTGTGATGGAGCATTGTCCTGCATGAAAATCATGTTTTTCTTGAAGGATGCAGACTTCTTCCTGTACCACTGCTTGAAGAAGGTGTCTTCCAGAAACTGGCAGTAGGACTGGGAGTTGAGCTTGACTCCATCCTCAACCCGAAAAGGCCCCACAAGCTCATCTTTGATGATACCAGCCCAAACCAGTACTCCACCTCCACCTTGCTGGCGTCTGAGTCGGACTGGAGCTCTCTGCCCTTTACCAATCCAGCCACGGGCCCATCCATCTGGCCCATCAAGACTCACTCTCATTTCATCAGTCCATAAAACCTTAGAAAAACCAGTCTTGAGATATTTCTTGGCCCAGTCTTGACGTTTCAGCTTGTGTGTCTTGTTCAGTGGTGGTCGTCTTTCAGCCTTTCTTACCTTGGCCATGTCTCTGAGTATTGCACACCTTGTGCTTTTGGGCACTCCAGTGATGTTGCAGCTCTGAAATATGGCCAAACTGGTGGCAAGTGGCATCTTGGCAGCTGCACGCTCGACTTTTCTCAGTTCATGGGCAGTTATTTTGCGCCTTGGTTTTTCCACACGCTTCTTGCGACCCTGTTGACTATTTTGAATGAAACGCTTGATTGTTCGATGATCACACTTCAGAAGCTTTGCAATTTTGAGACTGCTGCATCCCTCTGCAAGATATCTCACTATTTTTGACTTTTCTGAGCCTGTCAAGTCCTTCTTTTGACCCGTTTTGCCAAAGGAAAGGACGTTGCCTAATAATTATGCACACCTGATATAGGGTGTTGATGTCATTAGACCACACCTCTTCTCATTACAGAGATGCACATCACCTAATATGCTTAATTGGTAGTAGGCTTTCGAGCCTATAAAGCTTGGAGTAAGACAACATGCATGAAGAGGATGATGTGGACAAAATACTCATTTGCCTAATAATTCTGCACTCCCTGTATATTTGCACAAGTTTCAATGAGTCGCTGTGCCTATTTCCCATTTTACTAGAAAATAAAAAAATAAGTGGAAACTCAAGACTTGCATGAGCGATGATGAGACCCTCTTCAGTCAGAAAAACTGGAGAAAATGTGGAGCCCCTCTTGAGGAAGGTGACAAACATTAAATAATTTTTATTTCCTTACTTTCCACAAAAACATCTTTCTCTGTTTGATCGCCTGATTTACTATCAAGTTCAGCCTGCACTCTCTTTACACATATAACACACTGTATGTTGCAAACAACATGTCACACTGGGTAAAAATAGATGCAAATAAACTGCCTCAAATGGTCTCAGCCGTCCCCGCATCCCTCCAGGTCCCTTCACTTTCATCCGTCTCCTCTCTACAGTGCATGCCTCCCTCGTGGCTCTGATTCCACTGACAGCTTTCACTCTGTGTCATCCAATAGGAGGCTAAGCTGCGGGAGCTGCTCGATGTGGGAAACCTGGTTGGTAGGCTGGAGAACCGCATGGTTACCGTGGTTACGGCTTCAGACCTTGTAAACGTCAACCAGCTTAACTTCATCGCTTCGCAGGAGGACGAAGCCAAGGTGCTGAGCTCATTAAAGCGACCGTGACCATGACTAATTGTGATGATAATGATGATGCAGTGTGTGACTGTTTTTGTGTTTCGTTTTTTTGTAGGTGTGGTGTGAGGAACTGTTTTCTCTGTCTTCCAACCTGCTGAGCCACAATCTCAACCGAGACCAGAGTCTGCTGAAAGCGTGAGTACGCACACATTCATCACTGCACGCACTTGTTTGTTTTATTAAACAGTATATGGCTTAAAGGGAAGCACAGATGTGGATTTGTGGAGTTTGGAGGTTAATAAAAAAAATACTGAGTCTTTTGTGATAAACTTAATCATCCCTGCTGCTTCCTGACACCTTTTTGAAACCTATTTTCTGCACATCTTTTAATCTTAATGGTTTTACAAAATGCTTCATTCACACACACCATTGACCCATTTGCCCGACCACTTTTGCTACTTCACCCTTTGAAACTGACACCCTCTAATTTTTCTGCTTCAGGTACATCAAGTTAACTCTTCAGCCGAATGCAGAGGGGAGAATTCCTGTCAAGAAGTGAGTTCCTGATGATTATTAGGTCCCCAAGCCTCACTCAGTGGTTTTACCCAAGCATTTGCTTTGAGGCACATGTTACAGTATATGGTTGGGAACGTGAGGAATTAGCCTGAAGAAATCTTCAGAGACACGCACAAACTGTAACTTTGCTCTTTCCTGTCCCTTGCTTCCAAAAATAAACTTAATTCCATGTGCACTTGGGGAAGCAAAAACAGGGACAGGATTCATGAAGGTGCTTAATTCAGCACTGACCTGGTAATCAACCACTGCCAGAGCATGAGATGGATAATACAGTTATGACAGGAAGCTGTATTTTAGAAGCAAACTGAGAGCCGAATTAAGGTCAGCTGATATCTAAGAAGCCGAGGGAGTAGAGTTTTAAGAAAGCCCGCACGGTTTGACAGTTTGCACAGTCGAAGCTTTGGGCTCAAGTGAAGAGGGTGAGATTTGCCAAAGTGAAATTGCGTACACGGGGAATAGTTGCATTTCAAGAACCGTTATGGAGGATTAGCACCGTAAATGTCGGCCCATTAGTTGGAGAGAAGAATATGTAGAGGTTCTTACGGAAAGTAAAAAAATGAGTTTTGGGTTGGTGGAATGATCATAATATTGTTGCACCACTGTCTGTTTCAGTATTGTTCGGCTGTTTTCATCGGACAGAAAAAGAGTCGAGAATGCCCTGGAGAGCTGCAAACTGCCCTATGGACGGGTAAATACTTCAGTTAGTTTGGATTATTATAGGTGGCAGGGAATGAAAGACACACATGAAAAGCTGTTCTCTTTTCATGGATAACTACATATTAGACTCACAAAGTATTTAGTTTTTTTCTCTCTTTTTCTCTTTATTCTTTCTTCTCAGTTTTCTGTTTTCTGTTGAAGCTTTTGTCTGTTGGTTTTGTCCAGAATGACTCATAGTGCATGGATGGGTGAAATAAGCTCAGATATCTGGGTCATCAAGTTTTCAAGCAGCCACTTCCAATTCAAAACAAAGTGGTGTTGATTTTACATGAATCACACATTGAATATTCCTGTGAGCACAGAAAGATTGTTTTTGAAGAAGACATGTTGGAGGAAAAGTTGCATTTTAAAAAGGGTTTTGAACTATATTTTGCAGTTGGCATTATCAATAATTAATGCCCATGTTCTTTGTATTTGACAGGGTGACAGCATCAAACTGGAAGACTTAACACTTGAAGTTTACCGGAACTTCTTGGATAGTCTGTGCCCTCGTCCTGAGCTTGGGAACATCTTCAAACTGCAGTAAGTAAACAAAAAATAACTTGAGCTGGAGCTCTTGCTGCAGCTACTGACCTCTACTCTGCTAAAAGATGTATTAAAGATGAAGAAGCTACTCTACAAAATGAAAAGTTGTTATTTGCTTCAGGCCAATTTTTTTGATATCAGAAAAATCGTGATTCATCGCCTGTCCCACTTGTACAGACAGACAGGGATTGAACAAACTGGTTGATCTTTAGCTTTGCAGCAGTAATCATATTCTTAAAACTAATCTATCCCCTCTTCCAACGATGTTATGCAACTGGACCAGTTTGTTAGAAGTAATTAGCTTTCTGAAGCCGATCTAAATCCTGATCCTGGAGTTTTTTTTAATGTAATTGTGTCCCTAGAACCAGAAAGGTGTCTAAATCTAAATCTATTTGTATTAATTACTTGAACAACAAGACAATACGTCACAATTTCTTTTTATTTCAAGTTGATATGCAGTTGGAAATATATGATGATTAAGACCTCATTAAGACCAGTCAACAACCCCCTGGCGACCACTGATCACTAGGAAAATAAATGTCTATTCTGCAAAATAGACATTCTACCTTTTTCTCTCTGAGCTACAGTGAAACTGCAAACATCTATGCAAACTACTTGTAGCCTAGTAATGACCACAGCAATCACAAGGAGCTTTTCAGTGCTTCATCATATACCTCTTTACTACCAGTTTGTTATGCACGAGACTGTCAGGAACCTCCAGCAACCACTCGCTTACTAGTCACAGAATACACACTTTTCCCGCATGACTGGTGGTTGCTAGATAAGTGCCAACAGGTCTCTAGGTCTGTGTGACTGAGACCTGAACCACTGTGAGATGGGCCCAATCTGAAATTTCACATCGTATCTTCACACTTAGAATGACAACTTGATATTTTAAAAAAAAGAAGCGTATCATCTAGTTGTTCTCAAATATTATCACAGGGCATTTCTGCATCGAAGAAACTGGAATCAATAAAGGATGATAATAATAAAATAATTTAAATGTTTAGCTATAATTTTTGTAGTACTTGTACTACACTTGTACTTGTAGTAGTAATTCTCTGTATCTGTTTTTTTTTTCTAGCATTGGAAAGCAGTAGATAAATCTGTACAATGTGAAAACTGGCAGATTTATGCAGCATACCACTTGTACATTTGTTCTAGTGGTTTCTCATCACACATAAAAACATGTTGACGTATTCCAGTTTCTACAAACGTTCTAAACCCTTGCAAATTGATTTAACTTAATTGATTTAATCAATTGATAAAACCAATACAATAGCACTCTTCCCATTTTAAAAACTGTTTTTCAAGAGTATGAGGTTAAGCAGCACTCCAGCAGTGGTTCCACAAAAATACCCAAACAGCATACAAATTTCTGAGAAGGTTTATCCTCTAATGCTCTGACTTTCAACCTGACTCTTCTCTGCTCTGCAGAGGAGCCAATGATAGGATGCTGTCAGTCGATCAGATGACAGAGTTCATCAACAATAAGCAGAGAGACCCAAGGCTCAATGAAATCCTCTACCCACCTCTTCGTCCTGCACAGACGCACACTGCGATGGAGAGGTATCAACATGACCAGACACAACTAAAGCAAGGTACACACTTAGACAAGCAGATTTTGCTGGAGGTTTTATGTGTTTGTTTGTTGTTGTTTTTTTTTTTTACTTTAACCTCCTAGGACCTGGCGTCCACATATGTGGACATCACATTTTGGGTTATTTAGACCAAAATACTCAATTTTGCTCTACAAGAGCCTGATATCCACTTACGAGGACATTATACTGCTACTGTTCTATCAAAATTTTAAACAAATATCCTCATATGTGGCTCTTATTTTTCATAAAAACGAAAATAAGGTAAAAAAAAAATCTGGTAATTCTTTCTTTTTACATTCATCGGGCCCCAATATGCTCAAATATCAAAGAGAAATTAAAAATGCATGCTATGGAAGAGTCCGGGTCTTAGGAGGTTAAAAATAAAAACCCACACAAGTTGATCCAAAAATACCTTTCTAACCCACCTATATACTTACTCTGTAATTTGTGTAGATCCTACTAGAAGAAATTTAGGTGTCTACTTTGCATCAAACATAAACTACAGATTGTTTTTCACCCATAAGATAACAGTGCTGCTATCTAAGAAATAAAATGATTATGTTCGTATTATATTATATTTCCTTATCAGAAATTAAAAATTCATTATAGAGGAGGGTTGAGAAATTAAAAAGGAAAAACCTGAAGCTTTATTCTAGGATGGTGACAAGTCACTAAAGGGGTTTAATGAGTATGACAATGATGCTATGACGCTAACATTTAGCACACACACACACACACACACACACACACACACATTCTTACAGAAGTTCACACATATACATACAATGCCTTGTCTTAGAACCATGTGGGCGTGGCTTTGTTCTGATGTTTTTTGTGTGAACTGTCTCTCAATAAAAAGGCAGCAAGGGAGGTCAGATGTGAGGCCACTTGATTACAGTAAACTCATTGTCTTGTTGGCGAAACCAGTTTGAGATGATTAGAGCTTTGTGAGCTATCAGAAGATGGACACATTGTGGTCATAAAGGGATGGACATGTTCAGCAACAAAACTCGTCTGGCATTTAAATGTTGATAACTTAGTAGTAACGGGATTAAAGTGTGCCAAGAAAATATCCCACACGCAATTACACCACCGACAGCAGCTGTTGATACAAAGCAGGATGATTCCATCTTTTAATGTTTTTTTTTTCCAAACCCAATCATCGGAATATTACAGTAGAAATTGAGACTTCCCAGACCTGGCAAAGTTTTTCCAATATTCTGTTGTCCACTTTTGGTGAGCCTGTATGAACTGTAGCATCCTTTCCTGTTTTTTTGATGTGGTGTGGTTTTCTGTTGCAGTAGCCAATGTGCTTCAAGGTTCAACATGTTGTGCATTCAGAGATGTACCGTAGTTGTATCGAGCTGTTATTTGAGTTCTGCTGTTTTCCTTTCAGCTCAAAGCAGTCTGGTCATTCTCCTTTGACCTCTGGCATGTACAAAGCATTTTTTTTTCATAGAGGGCTGACGCTCACTGGCTATTTTCTCCTTTTCTGTCTGTAAATACTAGAGATGGTTGTGTGGGAAAAAAGAGTAGCAGCTTCTGAAATACCAGCCTGTGTGCCACCAAACTCTACGGCACTTTCAAATTCACTTTCGCAACTTCATTAGATTGTCTTGATCACGCCTAAATGAAGTAAGAGTCAAAGTGACCAGTTTTTATTGTCCTGAACTGATTTTTGTTGGAATAGGGTTCTCACTTTTTGTCTTTTGTGTTTGTGTGAACAATATTTTTAGGCAAGATCTCCCTCCAGGCGTTCTCCAGTTATCTGTCTAGTGATGAGAATGGAGTCATTCCACCAGAAAAGCTGGATCAGTCTGAAGACATGAGCTTCCCAATATCTCACTATTTCATCAACTCATCGCATAATACCTACCTGACAGGTACGCATGCACAAGTCCTAAAAGCTCAGCAATAAATCCATTACTTTCCATCACCGGTCTGATCCAAATACATTCTCTTTGATAGGCATTGGCAACTTCTTGGGAGAGAACAAATGAGTTGATTTAAATGTGTGAGCGTGAAGAAAATAAAATATTTGTCTGTTCAATTAACAACTGATGCAAACAGGAGAAAAGGTGAATTACCAAACTTTTTTATTAGTTGCGACTCAAATACGTCCAAAGTCTTCTTCAAGTTGACAGTTTAATTCTGCCAACAAAGCAGTGTATCGGGGGAACACACAGCTCTACTAAGAGAGCCATTATAGTTTTTCAGAGTGACACTGAGCTAAACAACATCCCAGAAAAATACCTCTGCTAAACAAAAAGTATGCATTTGCAGCAACAAAAGCACTTTAATGGCATGTAAATGAGCCAAATGCAGATCTCATCCAGATTTTTCCAAATAGGCTGAGCATTAATGAAGACATAAAGGATATGGGACACAAAACGACTTAACACGCACATAACATTTTTCAGTTTCATCAAAATTATGCACAGACCTGAGGCCTGTTGCACCTGAGTCTAAAACGAGATGGCCTAAAAAGAGAGCTTGGAATCGTGGCCTGGTGGGATTCAAGTGTCTCCTGCTTCTTCTGCTTCTATAAGCATGCAAACTCCCTGCTTGTCCAACAGTTAGAAAAAATATTTGACGGAACTGGTTATCTATTACACAAGGAGACAAGGTGTGACACTAATAATCCATGCATTCTTTCACATCTTGGCTTATGTGACTATTCATACGATAAATGGACGAACAACCTTCGGGATCACATCCTAAGGGGCAATCCTGCTATGTTTTAAATACCTGGGACTCTTCATGAGTTGTTTTAGAACCAAAGAAGACTCTTGGATGAGAGATGAAACATTCTAACAAAGCAAAAAGAAGTAATTTCCTTCTTTTCAAGTCCTCAAGTCTACCATGACCTCAGTGACTGAGAGCCTACACAGACTTACTTCCAGGAAGTAGCTTTGTATTTAAATCTATAGCCTTGTTTTGCATCATTTGTTCTTGTCCTTGTGTTTCAGCGGGCCAGCTGGCCGGGAGCTCCTCAGTAGAAATGTACAGGCAAGTTCTGTTGGCCGGGTGCCGCTGTGTGGAATTGGATGTGTGGAAAGGACGGACTGCTGAGGAGGAACCTGTCATCACTCATGGATTCACCATGACTTCAGAAATCTCCTTTAAGGTGTGTCTAAGTGGGAATTAAATCATGCAAGTTAAGAGTGCACATTTAGGAAGCCATTTAAGCAAATGTTTGGTACAATGTTGTGTTTTCTCTCCAGAAGGTTCGTCTTAATCCTCTTGGTTGTTTGGTCTATATGCTCTTCTTTTCTCTCTTTGCTTCCCAGTCACCCAAAGCGGTCATAGCAGATGGCTGCCCCTCCCTCAAGCAGTTTCTGCTGGACATCTTCCTGTTTAAAGGATTTTTTTTTCTCCACACTCTCGCCAAGCATTTGCTCATAGGGCAGTTATTGGGGTTTTTTGTGTATAATGTTGTAACGTGTACAATAATTGTCTCGGTGCTGTTGAAATATAAATATAAATAGATTTGGATTAAACCTTCTGAATTTGATTGCTCACATTGTTTTTGTGGCTGAATGAAAATGCCAAGCCATCTGCAATGATTCTGGACTGTTTAAGAGCTAATTGCAACCTCTTAGTCATCTGGCTTAGATCTTCTGCTTGTTAAAGAGGCCAACTTGTGTTTGTTTTGAATGGTCCTGTTTGCTAGAATACATCAAATGTGTCAACCATTAACTTTTAAAAGCAGGCTAAAAACATTCATTTTCTCTGAGGGATTGTTGTACTATTGGTGTGCATGATTATCATGGCCCTAAGAATTCACAATAACTATAGCATTGCAGACACCCCATATTTTATTCACAATACTACATAGAAAACTTGTCAAATGAAACTGACAAAATGTACTATTGTAAGAAGAGGCAGAATCATGTCTCAATAAAGTGGTAATCTGCACGTCCAGACCGTTGCTGGACTTTTGTCTCACATAGGATTCTAGATGTTCAACAGTCCTGACTCTGTAATTTTTGTTTCATGATGTGCCAAATGATTTCAGCCGTTCACGGTCTGGACTGTGGGATGGCCAGTTTAACAGGGCTCTTCTACTACGAAGCCATGCTGTTGTAATAGATTCATCACACTATCTTACTTAAATATGTAAGGTCTTCCCTAAAAAACCTGCCTTGAGTTTCTGAATATCTGCAAGCCACTTTGCAATGTGTTTTTGTCTTTCATTTTCTAGGAGGTGATTGAAGCTATTGCAGAATGCGCCTTCAAGACCTCACCCTTCCCTGTGATCCTGTCTTTTGAAAACCACGTGGACTCGTGAGAATCTCATTATTTATGTTTTTTAATATCCTGATTGAATCATAAGGTCTTTTTGTTTATATCTGTAATTTTCCATTTACCCATCTATCAGGTTGAAGCAGCAGGCTAAAATGGCTGAATACTGTCGATCCATTTTTGGAGAAGCTCTTCTGATTGACCCTCTGGACAAATACCCTGTAAGAAATACTGACACGTGAAAGTGTTCAAAGTGTCTATTTTGTGATCAGACTGCAGTTTAAATTAATTTCTCTCTTTTCTGTCTTTTTTTTCTCTTCTATTGTGTGTATTTGCAGCTGGAGCCAGGTGTCCCTCTGCCCAGTCCTCAGGAGCTGATGGGCAAAATTCTCATCAAGAACAAGAAATCCCACAAACCTTCCAATAACACAGACACAAAGAGACTGACGGACCAACCTGCCAATCAGAGCAATGAACCAGTGTCTCCTAGCAACAACACAGGAGGTAAGACACAAAGACAAAAGGACTTTTTTTCAGCCCAGAAATCCAAGTGAAATGTATTCAACTGCGACAGCCTTTGTATAAAAAAATACGACAGACAGTAAATTCTTCTGTGGTTTCAACAGCTGCACGGGGCTGGAGAAATGTTAAAAACACAGGCATATTTTGGCTGTAACTTAAGGGCATCAGATGTCCAAAAAACGCTTTCACTGTGTGTCTTTCAAAGTGTTTTCACATTCAGCAGGCGTATGTCCTCACAAACATGAGTCATCGGGTAATCAGCATCATTGGGAAAAGGCGCAGTGGCTGGAGCTTCAGCACTGTCCCTGAGAAATTTGTTTTAAAGACCCAGGAAAAATAATGTGATTACTGCCCCAAATCATTTTGTAGTGTTTAGTTTTCTGAAAGGTCACTATCAGAGGACAGCACATTTCTTTAAACCACAATTTCCATCATGACTTTTTGTAAAATCCTTTGGCCCAAAGTATTATCTACTCCACCTCATCAGGGATGCTTAATGAGCAGGACATCCCAGATGAGGTCTGAAGCTCTTTTCAGCAATTAAATAGCAGAGCAGAGGGAAATGAGGGAGCCTTATTGACATGTTTGACATGCAGATTCTGAAAACAGGACAGTAATTGAGAGCACAACCGTGAATGAAGATCAGACCAGCATCTTTACTGAAGTCCATGCTCATACAGTGGCCGTGACCCTTTAGACAACGACTGCCTGAGTGGGCTGAATAATCAGCACCAGAGAAGTTAAAGCACAGGGCTGTTTAAACTCCTTCCACTATCTGCTTGATTTATATTCTGCTCTTTGGTGCACAAATTTGCCATTGTCATGTGTTTCTCAGATGCTGTGCATGATTATCTATTATTAGTTTATTTGTGCACAGATTTTATTGTACAGCTCAGGAGAAAATCTGTTGTCCTTGCTCTCAGGCATATGCTAAATTGTTACCAAACAGTCATGTTAATGGATAATTCCTGGATGATTATATCAATCTCACCTGATTAGCAGTTCACAGGCTAAGTTTCCTCCAGTGAATACAGTCTCTAGCTCTTTTCACCAGCTTTAGGACACATCTCATTAAACTGAAGTATTTATGTGAGGGTATTTTATTTGCATTCTGCTTGAAAAGCAGAATGCAAATCCTGTTCTTGTGTCAGCTGAATAACTGTGTTATTCTGGCCGTTTATATCTGAAAAAAAAAAAGACAAAGAGATGAAGAGATGATGAAGACTTGTTTAATTTTAACAGAGATGGAAGCTGAGAGTGAGGAAGATGATGATGATGAAGATGATGATGGTAAAAAGGTCAGTGGTGACATCGAACAGAGCTGACAGAGGGTCACCCTCACTGCTGTCGCCATTCGTTAATGTTTACAAGTGCTGTTTATTTTCATGGTTTTGCTGTTTATTCTTTAAGCCATTGTCATTGTTAATCTTGTTCTGAACCCTGAATATTGTTGTTGTTGTGGGTTGTTGTGAACACTTGCTTTTTTTTTTTTTTTTTTCTTTTTTTTTTGCTGTTGCTTGTGCTTTATTTTTTCTGTTGTCTCTCCAGTGGTTCTTGTGGTTTATTCCGTATCTGTACCATTCGTGCATTTTCCTCTGTTTTCACAGTTTTTGTTAATAAGGTGACTGCACTTATGTAGCATTACTTTACTATCATTTTATCTGACTGGGGGTTATACAGTGTGTCTGAAACCAGGATGTTGGTTTTGCTAGAGCATCATACTAATGTTGTTCCCACAAAATCACTGCAATTGACCAGCCATTGTATTGCGATATCATAGTGCAACTGAAGTTGCTTCAGCCTGTCGACAATTTCTGCATATCTGCAAGCCCTTTTGCAACCCACTTTCATCCCAGACAGATTCATATCTGTTGCTGTTAATGCCCACTCTGTGATGAGTTCTTAGTGCTGCTCTCTCAGCCTTTATTCTTTCTGTGTATCTGCATTAAATTATAACAAAGTACAGCACAGAGGAAATAGATTTAGGAAAACATCCTGCTTTCCAGTAAAATAAACCATTTAACGGCATTAAATATGTATTTAAAAGCCTTTTTAATTGTGCTTTCTTCCAAGCTTTGGCATCACAAAAAAGTTTTGTTGCAGTAATTATTAATTTTTATAGAAGATGAGATCGTGCTGTGCACACACAGCACCTCACTGCAAAAGAAAATACAAAATCACCTGTTTGATATTGTTTTAGTACGCCTAATGTACCCTTTAGTACCATTAATGAGGAGCTTTGACACCTCTATATATGTTATAGATTATAACATATATCTAAATATATGCATCTAAATATACTTTGTTCTACCTCTATCTTTGCTACTGGGGAATTTATTGCACTGCATGTATCAAAAGCTAATGTAGCCTTGAGCAAAAGTGA
Source organism: Aulonocara sp. 'chitande type north' Nkhata Bay (assembly GCF_057382095.1). NCBI lineage: Eukaryota > Metazoa > Chordata > Actinopteri > Cichliformes > Cichlidae > Aulonocara > Aulonocara sp. 'chitande type north' Nkhata Bay. Next base: position 15,078,455 of record NC_141356.1, on the reverse strand, counting down.
TCAGCTGGCTTCAAAGGTCTGGTAAGCTCCCTTCTTTCTAACTTTTAAACTCGCTGTCTTGAGTGAAATCACCTAAGGCCATTTATCAGATTTTATGCAACTCTGTTTAGAGCCACCAGAGGTTTTATATAACGTGCGTGTTTTTCACTTTGTTTTAAAGCACTCCCCAGGAGCTGTAAACAGTCTTTGATATGCATTTGATGTCAGAGTTCCCCTTTAAGTTTCAGATGATGCTGACTGTAAATGAATAAAAGTAGAAGAGACATAATGTGGCAAGAGATATCAAACAGACCAGACAAGTGTGTTAGGTGTTGAGACAGAAAGACAGAATTCATTACACCGACGAAAGTGAAAGGTTGAAAAAAATAAATAAGCACAACAAAAAGTAGCAGGATAATAAACAAAAAATGAAATGAAAAGCAGGTCGGACATAGAGTGTGTGCACAAGTGTTTGTGTATTTGTGTTTAAAAAGTCGATGGATTTCATTTTGCTGTATATTTTTATTGTTGTGTTGGTATTAGTGTTTGCTGTCAGATTCTGTTGCTGCTGCCATTCTTTTTGTTACTAAGTGCTGTGCAGAGAAATGCAGGACTGCAAACAATGAAAATGTCTGCTTCAAATGACAGCTGCTGTTCCCTCCAGATGTTATGGAAAAAGATGTGTCTCATCTCATTGAAACTATGCTTTGGATGTGTGACGCTTATACTTTATTCCTTCTGTCGTTTATTGCAGGGCTCAGCTGAGCGGGAAGCAGTGGCAACAGAGGAAATGTCAACTCTGGTTAACTACGTCCAGCCTACCAAGTTCAACTCCTTCGAAGCCTCCAAGAGTAAGAAAAGCTCACTATAGATATGTTATTTTGTAGTGATATCCACTGTAACTCAATATAAATGATATAATGCATAAGTTTGGCCTTCACTGTGTTCACGAAATAGGGTGTGAAATTAACTAAGAGAGATTTTTTTTTTATTAAAATTGTTATCTAAAGTAAAGTCAGGTGACAAATGAAAGGATAACTCAACACAAAGTGACTTAATCAGTTTTAATAGATGATAATGTGTGAAGAGGGGATCAGGTCAATGTTTTACACACAGCAGGAGCTATTCAGGGCCAAATGTGTTTTGACTGCTGGAATTCAACCTAAGTAGAGCTTTCAATAGGCAGGTCACATGATCCCAGCCCATAGTTACCTGCACTATGCTCATGTTGTGAGTTTGGCATAGGGAGCTAGTAAATTGAAAACCCCTAAATATCTGATCCAACTGGGTTGTAGATCTGTGTTTTTACGTTCAAAAGACATGTCTAGAAAATTTCAGGGTTGGGATGAATCTTTCAAGTCTCTGAAACTCTACTGGAAGAATGGAACAACATAATTCCCAGAAGATAGATCTTCATTTGGTGTTTAGGCGATGGTGGTGGAGAGAGTTGTGTAAATCAGGATTCACTGTCCCATGTTGTTGTTTATGCGTGTGGGTCTGTGGCTGTGCAGAGAGAGTGATTGTGGGAATTCTTCCTTCTCTTCTCTTTGTCTGTCTCCTCTTTTCATTCTTTCTATTTTATCTATTCTCTTTTCTCGCCTCCCTGAGCTGGGTTCTGCCACAGGTTTCTTCCTGTTAAAAAGGACTTTTCCCCCCCCCACTGTTGCCAGGTGCTTGCTCACAGGGGACCATCTAATTGTAGGCTTTTCTTGTAGATACTGATGTTTTTCTTTACAATATAAAATGTAACTGCTGTGTGAATAAAACTGAGCTACCAGTGCGTAGCTTGATGCCAGTAATAAAACACATGGATGAATCTGTTGAAAACAGTCCCTCAAAGGGAGAAAAACATTGCCATAATATAATATAAAAACTTTTTAAAAAATCAAACAAGACTTCTTTCTCTCAGTGAACTATAGCCAGCCAGTCATAAGCAAAAGTAGGCAATTTTTATGGTTGTACCACATATTTTGACACTGCCCTGTGGTTGCTACAGACCTGCAGCTCATATCTGCAAAGCTCTGCAATCGCATCTATACACAGTCATGTTGAACACTTAACACCTCAGTCCTCCCATAATTTATCAGTTTGGTTAAGATCTGGTGACTGTGAAGATCATAGCACAGGATTTACATCATATTAATTCTCATCAAACCATTCAGTGAACACTTTGTCCTCTTGGAAGAGGCACCTTTAATTGTAGGATAAAGGTAATTACTCAGACACTTACACTGACATGTCCCTCTAAAAGAGCAAAAACGTGTCAGTAAAGTGGCCCCCACAAAATAACTGAGCCACCCCACATAGAGACCAATGGGTTCATCCAATTCCTTCAATTTGTTAACTTTCTGTAGATGCAGGAAGTTTGAAACCAAACTAATTGCTCAGAAATGCGTGTGTTCTCATTTTTGTGTGTGTTTGTGTAGAGGCAGCCCGCTGTTACCACATGTCGTCTTTTGTGGAGACCAAAGCGTTGGAGCATCTCACAAAGTCACCAGTGGAGTTTGTAGAGTATCCTTGGCAACAGTTACCACAGTTACATCACACCAAGGCACCATCACTTTATTTTTCATTGACTTCTCACTTTTGCTTGCTTTTTTTCTGTTAACCTTCAGAAATCTTTGTAACTCAGTAAGTTCTGATTAAGTTTTCATTTCATCAGTTTCTATACCAGCAGTTTCAGTACAATACATTTTACATGAATCTATATGTTAGCACTAATGAAATAATGGTTCTTAACCTTCTGTTAACCAGATATAATAAATCTCAGCTGAGTCGAATCTACCCAAAAGGAACCAGAGTGGATTCATCAAATTTTATGCCTCAACTCTTCTGGAACGCAGGATGTCAACTGGTGGCTCTAAACTACCAAACTATTGGTAAACTATTTTTTCTTTTTCTTTTTTTTTTTGTAAAAGGTGCCTTCAAGGACCTTTAATAAAAGTCCTCCCACAAGCAAGTATCCTATCATGGAAAGCCCATTGGCCAATTCCAGGTTAAAAGACTAATCTGAATTAATGGAGCCACGAACATAACAGTTCATCTCTGACTCATCCCTACAGAGATCTTGAACAATTGCTGTGCTAATCCACATTAAACCAAGAAAAACATTTGACACAGTTGAAACTGTTCTGGACCTCAACTGGAAGATTGCGACTTTTATGTGCCACCGTTGACTGTCATGAAGAAATATCCTTATTGACATTTTAAAGGGAATGCCATTTTTGGAATTGCAGAATTCTCCCATTTAGGTTTCTTTTGAGTGCCATGTCTCTGCCTTATAATGCTTTTGCCTCGGTAAAAGAAAGCATTCAAGATTTCCCCCCCTTTTAAGTGCATTTTAAATTAAGGGAGATAGTCTTTCCAAGGCTATCTAGGCTTTGCATGTACTCATTTGTTAACCACTTACCCTTGTTTAGAGTCAGATCAGCTGAAAATGTACTTCAGAAGCCACTGATTCCCCAAAATAACACATTCCACTTTGCTGCTCTTTTGTGCAACAACCAGAGTGCAGCTGTACAGCTCAAACTCAAACTGGTGCTTTAAGCCTTTGTGATGCTAAACTTCAATTTTCTGTTGCAGATTTGTCCATGCAGCTGAATCTCTTTATGTTTGAGTACAACGGTCGGAGCGGCTACAGGTTGAAGCCTGAGTTCATGAGGCGCCCGGACAAACACTTTGACCCTTTTACGGAAAACACAGTAGATGGCATTGTAGCTAACACCCTCTCTGTGAAGGTATATTCACAGTGCTTTTTTTTTTTTAAACAGTCTCTATTGGTATAACTCTTGTAGTATCTTCCTGTATGTGTTTAAACAAATGCAAGTGAATCCTCTGTGTTTCAGGTTATTTCAGGCCAGTTCCTGACTGAGCGGAGAGTGGGGGTGTATGTGGAGGTGGAGATGTTCGGACTCCCTGCAGACACTCGGCGGAAAGCTCTGAAGACCAAAACGTCTCAGAACAACAATGCCATCAATCCAGTGTGGGACGAAGAGCCGATTGTGTTCAAAAAGGTGCGTTACAGGGAGTCGGATGTCTTACCTGTGCATACTAATTAGCCTATTAACAGTGTGACTGTGACAAATCTTTTCACAGGTGATTCTTCCTACCCTGGCCTCACTAAGAATTGCTGCCTTTGAAGAAGGAGGGAAGTTTATTGGTCATCGAATTATTCCGGTGTCTGCCATTAGGCCAGGTATTCATTCATTTCAACCTTTGATTCTCACCCTGGTGTTAAATGTTAAAGTATTTATCTATCAGATACTGACCTTTTTGTATCTTTAGTGCTGACTGCTATTACTAACTACACCTCTTAGAGATTTCTTTGAGTGTGCTTGAGTTTCTATGGGTTCACTAGTTTGTATTGCAGTTTTTCTTCTCCATGTTTCTTATGGAGTTTATTGTGTTTTCCTTGTACAAAGACAGCAATATGTCATAAAACTTAGCAGACAATAACTGTCCAAACTCCCAGGAAATGAACTGATGATAAAATAATAAAATAAAAAGTCACAGAGAATAAAAATCAGCATTTTTTATATGTGTAGATGTTTTATGGCACCTATCATGAAAGATTCATACATAAATATTTCTTTGGCTTTTCATGCTTGTGGAGACTATACACACGTTGATATTTGTGTCATTGACCATATTTTGGGGCTCTTGATTTTTCTACTTACCTTACCTCCCGGGAAGCATCCTGACTTTTATGTTCAGACTTTATGTCGTGTGATCAGGTTGCAGAGGCACAAACAATGTGAACTAAATAAGTTTTTTTCTGTGTAGTTTGACTTCACTCATGCTTGGTCTGAAAACACTTAGCATTTCTTACTGCCAACTAACTTTATTGCCGGGGTTTTGTGCATTGCATTAAATATTTATCTGTCTACATGAACCAGATGACTGTTGCATCTGTTACTCTGCAGGTTATCGTTACATCGGCTTGAGGAATGAGAAAAACCAGTCTCTGATTCTGCCAGCTGTGTTCGTCTACATTGAAGTCAAAGACTATGTCCCAGATACATTTGCTGGTACAAACTTCTGGACTGTTTAATGGCATCACAGAACCAAATATCTACACTGACTGATTTATTTCATGTTTTTTGTTTTCATAACAAAACCAAGCATCACATAAAAGAACATGGGGGAAAGGGCAGTGTCTTTATTTATGCAAGGTGGCTTACAGCGAAAGGTATCCACTGTTGTGACAGTTTTTCAACACATGTAGGATCCCAAGCTCTGTAGTGCCACCTACAGGACATATTGTGACCAATCATGGCCGAAGTGGGCTCCTGTTTTTGCGTCTATTTGGCTCATCCATTAGCAGAAACCCACTCCTTGCAGTAAATCTCTTGAACATATTCATTGGCTCAATAGAATAAAGGTTTTATCATTTTAATGTCTCACCCACATGATTGAGCACAAGTGTCTTAAACGGCTAAAATATTTTATTTGATCATCAGCTGAAGAGCTTTCAGAACATTGTTTATGCATTTAAAGTCCAGAGTGCAGTGGGGCGCCTTTGTTTGTTTGTTTGTTTAATGAATGACCAAAACTGACAAAATCACAAATCACATCACATAAATACAAATCACATAAATAAACATTAGTACTGCTATTCTTCTGATACAGTAAAGAAAGAAAGGACCCCATTACATATGCTCTTCATCCACTTACTCATAATTTGCATAATTCGGCAAATGGAAAGAAATACAGTAACAAAAAATCAACATAAATCCATGTAAATTGCTAAAATTATTAAATAGAAATGGTGAAAAAAATGAAAATTACATAAGGATGTAAATAAATAGGGGAATTAATACAAAGTTAAATATTTTTATAAATTAATTCATGTTTGCGTGTATTTTTTTATCATAAACAATTTTTTTTTATTTCATTTAAACTTCAATAACAGAACTTAAAGATAAATACATAAATAAATAATTTAAAAAACAAAACAAAACAAACAAAAAAATAACCCCAAAAAACACACCAATCCCCACACCACCACTCTGTCATTACTCCTCTGTTCTTCAAGTTACAGAAAACCATTTTGTAAAGGGGACCAAATACAATCATATTGATGCAATTTGTCTAATAAGCCATAAGTCACTTTTTTGTAAGATGCCAACTTAGCCATTGCCATTTTGCCACTCTTCATAGGGAGGGGGGGGTTCTTTTTCCGCCAATGTCTTAGCAGGACCCATTTGGCCGTAGTAAGAGCCAGAATCATCCATCTTTTTGTATAACTGGAAAAATCTCCATCAGAAAGTTGTGTGGTTATACCAAGTATGGACAGTTTTGGTGAGATACCAAATCTCCTTTTCAAAACACTGAAAATTACCTCCATTATGTTTTCCTACCAATCCCAAAGTGCCGAACAGCTCCATAAGATATGTAAAATCAAAGCATTTTGACCATCACATCTCCAACATTTGTCCATAGAGACCACGTTCCATTTATACAATTGTTGCAGTGTTCGATGCCACTTATGGATTATCTTAAGTTGAATAAATCTACTGCCTGTTTCTTTATACATAGTATTAACATTTTGAAAACATGAATCCCATTCAACTGAAGATATGTCCAATGCCATGTCCTGGGCCAAGTAGCCCTTAATTTTAAGGAGAGGGTCAGCTGACCGTTCTTGCAATAAGTGATAAATCTTTGCGGTGATGCCTTTACCCAAGGATGATCTTGAGAGCAGGACTTCCACAGGGCTGTCCACAGGACAACTCAAAGGGGTTCCCAGCCACTTCGATAATGAACTATGTATTTGGACATATCTCCAGAATTGATTACGCTGCAACTTATATAATTCCACAATTTTATCAAAGCTTAAAAAACATTTAGTCCCACAGTCAAATAAATCTGATACATAAAGGATGCCTGCCTTACGCCACTGTAACCAGTCAACCGATGTCCCTCCAATTAAAATTAAAAATGTTTGCGTGTATTTTTAATATTTCTGGTGCATTCAGTGGAAAATGTATTTATTTATTTTGGTCTTGATTTTGGTCTTGATTTTGGTTTTAGCATTTCAATTTTTATCTTCATATGTGTACACAAAAACTATGACTTCTTCCTGTTTTAAATAATTGCTACATGTTAGTCAAACTGATATGGTCACATACACATAACCATATTCATGATGTCCACATAGTCCTCAATGCAATGCCATCAGCTCTGTATGTGTTTGTTCATATTTCTTCTAGATGTAATCGAGGCTCTATCGAACCCTATTCGCTATGTCAACCTTCTGGAGCAAAGATCTAAACAGCTGGCAGCCCTGACTCTGGAGGATGGCGAGGAGGACACGCAGACTGAGGTCAGACCTGCTTCGATTCTATTCATTCTTTGTCTCGTGAGCTAAAAGTTTGGCTGTAAAAGGTCTTGGTATTGATTTTCAGGAGGAGACTGAAAGCTGTGCAGAGCGTAAGACTGATCTGAAATCAGCTCCACTAGAAAACGGGCTTAGCCCGGTCTCTGGCCCACCGGGCCACACCCCCATTGCCACCACACCCAAAGCTTCTGCAGCCAATCAACAGGCAGCCACGACAGGTAGTTAGCAACTGCAAGTGAAGATGCACACACTAATACAAATATTAAATGACTGATAAAAGTGAACTGCAGATATTCTAATGGTAATATGTACAAATACTAAATTTACTTTTTTGGTATGGATTTTCTCTTTTCTACATTTTAGATGCAGCCAAACCAGCAGCCAAGACTGAAGACCTGGTTTTAAGTGTTTTGATAGGTCAGTATTTACATAATTACACATTAAGATTTCTTATTTTAATTCTCTGGATTGGTCTGAAAGTGTGATTCAATGATAGCAAATTTAAAAAATAATTAAGAGCAAAATTAGCACTGAGTGTATCTTAAATATATCGTGTATTATATATGTTTATATAAAGGTGAGTCTAGGACTAGGTCTGAAAAGTGAAGCCAATCCATGCATGTCTTAAACCTGTGATTTTTCTAAATGCTTGCAGAAGAAGTCTGTTTTCATAGAAGCAGGGAAAATTAACTTTATTGATTTATGATCTCAGGAAATACATTCCTACTAAGTATATGATCACAGTCATTAACATGAATGGCATCATTTTTTATTTTGTTTATTTATTTATTCATTTTATTTATAAAGTGTGGTGTACTTTAAGGTGATTCCGGAGTTTTAACACAAACTAATACACTGTATGATCTGTGATCACATATGGTAACAGATGTCCCAGTGTGCACTTTGGAGAATCTGCAGCAGTCCAAAGTTTACCAGAAGGAGCAGAGACGCCAGTTTAAAGAGCTGAAGGAGTTAGTGAGGAGACACCAGAAGAAAACGTCAGAACTCCTCCGAGAGTTCAACAATAAGTACAAGAAGACAGCAAGACAATGCAGCAAGAACAGGTACGCACACCAACGTTATTATAGTGAATGAAATAAAACTAACTAAACCTAAACTGAATTGAAAATTACAAAGTCAAAATGAAAAAAAAAGAGAAAAATAATTATACTTTTTAAAGCTGTAATAACTCTGACGCACACAGACACGTTATGTTTGTGTTTTTTTAATTATAACATTTTTTTCTCTTATCATATTGAAATAACACCTGTTATTTTACTGTGAAAGAGAGGGGAAAGTGTTTCATTTTAAAATCTTCGATTTGCCCTTGTCAGGAGTTCGAACTCGGACAGTGAGAAGGACGACCGTCTGCAGCAGCTGAGAGAAGAGCAGCATCAGCAGCTTCTGGCTCTGAGGCAGGAACAGTACTATAGTCAGAAATATCTGCAGAGAGAACACATTAAAACGGTAAAATCTAACAAAACGAACTTTTAAAACAAAAAAAATAGTTTCTTCACTTTTGATTGAAGTATTATTGACAAGGGAAACTCATAATAACATCTTCCCCAAAAGACAAATTGCTAATAAGTATCACGCTATGATTGGCATGACAGAAAGTCTCTCCCCGCCAGGTATAGCAATAAGAATGATGTTTGACAGGCTCTGTGTTAAGTTAGCGCCTTCAGTTTTGAGCATGTCTGTAAAATGTATTTGTGTGAAACATTGTCTTTGTTCCCTCCAGCTGACAGAGCGGCTGACCAGTCTGGCTGAGGAGAGTCACAACACCCAGATAAAGAAGCTCAAAGACATCTGTGACAAGTGAGATAAAAATCTGTGACTGAAGTCTCACGGGTCTTTAAGCTCAGAGGAATTCCACATGGTGTTAGAGTTATTTTCATAACAGCAGTAGCTTGCAGAGCATTCCCTCTGAGCTGCTTCAGGCAACAGCAGGTTGGATATTTGCAGGGCATGGTGCCATTCTTTATGGTCTTTATACCATAAAGACAAAATTTGACAACCTCCCCTTTACACTTAATGACAAGTTTGGATGTGTCGGTATTGTTACGTCCCTCTGCAGCCTCGAATCTGCTCAGTGTGTTCAGCTGGTGCTAATTGGCCACACCTAATCAGGTGTGGATAAAAGCATACCTGAGGCAAGCTTCCCAGGGAGCTCACTAGTCTTTGCCTTGGTGGCACCAGCAATTTTAGCCAACCTGATAGTCCATTTTAAGATAAACCTCTTTTTACCTACACTCTGGTATCCGTCTCCTTTTTTATGTTGCGGCTTTTGAGCCGGGTCGTAACAGTATATACGAATAAAGATGTGGTTTGACAACCACTAGAAACCGTCCTCCCTACTTCTGATGCAAACAACTCGGCTCAGAAAAGAGCTGCACGGATAACTACTAGTAGGCTTTCAGGGGGCTAAGAGTTAATTTTGAATTTGATCCTAGCAATACAACTAAAAAAAACAGGGTGTGTTTACTACTGTGTAGCATCCCCTCATTTTTTTAACAATGGTCTGTTTTCTTATTTTTTAAAGCAAGGTCTGGACTGCAGTTCAGCTTCGGATTCTTCCAGTACAAAGCCAGGCTGTCACAATAGTTGCATTTGAATTATCTTGCTGAAATCAGCAAGGCTTTCCCTGAAAAACAGCATCATCTGAATGGGAATGTATATTGATACTGATGGTGCCCTTCCAGATGTGCAAACTGCCAAGTCCAGACTTCTAAATGAGTGCTGATAACAAGCCAGATGGTTCCACTCCTCTTTAGTCCAAAGGATGTAGTTTCCATGTTTTCCAAAAGAAAATATCAAATTGTTCTCAAACAGGTTTCCAGTTTGAGTTTTGGCAGCAACATTTCTGGATTATGTTCACATATGGATTCTCCGTTGTGTGATAGAGCTTTAACCTGCATTTGTGGATGGCACAGCAAATCCACAGTGTTCACAGACACTGATTTCTGGAAGTGTTCCTGTTTGGATGTATTTGCATATTCCAGTAAATAAAACATGTCATTTATTTATTTATCAGGCACATTTTCACATAAGCATATTTTCTTTTTCAAATGAAATCATAATCACTGTTTTGACACCTAATTATGACAACATAATATATCTACTGCCAGCATTTTGAGAAATATTTATATTGTAGAACATGAAACTAATGATCTGCAATATTATTAATTTTTTATATTGAAAGTAATGTAGAGATTCTCCTAGTATTATCATATTAAATGGTGGAAGGAAAAACAGACAAAGCATGCATTTAACAGCTTAAAATTATAGGCAGTTACCTTGAAATGCTTAAATGGCTCCTAGAGCTAATTGAAGGTGATTTAATAATTCAGTTCAATTCAGTTTTATTTATACAGCACCAATTACAACAACAGTCGCCTCAAGGCACTTTAGATTATAAGTGGGAAGGAAAAACTCCCTTTTAACAGGAAGAAACCAGGCTCAGGGAGGGGCGGGGCCATCTGCTGCGACCGGTTGGGGTGAGAGAAGGAAGACAGGATAAAGACATGCTGTGGAAGAGAGCCAGAGATTTATAAGAAGTATGATTCAATGCAGAGAGGTCAATTAACACACAGTGAGTGAGAAAGGTGACTGAAGAAGAAACACAATACAGCATAGGAATCCCTCAGCAGCCTACACCTATTGCAGCATTACAAAGGGGGGATTCAGGGTCTCCTGATCCAGCCCTAACTATATGCTTTATCAAAAAAGAAAACCTACCTAAGATTAGCTAAGGCTTAATCTTAGGTATTTATCTAGTTAAGATTAAGCCTAATCTTAAAAGTAGAGATAGTGTCTGTCTCCCAAATCCAAATTAGAAGCTGGTTCCACTGAGGAGGGAAAATGAAGGCTCTCCCTCCCATTCTACTTTTGAATACTCTGGGAGCAACAAGTAAGCCTGCAGTGTGAGGCATGAAAGCTCGTTTTGACCTCCGCATTTTCTATTGGCCCCAGAGGGAGCAACTCCACTGGAAGCAAAAATTAGATGTGAATTCCACAACAGAAGCCATGATGGTAAAACCATGGCTTCTGTTATATAAAAAATATAAATTAAAAAAAGCTTTTAGTTTGAATCAGATTCAAGTGGTAATTCTATGCTTTCAGTTTTTACATTGTAGTAACAATTAAAATAAGGTTAACAATAGAAAGGGACAGATTAGAGGGCATCATCTGGGCAATTCTTCAAATACCGGCCCAAATAATTGCCAGGAAGAGTTACCAAGATGGCTCTGGATTTTTAGCCTTGCTAAAGATGTCTTTTTAAAGTACGTGATACTTTATATGTACCCTATCTTATTTCAGCTGTTCTTCAAAAGATACTATGAGCCAGACTTTTACCCAGTGCACTTCTAAAAACTTGATACCATGATTTTCACCAAGCATTTGCCCTAATCTTTCTTTCTGCTTCTATAGGGAGAAAAAAGAGCTGAAGAAGCAGATGGATCGAAGGAGAACAGAGAAGATCAACCAAGCAAAGACCAAAGAGAAACATCTGGCTGAGGAGTATGATCTATAAGCACATGCACACACATTTCACTATTTATCTAGCTGCTGTAGCTTGCTCATCTGCTTCATGCACTGATCCACTGATCTAGTCTCATTAGAAGAGAAAAATATTTATCTCAGATCCAATCAATGTCAATCCATTTGTCTCTATGTTCCCAGGGAGAAGATTGAGATCAATAAGTCCTACGTCAATGAAGTCGTCCAGAACATTAAAAGGGTGAGCAGCAGATGAGGTTAAAGGAATTTTTATGGGCCTTTCCATAAAGTGAATTCCAAAGAGACAATTATGAAAATGTTATGGCTGCAACACTCTCTCCATTTAGTGCAACTCTGTCTGTATGTCTGTTTGTTTATCCTCAGCTTGAGGAGACTCAGGCAAAGCGCCACGAGCAGCTGGTGGAGCAACACAATGATCTCCTGCAGGAGATACAAGACCAGAAGCCAAAGGTAAATACAAGTTTCTCTTTCTGTCCACAATTAAGTTCATTTATTTTTAGCCAAAGTCAGTGAAATCTGCCACCGACCACTTTGCAAGCTTCATGCTCAAATGCACTGCTTGGCAAGAACATTTCTTGTACACGAGGCTCCAAACTGGTGCTGCTGTCTGCCCACACCCACGCACTTTAGAGGCAGCGCTGACGTCAACGTGGGGCATTTAAAGGATGCAATGTGGCCTCTGGCAGCCATATTGGAGCTGTTCGAGTGTTGGCAGAAACGGCTGACAACAGCTGGTTGCGTTTCTGAATGTACAACCCATCTGTCTCAACTGTAGGAGATAACTAAACAAATTTGTGTGGTGTTTCTGACTGGGACCTGACTCATCATGGTTATATTTCGCTACATCTGCCGTTATGTAATCCCACCTTAGCCACAAAAAATCTTTAAAAGCAATCTATCCTCAGTGAGCAAGCGAATGTGTGTGGTGTTTTCCAGCTGCAGGGCTCTGTGGAGGCAGAGTTTCAAGAGAAGTTCCAGCGTTTGCCTGGAGAGATTCACGACTTCCTGCAGGACAGGAAGTTGGAGGTTCGAGGCCACAGCAAGTCACGACCTTCCACCCCACACGAAGCTCTTTCAGAGGAGGACTGAAGAGGGGAAAAAAGGATGAAGGAGCAAGGGGGAATGAGGAACAAGAACAATTGGATCAATGGAAGCAGCGTGGAGTAGATCAATGAAATGCAAAGCATGAGAATAAAAGATAACAAGAAGTATTGATGAAGAGGGCGCGAAAGAGTAAATAATCAAGTTTATATAGACTGTTACTTCTTTTTAATGGAAGAATGCTTTAACAATTTATTTTTTATTCCATTCTAGCATGAACTTTGTGTGTTTAATACAAGTGTTTAATCAGACCCCGTTTAGTCTTGCATTAAGTCTTCTATTCTGTCATCTGTTATTTTAGACCTCAACAGTTTGTACTGCATGACTGCATATCTATCTATCTATCTATCTATCTATCTATCTATCTATCTATCTATCTATCTATCTATCTATCTATCTATCTATCTATCTATCTATCTATCTATCTATCTATCTATCGATCTATCGATCTATCGATCATTTGAAGATCACTGAACATACATCAGGCTCTGTCTTATTGGAGAGAAATCTTTACAAATATAGAGTTTTCAACAGAGTTTCAACAAATTCTAAGCAGCTGTTTGCCCTTTTTACTTGTCCAGTCTGCTATAACAATGTCAAAAAATTTAAAAAACTACAAAGCTAGAACAATTCCATCCTGGAGCACTCGGCGCCATGCTTTTACAAACACAATCAGCACACTTGGTCTGGTGCTGGCAAGAATAAAATGCACTGTAGCATTTGTTTGAGCTGAGAGTTTTTAAAACAGAACCACTAATGTCTGGGTTTTGTTAAATCTCTCAAGGACAGAAAAAGACATTTTGCAATTCACAATTCTCCCAAGTATCTCCACTCCAAGGCTGGCTGAACTCACAGTTGGAAGCTGTTGCTCACTAAATCTGGATGAAACTCTTTTATTCAGAAAGACAGAAAGATTAGAATTTAAGGGGTTAATACATGACAACAGTTAATGCTGTATTTTTTTATACATTTATTTATCACTGTTATTATAAATGCTTTCTTTTCTTTCTTTTTTTTTTGGCTAGCATCACTGATATAGCCACAGGCTACATGCCTGACTTCCGAGCAGCTTTGCAGCTGGGATGTTGGTGATTTTGTCAGGGACACCTCAGTGGTGGAAATGCAAGAGAGGCAAATGTTTTCTTTTTCTGCCTACATCCTGATAATAATGCATTCCGTTTCTTTTTTTGATTTTAAATAGGATTTTTTTCCCCCTGTTTACTGTCATACAGATGAGGTGTGATTTTTTTTAAAGGAGCTGACAATAACTCCATAATATAAAAAACCTTTACCTGCTGTAAGTTTGTCTGATCTCCCTTAAAAAGTCATCTTCTGGTGCACATCTGGACAATTTTTAATAGAGATGCTTTTTTTTTTTTAGATCTCCCAGTGGAAGTCCCTCTTTGTCCTCTTGCACTTGTGCCTCTGTGACAGATGCTGGATCTCCTCTTATGTGTCACAACTGCGATCTTTCAATTTGATTTTCATTTCTATAATTGTTGCAGGGAGACAAATCTGGTGACTGGTCTAAAGCAGTATGCAAAGGTTGTTTTAGTGGCTTAAGTCCTGCATTTTCAGTTCTGTTCTGAATGTTCTCCTTTAAATATCCTTCCACTGACTCAAGTTGCTACAATTATATTCAGTCTTGACAGTCTCTCACTGAGAGGTGAATTTATAATTTAAAGCCATATGTAGTTTGAAAGAAAATGACAAGCATTCTCTCACTGCCACTTCTCGTCTGAAGAGATGCCTTTACAAGTGGAAACGGTGAAGTCTTCAACTGGAAAGAGACCCTGCTCACATTACAATTAATGACCATCCACACAAAACTCAGGTCAGTTTGAAGCAGAGGTTGATGTTTTCTCTCTGTACAAGCTTGGAGTGAGTAGGGAAATCACAGACCAAAGGTGCAAGGGGTCACAATGGGACTTCAGATAATTTTTTTGTACTCTTCGCTCCGTTTCAGGCAAGTCCCAACTGCTTTTCCATCCTTTGGTTAGGAAGGCCAGACAATCAGAAGGCTTAAAGCAAGAGAAGTCTTAAAGGATGATGAATGAATCAACAGTGCTTCAACAGTGCCCAGTATAAGATAAATAAGGCTTATTTTCACCTGTGAGTTGTGCAAAGCTACTTTAGCTTTGCCCAAGAACAAAAATATGAGCATAGTAGGTCCTCTGTCAGTAATTCTTATCCTAAACCTTTGCCTCATGCAGTTGCATAAACATCTAATTTCATATTTGTGGTTTCAGGATTCTGTTATATAAACATATTGTTATGTGTTATATTTCAAGAAGTTAATATCCAGCTCTTTGTATGTGTGTGGGTGTGTATCACTCATCCATATACTGCATTATCTGAACATTAATAAGGATTTTGACACAACTGTTTTAAGGATTTTTTAATGGCAGAACTCTGTGTTTTATTCTAGCAGAAATTATGCTAGTTCCCAGTAAGTGTGTATCATTATCTGCTTTGTGTATTTATTCATGAGATTTTGGAAGGAAATGTAAAACTGATATGTTTTTTCATTGTTTTTTTTTTTTTAAAGACTGTTAGTAGAAGACATGTTTATACGAGTGAGAAGGATTTGCACTGAAAGATAAAGTACAAAGGTTTTATTATCGGCCTATTTTGGATTTTTTCTGACTACTGTAGTTGCAGCAATCACCCCCTCGACTTGCCCCAGATGCTGCTGCAGAGCTGATTTGGTGGCCAGGCGTCTTTGTTAAATGTGAAAGTCTGCTGCCACTGCATGATTTATTTGTTCTAATGTGAAAGATGTACATAACGTAGTCCTCATTCTGATGACGTATGGATTTATCGGTTGCTATTTTCCTGATATTTAACAGCATAATTTGTAAAGTTTTACTTTGCTGTAAAAATGTAAAATGATTGGAGCTTGTTCCTCTTTGTATAGTGATCTTCCAGAACAATATTTGTTGGAACATTTTCCATGATGTTTTTTTTTCCTCTAAGGCCTCAGCTGCTTTCAACAACTTTTTTTTTGCCGTGAACCTTTACTTCAAATTTAAGCCACACATGATTGAGCTGAACAATCTGGGGTCACTGTCTGTTCCTGACCTCATAAAGGTAGCTTACACTTGCAGTCTTCATGGCAATATAGAGACTCAGTCATTAACTTTTCACACTAACATCAGAGTGCCTCATCATTCACTAAATTGTCTATTAAGGATGTTCATGTTTGCAAAGTGGCTGAGGTTCTACTGCAAAAATGTGTTGTTGAACATGCCTCATGCTTTAGCACATATACTGAGCATGCTTTATCGTATTAGATTTCTCCACCAGTTGAATTGTTTCTTGGGTTAATTGAATGCTATTTTAAGACCAGACTATTAAATATTTGATCTAAAAAACAAAGTGTTCTTGGAATGTTTTTTCTACCATTACAGTTGAAGACTTACAGTGTTGCGAGAAGATGCACTGTTCAGGCACTGTGTGAGAGGAGGTAATTGCTGTTGTCAGCCTCGTCAAAGGCAAGCCCACTGAATCGTGCCTGTTCACAAAACTTTGCTGTTGCTGTAATTGCGTGCACAGCCGGGATAACGTGAGCTTTCGGGCGCCGTACTGAAGGTGTGGGGGAGGAAAGTGGAGGAGCTGAGCGGCAGTCTGTCACAGGAGATTAATGTGACTATGATGACCTTTCTGCTTCCTAAATAACAAAACATGTAGTGAACTGAATCAAGCCGTACATGAACTGTTAATTAAACACAACATATATTCCGAAAATATTTTTAATTATGTTTCCTTAATATACGCAACATATTTGTCAATAGAACTTTCCTCTTGTATGTTTTCATTTGCCCTGATGTCATTTGCGTTGTTTTTTAACCGTATAAGATGATTTTCTGACAGATGTTTTCTGCATGACTTTGCTGCCCTCTAGTGAGCAAGAACAATAACGCAGGTGTAATGATAAAATTTAAACTCAGACCAGAATTCAAATCTTTTTTTTGTTGTTGTTGCTGTTTGTGTCTTTATATTTGTTGTTGCACTGAATTTTGTGAGATCTGTAATAAGACATTTATCGCCAAATTTATCAGTTAACCAAATTTGCAACTTTTGAAATGCTATACCGAACACAAATATTTACAATAGTCTCTTAACTGGTGCCCTTAACTTGTTTTATTTTACATTACTGTCTTAAGTAAAAGTCATAATCTCCCTGTAGCAATCGAGCAACAGTTGTATCCTAAAATCATCCTTAAAGTATTTAAGTTGAAATACTCAATATGCAGAATGGAACATTTGTGAACATATTTTATTATTGGATCATAATTGCTGAATTTTTTAATCTCACAGCTCGATATGAATTTATTATTTAGCTTAATTAAGCTTTGTCAGTAGTGATAAAGTATAGTATATGGCCATTTTATTGTGTACATCTTGCTAATACTGTGTTGGACCCCTTTTTGCCTTAAGAACTGCCTTAATTCTTCATGTCGCAGATTAAAAAAGGTTCTGCGAGCATACTTCAGATATTTTTGGTCCATGTTAACAGGATGGCATGACATACTTGCTGGAGATTTGTCAGCTGCACATTCATGATGAGACACTCCTGCTCTACCAGATCCCAGAAGTGCTCTATCATTGAAATCTGGTAACTGTGGAGGCCATCTGAGCACAGTTAACTCATTGTCACGTTCAAGAAAACAGTATAAGATGATATGACACATTTCCCTGTAGGAAGCAGCCATCAGAAGATGGGTACTCTGGTCACAAAAGGATGGACATGGTCAGCAACAGTAGTCAAGTCAGCTGCGAAGCTTACATGATGCTAAATTGATACTAAGGTGTCCAACGAGTGCCAAGAAAATATCCCCACACCATGACACTACCGCCGGCCTGAATAATGTTGTTTATACCACATTGTGACTATCTGAATGTTGCATCAGAATCAGTTTTACAATCTTGTCTTTTCCAGTTTTGATAAGCAGTAACTGTATCCTCCGTTTGTATTCTTAGCTGAGGAACGTAGCACACCGTGTGGTTTTCTGCTGATTCTTCTGCTTCAAGGTCCAACATGTTGTGCACTGAGTGGTGCTGTTCTACATAACTCAGTTGTGTTTATTTGAGTTACTGTTGCCTTCAGCTCCAAGCAGTCTGGCTAATCTGCGCTGGCATGAACAAGACCTTTTCACGCAAAGCTCGCTGGATATTTTGTCTTTTTGTACCACTCTCTACAAACCTGAGGTAGTTGTGCAGGAAAATCCCAGCAAATCATCAGTCTCTAAACTAACACTATTCTGATTTTCACTTTGAAGGTCACCGGCAGGTTGTCTTTACAATCTTTCAAATCTAAATACACCAAGGTTCTGCCATTTACTGGATAATTAGATATTTGCATTGATGAGCAGTTTTCCAATGAAGTGGCAGTATAAGAAGGTTTATGTTTTAAAGTCCACAAAATAAAGAGTAAAGTTTTCAAATAAAACAGTATGGAGTACAAAGTACAATGCTGGCATAAAGAAATAACAGGTTAGAGGCAGATAAACACCTTCAGTAATTACTTGATTAACTCTAATAATTAATTGCTCAACAGGTGCTATTCATGCTCATCAAAGGTGTTGGGCACCATTAGATTACTAGGGGTCAACCCACACTTCTCCTAACTTTTTAGTTTTTAGTTTAGTTTCAACCTTGCGCCAGTTAGTTGCACTTCCGCTTCCTTCCAGCAGATGGTGCCATTGACTCACAACTAACGCTCCACTCTCGACGTCGAAGAAGAGCTGCAGCCTCTCAGCAACCAGCAGAGACGTCTCTCTCTCTCCTCTCTCCTCTCCTCTGCTCAGCTCTCCTCTTCTCCATCCACTGCGGAACATCGGCCTGTTTTCCTCCCGTCCCTCCTCCAGCGGCAGACACCCAGCTCGTCATGGACAACTCCGGGAAAGAGAAGGAGGCCATGCAGCTGATGGCTGAAGCCGACAAGAAGGTCAAAGCGTCCGGATCCTTCCTCGGAGGGATGTTCGGGTAAAGGATGCTCTGATTCTCTGCCTCTGTTTACCAGCTCGTCGTGGTGGTGGTGGGGAGGGGAGGGGGCTCTCTGCACACAGGGCCCATCTTCTCCACGGACAGGCCGCTTTATTATGTCTATATTAAGCCTGTGATATACAAATAACGCGCCTGACGCTCAGAAGCGAGCGGCACATGAGCCTGCATTGCACGCTTTTGTATTTTATCATCACCCTTTAATTTATTCCTTATAAATCCCACCGGGTGCGCCTAACTTTCACTATGACATTGTGTCCTTTTTTAAACGTTTATAAACGAATCATGGAGTCGGCTTCATGCCAGAAACACTGGCTGGCACCGCAGATTGTGCATCTTGGCAAATGTAAATGTGGCACATCTCTGGATGGTGCTGATGCTGAGGATGCTGGAGGTGAGCGAGTTTGGATGAAGCGTGAGACCGAGGCAAAGATGCAGGGAGGCGGGGAGAGCAGCGCAGGCAGGCCGGTGGTGATGCGGTGTTTGCGGGGGATGGTTTTCTTTTTGGTTTTTTATTTGCTCTGTGTGTGTGTGTGTGTGTGTGTGTGTGTGTGTGTGTGTGTGTGTGTGTGTGTGTGGGAATGGGAGTGAGTTAGCTTATTTCACGCGTGTGGGAGGGGCGGATGTTTAGCCATCATTTTTGATATGATGTAACCATTGATAACAAACAGCCGGTTTGCTTGAGGCAACTTATTAACTGAGGGCTCTTTGTGTAATAAAGAAAAAAAAATAGAAAAACATGTATTCTGTGCAAAGCAGGCCTCTCCAAATTCAAACTGACCCGATGGCCTCTGAGATTAGTCTCTCCAAATCTGACTGTTTACTATCTGAATCTGATAAATTTGGGTCAGATGATTGCAGCCAGCTTCAACTCAAACAGATATGTTTGAGGTTGGTATAAGGAAACACTGTGAACATGTGCATTTACCCTAATTATCTTTAAGGTTTAGATTCTAAAATCAATTAATCTGCATGTCCTGAGTATCTGTTAGAGTCATGTCGGTTTTATAAAGTTATACATAAAGTGTATTTTCAAGTGATTTTTAGGAATTTATCGTTATTTAAGAAATAAGAAAAGAAAAATAATGCTGGCTAATATAACTTAATATAACTAACTTAAAAGAGAAATCATCTGAGTTGTTTTGAACAGGATCAATGAAAACCTTTCTTACTACACAACGGAGACGGATAATAATTTTATTTGTTTGGGTTTTTTTGTTTTTTCAACTAATGGACTACTCTGAATATTTCAATTTTTGGTCCATTCAACTGACAGCTTGCATATTTAGAGATATAACATGGGGTTTTAGGATTTTATGATTTATGATCAGCCATTTTTTAAGGAACATCTAATTAACTAAAATCAAACATAAGATTAAGCAAGTAATATGAACCTAGAAGCCAATAAAATAGATCACACAGAACAATAAGTGGGCTGTCCAACAAAGCAGAACTGGTTATTATTAAATAACCATGAAAGAATAAGGAGGAGTAGCCACGATCAGACACTAAATCCCATATAGTCTTTTATGGTTAATACCAGAGTACCAAGTCTGGCATACAGTATCAGAAAATACAGTTATATTATAGGTCCTAAATCTTTGTTTATATATGCATATTTATAAAAGAATGGATAGATAGATAGATAGATAGATAGATAGATAGATAGATAGATAGATAGATAGATAGATAGATAGATAGATAGATAGATAGATAGATAGTGATTGTGACACAGTGTTAATAATTTTCCTTCTAACTCTACAACAGTTGTGTCCACACCTCATTGGACTATAAACTGAGACAAAGCTCTTCTAAAAGCAAATCATCCTGATAATGCATAAAAACACTTTTTCTGGCAAATATTTTGAAGCATTATCCTAATTAACTTTCATTTTATTGACCACTAGGACATTAAAAACTGCATGTCAGAGATCAAAGTTTTCTCATCTCTCCCAAAATAAGGTTTTAAAATGTGTTTTTTTCTGGCACCATCTTTACTTTTAAAAAAGTTTCCCATAGTTTCTGCTTCAGGATACTTTGAGTGTCATGTACCTCTCGAATAGTGTCTCTGATTGAGTTTGATTTGTCATGTAGTAACAGTTAAACCCATCAGTCCTTTTTGAACCTAATAGTTTTTGAGTCATTAAAATGAAGAAACCATATAAAAATTTGAGCAATTTCTAGATAGTTAATGCACTAACACTTCAGACACATACAGATTGCTTCATTTCAAATTCATTTTGGTATTGTACAGTGACAAAATGTCAAAAATTACATTGCTGACAAAAAACTGAGGACTTGACACAGAGCTACTTATTTGGTGTGCTAAAATTGAGAGCTAGGTCACTCAATAAGCTATACCATGATTATTTGATGAGTTTCTCCCCTGCGTTGAAAGATGAGACGAGTTAAGCTGTGGCTGTTTTGTGACCAGAGGTAGGTTGTAGATTTGTGATGCCATATCATATCATACATCTAATTAGTGTTGATGTATAATTTAAAAGCTGCATTTATTTTCCTACAGAAAGGTGCAGATGTTGTTGCTGAACAAAGCCCCTTCTTTTTTTTCATGATTTAGAGCTACTTGCCTTTTATTTGAAATCTTTTGTGAAAGATTTTCTTCAAGACTCTTGTATAAATATTGAGGGAAGTAGCAAAGCCACGAAATGTCAAATGCTGAACAAAATCTACAGTTTTTATTTATCATTGAGCTTGAGAAGGATCCTTGTTGGGTTTTAACTTTGTCTGTTTGTTGTGGTTTGCACGCAAAGAACACCGTGCGATATCGCTTTCATTTTTGCTCCCTAACACTGTTTTCCACATTTGTTTTTGCATTTTTTTACAGAAAATAAATCATTGAGTTGTTTTTTAAGATAAAAATGTTTGCAAAATTGAGGAAATGGTCCTTATTTAAATCACATTTAACAGATTACATTTCTCATTGCAAGAGAAATACGCATCTTTTATCCATATCTAATCAGCAAATTAGCAGCCTGCCTCTCTCGTTTTTATGGTTGCTTGGTTTATTGTCCTCCTTTTTTTCTAGATGCAAACCAGTCCTCTGTCCTGTGGAGTGTGACGTAAATACTTTGTGATCTAGTTCAGGCTTCATGTAGTAAACCAGAAAGAAATATGATGCACAGATGAGCACGGTTATCGAACAGGAACGAAAAATATAGTTTGAGTTGTGCAGCAAGTATCTGTGTGCACAGCAATACAATATGCAAGAGAAAAAGGATTTGATTTGAGACTTGAGAGTGTGTCAGCTGGAGGGGTTTCTGTCCTCTCAGCACGTATGTCCTTAAACTGGAAGAGCTGTAGTAATAACTTGTAGTGTTGAAGTAAATTTACATTAAAAAATAACATTTATGTCAGGTTCAAAAATGAGGTTGATGAAAACAGACAAAAGAAATTATACATTTTGTTTGACTTTGCTTTTTATGTGCATCCTTGTTGTGTGTTTTAGGGGGAACCATAAGGTGGAGGACGCCTGCGAAATGTACGCCAGAGCAGCCAATATGTTTAAGATGGCAAAGAACTGGAGTGGTGGGTGACACACACTTATCTACACACACACAAACACACTATCTACACACAAGTACATGCGTCACATTCATTAGACAGTAAAAAAAAAATGCTTTACAAAAAAAAGATAAACTCCCACACAAACACCCACATGCAGACACACACATGTATCTGAATGCTTTTACCCTCTGCATTTTAGTAACATATGAATGATTCAACAGCCTGTAGAAAACATCATGTTACCACATACAGCAATGAGATCTTTAAACATGGACTGATCAGTGAGATTTTGTCTGCAGGAGCCACCCTGTGCTCTACATATGCCAGATGTGCCAATAATAGCTCACGCTGTGCAGAATTTAGCTGTTTGGATGTGTGTTTTGATGCAGCCTGATGTGTGTCCGTCCACACAGTCAGTCGTGAGCATGGTCGTGTAATGCAGCAGGAGTAAAAAAATGAAACCTGGATGAAGTTTTTCTCATTCAAGATGTGACACTGTGTGTGTGTGTGTGTGTGTGTGTGTGTGTGTGTGTGTGTGTGTGTGTGTGTGTGTGTGTGTGTGTGTGTGTGGTTTGTGTGCGTGTGTGTGTGTTTTTAGCTGCTGGGAACGCGTTCTGTCAGGCCGCTCGGCTCCACATGCAGCTTCAGAACAAACTGGATTCTGCCACCAGCTTCGTCGATGCAGGAAACGCCTACAAGAAGGCCGACCCACAGGGTGAGTGCTTCTGTCACACAGACACACACATCTGGCTGAGTGACCACTACAAACTTACATTTAGGCCGTGCATTATGTCTCCTTTAAGTGTTGCACCACAGATTTACACATTTGCCTAATAACAGGACGATGGTTGGTTGCTGAGAGGAGACACAGGTCTGTTTGGGGCTGTGTCGGAAAGGTCTGCTGACATAAAACATGACTTTTGTTATGTAAGAACAACATTGTGGTGCACCGATGTTTGGCTAGAAGCTGCTTGGTTGATACGCAGATAATTGCCTTGATTTTAATCAGACCAAACTCACTCCTCTGAGATGAGCCGAGTGAGATCCAATTTTAATAGGTGCTGTTGACGTTCAGGAGATAAAACCATCCATTTATGTCAGCCCGGAGATAAAATCAGTGTGTTGTTGTTTTTTTTGTTCAAGGACTCTTATCATTTACCTCCTGATCTGGCTTTATTCAGATTTCTGTACTTCAAACCTGTCGCTTTAACAAGTGGAGAAGGGAGGAGCAACAGAAAAGGCACTAGAATTAAACTGACCATCTAAACTGTCCCCCTCTAGCCACAATTATACCCAAATTTGTCAATTTTCTTGGATTTCTTCACCCTTTATTCACAAAGTGCAACATAAGTAAAATGTTTAATGAGAAGTATCCAAATGTGCCTCAAGGTGCTTTATGTTTGTGAGGTAAAGACCCTACAGTAGGGGTGCCCAATCCCGGTCCTCGAGAGCTACCGTCCTGCAGCTTTTAGATGCATCCTTGTTCCCACACACCCGAATCAAATGAATGGCTTGTTATCAGGCCTTTGCCAAACATGATGGCATGCTGAAGAGGTAATCAAACCATTTGATTCAGCTGTGTTGGAGTAGGGATGCATCTAAAAGCTGCAGGATAGTAGCTCTCGAGGACTGGGATTGGGCAGCCCTGCCCTACAGTAATACAGAGAAAACCCTAACAATCACATGACCCCCTATGAGCAAACACTTGGTGACAGTGGGGAGGAAAAACTCCCTTTTAGATGGAAGAAAGTTCCAGTAGAAGCAGGCTTAGGCAGACGGGACTGAATATGGGTGTGTCAGAACTTTAATCTACGTTCATTATGCTGATTTTCTTAAGCTGGTTGTAGAATATGTGGTAATCAGTCTTCGTAGCGTTTGTGCTGGAAACCAACATTTGATTAGATTAGAAAAGCATTATATGAATGCCGGTGCTCTGTTGTTGTGGCCCATGCAGAAAAAACTTTCCACATCCCGTCAGAGGAGTGAGTTTGGAGTTTTAGAGAAGGTTGAAAGTGCATCATTGTAATGGAAAGACATTGCAGTGACATTACAACAAGATATGCTTGTTTTTATAATCAGTGGAAGCCATAATGGTAATTAGATTAAGATTGGATTAGCTGAGCTGCCCTAACTGTTTACTGTCCTTCTTTATCCTTTTTTTCTTACTTGTTTGTGGGTTTACATGTTTAAAGCTTCTCTGAACATTGGGCAGCAAATTCTGCTGTTTAAACATAGCACAGGGTCCATTTAAACCAGCCTGGCTCCATAAAAACATTCATTCAACACTTTTTAAAGTAGTAAAAAGAAGATTTTAAAGAATTTAAAGAAACAGGAAAAACAGGAGCCTCTGAACACTGTAGCTGAAAGGGCTCTACAATGGAGCTCAATGAGGCAGGATGCATAAAATTTCTTGACAATTTAACCAAAAGAATAGTGTTTGCTGTGTTTAGGTAAAGAAAAATACATGTAAAAACTGGTTAAACAGTTACTATTTGACAGCACTGGTTCATTTCTTTGCCTCTATGTAAGATGTTCAAAGCAGGAAAATCCTGTTTCTGGTGGTTGCTGCTTCCCATTCCCCCCAAAATGCAGTAACAGTTTTATCAAATTGCAACAGTTTTAACTGAGATATTAAAGAGGTTAAAGCTGACTCCACAGATGTGCTAAATGAATGTGCTGTGTTTACACTTCCTCAGTTTCCTCAGAACAACTACAAAAAAGTGTAAAGCTACACGGTGAAAGGGGAAGCCTCTGCATCACTGCATTTCTCCGACAGGTTTGGGCCCAGGGGTGGGATTGTTGGAAGATTAAAATGGGTCCCTGGTTTGCTCTAGGAAAATTAATATCTGGGTTGTGTTGTGACAGACTTCCTGCTTCCTGGTGATGAGCTTAATAAAATACAGCGGGTTATCAGGTTAACAGTCACATAGGGAGGAAACTGAAATTGGAGATTATTAATTTGACTTCGGGGCTTCAGCACACTTTCCATTTTCTTTGTATTTATAAAAGCCCTCCTTACCCTCTCATCTGTCTCTTTCCAGAGGCTATCAACTGTTTAAATCAGGCCATTGACATCTACACTGACATGGTAAGACCTCTGCCAGCCATTAGATCTCACTCTCTGACAATGATCTCAGTCTTTCCTTTGATTAATGTCCTGTACTGCCTCTTCTATCTATGTGTGTGTGTGTGCTGACTACAGGGTCGGTTTACCATTGCAGCCAAACATCACATCACTATAGCAGAGATTTATGAGTCAGAGCTGGTGGACATTGAGAAGGTAAAGTGGGGAGTAAAAGGACTTCCTCCCTTTCTTTGGGATGAAAAGATTTTGGATCTATGTGCGACGCTCTGAATGTCCTCGTCTGTGTGTGTGTTTTCAGGCCATTGCCCACTACGAGCAGGCAGCAGACTACTACAAGGGAGAAGAATCTAACAGGTAAATGAGCTGTTTAGCTAAAAGCTAAATAACTATATAGTACATACATAATGCTAAAACCGACATTTATTTATAGAGTCAGGTTTGTTTATTATTTTTGCAATCAAGCAGTGGGGCAATTTAAAAAACAGATATAAGAGCAAAACATTTACGATTATTGGATGTTGCTGAGCTGTGACTCAGCATTGAAAATGGCCACTAGAGATTTGTCTCACATCTTTCAATCTTAGACACATTTTTCATGAACTCAAGTCAATTTTAAACATATTTGAGAAACTAAACAATGCACAAAATATTTTTTTTGTTTTAAGTAAAATCAAGATGTGATTTAAAGCTGATGTGATCACAGTAAATGATCGAGGGAGTACACAGAAACAGCAGAAAGTCTCTGTGTGGGATTACACAAATCTTCTGACTTGGTAGATCACAATTACTGGAATTTTTGACATAATAATGGGTTAAAAACAACACATTACCATTTGCAGGTTGATAAATTAGAATATTAATAAAAAAAACTGTTCTAATAAACAATTATTTCTATTACTAAAAGTAGAAAGACCATTTTTTTCAGGTTACTCAAATGGACTCAGGCGCAGACCAGGAATCCTTTGCAAAGCAGTGATTTTATTTACAGTAAACACCAACTGCAAATATGTACAACTTGCAGGGGTTGGGGGGGCGCGGGGACCAGGGCTCCAGGGTCCGTGGGAAAGGGAGAGATCCACACACACGCCACACTGTTCGGAATTCCACTCCACTCTCTTCTGTAGGCACTCGCGCTTCTAAGCACTTTGCCACTCAAACGCTCTCAGGTCCCTTGGGTTTACAGGGACGGGTCCAGGAAGATCTATTCACACAAAGGACTCGGTTAGAAACAGACTAAGATAAATACACAGGTTCAGATCAGAAATTGCCAGCCAGACTAACATAGACTACTCAACAACCCAGTGACAATCTTAAATAGTGCTCAGGATTGCAGGAGATGAGCAGCAGGTGTTGTGATTGGAGACAGGTGCGTGGGCCAGAGGCAGGAGCCTGTGATGAGCTCACCGCAGATAGAGGAGAGAGAGCGAAAGACAGAGCGCATAAAACAACAAAAAAACATGTTGCCTAACACAGAGCCAGCCAGGGAGACACGGGGACCATGACAGTTTCTGTCTTCTCTACCCCTGTTTGTTGTCTCCTGGAGGTGCTCTCTCTTAAACTAACTGTGGATGTTAATGCTATCTTTATACATTTTTTTGCAGACCTATTGTGTTCAACTACTAAATTTACCCCACATTCATCAGCATACTTATGAGACTAGTATATGTCATGGTCCTGGGTCGGTGACCCAGCGCTTTTAGTTTGTTATCATTTTCTAGATGCTGATTGTTTAGGTTCTGTGTTATATTCGGTCTGCCTCTGTGTCTGCGTCTGTATCTGTCTGTCTATGGTGTCACCCCATCTGTTTGTGAATCTGTCTGTTTAGTTCAATGTCTTGTCTGGTTCCATGTGTCTGAGTTTCCTGTTTTATTGTGAAGGTCCGTGTCGTATGTGAGTGTGATCAGTTTACGTTTCCCCTGTCCCGTCAGCCCAGATTCCTCCCAGCTGTGTTGCCCTCCTGTCTGTCATCCCCTGATTACTGGTGTGTGTATTTAAGCCCTGTGTGTTTTCCTGCCTGTTACTCGGTGTCCTGCTTGTCTCGCTGCCTCTCATCCCTTTTTGTATCTTCTCAGGTTTGTCATTTAGCTTTCCCAGTTCAGGTCTTTAGTTTTGTCTTCTCTCTTGCCTGTTTTGCCTTCTCACCACTGTGTAAATAAATCATCACCAGCGTTATCATCTACTGCCTACGTTTTGGGTAGTGATGGGCAGATGAAGCCCCATGAAGCACTGAAGCTTTTCATCCAATTGGTTCACCCCAACGCGAAGCTTCATGAAGCTTCATTTGCTCTAGCAGGACACCTACTGGACGTAAAAATAATAGCTGGCATGAATTTGAAGAGTGTGGCATTTTGCACACAGCCTGTAAATGTCAACAACAAAAGGAGTGTGTAAAACATGTATATTGTAGTGATGGCAGTATACTGTGTATATTTATAGTGGCAGTATGGGAAATGATTATTTGGAAATGCTTGAAATGGAAATGATCATTTACTGTGAGGTGAGGTGTGGTTGGGGTGTGGACAGTGGTTGTGCTTTTGTAACGTTGAGGTATGGACAGCTACACACTGAGGCTTTGAGCCTCAGTCCTGCCTGTTCACATTTTATTCTGTAAAAACTAAATTTTCACTGCTTTTACGACCTTTTTAGTGGGGAGAACATAGCTAGGATTTAATGATTTAACAAATCTTTTGAATCCTTTGTCCTCCACAATGCTAAATGGCTGGGAGTCCTCAATCACCATGCTGACCAGGTCTTCATCTATTTGAGATTGTTCTCCTGAGGAAAGACAATAAAGATAAAGCACAAATATAAATATCACACACGTAACTTATAACAGTTGTATAATATTGTTATATCATTTAGTAACATTACTGCATCCTATATTATCATTGCATTTGATGGCTCACCTGGTCTTGCTCCACAATCGGTGTTCCCCTTATTCTCATGCAAAGCTCTGTAGTGCCTAAGCATGGATGAGGTGTTGTTGTTATATCCCAGCTCCCTGGCACATAGCAAACACTTCACCTTGTACAAAAGTCAAGACAGCTCAACATAAATTGTATTGCACCATCAGTATCATGAAAATACATCTTCTGTAGAAATACCTTGTTGGGAGGAATAAGATCAAAATGTTCCCACACAGGGGAGGACATCCTCCTCTTCTTAGCTGGCTCCATTCTCTCCTGACTTTCCTCACTCTCATAAACCTCCATACGGTCTCCAAACTCTCACTAACCGCAACTCTCCATCAAACACCCACATTTTTGAATGAAGTCTGAGGGGTTTATATCGCTGTCATATCTCGCGGCAAAGTTCGAACCACTTCATGAACCAGTCACGTGGTACAGCCGGGCAGCGAGGCTTCGGACGTCATCATTTTCAGCTCCTCCCATAAATGAAGCAAGCCTCGATACGCGCTTCGCGGAAACGCCCCCTCCATTACTCGACACACGCTCCGAAGCCTCGATACAGAACGTCCCATCACTAGTTATCATCTACTGCCTGCGTTTTGGGTCCTTTTTCCCCTTCAATACCACACGGCTCGTCTCAGCAGCCGTGACAGTATATCATTTTGTGAAAACTTGGAAGGAACCAACCAGATTATGATTACAGACAACTGAACAAAGGACAAAGGAAAACATAAGAGTTTACACAGAGGGTTAATCTGGAAGTGGGGTTGCTGATTTTATTGCTTATTTGGTATTTTTGTGTTATGGACTCTCTTATTTCTTTTGATTTGGGGAAAGTTGTGTTTCTTGGAGTTTGATGGATCACTCTTTAGTCTGATTAGTGAGAAAAAACTGAGAACCTGATCTGTAATTAAAATATAAGCAGTGGTTCTAGCCCTTGTAGGGGAAAATGTATAACTATACATGTATAAATGTGACTGTGATATTGTTGACACTGGTGGAGTGTTTCATGATAAAGCTGCCACTCGTACAATATGATGAAGTGGTCATTGAGTGATGCTCACTCAGCCAAGCCTGATGGTCTTTACAGCTGGATAATACGCTTTGTATACAGTCTGTGGGTAAAAAACTGTCAGTCATCTGTAGGAAGATTCAGTATGAAAGAAACAGCAGATGTTAAAGTAAAATTTCTTGTTTGCGTCTTTTCAGCTCAGCTAACAAATGTCTTCTGAAGGTCGGACACTACAGCGCTCAGCTGGAACAGTACCAGAAAGCGATTGAAATCTATGAGCAGGTAACAACTGATTGTTATACCCATTTTGCTTTTATAAATGCAATAATGTTAAGTTTTTATTGTATTTGAAAAGAACCCTTTTTTATAATGTTTCATCCCATTTCAAAATTTATTGGTTTATAAGTGACCAAAAATGTAAAAATGTATCAAGTTAAAGAGAGGGTTTTAAAAACTGGTCGTTTATGACATTTGCCCACTTCGGTTAATGTTTGTGCCTCCATGTGTGTTTTAGGTTGCAATGAGCACCATGGACAATCCCCTACTCAAGTACAACGCAAAAGAGTATTTCTTTAAGGCATCGCTCTGTCATTTCATTGTGGATGAGCTCAATGCCAAGGTAACACAACAAACAACAACTATAGCCAGCCACTGAGTCCGCACAGACACATGCACACTGAATCTGATGTATTTGTGGGTCGGGTTTCATGCTTAATTGTTCATTGCAGAAATCAGTTTACACGTACCGTTAACACTAACGCCTGTGTGTTTCAGTTGGCCATCGAGAAGTATGAAGAGATGTTTCCAGCCTTCTCAGACTCCAGAGAGCTCAAACTGTTAAAGGTAAATTACCTTTTCTTGTTTTTTTCAACGTAACTTTCTAAGTTTGCATAAATATTTTATTAAAGGTTTTAACGGTTTATAAAATCTGTTACGCTGAAACAATAATTTTATGAAAAATAATATAAACACTCTTTACAACAAGCAGGCAGTGATTTATGAAAGAAATTCCTGGAAAATTTAAATGTAATTTGTGTTTTTAACCTCTGCAAAGGTTTAGACTAAACTTTTCACCGAAAGTGAGGAGCTGTTTATTAGTGGATGCATTGAAATGTTTTCAAATGTTTGTTGTATATTTTTGTAGCTCTCCATCTTTGACTTACGTGATTAAATAACAATTGCATTGACTTAGTGCACCATCTTGTGGTTCAAACTGGCATTACACAAAGGTACAGCCCAGCCTTACCCCAACTTCAGTTGATATGTCTTCAGATATTGCACCTTTAGTTAAGTTTAGACACTGAAATCAAACATGTAGATTTCTTTCAATAGTATTTAATGTAAATAGTCATAAGAACATTACGATGTAAAGGAAAGCCCACAGAATATGATCATTAAAACACTGCTGCTACTAATCAGAGCTTAATTGTGCCATTTGTGTGTTTTTTCCCATGAACATTTTTGCCTATTCGCCACTCCTCTGTGCAACAGAAACTGCTAGAAGCCCACGAGGAGCAGAACAGCGAGGCGTTCACGGAGGCCGTGAAGGAGTTTGATTCTGTGTCTCGCCTGGACCAGTGGCTGACCACGATGTTGCTACGCATCAAGAAAACCATCCAGGGGGACGCTGGGGACCTGAAATAGACACACTTAGAAGGGGGAGAGAACAAAGGGGGGGAATAGGGAAAGGGGCCATTGAAGAGAGAAGGAAGATGAGAGTGGAGGGGATTAAATGATGGGACAAGAGACAGGCATGTATCTTAATGGATGTGCAAAAGTAGAATAAAGTAAAGGCAGAAAGATGAAAGAGGGTGGGAGGTGAAGGAGTTTACAGTTGTACATATCAGTCTGCATGTGACCTGCCCCCCAATGAGCTAAGCATCACCTTTAAATCACCTTAAGATCACCCTGTGTCTCCCGGTCCTGCAGTATTGCTCTCGTAACACTGGACAGAATTGTACTTAAAAAGTAAGAGTGGAAAGAAAATGTGTGTGTGTGTGTGTGTGTGTGTGTGTGTGTGTGTGTGTGTGTGTTTGTGTGTGTGTGTGTGTGTGTGTGTGAGAAAGAGTGTGTGTGTGTGTGTGAGAAAGAGTGTGTGTGTGTGTGTGAGAAAGAGTGTGTGTGTGTGTGTGAGAAAGAGTGTGTGTCCACACCAGAAAGGTAAATGAAACTGTCTGATGGGAAAGTTTGCAGCTTACATGAGATTTAAGGAAATATGTTATTAAAAAAAAATATTGAGAAATATTATTTATGAGATTTCTGATATTTATTGTCAATACTGAACATATGTATTGTTTATTAAGGTGCTCAGTGTTATGATTTGTCTTACTATTTTAGGTATTAGCCCCTCAGCTCTCTCTCCTTCTCCTTTCTCCTTTACTTCTTCTCTTCCTCCTCCTCTTTCTCACTGTCCTCTCCGCATCCCCACACCCTGTCAAATCAGAGAAATCACCCATTGTGATTGGTTGGCTCTTTGTGTTCAGGCCAGTGGTGGTTCGGCACAGTAAGCCACCAGTGGTGACTCCTGTCACTGCCTTGTTTTGTGCATGTCTACTGTCATGTTGTTGTAAGTGTTTTCCGTGTTGTGCTAATGTGTGAAGAACATACATGTAGCCTCGTATCATTTGTGTGAAATCGGTAAATATGTACTTCAGAGACCGAGTTGAATAAAAACATCAGCGCTCCAAGTATCTGGGTGTTTATTTAGAATATGGAAACAGACCACAGGCCAGAAAATGAGAACACTGAGAAAGTAGAATATCTCATGAAAAGAAATATAAATAAAGGAAAATAAATACACTACATTCACTTTAATAACATAACGTAGACGCATTCCTAAATAGAACTGGTGTCTCTGTGGTAGTTATTGCTGCAGTTACAGATTTTGGAAGCTAGGATCTGAAATGGATTTTAGTCATAGGTGAGAGTGAGTCAATCAGGTTTTTCCCAAAGGCAGGTGGATACACCAAGATGAATTCTGCAACACTCAACACAGCTCAACAAGGAATGGTGAGGAGGTTCATATTTAGCTTTTGTGTTCAGAGAATATTTGTTTCATGTATATATACAGAACAGGAAAAGGAACTGCCATAGAAGACCAAGCTTTTACATGTGATGTGCTGTTGACTGATAGAGGAAATGCCTGAAGCCAAGAAGTGGCTTGAAAAGGCCTGCTTAAAGGACAGCACAGAAATTCTGATCATGGCAGCAGAAGAATAGAATAGAATAGAATAGAATAGAATAGAATAGAATAGAATAGAATTCAACTTTATTGTCATTGCACATGCACAGGTACAGGGCAACGAAATGCAGTTTGCATCCATCCAGAAGTGCTTCAGTGATATAGATATATTACAATATATATTAGCAATAGTATAGATATGTAAGTATATTACAGAAATGGGTCTATTATGGTATGTTATAATATACACGGTATGAAGTATGTTGTGAATATTCTATAACTATAAGTATGTACAGGCTGTAGTGAGTACAAGCTATGTACAGGCTATGAACAGGATATAAATATGAAAAACTATACAGAATATGTTATAAATAACTTTACAGAAATCTGAGATATACAGTTATACAGAAATGGGAACTATGCAAGTTGTAAACAGTTGTAGGATTAAAAATTATCGAATGTACAGAATGATTATTTACACAGAGCTATACAGTAGTGCAGTTAAGATAAGTGAGGGTGTAGATAGTTTCTACAGAGGCTATATAAAGTGCTAGTGGTTGTGAGTGGTGGTTCAGTCCATGTTATTATTGTGTGTTTGAGGGTAAGAAGAGGCCATAAGTACTGCTTCCAAAGAAGCATGACAGGACACAAGTTGCAGACTGTGCAAAGTGTGCCCTGCAGACTATCAAACACATGTTGCCAGACTGTAAGATGCAAACTGAGACCGCATGCACTGAGAGGCACAACCAAGTGGTGAGGAACATCTGTGCCTTTGTGACTATGGGAGACACCACCACAGGTGACTGACAACAACAGAGGTAAAGTCCTGTGGGACTTTGAGTTCCAGACAGCAAGCAGCTCTGTATTTATTCATCCACTCACCTAGTCAGCAGGACACTGCATCAGACCTTGTGTCTCAGCTGTACTCTGCTGACCATCCTGCACATTTCTTTTGATTGCCTGATAACCTTGAATGACATAATGACAGATGCCATCTGGTGTTGGTGTTTTAAAGTTAAAATGGTTAAAACCCTTCCTTAATAGTAGATCATTATTTTTGGTTTAACAAACTTTATTTGTTTTTTTATTTCAAAATTTAGGAGGAATAGACTTTTTATTCTGATTTAATTCAGGAACTTACATATCAATGGTTCCTATCTAGCCCTGCGACAGACTAGCGACCTGTCCAGGGTGTACCCCGCCTCTCGCCCTATGACAGCTGGGATGGGCTCCAGCGCCCCCCGCGACCCTGAAAAGGATAAGCGGAAGCAAATGGATGGATGGATGGATGGATGGATGGATGGTTCCTATCTATTCGAAACTGGTTGAGAAACATATTTTCACGCTACATGTAACGCCAATATGGAATAATAGATATGCTCTCGTTAAATGAAAATGTGTATACACAGAGGATGTGTTTTCCAACGGTGTTTTTTAAAATGAATTATTTTTTCCGACAAGTTATTTATGTTTAAATGTTCAGATGTATCTCATGTTATTTTTTAACATGTATTAATGCTATGGTGTGTGCTTTTCATAGACTTTGTCTGTTTAATCAAGTTCCGAAAGAGGGGGACGGGGTAGGAGGGGTAAAGGAAACTGTCATCGATTTTCGTCATTACTCGTCGACGACATTACCCACAATTCAGTTGGTGGACCCGTTCTGAGTTTCCGGTATGGTGCATGTCGCCTTTTCCCTCGCAGCGCTTGTTCTGTAGTTGGATTTTTGTTTTGTTTGAATCTTAAGCTACAAAACACCACAACTGGATAAGAATCACTTATAGCATTTCACTGAAGGAGGAGATACAACGAAGCCGCCAAGATGCCGCGAATTATGATTAAAGGAGGCGTCTGGCGCAACACTGAGGTACGTGTTTACATGGCTAGCTTGGTTAGCATGATGCTAACCTCCGAAAGCAAACCTGTGGTCTCGAGTTAGCATAAAGCTAGCTACTCACTTAACAAATTTATCCCGTGTGACATTTTAAGTTCATTTAAATTATCACCAGCTGTGTTTAATACTTTATTTCGTGCTTGTGTTGAGTTGCATGAACGCAGCTTTTTAATTTGCACTTAAACATATATGTTTACAGTTAGCGAATATTTGGCAGTCTAGATGGCCAAAATAATAAACCACAAGACTTCATAAAAGTTTATAAGTGAGCAAAAGATAGGGGATAATATAATTGTAGTTCAGCACTGGGATGAAAATTAATCAGCCCTCTGCGGATTGAGGATAAAAGATTTTGACATGTTTAGTCTTTATAAATCATTTGTCATTCAGTACATCCATTTAATTTATGGACGTCTGTTCCTTTTTAAAAAATTTTTTTATTCAGGATGAGATCCTCAAGGCAGCTGTAATGAAATATGGGAAAAACCAGTGGTCCCGTATCGCCTCCCTGCTGCACCGAAAGTCTGCCAAACAGTGTAAAGCCCGATGGTGAGTTTTGAGTCAGAGATGTGTGATGTGTCAAAAACATGAGATTAATTAAACGTCTATATACATTGATGGTTGTTTCTTCTGTCTGTGATTTTTTTTTTTAGCTTTCAAATCTCTCTTTATGAAGAGTGAAATAAAGACCTTCTCCTCTGGCTTTGTTTCTGTCTGTAGGTACGAGTGGTTGGACCCCAGTATCAAGAAAACAGAATGGTCCAGAGAAGAGGAGGAGAAGCTGCTTCACTTGGCCAAGCTGATGCCCACCCAGTGGAGGACCATTGCTCCTATCATAGGAAGGACTGCTGCTCAGTGTCTGGAACACTACGAATACCTGCTGTATGTTTATCTCTAAGGACACATTTATTCACTATGATTTGTAATTCTGTGGCTTTTCACCTTGTATGTTCAGGAGCATTCATTGTTGCTAATCACTGTCGATTTGTAATTGAGATGTATTTTGTGTTTTATTCAGGGACAAAGCAGCTCAAAGAGACAATGAGGAGGAAGTGGGAGATGACCCCAGAAAGTTGAAACCAGGAGAAATTGATCCCAATCCTGAAACAAAACCTGCCAGACCTGACCCTGTGGATATGGATGAAGGTACAAAAACACACTGTCAGATGCTGTCAGATTTATTTGAGCCAACAAAAGAATGTATCCTGATATTAAGAATGGATTTGCTTCCTAGTTGTCTTGTACATTTTTATATTTAATTATTTAAAAAATTTCCTTTCTACTTTGTACTTTCAGTCGAGTCATGTGAGAGTTTAAAAATAAGTTTAATCATAACACAGTCACATGTGGTAACTAACCAATGTGTTGTGTGTGTGTGTCTGTCTCTCTTCATCGGTCTCTAGATGAGTTGGAGATGCTTTCAGAGGCCAGGGCTCGTTTGGCCAACACCCAGGGCAAGAAAGCCAAGAGGAAGGCCAGAGAGAAACAGCTGGAGGAAGCCAGGTTCAGCTAATAATGTTTTTACAATTGCTCTAAGACAAGCTGTCTTAGAGGTCCATAACTGGACCTCTTACAGAGCAGTTGACATGTAATAATAAAATGATCATATTTGACTATTTTTTCCTGATGTCATACTGTAGACGGCTGGCTGCTCTGCAGAAACGCAGAGAGCTGAGAGCAGCAGGAATCGATGTTCAGAAGAAGAGAAAGAAGAAGAGAGGAGTAGACTATAATGCTGAAATCCCTTTTGAAAAGAAACCTGCACCGGTAACCACAGCTTTATGTGTTGTATCCTTAAAAATAACCCACAACATCAGCAGTGAGATTAACTTAATCTTACAGTACTAATTGTTGTCTTTTGTTTACTTTAAGGGTTTCTATGACACCAGCATGGAGCAGTATGATGCTCAGGAGCCTAATTTCAAGAGGCTCAGACAGCAGCATTTGGATGGAGAATTACGCAAGTTAGTATAACTTTAAACTTCTGGTGCTTTTCTGTATGCTAACAAGCTCCTTGTTTATGTCACTTGAATATTTTCCTTGGTTCTTGGCTTCTCCCAGCGAAGGCGTGAGATTGTCACGCTAATGTTATATAATATAAATAATAAGGATCAAAATGTGTTCGACATTTTTTTTTTGTCTTCATCCATTCATAAGCCCTATTGTGTTTTTTTTTTTTTTTTTTTTATAGTGAGACTGAAGAGAGGGAGAGGAAGAAAGATAAACAGAAGATAAAGAAGAAGAAGGAGAGTGA
The DNA here is from genome assembly GCF_057382095.1 of Aulonocara sp. 'chitande type north' Nkhata Bay. Lineage (NCBI taxonomy): Eukaryota > Metazoa > Chordata > Actinopteri > Cichliformes > Cichlidae > Aulonocara > Aulonocara sp. 'chitande type north' Nkhata Bay. The sequence continues at coordinate 15,041,649 of NC_141356.1, read as the reverse complement.
CTTGCCATCTGCCATCCTGCAGACCAGCGGAGTAGCTGAGTTTACCAAAAAACGTTCCAAACTAGTGTTACCCGCACCACAGGTAACCACTTTGTTTTGTTTCTTTTGTTATTACTTCTTGATTTTATATATCAATATAATGTACTTGTTATATTGATAACAGGTAGTACATTCAGTTTTTTAATTTGCCTTTCTTCACAGATCAGTGATGCTGAGTTGGAGGAAGTTGTCAAATTGGGTGTCGCCAGTGAGGTCGCCCGTCAAGCTGCCGAGGAGAGTGAAAGCGCTAACTCCGCCTCCTCCACCCTCCTCTCAGAATACAGTGTCACCAATACCATGGCAACAGGGCTACGGACCCCACGAACCCCTGCTGCTCAGGACAGAATCATGCAGGTAATAAAGACACTCAAAAGCAAAATGTCTCACATATGTTTTGTTTAATCTCATATGTGTGATTTCTGCATATCTGTGATATTTTATATTAATTGATCCATGTAATTACAGCGATGCTAAGCTAAATTGTCCCTCATGAATAAAGAATAAAGTCAATCAAAATTAGAGGGCCAATGTGAAATCACAGTCCTGTCTGCACATTTGAATGTCATAAGATAAGATAAGATAACCTTTATTAGTCCCACACGTGGGAAATTTGTTTTGTCATACAAGTTACATCAGAAAAATACCTTATAGTCTGCTGTTTGATCAGTTATTGCCAATCCAGATAATAATAAACTTAAGTTAGTAGAGACAGGATAGTGCTTAAAAATGCATGTACATATTATGTGTTGATCACTTGGCCACCAATCTTTTTGCATCATTTATGTATTTGCATTTATGTATACATTAAGGAATATCGTTGTCAGTAAAAATGTAACTTTACAAAGTTGATACCAATTTCCTGCTTCTAAATTCAGATGAAAGAGGTAATTGTACTTGGCTCTAAAAATCTAGAAATATGGTGGGTAACTAGATTCTTACTCTGGATGGCATAACTTTGTCCTCCAGCAACACTGTGAGGAACCTTGAAGTCATTTTTGACCAGGAAATGTCCTTCAATGCACATATAACACAAATATGTAGGACTCCTTTCGTCCACTTGCCTAATGTCTTAATGTATTTAGAAATATCCTGTCTCAGAGTGACGCTGAATAACTAGGTAATGCATTTATTACTTCCAGGCTGGACTGCTGTGATTCATTATTATCAGGATGTCCTAAAAACTCCCTGAAAAGCCTTCAGTTAATCCCAAATGCTGCAGCAAAAGTACTGACTAGAAAGAGAGAGCATGTTTCTCCTATACTAATGTAAAATTAAATTAAATTGAAATTATACTAAATTCCTTTCTTTTTGTTTTTAGTATTTATCTGTAAATTAATTTTTACCATCTGTGTGTGTGTGTCTGTATTTTCAGGAAGCTCAGAACCTGATGGCTCTGACTAACATCGACACCCCTCTGAAGGGAGGCCTCAACACCCCGCTGCATGAGAGCGATTTCAGTGGAGTGACGCCTCAGCGCCAACAGATACAAACGCCCAACACTGTTCTCAGTACACCATTCAGGTAAGAAACCTTTAATCCGTCACATAGCATAAGGTTTACTCTCTGTCACGTAAATAGAGTTCTGAATTCTTTTTTTAAATTTACTCTCTGCATCAAGTTAAGATGTAATAAACACAAAAGTGGTCTTTGTCAAGGCTCTAACAAAAAACCAGATGCTATTATCCTTTTACATTTTGTAAACAGTGTGAACAAAGAATCTTAAAGAGACATGTGTTACCATTTAGTACTCAAGCCTCAAATGCTGTGTCAGATTTGTTGAGCTGCATTTGTTGAATGTGTGGTGCACTATTCCATGTCACAACTCAACCATTTTCACCAAAGAGAAAGGATTTCCTAGACTTGTTTCTATACTTGTTCCTATACAGTTTACTAATTCCAATAATTTTGTGTATTTCAACTACAACAGAACTCCTGGTCCAGGTCAGGGGTCAGATGGCATGACACCTCAAGTCGGAGGTGCGATGACTCCACGTGTGGGAGGGACTCCAGGTTTAACTCCCGGCCGTACACCACTGAGAGACAAACTGAATATTAACACAGAGGAACAACTGGCTGACCCTGCATATGCTAAACACACGGTAAAATAAAAAACACTAATACATATGTGAATGCACAACAAACAGATTTGTAATGATCGGTTAAGAATCTGTGTAACGTGCCACAAATCCTGAATGTTGCAGAAAAGTTCCAAGTTTTCTGTTTTTGTGTCTTGAATAAAAATTAAATACAATGAAAAAAATCACAACTTTAAACAATTAGTTTTATGTTTTGGCAGCAGATGCACAGTTTGTGTGTTAAGAAACAAACAACACACCACAGAATGAATTACCTGCTGTTCTTCTCTTCACAGCAAAGGGAAAGCTTGCAGCACCTGCGACAGGGTCTGATGTCACTTCCTGTTCCTAAGAACGACTTTGAGATCGTTCTTCCTGAAAACGCTGAGAAAGAACTCGAAGAAACCGAGGCTGAGACGGGATTCATAGAAGACTCTGCAGATGTAGAAGCACGCAAGCAGGTGCGTGTACACACACACACACACACACACACACACACACACACACACGTAGTTTGAATAAGATATATCCAACAGGTTTACATTATGCCATTTTCCAGGCTCAACGAGACGCTGAAAGAGAGAAGGAGTTGAAATTGCGGCACACTCCTGTTCAGAGGAGTCTCCCCAGACCTACTGAGGTAAAATTACAACATTAAAATAATTTAAATAAAATGCAGGAAAATGTGTATTTGAATGTAATCACCAAATCTTTCAGAAATCAAAGCGAGCAAAGAAAAAACTAATTTCGTCTACTTTAGCTGGCATTAAAAGGATCCAGTTGTGCTTATGATCCTCCGTGTCTGCAGGTAAACGAGTCTGTTCTCCGTCCCGCCTCCATGGAGCCACTCTCTGACCTCCAGCAGGCCGAAGAGCTCATCAAACAGGAAATGATCACCATGCTGCATTTTGACTGCTTGCATCACCCTTCAGCCAATGCTGCCAATCAGCTGCAGCGCGGCAAAATCCGAGGCCCCACGTCTACGTCTAACAACGCGTCACATATTGCTTACCTGGAAAAAACCTCCTACAAGCCAATTAGCACAGAGGAGATGGAACAGGTAACCCGGCAGCACTGATGTCTCTGCTTTAAAAAAAGAAGTCCCTTACACTGTTTACACTCAGTAATTCTGTTTACCTGTGTGTCAACAAACAGGCAAAGTTAGTCCTGGCAGCAGAAATGGAGGTGGTGAAGGGAGGTATGGGCCACGGTGACCTCAGCATGGAGGCTTACAGCCAGGTGTGGGAGGAATGCTACGGACAGGTGAGCACCCATGGACCAAAAATGAGAAGTCAGAGAAGCATAAACAGGTGTAGAGATTTGTTACCACCTTTTGGTCAGTATATTTGTCATATTTCTAAATTAGAAGCTTCTAGTGTGTAGAAATACACATGGATGGAGTGTAGTGCAGTCTAACCCAACTACCGTATTTTCACGACCATAAGGCGCACTTAAAAGTCTTAGATTTTCTTCAAAAAGTACGGCGCGCCCTATAGCGCAGTGCGCCCTGTGTGTTGTAAGGAGGACGTAGTAGAGAACACCATGAGAACGCTAAAGGGTGAAGTGTGGGCGCAACCCTGAAAATGGCAAGGAGACACGCTTATGAAGCACAGTTTAAACTGAAGGCCATCAGCTACGCGGAGGAACATGGAAATCGAGCAGCGGCGAGAGAATTTAAGATTAACGAATCGATGGTTCGCAAATGGAGGAAGCTGGAAAACAAGCTCCGGCAGGTCAAGAAAACGCAGCTGAGTTTCCGCGGACATAAGGCGAGGTGGCCCGAGTTGGAGGAAAGACTTGAGCGGTGGATCATCGAGCAAAGAACGAGCGGGAGAAGCGTTTCGACGGTCACCATTCGGCTAAAAGCAGTTTCACTTTCACTTTTTATGAAACGGTGCCATTTTTCCATCCGGACCAGGACTACGGTAGCGCAGCAACTTCCAGCGGATTATAAGGAAAAGCTGGCCATCTTCCGCTCCTACTGCAGCAAACACATCGGCGACAAAAACATCCAGCCCAGCCACATCACAAACATGGACGAGGTCCCGCTCACTTTTGACATCCCGGTGAGTCACACTGTGGAGAAGAAGGGGACCAGCACGGTAGCGATACGCACAACGGGGCACGAAAAGTCTTCTTTTACTGTTGTGCTTGACTGCCATGCTAATGGACAGAAGCTGCCGCCTATGGTGATTTTTAAGAGAAAGACTTTGCCTAAAGAGAAGTTTCCAGCAGGAATCATCATTAAGGCAAATGAAAAGGGCTGGATGGATGAGGAAATGATGAAAGAGTGGCTGAGGGAGGTGTATGTAAGGAGACCAGGTGGTTTTTTCCACGCATCACCATCGCTCTTAATCTGTGACTCTATGCGTGCCCATCTCACAGCCGATGTGAAAAAACTAATGAAACAAATGAACTGTGAGCTTGCTGTCATTCCGGGAGGCCTGACAAAGGAACTCCAACCGCTGGACATCGGTGTGAACCGCCCGTTCAAAGTAAGGCTGCGAGCGGCCTGGGAGCGATGGATGACCGATGGAGACCACAGTTTCACTAAGAGTGGAAGGCAGCGCCGGGCGAGTTACGCCACAATTTGCGAATGGATTGTAGATGCTTGGGCTAACATGTCTGCTGGCACTGTTGTTCGAGCTTTCGCAAAAGCCGGCATCATTTCCGAGGAGCCGCACGGCACGGAAAGTGACTCTGACAGTGAAGAAAGTGAACCTGGCATGTTTGATGGAGATTTAGCGCAGCTGTTCAATTCAGACACAGAGGATGAGGACTTCGATGGGTTTGATTGATGATAAAAATGTGAGTACCAAACTTTGTTTTGCTCCTGCTTTATTGTTAAATATGCACACTTGTATGCTTGTGTGTTGTTGATGATGACGATTACTGGTAATAAAAATGTGAGTAAGGTACCGAACTCAGGTTTGCTCCCGCTTTATTTTTAAATACGCATACGGTACTTGTATGCGCCCTATGGTCCAGTGCGCCTTATGTGTGTGTTAAATACAGTAAGGGCACACATAACTGAGACTGCGCCTTTTAGCACAGTGCGCCTTATGGTCGTGAAAATACGGTAGTTATTACACACCCAGTCTGCCTTTGATGGCACACAGCTGAGGTGTTGACTCTCGATCATTCTCCCCGAAGCTTAAGTGTTTTGAAGTGAGTTTCCTGAGGTGTGCAAGTTCACTGTGATCTAAAACACTAGTCTGGGCCTTGTGTGATTCTGTATCTTCTGTTTTTCACCCCCCCACCTCCCCACTGGAATAATATGCGTTTCAGCAAATTGGGGTAATAACAATTTGTTTTCATGCTATACTTGAGCAGTCCAAGCTCTACTAAAGTAACACCCTCACCTAAACCAAAGGAAGAATATACAGCAGTGAGGATTAGGGCTGGGCCATATTATACCGTTCACGGTAATACCGGTATAATGTTAGGCAACGATAGGAAAATGAAATATCGCGATAGAATGGGAGTAAAACGCGCATGCGCAGTGCCTTTGTTTTCATACGCACATGGCCGATTGTTGAGTGAAACAGATGAACCAGAATTGGTTTGTAAAAATGGTGCAACTTCCGTGATGTGGAACTGGTTTGGTGTTTGTCCGTCAGATACACAACAAAGCACATTTTTTTGCAGAACATGCAAGCGGCCGTTATTGTCGTATTTGTCGGACTAAGATGCTCTTAAATCTGGGAGTAATCTGGGTCCTAAACTCCGTATGCTTCAGGTCAAACAACACTGCAGCATCACTTAGAGTTAAAAACTGTCTAAATTCTTTCATCTTTAATAAAACGATCAGCATTGCTGCTTTACCAGGTGTAACTATAAAGTTTAACTTCCAGGCATCCATGAAAACAAAAGTAATTACATTTAACGGAGTTAGAAGTTAGCAGGAAGCTAGCGGAAGTTAGCTCGCTAGTTTCGCTAGTTACCTAAGCACGATATTGCATGTTCTGACTGAGAGATTTCTGAAAAAAAAATCAAACGTACAGCTCTGCTATCACTTCCAACATAAATGAAGACAGGAAACTAAACAGCAGTGACGTTTGTAGGGTTACTGAAGTTGGGCTAGCTGGTATATAATGATGTGCTACGTGATCGCTAGCGACACAGCTATGTTAGCATAACATAAACAGTGAAGCTGGAGGACGAACACTAACACTTTTCCACTTATAAAAGTTAACGTGAAGGTTCTTCATGGTTAGAAACAAATGCAATCGCATGGCAGGATGCTGTAAACGGACCAAACTTCAGTCAGGAGAACAACTGAGATAATCCATCCACAATACGAGGTTAGTCATTAATATACTGCAACAACATGGGAATAGAGCAGCTGCCAGAGAATTCAACATTAATGAATCAATGGTACAGAAGTGGAGGAAGCAAGAAGAATGAGTTTAATAAAGTTTGATTTATCTGACTGCTTTGTTTCGCTTAATGTGCCTTATAATCCCGTGCACCTTATGGTCCGAAAAATGCGTACTGCACACTGCAGTTTAATGTTGCAAAGCACCTCTTTTTAACTTCAGTGGATATTATACATGGTTATGCTCAGGATATGTCAGCCCATTTCTACTGGAAATGCCTTTTGGTTAAACTTTCAGCAAGGAATTTGCATTTGCACTGTTACATTTTTATAAAGCTTTAATGTACATAAAAACCAGCTTCTTGTTTAAGTGAAAATAAATGGAAGGTTGTCTTTTTGCGCTAGTAATGTTGTGGAGTTGTATTTTGTCTCGCATCAATTATATCGTCGGTTATATCGTTATCGCAAATTTTCAAATATATCGTGATAAATATTTTTGGCCATATCGCCCTGCTCTAGTGAGGATGCATCTAAAGCAGAGTAGGCTTGCTGTGTGCCACCTTTAACAATATGCATTACATACACTTCTTTACGGTATGTGGGGAAACTGTTGTACTCGTGATCTCACGATATTGGTACCAATTAAATTTTTGTCTGTTGTTGAAACTGTTCATATTATCTGCGTCTGCACAGGTGCTGTATCTGCCTACTCAGAACAGGTACACCAGAGCAAACCTGGCATCAAAGAAAGACCGTATTGAAAGCCTGGAGAAAAAGCTAGATGTGAGAATGCACACAAAAAAAAGCTCTCAAACTTGACTCTTTCATCTTTTTGAGCTCTGGTCTAAACACTGACATCTCTGTATTTGTGGACCCTATAGGTGAACCGTGGTCACATGACAGCAGAGGCCAGGAGAGCAGCTAAACTGGAGAAGAAACTGAAAATCCTGCTTGGAGGATTTCAGTCCAGAGCGCTGGGTCTCCTGAAGCAGCACAGCGAACTCTGGGAACAGGTACTGAACACATTTTCATTGGACTGACAGGTTGTGTTGTCACAGGCTGTAAATTATTATGGCGCCTGAAACAGTGTGCAAGTCAGTGTCATAGTTTCTATAACAATCATGTTATTCATAATGTGTCCACCAGGTGGAGCAGGCAGCCACAGAGCTCCAGACCTTCACTCAACTGAAGAAACAAGAAGACACAGCCATTCCCAGGCGCCAAGAGGTAAGACATTACACACACAAACCTGTGTATCACATTGCAAGGTGTCTCCTTGCTTTTGTTCCATTGGTCACACAAAGTTAGTAACTTTAACACTTTGAATGTTAGAAATTCAATCACAGACCACTTGCAGCACTACACGCCCACCCAAATAAAAAGTGGGGTTAAAATTATCCAGTTTAAAAGCAGCGGTGTAACTGAGGTTATTAAAAAAAGCTAGTTAACACATCTCGCTGGTGTTTACAAGTGTTCAACTTGTGTTTCAGGCTCTGCGGGAGGACGTGGAGAGGCAGATGGAGAGAGAGAAAGAACTTCAGCAGAGATATGGAGAGCTGCTGATGGAGAGGGAGTCGCTGCTCAACAGTGCTCAGAAATACTGAGCAAACTCATCACAGAGACATCGACGTCGAACTGACCGCTGCCGCGAGTGTTGAACCTTTTAATTTCCCGCAGCAAATCCTACAGATAAGCCCTCCATGTGCTCATGATGTTAAGATGTCACAGGCTGAGTTTTCAGCATGCTCAGTGGTCCTTTGTGTTTCTGTATTAGTGACCAATAAAGTTTCTTTTCAACATAACTTAGTATCACTGGGGTAGATTTTTATCAAGTGCAGCAAACAGTAAAGTTTAATGTATTTTAAGAAAACTACCTTGGGTCTGTAAAAATCAATAAACCATGAATCTGACACCGGCTTACTGAAAAGTTTTTATTACAATAGAAATTGAAAAAAAAATGTATAGAACAAAATCCAAGAATGTGCCTAAAATAATTGATGCGTCCTCAGCAGGTGAGGAAGGTCATCCCACTCCTGGAATAGGCACTCTGCCAGAGAGAGAAGATGGACGGCATGTTGTTCAGTAGGAAAAAACACATTTAAATTCCTGTCCAGAGTGTATTTCTGACACAAGGTACAGAGAGATTTGCTTCAAATAACTTTTTTTTTTTCTGGGGGGGTCTGGTAATAACTGGTTTGGTAGCAGAGTAATTGTTCTTTTCCTGCAACAAAACAGCGATTCACAGACGCTTTCTTGTGACAACCAAAATCACAAACATGACTAGTTACTCAGTACCAAAAAAGACCTAATGGTTTGTTTAAAATAATATAAAAATACCTCCCCACAACCCACATTTGTGCACAAAAAAACGACTGCTGTGGGAAAATCCTACCTTTGTTAACTTTTTTTAAATGTCACATTTGCATTCAACTGAACTTTGAATCCTATTTCACAAAAAGCAAGGAATGCTCGTTTTGACTCCGATCTGGATCGGTGAGCATGAAGGACAAATTAAAGTTATTGATTCAGCAATCACTAACTTTAATCTTACAGGTTAAGACATGTACAGAAAAAGTAAAACATCTAAACCAACACTTTAAATTAAGAGTATTTTATGCATTAGTTATACGACTTTTAACCCATGAATTAAAAAAAAAAAAAAAAAAAAAAAATAATCAGCTGTGGAAAAGTTGTGTAAGTTTCTCATTGTGTACATACTGTGTGTCTGTAGTTGTATCTTCTAATAGCCTCTCGGATGTGACAGGGCTGGATCGCTCCGCTGGGAGGCTCCACTGTAGCCGGACAGCTCTGAAGCACAATCATGAGTAATAAGTATTAACACAAATACAACAGAGGACGCAATGGAATGTTTTGGATGTTTCCTTTAGGAACGTGGAGTTTTCCATGAGCTGAAAATGGTCACCTTGTCTTGTGTGTTCAGAGACTTACATTTAGCAATTAGCAATAACATCAGTTATTATGTACATTAAGAAAATTAACAGAGGAGTTCATACTCTACATCTGCACAGAAGACTTTCTCCTAAAAAGACACATTAAAGTCTGACTCGTCAAAAATTAGTACAATCAAGAGATTAATACAGCAAAATGTTTGTTATTGTCAGAGCATTTATTCATTATTTATCATAAGTCCTTCTAAAAATATGATCAAGCAAATAAATGTACAATAAATCACAACAATTATTGGCTACTTTAGTTGTACCTGGGGTCCAAACTTTAGACCCATTTAACCCAGACACTCCTGCTTAGATTCAGGACTATTAACATGTGTTTTGATCTCTAGAGTTATACTGAATCTCAGTGCGTTTCATTTAAAATGAAAACCACTGGTTTGGAATCATACCTGCAGTGACTTCTCTGACAACATTCATCATACAAAACAAACATTTATGCACCAGATACTTAATAATAATTTACAAGTTAAAAAGGATGTTTTACAGGGTGTATTTGTGCAGCCAAAAGCCCCTTAATCCCCCTACTCTGCGGCATCCTTTATTCCACGGTCGTGTCGATGACGATCTTTTGTTAAGCACACTTTATATAGATCTCATGTAAGGTTGTGATTCCATTCTGTTGACAAAACCTATCCAGAGGCAGACAAACGCCTTTGCTGAAACCTGCCGCCATAATTAAACTGCCTTTGTAATTTCTCCTGTGCCTTCATGATACACACAGACATTAAACTCATAGGAAACTGCAGCTGGGACTCACCTTTTTACGTTTCCTCTGCCTCGCCCTGCCATCCACACTGCCGTTACCTTGTAGGACGGGCTTTGACGAGTGTGAGGACCCTGGGGTGGAGGGAGGGGTGGCTTCAGGTGAGTCTGGATCCTTCTTCACCTGCTGGGGAGGAAGACGAAAGACAGATGATATTTACTCAGTAATATTATGACGGTAGCTTTAGCGATTGATAGGTCTCAATGTGTGATGAAGTGTGTGTATGCACCTCAGCATGTGTGTTGTAGTGGATGTAGCTGGCAGAGATCACATGACTGACTGGATTAGTCTTTGCTGTCATTTCCTGCTTCACCAAGAGCGACAAATCCACGATCTGAATGAAGGAAAAGCATTTTAAAACAGGGGAAAGCTTTTAAATTACACGCACATATGTGAAGTAATGAGTTAGTTACCTGGGCAACAGTCTCATAAGCGAGGTATGACAGGATCTCCATGGCCATGCTGTTGGGTTTCAGCTCCAGGCTGCTGCAGTCGAGCCAGTCCCGAAACTTTGAAGCTTTCTTAGCTTGGAGTGAGCACAAGTAAGCACACACGACAAGAGGTCAGACGGGCTTAAAATGCTGAAACTGATCCTGAATCAGGTTTTTACCGTACGTACCTTATGTTTTTAAATTTAGAAGTGAAATAATCAGCTGATTATTCAATTGGTGAACTAACAGGATAAAAACACAGTCCACAGCTTTATTTGCTTATTTATAAGATGCCCATAAACCATGATTTAGAGCACAGGTAGAGTCCGCATTAAAAAAATATACGCAACATCAAACCGACATGAAAGCAAACATTAGCAATAAAATGTAATCCTTTACTCCTTTTGTACCTATGACAGAATCAACTTCCTGAGACAGATACTAAGTGGGCCGTTTAAAATCTTACCAAAGCTGAGCTGTCGACTCTCACAGAACTCGGCGTACTGAGCCGGGTCCATATTCCGAGTCTGACGCTCCAAACGCTGAAGATTCAAATACACATAAAAACACTTAAAGTTAAATCTATAATCCCAAAAAGTTTCTCCCACTGAAAACATCCAGATGAGCAGAATCAACTTTTTGGGAAATCTTTATCCGGATGATTGAGCATGCGTCAAGGCGTTTTAAATCTATAAGTTCATATATGTGTCATTTACTTTCAAAACAGCCCTACTAATCAATCATTTTCATGCAGACATCGATGGGCTCTGACCTCCATCCTCTCCTGTTTGATGGGGTCTATTTCCTGACGTTCTGCTAATGACAGGAGTTCACCGGTCTGATCCATCCACACCAGGAAGTCCTGGGCCAGTCGCTGCCTCCGCTGGTTAGCACCAGCAGGACCTACAGCACCCAATTTGTTCACAAAAGACAAAAAAAGAAAGAAACACTTAAGATTAAAACCAGAGCTCAGTATTCACTTGGGTTTTGACTGTAGCATTTGAAGCTTTTTTTTGTACAGTGGTTTCTGAAAACGTTTGGATGCTGTAAAAATATATATTTTTAAAGATCTGCAAATTATTTAAAACCTATATGTAATTTAAGGTATTGCAAAAACAACATATCAAATGTGGGAACTAAGGTGAATTTTGTATTGTGCAATGTGCAATATGATAATGTTAAATTTCGCCTCTGTCAGTGCGCCCCAGGGCGGCTGTGGCTACAATGTAGCTTGCCATCACCAGTGTGTGAATGTGTGTGTGAATGGGTGGATGACTGGTTGTGTAAAGCGCTTTGGGGTCCTTAGGGACTAGTAAAAGCGCTATACAAATACAGACCATTTACCATTTAAGCCAACAAGACAGGACAAGACCATGTTTTCCAGTGTGTTGCATCACTTTTTTAAACAGAAACGTTTGGGAGCTGACGAGACCCTTATGTCTGACACATAATTGAAGTTCTTCAACTTAAAATTGGCTTTTTTTTTTTGTTCCATAATGTGACACAAGTGTACACAAGCTTAACACCCGGACTTTTTAACTATAGTGCAATGCTGATACGATTTGACATCGCCTTGCAAATGTTAGTAGTAGCAAATGTTAAGCATCAATGGTGCCATTACAGATGTGAAGCCAAACCATCACATATATCACTCAGCCTGTGTAAGAGGAGAGCGACCACATTCATAATGAGCTTTAAATTTTAACCAATCAGGCCACAGCACAATTCTGCATCAGTCCATGTGAAAGAAGTGTGAGCCAAGGAAAAAAAACAAACAAGTTTTTTCTTATTTAAACTATTTAAATGCTCTTTTCAAGAGTTTTAAATTCTATTTGTGGATGCAACAACAAGCTGAATGACTCAGAAGTGCTCTTGAGCCCACGCATTGATTTCCACTCCAAAACAGGGTCACAGGGGTTTTATAATAACATTTAAAAGGTCACTGTGTGTGTGTGAGGCTCTGTGTATACCTGATTCTGCCTGTGTGTCTTCATCCTCAAGAGTCTTGAGTATTTTGGATTTATAATCTCTAAACTGGAGATATTTTAATAATCTCGCCAACTTCCTCTGGTCAGTAGATTTTGAGGCATGAAGATAAAGAACAGAAAAAGGGGAGAGGAATTAGTTATTTCAAACCTTAAAAAACAATAAAGGAAGAAAAGATTCATGGACATACAGTTTTGAATATTTAATGTTTTTTTGTTCACGTGTGCATTTTGTACCTTGTCTCGCCTCATCAGGAATAAAATGTCCTCAGGTGAAATAACCCTCGAGCCACGCAGAGCCGCTCCCTCGCAGGCCTGATGCAGCTGAGAAATAAACCAATTGCTTCAGTAAAGTCAGAAATGAATTGCACTTATGCTTTAATATAATTACATTTAGGTTTTTTTGCTATTCAGAGGCTCCGAAATGAGACAGAATCGTGGATTTTTACAGCCACATCAGTTATACATGTAAGGGTTTTATTTGTCTGATGTGCTTTACTATTGTTCAGCCTGTAATTACCTCTTCAGGTGGTTTAGGCTTTGATCTTGAAGTTTGAACAGATAACTGTTACAGCGTTATATTTGTTATGTTGTATGTTACCATAGTAATGAGTTGTGTGTGTACAATATCCTCCACCAGCGCTGCAGTCTCTTGCAAAGGCCTGCGAGTGTCTCCCAGAGCAAACCTGAAAATCAAACACAACTATAATCATAGTTGTGCAGAGCCTTGCAGAGCTTCCAGTGCGTCAGTCGAATCTAATTACACTGCCACGTGCTAAAGAGCTGCTAATTGTTAAAGTCTAAAGTCATAACTCATTAACGTTTCTTAAACATAGCGCCGGTTGTGCTAACAGCACTCATTTTAAACTGCTGCTCTGAAAGATCACTTCTAACGGGTTACTTCTATCATTTTCCATTAATGAAGCCTGCCTCTTACCACCTTCACAAAATTAAAATTACTGTATTTATACACTGTTATTTAAAAGGTAAATATATTACATAATTAATCATAATAAGTAACAAAAAAGCTAAATATATGGTATGGATTTTTTTAAAGAGTGGATTTCCTGCAGAGAAACATACTTATATATTCTAAGTATATATTTTGTACATTATAACAGCTATAAGAATAGTTTTACAGCAGTTATATTTATTCTATCATCCATCCCTTTTTAAAAACCATTTATTCACCAAAGGTTTCAGGGAGGCTGAAGCCTCTTCCAGTTGGACAAGAAGCAAAGTACTTTATTTACCAAACAAGAAAGAAATGCCTTATAAAAACACAGAAATTTACCCAAAATAAATAAATTATGAATAACACATCGTTACTAACTATACAACAGCTAAAACCTGTGAATGGTGAGATATTTTATTAGTAATTTAAAGAGGCATACAAAGATGCTCACATTCAACACTGTCATTACAGGACATTACCTTCATTTTTATTCTCACCATAAACCACTAACACTTGCAAATAATTAGAAACAGACTGGCTTGTTTGGAAGGGTTACCAGGAGAAAGCCCCTTCTCAAAAAAGAGAACATGGCAGTCAAACCACAAGACTGGAACAATCCCGTTTGGACAGACAAGACCAAAGTGAAGATGTTTGGCAATGACGCACAGCACCACGTTTGGAGAAAGCCAAACAAATCAAGTACGGGGGTACCTGGGCACCTTGCAGCCATTGAGTTGACTGTGAACTATTTCAAAGTATTCTGGGGTTAAGTGTAAGGTCATGTCAGATGGCTAAAACCCGACTGAAACTGGGTCATGCAACAGGACAATGATTCCAAGCACAGCAGCAAAACTACAGCACAATGGCTGAAAGAGACGAGAATCAAACTGCTGTGAAATGCTGTGAAATGCTGTGAAGAATATGACAGACGGAGGAAGTCATACAGAAATCAATTAAATCAAGTTATTGCTGCTAAAAGTGGGGCGTACTTACTTTTTTACAGGTACTGTAAAACGCGCTGTCTCAGATGACTTTAGTCCTTTAAAGGATGCATCTCACACATTACTTTAAATACCTTTAATTGCATCCAAATTAAATGTAGCTGGATATTAAAACTTGTTTTGGTACTAACTGAAACATAGCAGGAGAAAAATTAGCAGATACTTTAAGTTGGTAGTGAGATTCAGTTCAGCTCAGATTTGTTAAAAATCTGGTGTGACTGCTTGTTTATAAACATTTTACATAAGTAAAGGAATCTTCATAAGATGAAAAGCAGTTCTTAATCTGTACGGTATTAAAGTTTTAAAATTTTTAACTATTAACTGTTACTAAACTAAACAAAAACATGATTTATTGTCTAAAAACAAGGCAGAGCTGAAGTTTTGGTTACTTTCCAAATAAACATGCAGCCAGTAAATGTGTCTGTGTATGTCTCTGTTTCTCTCTCACACACACACACACACACACACACACACACACACACACACACACACACACACACACACACACACACACACACACTCTAAGGTCAACAGGCCACACATACACCTTGACCACAATTTGGTCAAAACCTCAATTTGCATCCAGAAAGCCACTTCCATGATGGCAGACTAACGTAAACCCACATCCTGGAGCGCTTTCCTTCTCTCATTTCTTCTCTTTCCCACTCTCTCCTTTTATTTCTCTATGAAATACAAACACCTGATCGCCACCCCCACCATTCCCCTTGCTTAATCTCTGCCCCCCGGCCCTTTAACCTGCTCCCTGATTGGTTGTTTGTTGCTCTGTCATACAGGTGAGAGAGGTTTTGGTTTGGGGTTGTGGGCAGGTTGGCCTCAGGTTCGGAGGTTGGCTTCAGACTTTAGGTTGATTTTAGGTTTTGGGGTTTAGTCTGGTTTTAGCCTCTCTGACCACCAGCATCACCTCTCTGCAGCCCACACAAGGTGAGTACAGCAAAAGACACACAACACAAAGGAGGCTGCAGCAGGCATGTGGCTTCTTTAGAAAAAAAATCCTTCAGTAAGAATTTAAATATGACAGTTTTACGTGTAGTACTTCTAAAAAACCTAAGCAGAAAAAGTGACTTCATATTAGAAACTAAGTCAAAAAGTAATTTGTTATGGTACCGGAGTTGTCCAGTTGTTTTTAACTTTAACTTTAACTAACAGTTTTAACTAACAGTTGCTTTTAACAGTTGTTTTTAACTACATTTTTATTTTTAAAGATCTTTTTCCACTTTCACTGATTTATCCACTAATTATTTCCTCGACAGGATGATTTCAGAAAATGGTGAAAAATGCCGATTATTTATTAATGCTGAACCTTCCTGATTATTTCTTCTTTTCTAACTAAAAGGTCCAAAATCTAAATATATGGAGTTTCTTGTCACTTAATACAAGAAAATGTGATTATTTTAACCTAAAAATAAACTAATAATGAAAGAGTTGCTAATAAAAACTGATAAAACATTACATTCTGTATATACTGACCTACTGTCACTTACTGTGAATTTGTAGGAATGTTAATTAGATTTCTTTTTTTTTTTCTTTTGTGCAGAGCAGTACTTTTTTCCATCAGTCATATTGACTGGTTGTGAATGTAAAGGTTAACTAAATGTCTAGAGACTTCAAGTCTGAACTGATTATCACTCGTGGCTCATGTCTCTGGATATGAGCCATTTAATTTCATACTTTTATGTTTTTGTTTTTCGTTTGTTTTGCTTGACATAAAACCAAATGTTACTTAAAGTTATACTTTAGCAATTAAAAAAATTAATTTCTTGAAATTCTTCTGAACTCTTTGTACAAATGTGTTATATAAAATATTGAAATGAAGGGCTATGTGCTGTTTTCAGGCATCTGTTTTGGATTTGCAAAGTGTCATTAACCACAATGCTAATATTGTGGCTCTCTCCTTTAAAAAACAGGTTTCCATGGCTTCAAACAGTCTGTTCAGCAGCCCCAGCCCAATGCTGTACTGGGGTGAGACTCCTTCTCTTTGTTTGTTTGCGTGTGTGTGTGTGTGTGCGTGTGTGTGTGTCTTACATCATGCTCTGTAGCTCTGGGATAAAATTGATCCTGGAAGCTGGACGGTCTTTAGAGCTGGAGGGGGCGGAGCCAGCCATGGGACTGCTCATAACCACACCCACCTGATGAGAAAACCAAGACAGAACCACATTAAACTAGAGAGCAAAATTAATTTACAATCTTTTGAGTGAAGAAAAGATCTAACAATATTTTAACTTTTGTTCTCTCTTTAAATATACTTTATTGACTATAAGGTATACTTTGACTATATATAGTCAAAATATACTATATTTTCTTATATCATCTATTGACTGTACAAGAAGAGAACACCCCCAATATAAATGTCTGTGTAGGTTCTCAGTCATCAATGTCATCATAAAAGGCAGCTGGACCTCTTTAGGATTTAAAAGCAGTTTCGCCTCTCAGCCTCCTGAATGATTTCTGATAGCAGTGTTGAATATTCTACTAAAATCAGAGCGTGTTATAGTTTTCTTCTTTTCCCCCCTCCTTAATAAGGAATGAAATAAGGAATCTCGGTTAATTCTGAAAGCCTGCTTTGGGTCATTACTGCAGACTGAAAAGTCATTCTGTAAGCTAGTGTTCTGGTGTATCCACAGGCATACTAACATTCATGCAGCTCCAAACACTCTGTCTGTTAATGCCGGCCAAGTTAATGCCAATAAAGTCCCAAGCTGAACAAAGTAACATTCATCTCATCTGCTTGAAACTTCTGAAAAGTTTCATCTTCAAGTTTAGTGGCAACGACCATAACTTCATTCACGCATGTGGATGTTATGTGCCGTCCTTTTCACTGTCTGAATAGAGACAGAAACTCAGGTACCCTCAGTATAGAACAGCTAAAGCAGCTCCAATTAGAAATACTGCAGCTTTTTTAGCTTCTTTTTTTATCCTGATCGTTGCTGCATCTGAGATTGATCCTCCTGCATCATGTTTTTATCTATGTGAAGGAACCTGCTGGTTCATGTTACGGCTTTGTTGCACTTAGTCTCTACTTTGACAGATGTGTATGTGTGTCTTCTTTATACTGTGTGTGTGTGTGTGTGTGTGTGTGTGTGTGTGTGTGTGTGTGTGTGTGTGTGTGTGTGTGTGTGTTTCAAATGAAATAAATCACAATGCTGCACTTGTAGTTCACTTTCATGTGGTTTTAGTATTTTGGGATCACTTCATCTAAACAAATCAGAGCACAACAGAAGCCGAGCCAAGAGCCTAAAACAACAAAATAGCAGAACAGAGCTCGGGAGAATAAACACAACGTCCTAACACACGTTCACACACATACATAAATATAAAAACACACATACACACTCCTACAGTTGGACAGGTGGTGTGACCGCAGTAACTTCCCCTCCGGCAGTAAAATATGAATAATAATACAGCGCAGTTCCCTCATATTCAAACACTGCGGCGGCTGAAACACAATGCAGAAAAGAAACAAAGGAGGGAAAGAGGAGGGGAGGCGAAGAGGAGAACCAAAGACACATAGAAAAGCATAAAACAAGTAAAAACTCTCACCAGAGTCTGTCAGAGAGACGCTATTTCTGTTAATATTCTGGTTTTCTTCTGTTTTCGGCGCGATTTGATGACGCAAGGGACCGCGAGGGTGTGGTAGTTGTAGTTTTCTACATGTCCTGGTCGAAAGGCGCTACACTCCAGCTATGAGCTGTTAAATACAAGGTTAGCAGCTGAGATTACAGTTGAAGAAGATACACAGCTTAAGGGGGAAGTGTTTATACTCTAATCAGTACTCAGAATTTTAACATATCCACCATAGCGACACAGCTTTAACAAAATATGCTGTATATCTTTGAGCGCTCTCCTGCGGCAATCTCACTTGTATGGAGGACCAAACGGTCCAAAATTAAAAAGTAAATAAATGTATATAATTAGTAATGATTTTACAATACACATTTATGTATACAAATATAACTGGTGTTGGAGTGCTTTAGATTGAGGCAGTAGCTACAATAGCTAACCCTTTATTTAAATTGCCATCTAATATGACTCTTAATAAAGTCTGAATCTAAGACTGACTTCAGGAAATAAAAATATATTCAAGTCTAAAATGCATGTAATCTCAGCGAAAAGAACAAAAAATGAAAGACAAAATGGGATAAAAATGGACTTCTTTATTCCTATCGTTAAGATCCTGTGGTGAAGTGCCGCCTGTCACCATCAGCCAGCACTCGTCAACTGGATGAACAGGAGCTGAGGTGTCTCCACCAGTGCAGTACAGCTCCACCCAGAGGACTGGTCCCGACCGACAGCCCAAATTTCCTCTGCAGCAGCCTGCCTCAGCACTGGAGGTGTAATAAGACACTACCAAGAGCCTTTACTGTGAGTAATCTACATATACACTGGTGGTCTTTTTAAACCAAAATACAGTTTATTCATACTGAAAGAGTAAAAATCCTCTGTTCACAAAGATAAAAGACCTGTTACAATGTTTTTTCATTTCTCAGGTTGTTGCCCTGGGGAACGATGTGCCTGATGGCGTGGTTGTGACAGTGATGGCTGGCAATGATGAAAATGTTAGCGCCGAGCTACGTAATGCCACAGCCACCATGAAGCAAGGCTGTGCCCACTTCAACGACCTCCGCTTCATCGGCCGCAGCGGCAGAGGTATACAAACAGATACATGCAGCACTGTTACAAGTTATTCATACTTGTTTGTCAATAAACAAGAGGAAAGACTGCAGCCTGCCATCTTTACCACCTCTGTCTACACTGCTTACACTATTTGCAATTGCAGTGCCCTGCAATCACACAGTTAAAACATTTAGTTGTTGTTATATGTTTCTTTTAAATATTTGAATACCTGTAAAGTTAGATCAATAATCAAGCTATGGAGCCAGAATTAATTAACTCTAGTTAATTAATTAGTTTCTTAATCAATAACATCAGAGCAAAACTGAGTAAAAGAAAGCAAATCATGTGTAATCATGAGCACATTTAAATAAATTAAAAAGTCATAAGATTTAAAAGAAATAAAGAACACACTAAATACAATTAAGAGTATTAAAAATACATTTAAATATAATAGAAATAACGCTGGATAAAGTACATTAACAAGTGAAAAGTTTTGAGCAGTCAAAGCAAAACAGTGAATAAGACAAAAAATTTGATTCAGTTAAGTAAATAAAAACAAAGTAGGCAAATGTATATAAAGTATACTCAACTAGTTTCATGTGTACATATGTTTTATTATCGTTTTAAAGGTAAGAGCTTCACCTTGACGATAAACGTGCTGACATCACCTCCTCAGATCGCCACCCTACACAGGGCCATCAAGATTACCGTGGACGGACCACGGCTGCCCAGACGTTAGTAAATACGAGTGAAAACAGTATGATTGGATCAATTCTGAGGTGATCCGGGCAGGTTTTAACATTATTTCTTCTGATCTCAGGTCAGAGGCAGAAGGAGATGAAGGCTGGAGTTTTTAGGCCCACCAGCAGCATCAGTAGCAGCACAGCTTCATCAGGTAAGACATAAAATGTCACAGCAAGAATGACACAGCAAGGCCACTGAAAATTAAAAACTATGTTGTTCATTTGTAATTTTAGTTTTTAGAAAGAAAACTTTCTCTTATGAAACAGTAGTGGGGCGTGGTCATGCTCATGTCACATGACAGCTGAGCAAACAACAAAAGAAGACAACGAGTTCTGGAGAAACACTGATGTTGATGCTTCTTGTCTCGCTTCAGAATGCAGATCCTTTCCTTCCACCTCTCTGTGGATGAATGAGTCCTTTCTGGGCCCAATGACCTCTTTGGCATCTTCATTCGCTCCTACTCCCAGAATGCACCACCTGCCTGCTCTCCCTTACTCTACCCAACCTCCTCCATACAGTTCCTATCTGTCTTCTCCTCCTCCTCCCCCCGCTCCGCTCAGCCACAGTGGTCCATTCCAGGCCGGCAGCTTCCACTACGGGCCCAACCAACCATTCCAAACCACAGGGGAGGACCGCAATGTTGTCACAGCACTGACCAATTACATTGAAGGGGCATGTCTTTCCATGAGAGGGGAGGAGCCTGTTTGGAGACCTTATTGATGATTGGATTTATTATTTTAGCATAATGTAAGCATTTAACCCATTTTAATGTTTTTCTATCTTTTTTCTTTCTTTTTTTCTCAGAATAAATCCTTAAAACTACATTCTTGATATTTTGTAAACTGTTATTTATTAAAACAACATTTGTATATATTGTGTTGAACAATGAATAATAAAAAAAAGAATTCGATAGTTGCTTCTCACGCTCATTTTTATTAGATAAAAAATGATACAAAAATAGCTTTCACTATCAAAACAGTTAAAGTAGTATCTCATTACAAACCTCAAGAAAACAAACAGCATTGGGGGCTGTTTGTTTGTTTCACTGATCATAAGAAATTAGATGTCATAAATACTTGTTCATTAATACAGAGGGAAATCAAAGTTTAGACAGAGTTATCAATCAAAAATTGAAAAAAACAAAAACGTGCTCATGTGTTCTTCAAAAGCCAGAAAATATAATTCCATTCTTTAAAAGTATAAAGCAATCAATAACAAATTAAAAACATTTTTTAAAAACTGGTTGTGAATTAGCAACCAACTTCAGTGCATTAAATTCAGGAAGTAAAATAAGAGGTAGAATAATGTTTAGAAGTGATTTAACAGTTCACACAAATAAAATGTGTTGAATCATTTATAAGAATAATAACAACAGCTATTTAAACTAAACCTGTTCCTCATGTTTGGAGCGGAAGGCCACTCAGTTGATAACTGGCTGTTGCGACCTCAGTTCTGCATGGTGACAGATGCCTGAAACAGGTAAAAGAGACGTTCATTGACCTGTAGGTAGTGTTTAAACTTATACCAATCATGTGTGCATCACATTGCTACAGAAGAATTTTGTAGTTGTACATTTAAATGACTTATTTAAGTGAATAGTTTTAATTAATAAAAAATATTCAATCAAAAATTATTGAAAACCTGGAAGTGGAACTCTTTCTGGTTGTGCCTTTCTGTTAAACTCCCTTACTCTGCAGTTTAATGCATTTATTTATTCAGAAGAAATAAATGTATTTTTGCCACTCTGGTCTAAATTTGAGTAACTTTTATGTTGAGATTAAACGTCTCTGTGAATAATAATTTAAAGGTTAATAATATTGTTTCAGGAGAGACTGTCGACCTGTAAAGCATTGAGTTCAGCCACCCTCCTGCTCCACTCTTCTTCGGTCATTTCTTCATCTTCTCCTCCTTCATCAGTATCTTCATCAACCTGATGCTCTCCTGAAACACATGTTGCAAAGATAAACACAGCAGCGGGCAGAAACAGAACAAATGCAGCAGTCATACAATAAGACTACTGTTTTTAAGTGAACTCGCACCATTGCAGGTCAGAGTGGTGCACACCCAGTTTCCACAGGCGCACACACACTTGTTGCACTCCATCTGAGTTTCAGCTCCATCCTCAAAGACCTCGTCTTCCAGAGCACACTCTACACACATAAAACACAATGTAATAAACACAAGAACAGCTAACTTTCTTGTCCTTAAAAATATAAAAAGTTTCAGTTTTCAGTTTTTAATAAAAATTCTTGTAAAAGGAACAGATGCTGTAAAATGTGTGAAAATACATTGAAATAGTCCAAAATATGTGCTCTTCTTCACATTATCCAAAACTTTGCTTGGCTGATTCTAGCCCGTGAGTCTTGTGTTCGACACTCCTGATGTAGATCATACATTGAGTTAAACATACTTTGCCACTAAGTATGTGTTTGTGTAATTATATGTTCCTTTTTTGTTTGTTTATACATACATCCCCAAGTAGTAAACTCTTTGTTCTTGATTGTAAAGTGCAGTAAATAATAGTCTTCAAATGATAAACAGTGTTAGGATAAATCCAAAGCTGAATACAATGGAGAAAAGCAAATAGAAATCTTATAAAAATGTCAATCACACAAACACAAAAAGTGTTTGTTCAGTTTCATACTCTTATTTTGCTGCTTGTGTGTATGCATGTTTACTTCTCTCAGTTGGGTGGTAGGTGGGCGTAAGACAGTTGATAAACTCAGTCAAACTCAGCTTCCAGTCAGCATTTTCATCCGACAGCTCTATCAAAGCATCGACACACAGAGATCTAAGAAAAAGAAAGAAGTAAGAGACAAATGACTGGAGAAGTCTGGATATGGAGTTTTAACAGCCATTTAATTTCTAAAATGATGTGCAAAATGTGTGCTGCAATATACAAACAAAACAACAAAACAAAACGCGAAACAATTAGAAGAACAAACTCTCAGCGATGAAAAAACGAATACCTCAGCAGCAGGTTAGTCTGCAGAGTGTCTGAGTATGTGATGTTGAGTGCCGTCTCATTGTGCTTCAGGAATCGCAGAAATTCATTCGAATCAAGCTGTGAATCCCCATCATCATACGCCTGTGACACAAAAACACCATCAACAACTGCATTCAAAATCTTTTACCTCTTATTCACAGATATTCTCATATATTACTCCTTCTCTAACTAGGAAGTGAATATATTAAGAATGACTATGCAAGCAGTCAGTGTCAGAATCCATGTAAGTTAATAAATGGTTACAATAATGGTATATCATAAGGCTGAAGCTATGCAAGATAATAAGCTAAAATGTATCATTTCTTCCTGCAAGTGACTAACAGATACATTTGTAATTATTATACAGTGTATGAAGTATTCACACCTGAAAATATGTCTGAAGGATGTCACCGGCTGATGTGTTTGAGGCCAGATCTTCAGCTTCTTTCTGAATCCACTGGATCACTCTCTCTCTCATCCAGTCACGATCAGATAGGAAACACACGACTGCAAGCGTGAAGCATGAAAAAGAGACCGGCTTTAGACAGCCACTCAAATTTGCTGAATTGTGTAAAAATGTGAAATATTTCGTGACTTACTGGGGCTCACATTGGCCTTTGTTGGTTTCTCTGCAAATAGAAACACACACAAATCCTTCATGACTGCACAAGCTTCACTCAAAGCTTAAAGAGTTTGTGTTTGTGGAAACTGACCCAGACAGTGTCCTCTGTGCTCCACGTGTATCTTGGTCTGGGTGATGCAGGCGTCTCTGTGCAGTTCACAGTGATTCCTGTAGGATTTTCCGTTGCTGCCACACACCCAGTGCTCTGACATGTCACACTGCTGCAAAGGAAACAGGCTCGTCAATAGAAGATTACCAAAAAATGGTAGCTGCAGAAATATTACCTGCAGCCTTTCCCTAAACTAATACAGACGTACACATTTACAAGTACACATGTTTGCTAGTTATCAGTACCTTTACCTGTAAACAGCGACAGACTGGTTCTCCTCGGTCAGTTGATACACACTCTCTACCTGCACCGCAGAAAGTCCTGGCACACACCGACTCATCCTAACACAGAAGAACACGCAGGGACAAAGACATTGTCATCACAGTGAAGAGAATTGGGAAGAGTGGAGGAATAATTTGGGATGGGTGTGCTCCACATTCCAGATGGTGACCTTTGACCTTCGTCTGAAAGGCCACATGGCACGTTGAATGACCATGACTTTCTCCCTCTCTCGCACACACAAACACACACAGACAAAATGTATTGGAGCAGCTGCGAAGCGATGCATCTCATTTTAAATTCTGTCTTCTTCAGGACTTTTTCATTGTTTATAATTTAAAATTTAATTTCACCACCTCCATTTCTGACTGAGACAAAAACTGATTTATCAACAAATGTCCATTTAAACCCAGTTACATATTAAAGGAACTGAAAGAATTAAATGTGAATGTATAGAAAATAATATATTAAACACCAAATTAAGATGCAGTTGATAAGATACAGTTGATAAGTAAAATGTTGTTATAACCAATGTAAATATGGGCAAAGCACTGTTATAATATATTGTAATATTATTAAATATTTATATAAATATTATATAAATATTATTTTAGGCAATTTTAATAAACTTATTCAAAAGCCAACATTTTGGAGGCAAATGAGAAATGCTGAACAAAAATGATTATAATGATAAAAAAAATAAAAATAATAATGATTACCTGTGAAATATTTTGTTTTCTTTATTATATTCAGAGTCTTGTGTTGTATTTATTTCCATCCCTGCACTGATTACCTGACAGCAGGTAATCAGTGCAACATAAACTCACTAAAAGTTCAAAAAGCTGAAAAACAGACGAGATTCAGATGATAATTCTCAGTAAGTTCATCATGTTTATGATATGACAAGCCACGATTTCCTTTTCAAAGTATTTTTAAAGAGACAGTGAATTATATGAAGCAGCAATAAATACTCAATACACAGAAGAACAAAATTACACTCTGATTCCTGACATTCCTCTTTATTAACAGGATGGAAAACCTGAAAATGAAAAACATTTTTGAAATCATGTATTCCCAAAGCTCTACCATAAGGACATCTTAACTCAGGCTCCAGCAGTAATCTTCACTTTGATCTCAGGACAGTTTTTTAAATGACAGAGGACTGCACAAACTCGTCACTTTATAGAAATGTTCTCACTTTAGTGAAATGTCTTCACTCCCAGATTGTTCTACACAAAGACACAGAAGGGTGCACACACACACACACACACACACACACACACACACACACACACACACACAATAGGTACATCTGTCGCCTGTGGCTGTCCAGCTGACACCTGCTGCACTGAAAACCTGCTGTTAGCAACCAGCTGACGGTACGGAACACACACACACACACACACACACACACCGCAGTAATGTTTTCGGTGTAATTATGAGTATATGTCTTATTTACTTTGTTTGGCTGCAACCCAAGTTTCTGGATTTGTTCTTTCGTTCTCTCGTTCTCTCTTTTATATTTTCTCTTCTCTTTCCTTCCCTTAGTCAACCTCATTATTCTCTTCTCTAACAATCCTGTGCTTCTTCTGCATGAACATTGTGTAGATTTTCAATTCTGCAGTAATCCATTTTTCCCTTAAAAGTCCTTTTGGATTCTGTTCTGTCTTTTTTGTAACATTTCTGATTTATTGTATTTTTTCATTTTTTATCCCGATGTATTTTTATTAATTGGCTGTTGTGTACGACATATACATTTAAAAAGACATGTTGGAGTTACTCTATTCACATTTTTCAAAAAGTGTTTTTATCTCATGATTGTTGAAACCTTTGAAGTAAAGTAAATTTTAATGTGTGTCACCATATGTTTTTAATCTTCTTTCAAAGGTAACTTAAAAAAAGTTTCCATTGGAACTTGTTTTGAAACAAGCTTACTCATAGCAGAGTGTGTTTTCACCAAAATTACAGGTGGAGGGAGTGCGAGACACACCTGAGGACCTGTTCTATATTTCTGTGGGTTTCTATGTTACCTTAAAAACATTTGCACAAAACACATGCAGACACTTTCCTAAATCATGATTACCTCAACATATGCAAGCACACACCTGCCCGTAAACATCAGCTACTAACTAGTGAGTATTAGCAACAACAACAGTAACAACAAAAGCTTTTTTTAGTGTAATATTAAACATATTCTCATTAGTACTTAAACATAATAGAGCACTATAATTATTCTGCACACCTCTCAATTTCCATTTTATCAAAATAAAAACAAAACGACATATCTTCAGCAGTGAATTTACCTTGGAAAGGGGAGAGGAGGACACAAGATGAAGGAAGAGGAGGAACTGCAGCAGGAGCACAGAGATGGTCAACATCTGAAGTGGACAGGAGTGGAACAATCATGATGCTGTCCAACAATAACAGAAGTAAAGCGGCACTCTAATGCATGATACCATCAGTAATGCTACTGTGAAAAATAAAATAGCAGTGAAGACTGAGTCTGATCATACTTTGTTCAGTAATTGCTGCAATCAGCCTGTAAGAACCAACTTGCCTGTACCCAAATTTCACTTTATAGCGAGTCTGTTCAAAGCTAAACACCCAAACTTCCAAAATGTCCTCATGTACCTGCATAGATGATGAGTTTATATCCAGCAGTGATCGGTGAAGACTCCTGCTTTGTTCTGCTGAAAAATGACAGCATGGTATGAGGAGAGAGAGAGAGAGGGAGAAGAGGAGGAGGAGTGATGCAGGAACAGAAAGAAGACCAGCTGTCCAGAGTCACCCCCACCCTTCTACCCCCCCAAGCCTCAGAAACACATAAAAACCCACTTGTCTTCTGTGGTAGGAATGATGAGTTAAAGGCACGCAACATGTTCAGACAACTTTAAACAGTGACTGACAGATGCAGGAAAAAAAGAGTCACTGCTGACAAATTTCAGTAAAAAAAAAGTGCCACTGTTTTTTTCACAAATTATATTTATATGTATTTATGAATATAGATTTGTTTTATATAATCTATTTTTAAATGTTTATTTATATTTATTATATTTTTATGTATTTATATTCTTTATTATATTTTATTTAGTTATTTATTATTAGATAATTAAACAATTTCTCTGGACTTAAGATACAAGGTCTTTGTGTACAATCTCAATTCTAATTATCCTAATTAATAAAGAAAAAATTCTCCAGCTGTTAGTTTTTACTATCACTGACTTTTCTGCCCTGTTTGGCCTCTGTACCCTTCAGTTTCTCAGTGCTGTAGCACTGAGACCACCAAGTGAAGTAAAGCATTTGCATTTTTTAGTGCTTCTATATCTAAATGCCATCAATAACAACACAGGTACTGCATGCTGGCTTAGCTTTTCAAACCACTATCAGTAGTTACATTAGTAACACCTCTGCCCTCACTTTTACAACAGACAAAAATGTTTATAACACAACAGGAACACATAAAATGTAGCTTGTGCGTGATGGGGTAGTACCACATTGTGACCAGCAGAGGGCAGGCTGTGTGTCTTTCACTTGTCAGGCAAATGTGTGAAGCAGTACACTAGGCATCCACATATTACATAAAAAACAGGATGGTGAATGAAACAAACAGTCCCACACAGACTATTTCTACCAACCTGCCCTCATAGATAAGTGTAAACCCTACGACTAAATTTATACTCTTACCAGCACACTGAGCAATAATGAATGGGATTCGGGAGGTAGATGTGCTAATATTTAATCTTAAACATAAACACAAACTGTCTACATGCAGAAAAACTGTGCCCAGGGGCCAGAACTGTAACTGGGGGAGAGTCATGAGACCATAGATGGATCCATTCTTCTTTATGTAGTAGGTGTCATCATTAGTTCCAAATGTTAATCACAAAATATCAATCATGTCATAAACAATCTTCAAGATAAAGATAAGATATTTAGTGTGTGCTTTTAGCTAAGAACAGTATCATGTGAACAACACTGGAACAAACTTGGATCATCTTGGTCTGATCAGCCCATATAACAGCAGCAAGCAGCTTAACAGTCACATGTGTTTCTAGACTAAGATAAGGACACAAGGTTAGACAGTAGGCAGCAGCTGTTTTAGTGGATAAATAAATATTAATTCATCTGAAAAGTTTGGCCATATTAGAAAAAAAACTATTTTTAGTTGAATTGCACTTAGTTTTTTTAAATATTTGATTCTGGAAATGATTGTTGTAGGCTTCTGTTCACAGTGTGACCTTTCCGATAACAAAACTCTGTAGCTCCAGCACTGTGTTAACATTTTGCTCGACTTTGTCATCCCTCTTGGAGCTTCCTCTCTCTCTCGGGTGTGACAGTCAGCTGTTTGTCAGAGGAGGTGCTGAGGTTCAGATAAACCCAACCTCCCGGTGTGCGCTGCCACACCACTGGAGTGCTTCTTAAAAATAGTTAGGAGCAGTCAGCCAGAGTGTTAACATCATTTTTCTGTGTGCGTGTGTTCTTTTAATGGAAGGTATGTTATCGTTGTTCCCATTAGCTAAGCGATAGCAGAGGTGTGATGCATCCAAAACACTCCAAAATGGATACACACCAATATGCAGTTCACACACAGCCACACATACAGACACAATTTAAAGAGGAGGAGAGGAGATGATGATAGGAAGTAAATGTTTGCCTGTACTCTTTCTGCATTTCATCATTGAGTCTCTGAGAGTTTATTGGTTCATTTTACAGTTTTAAATAGGCCTGCATTCATTATACGGACCACTAATAACACCTATCTAGTTTTTATACCTTCTCAAATATTGACTATACAGGAATTCAATTAAAATTTTCTGCATCAGTGTCTTGATTTTTTTCATTTTAATTATTTTCTCTTCTTCATATGTCTACATATAATTTGACACTTTAGAGATATTCTTCTTTTTCTTAAATATATACATCTCCTTTTTCAAGCTAAGAAGAAATCCTTGTTTCTCTAGAGGCTAACGTGAGGTGATCACTTTTACTTGGTAAACTGTGATGACCTCACATTAGTCGACTTTCTGTGTGAGAAAATTTAGGAAAACAACTGCTTGTTGGGTGAGTAACGACAAAGCACCAAAAGTGGAAAAGAGTGTAATTATGCTTGAAGTTGTCTTTTTAGTTAAATTCTTTTAATTTTCTTTTAATTCCTTTATGAATAAGGTGACACAAACATGTATCACATCTCACAACTCCACAGCAAGTTTCTTACCACCACCATGTTTTTGGCCACATTTGCATGTATGTCATTTTGTCCCATGAACACAATAGCTAAAAAAGTTTTGAATTGATTCTGATAAAAGTTTATTGTGTAGAGTGGGGTCATGTTACTGTAATAATCCATTACAACTTGCCTTACATCCACTAAGGTCGTCACGGCCAGCTTGATGACTTATTGGTTGAAAATGGACAGAAAACCTTTTAGAAACTTAGGAACTATGATTCATCTTAGATTTAACCTCTGACCTCTCCTTCAAGGTCAATAAACTTACCTCAAGGTCAAAGGGATAGAGAACTATTTAAAATGAAAACAGGCTTTCAGACTGACGCAAACATGTTGGTATTGGATACTTTTTGTGTACATTACAGAAACAGGTTTCATCACGATTTAAATGCATAAAAATTTGAAGACATGTACAAAGTACTAATTTCTTTTGGAAAACAAAATAAACGTATACTATTTACTTAGCAAATCCATTTTCCTTACTATGTATCTATTGCTAAACATTTAAATTTGTCTAAACACATAAATAAAAAATAATAATAAACATTTATGCTCAAATGCATTTGTTTCACGTCTTAAACTTATTAAGTTACTTTTAAAAAGAACAAAGAAGGCAAAATGAATATACAGAAAATACAAAACTATTTGCATAAAAGCAAATAGTGTGCAGAGAGTGAGCTGCCATGGTGGAGGTTTGTGTTCTCAGAGTGCTTCTTAATCTGATTTATGATGACACTTAAATGAATTATTCATACTTTTAACTGATGCAAAACAGGTGTAGGTTATAAGTTAAGGTATACGTTGCATAAATAAATGAAAAAGAACACTAACATCATGCAATTCATCTAGTTTACCCAATGCACAGAAAATCTATAACAATACCAAAGTATCAATATGGTATGAAATCTCAGTCACATGTGCATGATTGTATTCTAGATTAGTTAAATATGGTCGCCTATTCAATAAACATGTGAGCAAAAACAAGGAAATAAACAAAAAATCAACAAGTTCAAAAAGTTTAACAAGAAAATTTTCTATTTATTATTTTAAAATTCTGCAGAACTTTAATCTCCTGAAGCTATTTGGAACAAAATAAAGAGTTTTTTTTATATCAAAGGGTGTGCATGCTCTGTGAAGCATTAAAAGTTGATCTTTGATAAAAAGATCATACGTTACAGGAAGTTTTTGGGGGATCTGTTGTTTTGTCCCATGGAGATTTTTTTTTTTTTTAGGACAAATGGTCTGTATTTATTTAGCGCTTTACTAGTCCCTAAAGACCCCAAAGCGCTTTACACATCCAGTCATCCACCCATTCACACACACATTCACATACTGGTGATGGCAGCTACATTGTAGCCACAGCCACCCTGGGGCTCACTGACAGAGGCAAGGCTGCTGGACACTGGCGCCACCAGGCCCTCTGACCACTACCAGTAGGCAACGGGTGAAGTGTCTTGCCCAAGGACACAACGACCGAGACTGTCCGAGCCGGGGCTCGAACCAGCAACCTTCCGATTACAAGGCGAACTCCCAACTCTTGAGCCACGATCGCCCCAAGTAAACCCAGAAGTAAATGATCACTCTGCTTCATGTGACAAAAAGCCAGCAACTAGGTTTTTGGATTCCAGCTGAAAATGTGTCAGAAGTTATTCCAACTTTTAGAAT
The DNA here is from genome assembly GCF_057382095.1 of Aulonocara sp. 'chitande type north' Nkhata Bay. Classification (NCBI taxonomy): domain Eukaryota; kingdom Metazoa; phylum Chordata; class Actinopteri; order Cichliformes; family Cichlidae; genus Aulonocara; species Aulonocara sp. 'chitande type north' Nkhata Bay. Next base: position 15,010,846 of record NC_141356.1, on the reverse strand, counting down.
TTTTGAAGTGTAAATGCAATAAGGAAATAAAATATTCAATCGTTTAAGAATCAAAACGCTAGCAGTAGCCTTTAAGCAAACTACACTACAGTTATATTACATATAATAACTTCCTCAGTTTCCTGTTCTTAGCTGACAGGCGTGGCCACGCACCCATTGTGGTCTGTAGCCCAAGGTTCAAAATTTGATGTGTTGTGCTTTCAGAGATGTTCTTCTGCATACCTTGGTTGTAACAAGTGATTACTAGAGGTACTGTTGCCTTCCTATCGGTTCAAACAAGTCTGACTATTCTCCTACGACCTCTAGAATCAACAAGAAATTGTAACCCAGATAGCTGCTGCTTTCCTCTTTTTCTAACCATTCTCTGCAGACTGTAGAAATAGTTATCCCAGGTAGCATTCTACATTGAAAGTTATTTAAATGACCTTTTTCCCTCACTCTGATGATCTGTTTGAACAGAGGATCATCTGGACCATGTTCGCACGAGTGGCTGTGTAGGTATTTGCATCAACAAGCAGCTAAACAGGTGTACCTAATGAAGTGAGCAGTGAGCAGAGTTGCATGTTCGAACAATATCTGGTAATTTTAAAGCGAGAGACCTTATTTTATCTACCCACTCCATTCAAGAAAATCCCCTAACTGTGAAACTACATAATTAGTGGAGGAATCATGTGTTTGCATATCACAGACCGAATTTAAGAAAACGTCGATGAATTCACTGAAATGAAGCCGAATGTCATCACTTAATTTTTTAATGGCAGTTCAGCTGGTTCAAAACAAGAAAATTACCTTGAAAATTTCTGACATTTGGTGTAACGTTTATATCCTCTGGCTGTGCAGTGTTGTTCGCCACATTGTTTTAAGTGTCACATGGTATAACCACTGCTTTAGATATACTGAGGAAAAGACACGCTGATAAGAGCCTGGAGGAAGCCATGGTGCTTTTTATTCTATCACAAGTTCTCTGAAAAGAAGACACAGCTGCTAGAAAGTGTTTTCATGCTGATTAAAAAAAAACCCAAGTGAAATCACATGTTGCATCTTAGCCTACTTTTTATTTTGAGCAAAGATGTTCACTTTTACTTTTTGATTATATTTGGCAAATTTCAGTTTCCATTAAAAACAAATAAGTAAATGAAATGAATGTAATTCACTGAAATCACAAAAACGAAAGACTTAAGAAACTGAAACCAGCTTGTGTTTATCTTCGGAAGAGTCTCAGTGCAGGAACTTAACCAGCGGTTTTCCAAAGAGATTCCATAATAAATCCTGTGGAATTATACTTTAAGCTTAAGTCACTTACCAGAGCTTAAGAGAAGCAGAGAGATATATGTCAAGAGAGTGACATGAAGGAATGCAGGACTGGGTCTTTTAGCTATTGTGTCTTAATACAATATGTGACTTCCTTCAGTGCCAAACACTACAAACAAACACATGCACCTATATTTGAGAGTTGAATAGCAGGCAGCGAGGCACCAGGCCCACTTCCTCTGGAGATGTAGAAGGAGGAGAGGGAGCGAGAGGGGGAGAGAGTGAGAGAGAGAGGGGGAGAGAGAGAGGGGGGTATAAACTACAGCTTCACACACATTTCATTTCAGTTCAGATCTCTCTGGACACAAATTGCTCCAAACTGCTGGATTGACTCCTTTTTCAATCCCCTGAATCAACTTGACCTTCTCCGTCGATCCGTCTTTGTGTCAGTCTCAACCTGTCTGTCCTGAAGTTTGTCGGGTTCATCAAATTCACGCTGACATTCAGTGACTGAGGCTGAGCAGGAACGCTCACACTCACAGCTGGAGAGTGGCCGTCATTCATCACAGATCATCTGAATACGTGCATCTGTCAGCTGTTAAATCTGCTGCTCCTACATCCTGAGGATCAACTCTGAAGAGGAGGAGTGCCTGGCTTACTAGCACCTCACCAACAAGAAGAAAGCATCCATCAGTTTAACTTCAGTCTACAATCATCAGGCTATCACTGGATTAGAAGTTTCCTTTCTCTGTATCCTAAATCAGGTAAAGTATCTGTATGTGGCAGAGTTTTAGTGCAACATGTTTACAGTATGGCTAATGTCTTCATTTTAAGATTAAGATGTTAAATATTTAATTAATATCAAAAGTGTAAGCATCTTTTTCTGTTTTTATGCATTCCAGTGTTAATAATGACCACATCAGTGCTAAAAATGACCACAAAACAGCATTTTCAGACCCCAAAACCTTAAATAAGATCACAAAGAAGTGCCACAAATAAAAGTTGTGTGTGTGTGTGTGTGTGTGTGTGTGTGTGTGTGTGTGTGTGTGTGTGTGTGTGTGCGTGCCAGTGTGCATAAAGATAGAGAAATCTTTGAGTAAATTCTAAAATAATTAACAAATTAAACTTCTTTTGTTACTTGAGTTTGGAATTTAGTTTGTCTCTAAATGAACGCCCATGATGTTGATGGATGTGGCAGAATTTTATCACGTTGACCTGTTAATACTTTCTATTCAGCTTATTATCGCGTTGAAAACATCCTCATGTCTGACCGATGTCAATGATTCATCATTTATTATTGTAAACCAGCTCGAGAAAGAGGGGGCCTTTGTATTTGTGTGTTTGTGTGTGTGTGTCTGTGTGCCCATTATCAAGACAGGATGCAGAACAATACTGACTCCACATATACACACCCAGTCTCTCTCTCTCTCACACACACAAAGAGAAACACACATGCATGCAAAGGTCAAGAGAAAGTCTATACAAGGAAGTAATATTGTTATTAATGATGCTGGGATCACTTGTGAAAGATATGAATGGGAGCACACAGACACACACAACACAGAGACACACACACATGGTTTGTTCGAAGCTTCTGGGCTTTACAAAAACAGGAAGGGATGGGCATTTAATAAATAAGTTGCCAAAAAAGTTGTAATCTGATTTTAAACTTTTTTTTCTGGTCAGATTTTTAAGTTCATCTTCGTTTCTCATCTGAAATTAGTGCTTCTTGCATAACAACACGTCTGAAATAGACTTTTAATACAAGTTTAATATGAGTTCCAAGTTAGGGACAAAAACAGTCACATTTGCCCACTGGTTCGAGAAATGACATCAATCAAATGACAGAAGGGTGAGAAATTTGGCATGTAAAGCAGTCCCACTCCACCCAGAAATGCTCTTTATTGTTCCCCCTGTTTTGGAAGTCTGTACAGAGTCTGGTACTCATCAGAATCACATTTTGTGTAACATCAGAATCCATAATCCAAATACCTAGGTATGTTGTCATCAGTTACCTTGTCTGTGTTTCCTTTTTATTATCTTGTCATGTATGTATCTACACATACATGTATTTAAATAACAAAGATAAATGCAAAATCTCCTCAAACTTTAAAAATTGTGACACAAAATCTCATCCCAGGCAGTCAAATACTGCCACGTGTAATGCAAAAATAATTTAACAAATAATGAAATGAATTACTTTCTCAAGTAACTAAGTAATGTACTCTATGTTACATGTTACTTTTAAGAAAAGTAAAAAGTAATGTGAAATGTTTAACTTTTTTTTAACCCCAACACACCCAGTTGAGTCCCAAGTGGGATAAATGTAGGTTTGCTCTGCGCCCACACAGCCCCACAGTTCACCCACACCTGCCCACTGTGGGGTCAAACAGGCATGTTTGCTAGCACATTCTTTATGATAAGGAATCACCATGAAGGAATAAATGACTCTTGAGGAGAAGATTAAATGAGGCTGAGAGAAGGTCACTGATTCAAAACCTCAGTAAAATAGAAGTTAAACTGGTTCTTATTGATATACTGCAAAATAACTCAAGAAGTGAACGATATCAGGTCATATTCCAAGAATTTGAGAGTTTTGGTTTTTGTCTTTAAGGGTAAGTGCCTCTATTACGTAGAGACTTGAGTATTTAACAAGCAAAAGATTCTTGGTTCAAGCACAAGCGACATAAGACCTGATGGTTGTGTCAGGCCAGGTGCCTGGTGTGAAAATCTCCAGCATTGTGCATTGATGCACATTGTAAATGAGGGAGTGCTTAAAGGAAGCACAGATTTTAATCAACATTCCATACCAGCTGGTGACAGTAATGCAACATGGGGCATATGTGGGTCCTACACTCTTGATCCTGGTACTGGTATGGAATGTGTGTACTTCTGGGCTCCATACCATTCGGTCCAGATGCCTAGTCCCCTACACGCATTGGCATGGTACTGGGGCCCATAATGGACTGCCCACACTGGCCCCAAGGGGGCATGTTTGCTGGGAAGGAAGATTTGTATTCATACTGGTACAGACTCAACCAAACATAGGAACAGACTGGATGTGTGTGTGTGTGTGTGTGTGTGTGTGTGTGTGTGTGTGTGTGTATGTGTGTGTGTGTGTGTGTGTGTGTGTGTGTGTGTGTGTGTGTGGTAGCAGTGTTTACAGTAGATCTCTAGTTTTCCTTCCCCAGTGACAGGCGGAGGGGGAGTGTGGGAACAGAGAGGAAGCTAAACTAAACCATGGGCACAGACATTTTTATTAATGGGGTCGTGGCCGGGCTGGAGAGAGGCTCACACATACACACACGAACACACACACACACGCACACACACCTACACACACACACACACAGCAACAGCCAGTCTATTCCTCAATGGTTTATCCACTCATCAACTAAGGTTTTTTGAGCAAGAGCATGGAAAAAAGATAATAATTGCACCAAATTTGGAATTTTAGAAGGTGCACTAATACTCCATGAATAGAAAACAAGGAGAAGCACACACAGTGAGATATTTTAAGTAACACAGTTTGCCCAATCCCCAAATGAAAGAAAATAATACCAGAAGAATAACCCCATCTTTTTCTCCCCAGCCAACCATAAAACATTGTGCATTAAAGGCAGCATGCATACAGCATAATCACTGTAGCTGGAGAATATTTCTAAATGTTTTGTGGTTAATCACGAATTCATGAGAAGTGCAAATGAATATCATACAAAGATATAAAACATTTTTTTAAAGATTGCCCCAAGTTATTCTCAAGATATGTGTTTAAATCAGCCCACCTGACCATAACATACATGACAAAATCTTCCACTGAAATATTTCAAGTCTTTTAGCTCTCCAGATTAAAACACTACAAAGTGATATTCTATTCTCAGTATTTCTCCTGGATGAATTATTTAAGTTGAAATATTTTGAAAAATATTTTAAATCCGCTTTATATACAGAACAAGGAAATGTATATATATATTGAATATAAGACTGTTATACTATAAGTTTAGTCATTACATGGCATTCAGTTATGCGTTTCACATTTCTTCACATTCATAGCCCTAAAATCTATTTATAAACAAGATGAAATGTTTTTTTAAAGGAAGATTAAAAAATTGCGCCAAACAAATGTTAACAGTTGATGTTAATTTAATAGATTTTCATGCTTTTTTCTAAGATAAAGACATTTTCTCACTTGTACATTCCCTGCTTTTGTTGAAAAGCATTCTCATGAAGTAATAAAAAAGAAGCTACATCTCCATAAATGTAGGAAGTCCTAAAATCTATTGAAAACATAAAATTCTGTCTGATTCAGGGAGGATTATTCTTGGTACCTCATAGATTTTTTATTAAACTTTGTTATAAAATTAGTTTGTAAGATGTGCCTGAATGCATCATGTGACCCACCTGTTACTCATGCAAACCTTCCCATGCTCTTTGTTGGTGTGTTCAGGTGGATATTGCCCAGCTCACAGTTTAGCAGTGAGTAAGGAATTTGAGTTGTAATCAGTCATGGCAGACTGGAGCCTACTGGGAAACTTTCTGGAGGAAGTACAGGAGCACTCTACCTCTGTTGGCAAGGTAACATGCAAACACAGACACGTATATGTACACACACATTGCATACTAACACACAAGACTGGTCCGACATCCTCTGTTCATGACAGACAAACATATACACTCAAAATAGAACATTCATGTATTTCTAAATCATCCTGTTTATTTTGTGTATCCCGACGCGTGGTTTGTGGTTTCAGAGTCTTGTAACACTAGAATGAAATATCATACAAACATCTGTTAGTTTAACCATTCGAAACTCAACTCAACAAGTCTTAAAAGAAACCAAAAACAAATAACTTCACTTTCAGAGATTTTATGGAACTAATGTTACTTACAACTGTAACGATAGTAACCTCTGGTTTTCAGTGCATGTCCATTGTTGTAAAATGTGTGCATGTACTGTGTGCGTCCTCTTTCTTCTGAGAAGCTAAGTAGTAGTAGTCCTCAAAGTAAGTTGTTTACAGAACTGTTGGCAAAGCTTAGGAATCCAGGAGCACAATTTATAAACCAAGATAACAAATTTAGACATGGCACAAGGTCAAGAGGACTGGAATTCACGTTCTTTGTGGGACTGTTTCTTTTAAATCTTTGTTTCACTCGCTTGGTTAGGTTTAGGAAATGATGACGCTCTTGGTTTTAAACCCCCCCCCAATAAACATTACATATCATTGAACTTGTGAGAAGGCTCAGTTTTCTAGTTTAGATTCTTTCTTAAATAACTAATTGTAATGGTCAATTCAATCAGTCAGCACTTTGTGTACTTTTTCTAAGGCATTTTTAAATCTGTTTAGAAGTACTACAAAGATAACCAGCTCCTAAAGTATGTAATAACTTTAGTTCAGGGTGGCCATGAAGTCAGTACTGGCAGACCAGCTATTCTCACTGCCAGCCAGCTGATGGCTCAGTTAGAAGTTGTCAAGGCATCCAACTGGCAAACCTCATACAGGGAAAACTATTTAAATGGCACTTTACAATCCAGCTAAACTCCGAGTCCTCCTTTCATGGTGCACCCGACCTAATCACTGACCTATTGTTCTCACTGCTCTGTGCAGGGTCTTGCTATTGCTCTCCCTTCTTGTCCATGGATGGAGGTGGAGTTTCCATAACATAAATATACTACCAAACACAAATAACTGCAGATGAAAATAACAATTTTCATTCATTATAGTGGCCCTCCCCTCTGGGCTGGAGTAACCTTTAAGAGCTGTTTATACCTTTATTGTTTTAAAAAGGGTAAAAATGGGAATGTCCACAGTCTAGACTTTGATTAAAGGATATTTTAATTGAAGCAATTCAGCAGAAACAAATAATTATAGTAACACTTAAATTACACTTGTCCAATTAACCTACTCTGAGCTAATGCTGATTTTGTTCTAATCTTTGGAAGAAGAAGAAGACTGGAGGTCATAATTGCTTCATGTTTTTTCTCCACAGGTGTGGCTGACCATCCTGTTTATCTTCCGAATCCTTGTTCTCGGGACAGCAGCTGAGTCATCGTGGGGAGATGAACAGGAAGATTTTAACTGTGACACTGAACAGCCAGGCTGTGAGAACGTCTGTTATGACCGAGCCTTCCCCATAGCACACATACGATACTGGGTAATGCATTGGCAGTCAAAGATTATCTTTTTGTTTTAACCAACTGAAATCAAAGATCATAAAGAAGTCAGCCAATCCATCTTAAAGCTTGACATTTTATTAGAAATATATTAGAGTTACTCTATCACATCAACCAAAAGAACTTCTTTATACCTGTTGATGATTTTTAAACATTTTCTAAAACTGTAAATACAATATGAACTCTAATTAGTCAGTTGGAATGTATCTGTGTCTGTACATCCCTGTTCATTCATCAAACATTTCAGGCATCATACCATAAGTCTTTATGGTATGATGCATTTAATTTTAAATCTATCACGTGTTAAGATTGGTTTGCCACCTTCCTTACAGCTATTTACTTCCATTTATTTCAGTGCAGTGTGAAAAATAAATTGCAGTCACTTGATGTCCTCAAGGGATTAATTATGGTGAAATGTTTCCATTTCATACAGGCTATTCAATGAGATTATCTATGCTTGCAGCCGAGAGCAAGGGCTGCTTCAAAAATGCCTCCCTGCAAATGAATCCTCCCCCCCCCCCACCCCACACACACACACAACAACAGTTCAGATCAAACAATAAAACTCTTATCAAAATCTCAGAACCAAAAAAAACGGAAACTCATTTCCCAAGAAATGTGGCAACACTTTGGGTTGATGCATACCATAAAGACTTGAATGGTATGAAAGGTTGAGTTTCCAATTACAACGTAGGTTATAACATAGATTTCCAGGTCTATCAAGCTTAAATCTTTGCATTCTACTGCATTAGTCTGACCTAAATTTAACAGCTTCCTAGAAAATGAATAATCTTCAATGGTGGAAGTTAAACTCTTGCAGATATCAGATTAGTGAGTTAATCTTTTAATTTTGCGTCACTATCCTTTGTGTAAACCTAAAAAATAAATGTTCAAGTAATATGTTCAAGCAGGCTGCAAAGCCTGCAGTGGCAGCTGCCCCAGTTTGTCCCCCTGAGTACAGACTAATACTCAGGACTGAGCCATAGCTTCAGTTCAAAAGCCCTATTTAAAAAGGAGAGCGCCACCTGTTGCTGTTCAAGCACTCAACTGCTAGTTGAGTCATTCTGTCAAAGACTGCAGGAAAATAGGATCCAAATGCATTCTCCAAATGAGACGGGTTTGAAGTGAGCAAAACCTTTATTGTGGCCGATAATAAAACAGATCATAATATAACAAAGTCCAGAAACACAGCAGACAACAGAAGGGAACACACTAGAAACTATATAGACATGGGGGACGTGGAAAATGGGTAAAAAGAGACAGCTGAAATGAATCAGGAGGACTTGACACAAGGAAGTAAAATTAAAAGCAAGGAACAAGCAAGAACAGATTATCAGATAAAAGAAGATTTAAGGGGAAGAAAGAGAGAAACAAAGAACTAAGACACTAAGAAACACGGCAATCAATTATAACGGAGAACAAATTACAACATCAATTATGATTCTAAAGTTCATGAAAACACATAACTGGGCTAATGGGCCAGAACAATGACACATCTCTTGCTTTTCATACTTTCAATCACTGATGCCTGATCTGCTCTGGATGAGAGTTTCGTTGTTTCTCTCCCCACCTAAATTGTTTAAAGTATAAAGTCCTGGGAGTCCATACTGAGAAATATCTCACACTGCTGCAGATGAAAATAACAACTTTTGTTTTACTTTTGATTATAAATCTTATTCATGTCTTTCTAGGTGCTCCAAATTGTGTTTGTATCCACTCCCAGTCTGATCTACATGGGCCACGCTATGCACACTGTCCGCAGAGAGGAGAAAAGAAGGAACAGGGAGGAGGAGGGAAGAGAGGAGGGAGGGGGAGAAGAAGACCCAGGAGGAGGTGAAGGAGGAGGTGGAGGTGGAGAGAAACAAGAGAGGAAAGGGGAACGAGATGGAAATGAAAAAAATGAAAGTCACTCAGCAGGTCGAATTCGCCTGAGGGGAGCGCTGCTGCAGACATATGTTCTGAGTATACTGATACGCAGCATCATGGAGGTAAATGTCACCATTTCTGCCTTTAACTTAAACATAACTTGATAGCAGGTCAAGATTTCAAATCTGTCTAGTTCAAGCTCATGTCTGTCCTCCAAAGGCTGTAGGTGGGTCTGAAATGAGAAGAGAAGTAAATTAATGAAAAATTGCATTGCAGAGTTTGGACCAAATTGCTCATGAAAGTTTAGGATTTGTAAACATTAAAGGACTCGTATTTGTATTGTGCCTAAAACATGATGTCTACCTGTAAAAAAAACAACAAAAAAACCTGTCCTTCCATCCAGGTGGTGTTTCTGTGTCTTCAGTACTTCCTGTATGGAATCTTTCTCAATCCTCTGTACGTCTGCAAGGTAAAAATCAGACATAATTTTGATTTCTCTCTATGCTATTAACCACAATATTTGGGCCTATAACAGTAATTCTCTTGTTCCTTTGCTCTTTTAGGCATGGCCATGTCCACATCCAGTTAACTGCTATGTCTCCAGACCTACAGAAAAAAATGTCTTTATAGTGTTCATGTTGGTCGTGTCAGCTGTCTCTCTGGTCCTCAGTGTGCTTGAACTACATCACCTGGCATGGAAACATTGTTGCAGGTCAGAAATTCATTGTATAGTTTTTTAGTTAGAAAAGGTTTTTACATGACGACATAGACGAACGAATTCAGAATATTCTTTTGAACTATGATGATAATTGATGATTATTTTTTTAGGTAATTAATGATTTGATTTAATGATTGTTATGTTTATTTCCTATTTAACTCATTCACTGCCATTGACGTCTATAGCCGTCAATGGCAGTGAATGAGTCAATGGGTTTAACTCATTCACTGCCAATGGCTGGCAGTGAATGAGTTAAGAAGCTTAAGGTTGATAAAGTTACTAAGACCTATTTGAGCATTTAGTCATTAACAAAGATGTAATTTGTTGCCAGTTTGCACAAACAAAAATAGTGGTGAATTATGTAACAGTTTATTTCATATCAGGTACGACTGTGTTAATCTGTTGTTTTGTGACCCCCAAAGTGGCCAGAAAAAAGTGGAGTTTTAACTAGACAAAACTCCACTAACTCCACTAAAACTCCACTAAAAATGAAAAAATAAAGGTGGCTTTTTTTCTGAAGAGTAAGAGTAAATACTGCAATGCGGTAATAATATCCTAATATGTTACTAGACACAGGTTATTCTCCTGTATTCAGTCTAAACCTGATTAAAGAAAGAGATAAAGATAACGATTGCTGATGATTCAGATTTTTGGTCAACAGTGAGACATATTCATATGGATTTTAAAGTCTTGTAAAATTAAACAATGCAACTTTCTCACGAAATTTCATTTCCCTCAAGAGATTCGATTCCAATAACAATTTTAAGCCTTCAGTGATTCAGATGTACTTCCTGGAATTTACCATTAGAACAAATGGAATGAGGAAAACAGGGAATGCTTTCCATTTTGTGGTAGTGAATTCTTAAAGAAGTGTTCACAGCGGGCAGCACGGTATGTTGTGGTTGGCAGCATAACTTGAAATCTTACATTTTCCCACTGGTTCACTCTGTTTATTGCAGGCGATTCTTGTGCTCTACAAAAGCCAACAAAGCAGCCAACACCTCTCTGAGCCGACAGCTCTCTTTGTCTCCTCCACCACCATCGACACCACCCCCAGATTTCAACCAGTGCGTGACTGGCTCCACACACTTCCTACCCCTCCCCTTCCCCAACCACCGACTAGCAAACCAACAAAACTCTGAAAACATGGCTACCGAGCAGAACAAAATGGCAGCAGCAGTGGAAGAGGTAAACTTCCTCCAAATGAGCTGCTATTCGCATGGATGGCAGAAGACCAATGATGGTCAGATCCAAGATGGGAGATACCTGAGACCCGATGCTAACTGCTATACCCCCGAGAGCAGGGACGTCGGCTGTGTTCAGATCCAAAATGGTGGCCCAGATGTGCTGCTGCATAAGGACAAGCGAAGATACAGCAAAGCCAGCGGAACGAGCAGCCGAACTAGAGCAGATGACCTCGCAGTTTAGAAAAAAAAAAAAATAGATAATAGATTTACAAACCTGCTGAAAAAAACCACACATGCATAAAAGACAATCTAAAGCTGAATAAGTCCGTTCACCTTAGCTTTCATAACATGATTCATTTTATCTAAGGAATCATGCAAATGATGACTAATTCCTTTTATCTTCTTCCTTCCAACATTATACGGCTCCTAATGACTTAAACCAGGGGTGTCAAACTCAAATACACAGTGGGCCAAAATTCAAAACTGGAACAAAGTCGCGGGCTAACGTTAATATTTATTGAAATATATTTGTTCCTCCAGATATAAGAATGAATCTTTTCTTATGGACAAGTTTAGCTGAAAAACTGAATATGGAACAAGCAAAGCTTAATACTAAACAATATATATATATTAGCTGTATAATGCCAGTAGGCCAGCTCTGATAGTAATTTGGTATGGCTTCGCGGGCCAAATGTAATTAGGCTGCGGGCCAAATTTGGCCCACGGGCCAGAGTTTGACACCTATGACTTAAACGATGGTCTTTACCCAACATCTGAGTAATCGCCCTGCACTAGGGATTGAACAACTGGGCAGCAATGTCTGGAGTTGTGGTGCTACACAGATTGCTAAATCCAGCAAGAATAACTGGATTGTGGCTTCTTCTTGAACTGAAACAAACATGCACCTGAAGCTTGCACTGTTTATATGCTGAGACTTAAGTCACCAAAAAGGCCATAAAAGGTGAAAAAAAAAAACAAAGTTTGGGTGACACCATTGAGGGAGTCTGCACTGTAGAGCATAGATGTCTTATTCTTTTCTTTATTTACTGGTGTGACTCAGTTGGGCACAAATTAATTCATGACTTTAGTCACAAGAATGCTGACAAAGCCTTTTTTGAGAACAGCAGCAGTGACTGTATCTGAAAGCTTTTCAAAAACATGCTCTTTGTGATTTTTATCTCCTGACTAACAGCAGCTTGTGCAGGCTAGAAGAGATCTGGTCCAAGTCACAGCTGCCTTAATAGTACTAATGTGTTTCAGGACCTTAAAAGGCCCAAATGGAAAAGCTAAAAAATGCACTAAAATCCTGACTGTGACGTATTTGTTATATTTCAAAGCCCAAAGAAAAAGGCATGAGGCACATTTATTTAAAGCTTTATTTTTAACATCATGTAAAGGCAAACACCTCTTAAATATATATTTTTCTGAGATTTTACTCCCAAAATTTGTCGCCTATCATTGACGATAAACTTAAGATAGAGATGAAGATTTCCTCCAATGCTAGTGCATTTATCTGCTTGCCAGGTATTTCACTTAAACCTATAACAAACTTACACTGTGTTTATTTCACTGTTACTTCTTCACATTTTTTTTTTGCAGAAATGTTTATTCTAGCTCACCTGCTCTATAATCAGTTGAATTTCGTTCTTACTAGGTGCCATTTGAATTAAATGAGACTTTAAAACAATACATTTACATTTCAGTATCACATAAATATTGCATGAGCAGTGTTTTTTATAGTTCTTGCTGGTTTGCAGTCCTTGAGTGTGCCCAGGAAATACAAAATTGAGCCTCATGTCTTTGGAAGTACCAGCACTGGACACACTGGGGACTTCTATGCTACCTGTAGACTGAGCCTAAACTCTGTGGCTTATTGGCTGGACTTATGACTGACTCATTTAACATTTTGCACTGGAAATTTACGATGTGATTTTGTGAAACCGCTTAAAAACATTTTGCTAAATTTTCTTCTTGTTTGAACTGCGCTCTGTTTTCAGCCACATTTGATACCATGTAGATTATCTTTTCACACCAGCATGTCTTTTATCATTTCTTCTCAAAGATTTCTTGCATTTCCTAAAATATGACAGTCTGGATGATACTGATGGGTTTCTAGTACATTATATTATGGTCATTTTAGCTATGAACACACATAGAATGAAGCATGGGACTACTACTATGTCTAGCATAATGTATATGATGTGTTTTGTTTCAAATTGTTCGTAATGTCATTGGACACACACACAAAAAAGTTTGGGTATTAAGCAGTGACCAATGCTGTTAATGACAATTTAAATTTGTTTTATATTTATTATTACACTTGAATAATGTGAATGCTTTATACATTTTGAAAATAAATGCAACATATGCAAACCATTAGAGTTTGTGCTTGGAACCACAATAGCCAGAAACTGTTCGTGTTCATGCAGCAACTATGTGGACTAGTTCTGCAGGATATTATGTGGAAAGTTAAGACCTGTTTGCTACAAAGCATCATAGACTGTATATACAGGACACACATGATCCTTTCAGTCAGGAATGCAAATTGCAGCCTCAGAGTCTTTGAAGACTCAGAGTTGCTTGACATGTTGATTTTTTTTTTCTTAGAGCCATAGGCAGCCATATTTGGAGCTGGGAACATCCTGCATTCATAAACTGTACTGGTGCAACATGAAGACAGCAATATCTGCTGATTAGCGCTGAAATTAGAATTTCACTCACAGAATCTGAAGCACACACTTTTATCCCTCACAGCAGGCCATATTATTTGTCAGGTAATTCCACTGCATCTGCAAAAATGCTAACAAAAGCTACAATTAAAATATTAAGCCTTAAAAAAATCAGTGTTGTGAGTTGTAAAAGAAATCCAAGAAAGAAGGAGTTCTATGTAGAACGGTGGCTGTAAATATGTTTTTTTTTTTTTCGTTAATGTAAATTTGGTTATTTTAACATAGGCAATTTATTCATTTTTGAAGTCAGTCTCGAATAGACATTTAAGGAAATGGAGTTATTGGTACTTCCAGACCTCAAGGTCAATGTTTGTTCAATATCTCAAGCAACACATCACCACACATCTGTTGAGCTTCTGTAATAAAATTTAAATCAGCAGACAAGCAGAAAGAACAGAGTCATCTGAGCACCAAGGATTCCTGTGTTGTGTTGTTACTATGCAGGAAAAGTTAAATGTATAAATACACAAGTAAAGTATTTTAATAGTATCTAATAGTATACTTAGACTAGTCTATGTGTTTCTAACTGTAATTGCACTTAATACTGCTAAGTTCACACAAATTGATAATATGTGCACACAGTTTGCTTGGTAGAGAAATGACCAGTCATTATGACAGTGTAATCTATCTGCCATCATTATGGCACATGTTTTCACTTTGGGCCAGCAGACTTGATTTCTTCCCATGAAAGACAGAACAGTAAGGATGGACAAAACAGGCATCAAGATACATGAGAAATGCTAGATAGTTTAAGGAAGGGGCACTTTTATACATTTGTCCTGATTCCCATGGCCAACTTCCAGCATGGACAGGAGCTGATTGGAAAATTTCCATTAAGGTCATTTAAGGTCCAGGAATGTTTGGGAACTGCAAAAAAGAAGAGCTTCATGTTTTCTTTTCCCCTCTCTTCTCTTGTCCCATCTGTGGCAGCCATGTTTAATCTGTGGTAAGTTGTTTAACTTCAAGATATCAAGGCTCAGCTTATTATCTAAATATTAGATAAATATATGTCCTTTTTAATAGTATACTACTACTACTTATAATAATAATAATAATAATAATAATAACAAAAAATAAAGACCAATTAAATAAAAAATATAACCACGCCACAGCTAGAAGTGAAAGTAGATGCTGTAAGCTGTTACTTATAACAAACTTGTAGCATTACAATGATGCAACATGCAGTCACAAAACTGCACAGGTGTGTAGTTGGGAAACTGCTGAAATCAAATCCAAGTTAAGTTATGAATACAGGTTCCTCTTTACAGTTAACTCACTGTGGTGTGATCCCATCACAAGAGGTTCTTGTGAGAGATGTAAAGCAATAAATGACCATTATGAACATCATCATTATATTGTATTTCAAAGGAATTGTTAAATAATGTTAGATGAGTAATTAATAAATCACAAGTCACTGGGAGGGTAAAAGTCTTGCTTCTGGGTTGTAGAAGCATATTGAAGGGCACTTAAGTCCCACTTAATAAGCATTGTGAGCTTCATTATATGAAATAGATTTTTTTTTAGCTGTTTTTGTTGTTTGTTTGCTTTTGTTATCTTTTGGTAGTAAAGTTTGCCAACCTTCTGCTCTGGGAGATAGTGGAGCTGGAAAACAGTGGAGAGACAGCATCCCCATCTGGTGAAACAGGGTAATTTATGAGAGATATTAAATGGTACTTTTTAACCATTGACATGATGGTTTAGTGGATTCCAGAATGTATCACACACTGTCAGTCTGGATATGGTTTAGGAGTCCAGACCATAGTGCCTAGTGGCTCATTAAGTTTTTGATAATAGAAAGTGGGACTAAACTTTAACTCCTTTAACTTTAACTTAACTTTAACACCTCTCTGGGCACTGAGCAAAAGATAGACATTTATATTAAATAGCAAAAATAAAGTGAGTGTAACGAGATCATGCCTGTGCCTCAAAAATTTAGCTTGCGGTTTGGTATTCCTTTGACATAAAAAGTGTGAAAACTAATGGCATTTCATCACATTTCAGTATTTTTGCAGTTATAGTTATATGTTTAATGTGTTGAATACAAAAATAACTCAAACTAAATTCTGTCTTCATCTTTTTATTTGTCTTCATATACATAGAAGGAAGAAAATCAGAGTTGTCAAGAGTGTCAAATTTTAAAATGGATAGTTTGCTTTAAATGTTGTGTTTGTCCTGATCATCCTGGAGAAGTTTGTGGAAAAGGAATTTAGACATTCATACGTGGTAATTGTTGTTGCATAATAACGGTGAATCTACACAAAGATGTCTGCATCGCCCCTGCTGTTGGATGATCCTGCTGTTCTTTGATGGCCGATATTATGCTTGTGCAATGATTGATTGGTCAGGCAGGTATGTAACTGCTGAAGAGGCTGCTCAAGAAAAATGGTGTGAACCAGGTAACAGTACCTTATCAGAAGAGCTATCGGCAAAGTCCAGAAATCGTTCATAACATAAAATAATGTTTTTTTTATAACTCATTAACTTTCTACAAAATGTGATTTATGTTGTTATACAACAGTGCTAATGACCAGCTTAACTAAATACATTTTTTTTGTCCATTCTTTATTGCTAATCTGTGATTTAGTGGATTGGACTTATTCTTCACTATATGTCAGAGTCAGTGCCATTGTTACATTCTTCAAATTTGTAATCAGCAAAACGCAAAATAGAATAGAACAGAGAATAGAATAATCCTTTAATTGTCCCACAAGGGGAAATTTGGTGTAACAGCAGCAAGAAAGACACATATACAAACAAACAGTACACAAGACACAGAACAGAAACATACACAATTTTTACATATTTACATCATACCAAAAACTGAGTACCATACTGTTATTAAATAAAATAAAATTAAATACAGATAAGGGGCAAACCCTGGTTATAGTGTGAATCGGTTGATAAAATAGTGCCAAGTTACAGCGCAGATGTAAACATCTATGTTTGTTGGGAGCAGTTCTGATTGTACAGTTTGACAGCTGCAGGGAGGAAGGACCTGCGGAAACGCACCTTCATGCATCTAGGATGCAGCAGTCTGTCACTGAAGGAGCTCTGCAGTTTAGCAACATTTACATGCATGGGGTGGGAGACTCTGTCCATCAGAGATGTTATTTTGGCCAGAGTCCTTCTGTCTCCCACCACCTGCACTGGGTGCATCCCAGAACAGAGGTGGCGTCCTAATGAGTTTATCCAACCTCTTCCTCTCAGCTGCTGATAAACCGCTGCTCCAACATACAACACTGTAAAAAATGACAGATGCCACCACAGAGTCATGGAAGGTCTTTAAAAGTGCTCCCTGTACTCCAAATGACCTGAGCCGCCTCAGCAGGTAGAGTCTGCTCTGACCCTTCCTGTAAAGAGCATCAGTGTTGTGGCTCCAGTCTAGCTTATTATTCAGGTGAACACAGGTACCTATAAGAGTCCACTATCTCAATGTCCACTCCCTGGATGTTCACCGGTGTCAGTGTGTTGGGTCTGCGTCTCCGGAAATCCACCACCAACTCCTTGGTTTTCCCCGCGTTGATCAGCAGGTGGTTCTGCTGACACCAGTCCACAAAGTCCACAGAGTCCACTGTCCGTACTCTGAGTTGTCCTCACCTGTGATGAGGCCGACTATGGCAGAGTCGTCAGAGAACTTCTGTAGGTGGCAGCGTGGGGAGTTGATGGAGAAGTCTGCAGTGTAGAGGGTGAAGAGGAAATCTGCATTTCATTGCAGAAAAGTGGACAGTGCAAGACAAAAGCAGCAAAAATAAAAACTCTACAAAGAGTACAGTATAGAAAGTGAACTATACAAACAATCTGGAAACATAAATATGGACACGTGCCATATATATATAAAGAATTCCTGCTTGCCTTCAATCCTTCAAGCTTATATATATATATATATATATAAAATTCCCCACACGCCCCTGTGGGCGGTCAATCCTTCAAGCTCGGGTCCTCTACCAGAGGCCTGGGAGCTTGAGGTCCTGCGCAGTATCTTAGATGTTCCTAGGACTGCGCTTTTCTGGACAGAGATCTCCGCTGTTATTCCCGGGATCGGCTGGAGCCACTCGCCTAGCTTGGGAGTCACCTAGTGCTCTGATTACCACTGGTACCACTGTCACCTTCACCCTCCACATCCTCTCGAGCTCTTCTCTGAGCCCTTGGTATTTCTCGAGCTTCTCGTGTTCCTTCTTCCTGATGTTGCTGTCATTCGGAACCGTTACATCGATCACTATGGCCGTCTTCTCATGTTTGTCTACCACCACTATGTCTGGTTGGTTAGCCACCACCATTTTGTCCGTCTGTATCTGGAAGTCCCACAGGATCTTAGCTCGGTCATTCTCCATCACCCTTGGGGGCAGGGCATCTCCCATTTTGACCTCGGGACTTCCAGGTTATAATCGGCATACATATATTTAAATAAATAAATAAATATATATATATATATATATATATATATATATATATATATATAAAAAACAACACCCAGCACGCCCCTGCGGGCGGTTTATCCTTCAAGCTCGGGTCCTCTACCAGAGGCCTGGGAGCTTGAGAGTCCTGCGCAGTATCTTAGCAGTTCCCAGGACTGCGCTCTTCTGGACAGAGATCTCCGATGTTATTCCCGGGATCTGCTGGAGCCACTCACCTAGCTTGGGAGTCACCGCACCTAGTGCTCCGATTACCACGGGGACCACCGTTACCTTCACCCTCCACATCCTCTCGAGCTCTTCTCTGAGCCCTTGGTATTTCTCCAGCTTCTCGTGTTCCTTCTTCCTGATCTTGCTGTCATTCGGAACCGCTACGTCGATCACTACTTCTTCTGTTTGTCTACCACCACTATGTCCGGTTGGTTAGCCACCACCATTTTGTCCGTCTGTATCTGGAAGTCCCACAGGATCTTAGCTCGGTCATTCTCCACCACCCTTGGGGGCATCTCCCATTTTGACCTCGGGACTTCCAGGTTATACTTGGCACAGATGTTCCTGTACACTATGCCGGCCACTTGGTTATGGCGTTCCATGTATGCCTTGCCTGCTAGCATCTTGCACCCTGCTGTTATGTGCTGGATTGTCTCTGGGGCATCTTTACACAGCCTGCACCTGGGGTCTTGCCTGGTGTGATAGACCCCAGCCTCTATGGCTCTTGTACTCAGAGCTTGTTCTTGTGCTGCCATGATTAGTGCCTCTGTGCTGTCTTTCAGTCCAGCTTTGTCCAGCCACTGGTAGGATTTCTGGATATCAGCCACCTCCTCTATCTCCCCTCAGTTCTGACTACCTTCCCTCTCTTTGTTACCATCCGACTACACTTCTCCAGTCCGAACGACATTCCAATGTCATTGCTGTATAGCCTGGTAGTGTGGATCAGTGAATCGATGTCTCGTTCACTCTTGGCATACAGCTTGATGTCATCCATGTACAGGAGGTGGCTGACAACTGCTCCGTTCCGTAGTCGGTATCCGTAGCCAGTCTTGTTAATGATCTCACTGAGGGGGTTCAGGCCTATGCAGAACAGCAGTGGGGACAGAGCATCTCCTTGGTAGATCCCGCACTTGATGGTGACTTGTGCTATGGGCTTGGAGTTGGCCTCTAGTGTTGTACACCACATCCCCATTGAGTTCCTGATGAAGGCTCTTAGGGTCCCATTGATCTTGTACAATTCTAGGCATTCCAGTATCCAGCTGTGGGGCATTGAGTCATAGGCCTTCTTGTAATCAATCCAGGCAGTGCACAGGTTGGTCAGTCTGGTCTTGCAGTCTCGGCTGACTGTTCTGTCTACCAGTAGCTAGTGTTTTGCGCCTCTGGTATTTTTGCCAATTCCTTTCTGTGTCCCGCTCATGTATTAACCCAAATATATATATATATATATATATATATATATATATATATATATATATATATATATATATATATATATATATATATATATATATATATATATACCGAGTGCTCAGTGAATACCTCAGGCAGCAGAAACCCAAGAACCATCATGGAAGGACAGCACAGAGGCGCTAATCATGGCAGCACAAGAACAAGCTCTGAGTGCAAGATCCATAGAGGCTGGGGTCTATCACACCAGGCAAGACCCCAGGTGCAGGCTTTTTGTCATGGCCCTGGGTCTGTGACCCAGGGATCATGTGTTATTTTTTAGTTTAATGAATATTATGAGTTCTATTCGTCTTTCTTGATCGTTTATGGTTGTGTCTATTGTGTAATCTGCTCCTGGTCCCTCGTTTCCCTGTGTGTGTGTGTGTGTGTCTGTACTGCAGTGTGGTGGCAAAACCAGGCCTAGACAGTCTCCCAACTTTGAAACAGCCACACCAGGGATAACAACATGTTCTCACTCCCAAAGCATAATATTTGAGGCTAGGTGACAAATCGTCAACATATTACGCTTCCAGGCACCCAACACATCCCTAAATGATGAGAACGGAAAAATGAGGAAACATGAGAACCGTTTGTCTCTTGTGCTTTGGGGGGTCCAAGGATGTCTGGAGCCTGGATCTCCTCCACACCTGCTTCATGCCGTGGAGGACGGGGCTGTGGCCCCCCACACCCTCTAGCAGATCATTACATGAAGGAACCTTTTAAATGCAAGCGCGCTCATGCTCACAGCTGTACACACAACTACACCCTTTTTGGCTCCTACCTCAAAGCACACTGTTCGCTGTCGATCTTACGTGCTGCATAATAATATTCAATATTTAGTATTTACCGTTATATTCACATAGATCATCGCGATGATGTTGTTTATTATATTGCTCTTTTTTTTGGCTTGTTTTCTCTTTTTTCTTTCTCAACAGGTGATCCAGGTGATTGATATATGTATTTTTTGTCTGTTTGGTTTGTTTGGTTTTGTTTTTTGCCCTTTATCATTCCTCTTCCCCACTGTTTTTCTTTCGCTTTCTTTCTCCCCTTTCTTTTCCCCAGTCAAGTCTGTCCCATATTTAACAAGTGAAAATCAAATAAAATAAACAATAAAAACAAAGGCCAATCAAATAGACCATTACGGCAAGGCCAGGATGGTTCATTTGGTAAAGTAAATCCGTTGGGCATCTTTCTTGGCCTTTAGACAATAATTCTGATGGCAAAAGAACCAAACCTGGACAGGCGAAAAAAAAAAAAATCTGAAGGTTTAAATCTCCCCGTAGTGGTTATTCACGTAAAAGATTTACTCTGCATTAATATATAACAGATAGGAACAATTAAATTCATAACCACCAACAACACCTCCACACACTGTAAAAACAATAACTAGTAATTGTTGATTTGATTAAAGTTTTCAAATTAAACTGACTTAGAAATAAAACTTTCCATTTACAACCTAAAAAAGCTTGTCTGCCCAACAAATTTCTTCCATTGTTGTCCTAACTAAGATTTTCTAGAGAGCATAACAAAGATTATCAACTTTTGAGTAGATTTTTTGAGTCAAGTCGGGAACCAGTGGGAAACCCCGTAGATGACTGGCACACGTGGTCTGAACAAGTTTGAAGTGGACAAAACGAGCCTGAGCAGTAGTGATGTGCATACCACTGATTTCCTTTCCGATCCGATACCAAGTAATATCCAGGGTGGTATCGACGATACTGAGCCGATACCGATACTTTGTACAAAAACTTATTTTATTTATTGTATCTCAAATTATAGTGTCATAATGATTACAGGACATCAGATTACTTGTTCTTATCACTTAATAATGCAGAGTTCATCATATAGAAATAATAACGGTGACATTTAACGTATTTTATCCAATAAATAAACCCTGTAAAATGTATTTAATTTACGTTGAGTAGGCTAACCACGTTATTAAATTAATGCATGTAAGGTGAACTAGCAAACACTGTCGTAGTTACATGCGGCTGTCTTCTTGTTTGATAGAGTGATACCATAGCTGTGTCCCAAAACGTCGGCTGCATCCTCCGGAGACTTTGAAGGCCGATTACGTCACAGCCAGGCGACGAAGGCTGTCCCAATTCGTTGACTCCTTCAAATGCGGCCGACAAATGCGTCCTTCATTTCCCCGAATTTGAAGGATGGGTCGGGTGTGTCCTTTGTGGCCCACCATATCCCAGAATTCATAGCGCGGCCCAGCCAAATTTCAGCTGCCAACAATGGCGGCCGCTACTAAGTTTTAAAATTACTCTTATTAATCTTTCTGGGCCACAAAATAAACTTTTAACATATTTTAAGGCGAGAAAGTAGCGGTGTAAATTACAAATATCTGCTTTGTTTATCAAGACATTGTATATTTGCAAAAGTGTGCCGACGTTTTCGGAGACGTCTGTCACCCACCGGCTCGATAGCAAGCCGGGGGGGTTCAATGTTCACTCCAGCCAGCAAGAGCAGCGGACTCCAGGCTTCATCGTT
The DNA here is from genome assembly GCF_057382095.1 of Aulonocara sp. 'chitande type north' Nkhata Bay. Classification (NCBI taxonomy): domain Eukaryota; kingdom Metazoa; phylum Chordata; class Actinopteri; order Cichliformes; family Cichlidae; genus Aulonocara; species Aulonocara sp. 'chitande type north' Nkhata Bay. The sequence goes on along the minus strand of NC_141356.1, from coordinate 14,988,575 downwards.
TTCAGATCCCCGCTCTTTCGCTACTCAGGTTAAACATGATATATAAGTCACTCGGATAACTTAAAAATGTAATTGTTTGCCTTTTTTCTGTGTTTTATTTGTTCTGGAGTAAATCGGTTTGGCTGAGATCAAAGTTATTAGATTATTAGATTAAATAAAACTTTATTAATCCATCGGGTGGGTTCCTCCGGAATTTTCACACATAAACGTTAAACGGTCGAGAATTTACGCCAGTGTCCTGTTATATTTTAAATAGCAAGGAGCAGACGGCCGAGTTTATTAAACACCAGCGAGACAGCGGTGACGCAAATCTGAAGGCTAGACCGTCCCATTTCACAGCCTCGCACTTCCGGCCTTCTCGATCTTTGAAGGACCCGGCCCACGTACACAGCGAAGGCCGGGTGCAGCCGACGTTTTGGGACACAGCTCATATGTACATGCCCCTAGCTGCAGAAAAGGCTAACATTGTTATCTTTTTACAAAAAAACAGCTAAACATGAGAGGTTTTAGGACAAAATTTGTGTTTTCCATTGTTTAAGCACCGGTTCGAGCACCGTTTAAGCACCGGCACTGTTTCAAAAGTACCGGTTTGGCACCGGTATTGGATAAAACCTAAACGATACCCATCCCTATTCACAAAGATAGCATGGTTTTGCACTTCATTTTATCCATCAGAGTATGTCTCTAGCTCTTATTAACAAAGGTAGGATGTTTTGCCACTGTATTTTAGCTGTTAAAATATGCTCGTAGATCACATTTACGAAGGTAGGATGGTTTGGCACTTCATTTTACCTTAATTTTACCTGTCAGAGTATTTGTCTAGCTCAGGGGTGCCCAATCCCGGTCCTCGAGAGCTACCGTCCTGCAGCTTTTAGATGCATCCTTGTTCCCACACACCTGAATCAAATGAATGGCTTGTTATCAGGCCTTTGCCAAACATGATGGCATGCTGAAGAGATCAAACCATTTGATTCAGGTGTGTGGGAACAAGGATGCATCTAAAAGCTGCAGGACGGTAGCTCTCGAGGACCGGGATTGGGCACCCCTGGTCTAGCTAATAGTCACAAAGGTAGGACGGTTAGCCACTTAATTTCAACACAATGGGCAGCACATTGAACACGTTATAAGTGGTCAGAAACTTGTAAATAACTCATGAAAGAATAAAGTTACATTGAAACCAAGCACACCATTGTTTTTCTTGTGACATTACCAATAAGTTTGATGTGTTACATGGCCTTCTTCCTATTGAAAAAACAAAAGTTGTATCCAAGATGGCCGACTTCTAAATGGCCACCATGGTCACCACCCATCTTGAGGAGTTTGCCCCCTCACATATACTAATGTGCCACAAACAGGACTTTAATATCACCAACCATTCCCATGTTATTACGGTGTATCCATATAAATGGCCCACCCTGTAAAAGATGCTATTCTTTTTGTTGACTTCCATGATTTAGTGCAAAGATGGGTTTCAAGAGGAGTTTCTTTGGTATCTTAGGGAATGCCCCTTTGGATTTCTCTTTGACCCACTCTCTTATTTGTAGAAATTTGAAGAAACTTTGTCCTGGAAGTTAGAATTTTTCCTTTAGTTGTTGAAAGTCAATAAATGTATCATTATTGTATAAGTCATCAGCAGTTCAAATATTTCTGTCCTTCCATCCCCGCAATATTGGGTCAGCAATATGATGAGAGAGATCGGGGTTGCCTTCTAAGAAAAGAGATATTTATTTTCAGAAGCAAGTGAGATTCCTGCCAGGCGCAGAAGGTGTTTAATACTATCAAATTGTTTGTAAGCTTGGATAGACATTTTTTTGTACCTAAAAATGGAACATCTTTTAATAGTATGGGGTTCACCTCATGTTGTTCTGCATCAAAGATTTTAAGCAAATGTCAGTTTTAATTTTTAGGGTGTACCACCAAAACAAAGATTTTAATAATGCAGGACTAAATAATTAAACCAGGTCACTGCCATCTGTCATGTCAATGCTATCGCTGTTTCTGATTATTAGGAGTAAGGCTTAGTGCACCCATTGGTAGTCTGTCCTGTGCTAGTACATGATAAATTGTTAATTGTCAGAAACTGCAGCTGAAACAAACTTATATTTTCCTGACATGAGTGATTTGTGTGTTTCCTTGACTTGTTTATCACACTCTCAGAACACATGGATAATATCAGTGGAAGAAGGACATTTGAATATTGTAAAAAAAAACAAAAAACAAAAAAACAACAACAGTGATTTGAATTAAATAAAGAGGAGTCTAAACCACTCATTTCCATGTTTCACTGTAGATGTAAAGTGCTAGGACAAAGACAGACTAAGTGACTAACCTTTGGTCACTAAAGTCCTAAATTGTAATGATAGCCTTGACAGGTTATTGAAACTGCATTTCATCTTTCTTAGAACTTTATTAGAACATGTATGATGGTCATTTGATCCAATAATCTGAATACAGATGAGAATTTAGAGATTTGAAAAATCACATTTGTCATATCTGATCTTCTTTTAAAACTGCAGTTTATTTGTACTTTTAATCTTTTGCCAAACAAAAGAACTGAAATAAATCTAAGTAGACTTTTTAAACAGTGGGTTTTCTCTTCACAAGAAAAAAAGAGCAAAAAAGAGAATTTAATTAAAATGGTTCTCTGTATTTTCCCAAAAGCTGTGTGGGTGATGCTGCTGTTTAGGATGTCCAATACATAACTTGTATAGAGAGTGATTGGCCAGGGAGCTATATAAGTGCTAATCACAAAGTTCCAGAGCCAAATGGTCTGAACCATATAACAGGGCATTGTAAAAGAAGCAACTGATAAAGAGTCTAGAGTGCATAATTGGGGAAAAAAAAAAGATTTCATAAATATGTAAAATCGTAAAACTCCAATTCAGGCTACTTCATCCTACAGTTCCCTCATCTTCTATCTTGTTGCAATCTTATACTCTCATAGGTCATGACAGGCTTAAAATTATAGACTATGTATTAAAGATTCCTTTTGACAATAACAGGGGCTGAAATTCATAAAATTAACAAAATGATTAAATGAGATATGAACTGGCAACAGAGCAGATAAACTCATGAGAAAAATGTTTACTGAGGTCATGGAGCCAAGGAGACCATGGTTGTATAGACTTCACCACAAGAGAACTTCATTTTGCAATCATGAGTCCCCCCCCTGCTGGTCATAAGTAGAATAGAGAACCGTCGTTTTCATCCCTCAGCCTGGAAAGGCTGATGGGGTATTGTCTGGCAGCATAGATATGCAAGTTTTGTGATGTGACACGGGACTTTGAAAAGGCTCAGGGGCAGCACTGGTGAATGCCGGTGGGCTGTACTCATTTATGCCGAGCACTGTACATATTTATATATACAAGATGTGGCTAAACATGTTCTAAAAACTTTAAGCACTTATTTCTTAAATCCAGCTTCACAGACTTTGTTAAGTCTGTCAGTTTTTTTTGGCGAGGGCTACATACTTTTAATTAGCCTTTCATGCTCACTTTGACAATACATAGAGAAAGTTTCTCAATGCTAAATAAATATAAAACTAGAAAGAAGCAAAGTACAAACAGAGGAAAAGAGGCGTGTTATAGGCCCATTATAGTTAAGATGAGAAACTGAAACTCAGTTTCAGTTGTTGTATACTTTGTCGGTGCTCACAGGGTAGAGCGTGTAAGAAGTAGTAGAGTATATTTGGAATGGATCAAATGTTTAGAGGTTGGTGCAGTTTATTTTATTATATATTTTATTTATAATACAGTTGGTACATCAAAGAATTTACAAAGCAGAAAAGTGTAATGTATATAATTTTCTTCAGAAATCAAAATGTAAATCAGTATCAGTAATATACAAAATTGTTGAAAAAGAAGCATTTGTAATATATTTATATTAGGGTTTGTAAAATATTTTTTACAAAGCCCTATGTCTGTTTTACTGCTCATGAACTGACATGAACTGAGAGTACCAAGTTCAGAAGTAATCAAGTACAAATACTTTGTTACTGTACTTAAGTATAATTTTTAGGTATCTGTACTTTGAGTATTTATTTTTCTGACAATATTTTACTTTTCTTCATGGTATTTTAAAACAAATATCTAATTTCTGCTCCTTACATTTTCAGAATGGGCACAGGAGTGTCATACTCAGGGTTTAAAACGGGTTGGTGTTTTTTTTGCTTTTGCTTTTTTAGAAGTCCATAAGCTGCGGTTGTGCCGGTGTTGTGCCAAGGTAGTTATTCCCTACAGAACATATCAGGCTGACCCTACCACAATCTGTTCCCCCATCCAAATCACGGACAAACAATATCCCACATTCTTGTCGTTCAGATACAGAAGTGTGTTTTACAAGAATAAAATAGACAATTGTTTTCAAAGATGTAGGCTACTCAGAAAGGTGTATTTTTGTTTCCAGCAGATATAACTTTTAGCAATGTGCAACAATCAGAGCAAGTTGTATTTTTATAGGACGTCTGGAAATAAACACAGAGCCGTTTACATGTTGAGAAAGTATTATATCGTTCGTCAAAACGTTCTCGGTGTGTTGAAATAATCCTCTCCGATACCACGTGGGAACAATAATTGTATCATTTTCTGTTGTAACCCACAAACTGCACGGTAATTTAACGACACTCATCTTTAACTTTTTCACAAAAGTAAATGATCACTATTTCCACGTTGGTTGAAATCGAAGCGTAATCAACTGAATTGGCTCTCCATGCCCAATGCGCAAGAGCGAGTGGATCATAGAGGCAGTAATGTTCTTTTTTCTTAAGTGTTTCAAATGAAACGTTTCTCTCAGCTCAACAAACTTAACTTATCAATGGTCATAAAAATTTGCATAATTAAGATTAAGGAACTGACCTCCCAGCCGAGACCTCCCTGCTGCTGCCGAGTCGGGGCAGTCTGCTTCTCTCCACCCAAGGGAAAAGGGTAACACTACCTGGGTCTGGGTGCAGTTTCCCCCTCCAGGGGCAAAGGTACCTAGACCTGGGGTATAGAATACGCTTGGGGAGTGTGATTGTGTGTACAGTGTCTCTTTCTGTCTTTCTCCACGATGGGTGAGTGTGGAGTAAGTGCATATGAGAGCATGAGGGTAGGAATGGATGTTTGTATCTGTGTGTGCCTGTTTGTCTGTGTCTATATGTCAGGTCGAGTATCAGACGCCACCTCTCTAGGGACATCTCAGGCCCTCCAAGATATGGAGGCCTATCTCCCCCCACAACTTCCCCTGCCAGTGGCAGACGCCCTCAGACATCGGTGCGTTGGTGGTTCTTTGTGTCTGGGGGTGGGCGTCCAGGTACACACCAGCTCACTCCTTGGTGGCCGCTTATCGGGGCCTGGATCCTGGGGCTCGCTCGGGCCACTTCGGGGGTGGGGTGCTCTCAGCCTCTCGGCCTGGGGCTCGGTCACTCTGGCACAGCTGGCTGCCGGCGGAGCTCACGGGTGCGTCACTGCAACCCCCCCTGGCTTCTGCTCCGCGGCTGCTGAGTGACCCCTCATCTGGGGCTCTCCTCAGCTCTTTCTGGGATAGTGGTGCGGCTGCCCCTCTGTTGGTCTTCCTTGGTCTCTTGTGTTCTGGGGGCCTCTGGATGTCTGGAGTCTTGATCTCCTCCATACCTGCTTCATGCCCTAGAGGATTGGGCTGTGGCCCCCCCACACCCTCTAGCAGATCATTACATGAAGGAACCTTTTAATACAAGCGCGCTCATGCTCACAGGTGTATACACGGGTGATCACACACACAAACTACACCCTTTTTGGCTCGTACCTCAAAGCACACTGTGCGCTGTCGATCTTACGTGCTGCACAATAATGTTTAATATTTGGTATTCACTGTTATATTCCCATAGATCATCGTGATGTTGTTTATTATGTTGCTCTTTTTTTTTCTTCTGCTTGTTTTCTCTTTTTTCTTTCTCAACAGGTGATCCAGGTGATTGATATATGTATTTTTTGTCTGCTTATTTTGTTGGTTTTTATTTTTTGCCCTTTATCCCCATCCCTCTTCCCTGCAGTTTTTCTTTCCCTCTTTCTTTATCCCCTTTCTTTTCCCCAGTCAAATCTGTCCCGTATTTAGCAAGTGAAAATAAAATAAAATAAACAATAAAAGGTCAATCAAATAGACCATTACGGCAAGGCCGGGATGGTCCATTTGGTAAAGTAAATCCGTTGGGCATCTTTCTTCGCCTTTAGACAATAATTCTGATGGCAAAAGTACAGAAGAGGATTAGGGCCACTGGAAAAAAAATCTGAGAAAAAAGAATTCTGACTTGTTTCTCAGAATTTTGACTTTAATCTCAGAATTCTGACTTTTTTCTCAGAATTCAGGAAAAGAAGAAAAAAAAAAGATGTGCCCACGTTTTTTTCCCCAGTGGCCCTAATCCTCTTCCGTACAAAAGAGCCAAACGGGACAGGCAAAAAAAAAAGAAGAAAGAACTTATCAAGTTCAGTTTGTTTGGTTTGTAGGTGACTTTGATCTTTCCTCTAATTATACTGTCACCAAATTTCATAATCATAATTAAAATAATTTAGGGCAACATGTTAATTGTTCTTCTGATGACGTCTGGGATACCCTGGACGTTGTTTTTACTCTTAGCCTATCCTAAACTCTCTCTGTATGTGTAGTAATCTATCTGACTACACAAGAATCACTCTTGCATCTTTAACTTATCTTAGCAGCTAAATTTCCAGCCATTTTTCTTATTTTTCCATGTCATGACCACCTCTTGATAATATGGCCCCTCAAAATAGATGTTAGAAATCCTTCCCATTGAATCAGTGAAATTAGAAGAGAGTGCAGAAGCTGAACAGGAGTGAAAAAAATACAAACCTCTATGTGTACTGCAAGGAAATGAAGGATTTTCCGACTCATGCACCACCAGTCAAAAGTTTGGAATCAGCTTCTCATTTCATGATTTTTCTTTATTTTCATGACTATTTACATTGTAGATTCTCATTGAAGGCATCAAAACTATGAATAAACAAATATGGAATCATGTAGTAAACAAAAAAGTGTGAAAGAATTCAAAACATATTTCATACTTTAGGTTCTTCAAAATAGCCACCCTTTGCTTTGATTACTGTTTTGCCCACTCTTGGCATTCTCTCGATGAGCTTCATGATATAATCACCTGAAATAGATGCTTTCCTAGAGATGCTGAGCATTTGTTGGCCCTTTATCTTCACTCTGGGGTTCATCTCATCCCAAACCATTTTGCTTAGGTGTAGATCAGGTGACTGTGGAGGCCAGGCCATCTGGCACAGAACTCCATCATTTGTGAGTCTCATTTAGTCTTATTTAAGAAACCTCACTAAAACCAGAACTTCACTGTCACTCAATAATGTGCTGCTAAAACTACTTTAATTTTCTCCCATCTCATTTACTGTAAGTCACTTTTCTCATAAAATGCTGCTTAAAACTCAGTTGTATAGGTTAGCATTTCTCTACCCATTATCTAAACAATTCCTTTTTGTAAATCTAATCACCAGGCCATAGATAGCTGCTAAGAATGTGCTCACTGATTTAATGGAGAAAGTGTCAAAATGCAGTATGGCTGTTTCTCTAACTCTAAATAGTGTTACCGCGCCAGATCCGCGGCCCCGAACCGTAGTAAGGAAACCTCTGGCAGTTACTTGAAGGTTCCGTAACTGACTCGCAGCCGGCAACAGCTTACTATACAGGTCAACTCCGCTAGCAAAAAGATCGAGGGAGGCGTAGGAAACTGCTTCACCGAACCTTTATTTCTCCTCCAAGGCACGAACACCGCGTACAGTGGGCTGAAACAGTTTACTCACAGCGGGCATCGCCGATACAACTCTGGCTGTCGAGGGAGTTATTATATTCCTTTTATTTATTTTCTCTTCGTCTCTTCTGTAGCTACTTCCGTTACTTTTTCTTTTCTTCTCCGCTCTTCCCCCGCACACCTTTCCCATCAGGCTTCATCCTTAAAGGGCCACGCCTGTAACACTACCCCCACTCTGGATGATAATTAAACCCTTAACATCATTCCAGCACATGAACCCCCCATTAACAAGGAAACATACAGCATTCTATGCGGGACAGCAGTCATGCCCCCAGTCCATAAATGGCGATCCTTAGAATGGAACAATCTTGAAGTAGACAACTGTCCATATCTTGCGCACAAAAAAAAACATAGGATGTACAGAGTTCACTTTGGGGAGGGTGCAAGTCAATGTCCATATCCCGTCCTTCACATATACAGTATTCATAAAGAAAGACAAAAAAAAAACACACACACAACAGCATTTACATTGATCCATGAGCGTTCAGAGGTGATGCCCATATTATCCAAGATGCGGCACGACATTAAGGCACTACAGCTGAACGTTTGCCCCTATATCCAGCTTTACTTCATTAGTATAAACAGTTCGAACAATAACTTGCAGCCCGTCGACAGCCATGTTACCAGGAAACAGCAAGACAAACAAGCCCAACAGTACACGTAAGAATAGCCCCCTGTAACAACTCAATCTACAACAGTCATATCACTTAACATATGTAACATGAACAAATTTTTTTTTTTTTTTTTTTTTGAACTACTGAGCAGGGCAGCGATCCGCCTACACCCCGACTCAGTTAGGACATACTAGCCTAGTGACTGACCCAGTCACCAAACATGTCCGGCGCCCGCCACACACGCTGTGGTCTGGAACGGGGTGTGGACCTGAAGGAAGGGTGCTGTTCTGGTCCTTCAGCCCCATCCACGTAAGGCTGAACAGGGCTGGCTGGCAACCCGCTACCATCTCCTAGAGCGGGTGGCGGAGAGCCAGTTCTCAGGGAAGCACCAGTATCTGGTTGATCTGCCCCGGCTGGGGCCTCCCACAAGTCGAAGAGACCGAAATCAATGTCAGAATCGCTTTCGTCGAGCGCTGGGGGAGGCACCTCAATGGGTGCTGCCTGGTCGGAGTCTTGGAAGACCCAGCTGTTGTCCAGCGGCGTTCTTGAGTGATAAGGCTTGAGTCTGTCGTGATGAACCACTTTAGCCTTTGCTCGGGGCCCCTTTTTAATGCAGTAGACTAAATCATCCAGCAGGCCCACTACGAAGTAGGGGCCCTCATAGGAAGGCAGAAACTTGCGAACCTTGTGCCGCACTCTCTTGGTCCCTTTGATCAGATGCCACACTGCAGCGCCGACTGGATACTGAACTTGACAGATATTCTTATCGTACTGTTTCTTAGCGCGCTCAACAGATTTCCCGAGAGCCTCCCGTGCCAGTTGGTGGGAAAGCTCCAGCCTTTCCCTGAGTTGCACCACATACTGTGGTGCAGTGCAGTTGGGGGTGTCGTCGGCCGGCAGACCCGCGACCAGGTCAATAGGCTCGGTTATCTCTCGGCCCAGAAGCATCATGTTTGGGGTCAATCCTGTGGAACTGTGTTTAGTTGCCTGATAAGCCATGACAGCATAGGGGATCATCATATCCCAGTCCCAGTGGCAGCGCTCCGCGGTGGTGGCTAAGGCCTTCTGCAGGGTAGCATTAAAACGCTCTACCTGGCCATCGGACTGTGGATGAAAGGGCGTGGTGCGTGTCTTTTTGATTCCGAACAGTTCACACATCCCCTGGAACACAGCTGACTCAAAGTTGGTGCCCTGGTCACTATGCAGAGACTGTGGGGCTCCATATCTACATACCCACTCCGCAACAACCTTTCCTGCCACTGTGGGTGCTTGCCCATCGGGGACTGGATAAGCCTCCACCCACTTGCTGAAGTAGTCTTGTACCACCAATATGAACCGGTTATGCCTTTCTGTTTCGTTCAACGGTCCCATCAGATCGACTGCAATCCTCTCCATGGGGGCGCCAACACGTACCGTGCCCATCGCTGCCTGGGGGGTTTTTAGGGGCCGCGCCCTTTCAGCACAACTGGTGCAAGTGCGGCACCACAGGGTCACATCATCTTTCATGTTGTACCAGTAGTACCTATTCTTCAAGCGTGCCAGGGTCCTTTCTGCCCCAAAGTGGCTGCCCACTGGGCCATCGTGCATCTGCTGCATTACGGAGTAACGATAGGCGTGAGGCAGAAGGATTTGGGGGAAAAACACATTACTTTCTGTACAGTGGAATTTCCTCACCAGCACTCCATCTTTTAGGTACAGTCTTTTCCACTGCGCCCAGTAGGCTTTGGTTGCGGGGCTGCATGCCGCTACATCGGCCCAGACGGGCCGACCTCCCCCTTTTTCCTTCCATTCCCAAACTGGGCCTATATCCACGTCGTTCTTCTGGCTAGCCAAGAGCTGTTCTGGGGTCCAGCCACTGAACAAGCTAGTGTGATGGGACTCATCCACCCGGTGGATATTTGGGCGGGTGTCGTGGCTACTACTGGAACAACAGTCCACTGCTGCTATGGGTGCACACTCTGGTTCTGCTACCCGGATTTTCCCATTGGTACCATCAGGCCCCACTACCCCCACTGGGGGCTGTCCTGGAGGGGTTATGCTGGTACAACAGTCCTCTAAGTTACACTGCACACCTTTATGCTTGAACCGGCCGCTGTTGATGGTGGGCTCTGGGAGTGTGCACGGGCATGAAGCGCGGCAGGGTCTCCTGGAAAGTGCAGCCGCATTCTGGTGGTTTTTCCCAGGTCGGTGCAGCACCTGGAAGTTATACTCTGCCAGCTTCTCCAACCAGCGGGCCAGCTGGCCCTCGGGCTCCCTCAGCCTGGTCAGCCAGCGGAGGCTGCTATGGTCAGTCCGGACAGTGAACAGCCTACCCAGCAGGTACTGTCTGAAGTGGGAAGTGAACGCCACAACCGCCAGAAGCTCTCGCCTGGTCGTACAATAGTTTTGTTCGGTAGCTGACAGCTGCCTGCTCCCATAGGCCAAGACCCGCTCTTCGCCCCCTTGCACTTGGGAGAGAATCGCTCCGATCCCACAATTGCTGGCATCAGTGTCAAGGAAGAAGTCACCCTGGTCCAGTGGGTAACCCAGGACAGGGGCTGCTGTAAGCCGTCTTTTTAATTCCTGGAATGCTCCCTGGCACTCAGCAGTCCAGTTGAAACCGGCATACTTCTTAGTGAGTTCGTGGAGGGGTTTGGCTACTGTGGCAAAGTCCTCCACGAACCGGCGATAGTATGAGGCTAAGCCAACAAACTGACGCACTTCTGTGACGGTCCGCGGTGCAGGCCAGTCCGTCACCTGCTGGACTTTCTGGGGATCTGTGGAAATACCTCCAGCAGAGATGATATGGCCCAGATAGGCCACCTGCTCCCAAAACAGGCAGCATTTAGATGGCTTCAGTTTTAGGTTGGCTCCACGCAATCTGATGAACACTTGCTCGAGCCACTCCAGCATCTGGGTGCTATCCTGACCCAGGACAAGGATGTCATCTAGGTACACTAAGCATGTCTCCCACTGCAGCCCAGCCAGGACTCTGTCCATAAGCCTTTGGAATGTGGCTGGTGCATTGCACAGTCCAAACGGCATCACATTCCACTCGAACAATCCCTTACGGGTACAAAATGCAGCTGCTTTTCGGGCTCTGGGGGTCATTTCTACCTGCCAGTAGCCTGAAGTCAGGTCTAGTGTACTGAAGTACTTGGCAGTAGAAAGCGTGTCAAGGGTGTCCTGGATGCGTGGCAGGGGATAAGCGTCTTTAAGGGTTCGCTCATTTAGTGGTCTATAGTCCACGCATAGTCTGGGACTCTGGTCTTTCTTATTCACCATCACAATTGGAGCAGCCCAGCCGCTATTGCTAGGTTGAGCTAGCCCAGCCTCCAGGCTCTGCTGTACTTGCTGGTCAGCCGCTATTTGTTTGTCCCCTGCCATCCTGCGCGGCGGGTGCTTAACTGGTGGCCCTGGCGTGGTCAGGATGTCATGCTGGACAACACCAGTGCGACCAAGGTCATTTGGGCCAGTGGAGAAGACATCACCGTAGGACCTTAGCAGGCCTGCCAGATCGCAGCGGGCAACGTGAGTCAAACCGGGGCTGCTCTCGGCGTAAAGGGCCTGCAAATGGCTTGGTACAGAAGCAGGGGGAGTACCATTAAGCTCGAGGGCTGCCAAGACCCTTGGTGGGTGACCCCCTGACCCCTCCAGGACCTGCACGGGCTGAAGAACCCCTGCCACGGCACCCCGCTTTAAGGTGACAGCTGCGGCCCCAGGGTTAAAGACTCTGATTGGGATGCTAGAGGGTTTACGAGGTTGCACAACTGCATGAGCTACCAGTACTTGGTGCTTCTCCACAAAGCCCTTTGTGGGGCTTAGCATCATGTCTCTATGAGCGGCACAATGGGAGCTGGAAAACCCGGGGACCACATACTCGCAGCCTGGTTCCAAAACCGTAGTGCGTGCCACCCTAACAACAAGCACCTGAGGTTGAGGGCCCACGCCAAAACATGGCATCTTTTCATTAAACAGGGTTATCTCTTGGCGGCCGTAGTCTAAGCAAGCGCACGATTGTTGCAGGAAAGGGTGCCCCAGGATAACTTCAGTGCCTTCAGCCATGTCGGCCAAAAGAAAGTCTACATTTTTAACACCGCTCCCCACATGTACAGGCAGGATGACCTCGCCCAGAACGGCCAGTCCCTCTGGACCAATGCCTTGTAGAGTCTGAGCAATGGATGCCTGCACCTGGGGTCTTGACTCTGCGGGGATGGTGTTAAAATAGTGGAGGGGCAGCACATTCCGCCGTGCACCAGAATCCAGCAAGGCCTGTATTTCCCGTCCCTGTATTACTATCTGGACACACATCACATCTTGGCCTCCGTTGTGGAACACTGTGCCTGGGTCAGGGGCTGGGCCTCTAGCAGCTTTTACAGGCTTTTGGGCAGGTGAGCGAGGAGAGGGGCAGTTCCTCTGTAGATGTCCCATGCCGGAGCAGTTATGGCAAACAGCCTCCTTCCTGCTTGACTTGTTAGATGTGCTCCAGCTTTGGCGCCCACGCTGGATAGGTCTTTGAGCCCTCTCCGGTGGTTCATAACTTAGCATATGAACATTCTCCCGTAATGCAGCTGTTCGGGCCCCCTGTGCTGTAGAGACTCGTGGCCCTGGCTGCATAAGCTGCGTGACTGCCCTGGCGGCCCTTTTCGTTGTCTCGAACCTGTGGGCGATTTCATAGGCTCTTGCCAGGGTGCGTGGTTGTTCTTCCAACAATTTCTGGACCATTTCAGCATCTGCTAAAGCATTAGTGAAGATCTCTACAGCAATACAGTCCTGCTCCAGCTCGGAGCGGTTGGCATACACAATGGAAACCTTCTCATATATATCATCTCTGAGGGTGTGCAGGGCCTCACCTGGTTTCCTGATTCTCTGCCGTAGCTCAATGCCAATGGCTGCTGCATGCTCTGAACACGGCCCATAGGCAGCCTCCACCTCCTCCACAATCCTCTGGTAACTCCAGCGAGCAGATTTGGGTTTTTTGTGGATTATGGCTCCAGCTGCGCCCCTCAGGCTGAATCTCAGTTGGACAGCCATGGTCTTCTCCGTCCAGCAGTTGGCCTTTGCACAGGTCTCGAACTGATAGAGAAAGTCTTTCCATGACCCTGACCCATCGAAATGGTCTGGTTGTAATGTGGGAATTTTCTCCTTGCCCCTCGTCTGTCCATCAGCACTACAATCTGCAAAACCACTGTCTTGCACTACACCAGGAAAACAGCCGCGTGGCCCTGGCGTGGCTTGTTTTGAACTGTGACCCTGGTCATGCTTAAAAAGCCCACACCCCCCATCTGGTGCTGGTATTACCATGTGAGGTGTTGGGGAAAAATAGCCCTGAGCTGGCATTTCATAGCTGTATTGTGCAGGTTGGGGTATACCCGGCATAATGTGTAGCTTCGCTGGCTCAGTAAACTGTGTTTTTCTAGGGACACTGCAGGTACAGTTCATGGCGGTGAATGGCTGGCTGCATGGCCGAGATGTAACAATCCGAGATAGGTGATCATGCGGGCCATGCTGTCCCACTGTGAGCGGTGTAGATGCAGTGTTACCAGGGCCTTCGCAGTCTGAGCACTGAAACTGCTTAAACTCACTGCACACTGCATTCTGCTTCGCTATTGGTGTTAAGAAAGGGTTGGTGTGAGCTGAAGGTGGCGGGGTGAGATGCCATGCAGCCTCAAACTCTGTCGTATCGACTGCTGCTATGCTCGCCGCTGGCGTTAACTCTATGTCCGTGATGAAGGGGTTGCTGCTGTGGATTCTATTGTTTACATAAGTGGCACGGTCCACATTAGCTGTGCCACTCTCTGGGGTTTCTGACAAAAATGGGTTACTGCTCTTACTGAAGTACATTACCATGCCATCCCCTTCAGCATCTCTCGGAGCCGCCATTTTCTCTGTCGTCCGAGGGAAAAGAGAAAAAAAAAGTTCGCTCCCTCTCTCTCGGCGCTTTGCGGAGTTTAATCCCGGAAAAGAGCCCCCAGTGTTACCGCGCCAGATCCGCGGCCCCGAACCGTAGTAAGGAAACCTCTGGCAGTTACTTGAAGGTTCCGTAACTGACTCGCAGCCGGCAACAGCTTACTATACAGGTCAACTCCGCTAGCAAAAAGATCGAGGGAGGCGTAGGAAACTGCTTCACCGAACCTTTATTTCTCCTCTAAGGCACGAACACCGCGTACAGTGGGCTGAAACAGTTTACTCACAGCGGGCATCGCCGATACAACTCTGGCTGTCGAGGGAGTTATTATATTCCTTTTATTTATTTTCTCTTCGTCTCTTCTGTAGCTACTTCCGTTACTTTTTCTTTTCTTCTCCGCTCTTCCCCCGCACACATTTCCCATCAGGCTTCATCCTTAAAGGGCCACGCCTGTAACAATAGTAAGAGCAAGCACATAACTGTGGTTTTGCAAAAAAAAGATGCAGAATGGTAATGATGGTTTTAACTTTCTGAGAGGAAACAGAACAGGGTGTGTTTGCAGAAGTGTGTTTCCACATTGCGTGACACGACCACTCGATTAAACCATCCCCTGATCCTGTACTCGATAAGGGTTTTTGAATTTCAAATGTGAAGGCAAATGTCATTTCAAGCTTCTCCTTTCCATCGCAGTCTAATTTTACTGTTGCCTCAGCAACCATGCTTTATGTAAAGTATGAAACAAAGACTTTGGTGAAGGTTTTCTGTGTTTAAAAAAATGTTTACATAATACACATTCATGACAGTCTGCACAGTTTTAAAAGAAAAAAAAATAGAATCACCAATTAACCTAACTCTTATGACTGCAAGCCTTCTAACTGTGGGAGGAAACCAGAATTCCCAGAAAGAAACCACTAGCGAGATTGTGGATTTGAACCCAGGACCTTCTTGTTGTTTCACAACAAGCGCACTAACCACCACGCCACCAATCCAGGTTTAGCAAAAGTAGGAAAGCTATGATTTCTAGGCTTGATGAAGAATTTTCTGTACGTTTTTGTCCTTGACAGGTTACACCACAATAAATAGCATTGGCATACACGTGGTGTGTGTAGTCGTCTACCTCTTATAACTCCAGTTTGAAATCTCGTGCAATTTCTCCCCCCCCCCCCCCCCACCACATGTACTGAACAACTTCTATGCACGGTTTGACGCTCAGAATGATATGTTGGTAAGGAAGTCCTCCCCCCTCACAACAACCAGGTTCTGTGTCTGACCTGATGTGAGGAAAACTCTTTGCAGAGTTAACCCACAAAAAGCTAGTCCAGATAACATCCCTGGGAAAGTGCTCAGAGACTGCACAGACCAGCTGACAGATGTCCTCACTGACATCTTCAACCTCTCCCTGATTACTGCTGTCGTCCCAACGTGCCTCAAGTCCACGACCATCATTCCTGTGCCAAATAAGTCCCCAGTGTCCTGCCTCAATGACTAATGTCCCATTATACTCACACCCATCATGATGAAGTGCTTCCAGATGTTTCAGATCCAGCTGCCACCCACACTGGACCCACTGCAGTTCACCTATCACCCAAACCAGTCAACAGATGACATCATCACCTCCACCCTACATCTTGCCCTCACCCACCTGGACAATAAAGACACATATGTACGAATGCTGCTCATAGACTTAAGTTCAGCATTCAACAGAATCATTCCTCAGCTCCTGATTAGAAAACTGAGTCTGCTGGGCCTTAAAACCTCCCTCTGCACCTGGATCCTGGACTTTCTGATGGAGAGACCTCAAACAGTCCAAATCATTAACTGCATCTCAAACACCACCACACTGAGCACTGGAGCCCCTCAGGGCTGTGTGCTCAGCCTACTGCTGCTCACTCTGCTGACTCACAACTGTGCAGCAATGTACAGTTCAAACCACATCATGAAGTTTGACAATGACAGGACAGCAAGAACGATGGCCTGGTAAATGGCCTGCATTTGTATAGCGCTTTTCTAGTCCATAGGACCCCAAAGCGCTTTACACTACATTCAGTCATCCACCCATTCACACACACATTCACACACTGGCGATAGCAAGCTACATTGTAGCCACAGCTGCCCTGGGGCGCACTGACAGAGGCGAGGCTGCCGGACACAGGCGCCACCGGGCCCTCTGACCACCACCAGTAGGCAAACACGGGGTTAGTATCTTGCCCAAGGATATTTGGCATGCAGCCAGGGTGCAGCCTGGGATCGAACCACCGACCTTCTGATTAGTGGCTGACCTGCTCTGCCACCTGAGCTACAGCCACCCCACAAGACAGCAAGAACGATGAGTCAGCATACAGAGAGCAGGTGCAACAGCTCATTGGGGCCTCACTGTTTTGCCTGCACTGTCTTGTGTCTGTATCGTTGTGTTCTGTTTGGTGTTGCACTGTCTTTGTTTTGTTTGGTTTTTTTTGCAATTTTTGCACATTGTACTTTATGTAGTCCTGTGCTGATTGTCTGTTATATGTCATGTCATATATAGCACCATGGTCTTGGAGGAACGTTGTCTCGTTCCACTGTGTGCTGTACCACTGCACATGGTTGGAATGACAATGACTTGACTGGACTTAACTCATGCCTCGACTGGACTTTGATACCAATACAGAGGTGCAATGAAAACATAAAAATTGTCATACAACAATTCATGCCTCGACTGGATGTTGATATCAATACGGAAGTGCAATGAAAAAACAAAACTTGTTATACACATATGTATTTTTTAACTTGAAACTTTACAACTTTTATAGTTAGGAGATTTAAAATTCATAAAGAGATTGATTTCCAATAATTTCTTAGTTCCATACCGATTGATCACGACAGAATTACTTTGGCCAAATTAGAAAAACATTTTTTAAATGACAACCAGTGTGCATGCCTTAATTTTTTTGGGATCGCGAGTGATCAACCAGACTCATCACTCACCCCCAGTACAGATTCCAATGTACCAAATCCCTTCTTTGCTATCCAATCGAGCCCCATGTTGGTGTGCCAGTTTGTTGGGTTAATTTTATAAGAGAGAAGACAAATGTGCTCAAAGTGCATTGTCTTAAATTTATTAAGCAGTTAAAGGTTCAAGTTAAAAATGGCTGCCATGTCTCTTTCCTTGTTCAGGAGACCCAAACAAACAAAAGAGCATCACACCCAAGTAGTAAATACTTTGATTGAGGGTCATAGAAACAGAATGGAAAGAGAGCATTCCCTAACACCAGAATTTATAGCCCTGTTTTCCTGTAGGTAACTACATTGCTGAGAGAGGGTCATAGTCTTGTGTCTGTTACAGGCTCTTATCAGAGTGTCACAGTCTATATCCAAAACTATTCTGCTGCACACAGCTGAGTATTTTGAAGAATAAAACAAATGTGTAATATACATTATAAGATCCTTAAAGATATAAATAAATTCTAACAGTGGTTAGCTAACCACAAGCACCTGAGTACCTTTAACTATACTGATATTGTCTAATTGTGACACCATCTAATAAAGTCACATCAAATAACATGATAGAAGTTTATATTGATTATACAAACATACAAACATTATGTTGGAGTAGCTAATGGATCATAGAACATAACTGTAAAGAACTGAACGTGAATAAGCTAATTATAAAAATTATTATAAATGATAAAAATCATGTATATAAATATATTTAAACACACACACACACACGCACACACACGCACACACACACACACACACACACACACACACACACACACACACACACACACACACACACACACACACACATATATTTTACATATAGTGCTCAGCATAAATGAGTACAAC
Organism: Aulonocara sp. 'chitande type north' Nkhata Bay; assembly: GCF_057382095.1. Lineage (NCBI taxonomy): Eukaryota > Metazoa > Chordata > Actinopteri > Cichliformes > Cichlidae > Aulonocara > Aulonocara sp. 'chitande type north' Nkhata Bay. The sequence goes on along the minus strand of NC_141356.1, from coordinate 14,970,451 downwards.
CCCTTTAAAAAGTACAAATTTAATCAGTAGCTCAAAGAACAAAAGAACAATTTCTTATAGCCCTCACCTCTTTTGTGTAAAGAAATGATTTCCTTTTTCAGATTTTGTGACATTTCTCTTCCATGTGGAGCCATTGCTGACTGCATGAAATGGGAAGGGCTTTTCTTTGTTAAGTAATGCCCTTTTATTGTCACCTGTCTGCTGGACACCTCTTAAATGAATCATTAGACTCACCTGTGGTTGAATGCCTGTTAATTCGAATTTTCTAGTCTTAAGTGTGACTTTTCTTCTAAGACTATAATTGGGGTGTACTCATTTTTGTGACATGGGCTTGAATGAATTTGTTAGGAAAATCACTTTTTTGTGTGTGCAAATAAACAAATCTTGCTTGCAATCAATGGCCCGCATTTGTGGGAGTATTTTGTAGTACAGTATCTCTTAGAAAATGCTGATTCTGCAAAGAAACTAAAGGTTTTCAGACAAATGTAATAACAAAGATTATCAACTTTTGAGTAGATTTTTTGAGTCAAGTCGGGAACCAGTGGGAAACCCCGTAGATGACTGGCACACGTGGTCTGAACAAGTTTGAAGTGGACAAAACGAGCCTGAGCAGTAGTGATGTGCATACCACTGATTTCCTTTCCGATCCGATACCAAGTAATATCCAGGGTGGTATCGACGATACTGAGCCGATACCGATACTTTGTACAAAAACTTATTTTATTTATTGTATCTCAAATTATAGTGTCATAATGATTACAGGACATCAGATTACTTGTTCTTATCACTTAATAATGCAGAGTTCATCATATAGAAATAATAACGGTGACATTTAACGTATTTTATCCAATAAATAAACCCTGTAAAATGTATTTAATTTACGTTGAGTAGGCTAACCACGTTATTAAATTAATGCATGTAAGGTGAACTAGCAAACACTGTCGTAGTTACATGCGGCTGTCTTCTTGTTTGATAGAGTGATACCATAGCTGTGTCCCAAAACGTCGGCTGCATCCTCCGGAGACTTTGAAGGCCGATTACGTCACAGCCAGGCGACGAAGGCTGTCCCAATTCGTTGACTCCTTCAAATGCGGCCGACAAATGCGTCCTTCATTTCCCCGAATTTGAAGGATGGGTCGGGTGTATCCTTTGTGGCCCACCATATCCCAGAATTCATAGCGCGGCCCAGCCAAATTTCAGCTGCCAACAATGGCGGCCGCTACTAAGTTTTAAAATTACTCTTATTAATCTTTCTGGGCCACAAAATAAACTTTTAACATATTTTAAGGCGAGAAAGTAGCGGTGTAAATTACAAATATCTGCTTTGTTTATCAAGACATTGTATATTTGCAAAAGTGTGCCGACGTTTTCGGAGACGTCTGTCACCCACCGGCTCGATAGCAAGCCGGGGGGGTTCAATGTTCACTCCAGCCAGCAAGAGCAGCGGACTCCAGGCTTCATCGTTTTCAGATCCCCGCTCTTTCGCTACTCAGGTTAAACATGATATATAAGTCACTCGGATAACTTAAAAATGTAATTGTTTGCCTTTTTTCTGTGTTTTATTTGTTCTGGAGTAAATCGGTTTGGCTGAGATCAAAGTTATTAGATTATTAGATTAAATAAAACTTTATTAATCCATCGGGTGGGTTCCTCCGGAATTTTCACACATAAACGTTAAACGGTCGAGAATTTACGCCAGTGTCCTGTTATATTTTAAATAGCAAGGAGCAGACGGCCGAGTTTATTAAACACCAGCGAGACAGCGGTGACGCAAATCTGAAGGCTAGACCGTCCCATTTCACAGCCTCGCACTTCCGGCCTTCTCGATCTTTGAAGGACCCGGCCCACGTACACAGCGAAGGCCGGGTGCAGCCGACGTTTTGGGACACAGCTCATATGTACATGCCCCTAGCTGCAGAAAAGGCTAACATTGTTATCTTTTTACAAAAAAACAGCTAAACATGAGAGGTTTTAGGACAAAATTTGTGTTTTCCATTGTTTAAGCACCGGTTCGAGCACCGTTTAAGCACCGGCACTGTTTCAAAAGTACCGGTTTGGCACCGGTATTGGATAAAACCTAAACGATACCCATCCCTATTCACAAAGATAGCATGGTTTTGCACTTCATTTTATCCATCAGAGTATGTCTCTAGCTCTTATTAACAAAGGTAGGATGTTTTGCCACTGTATTTTAGCTGTTAAAATATGCTCGTAGATCACATTTACGAAGGTAGGATGGTTTGGCACTTCATTTTACCTTAATTTTACCTGTCAGAGTATTTGTCTAGCTCAGGGGTGCCCAATCCCGGTCCTCGAGAGCTACCGTCCTGCAGCTTTTAGATGCATCCTTGTTCCCACACACCTGAATCAAATGAATGGCTTGTTATCAGGCCTTTGCCAAACATGATGGCATGCTGAAGAGATCAAACCATTTGATTCAGGTGTGTGGGAACAAGGATGCATCTAAAAGCTGCAGGACGGTAGCTCTCGAGGACCGGGATTGGGCACCCCTGGTCTAGCTAATAGTCACAAAGGTAGGACGGTTAGCCACTTAATTTCAACACAATGGGCAGCACATTGAACACGTTATAAGTGGTCAGAAACTTGTAAATAACTCATGAAAGAATAAAGTTACATTGAAACCAAGCACACCATTGTTTTTCTTGTGACATTACCAATAAGTTTGATGTGTTACATGGCCTTCTTCCTATTGAAAAAACAAAAGTTGTATCCAAGATGGCCGACTTCTAAATGGCCACCATGGTCACCACCCATCTTGAGGAGTTTGCCCCCTCACATATACTAATGTGCCACAAACAGGACTTTAATATCACCAACCATTCCCATGTTATTACGGTGTATCCATATAAATGGCCCACCCTGTAAAAGATGCTATTCTTTTTGTTGACTTCCATGATTTAGTGCAAAGATGGGTTTCAAGAGGAGTTTCTTTGGTATCTTAGGGAATGCCCCTTTGGATTTCTCTTTGACCCACTCTCTTATTTGTAGAAATTTGAAGAAACTTTGTCCTGGAAGTTAGAATTTTTCCTTTAGTTGTTGAAAGTCAATAAATGTATCATTATTGTATAAGTCATCAGCAGTTCAAATATTTCTGTCCTTCCATCCCCGCAATATTGGGTCAGCAATATGATGAGAGAGATCGGGGTTGCCTTCTAAGAAAAGAGATATTTATTTTCAGAAGCAAGTGAGATTCCTGCCAGGCGCAGAAGGTGTTTAATACTATCAAATTGTTTGTAAGCTTGGATAGACATTTTTTTGTACCTAAAAATGGAACATCTTTTAATAGTATGGGGTTCACCTCATGTTGTTCTGCATCAAAGATTTTAAGCAAATGTCAGTTTTAATTTTTAGGGTGTACCACCAAAACAAAGATTTTAATAATGCAGGACTAAATAATTAAACCAGGTCACTGCCATCTGTCATGTCAATGCTATCGCTGTTTCTGATTATTAGGAGTAAGGCTTAGTGCACCCATTGGTAGTCTGTCCTGTGCTAGTACATGATAAATTGTTAATTGTCAGAAACTGCAGCTGAAACAAACTTATATTTTCCTGACATGAGTGATTTGTGTGTTTCCTTGACTTGTTTATCACACTCTCAGAACACATGGATAATATCAGTGGAAGAAGGACATTTGAATATTGTAAAAAAAAACAAAAAACAAAAAAACAACAACAGTGATTTGAATTAAATAAAGAGGAGTCTAAACCACTCATTTCCATGTTTCACTGTAGATGTAAAGTGCTAGGACAAAGACAGACTAAGTGACTAACCTTTGGTCACTAAAGTCCTAAATTGTAATGATAGCCTTGACAGGTTATTGAAACTGCATTTCATCTTTCTTAGAACTTTATTAGAACATGTATGATGGTCATTTGATCCAATAATCTGAATACAGATGAGAATTTAGAGATTTGAAAAATCACATTTGTCATATCTGATCTTCTTTTAAAACTGCAGTTTATTTGTACTTTTAATCTTTTGCCAAACAAAAGAACTGAAATAAATCTAAGTAGACTTTTTAAACAGTGGGTTTTCTCTTCACAAGAAAAAAAGAGCAAAAAAGAGAATTTAATTAAAATGGTTCTCTGTATTTTCCCAAAAGCTGTGTGGGTGATGCTGCTGTTTAGGATGTCCAATACATAACTTGTATAGAGAGTGATTGGCCAGGGAGCTATATAAGTGCTAATCACAAAGTTCCAGAGCCAAATGGTCTGAACCATATAACAGGGCATTGTAAAAGAAGCAACTGATAAAGAGTCTAGAGTGCATAATTGGGGAAAAAAAAAAGATTTCATAAATATGTAAAATCGTAAAACTCCAATTCAGGCTACTTCATCCTACAGTTCCCTCATCTTCTATCTTGTTGCAATCTTATACTCTCATAGGTCATGACAGGCTTAAAATTATAGACTATGTATTAAAGATTCCTTTTGACAATAACAGGGGCTGAAATTCATAAAATTAACAAAATGATTAAATGAGATATGAACTGGCAACAGAGCAGATAAACTCATGAGAAAAATGTTTACTGAGGTCATGGAGCCAAGGAGACCATGGTTGTATAGACTTCACCACAAGAGAACTTCATTTTGCAATCATGAGTCCCCCCCCCTGCTGGTCATAAGTAGAATAGAGAACCGTCGTTTTCATCCCTCAGCCTGGAAAGGCTGATGGGGTATTGTCTGGCAGCATAGATATGCAAGTTTTGTGATGTGACACGGGACTTTGAAAAGGCTCAGGGGCAGCACTGGTGAATGCCGGTGGGCTGTACTCATTTATGCCGAGCACTGTACATATTTATATATACAAGATGTGGCTAAACATGTTCTAAAAACTTTAAGCACTTATTTCTTAAATCCAGCTTCACAGACTTTGTTAAGTCTGTCAGTTTTTTTTGGCGAGGGCTACATACTTTTAATTAGCCTTTCATGCTCACTTTGACAATACATAGAGAAAGTTTCTCAATGCTAAATAAATATAAAACTAGAAAGAAGCAAAGTACAAACAGAGGAAAAGAGGCGTGTTATAGGCCCATTATAGTTAAGATGAGAAACTGAAACTCAGTTTCAGTTGTTGTATACTTTGTCGGTGCTCACAGGGTAGAGCGTGTAAGAAGTAGTAGAGTATATTTGGAATGGATCAAATGTTTAGAGGTTGGTGCAGTTTATTTTATTATATATTTTATTTATAATACAGTTGGTACATCAAAGAATTTACAAAGCAGAAAAGTGTAATGTATATAATTTTCTTCAGAAATCAAAATGTAAATCAGTATCAGTAATATACAAAATTGTTGAAAAAGAAGCATTTGTAATATATTTATATTAGGGTTTGTAAAATATTTTTTACAAAGCCCTATGTCTGTTTTACTGCTCATGAACTGACATGAACTGAGAGTACCAAGTTCAGAAGTAATCAAGTACAAATACTTTGTTACTGTACTTAAGTATAATTTTTAGGTATCTGTACTTTGAGTATTTATTTTTCTGACAATATTTTACTTTTCTTCATGGTATTTTAAAACAAATATCTAATTTCTGCTCCTTACATTTTCAGAATCTAAGTACAGTGTCATTTATTTAACACCCTCCCCAGTGTTTTTCATTTCTCTTCTCAAGCACCCCGCCTCTTCCTCCACAGTAACCTCTGAGTAGGTTTTTTTTTTTCAAAATTAAATGAATTGGATTTTACATGACTCCTGTAGTGTTTTTAGTGTATGTAGTGTACACATTTTTTCCCATCATCAGGTTAACATTGAGATTAACTTGTAATTCATGTCTAATGAGCATTACAGTCTGGGGATTATTATTTATGATTAGCATTAATATATCACAGAAAAAGTATCTTTAGAATGATCAAATTATTATCTCTCTGACTTTTAATCTTTGGTTTTGTCTATGCCTGCAGAAGCGAATAAGAAAGGAAAACAAGAATGGCTGGAAAGAGTGAAAAGAGAATTTCAAAATGGCCCACTTGCATCAAACGTTGTGTTTGCCCTTATTTTGACGGTCTTGGAAAGGTTAGTGCAGACAGAGTTTGAGTGCCCCTGTAAAGGGACATACTTGAATGGTGGTTTTGTGGCTACATTTTTCATCATTCCTGGAATCTTGGCTTATGTGCTGATGGCTTCAATGCAAGAACTGAAGTGCTCACGTGACACAGACAATGCAAAGCGATTCTTTCACTGCTGCGTCCCTGCATTTGTGTGGATGATCTTGATGTTCTTTGATGGCAGCTACTTTTCTTGTGGAATGAGTGATTGGTCAGGCAGGTATGTAACTGCTGACAAAGCTGCCCCACTGAAGTGGTGTGAACCAGAAAATGGTACCTCATATCAGGATAGACTGAAGAAATCTCAGGACTGGTACTTTCTCTCTCAGGTAAGTAAACTCGTTTTTTTTTTAAAGTGGTGTGGTGAGAATGTGATATGTGAAATGAGGTAATTTGTTTCCTGTGGTAATACAACATTTATGACAGGTTTGATTATAAATGTTTTGTTTTTTCCCATTGTTGATCACTGTTCTTTGTTTTAGTGGGTTGGGCTTGCCTTGGTGTTGGTCTTGACTTTGGTCTTCCTGATCATAAAATGCATCATGAATACATCTCTTGAACAAGAGCAATCCAGTACTCCTTCAGAAAGTGACTCTGGTCCATGTGTTCCCCCAGGTACCTGTTCACTTTAACCTGTATGCAGTAGAAATATTAACAATGATTCATAAATTACAATTTACAACTTGTTTTTGTCTTTACATTTCATTTATACATGTCATGTATTTCACACACAAAAAGTATGATTGGAATGTTAAGGTTACACTGCATGTTTATCTGACATTGATGCCTGTATTGTATATTACTTTAAGTGATAATGACAAATGATTGATTGTGCTTTATGCTTTGGTGTGCGCACATGTGCTGGCAGGGGTGCAGGGGAGGAAGGTGATCATTCTAAAGCCCCATGAGTAACATTCAATTAGTTGTTGTTGTTATTATTATTATTATTATTATTATTGTTGTTGTTATTACCATGAAAATTAATAACTTATCACCATAAAGTAATGTTTGCTTCACAAGGTACTTATAAACGTGTTTGTTTGCTAGCATTAGTTTTGTTTTCTGTTTGGCAACAAAGGATAAAATCAAGTCAGCATCTGACCCTTCCTCCCCCCTCCTTATTTCATGATTTGGTTTGCTCCAGGTGTAGCGCTCCTAGCTGACTGAGCTCTAGAGCTGTACCTCTGCAAAAGAAAGAGACACTAGCTTTGTTAAAAGTAAAGTCTGTGTTTCAAAAAAGAAAAGTGACAAACGTAAAAATTACATTCATAGAAAGTCTCCATGAAAGATTCTCCTAGTGTTAGTTAGCTTAATTTCTAACATAAAACAATGTTTTGTAGTTTTTTAGCCAACATGTAATTAGTGCAGGCAGACCCTCTGTACATATGTATGCTAAAACACTTTTTCCATCTCCCGACCAGGCCAAACAGATCAGGCCTCTGGCTCAAGCTCAGCTGTCGCACTCCGACCTCTCCATACCAAAACTCCTGACACCAACGTCACAGAAGCATAGGTGAGTTATTTTATGTCAGACTTTATTTTTATTCTACAGACTATTTATTTTTGTAATAATAATAATAATAATACATTATCTTTATAACCCACACTGTAAAAGGATTTTTATTACACACGTTTATAATGTTCATATATTTCAAAGAACATAGTGTACTTTTGTTGTTGTATTAGACATTCTAAGCCTAGTAGTACAAGTTGTATTTTTCCATGACAAATATACATGCAAAAGTTTATTTCTCTAAGCATATTGTAGGTTAAACATAGCTGTTATTGTTAGAGTAAGTTCCAGGAACTGACATGTTCTCCCCACGAGTGAAGAGCGTGCAGCTAAGTTCCTGTTTTATCTTTGCTTTGCTATGTGACATCACTATACTAGAAAAACAGGAAATGTTGTATTACCATGTTACCCTTTAAATAAAGATCTGCAGCGCAGCTCGGTGTGTGAGTCTGTGAGTTCGCTCCTAGCTCTGACCCGTGCACGTTAACTCTGATCTCTTGTGACAGTGTCTTTATTCTCTTATTTTGTGATTGAACAATGTTAACTCTTAACACACAAAAACAGAGTGCAGTATTTAAGTCATCATTTTTAACCACATACATACAAAATACATTTAATTAAATATAAAATATATTTCATATATTCATCCATCTATTTTCTTTCACTTATCCAGTGTGACTGAGGAGCTGGAGTCCGTCCCAGCTGTCACAGAACGAGAGGAAGGATATACCCTGGATTGGTCGCCAATCTGAATTCTAGTAGTGTATTATATATCTTTATAATTGGCCAGCTCTCGCTGAATTTTTTTTTTCTTGTCAGAGTTCATTTGGGGAATTTCTTGCCTCCTTAATGTGGTTGGGACCATCAGTTGTGTTGTGCAGAACTCAGGTTGGTACACAACTGACAGCCCCATTTGACAACTGTTAGAATCCATATTATGGTAAGAACCAATCAGCTTGAGAAATGAGAGCACTTCATTACTTTAACCCTATAACGCTCTTTGTATCATATTTGATACATGGGTTTCTGAGACCTCTATTTCATCAACATGATCAATACTTGCCATAATTTCAAAATGTTATGGACAAAGCTTTTGTCTAATATTAACATTTTTGTTAACAAAAAGTTGTCAAAAACACCCAATGTATCAAATATGATACAAAACATATATAATGAATATATAATAAATATATATCATACACAACATGATACAGCAAAAACAAGGGCGTTTTGTTATGAGGTTTAATAAATATCTCTCGTGCAAAAAAATCTGAATTTTCTGGCGATTTTTTGATGGGTTGGTTCTTACAGGGTTGAGAACTGAAGGTCAGTTAGTCTGGAAAATTACTAAAACTTTGAATGCGTACCAAGTGTAATAGCAAAAACCATCAAGCGCTACGATGAAACTGGCTCACATGAGGACCGCCCAGGAAAGGAAAACCAAGTCATCTCTGCTGCTGAGGATGAATTCATCTGAGTCATCATCAAATTGCAGAAAAATACCACACAGAGTTCCAGTAGCAGACACATCTCTACTAATAACATTAAATCTGTGCTTTGGTCTGATGAGTCCAATTTGAGATCTTTGATTCCACCTGCCGTGTCTTTGTGCAACGCAGAAAAGGTGAACGGATGGTGTCTACATGCATGGTTCCCACTAGGGGTGCAACAATACTCGTATCGATATTGAACCGTTCGATACAGTGCTTTTGGTTCGGTATGCATATGTATCGAACAATACAATTTTTTTTATTTATTTTATCAACTTTTCTTCTAACGATGCAGGGTTTTTTTTCTAAGTCCACACACAAATCTTTTTTACACATACAAATCTTTTTTACGCACACACAAATCTTTTTTACACATACAAATCTTTTTTACGCACACACAAATCTTATTTACACATACAAATCTTTTTTACGCACACACAAATTCTTTTTACACATACAAATCTTTTTTACGCACACACAAATTCTTTTTACACATACAAATCTTTTTTACGCACACACAAATCTTTTTTACACATACAAATCTTTTTTACGCACACACAAATCTTTTTTACACATACAAATCTTTTTTACGCACACACAAATTCTTTTTACACATACAAATCTTTTTTACGCACACACAAATCATTTTTACACATACAAATCTTTTTTACACATACAAATCTTTTTTACGCACACACAAATTCTTTTTACACATACAAATCTTTTTTACGCACACACAAATCATTTTTACACATACAAATCTTTTTTACACATACAAATCTTTTTTACGCACACACAAATCTTTTTTACACATACAAATCTTTTTTACAAGTACAAAATATTTATGACCACATTTTGAGCCCATATTTCAGTCTCTAGATGTGCAAAGCTGGTAGAGACAGACCCTAAAAGACTGGCAGCTGTAATTGCAGCAAAAGGTGGTTCTACAAAGTATTGACTCAGGGGGCTGAATAATTACGCACACCCCACTTTTCATTTTTTCATTTGTAAAAAATGTTTGGAATCATATATGATTTTCGTTCCACTTCTCACGTTTACACCACTTTGTGTTGGTCTTTCACGTGGAATTCCAATAAAATTGATTCATGTTTGTGGCTGTAATGTGACAAAATGTGGAAAAGTTCAAGGGGGCCGAATACTTTTGCAAGCCACTGTAAATAATCCATGTGTTTATTATGGACTTTTAAGTGTTTCCTGCACTTGTTTTTAGTATGTGTAGTTAAATAGTACAAAGCCTGATTCACAGTAGGCTGGTGTGAAACTGAACTTGTAATATACAGTATGTCTAATGAGCACTACAGTCACCAACAGGATTACTTATTTATGGCTGCTATGTATATTGTGTATATTCTGTGTATTTATTATCTCATTCTTATTGCCTTTTTATGCCCTGTCCTTATCTTCTTAACTGACCCTTGGGGATAAATAAAGTCTCTCTGTTCTGATTCTATTAATGTATCACAGAAGGTTATAGTATATTAAATGACCACCTTGTTTCTGATGGTTTTTTTGTCTTTTTGTGCAGAAGCTGTGCGGGTGATGCTGCTGTTTTTAGATGGCCAATACTTAACTTGTATAAACTCTGATTGGCCGGGTAGCTATGTAAGTGCTAATCACAATGTTCTTGAGAAAGGGTCTGAACCATATAACAGAGCATTGTAACAGGAGTGACTGATTTAGAGTCTAGAGTGTGTTATGGCCCTGTCCATAATCTGTTTTGGTGGCTGTTGTTGTCTGTGCCTTTAAGTCTTTGCAGGTCCCGGAGTGGATGAGCTGACGGCTGCTGATTGGTCCCCTGGCCATGTGATCTTCATTCAAATCCCTCACCAGCAGTTGTCCCGGGGCAGCCACTGACAGCAGCAGCAGACCTGACCCTGGCCTCCAAAACCTGAGACTTTTGTGCCTGTGACTTTGTGCGACTTTTTTGGAGTTTTGTATATAGTGTGTACATTAGTTTTCATTGTAAATAGCACTGCAACAGAAGGGGTGAGCTGCCTTATTGTTTTTCCTTGCACTGTTTTCTCCTGTTTATTTCAGTTAGGGAGTTAGGTGTAGCGCTTGTCTTTTGTTTGATATTTGATTTCACATAGGGTTGTAGATAACACCTCCTCCTGACTTAGCTTGTTTTGTTTGTTATTTTGGCCTTTGTTCACCCCGGAGCTTCATTTTTGCAGTGCAGAAAAATAAATCACGATTCACTAAGAAATTGGTTTCCCTTTGTGTATGGTTTTGGGGACCAGGGCGGGGCAATTCTTTCAAACTTGTGTTGTGTTCCTGTACCCCTAGACTGGGGCGTAACATAAAGTGGGGGCTCATCCTTTTTTTTTTCTTTTGCCATTCTTTTTGCTCATTGTATTTTGTGGGTTGTCTGCAGTTTTTGGTTGGCAGTTTTCTTGTAGTGTTGGGGGTGATCTAGTCACAATGACTTTTGATGTGGATGATTTTGCACTACAACCCACCGTGGATAAGTTGGATCGATGCACAAAGGCGGATTTGTTGTTGGTGGCAGATTTGTTTAATGTTAGTGTGCCTTTACATGCTAAAAAGGCAGAAATTAAGCAGTGCCTGACAGCTCAGCTGGTGGATAAGGGGGTTTTTGCGGAGTCGAAACCTCGGCCGGTTGAGGCGACTGGAGGTTTGGTGGTGGATGCGGGAGCAGAAGCTGCTGCAACCATCCCAAAAGCTCCCAGTGGACGGGTGTCGCCAGGGGCGGAGGCTCCTGCTGCCATTCAGATCCCAAACGTTAGCCCAGCCGGACAATCAACAGGATTGGTTACGGAGGATCTTGGGCTCGCCCTTCGCCTGAAAGAGGTGGAGCTTGCGACTAAGTCCAAAGAAGTTGAGCTTATGCATCTCCGCATAAGGGCTATGGAGCTGGATCCTTCCCGGCAGCGCAATGTTACCTCTACCCCAGTGAGTAAAGTTGTGAGTAAATCTTCTGATTCACTCTCCTCTGACCAATTTGATGCAAGCAGGCAAATTGCTTTAGTGCCACCTTTCAGAGAAAGTGAGGTTGACTCTTACTTTAATGCCTTTGAACGCATCGCAACCACTTTGAAATGGCCCAAGGATGTGTGGAGTTTGTTGCTGCAGTGTAAATTGGTGGGGAAAGCACAGGAAGTGTGTGCGAGCTTGTCTATTGATGACAGCCTGGATTATGAAATTGTGAAATCCACTATTTTAAGGGCTTATGAGCTAGTTCCAGAGGCATATCGCCAGAGGTTTCGGTCGTGTGAAAAATCTGCCAACCAAACACATGTAGAGTTTGCCAGGGAGAAGACTCTCTTGTTTGATAAGTGGTTAGCTGCAAGTAAAGTGAAGGACTTTGCTCAGCTAAGAGAATTGGTCCTGCTGGAGGAATTCAAAACGTGTCTTCCAGAGAATGTTGTTGTATATATCAATGAGCAAAAGGTGGATTCGTTGTCTAAAGCTGCTGTTCTCGCAGATGAGTTTGTGTTGACCCATCGCGTTGCGTTTTCAGCTGTGCGCCGTGAATGTGCCCCGTTGTCGAAACCTGCGAGGAGTTTGAGGGTTTCTCCTAAGCGTCAAACGCGCCCTGATCAGGTCCCCATGACTGTCCGAGAATGCTTTTATTGCCATGATACTGGCCATCTCATTGCCAGTTGTCCGTCGCTCCGTCGCAAAGAGCAAACTCACACATGGAAAAAGCCAAAAAGCATTGGTTTTGTTCAATCGGTTGCTACTCCTAATCCCGTCAGTGATGAACCAGGAAATGACAGTCTTGACAGCAGTTACCGACCATTCATTTCACAAGGGTTCGCCTCACTGACTGGAATAGAGGAGGATCGCGTGCCGATTGTAATTTTGCGCGACACTGGGGCTGCCCAGTCTCTCATTTTGGAAAGCGCGTTGCCTTTCTCAAGTAACTCGTTTTGTGGTGCTGATGCTCTCGTGTGGGGAGTGAAAATGAGTGTGTTACGAGCTCCGCTGCACAGAGTCTTCCTACAGTCGCCTCTCGTTTCGGGCCCGGTAACAGTTGGGGTGCGCGCTCGCTTGCCCGTGCAGGGGGTTACTATGATTCTGGGGAATGATCTAGCCAATGGGAAAGTTTTCCCGATCCCTGAAGTAATTGAAAACCCCGTCGATGATTTTGATTTTGTTTCCGAGTCTGCTGCTGACAGTCTGCCCTCTGTTTTTCCTGCCTGTGTTGTCACACGCGCCCACAAGCGTAAATATGGTGATGTTGACTTGTCTGACTCTTTTCTATGTTCTGAAGCTGTTCCTGAGAAAGCCGAACTGCCTGTGGAAAAAGCTGAAAAATGTGTGTCTGATAAACTGCTACCCGCTACACCTGACCTGTCTTTTGAGGTAAACAAAACAGATTTTATTCATGCGCGACAGAATGACCCGACTTTGGCCAAATGTTTACTTGCCGCAAATTCAAGCGATCAGAATCCCCGTGTCTACAGCATTGAAAATGATGTGTTAATGCGCAAATGGCATCCTCCCTCCTCTAGTGATCTTGGCTGGAACGTATTTCAACAAGCAGTTGTACCGCAAGATTTCCGACACCAAGTACTCAGCCTAGCACATGACAGTTTCTCTGGACATTTAGGAATTAGGAAGACCTACCTTCGTATTCTGCGTCACTTTTTCTGGCCAGGTTTGAAGACTGATGTGACCAAATATTTCCGCTCTTGCCACGTTTGCCAGGTCAGCGGAAAACCCAACCAGGTTATTCCTCCTGCTCCATTGCACCCAATCCCAGCCTTAGGCGAACCATTTGAGCACATAATCATCGATTGTGTAGGTCCGCTTCCAAAAACCAAGTCAGGACATCAGTACCTCTTGACTTTAATGTGCACCGCCACACGCTTCCCCGAGGCTATTTCGTTACGCACTATCAAAGTCAAAGCCATTGTCAGAGCATTAGTAAACTTTTTCTCCCTTTTCGGTTTGCCTAAATCAGTTCAAACAGACCAAGGGTCTAACTTCATGTCCAAGATATTCGCTCAGGTCTTAAAATCGCTATCCATCAAGCATCAAAAATCCAGTGCATATCACCCCGAATCACAGGGTGCGCTTGAGCGTTTCCACCAGACTTTAAAAGCCATGATGAGGAAGTTCTGCCTCGAGTCAGGAAGAGAGTGGGACGAAGGTCTGCCACTTCTCCTTCTAGCGGTGAGGGAGAGTGTGCAGGAGTCCACGGGTTTCAGTCCCGCAGAGCTGGTGTTTGGACACACAGTGCGTGGTCCCCTGCGGCTGCTTAAAGAGAGATATCTGTCCGACACAGCTACCCCCGAGCAGAACGTATTAGATTACGTAAGTTGTTTTAGGGAGCGTCTGCATAAAGCATGCGAAATTGCACGCGAGGCTCTTTCCGCGTCTCAGGAAAAAATGAAAAGGAAATTCGACAAAAAGTCCGTGCAGAGAAAATTTGAAGTGGGTCACTCCGGACCACTTCCTCCAATACACCGTCATGCCTTTTGGCCTTCGAAATGCCCCTGCCACATTCCAACGCCTTATGCACATTGTCTTAGGTGGTGTCACAAACTGTGAAGTGTACTTAGACGACATTGTAGCCTATTCAGAGACTTGGTCAGATCACCTTGGAACACTCACGGAGATTTTTGAAAGATTACAAGAGGCATCCCTTACCCTAAATCTTGCCAAATGTGACTTTGGTAAGGCCACTGTGACTTATCCAGGGAAGCAGGTGGGTCAGGGACAGGTGCGCCCCCTGCTGGCTAAAGTCCAGGCTATCCTAGATTTCCCTGTGCCTCGCACTAGACGTGAGCTTCGCCGGTTCCTTGGTATGGCCGGCTATTATCGTGGCTTCTGTAAGAATTTTGCAGATGTAGTTGCACCTCTCACCAGTCTCACAAGTGTGTCAAAACCATTTGTATGGTCCCCCACATGCCAGAATGCTTTTGAGTCTGCCAAAGCTCTCCTCTGCAGCACACCAGTACTTGCCGCTCCTGTTTTCACACATCCGTTTAAACTTGAGGTGGCTGCCAGCGCCAACGGTGTAGGTGCGGTACTGTTGCAGGAGGATAGGCAGGGTGTTGATCACCCAATTGGTTACTTTTCGAAAAAATTCAACTCCCACCAACAGAAATACAGCACCATTGAAAAAGAAGCCCTCTCTCTATTGCTTGCTCTACAGCATTTCGAGGTCTATGTCGGTTCCAGTTCAGCACCTGTCATTGTTTACACAGACCACAACCCCCTCGTGTTTTTGACCCGAATGCAAAATTCTAACCAAAGGCTCATGAGATGGTCCCTCTTAGTACAAGATTTCAATCTGGAGATCCATCACAAAAAAGGGACAGAGAATGTACTGGCAGATGCGCTGTCACGTGGTTTTCGGAACCCCTAAGCGCCAAACATCTTTAGGGGAGATGTTTGGTCTTGGGAAGGGGGGTGTTATGGCCCTGTCCATAATCTGTTTTGGTGGCTGTTGTTGTCTGTGCCTTTAAGTCTTTGCAGGTCCCGGAGTGGATGAGCTGACGGCTGCTGATTGGTCCCCTGGCCATGTGATCTTCATTCAAATCCCTCACCAGCAGTTGTCCCGGGGCAGCCACTGACAGCAGCAGCAGACCTGACCCTGGCCTCCAAAACCTGAGACTTTTGTGCCTGTGACTTTGTGCGACTTTTTTGGAGTTTTGTATATAGTGTGTACATTAGTTTTCATTGTAAATAGCACTGCAACAGAAGGGGTGAGCTGCCTTATTGTTTTTCCTTGCACTGTTTTCTCCTGTTTATTTCAGTTAGGGAGTTAGGTGTAGCGCTTGTCTTTTGTTTGATATTTGATTTCACATAGGGTTGTAGATAACACCTCCTCCTGACTTAGCTTGTTTTGTTTGTTATTTTGGCCTTTGTTCACCCCGGAGCTTCATTTTTGCAGTGCAGAAAAATAAATCACGATTCACTAAGAAATTGGTTTCCCTTTGTGTATGGTTTTGGGGACCAGGGCGGGGCAATTCTTTCAAACTTGTGTTGTGTTCCTGTACCCCTAGACTGGGGCGTAACAAGTGCATAATTGGCACACACACACACACAAAACAAAACAAAACAAAACAAAAAAGACTGCATAAATATGTAAAATGGTAAAACTGTAATTCAGACCAGCTATTTCCTACAGTTCCCACAACTCCTGTCTTGATGCAATCTTATACCCTTGAAGGTCATGACAGGCTTAAGATTATAGACTACGCGTTAAAGAGCCAAGGAGACCATGGTTGTATAGACTTCAACACAAGAGGACTTCATTTTGCAATCAGGAGTCTCTCCCTGCTGGTCATTAGAAATATAAAGTGAACCTTCATTTTTGTCCCTCAGCCTTAAAGCGCTATGGGGTATTGTCGGGCAGCATAGATATGCAAGTTTTGCGAATGCAATGACTCGGCAACAAGGTGACATAGGACTTTGAAAAGGCTCAGGGGCAGCACTCGTGACCGCCAGGATTCATCTAAGATAAGATAAGATAAGATAAGCTTTATTAGTCCCACGCGTGGGAAATTTGTTTTGTTACAGCAGTGGACAGTGCAAAGTTGCATAGAAAAATTAGAGAAAAACACTGGAATAAGATATCAATAAGATACTGTACACAATAGAATAGAATAAAATAAAATACTATATACACAATCGAATAAAATAGAATACAAATGCTATATGCAATATGAGCATAATACAATGATGCCAGAAAGAGTATTGCACTTAGTGTTATTGCTATTGCACATGTGTGGATGTGTGTGTTTGATCAGTTGAAGTCTTTGTTGTGGAGTCTTACAGCAGTGGGGAGGAAAGACCTGAGAAATCTCTCCGTCCCACATCGTGGGTGCCGCAGCCTGCCACTGAAGGAGCTGCTCAGTGCTGTCAGAGTCTCCTGCATGGGGTGGGAGATGTTGTCCAAGACTATAATTGGGGTGTACTCATTTTTGTGACATGGGCTTGAATGAATTTGTTAGGAAAATCACTTTTTTGTGTGTGCAAATAAACAAATCTTGCTTGCAATCAATGGCCCGCATTTGTGGGAGTATTTTGTAGTACAGTATCTCTTAGAAAATGCTGATTCTGCAAAGAAACTAAAGGTTTTCAGACAAATGTAGTGGGCTGTACTCATTTATGCCGAGCACTGTACATATTTATATATACAAGATGTGGCTAAACATGTTCTAAAAACTTTAAGCACTTATTTCTTAAATCCAGCTTCACAGACTTTGTTAAGTCTGTCAGTTTTTTTTGGCGAGGGCTACATACTTTTAATTAGCCTTTCATGCTCACTTTGACAATACATAGAGAAAGTTTCTCAATGCTAAATAAATATAAAACTAGAAAGAAGCAAAGTACAAACAGAGGAAAAGAGGCGTGTTATAGGCCCATTATAGTTAAGATGAGAAACTGAAACTCAGTTTCAGTTGTTGTATACTTTGTCGGTGCTCACAGGGTAGAGCGTGTAAGAAGTAGTAGAGTATATTTGGAATGGATCAAATGTTTAGAGGTTGGTGCAGTTTATTTTATTATATATTTTATTTATAATACAGTTGGTACATCAAAGAATTTACAAAGCAGAAAAGTGTAATGTATATAATTTTCTTCAGAAATCAAAATGTAAATCAGTATCAGTAATATACAAAATTGTTGAAAAAGAAGCATTTGTAATATATTTATATTAGGGTTTGTAAAATATTTTTTACAAAGCCCTATGTCTGTTTTACTGCTCATGAACTGACATGAACTGAGAGTACCAAGTTCAGAAGTAATCAAGTACAAATACTTTGTTACTGTACTTAAGTATAATTTTTAGGTATCTGTACTTTGAGTATTTATTTTTCTGACAATATTTTACTTTTCTTCATGGTATTTTAAAACAAATATCTAATTTCTGCTCCTTACATTTTCAGAATCTAAGTACAGTGTCATTTATTTAACACCCTCCCCAGTGTTTTTCATTTCTCTTCTCAAGCACCCCGCCTCTTCCTCCACAGTAACCTCTGAGTAGGTTTTTTTTTTTCAAAATTAAATGAATTGGATTTTACATGACTCCTGTAGTGTTTTTAGTGTATGTAGTGTACACATTTTTTCCCATCATCAGGTTAACATTGAGATTAACTTGTAATTCATGTCTAATGAGCATTACAGTCTGGGGATTATTATTTATGATTAGCATTAATATATCACAGAAAAAGTATCTTTAGAATGATCAAATTATTATCTCTCTGACTTTTAATCTTTGGTTTTGTCTATGCCTGCAGAAGCGAATAAGAAAGGAAAACAAGAATGGCTGGAAAGAGTGAAAAGAGAATTTCAAAATGGCCCACTTGCATCAAACGTTGTGTTTGCCCTTATTTTGACGGTCTTGGAAAGGTTAGTGCAGACAGAGTTTGAGTGCCCCTGTAAAGGGACATACTTGAATGGTGGTTTTGTGGCTACATTTTTCATCGTTCCTGGAATTTTGGCTTATGTGCTGATGGCTTCAATGCAAGAACTGAAGTGCTCACGTCACACAGACAATGCAAAGCGATTCTTTCACTGCTGCGTCCCTGCATTTGTGTGGATGATCTTGATGCTCTTTGATGGCAGCTACTTTTCTTGTGGAATGAGTGATTGGTCAGGCAGGTATGTAACTGCTGACAAAGCTGCCCCACTGAAGTGGTGTGAACCAGAAAATGGTACCTCATATCAGGATAGACTGAACAAATCTCAGGACTGGTACTTTCTCTCTCAGGTAAGTAAACTCGTTTTTTTTAAAGTGGTGTGGTGAGAATGTGATATGTGAAATGAGGTAATTTGTTTCCTGTGGTAATACAACATTTATGACAGGTTTGATTCTAAATGTTTTGGGTTTTTTCCATTGTTTATCACTGTTCTTTGTTTTAGTGGGTTGGGCTTGCCTTGGTGTTGGTCTTGACTTTGGTCTTCCTGATCATAAAATGCATCATAAATACATCTCTTGAACAAGAGCAATCCAGTACTCCTTCAGAAAGTGACTCTGGTCCATGTGTTCCCCCAGGTACCTGTTCACTTTAACCTGTATGCAGTAGAAATATTAACAATGATTCATAAATTACAATTTACAACTTGTTTTTGTCTTTACATTTCATCTATGCATGTCATGTATTTCACACACAAAAAGTATGATTGGAATGTTAAGATTACACTGCATGTTTATCTGACATTGTTGCCTGTATTCTGGTTGTATATTACTTTAAGTTATAATGAGAAATGATTGATTGTGCTTTATGCTTTGCTGTGCGCACATGTGCTGGCAGGGGTGCAGGGAAGGAAGGTGATGATTTTAAAGCCCCATGAGTAACATTCAATTAGTTATTATTATTATTATTATTACCATGAAAATTAATAACTTATCACCATAAAGTAATGTTTGCTTCACAAGGTACTTACAAATGTGTTCTTTTGCTAGCATTAGTTTTGTTTTCTGTTTCGCAACAAAGGATAAAATCAAGTCAACATCTGACCCTGCCTCCCCCCTCCTTATTTCATGATTTGGTTTGCTCCAGGTGTAAGCGCTCCTCTAGAGCTGTACCTCTGCAAAAGAAAGAGACACTAGCTTTGTTAAAAGTAAAGTCTGTGTTTCAAAAAAGAAAAGTGAGACAGGTAAAAATTACATTAATAGAAAGTCTCCATGAAAAATTCTCCTAGTGTTAATTAGCTTAATTTCTAACATAAAACAATGTTTTGTAGTTTTTTAGCCAACATGTAATTAGTGCAGGCAGACCCTCTGTACATATGTATGCTAAAACACTTTTTCCATCTCCCAACCAGGCCAAACAGATCAGGCCTCTGGCTCAAGCTCAGCTGTCGCACTCCGACCTCTCCATGCCAACACTCCTGACACCAACGTCACTGATATGTGAAGAAGCATAGGTGAGTTATTTTATGTCAATCTTTATTTTTATTCTACAGACTATTTATTTTTGTAATAATAATAATAATAATAATACATTATCTTTATAACCCACACAAACAGAGCATTTTATGGATAGGTGTGTATTGCTCTGCATATATTTTGCACACTGTTTCTGACAGCTGCAGTAAGAGCTTATAGTAAGCTCAATCATATTAAAACCTATCAGAGTTCCACCTATCAAAATTTGCCAGGTCTTATTACAGAGACATATTTTAGTCAGCTAAAGCTTGTTTAAAAATTGATATCCAAATAATTATTTAAGTAATATTTGCCAGTACTTTATATTATAAATAAAATGTTTATTATTATTTAAAAGATTTCAGACAAATATAGTGGTTACAATACATCAATATTTGTCTGTGAGATAGTGTAGTAGAGGTATAATGAAGTGCAGTATTTAAGTCATCATTTTTAACCACATAAATACAAAATACATTTAATTAAATATAAAATATGTTTCATATATTCATCCATCTATTTTCTTTCACTTATCCAGGGGGACTGAGGAGCTGGAGTCCATCCCAGCTGTCTCAGAGTAGGAGGCAGGATATACCCTGGATCGGTGGCCAACCTGAATTCTATCAGAATCAGAATCAGAATCAGAATACTTTATTGATCCCTGGGGGAAATTATTTTTTGTTACAGTGCTCCATTATAAACCAACATTAAGACAAGACAGACAATACGCTAACTAAGAATAGTACAATATATACATATATATACATACATACATACATAAGTCACTCATAAATAAATAGCTGGAAAAGAAACATGTGTAGTTGTAGCAGTAACCAGTGTGTTAAGTGGATGTGTTGTACAGGGAGATGGCCACAGGCAGGAAAGATTTCCTGTGTCGTTCAGTGGTGCTTTTCGGTAATCTCAGTCTCTCACTGAACGTGCTCCTGTGACTGACCAGCATGTCATGGAGTGGGTGGGAGGTGTTATCCAACATTGTCTTTATCTTGGACAGCATCTGCCTCTCCGACACCACCTTGAGGGAGTCCAGCTCCATCCCCACAACAATGCTGGCCTTACGGATTAGTTTATTGAGTCTGTTGGCATCTGCGACCCTCAGCCTGCTCCCCCAGCATGCAACAGCATAGAGGATCGCACTGGCCACAACAGACTCATAGAAAATCCTGAACATTTTCTGGCATATGTTGAAGGACCTCAGTCGCCTCAAAAAATAGAGACGACTCTGGCCCTTCCTGTAAAGTGCTGTGGTGTTTATAGCCCAGTCCAGTTTATTGTCAATGTGTACTCCAAGGTATTTATAGTCCTCCACAATGTCAACACTGACCCCCTGGATTGAAACAGGGGTCAAGTGTTTCCTGGTCTTCCTGAAGTCCACGATCAGTTCCTTGGTCTTTGCCACGTTGAGCTGCAGATGATTCTGCTCACACCACGTGACAAAGGAGTCGACCACAGCCCGGTACTCTGTCTCATCATCCCTGCTGATGCATCCAACCACCGCAGAGTCATCAGAAAACTTCTGAAGATGGCAGGTCTCCGTGCAGTGGCTGAAGTCTGTGGTGTAGAGGGTGAAGAGGAAGGGGGAGAGGACAGTCCCCTGTGGTGCCCCTAGTAGCGTATTATATATCTTTATAATTGGCCAGCTTCTCTCTGAAATTCTTTTTTCTTATCAGGGTTAATTTGTGGAATTTCTTGCCTTCTTAATGGGGTTGGGACCATCAGTTGTGTTGTGCAGAACTCAGGTTGGTACACAACTGACAGCCCTATTTGACAACTCTTAGAATCCGTATTATGGTAAGAACCAATCAGTTAGGGAAATGAGAGCACTTCATTATCTTAACTCTATAACGCCCTTTGTATAACATTTGATACATGAGTTTATGAGACCTGTATCTCATCAACACGATCAATACTTGCCGGGGGCGATCGTGGCTCAAGAGTTGGGCGTTCGCCTTGTAATCGGAAGGTTGCCGGTTCGAGCCCCGGCTTGGACAGTCTCGGTCGTTGTGTCCTTGGGCAAGACACTTCACCCGTTGCCTACTGGTGGTGGTCAGAGGGCCCGGTGGCGCCAGTGTCCGGCAGCCTCGCCTCTGTCAGTGCGCCCCAGGGTGGCTGTGGCTACAATGTAGCTTGCCATCACCAGTGTGTGAATGTGTGCATGAATGGGTGGATGACTGGATATGTAAAGCGCTTTGGGGTCCTAAGGGACTAGAAAAGCGCTATATAAATACAGGCCATTTACCATTTTACCATAATTTCAAAATGTTATGGACAAAGCTTTTTTTTTTGTCTAAAATGAACAATTTTGTTAACAAAAAGTTACCAGAAACACCCAATGTATCAAATATGATACAAAACATATATAATAAATATATAATAAATATATATCATATGCAACACGATACAGCAAAAAAGGGGGGATTTTGTTATAAGGGTTAATAAGCATCTCACTTGCAAAAAAATCTGAATTTTCTGGCTATTTTTTGATGGGTTGGTTCTTACGGGGTTAAGAACTGAAGGTCAGTCAGTCTGGAAAATTACTAAAACTTTGAATGCGTCCTCAAGTGCAGTTGCAACAACCATCAAGATCTTTGATTCCACTTGCTGTGTCTTTGTGCAACGCAGAATAGAATAGAATAGAATAGAATAGAATAGAATAGCCTTTATTGTCATTGTACAGAGTACAACGAAATTGGAGTGCCACTCCCTTGGTGCAAGATTCAAAGATAAATATAAATGTAAAATATAAAAAGTACAATAAAACAATCGCAAGTATTCAAACAATAGTAAGTAAGATATATACAGGATAGCAGCATTAATATAATGACAGTATGAATAGCAGCATAATATAATGGCAGTGACGGTATGGTATAGCTAAGCAGGTTCAATTGTTTTTGTGCTTATTTACTACGGTGATAGCTCTGGGAAAGAAGCTATCCCTGAATCTGTTTGTCCTGGTTTTATGTGACCTGTACCGTCGGCCTGACGGTAATAGTTCAAACAGTTGATTGCTGGGGTGAGAGTGGTCCTTGATGATATTGCCAGCTCTGCTGAGGTACCGAGAGTTTGCAGTGACCTCCAGGCTGGGCAGAGAGCAGCCAGTGATCTTCTGGGCTGTGTTGATGACCCTCTGCAGTACTTTCCTGTCCGCAGCTGAGCACCCTGCATACCATGTTGTTATGCCGTACGTTAGGATGCCCTCTATGGTGGCTCTGTAAAATGTCACCAGCAGCCTCTCCTCCAGGTTGTTCCTCCTGAGCACTCTCAGAAAGTGGAGACGTTGCTGGGCCTTTTTTTACCACCACCGTGGTATTTGCAGTCCAGGAGAGGTCATCAGAGATCTGCACGCCCAGAAACCTCATGGAGTGTACCCTCTCCACACAGTTCCCGTGAATGTAAAGTGGGGCCGGGTCTGCTCTACCCTTCCTGAAGTCCAAG
Organism: Aulonocara sp. 'chitande type north' Nkhata Bay; assembly: GCF_057382095.1. Taxonomy (NCBI): domain Eukaryota; kingdom Metazoa; phylum Chordata; class Actinopteri; order Cichliformes; family Cichlidae; genus Aulonocara; species Aulonocara sp. 'chitande type north' Nkhata Bay. Next base: position 14,947,047 of record NC_141356.1, on the reverse strand, counting down.
ATAAGTTCTTTAGTTTTCGTGGTGTTCAGTTGGAGGTTGTTAACTGAACACCACTCAGTCAGTCTGTTAACCTCATCTCTGTAGTCCGACTCATCCCCCCTTGAGATGAGTCCAACCACTGTGGTGTCATCTGCGAACTTTATGATGGTGTTTGAGAGATGGGTAGGGGAGCAGTCGGATGTGTAGAGCGTAAACAGGAGGGGACTCAAAACACATCCTTGTGGATACCCGGTGCTGAGTGTGATGGTGCTGGACAGGTGGGGGCCGAGTCTGACAGACTGTGGTCTATTTGTCAGGAAGTCCTTGATCCAGAGGCAGATGGGGGAGGAGAGTCCCAGGTGAGACAGTTTCTGGACCAGGATCTCCGGGATGATATGATTGAATGCTGAGCTAAAGTCCAGAAAGAGCATTCTCACATAGCTTCCTCGGTGCTCCAGGTGACTCAGCGCAGTGTGGAGCGCTATGGTGATAGCGTCCTCGGTGGATTGATTTGTCCTGTAGGCAAATTGGTGGGGGTCCAGAGTGGGAGGCAGACCGGCCCTGATGTGCTGACAGACCAGTCTCTCAAAGCACTTCATCACTACAGGCGTAAGTGCAACAGGCCTGTAGTCATTTGGGCTGACCACAGCTGTCTTCTTGGCGATGGGGATGATGGTGGAGGTTTTGAGGCAGGGCGGGACGGTGTTTGATGACAAGGAAAGGTTGAAGATTTTAGTGAAGACTCCGGTCAGTTCGTCAGCACATGCTCTGAGAACCTTTCCATGTATTCCATCAGGACCTGCCGCCTTCCTGGGATTCACTGACCTTAGAACACACCTCACTTGATGCTCCCTAAGTGTTAGTGTGCCAGTGCTGGGGGCGGGTGGAAGTGGTGTGACAGCTGAGGGCCTGGTCGTCTCAAAGCGGGTGAAGAAACGGTTTAGATCCTCAGCCAGCGAGGCATCAGTCCTAGACATCGCCTGGTTATTGCTTCTGTAGTTGGTAATGTGATTGATCCCCTGCCACATTTTTCTGGGGTCGTTGTCAGCAAAGTGATCTTCAATCCTCCTCTTATAGGCAGCCTTAGCTTTCCCGATGCCTCTACTCAGGTCTGCCCTGGCCGCCCTATACGCAGCCCTGTCCCCTGACTTGAAGGCAGTGTTGCGGCTTTTTAGGAGGGATTGCACTTCGCTATTCATCCAGGGTTTTTGATTTGGAAACACCCTGATCCTTTTGTTGACGGTGAGATTGTCAACACAGTTCCTGATGTACGAGAGTACAGTGTCCGTGTACTCCTGGAGGTTGTGGCTGGAGAATAAATCCCATACAGTTGTTGAGAAGCAGTCCTGCAGTTGAGAGAGGGCTCCTTCAGGCCAGGTTTTTATTGTCTTTGTCTGGGGCTTTGTTTTTCTCAGCAGGGGGGTGTAGGTGGGGGTGAGGGACATGCAGAGGTGGTCAGATCCAGCCAGGTGGGGGAGGGGTGTCGCTCTGAAAGCATGCCTGATGTTTGAATAGACATGGTCCAAAGTGTGTTCTCCTCTCGTAGCAAAGTCGACAAACTGGACAAATTTAGGAAGCGCAGTCTTTAGGCACGCTTTGTTAAAGTCGCCGGCGACAATAAAAACCCCATCCGGGTGGTGTCGAGGAGGGAAATTATTTTACTGCTATTGTCAAATAATTGTCATTGCATTAATAATATAATCTGCAGCATGGATATTGCATTCCAAGGTTTAAACAGTGTCTCTTTCAGAAAGACTGAGTTGCAGGCTGACAGGAAGTTGTATGCAGAAAGAAGCAGGAAGTTATTTTGAGCCGCAGGCTAAGACGAGGCTTTAACAATGTAACAGATAGCTTTAAGAAGGCCTTAAGCAGCTATGACTATTTTATACACAATGCATATCTGTGCTTATTAAAGAGTTGGAGCTCGGTCAATTAATTGGGGGTCGGAAGCTTTGTTCGGCGCGATGTTCGGACAATCTATTGTGCAAGTGACTTGGAGCCAGAGAAGGAATTGCAATACATGCTTACAAAACACTTATATATCAGATCATTTTATATTAAGGTTTTAGTAGAGGTTCTTGATTAAAACATTTATTTAGTAGAAGACATACACATAGTCTCAGTGAGCTTCTGGTCTGGTAAAAGGTCAGAAGTGCAACAGGTGAATTAAGAAAGAGCATTTGAGGACGAGACACAGACAGTAGGTGAAGAGGTGACACAAAGAGCATGTGAGGTCAACACACACACACACACACACACTTTAAATTAGATTTATTTAGAGGAGAGGTTAGTTATGTTTGGCTGTAACTGCAAAATTGTCTTGGTAAAAGAGGAACCGTTTCTTGGTGTCTCGGCAAGAAAGAGGAACAAGACAAGAACTGAAAGGTAGACAGGAAGGGCTAGCCATGAAAATAGAAGATGATTTTCTAGGTGAAAAGTCATGATGATGTTGATCTGATCTATGTATAAAATGTATCTGTGACGTATGAAGGGGCGTCAGTAAATAAACCCTGATGCTATAAAATATCTGTTCATGCTTTGATTAAATCGAAGACTACTTCCTGTCTGCGTACAGAGTTGTCTTCCCACGCGTGTATTCATTAAAATCTTCGTTTGACTTTACCCGGCCGGATCGGTGTGGTTATTCTTCGATCACCTCTTGTACCCTTCCTCAATATTGAATCTTAACATTTGGGGGCTTCGTCCGGTTATTGAGGAGGGAGAGTTGGAGGTTTGGACGGAGAAATCCGGGGTCTTGGGTGGTCTGACGGGCAGACATGAATTCCAGTGGTCTAAGTGAGTGGGCATAAGCCGGCTTATCCAAAAGGTAAGGCACTACCTGTTGAATTATTTCCAAAGTGTGCCAAATTGGATATGATAAAATTTAAGTCTACTCACTGAAGTTACTGGTGGATGTCTGTTTTGATTTTGATGAAAATCTCATGAGTTGAAGCAGTTAGAGTTCTGCTAAGAAGAAATGAAAGTAGTTAAGAGTCTGATAAGAAAAGTTTAAATACTGGGTTGAAGTCCCAAAGAAATTGAGTTAGAGTCTCAAGTAGTTTGGTAGGGAATTGGTTATTTTGTTGGTTAGAGTCCAAATTTGGTCATAAAGTGGACCTGAGCGGTCATTTTGTGAGTTGGAGTCTCCATTTGACCACTAGGTTGCACCTGCTTCAGTTATACACTTGTTTCGGGTGTTGATTGGTGTTTCAAAGTATTATAAATTATTCTAGAACGGAACCGTGGGGGTTCTAGGAAGCGCAGTTCTCGGAGGTAACGCTCCCTCCCGGCCAAGGACGCTTGGCCCTGACCTATCGGCGAATAGGGTTAGTACGGTTGGCAACCGGGGAGAACTTGGGAACCTCCAAAATAGCTAGGAGCTAGAGTCTCCTTACCGTTTGCAACGGTATCTGCGCTTTTTTGGCCAGCAGAAGTGGATTTCGGGCGTGTAACTTTAACCTAAAACTTCAAAAAGTTTGGGTTGGTTGACGCTTTTAAATTGAGTTAGGGATTTTAGAAATGAGGCCAGAAACAGTTAAAGTCTTGATACTGGTTAATTGATCGCAAAAAACGGTTATGTTAAATTTGTCGAAATTTGATAGGTGTTAAAAGGTTTAAAATCTGTGCAGTTGTAAATATAAGACGTCTCTGTATTAAAAAAGATCTCTGTGGGTCGAGTCAGCAATGCACTGACTGCCTGCTGCTATTCTTAGATGAAGAGTGTGTGTGCATGCAAATGAGGCAGCTGATGCAGAGCGCATGAGAGGACTATGCTTTCGGTTTTGCGTGTCATTCAGCTCTATAACTATTGTTTGCAAATGTGGATAAATGTCTGCAGTTAAAATGCTGGCTTAGTAAATAACAACATTGTAAATATATGAATGGTGACAGCGTTTCAAAATAGAATATAAGAATTGTTTGTGTTTAAAACCAACGTTTAGGTAAAGAAGATTTAAGGTGGATTTGAAGGCATAAACAAAAAATAAAAGGGTTACAGTCTGCAAGGGTTGTTAATACATGAGCTGACTGGATGCAGAGTAAGTGGAGTGGTCATCCTGAGAGGATTGAATGATGCTCTAACTCTGTGGTCAAGTCAGACATAGGCTTTAAGCAACCATGAGCCACTAATAAGCGTGACAGATTAATGAGTATGTGTAAATTGAACTTGTTAAATAGCTTTGATAGGAGTAACTCAATGAGCACGCAATAAAGTGGACCTGTTAGAACCTGTTTGACATTTGTCGCTTTAACAGTAAATGATTGTGTTGTGTCCCATGCACTAAACAGTCCCATTTAATACTGTAAAATCGTTGTTTAAATAGAATAAGCAAACATGCCTGTGATTTATTTTGCAACCTGTAACATACAAATTGCAGAGGAAGAGGGTCGACTAGAGGTGACCTGTAAATGTCACATAGTGACTGAGGAAGGTGTTTCACCTTATGAGATGACAGTGTGGTCCGAGATTGAGCTGCATGAGCTAAATGCCTATATACAACGTTGTCTATTTCTATTTCAAGGCTTAAAGGAGATGACTGAGCATGAAAATGATCCAAATTGGGAGCCCACAGAGGCCGCCCACTTTGCTCAGGTTATGGTAGAGTCGGTACTAGACGGTTTTGATTCTGATATGCTTGCTTGGGAAATAATGTAATTATCTGTGGAGATGTCTCCAAGCGATTAGTAGATTTAAAGGAGACAAATGTGCTTGAGAGTGCGTGGTTGAAATTGTATGTGTGCGTGTGCGTTTGATATGTGGGAGCCTTCTCGGGCAGCGATTTTTTGTTAAACCTGTGGCAGGCTGTGCAACATGGAGAAAGCTTTGACATAATGTCATAAAGGTGATTTCTTGGTTTTAGATTTATTAGTACGGGATGCTTGAGGGTGTGTTGCTGTAAAGTATATAAGGGACGCGCAGCGCCGTTAATGGGTTTAAAATAAATGAAAAAAACACTAATCCGAGGAACTATTGGAGAGGTAAGTATACGGAGATGAGCGCGTTGCGCATAAGGGTTGCTGGTGTCATATATTAACACTTTGAGGGCGAATAATTTTGATTGAGTGTCAACGCTTGAGAACGCGAGGACAGCGTCTAAAGGGCTGGGTTAAACTTTGTGTATCACCGAGCAGGGGAAGAGGAGCCAGTGGTTGCGAGAACAGCGAGACGAAGACTGAAACCGAAAGTTAAGCGTGTCTGGGTGACCTAGACCAAGAAGGTGGAGTCGACCAACGCCATTGGAAGAGGTAAGTCTGTGTTTCAGAGAATGGCTGACAGCTCGGGTGCGACACCTAGTAGGAAAAGGGGATGCAAACCTCTGAAGGATCAGCTCGAACAGCGTAAGAAAGTTGTTCGCTTGGCTTCCCCTGGAGTATTAAAATCAGCAGAGAAAGAGTGCCAAGCGATGGAGGTTGAGGTAAGTAAACCTATTATATCCCAACAGAAAGGGCTGGGTGATAAAATACCTCTGAGCTTGGTGTTAAAAACTGAAGGAGAAGTGTATGGACAAATGCATGAGGCCCTACGTGCGTCCATAGAGGCATTAACGGCATTGGAGGTTATAAAGCAGAGAGTAATGCAGGGAGGGCCAGAAGAGGAGAATGAAGGCCGTGCGACGTCATCAGGAGAAGAAGACGATGAGGAGGACGAAGATGGAGGAGCTGAACCTCAACCAAGTACAAGCCTAATTTTGAGGAAAAGAAGTGTGAAGAGAGACCAAGCACAGAGACAGCCCATATTTAGGAGCTCAAAGGGAAAAGGAAAGTCGAGGAAGAGTAGAAAAGTGAGTTTTGAACAAGGAGCTCCTGACCCTGGTTTAAGTCTGCCTCTGATAGCAGGTCCAAAGAACGAACCAGTTTATCGCGCCTATAAGGTGAGAGATTTGGAAGCATTGGTTAGACAACTTCCACCAATAACCAAGGGAGAACATTGGGAAGGAGAAGAATTAGCGCTGGGCGACTTTCGCGCTTTGGCCGGACGTTGTATGCTGGGTGGTGGGTTAGCAGATGTAGAGCAGATAGCTCAAACAACCAGATATGCAAATGACCTGAAATATCATGAGGCGCAGAGTGACTTAGCAGATGCAGTTCGGGAAAAGGACCCAACTCCTAACTCTGGAGCCATTCCAAAAACACACCCAGAGAGTGTTTAGCTAAAGCAAAGGAACAATGGTTGTTAGGAACAGGAATACATCCGGGGAAGGAGGGTGAAAGTAGAGCGTGGTTTCGTTCGGCAATGCTGGCAGGGCTGCCCAACCAGGTTGCAGTTGACTTGGAAAAGAACCCAGATTTTGCCGTTGCAGACTCGGTGCAGTGGGAGAGACATGTGACCCACAGACTTCAGCAGGAACAGGATTTGACGAACAAACAAAAGAAAGAGTTAGATGAAGTATAGGCGCAGCTGCTTAGGCTGCAGCTGGGTGAGGCTCGCGAAAAATATAATGCGAAGAAAAGAACCGAAAGAACTAAATAAGACTATAATGGTGGCAAGGCCTCAGCCCGATCCTGTGCCTGACTGGCCAGATCAGGATCCGGGTCTCTACCCTGATGATCGTTGGCCCGCCAATGCACCAAGGCAGCGTCAACCCGTAGGGAATTGGGGGACCGGTGGACCGCAGAGAGGGCGTGGTGGATCCGTGAGGGGAGGACAAAGGGCTCGGAATCCGGGGAATCCTGGCAGTGTGTCTTGGACTGGCTGTTACAGCTGTGGAGCAGAAGGACACTGGTCCCGAGAATGCCCTGAATCGCAGCAAAATTATCAGAGGCGAGGCTATCAACCCCAGGCACGAGGAGGCCCAAGACAAAGAGTTGCTTACAGGGGAGCACATCAAGCTCCAAACCCGAATGCAGCACCAGCCCCCAGTACCCAGTAGCCGACTGGGGCTGGGAGGGGGAGCAATACTGATGGAGCCCGGAGAAACTGAACAGCGTGGGGACGGCAGAACCTATGCTGTCAATGATGATGATCCAGCATTGACACAGCTGGGAAAACAGACTTTGAAGCACCAATATGTGGTGTCCTGACAGGTGCCTGGAAAATCTCATGGGCAGGGACCTGCTTGTGAAACTGGGATCACCTTCAAAGACTCAATATCTAGTCCAGAACTCTGAACAACCCACTGCCGAAATCTACTGGGGGAGGCTAGTGGAAGAAGGTATTCTGAGACATTATCAGCTGTGGAAACCCTGGATAATGAGCCTGGCCGTCTATTCCCCACCGCGAGATCCTTTCCACGTTACACTCTTTTATGATAGGGAAGATAACGATATCTATTGGGAACAGTTCCAGTCTGATCTTGAGGGACAGACGTGGAATGTGCAAACACATAACATTTATGTTGGACCAGAAGGTGTGGCCGCGGCTGTGAAATTTACTGATGAACAACTGCCTTGGTACAATGTGGGAGAGGATTCAGCCCCTCACATTACATTGGCGGTCCACGAGGGTCATGGGCCAAGAGATCTGGGACCAATGGTCAAGCGGGCGCTGGACAACGCATGCTGGCAAAGCACCCAAATTCCAAACGTCTGGTATGCACCAAAATGTAAAATATATCGCATAACTTGTTTGTCCAACGATGCAGTGATCTTAGAACATAAAGAAATCTCCAGAATACATGGCAGGGAAAGAATGGATCATCCTGATGCAGTAGCTGAGCTCTCAAAATTGCCTGGTACTTTGTGGTCCGCAGGGCCCACAGATGTAGGTCTAGCTAACTGTTCGCCTGTCCTGTTCCGGCTGAAGTCTGACATACCATTTAACAGACCATAATAGAAGCACAAAACTGAAGACCAAAAGTGGTTCACATGTATTGACCTAGCGAATGCATTCTTTTGTCTCCCACTGCACGAGTCACTCAGAGACATTTTCTCATTCACATACAGAGGCCGCAAATTTAGGTACATACGCCTACCACAAGGCTTTGCACTCTCACCAGGAATTTTTAATCAGGTGTTGAAAGAGACATTGTCCCCATGTCAACTGCCAGGGGGCTGTACATTAATAGAGTATGTTGATGATCTTCTTATTGCAGCCCCGTCAGCAGCGGCCTGTGCGGTAGCATTGCTCGTGGTGTTGAACAGATTGGCGGAGTGTGGCTTCAAAGTGAGCAAAGAAAAACTGCAGTTGGTCCGGCCAGAGGTAACATTCCTGGGCCGGGTGATCGCACACAGATCAGTGGGGTTAATGAACACACACAGAGACCAAATTCTGACACATCCAAAACCAAGAACTGTGAAGGAGTTGCTTTCCTTTCTTGGCTTGACAGGTTACAGCAGGCAGTTCATTCCGAACTATGTGGGTAAAACGGCCCCTTTAAGGGACTTGATCAAGAAAGTTGGTGTTCGAAATCTGAAGGCTGAATTGCCTTGGACGCCGGACACAGAGACAGCGTTCATTTCACTAAAACAGGATTTGTCAAGAGCCACAGATCTGGCCACACCTAACTATGATGAGGCATTTTATCTTGATGTTTCAGAAACAAAGGGAGTTGTGAATGGTGTGTTGTTTCAGAAAAAAGGGGGAGGTAGGGATGTACTTATGTATGTTAGCATAAGATTAAATTCAACAGAAGCAAGGCATCCCACATGCACACAACACGCAGCAGGAGTAGCAAAGATAATTCAGAAAACAGCACATATAGTGAGGGAACACCCACTGAAAGTGCTTACTACACACAGTGTAGTGGCCTATGTGAACTCACAGGCATTCACAATGACTCCACTGACGCAACAAAGGTTGAGCAAAATTTTAGAGGCGCCAAATTTGATATTCACACATGAAGGAATAAATATGGCAGACCTAATGGGGTCAGGAGAACCACATGACTGTATTAAGAAAGCCCAGGTTGAAGGAAAAATCGAGGGACAACAGTCGGCCCAGAGAGCTGAAGTGATAGCCCTAACTCGAGCCCTGAGGTTGGCTAAAAACATGAGAGTGAACATCTACACTGACTCAGCATATGCGTTTGGAGCAGCTCATGTGGAACTGGCTCAGTGGAAGAGAGCCGGGTTCAGAACGGCCACTAATGCACCCATCTGTCACAAAAAGGCCCTGGAGGACCCAGACGAGGTAAGTATTATAAAATGCAAAGGCCACTCACAAGCAGACAGTATGGTGGCAAGAGGAAATCAGAAAGCTGACGAAGCCGCAAAGGAAGCAGCGGGCTACAAAGGACAGAGACAACTGGTGCAGGTAACCCCAGAAGAGGAGGTTAGCACTAACAGCATGGAAGAAGTTAGACAGGCTCAGGAGGAGACATCCCCAGAGGAAAAGGGGGTGTGGGAAAACAAAGGAGCCTGGCAAGATGGCGGTTTGTGGAGGGGGCCAGATGGGCGTCCCGCTTTAACGGCCAAAATGGCGGAACAAAAGGTGAATGAGGCTCACGGGCTTGGTCACGTGGGAGTGGAACAGATGGAGAGAAATTTGTGCCGATGGTGGCATCCTGATTTGAGAAGGATGATACTGGAAAAGGCCAGAACGTGCCTAATTTGTGGGGCACACAACCCAAAGCCAGCAGTAAAACCTGAAGCTGGTAAGGTTCTCATGCCAGGAAGGCCAGGAGAAGAGGTCGTGATTGATTATACCGACATGATTGATACAGGCCCAGGTGGGGTGAGGTATTTGTTGGTGTGTGGATGGCCCGAAGCATGGGCGACCAAATGTGAAGATGCGAAAAGTGTGATTAAGTGCTTAACCAATCATTACATTCCAAGGCATGGGTTTCCCAAGAGAATTAGATCAGACAATGGTGCTCACTTCAAGAATAAAGATTTGCAAGAGGTAGAGAGGATGAACCTAAATTTGGAAAACAAGTTGGCTAAAATTTGTGCGCAGACAGGGCTAAATTGGGTCGCAGCCCTGCCCATTGCTTTGATGACCATAAGATGTTTATGATGATGTTAACTTTGTATTTCAGGTGCAGTTATAACTATTTTATACATATTGCATTTTGTGCTTTTAAAGGAGTTGTGGCTCAAATTTGTCTCTGGAGGGTCATGAGCCTTTGGCTAGCGCTATGATTAGCCAATCTACTGTGAGGATAATATGAGTTCATGAAGGATTGCACACGCTTACAGACACAGAGTTAAGAAACACACATGACAGTATTGATTCCAGGCAAAAGGCCCTAAATTCATTTAGCTTTTAACTGAACTTAAAGAAGGACCAAAGAGGAAGGAAAGCATATATTTTGGTTAAGTCTGATAAACTAGAATCAGGAGGTATTGTTACATTAAGGGAGCAAAATGAAATAAAAAGGTTATACCAAAACAGGTGATAACATAGGAAATGTGAGGTTTTAAAATGAAGTTAGTGTTAACACATAGGAGTTGTTTCAAGGCAGCATTTAGCTATGATGAAATGTATACAGGAGTAATTGCTTATATGCTTAAACATAATTGATTAAAGTGGTTGTTTTCTTTTGGAGTAGATTAACTTGCAGCAGCGACAACTTGTGCACAGGATGTTGATGATCAGATAAGGGAAAGTAGAGCGAGCAACTGGACGTGAAACCAGCGCTTAAAAGAATTTTAAAGTGATGAGTAACGTTGAAGAGTATACATAAATACAAGTCAATAAGTGTTCCAGAGGTCAAAAGGGGGAGTGTCGAGGAGGGAAATTATTTTACTGCTATTGTCAAATAATTGTCATTGCATTAATAATATAATCTGCAGCATGGATATTGCATTCCAAGGTTTAAACAGTGTCTCTTTCAGAAAGACTGAGTTGCAGGCTGACAGGAAGTTGTATGCAGAAAGAAGCAGGAAGTTATTTTGAGCCGCAGGCTAAGACGAGGCTTTAACAATGTAACAGATAGCTTTAAGAAGGCCTTAAGCAGCTATGACTATTTTATACACAATGCATATCTGTGCTTATTAAAGAGTTGGAGCTCGGTCAATTAATTGGGGGTCGGAAGCTTTGTTCGGCGCGATGTTCGGACAATCTATTGTGCAAGTGACTTGGAGCCAGAGAAGGAATTGCAATACATGCTTACAAAACACTTATATATCAGATCATTTTATATTAAGGTTTTAGTAGAGGTTCTTGATTAAAACATTTATTTAGTAGAAGACATACACATAGTCTCAGTGAGCTTCTGGTCTGGTAAAAGGTCAGAAGTGCAACAGGTGAATTAAGAAAGAGCATTTGAGGACGAGACACAGACAGTAGGTGAAGAGGTGACACAAAGAGCATGTGAGGTCAACACACACACACACACACACTTTAAATTAGATTTATTTAGAGGAGAGGTTAGTTATGTTTGGCTGTAACTGCAAAATTGTCTTGGTAAAAGAGGAACCGTTTCTTGGTGTCTCGGCAAGAAAGAGGAACAAGACAAGAACTGAAAGGTAGACAGGAAGGGCTAGCCATGAAAATAGAAGATGATTTTCTAGGTGAAAAGTCATGATGATGTTGATCTGATCTATGTATAAAATGTATCTGTGACGTATGAAGGGGCGTCAGTAAATAAACCCTGATGCTATAAAATATCTGTTCATGCTTTGATTAAATCGAAGACTACTTCCTGTCTGCGTACAGAGTTGTCTTCCCACGCGTGTATTCATTAAAATCTTCGTTTGACTTTACCCGGCCGGATCGGTGTGGTTATTCTTCGATCACCTCTTGTACCCTTCCTCAATATTGAATCTTAACAGTGGGCAAGCTGTTGTTTGTTTATGGTGTTGAGCAAGAGGCTGAGAGCCGTGCCAACGTTAGCATCCGGCGGTATATAAACAGCTATCACAATAACTACTGTAAACTCATGGGGTGACTCTTCTGTCTCCCCGTGTCCCACACAATTCACCTGTAAATGATCCCCTACAATTGAAATTTCAGTGTGATATGACGCAGAAATTAACATTCCCTTATTTATGTGTACTATATGTAACCTGAATTTTTCTCTCTATTATCAAATAACAAAGGTTATCTTTAAAATTTGTTATTGAACTTACTAATTAAGTTGCTTTTTATGGCATCAGTAATAAACTGCCCCTAAAAAGTCCACTTTATTGCGTGCTCATTGAGTTACTCCTATTAAGGCTATTTAACAAGTTCAAATTACACATACTCATTAATCTGTCACGCTTATTAGTGGCTCATGGTTGCTTAAAGCCTATGTCTGACTTGGCCACAGAGTTAGAGCATCATTCGATCCTTTTAGGATGACCACTCCATTTACTCTGCATCCAGTCAGCTCATGAATTAACAACACTTGCAGACTGTAGCCCTTTTTATTAACATTACCCTTTTATTTCTTGTTTATACCTTCAAATCCACCTTAAATCTTCTTACCTAAACGTTGGTTTTAAACACAAACAATTCTTATATTCTACTTCGAAACGCTATCACCATTCATATATTTACAATCATCATTCAAACTCCATTTACAATGTTATTATATACTAAGCCAGCATTTTAATCGCAGACATTTATCCACATTTGCAAACAATAGTTATAGAGCTGAATAACACACAAAACCGAAAGCATAGTTCTCTCATGCGCTCTGCATCAGCTGCCTCATTTGCATGCACACACACACACACCATCTAAAAATAGCAGCAGACAGTCAGTGCATTGCTGACTCGACACACAGCCTCCTCTCACACCAAGTTCTCCTTTTTTTTTTTTTTTTTTTTTTATATTACAAAGACGTCTTATATTTACAACTGCACAGATTTTAAGCCTTTTAACGCCTAAACAATTTTGACAAATTTAAATTAACGGTCTAACCAATAAAAGTCCAACTTTTTTGTAATCAATTAACCAGTATCTGTCCAACAGTTTCTGGCCTCATCTCTAAATTCCCTAACACAATTTAGGAGTGTCCAACACCCAAGGTCCAACCTTTGCTGCCCAAAAAAGCGCAGATTACCGTTCCAAACGGTAAGGAGACTCTAACTCCTAGTTATTCTGGAGTGCCCCAAACTCCACAGTAACCAACTGACTATCCCTCTTTTTGAGGACAATGCCTAAGCGTCCTTGGCATTGGCAAGCGTTACCTCTGAGCACTGCGCTTCCTAGAACCCCCACGGTTCCGTTCTAAAATAATTTATAATACTTTGAAACAACAATCAACACCCAAAACAAGTGTATAACTGAAGCAGGTCCAACCTTATAACCAAAAAATAAGCAAATTCCCTAACATACTAAAATCATTAAGCAGTCCAACTGCTTTCCACGGTCCAACCGTATTAAATCCTTTTAGCGGTCCAACCGCATTCAATCATTACCAGCAGTCCAACTGCTTTAAATCCTCAGATTCTTATCAAAATCAAAACAGACATCCACCAGTAATTTCAGTGAGCGGACTTTTAATTTTCACAGCCCAATTTGACACACTTTGGAAATAATTCAACAGGTAGTGTCTTACCTTTTTAAATATGATGCACCGGCGTGCGTCCACTCACTTTGACCACTGGCCAAGTCTGCCCGTCTGACCACCTCGGACCACCGTTCACACCTCCACTTTTCTCCCTTACTCAACCACCGGACGAAGCCCCCAAAAATGTTAAGGTTCAAAAATTGAGGAAGGGTACAAGAGGTAAATGGTAAATGGTAAATGGCCTGTATTTATATAGCGCTTTACTAGTCCCTAAGGACCCCAAAGCGCTTTACATATCCAGTCATCCACCCATTCACACACACATTCACACACTGGTGATCGAAGAATAACCACACTGGTCCGGCCGGGTGAAGTCAAACGAAGATTTTAATTTACACGTGGGAAGATCACTGGAAACAGCAATTGATCTTCGACTTACTAAAGCACAAACAATTATTTTATAACATCAGGGTTTGTTTACTGACGCCCCTTCATGCGTCACAGATACATTTTATACATACGTCAAATCAACACCACAATGACCTTTCACACAGAACATCATCTTCTATTTTCATGGCTGACCCTTCCTGTCTACCTTTCAGTTCTTGTCTTGTTCCTCTTTCTTGCCGAGACACCAAGAAACGGTTCCTCTTTCACCGAGACACTTTCACAGTTAGCACCAGACATGTCTAACCTCTTCTCTAAATAAATCTAACTAAAAGTGTGTGTGTTGACCTCACTCAGCCTCTATTTCACCTCTTCACCTACTTACTGTCTGTGTCTCGTCCTCAAATGCTCTTTCTCAATTCACCTGTTGCACTTCTGACCTTTCACCAGGACAGAGGCTCACTGAGACTATGTGTATGTCTTCTACTAAATAAATGTTCTAATCAAAAACCTCTAATGAAACCTTAATATAAAATAACCTGATATAAGTGTTTTATAAGCATGTATTGCAATTATCCTTCTATGTTCTAGTTTTCCCTCAACATGGATCATCTGAACAGTCACGTCAGTGAAGCTTCAAACCTTTTAAAGAACCTGAACATCAACTCAAATAAGCACAGATATGCAATATGTATAAAATAGTTATAACTGCATCTGAAATACAAAGTTATCATCATCATAAACATCTTAAGGCCATCTTAAAGCTATCTGTTACATTGTTAAAGCAATGATCATACTGCAGATTATATTATGCTGGTAAAATACTTTTTGTTCATCCCCACAATCCCCCTTTCGACCTCTGGCACACCAGAGGTCGATACATATGTTGTTGTTCACTCCTCAGTCCACTCAACTGCTTCCATATCCATCATTGGCATCATGGACATAGGGGCCACCGCCCCAGGGTCCACTGCCTTTACAATCACCTTCTCTACCAACCTTCGGGCACAAGGAATGAGACAACAACCACAGGTCACCAAAATACCCACCAATACAGATAGAGAAAACATAATTGACAGAGCAAGCCCCTTCCACTGTCCGAACACTGAGGTCATCCAGTTCTCCAGCGAGTTGTCAATTCCCGAGTGGTCATGCATGGTTCTAGAGAGACTCTTTAGCCCCTCCAAAGCTCGCGTCACTGAGCCATCTGGAGCAGTGTTATTCGGGATATAAGTACAACACTGGTCTCCGAACATCGCGCATACACCTCCTTTTTCCGCCAACAACATATCAAGGGCCATTCTATTTTGGACCCCCACTAATGAGGTCGGACCCATCTGCTCCGCTAACCCTTCCATCCCGTCTCTGGTAAGGTTAGAGAGCCTCAGCAAATTATAGTGAACATAATTGATCCTGTCTACATTTTTGTTCGGGGTCACTGGAAAAAGAGCAGAAATTATTGGAAGATTCTCAAAACCAGCAGCTATTTGGTCTACAAGTTTGTATTCACTTGGAACTCCTCTGGGGACCCCTATTGAGTCAATCCAGGTTGGCGAGTTCAGCCTAGGGTCATAAGCGTGTGTTCCCTCAATCCCGCTCTTGGATAGGATATGTCTCTTCCGCCTAGCTGCCAATGTGCGTGTGTTGTGCTGTGGAATGGTTTTTACCTGATTTCCAATTAACATAAGAGGTGCTCCTAGTCTCACCATCGCGCACGTCCCCACACTTCCCAGAGGAACACGAGCCAAAAGAGTCTTGTGCCCACAATAATAATAAAGTCCACTTCTAGCCCAAGTCCCAATTAAAGTGTTGGGATCACTTACATTGTTTGTGGTTCTTCCCGTCTGGGTAACAGCGCACCATCTAAAGGTCCCTGGTTCGATCCCGGGTTTCGGCTCCAACTTGGGTCGATTTCTCCCACGTTATATATTACTTTATCTGTGGAGAACTTAAAACACGTATAATTACCTTTTTTCGGCAAAAATGGTCCTGCCTTTGTCCGCTTATCAACGGGAGGAAACAAACTGGATAACACAGTACAGTCTCCAGTGCTCACCGCTCCTCTGGTCATTCGCAACATGCAATCATAGCCCCACTTGTCCTCCGGATGGAGTGGAGCGGGCTCTGTGAACAACCGTGGTCTAGCAGAGGCACAAGCAACACAATTAGATAGCTCTTGTTCCCTAGCATTTAGAGCCATCCAGTCCAGCCAGAGATTACTGTCACTGAACCCAGTGGCGCGCTCAATTAAATCCTGAGGCTTCAGTCTAGTGTAGTCCACTGCCAGGACTCGTCTATCCTTTAGTTCCTGTTCCTCTGGTACCACATATGACGACCCATTTCCCCTTTTTCCTGTAGAATTTACAACAGAGTTCATTGGGTTGTTAATCATGTGTATTTCCTTTTCTTCTCTAACCGGCTCTACAGGATGTACGGGATTGGCCTTTTCTAGGAAATTAACTTTAATTAACCCCTTCGGATCAGGTCCCACAGTCTCCACTCCCAAGACTAAATACACAGAGTTTTTACGCCGCCAGTTGCCCAGCGACATAGTCAAAGGATTCTTAGATGGACTATAATCTCTTTGAAGTTTTAACACGTTCTCTGACCCTTGTCCTGACGTTTCCCCATTTTCCCCAGTGTAACCCTTTACCTGATTCCAGTTCCGACACCAGTTTGCAAAGGGCCTACTCCCTCTTTCACAATGTGTACTCACTGCATAATCCCAACAAACCCACACATTATATCCTCTCCAACTACTATCTGCTCCTTCACACTTTAAAACATCGCATAAATCAAATGTGAATGAAGTTGTGGACCCATTAACATAGTTCAACTCTAAACCACCATATGTACTGAGGCACTCATCCCTTTTACCCGAAACCTCGCGTTTTGATCTCCTTTTCAGCCCTGTTTCAATAAACAGTTTCTCTTTTGGTGCTGGATTCAACTGGCCCCTGTGTTCAGACAGTTCGCGGGGGCCTCCCTGCAAAATATAAACAAGCCAACATAGGGCCATTATCAATATCATTACAGTCATCAAACTAACAATCACAAGCAACATTTTAATCAGTCCTCTCTCTTCACGAGTCTCCGGTTCGCGGGGTGGCATTGTGTGATGTATATTTGTACTTAGCATAAATTTTGAAAGTTTGTTTCTATTTTCCTCTTTCCCTTTTACCTTTTTATTTAAACCACCCCTTTTCAAACTCTCAGTTTGTTACCACTCCTTTCTGTAGACGCGGCGATTTCCTCCTAGGCTGCTCTTCTTTCTTCAGCCTTCCAGGTGGACTATTGGTCGGCCCGTTGCACAGGTGAGAGGGTTTATTCTGCCTCTGTTTGTTGACACCTGTGTTCTTTGAAGACGAGTTTTCCTCCACCAAGCTCTCGTGTGCGGGTGCACACTGCGACCAGTGGTACCAGGTGTCGCCTTTCCCTTTCAGCTGGACTGCTGTGGCCGTCCGGGCGGTCACCTCATACGGACCAGTCCAGCGGGGCTCCTTCCACTTTCGCTTAATGACCTTTAGCCACACCGCCTTTGCGTCCGGGACCTCTCCGTTCCCCGTGGGTCTCTCACAAGTGACCTGTTTTGTAAAGCTGGACACAAGAGCTTTCAACTCATTAAAATATTCTGCATGAGACCTGTTTCTTGTCCTGGGCTGCTCCACCGGGACCACTGTCCAGGGTGCTGGAAACTGTCTCCCAGTCAGCAGCTCGTAAGGGGTGAAACCTGTGGATTGGTTAACAGAACATCTTATGGTCATCAAAGCAATGGGCAGGGCTGCGACCCAATTTAGCCCTGTCTGCGCACAGATTTTAGCCAACTTGTTTTTCAAATTTAGGTTCATCCTCTCTACCTTTCCTTGGGATTGAGGATGATAGACCGTTCCGAACTTATGTTGCACTCCCAACATCCTCTCTACCTCTTGCAAATCTTTGTTCTTAAAGTGAGTACCATTGTCTGATCTAATTCTCTTGGGAAACCCATGCCTTGGAATATAATGATTGATTAAGCACTTAATCACGCTTTTCGCGTCTTCACGTTTGGTCGCCCATGCTTCGGGCCATCCAGTCAGAACATCCACACACACCAACAAATACCTCACACCACCTGGGCCCGTATCAATCATGTCGGTATAATCAATCACGACCTCTTCTCCTGGCCTTTCTGGCATGAGAAACTTACCAGCTTCAGGTTTTACTGCTGGCTTTGGGTTGTGTGCCCCACAAATTAGGCATGTTCTGGCCTTTTCCAGTATCATCCTTCTCAAATCAGGATGCCACCATCGGCACAAATTTCTCTCCATCTGTTTCACTCCCACGTGACCAAGCCCGTGAGCCTCATTCACCTTTTGTTCCGCCATTTTGGCCGTTAAAGCGGGACGCCCATCTGGCCCCCTCCACAAACCGCCATCTTGCCAGGCTCCTTTGTTTTCCCACACCCCCTTTTCCTCCGGGGATGTCTCCTCCTGAGCCTGTCTAACTTCTTCCATGCTGTTAGTACTGGCCTCCTCTTCCGGGGTTACCTGTACCATTTGTCTCTGTCCTTTGTAGCCTGCTGCTTCCTTTGCGGCTTCATCAGCTTTCTGATTTCCTTTCGCCACCATACTGTCTGCTTGTGAGTGGCCTTTGCATTTTATGATACTTACCTCGTCTGGGTCCTCCAGAGCCTTTTCCAGTTCCTCCATTTCTTTTTTGTGACAGATGGGTGCATTAGTAGCCGTTCTGAACCCGGCTCTCTTCCACTGAGCCAGTTCCACGTGGGCTGCTCCAAACGCATATGCTGAGTCAGTGTAGATGTTCACTCTCATGTTTTTAGCCAACCTCAGGGCTCGAGTTAGGGCTATCACTTCAGCTCTCTGGGCCGACTGTTGTCCCTCAATTTTTCCTGCTTCTTTCACCTGAAACTCAGTTCCTACTCTACAGACTACTGCATAGCCGGCTTTTAATCCTTCTTCATCTCTGTGGCAGCATCCATCTGTGAACCAGTCCTCAGCTCCAAGTATGGGCTCTGCCTTTAGGTCTTCCCTGATTTTTCCTTCAACCTGGGCTTTCTTAATACAGTCATGTGGTTCTCCTGACCCCATTAGGTCTGCCATATTTATTCCTTCATGTGTGAATGTCAAATTTGGCGCATCTAAAATTTTGCTCAACCTTTGTTGCGTCAGTGGGGTCATTGTGAATACCTGTGAGTTCACATAGGCCACTACACTGTGTGTGGTAAGCACTTTCAGTGGGTGTTCCCTCACTATGTGTGCTGTTTTCTGAATTATCTTTGCTACTCCTGCTGCGTGTTGTGTGCATGTGGGATGCCTTGCTTCTGTTGAATTTAATCTTATGCTGACATACATAAGCACATCTCTACCTCCCCCTTTTTTCTGAAACAACACACCATTCACAACTCCCTTTGTTTCTGAAACATCAAGATAAAATGCCTCATCATAGTTAGGTGTGGCCAGATCTGTGGCTCTTGACAAATCCTGTTTTAGCGAAATGAACGCTGTCTCTGTGTCCGGCGTCCAAGGCAATTCAGCCTTCAGATTTCGAACACCAACTTTCTTGATCAGGTCCCTTAAAGGGGCAGTTTTACCCGCATAGTTCGGAATGAACTGCCTGCTGTAACCTGTCAAGCCAAGAAAGGAAAGCAACTCCTTCACAGTTCTTGGTTTTGGATGTGTCAGAATTTGGTCTCTGTGTGTGTTCATTAACCCCACTGATCTGTGTGCGATCACCCGGCCCAGGAATGTTACCTCTGGCCGGACCAACTGCAGTTTTTCTTTACTCACTTTGAAGCCACACTCCGCCAATCTGTTCAACACCACAAGCGATGCTGCCGTACAGGCCGCTGCTGACGGGGCTGCAATAAGAAGATCATCAACATACTGTATTAATGTACAGCCCTCTGGCAGTTGACATGGGGACAGTGCCTCTTTCAACACCTGATTAAAAATTCCTGGTGAGAGTGCAAAGCCTTGTGGTAGGCGTGTGTACCTAAATTTCCGGCCTCTGTATGTGAATGAGAAAATGTCTCTTAGTGACTCGTGCAGTGGAAGACAAAAGAATGCATTCGCTAGGTCAATACATGTGAACCACTTTTGGTCCCCAGTAATTTCGGTCAGAGCTGTGTAGGGATTTGGTACAGGCACAGTGTCAGTCCTCAGTATGGCATTTATTGCTCTCAAATCATGTGCCATACGGTACTTCCCTGTCCCATGTTTTTCCACTGGCAAAATAGGTGTGTTCCAAAATGACCATGAGGGCTCAAGCACTCCTGCCTTCCACAGCCCTTCAATGGTTTCAGCTATGCCTTCCTCTGCTTCAGTTTTGTGCTTATATTGTGGTCTGTTAATTGGTGTGTCAGACTTCAGCTGGAACAGGACAGGCGAACAGTTAGCCAAACCTACATCTGTGGGCCCTGCGGACCACAAAGTATCAGGCAATTTTGAGAGCTCAACTACTGCATCAGGATGATCCATTCTTTCCCTGCCATGTATTCTGGAAATTTCTTTATGTTCTAAGATCACTGCATCGTTGGACAAACAAGTTATGCGATATATTTTACATTTTGGTGCATACCAGACATTTGGAATTTGGGTGCTTTGCCAGCATGCGTTGTCCAGCGCCCGCTTGACCATTGGTCCCAGATCTCTTGGCCCATGACCCTCGTGGACCGCCAAGGTAATGTGAGGGGCTGAATCCTCTCCCACATTGTACCAAGGCAGTTGTTCATCAGTAAATTTCACAGCCGCGGCCACACCTTCTGGTCCAACATAAATGTTATGTGTTCGCACATTCCACGTCTGTCCCTCAAGATCAGACTGGAACTGTTCCCGATAGATATCGTTATCTTCCCTATCATATAAGAGTGTGACGTGGAAAGGATCCCGCGGCGGGGAATAGACAGCCAGGCTCATTATCCAGGGTTTCCACAGCTGATAATGTCTCAGAATGCCTTCTTCCACTAGCCTCCCCCAGTAAATTTTGGCAGTGGGTTGTTCAGAGTTCTGGACTAGATATTGAGTCTTTGAAGGTGATCCCAGACACGGGAATTCTTTTCCTCCAGGGAGAGTAACAATCAGTCCATCTGGTGAGCACATGATCGTGGCTCCCAGCTTCACGAGCAGGTCCCTGCCCATGAGATTTGCGGGCACCTGTGAGGACACCACATATTGATGTTTCAAAGTCTGTTTTCCCAGCTTTGTCAATGCTGGATCTGTCAATGGCAGGGTCATCGGTATCCCGGAAAAACCGACCACATTAACTGTGTGACAGGAGAGTGTTGCACTGTCTGGTGTGTCTCTTAGTGTTGAATATGTTGCTCCAGTATCTACCAGAAAGGGCAATTCAGTGCCTTCCACGGTCATTGACAGCATGGGTTCTGCCGTACTCACGCTGTTCGGTCTCTCCGGGCTCCTTCAGTATTGCTCCCCCTCCCAGCCCCAGTCAGCTACTGGGTACTGGGCGACTGGTGCTGCATTCGGGTTTGGAGCTTGATATGCTCCCCTGTAGGCACCTCTTTGTCTTGGGCCTCCTCGTGCCTGGGATTGATAGCCTCGCCCCTGATAGTTTTGCGGCGGTTCAGGGCAGTCTCGGGCCCAGTGTCCTTCTGCTCCACATCTCAGACACCCAGTCCAAGACACACTGCCAGGATTCCCCAGATTCCGAGCCCTTTGTCCTCCCCTCGCGGATCCACCACGCCCTCTCTGCGGTCCACCGGTCCCCCAATTCCCTACGGGTTGACGCTGCCTTGGTGCATTGGCGGGCCAACGATCATCAGGGTAGAGACCTGGATCCTGATCTGGCCAGTCAGGCACAGGATCAGCCTGGGGCCTTGCCACCATTATTTTCTTTGTGCTCTCTTTATCCTCTTTCTTTCTGTCCCCTGCTTTGTTTTTTGCTTCTGCCAGCTGCAACTTGACCAGCCACGCCTGGGCTTCCTCCAACTCTTTCTTTTGTTTGTTTGCCAAATCCTGTTCCTGCTGAAGTCTGTGGGTCACATGTCTGTCCCACTGCACCGAGTCTGCAACGGCAAAATCTGGGTTCTTTTCCAAGTCAACTGCAACCTGGTTGGGCAGCCCAGCCAGCACAGCCGAACGGAACCACGCTCTACTTTCTCCCTCCTTCCCTGGATGTATTCCTGTTTCTAACAACCATTGTTCCTTTGCTTTAGCTAAAAACTCTCTGGGTGTATTTTTGGGATCCCAAATAATTTTTGGAATGGCTCCAGTATTAGGAGTTGGATACTTCTCCCGAACTGCATCTGCTAAGTCACTCTGCACCTCATGGTATGGCAGGTCATTTGCATATCTGGTTGTTTGAGCTATCTGCTCTACATCTGCTAACCCACCACCCAGCATACAACGTCCGGCCAAAGCGCGGAAATCACCCAGCGCTAATTCTTCTCCTTCGGTCAGTGCGCCCAGCCTTCTCAACCAGCTAGCTCCTCCCTCAGTTATTGGTGGAAGTTGTTTAACCAATGCTTCCAAATCTCTTACCTTATAGGCGCGATAAACTGGTTCGTTCTTTGGACCTGCTATTAAAGGCAGATTTAAACCAGGGTCAGGAGCTCCTTGTTCAAAACTCACTTTTCTACTGCTCCTCAACTTTCCTTTTCCCTTTGAGCTCTTAAATATGGGCCGTCTCTGTGCTTGGTCTCTCTTCACACTTCTTTTCCTCAAAACTAAACTTGTACCTGGTTGGGGCTCAGCTCTTCCTCCATCTTCGTCCTCCTCATCGTCGTCTTCTTCTGATGACCTCGCACGGTCTTCATTCTCCTCTTCTGGCCCTCCCTTCATTACTCTCTGCTTTATAACTTCCAATGCCGTCAATGCCTCTATTAACGCACGTGGGGCCTCATGCATTTGTCCATACACTTCTCCTTCCCAATGTTCTCCCTCGGTTATCACTCCTTGTGGTATTTTGTCCTTCATTCTAGGGGTCCTTTTGGCCTCTCCGTCCTGCTTTGGCTGTTCCACTGTAGACACTTCGGCCCGTATGATGTTTCCACTATCCAACAAACTGGGAGGCGAGGTCGAGCCTTCATCTGCAGCTGAGGCTATCATTCTCCCTCCCATATTTTGGGACTGACATTCCACTGCCCTTATCCCTTCTTCGGGGATATTTAGGGGAGTAGTAGTATATTCAACGTCTGCTATTCCGCCAAGGACAACTCCAGTCTGTCCGTCTGGGCCACGAACTTGTCCCCCTCCAAGGGTCATTACAGGCATGACATATGGTGGTGGTGGTGCACTACGTGTCAATTCGGCCCAAGGATATAGTTTCGGTGTGTAATACCTGTTAGCCTCTTCTACCTTCGGAGTCAAGTCTTTCACTTGGTCCTCTAGCTTTTTATTTTCCTCCTTCAGATGTTTCAAAGACTCCATTATACTCACCATGTCTCCTGATTTTCCTGTGTCATCCTCCTCCTCAGTCATCCAGGAAGAGGCTGCCCTCCACAGGAACAGCCACTTACAGCACTTGGCATGAGTTTCTTTTAGGTCCTTAATTTCTCCTCTGGCTTTCCTGTTCACTGAATGTCCCTTGGACTCCTCTTCTAATTGTTTCAATTTCTGTTCACATCTCTCTCCTTCAGTTTTTAACACCAAGCTCAGAGCTATTTTGTCACCCAGCCCTTTCTGTTGGGATGTAATAAGTTTGCTTACCTCAACCTCCATCGCTTGGCACTCCTTCTCTGCTGATTTTAATACTCCAGGGGAAGCCAAACGAATAGCTTTCTTAAGCTGTTCAAGCTGATCCTTCAGAGGTTTGTATCCCCTTTTCCCACTAGGTGTCGCACCCGAGCTGTCAGCCATTCTCTGAAACACAGACTTACCTCTTCCAATGACGTTGGTCGACTCCGCCTTCTAGGTCTAGGTCACCCAGACACGCTTAACTTTCGGTTTCAGTCTTCGTCTCGCTGTTCTCGCAACCACTGGCTCCTCTTCCCCTGCTTGGTGACACACAAAGTTTAACCCAGCACTTTAGACGCTATCCTCGTGTTCTCAAGCGTTGACACTCAATCAAAATTATTCGCCCTCAAAGTGTTAATATATGAAACCAGCAACCCTTATGCGCAACGCGCTCACCTCCGTATACTTACCTCTCCAATAGTTCCTCTGATTAGTGTTTTTTCATTTAATTTTAAACCCATTAACGGCGCTGCGCGTCTCTTATACACTTTACAGCAACACACCCTCAAGCGTCCCTGAACTTATCCCGTACTAATAAATCTAAAACCAAGAAATCACCTTTATGTCATTATGTCAAAGCTTTCTCCGTTTTGCACAGCCTGCCACATGTTTAACAAAAAAATCGCTCCCCGAGAAGGCTCCCACATATCAAGGTGGTCGTTCTCACAAACTTCAAGCAGACCCTCAAATAAAAGAAAACAACGACTCAGGCAGGCTTCCAGTTCAGCCTCCTCTATTCTTATGCACACTGAAAACTCATGGGGTGACTCTTCTGTCTCCCCGTGTCCCACACAATTCACCTGTAAATGATCCCCTACAATTGAAATTTCAGTGTGATATGACGCAGAAATTAACATTCCCTTATTTATGTGTACTATATGTAACCTGAATTTTTCTCTCTATTATCAAATAACAAAGGTTATCTTTAAAATTTGTTATTGAACTTACTAATTAAGTTGCTTTTTATGGCATCAGTAATAAACTGCCCCTAAAAAGTCCACTTTATTGCGTGCTCATTGAGTTACTCCTATTAAGGCTATTTAACAAGTTCAAATTACACATACTCATTAATCTGTCACGCTTATTAGTGGCTCATGGTTGCTTAAAGCCTATGTCTGACTTGGCCACAGAGTTAGAGCATCATTCGATCCTTTTAGGATGACCACTCCATTTACTCTGCATCCAGTCAGCTCATGAATTAACAACACTTGCAGACTGTAGCCCTTTTTATTAACATTACCCTTTTATTTCTTGTTTATACCTTCAAATCCACCTTAAATCTTCTTACCTAAACGTTGGTTTTAAACACAAACAATTCTTATATTCTACTTCGAAACGCTATCACCATTCATATATTTACAATCATCATTCAAACTCCATTTACAATGTTATTATATACTAAGCCAGCATTTTAATCGCAGACATTTATCCACATTTGCAAACAATAGTTATAGAGCTGAATAACACACAAAACCGAAAGCATAGTTCTCTCATGCGCTCTGCATCAGCTGCCTCATTTGCATGCACACACACACACACCATCTAAAAATAGCAGCAGACAGTCAGTGCATTGCTGACTCGACACACAGCCTCCTCTCACACCAAGTTCTCCTTTTTTTTTTTTTTTTTTTTTATATTACAAAGACGTCTTATATTTACAACTGCACAGATTTTAAGCCTTTTAACGCCTAAACAATTTTGACAAATTTAAATTAACGGTCTAACCGATAAAAGTCCAACTTTTTTGTAATCAATTAACCAGTATCTGTCCAACAGTTTCTGGCCTCATCTCTAAATTCCCTAACACAATTTAAGAGTGTCCAACACCCAAGGTCCAACCTTTGCTGCCCAAAAAAGCGCAGATTACCGTTCCAAACGGTAAGGAGACTCTAACTCCTAGTTATTCTGGAGTGCCCCAAACTCCACAGTAACCAACTGACTATCCCTCTTTTTGAGGACAATGCCTAAGCGTCCTTGGCATTGGCAAGCGTTACCTCTGAGCACTGCGCTTCCTAGAACCCCCACGGTTCCGTTCTAAAATAATTTATAATACTTTGAAACAACAATCAACACCCAAAACAAGTGTATAACTGAAGCAGGTCCAACCTTATAACCAAAAAATAAGCAAATTCCCTAACATACTAAAATCATTAAGCAGTCCAACTGCTTTCCACGGTCCAACCGTATTAAATCCTTTTAGCGGTCCAACCGCATTCAATCATTACCAGCAGTCCAACTGCTTTAAATCCTCAGATTCTTATCAAAATCAAAACAGACATCCACCAGTAATTTCAGTGAGCGGACTTTTAATTTTCACAGCCCAATTTGACACACTTTGGAAATAATTCAACAGGTAGTGTCTTACCTTTTTAAATATGATGCGCCGGCGTGCGTCCACTCACTTTGACCACTGGCCAAGTCTGCCCGTCTGACCACCTCGGACCACCGTTCACACCTCCACTTTTCTCCCTTACTCAACCACCGGACGAAGCTCCCAAAAATTTTAAGGTTCAAAAATTGAGGAAGGGTACAAGAGGTGATCGAAGAATAACCACACTGGTCCGGCCGGGTGAAGTCAAACGAAGATTTTAATTTACACGTGGGAAGATCACTGGAAACAGCAATTGATCTTCGACTTACTAAAGCACAAACAATTATTTTATAACATCAGGGTTTGTTTACTGACGCCCCTTCATGCGTCACAGATACATTTTATACATACGTCAAATCAACACCACAATGACCTTTCACACAGAACATCATCTTCTATTTTCATGGCTGACCCTTCCTGTCTACCTTTCAGTTCTTGTCTTGTTCCTCTTTCTTGCCGAGACACCAAGAAACGGTTCCTCTTTCACCGAGACACTTTCACAGTTAGCACCAGACATGTCTAACCTCTTCTCTAAATAAATCTAACTAAAAGTGTGTGTGTTGACCTCACTCAGACAGTAAGTAGGTGAAGAGGTGAAATAGAGGCTGTGTCTCGTCCTCAAATGCTCTTTCTCAATTCACCTGTTGCACTTCTGACCTTTCACCAGGACAGAGGCTCACTGAGACTATGTGTATGTCTTCTACTAAATAAATGTTCTAATCAAAAACCTCTAATGAAACCTTAATATAAAATAACCTGATATAAGTGTTTTATAAGCATGTATTGCAATTATCCTTCTATGTTCTAGTTTTCCCTCAACATGGATCATCTGAACAGTCACGTCAGTGAAGCTTCAAACCTTTTAAAGAACCTGAACATCAACTCAAATAAGCACAGATATGCAATATGTATAAAATAGTTATAACTGCATCTGAAATACAAAGTTATCATCATCATAAACATCTTAAGGCCATCTTAAAGCTATCTGTTACATTGTTAAAGCAATGATCATACTGCAGATTATATTATGCTGGTAAAATACTTTTTGTTCATCCCCACACCGGTGTGGATGTTTGCGCAGCCTAGCGTCTGAGCCCGACCGGCATCCCCTCTTCTGCTTTCTTTCCCTCCGTCGCCTTCTACGCTTGCTGGGCGGGCAGACCATCCACGGTGACCCTGGCGGTCTCGCTATCTCCTCCAGGATGTTGTGTGTTCGCTGATA